>NC_136424.1:140904166-142178333 GCF_052625555.1 Lactuca saligna | reverse complement strand
GTTAGTATAGTGAGGCCAACTCACCTCACAAATAGCTCGGGATGATAAATGTCCAACTCTCCAAATACAACTCCAAACTCAATCACCTACATCCACCAATGATCCACTTTCATAAATTCCCAAATTACTGAAATACCCCCCAAAAGTCAAACTGGTCAACCCTTGGTCAAGTAAAAGTCAATGGTCAAGGTCAACAGTCCATGTTGACCCAACTCGTCGAGTGCAACCTACAGACTCGTCGAGTTCCTTCAGAACTTAGAGAGTCGCGAGAATCAGAGTTGACTTTCCGAGTTGGCTATCCAACTCGGCGAGTCCATGCAACGTCCAAAAATTTGGGAAAACCCCTAACTCGTCTAGATCATGCCGAAATCAGAAAAAGGGGAAACCCGTCTCGACTCGTTGAGTTGGCTTATCCAACTCGTCGAGTTCATGCAGTCTACTTCTTATCCAGATGATTTCAAGCTACTCCAAAGTTCCAAATTGCAGATCTAGCCTCCTAGGGTATAGTTTCCATGTAAAGTTGCAAACTTTATGTGTATGTGAGGTCCTAAATGCCAAAACCACGCTACGGGAGAGATTTAAGTCAAGGAGAAGGGCTAAAGCTTGATAAATTCAATAACTTTATGACTATAAGGACTTAGAGGAGTCCAGATCTAAAGTTACAACTTCAGATCATGCCTAATACCCGAAATAAGCCATTACTATGCTAAAAATGGCCTTAAACCCAAGAATAAGGAGATCTAACACTAGAATTATCAAGGTAACAACTTGTTACCTTCAAATGGTAGCCAAAACGATGTAGATGTTGGACCTACAAGCTCCTTCCTGTTCCAAGCTTTTCCACCTTCAAACTTATTCAACAAATGCACCAAAAATACTCTTTCAACCTCACAAGCACAAAGGGATGGTAAAGAACGGCTAGGGTTTCCTTCTCTGGGTAATGAGGTGATAAGGGAGGCCAAAATATGTGGTTTAAGTCATTTAAATAGGGTGAAACCCCTAAAAATTAGGGTTTTCCCATTCAGCTCCTACTCGTCGGGTTGGGGTCCTCCGGCTCGTCAAGTAGACCACATAATTCATGCGGGTTGACTAATCTCTACATGACGATTTAGTCCCTCCAACTCGTCGAGTAGGTTTCTTTAATTGCATGAAAATATCAAAATCTCATTCCTGGAAAACAGGATGTTACAACTCTCCCATGCTTGAACTAGGCTTCATCCTTGAAGCCTGCTGCAGTGGACAAATCCAAACAATGCTTTAGCATTCGAGCCTCCGGCTCCCAAACCTACTCAGATCCCCTCCGATGTTGCCACTAGTATCTTTACCAAAGGTGCCTCCTTGCTACGCAGAATCTTTACGTCTTTTTCTAAGACGGCCACCGGCCTCTCGACGTAGTTCAGGCACTCATCGTCCTGAAGATCACCCAATGATGCCACGGCATCCTCGCCTGACATGCACTTTTGCAACTGCAAGACATAGGAAGTGTTATGAATCTGACTGAGCTCCTCCGGGAGACCCAGTCGATACGCTGCCTTTCCAACCTTGGCAAAACCCAAAATGGTCCTATATATCGGGAACCCAAATTCTTCTTCCTAAAGCGGATCACACCCTGAAAACTTGGATTCCTTCCCATAACACAATCATGGATCATACGCGGCTACCGATAATCATCTGATGGAGAAAAGATTATATATTCTTTCAAGGGAGCTCATTCAATGAAGAATTTTCAGAGATAGCATGGAAAAGGGAGGCAAACTAGGAGAAGAACCATTATTGTGCTAACAGGATAATGCTTCCTTCAGCTCCCGATTCTACATACAGTAACAGTCAACTGCTAACGCATAACCACAACACCTATGACTGGCCCGATCAACCTTGGGCTGCAATATCAATATGTCGAATCCAATCAACCACCGGATTGAAATCCTTAGGGTTTGTCAGTCTACCGCCCCAGCCCTACCACTCTTCCCGGCCTTCGTGCCTACGACTTACAATCGGCCCACACCGGGTATCTTGGCCTACTGCATCGAGCAGGACCGCCTCAACCCTCCCAACACAATGTGTTGCCATGGATAATCAGGAGAAAGATCTAACATGGTTCTCAGAACCTGAAAGACAAGGACGCTCTAACCCAACAACCCCCGAACTCCCGTTAACGACATTATACCTTTCGCCTGTAACTCGCGATTCACCCCACAAAGCAAAAGTTTCCCCCTTTTTACCTTACTGGCCTCTATAGTGCATGCCTCACACAGATACACTTACGATACTCAACACGGTTTTCCCCTATAAGCCATCCTGAAATGACCGTCCATGAATCCACCCCAAGCTTCTAACTGAAACTACCACAAATCATACAAAGAAGACCCTCAAACAAGTCGACAGCGGACCTTTCACAATCCGAATCCATATGACACACCAAAACCTTAATATAACCTTTGACTCTTTACCATGCCATTACCAATCTCTGGAACGACAAAAGAAGATGATCAACCAACAACTTCCACATTACATCCAATCCCTAACAACAACTTGCGAACAAGCAGGAATACGGGGCAGACATTTCACAGATTCAAGCTGCCACCCAACTGGCACTCTCAACGGCCCTTGACTGTTCCCCATCCAAACTAACTAATTAATGGGTCTTTCGATCTCCATCAACGCATCAATACTGAGAGTATCGCAAAGATATTAAATGATCAATCATGGCTATTTGGCATACAGCCTATGACTGGAATGCCCATACCAAGTCCTCAGTCAATGGCTGAGATGCTCCTAATCTCTTACCGACCTTGTCGGTATTATATTACTTGTCCATCTTCATGAGTCCTAGAGATACTCTCCTCCTTTCACTGCCTTGAGGGACCTAATCGTCGTCCCACCCAACACCAAACACGCATCACAATACAGAATTCCTTCCATACACGATTTCATTATAGAACAAATTGTTGTCCAGGAGTCTTCAGGGTCTCCTTCATGACCACCGACATTCCCTAAGGGCGCTCCATAGGTGATAACCAGCAAGCACAACTAACATACAATTCCCTAGGTTATTATCACAACACATCGCGCTCAATACCAGAACGTAGATCTAACAGAATACACACAAAGTCTTCAGTATGACTTGACCGCCTCACCGGGCCTTCAACCTATTTGATATTTCGACTCATTATAATATAACGTGCAAGGATCTAAATGGTGTGAGGTGTGGTTTGACAGCAATTTCAAGCCTTAATTCATGGCGTTTTTTAAGGTATGACAGTTTTATATACATTAAAAAGGATAAATCACATAATTATAGAATTATATCAAATATATCAACTTTTTAGAAGTGTTGTATTAACACTTAATATGAAAAACTTAACAAAAACTCAATTATATTAGGTCCGATCATAAAGAAAAAAACAAAAAAAAAACTCGCAGCATAATGCACGCCTTGACATGTTATTTGGGTGTTACATTGTAACGCACGTAGATCCAGACTAGTCAATTTAGAGATAATAGGGGTCGAAAACGACTTTTTGACAAAAGATTATTTAGAATAAATAATCTTAACCAAGTGTTATAATATGTCTCAAGCGTTTCGTACATATAAAGAGCGCCGAAATTTGAGTTATAACGAAGAAGTTATGACCCGTCAAAGTTTCGCGACGAAACCAGCACGGCACCGGGGAGACGTAAATAGTGAATTTATGATAGAGCGAATTTTAGCCTTAGTGATCTAAATGAAAGTCATAGAATATGTTATCCTGAGAGCGTCCACAAAAAGAACGCCCAAATCTGACTTCGTATGAGGAAGTTATGGTTTTTCTAAGATTTGGTTTAGCAGTGCACGGCACGAAACTTGAATTTTAGTTCGAGCGGTTTTTGGCTTACGCGACCTAAATGAAAGTTGAAGATCTCATTAATAGGAACTCAACAGTAAAAAGACATACGAAAACGGAGTTTGTATGAAGGAGTTACGAATTTTTCGCGGTCATTTAACAATCTAATCTTCTTGTACAGTTAAATTTAAGATCGGTTGAGAATTAGCCAACGGAGTTAAAATGAAGGTTGTAGATCTTATTTTTACCTACGCGTGGATATAAAGAACGTCAAAAACAGAGCTCGTATGTGAAAGTTACGGATTTTAGAAGTCGGCAGTATGCTGTGCGAAAATGGGTGACGTGGCACAATCTTGGCCATTGCTTTCTCCCCAAGTCTTGCCACCAGATGATAACATGTGGCACCAAGTTCAGCTATATTTCACCCTATAAATAGAACCTTTCCCACCCTCATTTTCTTCATACCTTTCCACTCTTTCTTCTCGTTACTCTCTCTCTCACTCTCTAGAACCTCTCTCTAGCCCTGAAACCCCCCGAAAAACCTAGGGAACCTCCCTAGCACGAGGCGGAAACCCCGGAGTGCTCGACGTCTCTGAGAAGAAGATATTTCGGCTCGGGAACGCTGCTCAAAGCAAAGCCCGGCTTTCTATAAAACCCGTTGTAAGTGAGCTATGTCTATGCTATTTTTAATATAGCTTTTATTTAATTATAGTAACGTTATTAGGAACTTATAATAAGTACTTAGGCTATTATTATGGGTTATATAAGTATTGTTTAACGCTTATATAATAGTAATAATAGCTAGACTATTAATTAGTCTCAACGAATAATAGACTAAACTCTAGTGGTAATAATACTAGGTTTCGTCAAAGGAAATTATTTTTAAGAAACGAAGCGTTGTCTGAGTTCAGAATCACCACATTTTTCGAGTGAGTGCATAGTTACTTTCATCTTACACATAGATATGAAGTATTTTATATAAATTATGTGCTATGTGTGCATATTTGAATACTTATTGTCTATGTTGGATGAACGATTCTATACATGTTTTAAAAATTTTAAACGGTATATTTATTTTATATCTACAAATATGTTGCGGATGAAACATGGGTAGGTGAAATATTTGGTGTGTGATGAAATAAAATGATGAGAGATAGGTGATGATAGATAGGAGATGATAGAAAGGTGATGATAATTAGGTAAATAGATGATGATGAATAGGTGATGTAGGATGAACGGAGATACCATAACCTTCACCAGCAATGTGGCGATGTAGTCATCTACCAGAATATAGATGGAGACCACCGACTATTCTAGACAACCCTGTGGAAACACCAGCAGGGCCATAACCTGTAGGTGATGAATTACGAGTTCAGGTGATGTTTTAACTACGTATTCATGCGATGATACTCTAACCCCTTACTATGAATTACGAGTTCAGGCGATGTTGTAACTACGTATTCATGCGATGATGCCCTAACCCTTGTTGGGCACGTATTGAGGGAGTAATCCCTGGATCAATATTGTCTATGCGATGTAGACGATGATCCTTAGGGAGAGTCCTTAGGAACAAACATATAAGGAAATACGATGTAAGGAGATGAGAGGTAAATATGATGTAGGAGATGATCCTTACGATAAATCCTTAGGGAAGGTACTTAGAAATAAAGAAGATAATGGGAATGGGTAATTGGGTTAATTGTTTGATGATTAAACATAATAATTATATTATTGTGTACTCACCAGGTTTCATAACCTGACCCACTCAGTTTACTTGTATCACAGGTGACGAGGTGAAGTTACATTACACTGAGAGATTAAGGAGATATAAATCATTAGTGTAAATGAATGTAAGGTCTGTTTATGCTTATGTTTCTGTATTGACGATGACATCCCAAATGTTTTAAAATGAATAAAAAATACATTTCTTCGGAAATGCTTTGATAATGAAATTATCATGTTTTTCTGGAAACAAATTCCGCAACGTTTTTATTAAAAGAGATACTCTGATTTTTATAAAGCATAAACAAAATCGGTTTTTTCTAGCCGTGAAAATAGAGATGTCACATACACCTAACAAACTCACATTGGATGCTTTCGTAACAGCTACATTATGTCTCGCATCATGGCACGTCATGGCGCATGCCTTTTAGAACCATGTTAATGTATATTCATTAGTTCAAATTTATTATTAAAGTATTGAAATATAAATTACTTAATAAATAAATAAACTAAATTCGGTAATTTGGTTTGGTTTGGTCCCAATGTTGTCTCCACCATAACTCAAATCATAAACCAAATTCATAATTTGGTTTGGATTGAAACCAAACCAAAAACCAAATTAAAATTTTGTTTGCTCGAAATCGGTTTTGGTTTGGTTTACTTTTCGGTTCCAAACCAACTACTTCCTGGAAATCTTAAGAACTTTTTGAGAGAAAGAGGATTTATTGCTAAAAATGATCAATGATTGTTGGACCTAATCCATTAGATGGCAAAGAAGAACATGTGGAAAACTTGTGCCTCATGGACTATGAGGATGATGAAAGTCCCTTCCAATAATACATGACAAAGCTGCCAATAACTATGAAACGGCCAACTAGGATCCATCATGTACATATCATGTTAACAAGTTTGTCGATTGTTAAGGTAATGAAAAATCCAAGATGTTTGATTATTTGCATGTTGAATTCGAAAATTTTCATGCAAGTTTGTTAAATTAGAATATTATTATGCAAATTTGGAAAATGAAATGGTTTTAGCTAAAGATGGAATTACAAGATGAAATTAAACAAATAAAACTTATCTAGCTTATCGGATCTTCATAAATAGAAAATATTTTCAAAGTATTTGAGATTATTGAAAAACATGTTGAAAATTAAGAAAAGGTTATCAAAAGTTGGTGTATGTGATTACTGATTAGAACATGTCTCCCATCTAGTCAGTAATCAAATTTCCTATCAAACTAAGAAAATAATTGGTTGTGACTTTTGAAATTTATGATCTCTTTCAAACCATAAAATTGGAAGTGTTGTCTGTTTGAAAAATCATGAGTTTATTGATGAAAATTTCAAAACCGTTTTTATTTTTATCTGACAAATCATCAAAAGAAAAGACTAGAATTGACAAATCATCAGTGAAACATTAGATGACTTTAGTCCAGTTCTTCAAAATAAAAATAAAAAAATGTTTTATGGACATTATTGAACAAGGTTTTCCAATTTCTAATGGAATTATATACATGCCAAAATGAATCATCTACTTATTACAAGGGGTATGGTTAAATGTTACCCCAGATTTTTTAGAAAATATTTTCAAGTAGACATACCATTCTAGATCCTATTTTAAAATCTAATAATGCCATTTGTTCAAATTCTAAATGTGATGAAAACAAATTCAAATAAATCGTGTTTTAAATTCTCATTATTCCATTTTTTTTATCAATCGGATACAACTTTTTTTTTTCGAAAGAGAACCAGATACAACTTGTGCTTGTGGGGCCATTGATTCCGCTTTTTACCAACTAGTTTACGGTTGATATGTATATTACCAAGACTATTTTATAACCCGTGGGAACTACGGTTACAAAATTAATTAAACTATTATAGTGAGAATTCAAAATTATCAATCAATTCTTTCAAATAAATTACTAATTAAAAGATTTTTTTTAGTTATATAAAATTATAATTATTAATTTAAATAGATATGTGAAATTATATCACTTTATAATTTGTATTAATTTTAATTTATTTTTTATTCTAATTTAATTAAATTAATGTAATTAGAGTGGGAAAATTTAAATTTAAAATTTAAAATTAAAAAGGTTGATAAGTGATATGTATTAATAATGAAGTCTAATAGGGTGACACAACACATGGTAAAAGTAAAATAAAATATGCATTAATTAAGAGGTTTAATATGATGTCACATGTTAAAGGAGATTAAAATTATTCTTTTATTAGAATAGGGATAGGGATTAATCTAAATTTATTTATTTATTCTAAAGAAAACTTTGTATTTTTATATTTTTTTATTTAGTTATTTTAGTATGTTTATAGGTAATTTTCCAACTTTTGATATTTTTTTGAAAAAAAATGAATTAAAATAAAAATAAAAAACCATAAAAAAAAAATTCAAAAATAACCTCATATTTGACAACTTTTTTGGATTCTAATTTTAGTTTTCATGTTTGTTTTATGTGTTAGAGGTATTTTCAATATTATAATTGATTTTTGTAACGCTTAAATTTATTCAAAAACTAACAAGGAGATAAAAATAAAAATAAAATAAAAAAATAAAAAAGTTAGGGGTTTATTAACGACCCGGTCCAAATATGATTTTCATTTTCTTCTTGTTGGTATATATTCATTTGAGGCTCAACTTTTGTTCCCGTTTGAACCCCTTTTTAACTTAGAAATTTCATGTACTTCTTTTTAGTTTATAGTGTTAATAAAAACAATATATATTAAATGAAACATTTGATTTGTTCGAAACAAAGAGATAAGCTATTATATGCAATTATTCTCGGCAAAATGTAAATCAAAATCTATTTACAAAGTGCTTGGAGATTATAGCAAGTAAAGAGTGTTCTAAGTTGGCTTAGTATTTTTAGATTTTTCTAAGAATTAAACAGAGAAGCAGCTTCAGATCACTAATCAATGTTTGGAATCTAATCTAAGCATTCTTGTTTTCTCTGATAGTAACATTATAAACTTAGACTAGACAATTGTTCTTTGCGTGCTATAATTTTCGAGCATTCTGCAAATATCTTTTAATATGTATTTTATCAAAAAAAAAAATTATACACAACTCTCTTTGTTTAAAAAAAAATCAAACGTTCCTTCGATTTTTAATGTTAAAAACTGTAAAAACACCACAAATTAATAGCAACCAAAAAAAATTAGACTTACGAGCCAAAATGAAAAAAAAAAAAATGGCTAAAAAAGAATTTTTTTGTCAAACGTGAACATTTTTTTAAACATGCTAAAATTGCCGAATTAGTGTTATATAATAAATAATTAGGGAAATACAAGGTCTTTTTGGGAAAAATATAAGTTTACGTTTAATCGGAGAAAAAAAAAATCCCCTCTAGTTTAATTAGAGTCACAAATCTCTAAATTTGAAGAGTTATAATTCGACAAGTTGTATAATTGTAGAAACTATCATATGAAAGACACAAAAAAAAAAAAAAAAAAAAAAAAAAAAAAAAAAAAAAAAGGTAAATAACCTTGAAGTATATAAAAACTAATCTCTATTTAAAATTACATGTCTTTGAACCCATGCTTTAACTATAACAAACTTTCCCATTTCAAACACCTAAAAAAAAATTCACTTGCAACTCATCACTCCTGATTAACATTAATAATCAAGTAAAAAAAAAAAAAAAAAAAAAAAAAAAAAACTTTAATCATCATTTATCCCTTAATACACTTTCTAAATAGCAACAAACTTCTGTTTTTTTCTCTCTCTTTGATTCCATTAAGAAAAGACAATCACCATTTGCAAATTTTTCTCTCTTTCTCTTTCTTTCTTCTTCTTCTAACTTGATAATAAAGCTTCTAGAAGGCCATTCTACCAGCAAGCCTACCTTCTGAAATCCTCCTATCAATCGCTGCATCAATTGAGCTCATCTGAAAAAAACCAAAAAACAAAAAACATCCACCCGTAACACAAAATTACATTTCTACCCTTCTTTTTATTAAAAAATAAAAAAAAACACAGAGCCATTATCAAAACAAAAAAGATGTAATATATTTTAGTAACTGGAGAGCTTTGCATTGCATCTAAGCAAAGAAAAAGAATCCTTAATTTTCCAGAAGAAGCTGACCTGGCAAAGTTTGTATATTTTTGTAACGAATGGGCAAAAATCTGTTACCCGTATCCAACAAATATTAGAATTAAAAACAAATATTAGTTCTAAAAACCACATACACACACACTTTGGTCCTCAGCAAGATTTGTGTTAAATGCAATAAAATAGCAACGTACTTTCATTAACAATAATGTTAATAGAAAGAATAAATTACACGAATGGTCCCTAACTTATTTTTTTAACTCGAAAGGTCCCTACAGTTTGTTTTTGTTGCACGTTTGGTCCCTGTCTTACCTAAAAAACTATTTTTTTCTTGATTTTTTAATTTATTAAAAAAATAAATTAAAAAATCAAGGGTAAAATAGTTTTTTTAGGTAAGACAAGGACCAAGCGCGCAACAAAAACAAAAAGTAAGGACCTTCCGAGTTAATTAAAATAAGTTAGGGACCAAACATATAAATTACCCCAAACCATAGGAACCATTCGTGTAATTTAGTCTTAAGAGAAATAATGGAAAGACTGGATGCTATAATATACAAAAAAAAAAAAAAAGTACATTGCTATTTCTTGTATTTGACAAGAAGAAAGAATAATAACAACCGTAAATACCTACTTGAACTTTGATGCTCAGAAAAATGGTGGGATCCAACCGGAGAATACAGCCAAAAACAGATGATGAGCAAAAGGCTCACATAATTCATAATTCGTCTCCACATATTATTATTTTTATTATTATTATTGTTTATTACTAGTATTATTTTGAAGAGGCAATAAATAGAAATTGGGAATATGATTGTGAAAGAGTATTGTACAACTTACCTGGCTTGTTTCATCATGAACCTGATACTTTGGTAAAGACATTCTTCTTTCCTCCTGTCGATAAACATATAAAAAAAAAAAAAAGTTAAATATTTTATATTTTAATTACATTTAAAAAAAAAAAAGAAAAAAAAAAAAAAAGATACCATGGACATGGCCTCATCATCCCAGACTAAGTAGACTTCATTTGTTGGTGGTTGAATAACAGGAGCTTTATTTGCAATGACAGGTGGCGGCCCAATTGAAGGCCCACCTGTATTGGGCCCCGAAGCATACGAATGTGAAGTACCTGCAATAAAATTTTATCTATTTATTTTTCAACATCTTTTTTTAGAAAAATCTAAAATGCTTATTTAATTTTCCTTCTTAAGCACACATCATGTTGCTACTTACGATTGCAGGGTATAATGAATTTATTTGATGTTTTGTATAATCGATAAAAATTAAAAAGATGAAAATTATTAGTTACGTAGTTGAAAAAATAAACAACGATGAAAACTGAAAATATAATATAACCACTATGAATTTCATATTTTGATACTGACAAGTGAAATCATATAAATATAATATTGAAATTTTAATAGAATAGATTAACTATTGAAACTTTTAAAAAACCAAATATTCCTCCAATTGTTTTTTGCAATTCATAACCAGAAAAACTCACTGTTTTTTTTTTTAATTATGTCAGTGTTTAAACCAAATACGAAAAACTAGATTGGAAAATATGGAATTTGGAGTATTATTTATCTGAAAAATATATATATATATATATATATATATATATATATATATATATATATATATATATGAAGAGTTACCTTGAAAAGCAGGATTAGGGTAACCCCTTGGCATATTGATATTAATTCCATGCAAATCGGTTGTGTTGTTTAAATCCAAAGGAGAAGTCAATGAAATGGTGGCAGCAGAATATGGTGAAGTTTGAGCAGCAGCAACAACAGGAAACAGAGGCTGAGATACAAGAACAGAAGGTGTGGAGGATCCAGGAGGAGCAACTGGAAATGACGATTGTACCCCTGATGATGAGATAGGAGGCCGCATAGTTTGAACAGGAAATAAAGGCTGCTGCTGTTGCTGTTGCTGTTGCTGTACCACCATTGAAGGAATTGAGCCGACTGAACTCTGTTGAAACCATGGCTGTGGCCGAGGTGCCACCGCCCAACCACCACGGCCTATTCCAGGGTTGTAACTGCATCAAAAATTCCATAACAAAATCACTATTTAGGGTTTAAGGATTGTTTAGGGTTTAGGGTTTATGATTGTTTACGGTTTAAGGTTTAGGCTATGTTTGGTGTATTAGCTGATAGCTGAAAATCTAGCTTTTAAATAAAAAGCTGGTTGATGGCTGAAAAGCTAGCTGATAAAAAATAAGGTTTGGTAAATCTGGCTGAAAAGTTAACTGAAATATATAAAATTACATAAAAAGGCATTTAAGAGTATGTGTTTCTATAATTAATTAAGGGTTATATTTGTAAAATTTTAAAAAAGCTCCTAAAAAGTTGGTCTAAATAGCTTTTTAAAAAGCTAGCTTATAAACTACTTTTTGGCTTGCCAAACATGGCAACATAAAAAAGCTTGAAAAATAAGCTAGCTTATCAGCTAGCCATGGCACACCAAACACAGCCTTAGGCTATGTTTGGCATATTAGCTGAAAAGTTAGCTGATAAAAAATATCATCCGGTAAAACTAGCCGAAAAATATAAAATGACACAAAAGGACATTCAAAGGATGTGTTCCTATAATTAATTAAGGGGTATATTTGAAATTTTTTTAAAAAGCTCCTAAAAAGCTAGTTTTTTAAAAAGCAACTTTTTGGCTTGCCAAACATGACAACTTAAAAAAGCTCAAAAAATAAGCTAGTTATGTCGTGCCAAACACAGCCTTAGGGTTTAGGGTTTAGGGTTGTTTAGGACTAAGGGTTTAGGGTTTAGGGTTTAAGGTCTAGTTAGCGACATTACATAGATGAATACTTTAGTAATTGAAATTTTTAACAATGTAACTTTTGGTGCTACATTTAAATAATAATCACTTCATTTTTGTATTTAAAATATTTTTAAAAGGGAAATCTAAGATAAAGTCTCAATATTTTGGGTAAGTTCACAGTTTAATCCCAACATTTATTTTTTGAACAGAAAAGTTCCGATTACTTTATATTTTGCCCAAATTAACAAAGCAGTCCTTATCTTTTTCAACAGAAAATGAATAAAAATTAGATAATTGGGACTTTTCTGTCACATCTTTAAATGATAAAAGTATATTTGGAGAAAAAACATTACTTACATAGACTGCATTGTTGCTGGAGGATACCCTAAAGATCCTGGAATCAAGCCAACATGAGAAGAAGGAATCTCCATTTTTCCAACTTTTGTTGGGTTGTCATTATCTGAAAAAAAAAAAAAAAAAAATTAAGTGTAAGAAATTGCATTGCTGTTATTTGTCCTATGTGGCAAAAAAACGTTGAGGTGGATGCCTAGTCATCACTATAAGAAAGCTACAGTAACTATGAATACCTTCATCACCATAATGAGCTGCCAATACATCTGGTGGGATCCCCTGCATGCCATAGATTTCAATATCTGTTGATTCTCTACCCTCTTTAGCATTTGGAACCCTGAAAGATATTATTCAAAAATATAAATATTGATAATCAAAGTGAAATAAATGATTGAAGATCAGAAATTAGCAAGCTACAATAGACAATTATAGTATGTTTCTTCATATAAGAAGCATGCAAACTTGTACTAAAAATCCCATTGAAAATCATTATGGACTACATTGCCCTTTATCCAGCAATTAAGTACATTTCATCATTGAAAAATGGCTTAATAACACATCTACTGATCTTGAAATTTTAAAGAGGAATCATTTTTTTAGCATCATCTGTATAACAATTGTTGGAAATGGGATCAATGGCATATGTGTCAAGATTGTTTCCTTGTTCAGGGGTGTATGTATCAAGGAGCAATAAAACCAATCCACACTGCTCAAACTTTGAATGATAGTTGAAACCTTACAGGATTTTTCGTATTTATAGGACTTGGTATGCAACTTGAGCCCTCTCAAGCCTGAAAAGATAAAAATAAAGAAATTTGTATATGAAGTAAACTACTCTCTCGAACTTTCAACACCCTGAGCAAAGAACTTATCTTTGCCACTGCTACTAGTAGACCAGTATGATGCAACAAACGCTATGCCTAGATGATGGTTGAAAAAATGGGTCTATAGATTCATGTTTTAGTATAGTATTGTGATCTTATCATCTGCTAGTTACAAAAAACACTAATTGTTGCGGATGATTACAAACATCAGTTGTGCAAGGGCAAAAACATCCTACAATATGAGAATGTTTACCAATAGCTCGTTCGCAAAGAAAAATGAGTGAAGTGAATGACGAATTAGAGAGTAGAGCTTTACTTGGAGACAGTTTCTTTATGAACCTGCAGGACATGGATGGCCATACCACCGGCGGTTGAAAGCTTTTTATGGCAGACATGGCACTTGAAATGCTTCGCCTTCTGGTGCTGAACCAAGATCTTCTCATCGTCGAATTCTCTGTCGCAATAATAACACCATACGTCTGATGATACTCTCTTCTTCTTCTTCCCCATCTCACCAAACTTCAAACACACACACACACGCACACAAAGAAGCAGTCGCTCACCAAATTAATACTCCCTCCGTAGATATGTTTGTATGTGTATTTGATTTGATTCGCATGCAAAGAAGAAAAAACGTTCTAGGGTTTCTACTGCTGCTGTTTCTTCTTTGCGAATCACAAAACTTTCCCCCTTTCAAGATATTGTTTTAGAAGACGCAACATAGGGACCGAAAGAGAAATAATTGTAAAGTGAGGGGTCAATAAGTAAAATTAAGGGGTTTTGTACCCGAAAGTGGCTGACGTGAAGTTGACCTGTATTCGCAGATCCTTCACTCGGGTCGGGGCTAAAGTCCAAATTTCAAATTGGGTTGGGCCCAACATGTAATGGATTATAAGGGCCAGTTGTCATAATTCATAAAGATTATTGTCATGGATTATATGGGCCGATTGTCATAATTCATAAAGATTATTAGTAGTGAATTGATCGGTTAAAAATAATTATTTTGGGAAATTTGAAAATTGAAACTAATAAATGAATATTTACTTATTTAGAATCCAAAGAATGAAACTAATATAAGGACTGAAAATATGACACTGCAAAATGGCCAGTGAATTGGACACTATGAAATTATATTAAGAAATGGTCACTTAAAAATCAAACCACAAAATGGCTATTAAGAAAAGTAGTATACAAAATTTACAAACCATTTTCCTTCAACATGAAGATAAATTTTGAATTTTTACTTGTATTATACAAAATTTGAAGCCAAATCGAAGTTTGGAATTAAGGTTGAGAGAAATTTTAAAATGTGTTTAGGTATAAAATAAATATAAAAACTAAAAATTAACTTTTCAATGCTCCTTTTTTGTATGTGGGGTTCATTTTGCAGCAGAAGTTTCATAGCGAGCCTGTTGTTTCGCGTTATAATTTTGTATGATGAATAACGCATCGTGTTAGCCAAACTATATTTATCATTTTCTTTAGTACTAATCATTAAGAACACTAAAGTTAAAGAAACCATGACTATGTAACTAATCACCAATGATTGGATATTATATTTACAAACATTTAAATCGTATACAAAGTCACCTAATTAGAGAATGGAAATGCATTGGAGAAGACGACAATCACATACAAACGGATTGCAGACAAGAAACAATTAAATAAACAATTAAACACTTATAAAAACTCAAAATACATAACTCACCTAATTTTGTATATTGGTTTGGCCATTGGGCTTTAAATTTAGATTTTGAATTGGGCTAAGAATATTTGGTCGCATTCTAACCTCAAAAGGTATGCAATTATTGAATTTAATGTATGTAATACCGTTGGCACGAGAGGAAATATGTTACACTTTTAGTTATAGGGGTATTTTAGAAAACATTTAGTTACAGGGGTATTTTGGAAAACATTCTTTTAATGTAGTTTGTGTGTTAGAGTAGGAGTCTAGTTTTATTAGTATAAATAATAATAATGTTTAGGATGTTTAAGTTAACTTTTTCCAGCAATAAAATTCACCAAGTAATTCCTCTTTCTTGTTCTTTTCTTCTTCTTTGTTCACTTCATACATTGGGTACCGAGGTAATATCAGGTGGTATACATACACTTGGTATCAAAGCCTAGGGCTCATGAAGACGTAGGGTGGTTGGTTTTAGAGTAGGTTTCAAGAAAATTGTAGCATTTCGATGCAGGGCAGATGCAGCGGGAACCAGGTTCGGTTTAAGGGGATGTGGATTGTTTTTTAGCATGAGTTGAAGCATCTCAACAACAGCCCCAATTTTTCTTGATCGGGCTTGTTCCAAGGTAGAGAGAGACTAATCGGAGGCACGAAATAAACAGACAAGAAGATTTCAAAGCGGGTGGCTTTGATTCGGTTCGTTTTGCGGGTGACGAAAGATGGTAAAGGTGGTAGTAACCTTGTCTTGTTGTTCGGTGGAAAAGTGTCTCGGAACAAGTTTGATTAGGTCGGGGTTGTCAAAAGGAGAATAAGTTGTTGGTTAAAGAAGGAGGTGCGATGATGTTTCAAGTTCTGGTTTTGACTCCAACAAATTATTTGATGTGGGGAATCAAAGTCAAGTTGATTATGGATACACACGACATATGCGAGAAGGATGATGTTTCAAGTTCGGTGGAAGAATCTCTTAGAATATAATGGATCAACAAAGGTATGGTTGTCAAGACAAGAAAGGAATGGACAAACAACACTGTGTGAATGAAAGGTCATGTAAATGGTTTGGGCTAGGCTTAGCATGTGATTTGGTTTGGTTTTATGTATGTAATGGTATTTTTGTCGTTTTTGTGTTTTGTGGTGTTTACGACCGTAAACGTGTTTACGGCAGCAAACTATGTTTGCGGTCTTTGTCAGTATATATAGTCTTCGAGTTTGTCTTTTGAAGGGTTCGACGCTTTAGAAGTTTACTGCTGGTATTTGAGTTGTATCTGACGATTTCAAGGGTTCAATCGTATGCAAGCTCAATTCATTCATCTTATTCTTGTTTCGTTATTGTTTGATTATCAGTAATAGATCCAGAAACGGACCTAACAATTGGTATCAGAGCAGTAAACTGATATCAAACCTATTCGATCAAGATTTTGAGTATAAGTTATCTCTCTCGCTGTTTGATCTTCGAATTCAACATTCTAGGCATTGAAGGAATTGTTTTTACCTTGGAAAATTCATGTTCTGAAGGCCTTTTGAGAGTTTACTGCCAACCGTAAACTCTATTTACTCTCATAATAGAACAAATTCTAGAAAACGTAAACACTCAATATTGAAGTACCGTAAACTGTTTTAAAGAACAGCAAAGTCATAAACCGTAAACTCCAAAAAAATGAACTCCTACCGTAAACTTAGTTTACGGTAGCAAACAAGCCAACCGTAAACTCCCTTTACGGCTGTAAGCTCTAATTCTTCTTAATTAATCGTAAACTGTTTCTTGGCACTGCAAATTACTTCAATTTCAGATGGATTCTCAAAGTCAAACTCAATTCCAAGAACTTGATGTTGTTATGGGCACGACTACTTGTATTCCAAGGTTGATGTCTACGGAAAGCTTTCCCGAGTGGAAATACATAATTGAAAAATACATTAAGATGAAAGATTTCAAGATCTGGAGAAGCATTCTTAGAGACCCTGTCAGAATCACAGTAACTATTGGAGGTCAATTGGTTGACAAATCAGTTGATAATTATACTGATGAGGATTTTGAGTTGATTGAAGAACAAGAAAGAGCTTTAGCCACCATAACCATGGCATTATCCCCTGATATTGCTCAAGGTTTTCGTGAGTACACTTCAGCTAAAGCTCTGTGGGAAGCCTTGATTGAAGTCTATGAGGGCAATGAAGATATTAAAGAGAGTCGACAGGACATGCTGAGACAGAAATTCAACATGTTTAACTACATTCCAGGAGAGACTCTTTAAGCCAAATTGCAAAGATTCACCACACTCACAACTGATATGAACATTTCAGGGATTTTCTTGACCAAGTCAGAGATCAACAAGAAACTTTTGAATGCTCTTCCTAGGTCATGGGATATAAATGTCGCTGTGATTAAGAAAACCAAGGATTTGAGTCGTCTTTCTCTTGCAGAAGTCATGGCGATAATCAAGGCATGTGATATTGATGACAAACAAAGAGAAATCAATCATGTCAACTCTTATTCTACTGCAAATCTTGGAGTTTCATCCAATAATGCTTTATCATCCTACATGACTCCCTCTGGTCAAGCCTTCACAGTTCAACAACCTCAGATTCAAACCTTTAATGTTGTACCCCCTATCCCTCACCATCAGACTCAAAATTTCTCATTTGCAAATCCTCAACCCATCTCTCAACCAAACTCTGCTCCAAATGTGTCAGTTAAAGCCTCTACCACGAACTCTAAAGAAACTGATGAAAATCTGGTTCTAGCTGTTGGGCTAGTCAACTGTTATAATGCCTTGGTGGCTGGAGATCTTCCACCTCAACTATCGTTCGCTGATTTGGACCAGATACACCCTAAGGATGTAAAGGAGATGGACATCACATGGCAAATTGCCATGGCTGTTTTTAGAGCCAAGCAATTTGCCAAGAAAACCGGGAAAAATAATTGGGCCATGAATGCAGACAAGAAGGTGGGTTCCAACAAAAGCATGCTGAGGTGTTTCAACTGCCATGAGCAAGGTCATTTTGCTCGTGATTGCCCTAAACCAGATCGCAGGATCAACAACAACAGGCAGATGGTCGCAGTAGGAAACAACCGTGCAGGAGCTACAGCTAGCGGAGAAACAGCTATGGTTGCACCATCATTTGACTGGGAGGACCAAATTCAATCCTTGAACATCTCAGGGCCAGAAAATGCTCACCTAGCTCAAATTGATGATGTTTCTTCAAAGAATGTTGATGCTGATCCCGGAGCAGAGATGATGGAGCTTCAGTTTGCTCTAATGGTATCTACCTCTTCCGAGCTCAATAAAAGCGAAGTAAATCTACCATCTTGTTCTTTTTCTTGTAAAGAATATGTTACACTTCTTCGTGATGAAATACAAGTCTTACGTAGACAAGTAGAGGACCTTAAGTATGAGGGCTATCAACTTAGAAAAAGACAAAAACCTCTTAAGGCCCAACTAGAAGCTAAAACAAAGGATTTCAGAAAAATTCAATCATAATACAGTGAAAAATGTGAACTGTATGATTATGTTAAAAAACAATTTGATGCAGTAACCAAAGAACTTGAAGCTTTAAAAATTAAAAATGACAAAATAGATGTTTGTTTCAAAAATTACACTGCATCAAGCAAGATAGTTGAGTCCTTGTGTGAAACCCAATTAAAATTTAAAGAAAATCAAAATAAGGGTCTAGGGTATGATTGTGTACCTCCACCTTTCAATCATAACTACACATCCATCCCTATGACACAAGACGAAACTGACAAGGATTCGCATCTTCGATATGGATAACCAGCCAGTTTTGTTTCAAGAGGTTTTATTAACATTGAAAATACTAATGTTTCTACTTTCTCTGCATATCAACCATTAGATCAGGCAAAGCGCGATGCTGGAGAACCCAATTTTGTTTTTAAACCTGATGTTTTTGTCGTGAATAATTCTGATTGTGTTTCTGATATTAAGACTGAGAATGTTTCTTGTGTTGGCTCATCATCTGATACTGTTGAATTTAATTTTGTTGATATGTTTGATGAATTGTTTGGTAATTCTGATGCTTGTGATTCTCATGAGGAATCATCAACTTCTCAAGTCAAATCAAATGAGGCACCCTCACTTAATTCTCAATCTAATTCTCTTGCATGTTCTTCTGAGAAGAGTAAGAGTGTTTGTAAAAAAAATAAGTCTAAAAAATGCAATACAAGTTCAAATAATAAACAAACTTGTTTTAATTGTGGTGTTGGTGGTCACATAGCTAGGAGTTGTCAAAATAGGATCTTTGTAAGCTATCTGTCACCAAGAGGGGAGAATGAGTCTCGAGGAAGGTCTTTAATTAGAAAATCCTCAAGAACTCATTCTCGAAATAATGATAAGAAAGATGATAAACACAGAAAAAGGGCTGGTTTTCAAACTAATAAAAAGGTTTTCACTCCCAAAACTCAAAACAGTTTGCCAAAACCGAACAAGGCTCAGCCAAGATTGGTTCCATCAAATGGTAATTCTAGATCTTCTACTAACACTGGTAGAACATTCAGAAGGTCTGTGCAAACTCCTGAGACGTCTATTTCAAAACCACCAGAAAAGGTTGTAAAACCTAAATTTCAATGGAAGCCCAAATCATTTTCTAATTCATCGTTACCACCCTCTGAAGTGATTAGAAAAGAAGATCCTAATTTGCAAATCTTAAAGTCTAAATCGGAAAAAGTGAAAAGGAAACCCAGGACAGTGATGACTTGGGTTTCTAAATCTAAATGATCCCGCTCATTTTGCAGGAACAGTTGCGGAGGAATGTCGTTCGTCCTTGGTACGTCGACAGCGGCTGCTCCCGGCATATGACTAGAGACATCTCTCAACTGTGTGAAATTCAATCTTTTAATGGGGGCTATGTTTCCTTTGCAGGCGGAGATGATGGAAAGATCACACAGCGTGGAACTGTTATGAATGGAGTGCTGAGCTTTGAAAATGTCAACTATGCTCCCGAGTTAACGCATAGTTTGTTGAGCGTATCTCAGATATGTGATAAAGGCTATACAACTCATTTTACTGATAAAGAATGTATGATTCTCAAGCCTGGCATTGTCATCCCAGAAGAGTGGATTCTAGTCAAATCTAAACGGGACGGGAATGCTTATATCATCGATATGAACAACAATCTTCCTGATCAAGTCACTTGTCTTTTCTCAAAGGTCTCCGAACATAATGCAATGTTGTGGCATCGAAGGCTAGGTCATGCTAACGCGAAAAAACTGAATCGTCTTGCGAAAAATGAGATGGTTCGAGGCCTTCCTATCAGAGATTTTATCACGTTCGAAAAATGTGTTTCCTGTGCTCAAGGAAAACATCATCGGAAACCTCACCTGCCCAAGCAAGTTAACTCCATAAGTCAAGTGCTCCAATTGTTGCACATGGACTTATTTGGACCGGTTAACGTCCTGAGCATTAACCGAAGCTCATATTGCCTCCTTGTGATCGATGATTTCTCTCGATTTACGTGGGTATTCTTTCTTTCCAACAAAGCAGGGGTTGTTGATCTAATAAAGAAGTTCGTGGTGATGATTGAGAAGCAGACTAACAATCAAGTGAAGGCGCTTCGCACTGATAATGGAACTGAATTCAAGAATTCGGTTCTTGACCTTTTTTGTGCAGAAAAGGGGATAGTGCGTCAATATAGCTCGGCACACACGCCTCAACAAAACGGTGTTGCTGAAAAGAGAAATAGAACGTTAAAAGACATTGCAAGGATGATGTTGTGTGATTCCAAACTACCGGTTTTCTTTTGAGCCGAGGCGATAAAAACTGCTTGCTACGTGCAGAATCGTGTTTTAATCAACAAAGCTCATATGAAGACTCCGTATGAAATTCTTTATGGACACAAGCCTTCTGTCATCCATTTCCATGTATTTGGCTGTCCTTACACCCTTCTTCACTTAGATTCAAACCCTAAATTTAATGCCAAGGCTGATGACTGTTATTTTGTGGGGTATGCCACGCGCACTGCATATAGAGTTTACAACAAGAGAACGAAGCAAATCGTTGAATCTTATGACGTGCGTTGGTTGGAGGAGAATGAAACAGATGCTCGAGTGGGTCCCGACTGGCTATTTGATTACACATCTCTATTCAAGTCTTTTAATGTGTCTTCAGATAGTTCATGTGGATCCTCCTTTGAGTCAAAAACTGTGTACGAAGACGAAGACGAAGAAGTTGTCTACAGACCCCCATCGGTCGAGGGGGAGTTCTCTGCTCCTCGTGATGAAGAGCTTTCTGCTACACCTGAAGGGGGGCCATCTGATCAACCATCTAGTCCAAAGTCTAAAGTTCAAGATGGAACTCCTGATGCTGGTGCTACACCTCTTACCCCTATTGAAAGAGAGTTCATGTCTAGAGATACTTCCGCTGCCACTTCTACTTTTATGGAACTACTCTTTCCTGAAGAAATTTCAAATGAGTTTGTAGTAGATTCAACAAATAGGACTCAATCAATAGATGATAGAGGTTTCAACATTCACACTCTTCCTGTTTCCCTTAATGATATCATCCAAGACATATCCTCCAGAATTCAGCGCGATCATGCAATCGAAAATGTCATCGGCCAGTTGGGAGATGGAGTTAAAACCAGAAGTTGGAGTGGGGATGTTAATGCATGTCTCTACTCCTATTTTATATCTTAGATAGAGCCGAAGAATGTGGACATGGCTTTGAATGATTCCAGCTGGGTGGATGCGATGCATGAGGAGCTTAATCAGTTTGAAAAACTCGGGGTTTGGAAGTTAATTGACTTACCAAAGGGTAAAAGGGATCTTGACACGTGATGGGTCTATCATAATAAGCAAGATGATTCGGGAGTAATTGTCAAAAACAAAGCAAGGTTAGTGGTTCGTGGGTTTTGACATATTGAGGGTCTTGACTATACTGAGGTATTTGCTCCCGTGGCTCGTTTGGAGGCTATTCGTATCTTTCTCACATATGCTTCTTATATGAATTACATAGTTTATCAAATGGCTGTCAAGACTGCCTTCTTGTATGGCAAGGTGAAGGAAGAAATTTATGTTGATCAACCCCCTGGGTTTGTTGACTCAAAATTACCTAATTGGGTCTACAAGTTGGACAAAGCTCTGTATGGGTTACATCAAGCTCCTCGAGCATGGTATGCAACTCTCACAAAGCATTTGCTCGAGCATGGATATTCTCGCGGCACCATTGATCAAACTTTGTTCATCAAGCATGTGGGTAATGATCAGATTCTTGTTTAGATCTATGTTGACGACATTATCTTCGGGTCAACGTGTCCACAGCTTTGCAAGGAGTTTGAAGGTGTAATGAAGAAAAGGTTTGATATGAGTTCTCTTGGGGAGATGACCATGTTTTTGGGGCTTCAGGTCAAACAATCTTCTACCAGAATTCTTGTTCATCAAGCAAAGTATGTGGATGATATACTGGAGAAGTTCGGGTTCAGAGATGCGAAGATTGCTCTTACTCCCATGGCAGAGAGACCTCTTCTGGCTCCTGATCTTGAAGGCGAATCCATTGATCAGATGTATCGCTCGATGATTGGTTCGCTCATGTATTTGACTACTAGTCGTCCTGACATAATGTTTGCAGTCTGTCAATGCGCACGCTTCCAGGCCAATCCTAAACTTTCTCATCTTATTGCTGTCAAATGGATTTTTTGGTACCTCAAAGGTTGCCCTCAATTGGGCCTTTGGTATCCGAAAAATCCAGAATTTGATCTTTATTCTTTTGCAGACAGCAGATATGGTGGGTGTGATCTTGATAGAAAATCGACGTCAGGAGGATTCCAATTTCTTGGAGATATATTGGTCTCATGGCAGTGCAAGAAGCAGCACACGGTCTCAACCTCAACAGCAGAAGCGAAATATGTCATTGCGTCTGCCTGTTGCTCTCAAGTCATATGGATCCAACATCAGCTGTTGGATTACGATTTGAACTTTCTAGAAACCCCAATTTATTGTGACAATGAGGTTGCTATTCAAATTGCTAAAAATCCAGTCCAACATTCCAAAACCAAGCACATTGACATCAAAATTCATTTTATCTGAGATTGTTATGAGCTTTCGCTCATAAGGCTAGAACATGTTCACACTGACAATAATCTGGCGGACTTGTTCACATAGCCTTTTAATAAAGCTCGATTCGATGTGCTTGTGGGATTATTAAAAATGATTCGTTTTGAGGATTAATTTTTTTTGGTAATACTTAGTTTAAATTTGTGCATTTTCAGTCATTTCATTCTTTCCCATGCACAAATTTAGGGGGAGAAATAAACAAAAATCCAAAAACAAAGAAAATCAAAAAATCCAAAAACATTAAAAATTAGAAAATAAAATTTTTAGTACTGCTAATAGTCTTGCTTGTTGTTGAAGGACAGGGAAGTGATATTATCAAGTGATAACAGGCAACCTGAGTCTGCGTAACGTACCCAAAGTTGAAGGGTATATGCTCTGGTTTGATGCGTCGGTAGGCACGAAAGATTCTAAATGGACTTGACTAGGCAGAGTTGAACTTAGGAAATTTATAGACTTGACAATGTTTGACCTAGTTAGATTCGTTTAGCCTGACAATACGACGCTCGGATAGGTTGATCAGGGAGCTATATATATGGGAATCCACTCGTCACATTAAATGAACCCGTACTTGGAACCATGGTTTAACTTTTCCTCGATGTGCGAATTCTGTCCTTAATTCCGGCTGGATGGGGCAACTGGTAAATTCCGATAAATTAGGTATGTAGAAAATCGTTTTCTTTCTTTCTATCTGTTAGTCATATGTTGTCTCCTTTTCGTGACCTCAAATCCGACCTGGTACACAACATATGCAACTCTATTTCTCTACAAGTTATATACATGAAATTCCTCTTATCTGTTAGCCATATGTTGTCTCCTTTGTGTGACTTCTAATCCGACCTGGTAAACAACATATGCAACCTTCTTCTTCTCAATCCCTCTGAAGTAATAAGTAATAGAATTATGAATCTATTCACTTTCTGAATGGTTGTCTGCTCACTCGATGTAAGGAGTACTCTGGAAGTTCTTGATGGCTGGGGCATATTAGGAAGCGGGAAACACATTCCAGTACACTTAAAATTGAACTCATATAGATTGTCTATAGATCTCGCTGCTCAATTTAGGTGGACAACAATATCCTTGGTCGTCGTCAGATGAATGGTCCTTAAGATATAGTATTTAAGGAATTAGGATCAGATGTAAATTTTAGGATTTTAAGTTCACCATGTCTTGTAACAAATAGTATGTCCTAAATCTGTCATAATTTTTCGTGTTTAAGTGGACCACAATACCGACGATCGACCAGACAAATATGTGAATATGAAAGGTACCGACAAGTGGATAAAGATTGTCTAATAACTTTGATCCTAGTATCTCAAAATGAAGTCAAAAAGGTTGATCTTTATCTTAGTTTATTTTTAATTTTTATTATTTTTATTTTATTTTTATTTTTTATTTTTATTTTATTTTATTTTATTTTTAATGATCCTCAAAAGGTTTTATTTTAAATTTTGTTTGGAAATTGGACCGGAAATCTTTTAGTGTATGCGGCTTTGAAAAGTCAATGTGGTATAAAAGGAAGAGTTTACCCCAGCAAACTCTTTTTACTGTCCCCATTCATATACCGCAAACTGTTTTCTCTCTCTCTCTAATCTTCGAAAATCAACTGTAAGATTTCTCAAAATCGTTTACTCTTTGTCAAAGGTACGTTAATTCCGATCCTGAACTTGTAATTTTTGGTTCGTATCGACTTAGGATTATAGGCAAATTTTGTGATTGAAGACTGTCGGAGTTTATGGTGTTTGAATATTCATAGACCGTAAACTCATACGCCGTAAACCCTTTTTTAGTGTAAATTCATAGACCGTAAACAGCTTTGTCTTCATGGCCCGTAAACCTTGTTTTGACCTTTGCGACCGTAAACGGTCCCTTGGTCTTACGACCGTAAGCTAGATTTGACCTTACGACCGTAAACCCTGTTTACGGTCCGTTGACCTAGTTTGATCGTAAACATCTGTTTGATTGGTTTTGACCGTAAACCCATGTTATCTTGGTTGCTTATGAAGCTTAAGAAAACTTTAAGCATTTCAAGTTTAAATATCGTGTTTTCTTACTTAGCTTGTTTTGTGCAGATAATGGCTTTCCTTAAAACAGCTGAGATGCACAACCTTGCAATAGTATCGGACGATCCTCCAGAGGCTCACAAAGACTTCATGCCCATGATGTATCGCCTTCGTGAATGTTGTTTGGCCTATGCTATAACAGTAAATCCTGTCATATATGGAAGTCTGATTCAAGAATTTTGGAGGACAACCAAGGTAGTCGAGAAGAACAAGGAAATGAATATTGAAGTGGTAGTACAAAACTGCAATGTCAGAATCTCAGAACAATATATCAGAGACACATTGATGATTCTGACTATCCAACTGAAGTCGATGCTGCGGAAATTCCAAACATTCTTGAAAGAATGGGATATGAGGGATCTTATCCTCCTACAGTGAAGAAGCTCTTTCCTCCGTACTGGCGCTTTTTGGCTCACGTTTTTATTAGTTGCGTGTCAGGACGGAGATCGGGAGCAGATGAGATCTCAATCAGAACACAGGAGCAATAGTATCTTTGGCATCCGGTAACAAATTCAACTTTTCAAAGTATATATTTGATGAGTTCTTAGTAAATATTGGTGCCATGACTCGGGGAAACAGAGACTCCTTTCTTATGTATCCTCGATTCATTCAAGCTTTTATTGACGATCAATTTCTGGACATGGTCAAGTCTGGTGAAAAGATGGATACTAAGTCCCTAGGCCCTCACACCGTTGGCCTTATTAAACAAAATAGAAAGGGGAAAGTGGTATTTCAAGGTCTTCATCCCTTGATGAAGTTCGGACAATTTGTTGAAATAATTGAGTCTTCCGAATCCCATGAAACTTCTGAAAAGACTCAATCAAAACCGACCTCATCAGAGCAGGTGTCCTCTAAGTTCATTATCACTGCTTCCGAACATGAAGATGACGAGACTCCTGCTCAAGTGACTCAAGTTGATGATGAACCTGAACTGCAATCTGTTCAAGTTGAAAGTGAGTACAATGAGGAATCGAGAAATGATGACAAAGAAGATGAGAATGTTGATTTATATGGATTTGATCGAGATGATATTCCACAGAACTTTGGTGGAAATGACGAATTTTTGTCTGAGTTGAACCTTGACAATTTGCTTGATGATGTCAATGAAGTGGTTCGTGTGACCACTGAGACAAGGATTGAAGAAGATGTTTTTGCAGTCTCTCCTCCTGCTTCAAATCCAGTGGTAGAATTTGTAATTCCTACGGTGACGGTGTCAGAGATTCCTCCCCTTGATGCTGGCCTACCTACATCATTGCCAATGGAATAAGATCTTGCCACCTCTCAAATCACTCCTCCTCCTAACAAACGTTGTAGACTGGTACTGAGGTTAGCAACTCATAGCACAATGACACCAAGTGCAACAGCTCCTCCAACAATCACACCAGCTATTGTCTCAACCGAACCTATTAGTGAGGGCCCCAGTGATGTTTCTGAAGCTGGTGGTCCTTCGTTTCAAGCAGGTCCTTCATCTCCTAGACCAAACGAAGATGATGTCTCAGTCAAGCTTGCTCATATATTCACTGAAGATCAATTTTCAACACAACCTTCTCATAGTAAGGGAATTTTTATTGAAGATGACAATACAAGAAGTGAATTTCCCTCTCTCCATGGACTTCAAAGTCAACTCGACACCATCAAGCAGAAAAATGTTGAACTTGATCAATGAAATATTGAGCTAGTTATAAAGGTTGCTGATCTTCAATCTGAGAATACCGAGCTTAATATTCATATGGCCGATATAAATGAACAAAATACTCTGAAGACAAAGCAAATTGCAGAACTTCAGACACAATATGGTCGTCTGGCTGCAAGTTTCCTTGAATTGCAGAAAAAGCTTGAGAGCAGGTTTGGTGATGATTTTAGTATAACTACTGATGAATCTCATGTTGATCCCCTATTCCAGATACCCATCATGTTGATGCTCCAATCTCTTCTCAACCAATCAAATCCACAATTATTGTAGATCGTTTTTGAAGTGGATCCAGAACAGGCCTACAGAGCTGCGAAGGCAAAAGGAGCTAAACGAAAGAAAGCTGCTGATAAGTCCACTGACAAGAATAAATGGCTCTTTAAAAGAAGTGTGGATCATAAATCTCCTTGGGATAGACCTTGAGTAACTTTCACTAACCTAAGCACTCAAACCTTCAGAGACGTATATGGTGATAGGTCAGGAATTATATCATGGGGATTTCATGATACACAGGATATGTTCATGGTACGAAGGAAGAGTGGGAATAAAGAACTATACAAGGATGCTCATGATTTCAACTCCTTTACTAAGGTTGATCTCATTGAGCTATCTAAAGCTCCCTTCTCAAATCTGTCAAAGAATCCCAAGGCCAGCCAATTCAAATCTTTCTTAGAAGATCAAGTGGCTAAAGGATTTCCATCAATGAAAACTACGGAGTCCTTTGTTGCAGTTCACAAGCATGTTTTGGATCAAGAAACCAGCGAGCCTATCTGGGCAGTGATGTGGCCTGCCACTACTCAAGTCAAACACATCCCTGTTCCTAAAAATTGTCCTGATGGATCTCTACACTCTATGCATTATTGGGTGTATGATGAAACATCAGATGTCGCTGTTATCAAGCTCAAAGAAGATTGGATTTTCTTGTATGACAAAAGGGATCTACTCCAGTTTGGTGAGCTAGACATTCATCAGCTTGCAGGTCATCAGATTGTTGTTGCTGATGAGCTTTTTGAGCCTGCTGCTAAGGAATACACAAGGATGGTGGCTACGATTATCGACAAGAGAATATGGAATGGAGCTATGGGGAGATCCGATGTGTTGGTTGTTGACAAAGACTAAATCCAAGCCTGCTCCAAACCAAGGGGGAGATTGAAAGGTCATGTAAATGGTTTGGGCTAGGATTAGCATGTGATTTGTTTGGTTTTATGTTTGTAATGGTATTTTTGTCGTTTTTGTGTTTTGCGGTGTTTACGACCGTAAACACGTTTACAGCAGCAAACTATGTTTGCAGTCTTTGTCAGTATATATAGTCTTCGAGTTTGTCTTTTGAGGGGTTCGACGCTTTAGAAGTTTACTGCTGGTATTTGAGTTGTATCTGACGATTTCAAGGGTTTAATCGTATGCAAGCTCAATTCATTCATCTTATTCTTGTTATTCTTGTTTCGTTATTGTTTGATTATCAGTAATAGATCCATAAACGGACCTAATAGTGAACATTATGGCGGTGGAAGTTCAAATCGGATAGTTGTGGATCTGGCCGAGGAGAGGTTGTGAATCTGGGAAAAGTCGAGATGGTAATGAACATAACCAACGGGATGTCATGGTGCATGCTATGTGTTTTGTGAACAATCAAAAGGTATGGAGAACTTTAGACGTGACCGAGGTGGAGGCCGAGTGTCTGGGAAAGTTCAAGAATCGTGGTGGTTGTTGCCTTGGTAAAACAGGTTGCTGGAACAAGGTACAACAAGATTGTGTATGGTTCGATGATGATGATAGTAGGTGGCTCTCAATATTCAAATGTTAAACATGGTGTTGCTTAAAGCAACTATTGTCGATAGGTTTTATAGGTGAAACAGCTAGTAGGTCGACGGTGAACAAAGGTTTTGAATGTGGTGGTGTTCGTCAGTGGTTAATGGCGGAGAAACACAGTTGTAAGTGATATGCATTGACAAACCGATTAATGGGGTCATTGTTAGTTTAATCATTTTATCATAAGAGGAAATCTGAGATAATATTAATTATAGGGGTATTATAGAAAACATTCATTTTATGCAGTTTTTGTGTTAGAGTAGGAGTCTAGTTTTATTAGTATAAATAAGATTAATGTTTAGGATGTTTTAGTTATCTTTTTCCAACAATAAAGTTCACCAAGTAATTCCTCATTCTTGTTCTTTTCTTCTTCTTTGTTCAGTTCATACATTGGGCGCCAAGGTAATATTAGGTGGTATTAATATGTAATACCTAAGATTTATCATTTTATTTGGATACACTTCTAATAGCACATTTGGTGTGACATTATCTTTCTTGTTAGGACTTAGGAGCAATTAGGAAACCTCATGTTTAGTTGGGTTTCTTTCTGTTAGATACTAACCTTTACCATATAGAATAGAAATGATATATAAAGTATGCCTAAATCATTTGAGTGAAGTAGACCACTAATAGTAGTTTTGATATATTCACTTACTGTTATCTAATATATTAATCTATGAAAACGGTTTACAATGTTATCATCTATATATTAATTTACCCCAAGAATGAAAAATCCATCGCCCAATTACATGACCATCGAATTAGGACGTTTATCCATCAGTCACTAACCCACGATTCATGTTCTTGCCTTAGACAGATTAACTGCCATGGTTAGTAACATGGTGGAAAGCATCAGTGATGAAGTGTCATTATAGCCCCATAACTTTGGTAGAAGGGTACCTCCTCACAAAGGAGGTCGTAGTGACCATGCTCAAGCGACTATTTACCAAAAACATGGGTTTTCGTAAAGTCGTAATACCATGTATAGGGCTGATGCCTGCTCAATGACAAAGAGTCAAGGAAGTTGATGACCTGATGATAGGGAATCCAGCGACAGAAGCCCCAGTGAACAACGGGTGTAACTATAATGGTCCTAAGGTAGAAAAATTCTTTATCGGGTAAGTTCTGACTAGTACGAAAGGCATAACGATCTAGGCATTATCTTGGAGTCAGACTCGGTGAAATAGACATGTATGTGAAGATACAGACTACTTGCACTTGGACAAAAGACCCTATGAAGCTTCATTGTTCCCTAAGATTGGATTTGGGTTTTTCTTATATAGCTTAGGTGAAATGAGAAGGAGGCCTCCTTCCCTGAGAGATAGGAGGTCTGAGCCATCACTGAGATACAACTATGGAAGAGCTAGAAATCTAACCTTGTATCAGGACGTACGAGCCAAGGGATAATCTTAAAGCAGACGGTTTATATGGGCGTAGGCCTCCCAAAAGGTAATGGAGGCATGTAAAGGTTTCCTCAAGTCGGACGAAGATTATCCCTTGAGTGCAAAAGGAGAAGGAAGCTTGACTGCAAAACCCACCTATTGAGCATGGACAAAATTCAACCTTAGTGATCTGACGGTGCCCTCTATCTAAACCAGATCCATCGAGTATTTAAGATCCGTGGTGAAGTAGACCAAATAGGTAAGTATGTTGTATTGGCACCTCTACTAAAGCAATGTAATATCATGTTATACCTTGAATCCATTAGGACACCCATATCATGCATAATCATCCAGTTCTTAAGCAGTGCAGATTCCCAAAAGAAAGTCAAAGAGTTATACAGTTGAAATGGTAACATATTGCCATATTCAATAGTATGTGTTTCTAAATCTTCCATTAAATCAAATCGATTTTGCGACCATTGTGAAGACCAAGAAAAGAAGTGATCCCTAAGAATCCACATTATCCATCATCTTTTACATTGTGTACTTGCTTAATGTAAGGCTGTAATACATTTGGAATCATATATGAATATGATTATACTTTTTAGTCTACATATGAACTATGTCTTAGTGGTTCGTGAATCTCTATGAAACATAACCCAAGTTTAGACATGTTTAAATAACTACATCCACATAGATCTTTAATTGGTGTATCAACCCGATTATCTTTAAAAAGGCTTCTACTTCAAGCTTGGACGACTACATGCAGTTTTATAAACAATGGGTTCAAAAACTAAAGTTCTAATGGGTTGATAGACTCCCTTAAATTCATCATCTTTGACTTTAAATAATTTAATGCCCACGTGTAAACTAAATTTCTTGATGGCATGCTTTCATTAATGTTAATTCAATATATGTGATGATAACTTTAGGGTAAAGCGATCCACCCAATGTTGACTTTAACCAATTTAATGCCCATGTGTAATTGATTTTTTTCCTCATGCATAAATACGAATGCTATGTTGTAACACCTACTTCTAGGTAAACACTTTTTCTGAATCTCTAATCGAATTATTTGGAGTTTAAACCTAGTCACGAAATGAGCACATAAGTGTTATGATATGACCATGCTGGAAGAAATACACATATCTTTAGGAGTCATGACGTGACTAATTAAGGGTCGTGACATAAGACCTGTTGCGAGCCAAACCCTAATTCCATGGATTTTCTCATATTTAAAAGTAGTGAAGGCTAGGGTTAGCCCACCCTTAACCTCCATCACCTCCTAACACCCCCCCCCCCCCTTGAAACCCCGATCCTCCATAGTTGATGTTGAGCTTGATTTGGGTGTTTTCTAGCCAAGAAGAAGGAAATATAGAGATTGGTGCATCAACTCAGCATTCAAGCTTCACCATCATCCATTTTTACACCTTCTGGACCCTTTTGAGTTTCCAAGTTCAATGATTTATGAGGCTATAAGCTTAGATCTAGGTGTTTATGCACCATCTTTCATGTTTAGGCTTGATATAGTGATAAGGGTCCATAAAGTTGTCAACATTAAGGATCTCTAGTGTCCCTTTGATGATATAAGTGTTGGATTTGAAGTATGGTTAGGTTTTAGGACTCTCGCATGAGATTCTAACCCCATTCTTTTCTTGTTTTGCCCTAGCTTGTGTTCGGGACATGCACTCTACATGCATGTATAAAAAGCTATGATTTTTTTGGTGTTCTAGGGTAGAGAAAGTATTCTGGAAGGTTTGAATTGCAAGGCTTAATGGATTAAGAGCTTATAGCTCGTTTCTGTCCAGAGCGCCCTCACGACGTGAGAACTTGGGTGTCACGATACGACAATGGAAGAATTACAATTATTTTGATTTATTAGGTCATGAAGTGACCTGTAGATGGTCACGACGTGATAACTAACCGAGTGACCTTAGAAATTTTGACCTTGAACGTTGACATTTAACCATTGACCAAGTTTAACTTTATGTCAAATGGTGTAATTTTAGTAATAGATTGATGCTTGGTCCCTGTTTGTTGCATAGGTGACCTGTAGAGCCAGTATTTGGAGCAGTGATCAATTCAACTATCTTTTGGACTTTGAGGTGAGTTTTCCTTACTGTACTCGTGGGTCGGATGCACCAATATCAACCCACTAGGTTATGTTATGTATCCTGGTATATAGGATGTTGCTATGCTGTAGTGACCTGTTAGATTGATAGATTTGTATGATTTCATGTACTTACTGATTATTGTTTATTTGTTGCATATGTCAACAATTGGTGGTTAGGTTGAGGCGGGAGGCCAACAAACCCAAGATGGCTGGGTTGAGGTGGTATTGCTTCGTGCGGCAGACCAACAAACCCAGGATAGTTGGGTTGAGTCAATATGCCAATAAACCTTGGATGGCTGGGTTGAGGCCACGAGCCAATAAACCCTATATATTGTAATTGTTATTGTATTTTTGTGTGGAGTATTTTGTGGAACTCAATAAGTTTTGGCTTACAGTTGTGGATTTCAATGTTTTAGGTACTTCAGATGATCGGGGAAAGGCGAAGGCTTGATCGTACACATCATCCTATGAATTTTTATGATTTGAGTGATGTTTTATATAATGATTTGTTATGATATTTTGGGAAAACAATGGCTGATTGTTATATGGTTTTTATGAAAGTGACTTTGAAAACTCGAAAAAAAATCTTTCACAACTAGGAAATTCGATGCCTTGTAAACATGGAACAATGATAAAAAATGTGAACCAACAATGAGAAAGCATGTAAGATGTTTATTTCCAATAACAACAAACTTCAATCAAAAACTTCATACAAGTATTGCAAATAGTCAACAAAGAATTGGAAACCATAGAAATCCCGGTTTAAGTCCATTCTGGACTAGGATTTCCTTATTGGACCTAATGGGCCAATAAGCTTCCAACTTGACTATCTTGAACCTAGAGCTCTCCAATGGACCCGAATTGGACTCATATACATGAACCATAATACTTTTGGGCCTTAGGAGCCCAAAAGACACTAGGTTAACTTAAATGGGCCTTAATGGGTCACAATCAATTTAATTTAGCCCTAATAGGTCATAAAAATCATATTTTTATTTATTTGGGCCAAAAATCACCTAACTTAAGCTCAAAATGGGCTTAATCATTCAAAGCCCAAAAATTTTCTCTTTCCCTCTCCATTTTCGGCCCAAGCCCACAAAGAGAGGAAGAGTTGACTTTGTGGTGCCAACTCATTTTTACCTAATGGATTTCCATTCAAGCTCTCATACTTCCATGCAACAATCCCATCACCCTCTCTCTTCTTCTCTTCCTCTCGGCCGAACCTAAACAAACACACCCACACTTCACTCCAAAAATTCTCTCAAGAAGTTCTCTCCATTTCTCTCCAAAATTTCGAGATCTAAGAGGCTTTCAAAGAGATTCTTCCACAAAAATCATCATCCAAGGTAAGTTGATGTATGATCCATGCTTTAACTCACTTCTTTTCATCAAAATCATCTCTTAATCCATTCAAGTTCATGATCTTGCATCTTAGAACACCCTAAGTTCGAGATCCATCCAAGAAACTTGCTAGGGCCGAAAGTAGCACCAAACTTCTCCCAATCTTCTTCACAAACCGAAACTACAACTCAAGGTGAGTTTCATACCCCTTTCTTTTTGGTTTTCATGAGTTTTATGGGGAGAATACAAGAGAATGTGTAGATCTATGTGTATGTGTATGCTATGTGTGATTTTATGCATGTGTGTGTGTGATTTCATATGTTTTTGTGATGAATATGTTAACAAAAGGGGTTTAAACCCGAGATCTATGGCATGAGAAAGGAAACAAACATAATCTAAGCTATTTTACACCAAACAAGTTAAGAATGATAGCTTATAAGGTTATGATGAACATATTCTAACATAAAACCCATTTTAGGGTTTTAAAATGTCAAAATACAAAACTTGGGTTACAAATCAACAAGTCATGGTTTCTTAAGGTTCAAAAGTTTCAAAACAGTTTCTATAATCATTTTTCTGAATAATAAAATTTTCAAGGGACTTAAAATGTAAATTTTTAGCTTAATGGGCTAATTATGGGCTTTTCGGCCCAATAAGCCTCAAAATGCGAAAAATGAGAAACTTTAGGGGCTAAAATGAAATTTTCGATAAAACAGGGGGTAAATAGCATAACAAATTCATTTTAAGAGTCAAAAATGCTTTCACTATAAAAAAGGACCAAAAATGTAAAGTTTTTAGATTTTGGGCCAAAACTGTAAAAGTTGTGAAAAATTAGGCTCTAACCGAGAATCACCATCCTGGGAGGGCTGAAGTTGTCCACAAAATAAGTTTTGGGTTAAAACTGTGTTTTCATCAAATGAATGATACAAAAGTGTCAAGAAAATGTTTTAAGGGCTAAAAATGAAATTCTTTTATATAAAAGGACCAAAAGTGTTATTTTTATAAAATAAGGGTAGTGAAAAGGTCAAATCCCACTTTTAAACAAATTAATTCATTAATACAAAATACAAAACCCACAACTACTGACGATATGAAAAACAAATACACTTTCAACAACAAATATCGTTACAAACGAAGTGATTCGGTCTCAAATTAATACAAAACAACAAGCGTTGAACAAAACCCTCTAAATAAATACGCGATAACTACGATGAGCAAACTTACAAACTTTGGGTTTGGAAGTTTCAAATCATGCTTTTTGGGCCTTGCTAGCCCATTAACATGATCTTTGGGCTCAAAGGGAATATGCTTATGTGCTATTGGGCCTCCTATGACCCGATTTCATGTAAAAGGACTTTCAATGGCTATGATGTGCTATTGGGCCATAGTGGCACATTAGTATCGTTAGTGAGGTCAAGAAATCAAATGCGAGTGGGGCCAACGTGCCTTTCGCATTCCTGACAGCCTAAAATAACTCAAGGAAATAACAGGACTTCGTACTCCCCTTTTCCTCATTTGTTAGGCTTACGAGTAATCAAGGTAAACAGATTCGGGACGTAAATCAAGAGTAACCATGGTCGTGGATTAAGTGAGTAGTAACGGGCGACGCCATTAAGGATCGTTCGAAAACTGTAGTTATAAACTAGTCATTTTCTAATGCGTGGGTATAACAACTCACAACCCAAATTAATCCAGCGCCACCCGAGAAATCAAAATCATTCGTTGTGACAGTATAACAATTGAGAAATCACTGTATTTTATGTATTTGGGAAAACATCGGGTTTTCCTGGGAAATTCAACATTTTCACTTATGCGATTAATACTAAAGTTCAACATTTATACATGTTTTAAAAAAATCAACAAGCATATATATATATATATATATATATATATATATATATATATATATATATATATATATATATATATATATATATATATATATATATATATATATACACGGATCTTCACACTTTTTATAAACAATGATCTTTTCAGAAAATATCGAATTTTCTAGATTTTACAAACTACACAAAATCATTTTATTACAATATTGCTTATGAACTCACCAACATTTCATATGTTGACGTTTTTCAAAATTAACTTGTATTCTCAGGTAACAGGTAAACCGAAGAATAAGTATCAAGTAATGTCAGGGTGTTTTGCGTATGATATCTATCAGACAATTATGTTATGAATTTGTAATGTTTAAAACAAAGTACTGGATGTAAACAATATCAGTTTTACTATTTTAATGGGTGGTGATGATTTATGTTATGATTCATGTATATTCATTGTGATGGTATTCAATTTAAGTCACAAGAGCCCTCAGACGTTTCCGTCGTCCGGTTCGGGGGTGTGACAGGTTGGTATCAGAGCTCTGTTTATAGTGAACTAGCATATCTAACCATACATTGATATGCAACTATAAACCAAAAAGAGGGACTAACACAACTCTGAACAAAACAAGTAAAACACAACGATAAAAACATCTTTACTTGTGTGAATTAGGAAAAAGAACATAATACCTAATCAAACAAGATAATGCTAACATCTCGGTAAAGCCAGGTTGTTCATAGTCGTACCAAGGAGTGGATGTAGCTTGATCAACTACATTCCCTCCAAGGCACAACTATCACATGTCCCGAGGAAATCGTGATGGCTAGGGAACCTAAAAATATACCCCCTTTATCACCAAGAATAGAACATCAACTCGATCTATACAATAATTGTAGCATCTTAGGAATAATGTTAGCATATTTACACACTCTCGTAGATAGCATGGATGGTTTCCACCACCCTGGAGATCCTTATTTCCCAAACCAGGGGAATAACGGATGGTTGGACGAAGAACCTAAAGAAGAGCCCGAGGAAGACCCCGAGGAGGAATCCGATGGGGAACCTGAAGTAGAAGTCGAAGGCGGACCTGCTGAGCCAGTAGAGGAACGTGAGGAGGAGGAAGTCGAAGGAGGTCTTGAGGAGGAACCCAGCGATAACGAAGAGGGTGATTCGGATGTAGAGTCTGAAGTCATCAATCCCTCTTATCCGATTAGAGTGCCTGCTTGCTGGGTGGGCCCCACTGGTCCTACACCCCCCTGGGGAATCGATATTTGGAGGTGGGGCAGACAGCAGAGAAAACGACCCCCGTTCGGCATGTCATGCGAGTTCTTTGCCCTGAGGGATGGAGGACTGGCCGATTGTGCCCTTCCAGTCATGGTGAGACGACTACGGAACACAGGCGACCTAGCTCAGAGTACCACCGATCAGGTAAGTCAGATGTGGACTAGGGTTGAGTGTGTGGAGCAGGAGACGCGAGACGTCCTCCGAGAGTTCCACATGAGGCAGGTAAGGTGGGAGTCCCGACTCCAGGTTGCAGAACAACAGGTGGCTCGCCTTCAGGGAGCATCCATGTTAGGTGCTATTTGTGCACCTTTTTGCACGCCTTTTAGTCCCATTTTATGCACATATTTAGCAAAATTGTTCTTCCTTTTCCTTGCATTTTATCATATTCATTTTAGTCTCTAGAACAACCTTATTTGCACACTTTTATATCTTTTTCAGGTAAACCGGAGGTTGGAACGCGCTTTGGGAAGTGTCGGGAAGCATTGTTGGAGATTTCGGGCCGATCCGGCGAAGAACTAAAAAGTTGGAAAAATCAAGTTTGGAATTGGAGTCAGAGAGGTACACGGGGCGTGTTGAATTTACACTGAAAAGTGGGCACGGGGCGTGTTTGACCAAAATGGGAGCTGTTGACCATGCTGAACACGACCCGTGTCAGTTTAGTGCAAATCAACACGGGGCGTGTTGCTAAACACGACCCGTGTCAGTTTAGCCTATGTTAACACGGGCCGTGTTCGACCCAGAAACCAACTTTTGGCAGTTTTCCTATCTTTCATATTACGGGTTGAGGGTTATTTGGAGAAGGAGAGAACATACCAGAGCACCATTGGAGGAGGATTTTCAAAGGTTTTTGCAAGGGTTTGATTAGCAATCATTTGGAAACATTATTTCTAGTATTTGTAAGTTGTAATTGCACTTTAATTCCATCTTTTATTCTTGTGATCTTGTTCTAGCCATGTGTGGCTAGAACCCTAATTTCTCCAATTTCATGTTTTGACTTCTTGGTAGTGACTTCATTCATATGACATGATGTTTGTTCTTAATTTCTATTTAATGAATTTGATTTTGCTTCAATCGAATGTTTGATTCTAATTATGATTCTTATTGGCCATTTGAATTAGGGTTAGGTCATTCAAGTTATCTCTTTTACAAAATCCGTAATTGTTTTGTGAAATTGAACAAGTAACAAGCATTAAATTGATCTCTATTGAATGAATTTAGTGTAAATCTTATTCATACACTTTTACACTCCCGAGCTTATGAGGAGTATTGGGTGTTGTTGGGAACATTCACATAAAGCTTCATGCAATCTTATAATCTAATCCTAAGAGCTTCTTTAGATTAGGTTAATAAGGTTAGGATTAATCAAAGAGCTTGTTTTGGTTAATTAATATGGTGAATGGGAAGTGTTAGAGCTTATTAGCACTTTCAAGTACCAACTTAGATAGAATTGAACGAATATTGTGTCATCTTGGAGTCACATTGCTAAATTGTCATACATGGAGTTGGAGTCCTCACAAATTCTGAACTTAATTCATGCACTTAATTGATTGCTTATGTTTTTAATTGTTTGATTAATCATTACATTCTAAACCCCCCTCTCTTTTTACTATTGGTGACTATAGTACCTTGTGCAAAGAGGTATAGACTAATTGTCCTGTGTCTCTGTGGATCGACCCTGCTTACCTTGTACTACCTTTTAGTGCAATATAGTGGGATTATTTTGGAGTATATCGTACCCCTTTATTTGTTGGGTTTGACACCCCTAACAATCCACTTCCTCAGCACCACCCCCTGGCACATCCCACCGCGACTAGGATTAGCCGTATCAGTCCTTAGTACTACTACAATGATCTATGCTATGTACCATCGACTCTATGTTTAAGTGATTACACTACTCATAGGGCCGTTATGTTGCCGAACTTGTACCGCTTATGTATGCTCTTCCGAGCAAAATTTTCATGTATTAAAGTGCTCCTAAGCCTTATTCTTGTAATCTTCCTAAGTGAAACAAGTGCGGTCTCCATCACAATGGAGAATGCAGAGAGATGCATTGCACTAGTTGCAATCGGAAAGGGCACATGACGAACTATTGCAGGACCTACCCTCCTCATAACCAACAACAGGGAAACAACAACAACAATAACCGCAACAACAACAACACCGACAATGGCGGCAACAATGCAGGACCAAGTCACACCTGCTATGGATGTGGAAGGACTGTGCATTTCCGTTGAAACTGCCCCAACAACAACAATTCCGGGAATGGAGGGACAGGAAGAGTGCTGACCATGGGTCAGGGAGAAGCGGTTCAGGATCCCACTGTCGTCACCGGTACGTTCCTCTTAAACCACACTTATGCATGCATCCTATTTGATACCACAGCAGAGCGAAGTTTTGTGAGCAATAAGTTTAAGCATTTGTTAAAACAACAACCCCAGAAGCTCAATGAAACCTTTACGGTGGAAATTGCCAATGGGAAAACAGAATCTACTAAGGAAATCTATATCGGATGTACCCTAGCCCTAAATCAACACGTCTTTCGAATAAACTTAATGCATGTTTCCATTAGGAGTTTGATGTGATTATTGGCATGGATTGGTTAAGCCCCCACTATGCTGAAATTATGTGTCACGAGAAGGCTGTTCGCCTTCACCTTCCAAATCATGAAACCCTAATCATTTACGGAGACAAACCCAGCACGATCTCCGTCTCATCTCGTGCGTCCAGGCACATAAGTATCTGCGGAAGAAAGATTTGACGTTCCTGGCGCACATAGTGGATAAATCCAAGGAAGAGGTTAATGTTCAAGACACTTCTGTAGCATGTGAATTCCCAGACATCTTTTCTGAAGATCTTCCTGGGATACCCCCAGAAAGACAAATTGAATTTTGAATTGATTTTGTGCTAGGAGCTACTCCCATCGCTAAATCGCCTTACCGATTGGCTCCTACTGAGATGCTGGAATTGTCCAGCCAACTTAGTGAACTCCCGGACAAGGGATTCATCCGACCCAACTTCTTGCCATGGGGAGCTCCAGTTCTCTTTGTCAAGAAGAAGGATGGATCTTTTAGGATGTGCATCGATTACAGAGAACTAAATAAGTTCACTGTCAAAAATCGCTATCCACTCCCACGAATCGACGATCTATTTGACCAGCTCCATGGAGCTAGTTACTTCTCTAAGATAGATCTGCGGTCTTGGTACCATCAACTCAAGGTCCGGGAAGAGGATATTCCCAAAACCGCTTTCCGAACTCGTTACAGACATTATGAATTTGTCGTAATGCCTTTTGGTCTAACGAATGCCCCTGCCACATTCATGGACCTAATGAATCGAATCTGCCGACCATTCCTCGACAACTTTGTTATCGTTTTCATTGACGACATTCTAGTTTATCTCGAAGCAAAGAAGAGCATGACCAACATCTCTGACAAATCCTGGAAACCCTACGAACTGAGAAGCTATACGCAAAACTCTCCAAGTGTGAGTTCTAGCTCCGTAGCGTGAACTTCTTGGGTCATGTTGTTAGTTAGGAAGGAATACATGTGGATCGTTCTAAGGTCAAATCCATCGAAGGATGGGCAGTCCCAACGAGGCCCACAGAAATTCGCCAATTCTTAAGTCTAGCAGGTTACTACAGGAGGTTCATTCAGAACTTCTCTAAGACCGCCAAGCCACTTACCTCAATTGCACAAAAGGGTGTACCATTCGAATGGACGGACAAGCAAGAAGTTTCATTTCGAACTCTGAAGCAAACACTTTGCAGTGCGCCGATACTATCACTACCAGAGGGAATGGAATATTTCGTAGTCTACTGTGACGCGTCAAATCAGGGTTTAGGTTGCGTTCTCATGCAACGTGGAAAGGTAATAGCTTACGCGTCCCAGCAACTAAAGACACACGAAGTGAACTATACAACCCACGATCTGGAATTGGGAGCAATGGTCTTCGCCTTGAAGATCTGGAGGCACTACCTTTATGGTACGAAGTGCACCATCTTCACGGACCACAAGAGTCTCCAACACATCTTGAATCAAAAAGAGTTGAATATGAGGCAACGAAGATGGGTTGAACTATTAAACGATTATGAGTGTGAAATTAAGTACCACCCAGGCAAGGCTAACGTGGTAGTTGATGCCTTGAGTCGGAAAGAGTACTCTAATCGTCGTGTGAAAACTCTCTCAATAACCATCCAATCTCACCTAACCACTCAGATCAGGGCAGCCCAGTCAGATGCCATGAAGGCGAAAAACTATACAAGCGAAGCGTTACGCGGAATGGAGAAGAATCTCGAGGTGAAAGAGGGCGGAATATAGAATTTCATGAACCGTATTTGGGTCCTTCAACTTGGAGGATTTAGGGAGGTAGTCATGAATGAAGCTCATAAGAAACGATACTCCATCCATCCGGGTACAGATAAAATGTACTTGGATATTAAACAACACTATTGGTGGCCTAACATGAAGGCAGAGATTGCCACCTATGTTAGCAAATGCCTTACTTGCGCCAAAGTAAAGGTAGAATACCAGAAGCCCTCGGGGTTATTACAACAACCAGTAATTCCCGAGTGGAAATGGGAAAGGATTATCATGGATTTTGTGACCAAGTTACCCAAGTCGTCAGATGGATTGGACACTATATGGGTAATAGTTGACAGACTGACAAAATCCGCTCATTTCCTGCCAATAAAAGAATCCTACAAGATGGAGAGATTGACAAGAATATACATTCGAGAAATCGTGAGACTTCACGGAGTGCCAGTGTCTATCATCTCGGATAGAGATAGTAGATTCACTTCACGTTTTTGGCAATCACTTCAGAAAGCACTGGGAACCCATCTCGACATAAGCACTGCTTATCACCCACAAACGGATGGTCAAAGTGAACGAACCATTCAAACGCTTGAAGACATGCTTCGCGCATGTGTGCTAGACTTTGGGAAGTCCTGGGATACCTACTTACCCTTAGTTGAATTCTCGTACAACAACAGTTACCATTCGAGCATCAAAGTTGCTCCTTTCAAGGCACTGTATGGACGCAAGTGTAGATCACCATTTTGTTGGGCTGAGGTAGGCGACACCCAGTTAGCGAGAGAACTAACATCAGACAAGACATTAACGGGACCGAAGATCATACGTGAAACCATAGAAACGATAGTTCAAATCAGAGCTTGGCTACAAGCATCACGTGACCGACAAAAGAGCTATGATGTGGATGAATGAAGAAGAAATATTCTGACTTGTTAGACAAATTATTTGTATGATAATAATAAATACAACCTTCTTTCTTCAAAGATGAAAAAAGACCTTGCATTTGGTTCATATCTTTTTCATCATTCTTTCGTATTTTCTGTTTAGCAATGTATATTGTTTGGAGTGTAGACACATTTTTTAGATTTTGCACTTTCAAAGTTAATAAAATATCATGTGACTTCACAATTTTTGCTGACAAATCAACCATCAAATGAGTTTCATTATTAGTTAATCTCATTGCAAATACATGACCCTCCATGTCTTCTACAGGTTCATGACTATAAATTCGATACCACATTTAACGTCCAAAAATCATGTAATTTAGAATATTTACCATTTGATTCAAAAAGATATTTAATAATATTTTGTCCTAGTATTAGTATTTCTACCGAATATTTTTTTTACTTTTATAAATACTACCATGATCACATACACGATTAACTTTAGTTAAGAGCTCACTTACTCTTATCTTTCTTATTTTTATGATAATAATGTAGTCAAGTGCATGGCCTATCTTTTGCACCCAAACTATTAAATCTTCACAAGATTTGAACACCTAAAATTAAATTGTTTGATTTAAAACTTACAATGCTTATTGACAATTCATAGAGACAATCTATATGCTAACACCATGTTTGTGGAAAATTCTAATGATTTTTTGACAACTTGCGTTTACTTCCTTTTGGTTATAGATGAAGTAATGTGCTATTCTTTCAAATTGTAAGTTGTAAAAAAATGATGATTTTTCTTTTGAATTTTGTAAACGTAATACATGAAATGATGTGTTATTCTTTCAAATTGCAACTTGTAAAAAACTGATGAATTATTTTTTAAAATTTATAAAAGTTATAGATGAAATAATGTGTTATTCATTCAAGTTCCAAATGTAAAAAAAAAATATATAATGAATTATATTTCTAAAATCTATAAAAGTTATATGGAGGAAATAATGTGTTTGTTACTCTTTCAAATTATGTAGAAAGTGGTGAACTATTGTATTAAAACTAATGTATAAAAACAAATATTTAAAAAAAAAAAAAAAGTTCAAATCAATACAATAAATAAAAAGGGGTAATATTAAAGTATAAGGTATTTTTGAGGGAGTAAAAATTAAAAATCATATAAAATATGAGATTTCTGTTTTTTTTTAAAGACATGAATAGTAATGGATTTGAGAAAATGTTAAAAATTGAATGGAAGAGGGCTGAAATAACACCTTATTTTTATTTTATTTTTTTATCTCTGCCGACATTTAAATGATATTGAACATTTTTAAAACCATAACGAACACATGTGAAACATGCATATAAAATTTATTATCGAAATATTTTATATTTTTAAAACTTGTGTTTCAGTGGTGTTTTAAGTAATTCGTGGTAATGTTTTATTATTATTATTATTATTATTATTATTATTATTATTATTATTATTATTATTGTATAATGTTTTTATTTTTATTATCATGTAAAAATTTTATTAGTGAAACCTTTTAATTAGTATTAAGGCTATACTTATGTTTATTTGGCAAGTAAAATGGTTTAAAATTAAAAATTATTATTTTTATTAAAATAATAATAATAAATTAGTAAAAGATGAAATAGGAGTACAACATAGGTTGAAATAATGAATGAAATATTGAATGGGAAATGAAGTGACGTTAGGCCTGGTAATCGTATTGTGTTTGGGTTGGCGGGCCGTAGGTTGACGGGTCAAAATACATCAACCCGAACAAGACCATTTAACTATACAAACTATAAAAGTCATGGGTTGACAGATTTGGAACATAAACTCATATACAACTTGTCAACTCACTTATTTATATGAGTTCTTATGTTGGGGGGTTCGTGATTCAAATTTGGGTTCGTGAGTCAGATTCCATAAACAAAATAGATAATTAAATATGAATAAAATCTAGATGCAAATGAAAATTAAAAACATTCATAGAAAGATGTTCAAACTAAAACATTAATACAAACATAAATAAATTCAAGTGCTAATGTAATAGTCACATTAATACAAACATAGATACAAACATTAATCTTACATGCATATTTATAATACTTAATACATTTTAAAAGTATCTAATTTTTTTATTAAAATTCTAAACGGGTTGGCAGGTCAACTCGTATGTTTTTTTTTTACAAACCCACATATGACCTATTTATTAAACAAGTTGGCGGGTTGACGGGTTGAAAAACTCAACTCAAACCCGTTTATTTCGTGTCGTGTCGAGGATTGTCAGACCTAAATGATATTAACTTGATACATATTGGAAGATTAGATATTAAAATTATAACACATAGCATTAGTTTTATTTAATCTTATTCAAGTTTTAGTATGCAAATCTCGTCCAAACTTCACGATTTAAAAATGGCCTTTTTTCCTTTTGAGGGTTTTTTTATCACTGCAAAACACAAATGTAGTTCGTTAAAAGAGTATTGCTCTTACTAACCACTTATGACATGGTCGATCTTGATCTTGGTAATATTGAAAACAGAATACCATCAATAAGCGAATTACGTTTTTGGCTTTCAATGGGGCCGAATCATAGAAGGTGTAATATGGTATGGAAAGCGCAATAGATAAATGTGTTTAAGGGAGAGTTATTTCAAATTCCGGAATTTGAGCCAAGGTATACGTTTTCTCATTAATATTAGTATCTTTATATCATTGGTTAACATTTGGAGAAACTGAAAGTTTTCAATTTTTGTTTTATGTATCTCTTAATTTTATTATCTGAATAAGTATAGTTGATCGATTTTTCATGGTTTCATGTGGTTGAAAATTATGTTGATGGACGTTGGTGAATGTAGTAGAAGAGGAAGATTATATAAAATAAATAAAAGGTTAGAGTGGGTTGGTGGGGTCTTCAAAATTAATAATAATGTAAATTGTAATTAAATAAAAGAAATTAAAGATAAACAAAAGGGTAGAAAAAGTACATTATGTAATTCGAGGACAAAATTGCAACGAGCTAAAACCGTGTGGATCATCAGTGTAAAAGAACTTAAAGACTAAAGTATTCCTTCTTATAAATCACATGGACCTTTTAGATAAGGAAAACTGCACATTTCCCCAAAAATATATTTTGAATTTGTTGACTTCATCCTTTAACTTATTTGTTTGCTTTATGAGGGAATAAAATTGTTAATGACATGTCCTTTTAGTTAACCCAACTTATTTTAGCCGCTAAATAGCGATACGTCAACAAATAAAGTCACATCAACGTTTAGTTGGAGCAAACAATGTCATTTGGAGTCTGCAGTTTTAAACCCCAAGCATCCGACTGTTCTTTACTGGCCTCCCTATAAATAACATTTCGTGCCCTAAAATAATTGGTCTTATTGTGTCATTTGGATTTAGTGTCTAAGCCCATAACTATAATTGGCATGTACTTAACCCGAGAGTAGCATCATCCATTTGGGTGGCATGGCACCAGAACAATTTGTAGGATGAACTTTTGAGAAGATGATATTTATGATTTATTAATATATTATAAGGTCTAATGTATGAATATGAAATCATATTATTTAATTAGTATTGATCAAGAATTAGTTTGAAATTAATTTTGTGATCAAAAGAGACTAATTAAATAAATGGGGATTGATTTGGTAAGTCGTTCATTCTTATAAAGTGGACTTATGATCCATAGTTCTTCATGTTTGGCTAAACTCATGCGGTGACCCATGGATACTCCATAGATGTTAAAATCCATAGAGAATGAGGAATGTGGAAAGTCATGCACATTAGGGTTTGCATGGGGTAACCCTAGTTGTGTCACACCATATAAAGAACCTCATAGCTACCAAAATTGGCACTTAAGTGAAAGGAAAGAGGGCTAGCCATTTTTGAGTGCAAGTATACTTCTCTCAAGTTCTTCCAAGTGTTGGTAGTGATGTGTAAAGCATTTGAGGCATCACACTTGGGGTGCTAGGCTCTTAAAGGTTGAAGGAATCAAGCTACAAGAAAAGGTATGTCATTCTACTATATTTTTGTATTACATATACTTCATGTTATGCTAGTTAGGATGAAACCTTGGAAAAATGAAAGTCTGCATGTGTAATAGAGAAAACATAGATCCAAGGTTTCTAGGGTTGCATGCACACCTTAGGAGTGTTAGAATGCTTAAAACCCTTCAATGGTATCATAGCCTAGGCTTGTTTTTAATTATACTTGATGCAACTTGTGTTTATATCTTGAAATTTTGAATTTTTGGCTGTCTGGAAAGTGGACTCGCCGAGTCAGCTCTTGCACTCGACGAGTTGGTGCTCCAGAGTGCAGATTTTTGACTTTTAAGGTTGGAATTGGACTAGGATCATTACCCTAAACTGTTTTTGAACTTATAAACCTGTTTTTTTGGTGTGGTAATGATCATGCTAATTCAATTTCAAAGATAATTGTCAAAGTTTCAAGTTAGTTTATATGATTCTTGAAAATTGTTGGTTTGAAGTATCCATGCTTATGAGTTTTTGGTAGATCATATTATTTGACACTTGCTTCTTATTTTAATTGTTGATCTAAATGCCTTTTAATGGACTCCATAACTTGTCCTCAAGTTATGGAATTCCAAAAGTTTTTTCCATAAAAGTCATTAAAACCCGTAAGTTATAGAAATGAAAGGTTTTGAATAGTTTCAAATTTTTCCCTCAAATTTTGAAATTTGTAAAGTCACTTTAGAAAACTTTAATTCTAAACCCCATAATTTTAAAAGTTTAAAATTCAATCCTTATAATTTATAGTATTATAAGTTAATAATATATATATATATATATATATATATATATATATATATATATATATATATATATATATATATATATATATATAATATCAAGTCAGTCTTACCGTTAGTAGGCCTCATTCATGAAGCCGGTCTATAAGGGGGTATAAGGTTACTGATGGAGGGTCATTAGCCAAACGGGTAGGATAGGACTATAATTCTCATTAAGTATAATGATACTAAAGTAACTAACTGTTTCATTAAATTCTCAATCTTAGTTACTTTAGGAAAATGTGAAATCGATGCTAATCCATGAAAATTGCACTTTGCACCTTACCAAGTCGTTAATGGAGTGTGTGTGGTTAACTGACACATTAACTTGGACTAGTAAGGGTGGCAAAGGGTGGCTCGATGTTTATCATAAGATCAATGGAGCGTGTATGGTTAACCAACACATTGATTGGGTGATAAAGTCGAGAGTACCAAGCACATCTTGCATGGTTATTCACACCTTGTTTGTGATCATCGGTATCCCAGTCACAAACCTAAAAGGTATAATCGAGATTTAACATGTCATTGAATTGTTCAATGAATCTTAAAGGATCTAGGAGTTTCAATCCAATTAAAACCTAATATATATTTGGTTTTTCATTGTGGAAATTGGTAAATCGTCATTTACCTACCTTCAAATATTTTGCAAGTTGGATTACGACATCCCTCTTCCAGTTTGTAAAATATTGTGTTGGTTCCTAGCTTTACTATTTCGTTTTTGTGTTTTATTAAGGACTCTTTATCTATCTAATCTAAACTTTTTCTTCTTTTTCAGATATCTTCCAACACTGCTTCTGGATCCTTCTCTCTCATAAACCTTTGTAGAAGAGTCATCTTCGTCGGTTCCAACTTCAATGATTGGATTAGGAACATAAGGATGGTCACTCTCTATGAGGACAAAGAATATATCCTCAACAAGGAGCTAAAGGAAATTTATGAGTCTTATGCTACTCCCGAGGAGATTGTTGAATTTAAGGCACATGAGAAGTATGCCACCAAGGTAGCTTGTATCATGCTTTCCACAATGTCGGCTGAACTCCAAAAGTCTTATGAGGACTTCTACCCTTTTGAGATGCACCAGGACCTGATGAAAAGATACCATCAGAGTTCTCGTTAGGAGAGGTGTGAAATAATCTCTTCCATGATAACAACAGGAATGATGGATGGTGAACCCATCACGAGCCACTTGCAGAAAATGCAAAGGTTTGTAGGCTGTCTGCTAAAGTTAAATGTGAACTTTCCTTAGGAGCTGGAGATAGATTTCATTTTACACTCCTTACCTCCATGTTATGATCAGTTCCACATGACTTATCATATGAACAAGGAGGAAGTCACACTTAGCAAGCTTCAAGGGCTTTTGAGGACCGCTGAAAATGGTAATAGGACAAGGAAAAGGGAAGAAGAGGAAGGATCCATCAAAGATCCGCAATGGAAAGTCTCTTGATGGATCCTCTTCAATTGGGACCAAGGTTGGATCTGCTGCTCCCATTTCCATTCCTAAGGAAGCAGAGTGTTTCTACTATCACGACAAATGGCACTGAAAGCGAAGCTACCCCAAATACTTGCAGGATGTTAAGGATGGGAAAGGTAAACCCACCCATGCAGGTATTTATACTATTCTATCTAAAAACTCATCACATTCTAAGTCTTGGGTGCTTGACACAGTTTGTGGATTTCACATTTGTTCTGATGTGCAGGGCCTAAAAAGAAGTAGGGATGTGGAGCACGGGAAGATAAACTTGATCATGGGGAATAGGAAGGTTTCACGTGTCACCAAGATTGGAGTTTATTCTTTATTGTTTAGTATTGGGTTAGGAATAGATTTGAATAATTGTTGCTACTCATCTGATATGACGAGAAATATTATTTCCTTTCGTGGTTTGTACAAACAAGGTTTCACTTTTCGTTTGATAATGAAATTGGTGCAATAAATGGTTATTATAGTGATGCTAACTGCTTCTATGTGAATTTTACTGATGATTACAGTAGATATGGTTATATCCACTTAATCAAGCATAAGTCAGAAACCTTTGAGAAATTCAAAGAGTTTTAAACAAGAAGTGGAGAATCAGTTGGGCAGGAAGATAGATGCTTTGATCCGATCAGGGTGGTGAGTATCTTAGTATCGAGTTCCTAGAATATCTTAAGGAGTGTTGAATTTTTTCACAGTTGACGCCACCTAGGACACCACAACTTAATGGTGTGACTGAGAGGCGCAACCGAACTTTGTTGGACATGGTTTGTTCCATGATGAGTCGAGCTACGTTACCAATCTAATTATGGGGGTATGCCTTAGAGACTGTCGCCCATATCCTTAATTTAGTCCCTACCAAGAAGGTTGCCAAAACACCTCACGAGATGTGGAATGGGAAGGCTCCCACATTAGACCACTTCAAGGTTTGGGGTTGCGAGGCTTTCATGAGACGCGAGACTCACGACAAGCTCTAACCTCGGAGTGAGCGATGTATTTTCATCGGCTACCCACAAAAATCCTTTGGTTATCTCTTCTACTAACCAAGTGACAATGTTGTCTTCATTGCGAGGAGAGGAGTCTTTCGTGAGAGAGAGAGAGAGAGAGCTCATAAGGCAAGGAGATAGTGGGAGGCAAATTGACCTTGAAGAACTTCAAGAGTCAAACGATGAAGGAACCTCAAACACTAGCGATCAACTTGAGGAGGAAACTCCTGTTGAGCCGATTGAAGAGTTTGTACCTCTGAGGCGTTCTAGTAGAGTTAGTGTTCCACCTGTGTTGTATGATTTCCATATAACATCTAAGGGTGACACATGTATCAGTGATAACACACTGATAATGATGAAACCTTTTCACCAGTAGCGAAGATTAAATCTATTAGGGTTATGCCAACCATTGTTGCATTTCATGATTACGAAATATGGAAAATGGATGTCAAAACTGCTTTCCTTAATGGAAAGTTGGCTAAGGATGTTTACATGAGTTAGCCAGAGGGTTTTGTCGATGCAAAGTACCCTAATAGAGTGTGTAAGCTTGACAAATCCATTTATGGATTGAAATAAGCATCTCGTAGATGGAATCTTTATTTCGATGAGAAAGTCAAAGAGTTTGGCTTTTCGAGAAGCGAGGATGAGTCATGTGTATATGTCAAGGATAGTGGGAGCATAGTTAGCTTTCTGGTATTGTATGTAGATGACCTAATACTCATAGGAAATGACATCCCAACCTTGCAGGAGGTTAAGTCCTGGCTTGGGAAGTGTTTCGATATGAAGGACCTCGGAGAAGCTGCATATATTCTTGGGATAAGGATATTGATAGACAGGAGTGAAAGACTAGTTGGACTTAGTCATGGTACTTACTTGGATAAGATGTTGAAAAGGTTCAGCATGCGGGATTCCAAGAAAGGTGACTTACCGATGCAGAGCAACGCCAAACTAAGTAAAGCTCCGAGTCTGAGTACAGATGCCTGAGATAGCTAAGATGAGTCAAATACCATTTGCTTCTGCTGTTGGCTCGATTATGTATGCTATGAGTTGTACTCGCTATGATGTGGCCTTTGCTTTGAGCATGGTCAACAAATATCAAGGGAACCCAGACAGGGCTCACTAGACTACAGTAAAGAACATTCTCAAGTAATTGCAGAGGACTAAGGACTGGGTCCTTAGCCTCGGTGGGAGTGATGACGTGAGAGTGGTGGGGTATTGTACACCCCAAAACCAAGAACGACAGAAATGTTCTGGGGTGGAGGACGTCATGTATAGTATCACAACACAATATAATAGTAAACAAGTAAACAACATCATCCATTGCATTAATAATATAATTTTAATACAAGTGTGCTCTGTGGTTTATAAGGCACCTAAATATGAATCAAAATAAAAGATGAGTCTTGTATGCGCTCCATCTTCTTAAAAACTGGCATCGATACCTGTCTACTGATGACCTGAGAATACAAGTTATTTTGAAAGAGTTTATCAGCATTAAAGCTAGTGAATTCATAAGTATTTAGTGTCATTGATTTGTAAAAACTTGTAATGAAAGACTTCTAATTGTTTTGAGGAAAAGTTTGTATAAGTATGAAAACTCTAGAAAATCCCATATCTCCTACTAGTATAACAAGTAGTCTTCTACCAAGATTCGACTCTTTTGAAAGTATGTATCATTGTAAAAATGACGGTTTTTCCCTTGTATAACTATTATTAGGCTTAGTATAATCTAGAAAATCTCATATCTTGATTATACTAAGCCTAATACACTTATATAGACCCAAAACTACATTGTAAAATAGTAAAACGAGGCTAATTTTGATAAGATGAAGGATGTGTAAGTTTGAAATTTCGGGTTGTCACATCATCCCCCCGTTAGAGGAAATTTCATCCCAAAATTAGAGTTTAAGCAGTAAATAGTTACAAATAACTAAGCAAAAAGGTGAGGATATTTCAATTTCATTTGATCCTCGCGCTCCCAAGTGAATTCCGGTCCTCGATTGGCGTTCCAGCGAACCTTCACTATTGGGATGCGGCTTTGCTTCGTCTGCTTGACCTCACAGTCCATGATCTCCACAGGTTCTTCCATGAAGTTGAGACTCTCATTGATCTCGATCTCGTCGAGTGGGATTACAAGAATCTCATCGTATAGGCACTTTTTCAAGTTCGAGATGTGGAAAGTAGAATGTATGCTACTAAGTTCACAGGGTAAGTTGAGTTTGTAAGTTATAGGGCCGATTCTAGCGAGAATCTCGAAAGACCCTATGTATCTTGGATTGAGCTTCCAACGCTTTCCAAAGTGTATTAAGCCCTTCCAGGGTGAGACTTTCAAAAGAACACGGTCCCCCACCTGGAATTCCAAAGGTTTCCTTCGTTTGTCTTTGTAGCTTTTCTGTCGGTCTCTAGAGGCTTTCAATCGTTCACGAATCTGAATGATCTTCTCTGTCGTTTCCTGAATGATTTCCGGACCTGTGAGAGTGCTATCAGGAACTCGTCCTTTAGCTAACTGGGTGTCGCCCACTTCAGCCCATCATAGAGGGGATATGCACTTTTGGCTATAGAGGGCTTCAAATAGAGCAACCTTGATACTCATGTGGTAACTGTTGTTGTAGGAAAATTCGACAAGGGGTAAGTGAGTATCCCATGCCTTCCCAAAGTTGATCAAGCAGGCTCGCAACATATCTTCCAGTGTTTGGATGGTTCTCTCACTCTGTCCGTCAGTTTGAGGGTAGTAGGTTGTGCTCATATCTAGCCTTGTTCCTAGGGAACTTTGTAGTAACCGCCAGAACCTAGAAGTGAACCTACTATCTCTATCGGAGATAATGGATATAGGAACACCATACAGTCGTACGATTTCCCTAATGTATGTTCTCGTAAGTTTCTCCATCTTGTTGGTTTCTTTGATAGGCAGGAAGTGTGCAGACTTGGTCAATCTATCAACGATGACCCATATGGTATCAAGTCCACCTGTTGTCTTGGGAAACTTGGTTATGAAATCCATAGTGATCCACTCCCACTTCCATTCTGGTATCTCTGGTTGTTGTAGTAAACCGGAGGGTTTCTGGTATTCGACCTTGACCTTTGCGCAAGTAAGGCATTTACTCACGAATATAGCAATCTCTACTTTCATGTTAGGCCACCAGTATAACTTTTTAAGAACCAGATACATCTTATCTGAACCTGGGTGGACAGAATATCGAGTGTTGTGTGCCTCGGTCATGACCAAGTCTCTTAAGCCAGCGTGTTTCGGTGTCCAGATCCGATCCATGAAATATAAGGCTCCGCCACCCCTGGCTTCTAAATTCTTATCCATTCCTCTTAGGGATTCACCCGCCACATTTTCAGGTTTCAAGGCTTCAAGTTGAGCCTCCTTTATCTGTGTGGACAAGTGTGAATGGATAGTCATCATCAGTGATTTGACCCTTCGACCAGAATATTCTTTCCGACTTAGGGCGTTTGCTACTATGTTGGATTTACCCGGATGATAACGAATTTCGCATTTGTAGTCATTGAGTAGCTCGACCCACCATCGTTGTCTCATGTTGAGCTCTTTCTGATCGAATATGTGTTGTAAACTCTTGTGGTCTGTAAAGATAGTGCTTTTTGTACCATACATGTAGTGTCTCCAGATCTTCAGGGCAAACACAACTGCTCCCAGCTCAAGATCATGTGTGGTGTAGTTGACTTCATGTGACTTCAGCTTTCTTGAGGCATAGGCGATGACCTTAACTCGTTATATTAGAACACAGCCGAGCCCTTGGTAGGATGCATCGCAGTATACCACGAAGTCTTCTATCCCTTTGGGGAGGGATAGTATCGGTGCGGTGCATAAGTCTCGCTTCAGTGTTTGAAACACTTTTTCTTGTTCCTCCTCCCAGTCAGAGGCCACGCTTTTCAGGGTCAGTGTAGTAAGATGTTTCGCAATCCGGGAGAAGTTCTGTATGAATCTGCGGTAGTAGCCAGCGAGACCTAGAAATTGACAAATTTCTGTAGGCGTCTTCGGTGCTGACCAATTCTCAATGGCTTTAACTTTGGAAGGGTCCACATGGATTCCCTCTTCTCTAACCACGTGTCCTAAGAATTCGACTCTTCGGATCCAAAATTCACATTTAGAGAACTTCGCATAGAGCTTCTCCGTTCGTAAAGTTCCTAGAACTTGTCGCAGGTGATCGCCATGCTCCTCCTTACTTCGAGAGTAGATTAGTATGTCATCAATGAAGACAATGACAAATTGATCCAAGTAAGGATGACAGACTCTATTCATTAAGTCCATGAATACCGCGGGCGCATTGGTCAATCCGAATGGCATCACCACGAACTCGTAGTGTCCGTAATGAGTTCGGAAGGTTGTCTTCAAAACATCCTCCTCTAGCACTCGTAACTGGTGATATCCGAATCTCAGAACAATATTGGAAAAGTAACTTGCCCCTTGCAGTTGGTCAAATAAATCGTCTATGCGAGGCAGAGGGTAACGATTTTTGACTGTTAGTTTGTTGAGTTCTCTATAGTCGATACACATACGGAATGATCTGTCTTTCTTCTTAACAAACAAGACCAGTGCTCCCCAAGGTGAGAAGTTTGGTCTAATAAAACCCTTGCTGAGTTGTTCGTTAAGTTGACCAGATAGTTCATGTATCTCGGCTGGTGCTAATCGGTAGGGCGATTTGGCTACTGGGGTAGCTCCTGGAACTAAGTCGATTATGAACTCGAATTGTCGTTGTAGAGGTAATCCTGGTAGTTCTTCTGGAAAGATGTCGAGAAAGTCGCTCACTACCGGGATGTTCTTTATTTCTTTCATTTTTAGGCTCGTATCAACAACGTGAGCAAGGAATTCACAATATTCCTTACGTAGATACTTCCGTGCTTGAATACTTGAGATGATACGAAGACTTGTGCCGGGTTTTTTGCCGTAGATGATGAGAGTTTCGTTAGCTGAGAGGTTTAGACGGACTGCTTTCTCGTAGCGCATGATGTCGGCGCGATGAAGACTCAATCAATCCATGCTGATGACGATGTCGAAGCTTTTAATTGAGACCGACATGAGGTCGATTGGAAATGAATGGCTATCTAGAGTTAGGGTACATCCTATGTATATGCTACTAGTGCTCTCAGTCTTCCCATTAGCCATTTCCACAATGAATGGTTCTTTGAGTGCGCGTGGTTGTTGTTCAAGTAAGCGTGCAAATTTCTGGTTTACGAAGCTTCTCTCCGCTCCACTATCAAATAGTATGCATGCGTAAGAGTTTTCAAGTAGAAACATACCAGTCACCACCATAGGGTCAGCAACTGCTTCCCCATGGCCTATAGCTAGAACTCTTCCCGCTCAACCCGCATGTCTTGCTTTGGGGTAGTCCCTTTTTTAGTGGCCCACTTTGCCACAACCATAGCATGACTGAGTCATACCAGCACCAGGGAACTGGTTGATTGGCCTTGCCGGGGATCTGCAGAAGCGGACAATGTGTCCCTTCTTGTTGTAGTTAGAGCATTGCAAATCCCGGCAGGGTTCGTTGCGGTGGAAACTACATTTGTTGCACTTAGGCAAGTTCCCCGAGTACTACTTCACTGGAGCAGTAGCGGTAGGTGTTATCGCGGCATGAACCGCCACAATTTGCTGCTTTTTGGCAGCTTTTTGTTTCTTCTTGTCATCCCATAACTTCCACTTGTTGTCAGCGGGTTTGGAGGATTCTGAGATGGCCAAGGTTGTTGTCGATGACGGGGATTGGACTCCATGATCGACGAGTTGCTGTCCCAATCGTTTGGCACTATCGAAGGTAGCAGGGTATGAAGATAAGACATTTCCATGATATGGAGGCACCAGCCCCCAGATGTACTTTTCGATTTTCTTTCCCTCGGTGGGAACCATGTTGGGAGAGAGGGCCACCAGTTTGCTGAATCTAGCGGTATAAGCGACTATGTTGGAGCCCTTCATGGTTTGCTCCTGTTCCAACTTCTGGATTTCTCTCCTCGGGCAGTACTCCTCAATCATGAGGTCTTTCAGGGTTTCCCAACCCATATCATTTGCCACTATGAGAGTTAGTGACTTGATATGGCTATTCCACCATGTCAAAGCTTTCTCCTCGAAGGTACAAGCAGCAAACTTGACTTTGCTCCCTGATGGACAGGAGTAGATCTCGAAGATCGACTCTGTCTTTTCAAACCATTGCGAGAGGGAAATGACTCTGCCAGTCGCTCTAAAGGAATTTGGCTTGCAGTTGGTAAAGTCCTTGCACAAGCACTCTGTGGGGTCAAAATATGGTTTATACTTTACTTTTCTGGGCAATTGTATTTTTCTGTAATATATATGAATTTATGATCTAGTTTATGGCTGAGTTTACGGCTGTAAACTCATTTACGACCCATTTGTTTCCGGCCCATGTTCCCTTAGTATAAATATAGGTATTAGGGTGTGAGGAATAGATTGATGAACACAAAGGAGTTTAAGGCCAGAGAGAAAGGAACGTTTGTGTGGGTGAATCTTGTGTAAGGAACTTAATTCATATTATCAATACATTCAAGATTCATAATATTCTTCTCTCTTTCTCTTCTATTTGATCTGACATCATCGGTTTGATTGGGATTCCGCACCATCAAACGGATCTGACTGATACACAGGCAAATTAGGGACTTACAATTGGTATCAGAGCCAAGTTGTATTAGTCAATTTTGTCAGATTTGCGGCATTATTTGATCTTATTTTCGAAATATTTTTGCGTTTTTTGATAGATCTCTAAAAATTAAGGGGGGTTTGTTCTTCGTATTTTTCATAAAAAAGGGTTTTTGATCGAGTTTTGGAGCAAAAAAGGGCAAAAAACAGTGTTTTTAGTCGTAACCAGCGAGGGGGTGGTGGCGGTAGCTAGGGTTTCCGAGGAGCTTACGGCCGGAATCAGAGTATACGGTCCGAAGCTTGCGGCCCGAGGTTCACTGCTCGGAGTTTGCGGCATCGGCCTCGGTGGTTTACGGCCTCGCACCTCGGTTCGCGGCCGGAAGGAGTCCTCGCAAGCAGCAGCCTCGCTTCGCATTTTAAAAAATTAGGATGCGCTTTTTTCGGTGCTGGGTGTCGAACCCCCGACCTCCAGGTTACAGGTCTAGGACATACCCAACTCGGCTAACACACTACTTGTGTCTTCTGTTCGAAATTTAATCTATAAACTGTCTTTTTCTCTTCAAGTTTCGTATTTTTTACATTTTCAGCCCAAAATTCAATTCCTTTTAATTCTAAATTTTTTTCATCCAAAATAATAAAAATAATAATAATAAATAAATAAATATTAATTAAATTAAAATTAATAAATAAAATTATATTTTATTTTATTTTTATTACTTTTATTTTTTTAACTTTTGACCTTAAATTTTTACTTTGACTTCCAAGTTTGATCTTTGACTTTAGACTTTGACTTTTTTATTTAACTTTTAAATTTTCAAATTTAGCTTTTCAGTTTGACTTTTAAGTTTGACTTTTGAGTTTAACTTTTCAAATTTAACTTTTAAGTTTGACTTTTCAAGTTTGACTTTTGAGTTTAACTTTTTAAATTTGACTTTTAAGGTTGACTTTTGAAGTTTATAATCAAAGGGTTTGGCTTTTAAGTTTGATTTTGGTTTTTAGTTGTGCCTTTTAATTGATTTTATGATCTACGAGGGAGTTGAAAACATGAAAAAGAGTCGTCAGGATATATTAAGACAAAACTTCAACATGTTCGATTATATCCCTGGAGAAACCCTCGAAACTCAGTTGCAACGATTTACTACACTTACTACTGAGATGAATTGTGACATCCCCATTTTCACGGCCAGAAAAGACCGATTTGTTTATGCTTTGTTTTATAAAATTAGAGTAATCTTGTAAAGAAAACAGTTGCGGAATTTGTTCCCAAAACAAAATATGATAAAAATTATCAAAGCATTTCTCGAAGAAAATGTATTTTCATTTAATAATAAAACCTCAGGATGTCATGTTCCGATACAGACATATAAGCATAAACAGAACTTAGATTTAATTACACAATTGATTTATATCTCCTTTAAATCTCTCTGTGAAATATGTCTTCGTATTAATACCTGTGATACAAAGAAAACTGAGTGGGTCAGGCTTGGGAGCCTGGTGAGCATATAGGGTTTTCAACCCACAATTATATAATTATTATATTCAACCATCAAACAATCAACTTAATTACCCATCCCTATTATCTTCTATATTTCTTAGGATTTTACCCTAGAAATTCAACTACCCGTCATTCATTCATTCCTAAGGATTGACCTAAGGAATTAGCACAAACTTCCATTGCTACATAAGGCGCATCTACCAACATTATCCTTTAAGCGTCTCTTCCAGGATTACGTCATACACTATGAGGCGCGACTGCCAGGTTTATGACATTCTCTTTTAGGCGCATCTGACGACATTATCCTATAAGCGCATCTGCCAGGATTATCCTATAAGCGCATCTGCCAGGATTACGACATTCACTACTTGGTGCATCTACCGATATTATTCTTAAACGTATCTGCTAGTATTATGATATTCTCTAATTAGTGCATCTGCCAATATCATTCTTAATCATCTTTCATACCTCATCGTTTTATCACATACCAACTATCTTATCAACCCATGTTCTACCCAACATATTTGTAGATATAAAATACATATACAGTTTAACTCATTTAAAAACTATATAAAACATCCATCCCATACTCATCTCAAATAAACAACAATATATAGCCACATAGCACGTATTTTATAACAAATACTTCATATTTATGTGTTAAAAGAAAGTAACTACACACTCACCCAAACATATACTTAATACAGTCAAACAATACTTGTATTATACCCGTGTTTATGAAAGGGACTATACACCCACACATATAAACAACTTTATATTATACACATAGCACCTATTTTATAGCAAATACATAATATTTATGTGTTAGAAGAAAGTAACTACACACTCACCTGATCAGAAGATGATCGGACAGCACTACAGCTTGTAGAAGTAGTATTCTTCGGTAGATCTGGAAGATCTTCACAAAAACCGGGCTCCTCGCGGGCAGAGCTTTGGCTCGGGAATCACACTTCTCTGGATCTTCGGGGCCTCGGGACTTGCTTCGGGGCTCGGGAATGATATCGGGGCTTCGGGATATTTCTTGCACGAAAAACGATGCAAAAACGCGAGAAAAAGGGAAGAAATGAGCAAAGAAGTCAGTTGCCCTCGATACCCTTTTATAGGGGCCTGGAACACGAATTACGTTGGGCGTAACGGCGATAAGATCGCTGACTCCCCCCCCCCCCCTTCGGATAATATCGGAATTTATATATAAATAAAATATCGAAAATATTTAATAAACTTCAAAAATTCATATCTTCCTCATACGAACTCCGTTTTCGACGTTCTTCATATCCCCGCGTAGGTGAGACTACGATCTACAACTTTCATTTAGCATCCGTTTGCTAATTTTGACTTTATTTTTATTATTTATTTTTAGTAGGCCAGGACAGGAAAACTCCGTTATAAAATCATAACTTCTTTATCCGACGTCCGTTTTCGCCTATCTTTTTATCGTTTTACTCCTATTAACGAGACCTTCAATTCTCATTTAGATTGTTTTGGCTAAAAACCGCTCGGTCTCAAATCGAGCATTCGGGCTGCATATCGCTAAGTCGAAAGTTCGAAAAATCATAACTTCCTCATACGAAGTCAGATTTGGGCATTCTTTTTATGCACGCTCATGGTTTAACGTATTCTATGACTTTCATTTAGATTGCTAAGGCTAAATATCGCTCTAACGTAAATTCACTTTTTACGTCGCGGTGTGTCGTGCCGGTTCTGTCGTGAAACTTCGACAGGTCATAACTTCTTCGTTATAACTCGGATTTCGGCGTTCTTTATATGCACGGAAACCTTGTAACATATACTATAACTTAATTAAGATTATTCCTTCAAAATAATCTTCCATCAAAAAGTCATTTTTGACGCTTAACGTCTCTAATTGACTAGCCCGAATCTACAGGCGTTACATGAATATAGCTGGGATCTTCTTGACTAAGTCCGAGATAAACAAAAAGCTGCTAAATTCACTTCCGAAATCGTGGGATATGAACGTGGCTATCATCAAGAAGACAAAAGATCTCAATCATCTTAGTCTTGCTGATGTAATTGAAGAACTTGATGCTCTGAAGTGTGGAAATACAATGAGTTCTGTAAACCTTCCGGTCAATGAAGTTTCATGTTCTCAATCATGTGAATTTTCATGTACACTATCTAGTGAAGATACGATTAAATTTCTTCGGGAACAAATTGATTTATTAAAAAGAGAAGTTGAGGACATGAGATATGAAGGATATCAACTCAGGAAACGATAGAAACCACTGAAGGCTGAGTTAGAAGCAAAAACCAAGGACTTTAGGAAACTTCAGGAAGAGTATAGCAACAAGTGTGAAAATTATGATTATGTTAAGAAACAACTTGTTGCTGTAACTGAAGAACTTGACGCTTTAAAAATTAAGTGTGGAAAAACTGATGTCAGTTTCAAAAATTATACTGCGTCAAGTCAGACAGTCGAGTCCTTATATGAAACCCAGTTAAAATTCAAAGAAAATCAAAACAAGGGTCTAGGGTATGATAGTGTACCTCCTCCTTATAATCATAACTACACATCCATCCCTATGACACAAGACGAAACTGACAGGGAGCCACATCTTCGATATGGCAAACGAGCTGGATTTGTGTAAGGAGTTATTAATGTTGAAAATACTAATGTTTCTACTTCATGTGCAGGTAAAGTAGCAGAAGATGAGAATAAGAAGAGCACTACTGAACAAACCAATGACTCCTTGAACTCTGAATCTGTTGTTTCGAACTCAACTGCTTCTGATCAACTTTCCGTTGAGAGATACAGGCCACCAATTCCAACGCAACAGAGTTCTTGTGGCAAGTGTGCATGTGGGAACAACAAGAGACAAGGCAAGGCTACACCACCAGAGGCAGGAAGAAACAATTTCTCAGTGAAGAAAAAGACTTGTTTTCACTGTGGAACACCTGGTCACATTGCCCGAAACTGTCCTAATCACGTGTATGTTCCCGACTACGCACAAGGATGGAAAAACGCACCAAGTGGGAGATACTTCAAAAGAAACCCTTCCAGGTCACGCTCAGACAATGGTGACTGGAATGCGCAGAAGGCCAAGAATCAATCCCACAAGGCGAAGAATCTAAATCCCAAGGGCAAGAAGGGAATGTCGGCCAAGAAGTCCAATCCAAGAGATGCTCCCGTGAAGCCAAAATCAAAGTCATCTCAACAGCCGACATCAAGTTCCAAAGCAAATACTGAGGCACCCGTCAGATCTAAAAAGAAATGGGTTAAACCCAACTACAAATGAGTACCAAAGGTTCAATCTCCCAAATCAACTAACGCCTCTAATATTTCTACATCTTCTGTTTGTGATAAGCAGGATATGACATGGGAGAGAGTATCGTGCAAGGATGACAAAGGTCGGCCCAGTTTCAAAATGGACTGGGTTGTTGGTAGTGGCTGTTCCTGGCACTTGATAGGAGACATTTCTCAACTGTACAACACTCAGACCATTGTTTAGGAGAATGTGTCCTTTTGCGGGAAAGGAAGAAAGGAAGATATCACAAATGGGGTTAGTTCTTAATGATATGAAGAGTTTTCGGATCTGTTCTGAGGTTATGCTTGCTGTTCTCAGACCTTCTGAATGCAGATTCAATCGGTGAATTACGGTTTGCGTTTTCTTCTCTATACTCCTGAGTTTTTCTTAAGCTAATTCATTTCAAAGACAAAATTTTTTTTTAAGATAGTTTAAATTTGTGAATTTACTTTCGTTTCTCTCCTATGCACAAATTTAGGGGGAGAAATAAAAAAAAAAAAATCCAAAAAACAAAGAAAAATAAACAAAAATCCAAAAACATTAGAAAATCAGAAACTAAAACAAAAATGTTGGTTATGAAGTGTGCTTGAGGGAGTTGTTTTGGGAAGTGATATTATCAAGTGATAACAGGCAACCTGAGTCTACGTAACGTACCCGAAGTTGAAGGGTCTATGCTCTGGTTTGATGTGTCGGTAGGCACGAAAAATTTTAAATGGACTTGACTAGGGAGAGTTAAACTTAGGAAATTTATAGACTTGACAAATCTTGACCGAGTTAGATACGTTCAGCCTGACAATACGACACTCAGATAGGTTGAGCAGGGAGATATATATGGGAATCTTCTCGTCACATTAATTGAACCTGTACTTGGAACCGTGGTTTAACTTTTCCTCGATGTGCGGATTCTGTCCTTAATTCCGGTTGGATGGGGCGACTGGTAAATTCCGATAAATCAGGTCTTTAGAATATCATTTTCTTTCTTTCCGTCTGTTAGAAATATGTTGTCTCCTTTGCGTGACTTCCAATCCGACCTGGTACACAACATATGCAACTCTATTTCTCTACATGTTATATATGTGAAATACTTCTTATCTGTTAGCCATATGCTGTCTCCTTTGCGAGACTTCTAATCCGACCTGGTACACAACATATGCAACCTTCTACTTATCAACCCCTCTGAAGTAATAAGTTATAGAATTATGAATCTATCCTCTCTCTGAATGGTTGTTTGCTCACCCGGTGTAAGGAGTAATTTGGAAGTTCTTGATGGCTGGGGCATATCAGGAAGCGGGAAACACATTCTAGTACACTTAAAATTAAACTCATACAGATTTTCTATAGATCTCGCTGCTCAATTTAGGTAGACAACAATATCCTTGATCGTCGTCAGATGAATGGTCCTTAAGATATAGTATCTAAGGAATTAGGATCAGATATAAATTTTAGAATTTTAAGTTCACCCTATCTTGTAGCAAATAGTATGTCCTAAATTTGCCACAATTTTTCGTGTTTAAGTGGATAACAATATTGACGATCGACCAGACAAAGATGTGAATATGAAAGGTACCGACAAGTGGATAAAGGCTGTCTAAAAACTTTGATCCAAAATCACTCTTAAAGGTAGAGATCATTTTTATTTTTGTTAAATTTGTCATAGTTTCTTCTAATTTAAATATTAGGGGAGAATTAAAAATTAAAAAAAATAAAAAAATTAGAAAAATTCAAAAATCAAAGAAAAATCAGAAAAATTAAAAATCCAAAAGTAGTGTTATTTCTGTTTTATTTCTTGTTCAGAAAAATCAAAAAATCAAAAAATATTTTTGTTTCTATTTTAATTTATGTTCTAAGTTTTCTTTTAGTTTTGTTTTGTCTTAAAAAGTGATTTCAGGTATAGATAAGACTCATGGAGTTTGTGTTGTAGATTTCTGAGCCAAAGCCTCGTCCGTGAGCATCGAAGAATTCTTATTCGAAGGAGCAAGAAATGAAGATTATTCTTTGAAATTCAATCTTTCAACCCCAGAAGCAAGGTGAAGCTGAAATTGAAGATTATGTGACAGATTGAATTGAAGCCTCCTCAATCAGTCTGCTGCTATCTTAAACCTGCTGAAGTGATCCAGAAGATTTGTTCTCTCTGAAGATTCTCAAGCTGAAAGCGCCATCTTTCAAGAATCAGTACGTCAAGCCTCCTCACCCAATGTGCGTTCAAATCCAAATTCTGAAGAAAACCCTCAAGTGCTCAAGATGAATTCATTCATTGAAAATTCATATGTTCATCCTGATGCTGTGAAGAAATCGAAGGTTAAAGTTGAAGCCAAGCTCAGAAGAGCCAGCTACTTTTTAGGGGGAGCTTGTTGGGTTATTAAGAAAAGAAAGCTATAAACCAAGGGGGAGATTGTTGGGTCAAAATATGGTTTATATTTTACTTTTCTGGGCAATTGTATTTTTCTGTAATATATATGAATTTATGGTCTAGTTTACGTCCGTAAACTCATTTACGGCTCATTTGTTTCTGACCCATGTTCCCTTAGTATAAATATAGGTATTAGGGTGTGAGGAATAGATTGATGAACACGAAGGAGTTTACGGCCAGAGAGAAAGGAACGTTTGTGTAGGTGAATCTTGTGTAAAGAACTTAATTCATATTATCAATACATTCAAGATTCATAATATTCTTCTTCTCCTTCTCTTCTATTTGATCTAACATCATCCGTTTGATTGGGATTCCGCACCATCACACGGATCTGACTGATACACGGGCAGATTAAGGACTTACACACTCTCTCGAGCGCGCGTGTATTTCACCTTGGGTAGAATTAACGGGTGTTCCGCCTCCGTTGGCACCTGTAGAGTGATATTGATCCATGGCTGTAGCCACATCCGTAGCTACTGGAACATTAAGAGTTGTCGTATCGATTAATGGAGGAGGCGGTGTTTGATTTGTCGGCCTGCCTTCAGTAGGATGCGGGCGAGGAGGCATCTTTTACTGCAAGTTTATAGAGATGATGATGATAGTAAGAATCAATTACAAAGTATGATGAGAGTGATCCATGGACTAACGTGATGGGTTATGGCCATAAGAACTTTCCTATGTGCGCATGCAAAACCCTAATGCTTGGATCTAGGCTTTCTAATTAAACATGCTTTGAATCCAAGACTTCAAATGACTAATTAGGTTAAATAACAACATTGAAATAGATCTAGAATCATACCTTTGGATTCCTTGTTGATCTTGTTGTCTTGGAGCTTCTAGAGTCACAAATGTCACTCCTCTAATGGCTTACAAACACCAATAGCAAGCAAGATGATTTAGGAGAGAGGAGAAGGGAGGAATTCGGCCAGAGTATCTCTACTTTAGATGGTGTGTCGAATTCCCTCACCCCTAGGGTGTATTTATACTTGTAGACTCCTTAAGGGTTACAACCTAAACCCTAATTGGATAATCTTCTCTTAAGGCTATCCAAATCCATTCCATAGATAAGCCTTTGGACGGTTTTGGCTATCCTATATCTCATAGAATTCGTCCAAAGCATATCCCAATGGATTTATAGTCTAAAGTTTAACTATCAAACAATTGATAGTTTATACCCCTTTATTTAATTAATCTCTTTAAGTCACCAAATTAATTCCAATTAATTTATGACTTATATTAATCAAATAACCATATATTATTCCTTATAATATTTACTCTCTCTTAACAAATCATCCATCAAGTTGCTATGGTGAAGGCAACCCAAAAGGACCATGCACAACCGGATCAAATACTTGCCTAATATAGTTGCAGCCTTAGACACTATTCCAACAGTCTCCCACTTGGATAAGTCTTGTAACTATACAAGTACAATTTGGTTTGCAATCGTAGCTCTCAAAGACGCTGCCAACTCTGATCTAATCAATCTTGTCCTTTAGATAAGGGATCTTATAGTCCTCTGTTAGATATCATGCTGACAATCCTATGGAATGGTTAGTCAAGCATTTGATTTCTCGATCTCCGATTTATTTGACATAGAACTTAATCAAACACATCAATTTAGTTCTGACCGGGCCCGACACATAAGTCAAATCAAATCATCGAGTGGCCAAGATATCTCTTCTACCCTCTTAGGATAAAATTTATAGATAAACTTCGACTTATATGCATTTACTTATTCATTAACCAACTATACACAACAATGCGTTTTATAACACCAAGTTACTAATGCGTTTTCGCATTATCAATGCACAATCAATTAACAAATAATAAATCATATATCTAGGTTTTAAGACTATATGATATTATCGTCTTGCGATCACCTTTTATATCGTATTCCATAAAGTGATTCCAGCAAGCGCGGGTTTATTCCAATGCTTAAAACCAGTTCATAAGCACTCATGAACGTTGCAGCAACCCTTGCTATGTCTAACACCATTTAGACATTCTACACACCAATTCATGACAATCTTCATTCATATCTACTCCCAACATATGAACGATTGTGGACCATTTGAATAATTCGATTATTCCTAATAAACTCAATTATTCTGGAAGTCAAAACATGCAAAGTGAAACAATAGTTAAACAATTAACATGTGACAGTAACTTTACTCATAAATAAAACTCCTTTATTTAATCATCAAATGTTAATTACATTTATCTATTATACGTTTCTAATACTATCTAATCTATACTAATATCATCCTTCAGCCCAATACTCCTAGCATGCTGCAAGTGCTTAACCTTACTCAGTCCCTTCGTAAGCGGATCTGCTGGGTTATCTTCTGATGATATCCTCTTCACTACGAGTTGTCCTTCTTCTACACGATGTCTAATGAAGTGATATTTTCTGTCGATATGTCGAGATCTACCATGATCCCTCGGTTCCTTGGTCAAGGCAACCGTACCTTCGTTATCACAGAAAATCTCCATGGGCTCCTTTATGGCCGGCACAACTCCAAGATCACCAATGAAGTTCTTTAGCCATATTGCCTCCTTCGACGCTTAGCTCGCTGCAATGTACTCTGATTCGCACGTTGAATCAGGTACGGTTTCCTGCTTGGAACTTTTCCATGTCATTGCTCCTCCATTTAGGGTAAAGACCCAGCCCGACTGCGAACGGTAGTTGTCCCTGTCGGTCTGAAAGCTGGCGTCACTATACCCTCGCACCTTCAAGTCATTACTCCCTCCAAGGACTAAGAACCATTCTTTCGTCCTCCGAAGGTACTTAAGGATGTTCTTTACCGCAATCCAATGTGCTTTGCCAGGGTTCCCTTGATATCTGCTAACCATGCTCAAAGCGAAGGCTACATCAGGGCAAGTACAAGTCATAGCATACATGATTGAGCCAACTGCGAAAGCGTATGGTACTCGGCTCATTTCTGCTATCTCAGCTTCGGTACTCGGACTTTGAGTCTTACTCAACTTGGCATTTCCTTGTATCGGTAATTCTCCCTTCTTTGAATTTTCCATACTAAAACGTTTTAGTACCTTCTCTAAGTAAGTATTCTGACTAAGTCCAATTAGTCTCTTACTTCTTTCTCTTAATATCCTTATTCCCAAAATGTAAGAAGCCTCTCCGAGGTCCTTCATAGCGAAACACTTCCCAAGCCAGGACTTAACCTCCTGCAGAGTCGGGATGTCGTTTCCTATGAGTAATATGTCATCGACATATAGAACGAGAAAGCTTACTATACTCCCACTGGCTTTGACATATACACAAGATTCGTCTTCGCTTTGTACAAATCCAAACTCTTTGACTTTCTCATCGAAGCAAAGATTCCATCTACGAGATGCTTGCTTAAGTCCATAAATGGACTTCTCAAGCTTACACACTCTATTCGGATGCTTCGGATCCACAAACCCCTCTGGCTGAGCCATGTAAACATCCTCAGCCAACTTTCTGTTAAGGAAAGCGGTCTTGACATCCATTTGCCAAATCTCATAATCATGAAATGCGGCAATTGCTAGCATCACTCTAATAGATTTAATCTTCGCAACTGGTGAGAAGGTCTCATCATAGTCAACTCCGGGAGTTTGAGTAAAGCCCTTCGCGACTAATCGCGCCTTATATGTGTGTACGTTCCCATCCACGTCGGTCTTCTTTTTGAAGATCCATTTGCACCCAACGGTCTTACGTTCGGGCACATAATCAACCAAATTCCAAACTTGGTTATCGTACATGGATTGGATCTCGTTATCCATTGACTCTTTCCATTTCGCAGACTCCGGGCCTGCCATGGCTTCCTTATAGCTATTAGGTTCATCAAGATATACTAGTGTACCATCACTAATATACGTGTCCCCTTCGGTAGTAATATGAAAACCATAAAAATGGGGTTGAACTCTAACTCTATCGGAACGTCTGAGAGGTAAGGATTCGTCAATCGGTTCAACCGGAGTTTCCTCCTTGGGTTGAATGCCAGCGGTAGAGGTTCCTTCATCTATCGATTCTTGAATCTCTTCAAGTTCGATTTGCCTCCCACTGTCTCCTTGGCTTATGAGTTCTCACTCTCGGAAAACTCCTCTCCTCGCAACAAAGACAACATTGTCTTTCGGTCTATAGAAGAGATATCCAAAGGATGTTTGCGGGTAGCCAATGAAAATACATCGCTCACTTCGAGGTTCAAGCTTGTCGTGAGTATCTCGTCTTACGAAAACCTCGCAACCCCAAACCTTGATATGTGCCAACGAGGGAGCTTTCCCTGTCCACATCTCGTGAGGTGTTTTGGCAACCTTCTTCGTAGGGACTCGTTTAAGGATATGGGCGGCAGTCTCTAAGTCATACCCCCAAAAGAAGATAGGTAGTGAAGCACGACTCATCATAGAGCGAACCATATCCAATAAGGTTCGATTACACCTTTCTGCCACACCATTCAACTGCGGTGTCCTAGGAGGCGTCAATTGCGAAACTATTCCACACTCCTTGAGATAATCGTGGAATTCAAGACTTAGGTACTCTCCTCCTCGATCGGATCGAAGCATCTTGATTTTCCTGCCCAATTGATTCTCCACTTCATTCTTGAACTCTTTGAACTTTTCAAAGGTGTCTGACTTTTGCTTGATTAAGTAGATATACCCATATCTACTATAGTCATCGGTAAAAGTCACATAGAAGCGGTTCCCATCCTTCGTGGTTGATCTAAAGGGTCCACATACATCGGTATGTATTAGGTCCAATAGCCCCTCACCCCTTTCACAAGTACTCGTGAAGGGTGACTTAGTCATCTTTCCAAGTAAACAAGACTCGCATGTGTCATCTTCCCTAAGGTCGAATGACTCCGACACTCCATCCTTTTGGAGTTGTGCTATGCATTTCTTGTTGACATGTCCAAGACGACAATGCCACAAGGATGCTTTATCCATACTAGTGGAAGAATCAATATTCAAAACATCATTTCCTAAGTTATCAACAATCATAACAGTTTCATATATTCCATTACATGGTATAGCTTCAAAGTAAAAGACACCATTTAGATAAGCCAAAATAGAACCATTCTCATTATTAAAAGAAAATCTAAATCCTTGTCTATATAAACCATGAAATGAAATGATGTTTCTAGCCATTTCTGGAGAATAGCAACAATTGTTCAAATCTAAAACCAAACTATTCCTAAGCACTAAAGAATACACTCCAATCCTGGTCACAGGCGACGATCTTCTGTTCCCCATGATTAGATTGATCCTTCCTTGCTCTACATCCCTACTTCTTCTTAGTTCCTGCACATTAGAACAAATGTGATAACCACAACCGGTATCAAGAACCCAAGAAATAGCATGATTAGAATCGTTAGATTTGATTGTGTATATACCTGCGAAAGATGGCTTGATCTTTCCTTCTTTGATCGCTTGCAGGTAATCCGGGCAGCTTCTCTTCCAATGTCCTATCTTCTGGCAGTGGTGGCACTCTGCCTCCTTTGGGTTGGAGCAGGGCTTAGAGGGATCAACTTTGGTCCCACTAGAAGAGGCACCATCTCGGGCTTTCACCTTGCGATAGTTATTCGATGAAGCTTTCCTCTTCTTTCCCTTCCCTTGACCAATAGCCAAGATAGGAGCAGCGGACGGATTGGGAGTAGGTGCAACAGACTTGTCCTTGAAGTTGATCTCAGCGACCCTCAAGAGACCTTGGAGTTTGCTTAGGGTGACCTCTTCTTTGTTCATGTGGTAGGTCATCCTAAATTGGTTGTACATTGGAGGCAAAGAGTGAAGCACCATGTCGATCGCCAAGTCTTCATCGAAGTCAACATTTAACTTGCGAAGGCGGTCGACATACCTTTGCATCTTTTGCAGGTGCACGGTAAGAGATTCTCCATGACCCATCTTAGCGGAGATCATGTTAGTGAAAATCTCGTAACGCTCTTGTCTCGCGTTTTGGTGGTATCTCTCCAACAAGTCTTGATGCATCTCGTATGGATACATGTCCTCGTAGGACTTTTGGAATTCGGAGTTCATGGTGGCGATCATGATGCAATGTACCTTCGTTGCATCTCGCTCATGAGTTTCAAAGGCGGTGATTTCTTCGGGAGTAGCAACTTCGGGGTTGATTTTCTCGAGCTTCTCATCGAGGACATACTCTTTATCCTCATAGCGAGCAATGGTGCGAATGTATCTTATCCATTCGCTAAAGTTCGTTCCATCGAAGGTGACCTTTTGGCAAAGGCTCATCAACGTGAAAGAACTAGCAGCAACGTTGTTTGCGTTTGACATCTTCAATTAGAAAAAGGACAAAGATAGATTAGAATAATAATCCCTAATTATCACCCAATAAGAAAATTAGGGCTAGGATCCAACAATAACATTTACATACTAGAAAAGGGATGCCGTAATCTAACATGCAAATAAATTGAAGGTAAGTGAATGACGATTCACTAATTCTCCATTACAAAACTTAAACTATTAGTCCTAAGTGTTTTTTTTAGAATTCCTAGGTTCGGATGAGATTCATTGAACTATTCAATGGCATGTTTAAATCTCGATATGCCCCTGACTGGGATGCCGAGGATCACAAAGCGGGTGTGAATTACCATGCAAATTCACATGGTGCCTTCATTGTAACGATCACCTAGTCGATGTGCCGGTAGACCACACACGCTCCATCGAACTATGATAAACAATGAATCACCCTTTGCCACCTTCGCTTAGAACCAATTAGTGTGCCGGTAAACCACACACGCTCCACTAACTTCTTAGCAAGGTGCAAAGTGTAATTTCATGGGATTGCATCAATTCACTTTTCCTAAAGTAACTAAGATTGGGAAATTTTTAAAACGTGTAGTTACTTTGTATTTCTTATTATACTTTTAATGAGAAGATGAGGTTGCCCTATCCTACCCGTTCGGCTAACGACCCTCCACCAATCAAGCAAGCGGTGGGTGTGAGTGTACACCCATTAAGCGCCATTTTATTGGCCGCAACCTTATACCCACCTTATAGATCGTCTTCGTGAATGAGGCCTACTAACGGTAAGACTAGCATTTAGTTATACATATATATATATATATATATATATATATATATATATATATATATATATATATATATATATATATATATATATATATATATATATATATATTATTCTAGTAATATCATATTAGTATAGGGTTGTATTTTAAAACTTTTTCAAAATCTAGGGTTTGAAATTTAAGTTGTCTAAATTAAAGCTTTTAATCACAAATATAAATTTCAAAACTTTAGGGTAGGTTTTAAACATTTAAAACATGAAGGATCAAATAACAAATAATTCCAATTAACAATTAATATCCTAATTATTTTTATTTGATTTATCCAAGATTTCTTTTAAGATAATTATCAAAATAATTAATCATTTATCACATAAGGAAATTAAATATTTTATTAGATGATAAATATCTTTAATTAGATCAAGATAATAGTCATATATATAAAAAAAAATCGGATTAGGGTTGATCTAATATGATTAAGGTAAGTTTCCATAAGATAAACATGAAAAAATCCCGGTTTTGCCTAATCCAGACGCCCGGACTCGCCGAGTACAGGCCTACTCGCCGTGTCCACTTTGGAACTCGCCGAGTTCATGACTCATAAACCCAAAATCGAATTTTGCAGGTTTGTTTCAGTTAATTAAGCAACAATTTAAAGAAAACCAAGCTAGGCTCTAATACCACTGATGGGTTATGGCCATAAGAACTTTCCTATGTGCGCATGCAAAACCCTAATGCTTGGATCTAGGCTTTCTAATTAAACATGCTTTGAATCCAAGACTTCAAATGACTAATTAGGTTAAATAACAACATTGAAATAGATCTAGAATCATACCTTTGGATTCCTTGTTGATCTTGTTGTCTTGGAGCTTCTAGAGTCACAAATGTCACTCCTCTAATGGCTTACAAACACCAATAGCAAGCAAGATGATTTAGGAGAGAGGAGAGGGGAGGAATTCGGCCAGAGTATCTCTACTTTAGATGGTGTGTCGAATTCCCTCACCCCTAGGGTCTATTTATACTTGTAGACTCCTTAAGGGTTACAACCTAAACCCTAATTGGATAATCTTCTCTTAAGGCTATCCAAATCCATTCCATAGATAAGCCTTTGGACGATTTTGGCTATCCTATATCTCATAGAATTCGTCCAAATCATATCCCAATGGATTTATAGTATAAAGTTTAACTATCAAACAATTGATAGTTTATACCCCTTTATTTAATTAATCTCTTTAAGTCACCAAATTAATTCCAATTAATTTATGACTTATATTAATCAAATAACCATATATTATTCCTGATAATATTTACTCTCTCTTAACAAATCATCCATCAAGTTGCTATGGTGAAGGCAACCCAAAAGGACCATGCACAACCGGATCAAATACTTGCCTAATATAGTTGCAGCCTTAGACACTATTCCAACATAACGCTCTATAGCCCACACATTAGATGTGTATGATTTGAATAGAGATACAACAATAGAGTTTGAAAACACAAGAGTATAGATTTTCCAATATGTTAGAAACTGTCAATCTTACTGGTATTACTGATGTAAATGAGTTCGGGAAAAATGGCCTATCAGAAGGTCTTACATCAAACCATACGAGAGGAAAATGTTGACAGTTTAGTAGACTAGATAGTGTACTGAAAGACAAGAATAATTTACAAACAAGTGCTTCCTAGAGCATAGGTAAGAAAAGGCTATCCCTAAATCTAAAGAAAAAGATGTGCTAGACATCTTCTAACGGCGGCGGCGGACATTCCTCGGGCGAACCCTAAGGTCTGCCAGTTGGCGTTCCACATCGAGAAAATGTCGTTCGTAGACTCTCTGGCGAACCCGGAGCTCTATAACTTCAGCCCGAGTCTCATCTAGTGCTTGAAGCAGGGCCTCGTGGTCCATGGCAGACCTCTCTCGAGCATGCTCTAGGTGGCTGGTGCGAATGGAATGCATTCTTGCATTTGCATCAACCCCCGTGATGCGCTGGAGAGTTGTCCTACCCTAGATCGCATTGCGGGCAACTCTTCAGACCAGGATTGGCAAGAATCTGTCCGTTGTTCCTCCTTCATTCGTGTCATAAAAGCTTCGATCTCCATTAAATGGCATTGGTTGATTTTGCTCTTCGCCCCATGTTTCTATGCATTCCACCTATGCAGGCGTCGAGCCTTGAAAAACCTGACGGGGGTTAGGATTTAGGACTGGAGCCGCAGAGGGTAGGTTGTTGACTTCGGGCTCGGAGTCGGATCCATCTGAGAAGCCTTCTTCTTGGTGATCATCCAAAGGAATTGGATGCTCATCTTCGATCTCTTCCTCAATCCATCCATCATTGTCGTGGTTTGGGAAGTACGGGTTGCCATGATGATGGAATCCAGCCATGATATCTACATGAGAAAAGGGGTATAAGAATCTTATTTAAATAGGCGTACTACTTAAGATAATTATAAGATAATCTTTATCAGTTACATCAATACTTGCATAGTGCATACCAGTTATATGTAATCAAAGCAGGATAGACCTTCGAATAAGTAACCCTAACTCCAAATCCATAACCAAACAAGGAATAGGAAGTAAAGTAAAGATCACAGATTCTCAGTCTATAACACCTAATTTCATATAACCTTAGTGTATCCACTTATCAACTATTGATCTACTTGATAGAGACCTTTTTAGTTCTGAAATAAGTAATTATAGTAACACAAAACACCCCTATAGTATTTTAGACTTATGTTCTGTTCTAGTGTTTTCATTGTAGTAGTGTTGGTAAGTTTTTAGGTTGCAACACCACAACCATTCTTAGGCACATGCTACTCACTCCTCGAAAAATATAGTTGATCAGGCTATATCCTCCCAGATTTGACTATATGTCTCTAAGCCTAATTGTGTTGTTCAACAATCGTAATAATTTTGTTTTGTCCTAGTGACACTGATTTTAGTATGAATGCAGGCATGTATACTTAGTTAAATATTTTATTATTTAAAAGTATAAACTCTTGGTCAGAGTATTTTAATCCCATTGTGTTTATAGTTAGTATATCTTTCATGGGTTGATATACTATATTCACTATAAACGATGCTCTGATACCAATCTGTCACACCCCGAAACCAAGAAAGGAGGAAACGTTCTGGGGCGGAGGACGTCATGTATAGTATCACAACATAGTATAATAGTAAACAAGTAAACAACATCATCCATTGCATTAATAATATAATTTTAATACAAGTTTGTTTTGTGGTTTATAAGGCACCAAAATATGAATCATAATAAAAGATGAGTCTTGTATGCGCTCCATCTTCTCAAAAGATGGCATTGGTACCTGTCTACTGATGACCTGAGAATACAAGTTATTTTGAAAGAGTTTATCAACATTAAAGTTGGTGAATTCATAAGTATTTAGTGTCATTGGTTTGTAAAAACTTGTAATGAAAGACTTAAATTGTTTTGAGGAAAAGTTTGTATAAGTATGAAAACTCTAGGAAATCTCATATTTCCTACTAGTATAACAAGTAGTCTTCTACCAAGACCCGACTGTTTTGAAAGTATGTATCATTGTAAAAATGACGGTTTTTCCCTTGTATAACTATTATTATAAAAATATAGTCTACCTCATTGTTTATGTGAATGCATCACAAAATAAAGGTAATAAGGAAAATAATATATTTATGTCAAAATATATCCTACCTCATCATTTATGTGAAAGTGTCATAAAGTAGAGGTAATAAGGAAAATGGTATAATCCTTAAGAATGTATCTATTTGTATAGGATAAACACCGTGTGGTAACTCGCCGAACAATACAACCGAGAACATCCGAAGATGAACACACCTTCTGTTGCGAGCATCTAAGTGTAGGATGGTTAGTCCATGAGTGTGTAGAAGTATAACTTCCTATAGTATGTAGTGGTATCTCTCGATATTGTATGTACTAGTGTCTCTTCGTATAGTATGTGTTCGTATCTCTTCGTATAGTATGTACTAGTGTCTCTTTGTATAGTATGTATTAGTTTCTCTTTGTATAGTATGTATTAGTGTCTCTTCGTATAGTATGTACTAGTGTCTCTTTGTATAATATGTATTAGTGTATCTTCGTATAGTATGTACTAGTGTCTCTTTGTATAGTATGTATTAGTGTATCTTCGTATAGTATGTACTAGTGTCTCTTTGTATGGTATGTATTAGTGTATCTTCGTATAGTATATATTAATGTATTGTATGTATTGACTCATGTATGAAATAACTCCTAGCATGATTCCTTGTACTAGGAATAGTAAATAGTATCTCCTAACTATACCTATTATAGTTACTAGTGATGTACGTGTATAACCGAAAGTATGCCTTTGCTACCCAAAGGTACTGAATTGACTGACATAACTTTTATGTCTATATATGTATACATAATATATAACTAATATTTAGACGACATTCGGACAAATAATCGATACTCTAAGGCCACATCCAAACAAGGAAAAGGAATTAAAGCGAGCTAGCAGTCCTAAGTCCTTTAAACATTACTTATATAACTACATACACACACACACACACATATATATATATATATATAGGCATGCATTTGACAATATAAAATTATAAGATAAGTTTTGTAAAACCTTTGAAATGTTTAGTAAATAAGAATTGATGACTTGATGTCGGATTATAAAATGATTTAAAAGCAGTTTGTTTGATAAGAATAGTTTAAAGTATAAGAAATCATTTGTTTAAAGCAAAATTGTAACAAAGTTTGAAAGGAAAGATATATTATGTAATACAGTTTGATAAAGAGTTTAGTATGTAAAGATGTTTTGAGAAATCATTTTGAAGTAGTATATTGAGTAAAACCGCTAAACGCGTAGTAAATCTATAGTTTGATAGTTATTAATCACATGTGGTTGATATAATAACTATCATAATTCAACTTGTATCCCCCCATAAAAGCATTTATAAACATTTAAAAGGTTAATTAAGGGGTATGAACTCACCTGTAGTGAGTGATGCGACGGTAGGATCGGTTTAGGAGGTTGAGTGTGAATTGTGGACTTGAGCACAAACGAACCCTATTACCCATATAACGACATATGTATGTATACAGTTAGTGCTTGAAACAACTAATTTTTGAATTGGGACCACCTTAGGGACTAGCATACGCTTATATTGAAGGGGTGTATGGCTATACAAGGGAGTGTATGGTCAAAATACACCATATTGGTGTGTGTGCGGCCAGGTGTGTGCAGCCAAACATGTGTGCGGTCGTACACTTCCATACAAATGTGTCCAAATTGATTTTCCAAGGCTTTGTGATGATCCTAAGAAGGTGTTTTGGTCGATGCTATGCTTAGATGAGTGTTTAAGTCCATTTTAGGACCAAAAGATGTATGTGCGGTCACACATGATGTGTGTGCGGCCGTACACACATGTAGATCATCTGGAATGATGATTTCATGGATCAAACTCGAGGAAAAGGCTTTCTAATGTGTTGTAGTAATGATCTAAGGATGTTTACTTACTTGCATTGCCGATTGGAGAGGAAAACTTGAAGGACTCTTGAGAGAGAAAGTTCCAGCTTTGAAGGAGTGGGGAAAAGGGTGTAAGGTTGACTTAGGGTCCTTTATATAGGCTGGAGTGTGAGGCTAGGGGATGTGCAGTTGGCTATGTGCGGCTGGCTGGCTGCATAATCCGTAATTGGTGTGTTTGGCCCGTTTTGGCGATGCTACACACATTCTAACCCATCCTAAGACTCATATCTTGATTATACTAAGCCTAATACACTTATATAGACCCAAAACTACATTGTAAAATAGTAAAACGAGGCTAATTTTGATAAGATGAAGGATGTGTAAGTTTGAAATTTCGGGTTGTCACAGGTATCATAAATGGGTGTTTAGTCATTTAAGTAAATATCATTAAATCTATTTAAAGTAGTATTATAAAGGGGTGTTTAGTCATTTAAGTAAATATCATTAAATCTATTTAAAGTAGTATTATAAAGGGGTGTTTAGTCATTTAAGTAAATATAGAGTGTAGCTTTTGAAAATTCAATTACTATAAATAAGCATCTCTAGCCTCTCATTTTTCTTGCACCATTCTCTTGATTCAAGAGTTTTTCTCTTCTTATCCCCGAGCATTTCACTCCCTGGTGATTCGATTTCTCTTTCTGTAGTTTTTAGTATAGCAAGGTAAGCGCTGAAGCGCTGCAAAAATCTTTCTTAGAAAGATTCAGCGAGGAAGTTCTGCCCCTGCAAAGCCCGACTCTTAGCTAAAACTCCCTTGTAAGTAAGTTATGTTTACCCTATTTTAAATATAGCTTATATTTAAAAGTAGTATTGTTATTATGAACTTATAATAAATATGTGTGCTACTATTATGACTTATATATGTAACGACCAAAAAATTTCAACATAATTTAAACTATTCAAAACAATCCATTTTAATAACATTATTACAAAAACGTTTTCAATACATTATTTATCAGAATATTCCCAGGTCCATTTCATAAAACATAAACGCGAGGAACGGTACGATCACGCCTTTGCCTTGCCACAGTCTCCTGAAGAACCTGAAAAACATTAAACCACAACTGTAAGCCCGAGAGCTTAGTGAGATACCCCCAAAATACCAACCACATATACGCCCTTCCAGGCTACGACCTTCCGGTCCAAAACATATTGCCTTCCGGCCCATAACATATTGCCTTCCGGCCCATAGCATAAAGAGCATACATAACATAACAAAACATAGAACATCCATGCATATCTGGTCTACTGTGTGACTGGTCCGCCGTATCGGGCCTTCAGTCTACCAGATCCACCCTCCGAGTCTAGTCATGTCCTTCGAGTCTACAGTGTGGTTGGTCCGCCCGCACCGGGCCTTCAACCCACCTGGTCCACTCTCTGAGTCTACAGTATGACTGGTCCACTCGCATCGGGCCTTCAGTCGGCCTGGTCCACTCTCCGAGCCTCGGCACGTCTGGTCCGCCCTCGTGGGGCCTACAACCTATCCGGACCGCTCGCTGGGCCTTCGAAACAACCGGCCCGCCCTGGGTATCTTGGCCTACAGCACAAAGCAGGACCCGCCTCAACCCATCTCCAGTCCAAACAACCATGTGCACATAACATACAATCATATAACAGTCATAGTTAACAAACCGATCAAGCAGATCACATAGCATATCATTACCCTAACCAGGTTACCGACCTAACCGGTCACTAGCATAGCATCACTCTACATATCGGGAAACCGACCTTAACCAGGTCTCTAGCATATACCATCCTAGCTACCAGGATGCAGACATATGAAGCAATAACATAACAACCATATTCGAATTACAATCCAATAAAGGGCCGGCCTTGGTGCCTTAGACCCTGTTGATATAGTGAGGATAACTCACCTCGAGAATGCCGATACTCTGAACTGAAGAAGCAGACTCCCGAACCACCAACTCACCGCAAATCCCGAACTAACCAACATAACAAGCATAAGCATTAGGTCAAACATACTTCCACTTATCGGACCAAGGCCAAAGTCCCAATCTCACACAAAGTCCAACATTGGCCCAATTTACCAAATTGGGCCTAGATCCAATACCCATAATATTAATTGGGCCCAAGATACTCTATTCATAATTTCCATACTTGGCCCAAACACCAACAACCCACAAATGGCCCAACACAAAAGCCCAAAAGAAAGTCCACAGGAGGAGTACGCTGGGCGTACTCTCCTTGGTACGCTGGGCGTATTGCAACGATCGCCAAAAGAAAACGAGACACTGGCCCGCTACGCGGGGCGTACTTGAAGGTTACGCGGGGCGTAACTGCGAGATACATTAAGTCCTTTTAACATCTTAATGGCTTAAGCTCTTAAGCCCAAACTTCAGATCCATAGGCGAAATATGATTAAAAATCATAAAGTCTCAGACTTTATCACTTGGGATGTCCTTAAGCTCTTAATCCAAGGTCTTAATCCATTAAGACCTATATAACTCATACATGGAACAACTACAACCCTTGGGACCTCATTTTTATCACTCAAGACCTCTCCAAAGGTCTGAAAGAACAGATAATCTTGACCAAATCGAACTATGCAACAAGATGAGGACTTTTGGGACAAGAATGATAACAAAGCTTCAAAATACATAGATCTATGCAATATGAAGGTCAAGCAAGAAGCTTTATACCTTAAACCAGCTCCAAAGAGTGGTATTTCTTCAGATCCAAAAGTTCCACACGTTCTTCTTCTTCTTTGACAACTTCCCTTTTCTCCTTCAAGCCTTTCTTTTGCCAACAAGAGCTTTCCAAGGTCAAACACACCCAAAAATGAGAGAATACGAGATCTAGGGTTTCTCTGAGGTTGAAGATGAGCAAAAGGAGGCTGAGGGGTGAACCAACATGTTCCTTATATAGTGGTTGACCCTAAAAATAGGGTTTGGGGTTTCTGAGAGTACGCTGGGTGTACCTCCCTGGTACGCTGGGCGTACTCACCCGGCCAACTCGCATCGATCACCCACTTACGCTGGGCGTACGTCCAGCTTACGCTGGGCGTACCTGGCCAACTTTCAAAAATAAAAAATATGCATACATGCCATGCATGCATGGGACCATCCCCCTTCTTATTGCACAAAGAACTATAAACAATGATCAACTTCGAGGCACCGCAACTCCTCTAATCCAAACCCACTCTCAAATAACTTACATTCATATGAGGGTGACGAGAAGCCCAATACTTCTAGCACATACACCCACCAAAAACCTTCTCGGATGAAACTCATTTCCCGAAAAGGACCAGAATTACCTTCCATCTTAAATCTCAGGGACTCATAATTAACACTTAAAGAACGGGGTGTTACAATTCTCCCCCACTTAAATTAGGCTTCGTCCTTGAAGCCTGCGACGTCTCAACTCTGAAACTATCCCTGCAATGCTCCGCCTGGCATTGACCGGACCAGGTTACCCAAGACTCGACCAATGAAGTCCGAAACCCAACTTTACCTTTCTTGCCGACAGAATGAAACGAGCTTCAGCCCTAGAGCAACTCCCACGAGTTCTCCATCGCAATGTCATAACCGCACCAAACTGGCTCTAGTGTCCTCAGGTTAGGAAAACCCCGACACACTGTTGACACTTCCAAACACCCTTCCGGATGCATTTTCACCACATAACCAAATCTATCAGAAATTCCGAAATTTCCATCCATGCATTCCTGACAAGCCTCAGCAACCATCCCACCCGGATGTGCTCCATACCACTGCCGTAATCTCGCTGATCAATGACCATAATTGGACCACTCCAAACATAACCCTGTGCTGCTACTTCCACTTTCGTGGATTTACATTCCCTTAGCATGACCGCTAACCATGAGACATACATGTCCTGAACCTGCTCGTAAGGACTCTCGAGTCCATGCACCACCGCTACTACTCACAATCAATACTCGGGGCCAGACCTTCTAATGCTAACACATCACAACATACCCAACACATTTCCTCGAACCGATCCGAATCATACCTGCAGAGTCTTCAGCATGACTGGGCCACATCACCAGGTCTTCAGTCACTCTGGACCACTCTCAAAACCTTAAGCCAATCCGGGCCACCCTCCAGGGCCTTCAGTCTGGCTGGACCGTTCCCCGAGCCTTCGGCCTGATTGGTACACCTACCGGCCTTCAGTCTAACCGGACCGCTCAAGTAGCATTCATCATTCCGAGTTATCTCTCTGGGAAATCCTCCCCTGCATACTGTTCTAGCCCCCTAGGGGTTCCGAACTCTATCAATACCATACATACTCGATCCCAGCCTGATCCTAGGCCCTACACAATCAATGCTATAGGTCTGTATCCCGCCCCGGACGCCTGCTACTCACCCATAATGAGTGCTGAACATCTCTCTGAACTGATCCCAATAAATCACAACCCTCTGCGCATTCGAGTATGACCTCGTGGTTAATCTCCACCAATCCTTTTCCCCGAGCCTTAATAGGTTCAGAGCACACCTCACCCTCTGATCGGCAGGGCATGAACACGTGAAGAAACACCCCTCCATGTCTGATAACCATCTCATAGCAACGATCGGATCCTGAACTCCATCAAAGGTGGGAGGCTTCGTATTATCGAATTCCCGATACTGAAAACCTCTACTAGCTCCTCCCCCTGCCGCTGCTACAGCCGCTGTAGCCACCGCGGCAGCCGTCTCCGTGAGAGCCGCATAGCGCTTGATCGACCCAAACAGTTCCGGCAGCTCGGCCTGGAACAATGCAGCAACCTCATCATGCAGGATCTCATGAATCCTCGCATCCAACTCGTGCGTACTCATCTGACCGATAACCTCGGGCGGTACTGACCCATCCAAAATTCCCTCTCCTGCACCCGATCCTGACTCGGATCCACTCCCAGCATGCCTCGAAATCTCCATACTGAAAATAAACCACAAAACCTCAGACACTTCCCACTATCCCGGGAACCAACTCTCAACCCAACCCTAGAGGTCATGATTTCCCTAATACGCGTATGGGTCCTGTGCTTTCAGTAGTACGAGCCCATACTGTGACAACCCGAAATTTCCATTCTATACAAACAGTATCACTTCAATAGAAGTTATAACAGTCATAGTCGATTTTCAGACTTTTCGTATAAGTTGGAGTAATTTAGGGTTTACACTTCAGTAAATATCAGGAGAGTGGATGCACTACGGTTTTGTGCAACACTGTTATTCCAACACTCAGTTATATTAGAAATCAATTCCGGAATAAAAATATTTTCTGCCAAAAATATTTCAGGACTATAAATAGATTTCTGAACTAAATTCATTAATTATTCACATTTCCAACTAGAGAAAAGCCATTTTCTCTCTCACGGATCTTCGGGTTTTCGTCCCAAATCATGAGTACACTTCTCTAGTTGTTATTTAATGCTTGTTCTATGCTTAATAACATAGATTACATGTCAAATATGTGAGATTCGGGAGTTTACCGCCCAAGAACATTCTTGGGGAGTAAACTCCAAAACAAAGCCTAAAGGCTATCTAGTCCCATTTCCTTGTTAGGTAACTAACTTAGGATGATATGTATGCATATTTGAGACTAGAAAACAATCAAAAACACATAAATTTAGGAGTTCACGGCCCATGAAAGTCTTAGGCCGTAAACTCCAAATTCAAGGGACATAACATGCCCTAATCACTCCTAAGGCTTTAGACTTTAATACCCATTTAATCCTAGCTAATCTATGGACTTTTAAACATCAGGAACACCCCTAAAAGGGAGTTTACAGCCAAGGAACAACTCTTGGGCCGTAAACACCAAGTAAGGGCACCAAAGTGTGCCTAGGGTCCTCTTTAGCCTTAAACAAAAGCCTAGAAGTTATCCTACTTGTGCAAGGGACTTGAAAGAATTAAAACACCCATCCCTTGAGAGTTTACGGTTGTAAACTACAAAAGAAATGGTCTTTTGGCCGTAAACTCCTCAAAGGAGTATTTTAAGGCCCTAAACTACCCAAAGGATTAAACTATCAAGCAAAGCTTATTCTAGAGATCATTTAGCACTTGAAAACATACATTACCACCAAGATTAGAGTTCACAGCCGTAAAATCAAGGGTTTACGACAATAAACTCCTTGTGTGGGGTTTATTGGGTAGTAAACTCTTATATAAATCCCTTTGGTACATTAAACCCCTTTAGCCTTGTCCCATAACAACCTAGAAGCAACCCTTAGGACCTATAACACTTATACAAAGTGTTTACATGTTCCTGAGTGTCCCAACTTATTTTATTAAGTTATTATTGGGCTAATTAGTTATATATATGCGTATTATATGATAACTAGGCTCGTGCGTGTGAACAAGTCTCCGTTTGCCACCTAGCACGGTACCCAATACTTCAATCCAATCCACTCACCACAAGTGAGTTCATACCCCTTTAATTAACCTTTGAAATGCTTTTAAATGTTTTAAATACTTTATGGGGGGATACAAGTTAAATACTTATAGTTATTACATCAATCACATGTGATTACATTAATCACATGCGATTAATAACTAGAAAACCAATGATTTTATCACTGTACAAACTGTTTATCAAACTATTTTTACTTCAAAATGTTTTACGAACTCTTTTACTTATCAAATGCTTTTATTAAACTTTGCTTTACTTCTTATAAATTGCATGCCCATATATGTATATATATATATATATATATATATATATATATATATATATATATATATATATATATATATATATATATATATATATATATATATATATATATATATATAAGAAATGTTTAAAGGGCTTAGGAAGGCCATCCACCCTATTTCCTTTTCGCGCTTGAGATGTGGTCTGGTGGGATTTCGGGTAGTCATCCGAAGGTCGTTTCAATATTAATTATATATCAAATATACATGTATAGACATAAAAGTACTTCCATATTCATACTTATCAGTACATCATCAGTAAGTTACCATCGGGGTAACATAGGATCATACTACTACAATTTCTAGATAAATGAGTCAGTTCATTCATGAGTTAATACTTATTACTACGAGTACTTATACAACTATACTAGAAAGAGAGCATATACAACTATACTAGACAGAGAACATATACAACTATACTAGAGGAAGAACATATACAACTATACTAGAACAGTTCATTACATTACATATACCAGAATACGTTAACAATTATGATCCACTGTATCGGAGCATGCCTTAATTGTCATGGCCCGAGTTGTAGCCAGAATTTTGTTGGAGGGAGAGCTTGAGTTTGCGTATAGATCTATACTGGATTGACTATCCTACACCTTGCTGCTAGCTACAGCCGAACCTGCAGGTCTACGGGTGCCAAACGTCATTCCGTTATTACGACCATTCGTATGTCGTTGTTACCAGTCGATAGTATGGTGCAATTTATCACATGATACCTTAATATAAATCCGGTTTAAGGTAGTTAGTACAACAGTAGTTCCTATAGTACAACACTACAGTACTACAATAATTTACCCATTACATACTTTTAGTGATTGTTTCACTTCAACTTTAATGTACAAACTATATTTTGTTAAATGATAGTTACGCTTGGGAAATTACACACTTTTACAACAAACGAGCATACAAAACAGTTAAGACTTGGTAGAAGGCTACTTTAATAGAAAATATAGGTTTTTCTAAGAGATTTCAAACTTGTACAAACATTTACTTACATTTTACAAACTTACACTTGAGACATGTTCAAACGTTTTTGGATGAAAAATACCGACACTAAAATACTTATGAACTCACCAGCTTAATGCTGATAAACTCTTTCAAAATAACTTGTATTCTCAGGTCATCAGTAGACAGGTACCGAGGCCAGCTTTTGAGAAGATGGAGCGCATCCAAGACTCATCTTATTCTTTTGATTTACATTATTTTTGGTGTCTATAACTGTAAAGAACACACTTGTATTAAAATTATATATTTAATGCAATGGATGATGTTGTTTGCTTATTTACTGTTATACTGTGTTGTGATACTTTACATGACGTCCTTCGCCCCAGAACGTTTCCGCCGTTCTTGGTTTTGGGGTGTGACAGATTGGTATCAGAGCATTGTTTATAGTGAATAAAGTATATCAACCCATAAAAGATATACTAAACTATAAACCCATTTAGGATTAAAACACTCTGACCAAGAGTCTATACTTTAAATACTAAGATATTTAATTAAGCATACTAGTCTGCATTCATACTAAAATCAGTGTCACACTGACAAGAACAAAAGTATTACGATTGTTAAATATCACAGGTAAGCTCGGGGATATATGGTCAGTCCTAGGAATGGCATAGCCTGATCAACTATGCTGGTCCGAGGAGTGATTAGCATATGCCCTAGAATGGTTGTGATGTGTTAACAAGTCTAAAAACTTACCAACAATACCACAAGAAGATCAGTAGAACCTAAACTTAAAATACTATAGGTGTATTTTGTACTACTAGCTACATATATACTATATCCTTATACCTCTCTTCTCGCGTAGATTTAAATGGCTGGATTCCATCACGGCGACCCGTACTTTCCAAATGAAGGAAACGCAGGATGGCTCGAAGCAGAGTCCGATGATGAGCATCAAATTCCGTTGGATGATCATCAAGCTGAAGGCTTCTCGGATGGATCGGACTCTGAGCCCGAAGTCAACAACCTACCTTAATAACATTATTACAAAAAGGTTTTCAATACATTATTTATCAGAATATTCCCAGGTCCATTTCATAAAACATAAATGCGAGGAACGGTACGGTCACGCCTTTACCTTGCCACAGTCTCCTGAAGAACCTGAAAAACATTAAACCACAACTGTAAGCCCGAGAGCTTAGTGAGATACCCCCAAAATACCAACCACATATACGCCCTTCCAGGCTACGACCTTCCGGTCCAAAACATATTGCCTTCCGACCCATAACATATTGCCTTCCGGCCCATAGCATAAAGAGCATACATAACATAACAGAACATAGAACAGACATGCATATCGGGTCTACTGTGTGACTGGTCCGCTGTATCGGGCCTTCAGTCCACCGGATCCACCCTCCGAGCCTTCAACCCACCTGGTCCACTCTCTGAGCCTACAGTATGACTGGTCCGCCCGCATCGGGCCTTCAGTCGGCCTGGTCCACTCTTCGAGCCTCGACATGTATGGTCCGCCCTCGTGGGGCTTACAGCCTATCCGGACCGCTCGCTGGGCCTTCGAAAGAACCGGTCCGCCCTGGGTATCTTGGCCTACAGCACAAAGCAGGACCCGCCTCAACCCATCTCCGGTCCAAACAACCATGTGCACATAACATACAATCATATAACAGTCATAGTCAACAAACCGATCAAGCAGATCACATAGCATATCATTACCCTAACCAGGTTACCGACCTAACCGGTCACTAGCATAGCATCACTCTACATATCGGGAAACCGACCTTAACCAGGTCTCTAGCATATACCATCCTAGCTACCAGGATGCAGACATATGAAGCAATAACATAACAACCATATTCGAATCACAATCCAATAAAGGGCCGGCCTTGGTGCCTTAGACCCTATTGATATAGTGAGGACAACTCACCTCGAGAATGCCGATACTCTGAACTGAAGAAGCAGACTACCGAACGACCAACTCACCGCAAATCCCGAACTAACCAACATAACAAGCATAAGCATTAGGTCAAACATACTTCCACTTATCGGACCAAGGCCAAAGTCCCAATCTCACACAAAGTCCAACATTGGCCCAATTTACCAAATTGGGCCCACCTCACCAAATGGGCCTAGATCCAATACCCATAATATTAATTGGGCCCAAGATACTCTATTCATAATTTCCAGACTTGGCCCAAACACCAACAACCCACAAATGGCCCAACACAAAAGCCCAAAAGAAAGTCCACAGGAGGAGTACGCTGGGCGTACTGCAATGATCGCCAAAAGAAAACGGGACACTGGCCCGCTACGCGTGGCGTACTCGAAGGTTACGCGGGGCGTAACTGCGAGATCCATTAAGTCCTTTTAACATCTTAATGGCTTAAGCTCTTAAGCGCAAACTTCAGATCCATAGGCCAAATATGATTAGAAATCATAAAGTCTCAGACTTTATCACTTGGGACGTCCTTAAGCTCTTAATCCAAGGTCTTAATCCATTAAGACCTATATAACTCATACATGGAACAACTACAGCCTTTGGGACCTCATTTTTATCACTCAAGACCTCTCCAAAGGTCTGAAAGAACAGATAATCTTGACCAAATCGAACTATGCAACAAGATGAGGACTTTTGGGACAAGAATGATAACAAAGCTTCAAAATACATAGATCTATGCAATATGAAGGTCAAGCAAGAAGCTTTATACCTTAAACCAGCTCCAAAGGGTGGTATTTCTTCAGATCCAAAAGTTCCACACGTTCTTCTTCTTCTTTGACAACTTCCCTTTTCTCCTTCAAGCCTTTCTTTTGCCAACAAGAGCTTTCCAAGGTCAAACACACCCAAAAATGAGAGAATACGAGATCTAGGGTTTCTCTGAGGTTAAAGATGAGCAAAAGGAGGCTGAGGGGTGAACCAACATGTTCCTTATATAGTAGCTGACCCTAAAAACTGGGTTTGGGGTTTTTGAGAGTACGCTGGGCGTACCTCCCTGGTACGCTGGGTGTACTCACCCGGCCAACTCGCATCGATCACCCACTTACGTTGGGCGTACGTCCAACTTACGCTGGGCGTACCCGGCCACCTTTCAAAAATCAAAAGCATGCATGCATGGGACCATCCCCCTTCTTATTCCACAAAGAACTATAAAAAATGATCAACTTCGAGGCACCACAACTCCTCTAATCTAAACCCACTCTCAAATAACTTACATTCATACGAGGGTGACGAGAAGCCGAATACTTGTAGCCCATACACCCGCCCGAAACCTTCTCGGATGAAACTCATTTCCGAAAAGGACCAGAATTACCTTCCCTCTTAAATCTCAGGGACTCATAATTAACACTTAAAGAACGGGGTGTTACAATATAAGTTTCGTTATAATATATTTTTAACTACTCGCGGTACGGGGAATTTGGTTTAAAGGGCCGTATAGGGTTGTTGGATATCAGAAGTGATATATGCCAAAATGGTCCTGCCCTCCGCTATTTTGTGTCTGGCCCCTGTCCGTACATAGTGGTTGAAAAATATTGTTTAAACGCTTATATAATAATAATAATAATAATAATGCTAAGACTAATAGTTAGTCACAGTAAATATTAGACTAAAATCTAGTGGTAATAATACTAGGTTTCGTCGAATGAAATTATATTGTTAAAAACGAAGCGTTGCCCGACTTTGGAATCATCACTTTAACAAGTGAGTGCATAGTTAATTTCATGTTACACATAGATATGAAGTATTTTATATAAATTACCTGCTATGTGTGCATATTATATGTTTACTTGATATCTATGTTGGATGAACATTTTTATACAAGTTTTAAACGATTTAAACTATATATGTATTTCATATCTACAAATATGTTGGGGTAAAACATTGGTAGATGAAATAGACGATGTGCGATAAAATGATTTGAGACCTCGATGTTTACGATGATCCAGTCATCTAGTGGAGTATAGATGACGACCACAAATTATTCTAGACAGTCTAGTGGAACGCTAGCAGGCTCGCAACCTGTAGGTGTTTATGAACAATGTGTTCATCGGTGTACTCCATCCCCCTCATGGTTTCCTTAAGGACATTTATTGCTGAGGAACCCCCTTAGTAGTAGTGTCCATCTCGATGATGATCCTTAGGCTAGGTCCCTTATAATAGGTGCTTTAGGGACGTAAAGTGAGGATAACAAGAATGGGTAATTGGGTTGATCGATGTGATAAAACTAATAAACTATTTATTGTGGGTTGAAAACCCTATGTGCTCACCAAACTCCCAAGCCCGACCCACTCAGTTTCTTCTATTATAGGTAGTGGCACAAGAGCATAGTTGGATGACTTGATGAGGGATTATGGATTATAGGCCAGTAGATATAAATAAATGTTGCAAGGCTTATAATGTTCTGTTTATGCTTTTGATCTGTATCAAACATGACATCCTGAGGTTTTAATATAATGAAATAAATTTCTTTGGAAATGCTTTGATAAATCTTTATCATATTTTCTTGTGGGAACAAATTCTACAACACTTTTCTTTAAAATGTTACTCTGATTTTTAAACAAGCATAAACAAAAAAAAATTGGTCTTTTCTGGTTGTGAAAATGGGGATGTTACAGGCTGGGTCTTTACCCTGAATGGAGGAGCAATAACTTGGAAAAGTTCCAAGCAGGAGACAATAGCTGATTCAAATTGCGAATCAGAGTACATAACAGCAAGCGAGGTGGCGAAGGAGACAATATGGCTGAAGAGCTTCATTGGAGACCTTGGAGTTGTACCAACATGTTATACTACATGCAGGTACACTTGAATGAATCCTATGTTTTTTAATGGATAACTTGCAATATATATTATAGTATATAACTATAGGTTAAAAACTCTTATTATTTGATAAAGAAGAAATGATTATATAATGAAATCATAACAAACAGTGTATTGGGTATCCTTTGTAAGACAATCGTAATGGTATTCCTCAAGTTTGTCATCAACAACAGGACTTGTTGGTTGCATTGTACTTATGTTCTCTTGCTTCTTCAAAACAATAATAGTGTCAACACCATTGCAAGAAGTAACACTCATTTGGAAACAAGTATTTTCAGAATTTGAAATCTCTTTCTGAACTTGATAAAATATTTTACGAGTGTAGACCTTTGAAGCATGTGCTTTATTTGGACTAGATGTGATGAATCTAGGAACTGTTATAGCAGTGTTAGAGTCATTGACAACTTGATTACGTCTTTGACATTCCATTACACCCTCAAATGTCATCATAAACAGTAAAAGAAAACAACCGCTAAGAGTGTTGTTCTGAAATGACCAATTTTGGCCTGTAGACAAAAATGTAGTTCTCATAAGACCAGGCATTGGTATGTCCTTGAAAAATACAGGTACCCAACGTCTCTGCAATCCATACATCTCTTTCATCCACTTGTTATTTGAAATGTTAAAGTCATCTAAATAAGATTGCCATACATTATCAAAATCATGTGGTTCCAGCTTAGAATTCCAAATTATAGAGTGAAAACGCTTCCGAAAATCTGAGTTTGTAGCTACTTCGGATGTTATCTGAATAAATTTACATATAACCCATTTTAGTAAAAAAAAAACAAAAATGTTGGTGTAAGTCGTGTAAGGGAGACGAATATGATATCATATGCATTCTGTTAGAATAATGGTCTAATGATTCTATCAGAATTACATTATATAAATTCTGTCTTAGTATTGGTAGTTCTTATTCTAGCAGAATTTCCGCAAGAAATATTTGTATTTAGAAAATAAAACTATAAACGGTATTTTGCTAAAAAAAATGTTTACCTTGTTTCTCAATTGTTTTGTAATATTCCACAAACAAAACCTATGTGATGATATTGGAAGAACTTCAGTTACAGCTTTGTTTATAGCTGGATTTTAATTTGTAAAAACAAGTGTAGCTTGTTTTTTGAATGCTTTCAACAATGCTCTAAGCAGTCAAGAATAAGAACTACCATCTTCTCTACTCAAAAGCTCAACACCAAAAGTTACACACTTATTATGGTTATCAATTCCAGTGAACAGTACAAAAACCATATCATATTTGTATTACAAAGTTAAAATTAGTTACCATTATTGGAAGTAATAAAGAAATTGTAATAACATTAAAAAATTTAAAAAAATACTTATTCATGTTGAATGTGGCATCAAGGGATACAATGTCTCCAAAAGCATTATAGTTATACTTTGTGGTCTCATCAGCCCAAAAAAGCGCATTCAATATTTTATGCACGACTTTAAACTCGAAAGAAAAAGTAGGGATATTTTTTCCCTTTCCAGCATCTTGACTACAAGGAATTTTGCATCCCTAGAACCTATATAAGAATTTAGATTTCTCATACTGTTCTTGAAATCGGAAACCAAACCACCTCGAACGTCAGACCCACCCTGAAGTCCGATATACAACCTGTGTGCTCTTGAGGCACCAATATTTTGCTTTAATGAGTTGTGAATAAACATCTCCTGAAAATAATCAAGTTTCCTCTTTGTACTAGACAAAAACATGTTGTCCTTAACAAACAATTCATGAGTATGTTGTTCAACAAAATCATCAACAATATATTTATTAGTACCATGTAGTAGAATAAAAACAAAATTTTCTTTGCGTTCGCACCTAAATGAGTATTTCCTTCTTTGAATCTTACAATGTTGAGGGTCTAAAGTATCCAATTGAGCGGTTCTTGGTTTATCTTCCCAATTGCATAGCAAATGTCGTTGTGTGATAATGTCAGATTTAGTTGTTCTAATTGTTCCAAGCCTAACATCAAAACCTGCTTCTGATGCATAATTTTTATACATTGATAATGTTCCACCATATTAGTCAACTGTTGAGTTGATTTTAGGTTTGATGTGTTTTGAAACAATAAGAATCCAATAATGTGAGCCACTTGGAGAAACATAATCATGTGTAACATGTGATTTTTCTGCATAAAAAACATTAAATTATATACCACATACTCATACAGAGTGAAATAAATGAATGGCTTCAATGTGCAAATAGCAAAAAATATCAAGGAATTAATCTAGTTTTGTAAATTATTTTTTAATTGGTGTACTAACCTTTCTGTAAATCAATATTATCATCGGCTATAGTATCATATTCCTCATCATCAATGAACTCGTTTTCGTTTTCTGCATATTTTAAATAGAATTAGTGTGTAATGGATAATTATATATATAAAACAAACAAATGATTACGATACATCACCTTGGTTATGATTACTACTTTCACCGAAATGATAGTTGGAATTGACATCGATATGATTTTGAATGTGTTCTAATGGATCCTTAACTTTGTAAATTAAAGTTTTTCCATAATACAAATAACAAGATACAAGTTCAACATTATTGTTATAAAATAACAAGTACAAAAACTTATAAAGATAAATCACTTAGATTTAGATTGCTATTACCGTCTATTTCAAAATCGATATTATCTAGAGAATCATGATCAGCTAGACCGAAATCTTCATCATGGTCTGCATAATCAATAGGATATTCATGTTGGTCATGACTATGATCTTCACTAGCTGATATTGTATCATCCATATGATAATTATTAGCACGATTTAACACCAGATGATTGGAGAAAGTAGAGTAAATTGAATCTTCTAAACTTTGAGGCAATTAACTATATATTAAAAAAAGGGAACCATATGATTGATATGTAACTAAAAAGTCTTGATATCTGCAAGCATTGTTCAAGCATCGTTATGAATGATTTAATTTTTTTATTCTTTAGAATCATTGTAAAGATAAGAATCAACACCAAATCCTATTATTAATCATGATATTGTTATTATTTGACAAATTCATATTCCAAAGAAAATACTTTCCATAGATAAGACTTTACAAAAGATCATCTTCCGTACATAAGGCTTTTCAATAATTTATTCAACAAATTTATTAAAAAAATTATTATGTATGAATTTACATATGATTACCGATTAATTATGGCATAAACGCAGATACTAAGAATACAATGAAGATACAAGTTTTTTTTATTCTGTCAGAATATGTGAAACAAGAATAACATTAAATAATATCTTTCAAGGACGGGTTTGCATATACACATTTCTGTTTAGTGTAATAGTTTATTAAATTGTGTATTTGTTTGTTCTGATATTATAATACACAATAGCATTCTGCAAATTTTAAATAAGAACAATTCCAAAAGAATCTTTGCATAACCAATACTTATAACACAATTAGGCACAATTATGTTATACGAATAGAAAAAAAAATACATTAAAAACAAAAAATTTCTCAACCGATGATCAAAAACAAATTGTATCCAAATAAATCAACATAAAAAATGAGTATAAAAAAGAATAATGAATATGCTAATGAATAACCAATAACATATATCAAAACATCATATATTATTAAAATTTATTGAATGAAAATATAAACAAACAAGAAAAAACCCCTAAAATTCATGAATTAATATCATTATTATACTGAAATAAAACTCAATAAAAGCTTTTAAACCTAAAATGAAAACATTATTGAACTTCTAATCTCTCTTGACGAATTGAACTTCTACTCTCTCTTGACTAATGCATGAGGACAATTCCTCCTATCATGACCAACATCAAAACAAATGCCACATCTTTTATTTTTCTTCAAATCTTGATTCACTTTATATTTATTGACATTCCATCCATTGTTATCAGAAAAATCATTGTTATTGTTATGAGCATTATCTTTGTTCTGAAAATCAAAACAAGTATAATTAAAACAATGAATTTCAACAACAAGAACCATGAAACGAAAAATAAATAAAATAATATATGAAAAAGAAAAATGTGAAGAAAACAATACCTCCATTAACGAAATATCAGAAGAAGAAATATAATATGAAGATGAATAATGAATACTCCGCAATAGAAGAAAATGAATATATATATATATATCTATATATATATATATATATATATATATATATATATATATATTATCGTTGATGAAATGCATAATTACTAGCTTGCTATTTAAGAATTTGATTGAAATCATTAACATTTTAATTTAATCTGGATAATATTAATTATTTGGTAAGATTACACTAATAACCTTTAAGAATTATTGGGTGATATTAACTCTCACAACTACACAATAATTATTTACAATACTTGAACATCTCTCTCTCTCTCTCTATATATATATATATATTATCGTTGATGAAATGCATAATTACTAGCTTGCTATTTAAGAATTTGATTGAAATCATTAACATTTTAATTTAATCTGGATAATATTAATTATTTGGTAAGATTACACTAATAACCTTTAAGAATTATTGGGTGATATTAACTCTCACAACCACAAAATAATTATTTTCAATACTTGAACTTCTCTATATATATATATATATATATATATATATATATATATATATATATATATATATATATATATATATATATATAGATATATATAAAAGGTAAACTTGTTATTCTATCTGGACCATGGATTATAGACGTAATTTTTTTAAACCACAAGAATGATCATTATCAACTTTTAAAAGTTGGACCAAACCTGCGATTGTAACAAAATAAGAGGGACCATTTCTATAATTTGCTCTTAGAGATGTTAAATTAATTGTTTTCCGTTTTGCTATTTAAAGCCTTCCCTATACTGAATGGTTTAGTGGTTATATGAGTTAACTACGAACACTATCCCGATGTTTAGTGACGGGTTGTCGTCGTGGCGAATTGTTGTGCATTCCAATTAATGATCACCTCCAATTAAGTTCTTTCTCTCTCTATCTCTCTCTAACTTTTTCTACCTCTCTACAATATATATATATATATATATATATATATATATATATATATATATATATATATATATATATTAGTTAAAATTTAAAAAAATAAGAGGTATATAGTCGTAGATATCTCATAAGTTTAATAGCTAGATATAGTATGAGATGACACCCACTATTATAATCGTTAGTAGTGGGTACAACGGATGATCTAATTTTAGTTTATTTAACATTAATGTGATTGATTTCAGAATTTGAGGCTTACTAGTAACATCAATTTCTGTATTATATAAAGATTTGAAATATTTGAGGACAATTTAATTATTAAGACACCATTTCGTATCTCCTTTTATTCCTTTTTCTAAAATAGATTCGTAGAATTCAAGTTTTTTATATAAATTTGAAATTAATAATTTACACATAGGTGTCTATGGATTCAAGTTCTGCATGCATACATATAAAACTACGTCTTAGGATACTTTTTTTTGGCATATCATGTATTTGATTCATATTTCATTTTTTATGAAGAAATTCCTATTTGTTTGATTTGTTACATCTTTTTATTTATTTATTTATTTATTTATTTATTTTTTATTTTTTTTATATACACATGCATTGAAGATATGCACATGTCGATACTCGTGTAATCTAACGTCCAATTCCCGATAAAACTTGAGCCATATGCAATCAACCCCTTACATGCAAAATGATAGCTTCTTATTTAAAACATCTCCAAGTGTTTCATTTTAAATTGTATCTACAAATATGAATTCTTTTTCTTTCTTATATGTTTAACGTTTCGTTTACTCGATATGTTTAATTTAGTGATATATTTATAATCCATGAACCAATTATTCATATTTTTCCAAGTTAGCCGTTATCTTTTTTCATACATATTTGGATACTTTATCAAACAAATTTCGTGAACACCTTTATGATCCAGTATATTAAATTCCGGCCGATTTTTGGTATTCCAAAATAAGGGCTTTTGACTTAAAAATCCCTGTGTTTTTAAAACTTGTTCGGTTTAGTCCCCGTGATGAATTTTGGTGCGTTAATGCCCAACATTTGGGATCTTTCTGCCAAAAATGTCATTTAGCAGGTTTGGAGACGGTCATCCGGTGACGTTCAACCCGTTACAGAAATACCTTATAAAAAGGGGAATCCCAACGAATTTTGTCCCCCTTCGCTCGTTTACGTAGCCCTTCTCCCTCATTTACGTAGCAGAGCATCTTCACGCAACAATGGTTGCATCGTCTTCAAACCCAGCAATTTCACACATAATGAAACTTGCTAAATACTATTGTGGTGATGTGTGCTACGTAGCAGTGTCAAGAACATCAGATAACCCTGGTAGAAAATTTTGGGGATGCCCTAATTTCAAGGTACTGTGTAAATTTGTGTTAAATTGAAATGATTATTGTTAGCAGGGTTTTAGGGTTGTGATTACACGTTTTTCTCCCTTTTAATTTGTAGGAGTCTTCAAGGTGATGGTTTTTCAAGTGGGTGGATGAATGTGGGAACAAATCTATTCACAATAAGATAAATTGGTTGGCGTGATGAAGATTGTTGCAGGATTGTTAATGTTTATTGCAATAATGCTTGTAATTGTTGTCCTAAAAATGTAATTTAGGTATTGTACTTTTGTAATGTGGTTGGTAATGTAATGCAATTGTTTTTTGAACTGGAATCAATGTAATTTAGGAAATGAAAATGTAATGGTAATCCTTTTTGTAGTCTTTCTAATTTAGTATGTGAAAAGTAGTAAATGTCATGAAAATTAAGATGATATAATTCATACAAAATTAAAATGTTTCAATCCATACTAAAGTATGATGCTACAAAGCGTAAAAAAACCAAATGTCAGATGCTATAATCTACGCCTAAGATGCAATTAACCAAACTTATTGTAAGATGTCATAATCGAATAATAGTACCATAAACCAGATTTCATAGAAAAGGGGTGTGCATTATATAATGTTTCATATAATGTTTCATGTAGCAATCATCCAAGTGTGCGTGTCACACCCCCAAACCAAGGATGGCGGAAACGTCTAGGGGTGGAGGACTTCATGTACAGTATCACAACAACGTGTATAATAGTGCTCAAAGTAAAAACAACCACCATAAATATAATTGCAAAAGTTACACCAAAGTATATGTTTACATGTTTCAAAAACAATTACATTATGATGACAAAATAAGTTGTTGACGGTTTAGCGTCCCATCCTCAAAGCGATGAAGTTTTCCTGTTTCACTGATTTCCTGAGAATACAAGTAATTTTAAAGAGTGTCAACACAAAGGTTGGTGAGTTCATAAGAGTTTTGTTTGAAGTAGAAACCGTTTTTCCTTGTAAAATCGATTTAGTTTGATTTCCAGAAAATCCAATATTTTCTTAGTTAAGTATGAATAGAAATAATCCTACATGATGCTGTAATGAACCCTAGAGTAATCCGTAGAGTTCCTCTATAATCGTCCAACATATAAAGTTATATAAGGCTTAACTTAGATAAAACGTTGAATATAGTGGGTCTGCCCTAGGTCCACAACCCAACGAGGAACAGGAGATGAGGCGGGCACCACCAATTCTAGGCCAATCAAGACTAAATTCTTATAAGACTCAACATATACGCTCAGCGACTATAGTTGAAGTCTAACAATTTTAGAGGATGTGTAGTTTTAATATCATAATAGCTTTGTATAGAGACCCGGCACTTTGTATTTGTACCCCTTTTTGTATAGAGACCCGGTACTTTATATTTGTACCCCTTTTTGTATAGAGACCCGGTACTTTATATTTGTACCCCTTTTTGTATAGAGACCCGGTACTTTGTATTTGTACCCCTTTTTGTATAGAGACCCGGTACTTTGTATTTGTACCCCTTTTTGTATAGAGACCCGGTACTTTGTATTTGTACCCATAGAGATAAAAGGTGATTTTAAATCGACATAAAACTCATTTAGGTTTTAAAAATAAAATCCCGTAAACTTATGGATTGTTCCCTATGTGAGCCGTTATAATCATACTATGACTATGTGAACCTGCCACGACGTTCTCAGTGTCGCGAAAAATGAAATGACATTTGTCACCCGTAGACCTGCAGGTCCAACTGTAGCTAGCAGCAAGGTGTGGGGTGTCAATCCCAATATAGATCTATATACAAGTATCACGTTCTCCCTCAAGGAGATTCTGATTATAACTACCAGGAATTATATCCCGCACTCGGACGTACGGGGAGAGAGAGAGAGAGAGAAAAATAGAGAAACTCACAATATAGGATAACAAGTTTACTTGAAATGTTTGTGAATATAAATCTTTCTTGTATGAATGTACCCTTTTTGTACGAGTGCGTTGAGTGATGTATCATAAACTATACCTATTATAGTTTATCTAAAATGTATGTAATATGTATGAATTCTTTTATGAAAATGTATTAGTATGGTGAATTTATCAAACTATACATTTTATAGTCTAATAATACGTGTTCCAAAATGAATGAATAATATTTAATATTTAATATGAATATCTTAATTCCAGTTCATAATGATAAACTAACACGGAAACACATTCAAATATTAGAACTTATGATTATACACTTTGCTCAACATAATACAAAGTGTTACGATATTTACATGCTGTTGGCTAACTTTAGCCATTCTGCTCTGTATTTGGAAAAATCATAGAAAAATCATACGAAGTCGAAAACTAGATCCGTAAATTCTGAGAGTTCACAAAATGTGTCTAGTTTGCTCATAAATTTTATCTCAATTTATAATGACCTCTAACTTGGGTGAAAAAGTCCAAAATCACAGACTGGTCCGGATTGTTGTTTGAAATGATAGGCAGTTTTGTAAAAATTACCATAAATTGTAGAAAAATCGTATGGAGATGTGCAAGTAGTCATTTTAAAGCTAAAAACTTAAACTATTTGCACCTTGTACAGTTTTGAAAACAAAAATGTTTAAGATGCCCAAAACAGTCCGTGAATGGAGTTGAACTTTTCTGATGAAGGCTGTTAGAAAAATCTAGTTATGTTCTTAGTGTTTTAACTTGTATTCCCCCCCTGAAAACTTGAGAAAACATGAAAATGTAGGGGTATGAACTCACCTTGAGTGATTTCAGTAGATGATTGTTGAAGAATGGAAGTGTTTAATTCAAGAACACTTGGAGATGCCTTGAAGGTTTTCGAGAATCTAACATCATAGTTAGGGAGTTTGTGTAAGCAACCAAAGATTTGAGTAGAATGAAGTGAAATAATAATAGGGAGGATGAATTTTTACTTACTAAGTGTGGAAGAACACTTGAATCCAGCCTTGGATCTCGAAAATTTGAGTAGAAGAGTTTGAGAGAAAAAGTGATGTTTGTTACTTAGTGGAATGAGAGAAATGAGAGAAAAATGAGGAGTGTGGTTGATTGTTCCAGCTCAAAAACGTGGGAGTGAGTGAAATTTGAGTGTAAGGGAACATTGAAGTGACATAGGTAAGGTGGGGAGGTATGGCTGGTCATAGAGTGGGTGTGGGGTGGTTGCTTGTGACTTTGATTTTTTTTTTTTTTTTTTTTTTTTTTTTTTTTTTTTTTTTTTTTTTTTTTTAACTTGCAAGGCACAATGGAATATATTACTCCTATAAAGGAAATTGACTCAATCAAGGACGATTTCACAATTAAAGTTCGGATCATACGTCTTTGGACTCAAAAGTCAAGAACAATGTCTTATAATAGTCTATATCCCATTTTTAGTTTAATTTTCTAAATATATGTGTGGTTGTCTATGTGTGTGTATCTCTTTAAAAATTCTGCAATTTCATCATTTTATGACCCCCATTTGCGAAGTTGAGTATTTATTTCCAAAAATGCGAAACTCCAGGGACAATATTTGAAATCTTCTGTTTTCTTCCCCAATTCGCATTCTACTGCGAAATACTTCGCATCTTCATTCTTACACCCTTCGCATCCCTTCGCATTAATCACCTTCGCATTTTCATTCTTACACCCTTCGCATCCCTTCGCATTAATCACCTTCGCATTTTCATTCTTACACCCTTCGCATCCCTTCGCATTAATCACCTTCGCATTTTCATTCTTACACCCTTCGCATCCCTTCGCATTAATCACTTTCGCATTTTCATTCTTACACCCTTCGCATCCCTTCGCATTTTAACCTAATTAATCAAATGCGATTCACAAAATTTTTCATTCCAGATGCGAACACAGTTTAGTTCTTGAACTCTAAACTTGCGAAATCAAAATTTTCATATGTTGAACCCATATGCGAATATTAACCCAATTGACTTCAAATTGATTCATAGATGCGAACACTCGATTGTTTTACTTTCGCAAAATGAGCATCAACAACTCCACAATCGAGTTTTTAAATTCTTGCAACCAACAATTTCATAGTCCTTGACTTCGCGTTTTTCTTCATGAATCATTCCTCAATCATCAATCCAATTGCGAATCAAAAACTCATATGTTCTTGCTTTATCGATTCATCGACCTAATACACAAGGTTTAATAGAGTTGACCGGCTTGACTTGATGACTTGACTTGACTCAAGATTGACGATTGTCACAAATTGACCCGAATATGACGGTTGTCACAGTGCGAAAAAGCCTATCAAGGACACATATAAGGAAACACATATAACAATTGGATGTTTGCAACAAAAGCTGAGAATAACAAAATATATACAAAAAGAAGGCATCATATGCTAGTGATTAACATCCCACTTCACCCCTTTTCCTAATCACTACCCAACAAATCCAACTTGACATGTTTGGTAATATTAGAACCACTACCATCTTTTTCATATATGGTCTTCTTCAACTGTAGCTTTAATATCCTCTCAGAAGGTTTCCTTTTCCTACACATAGGTTTGGTAGATAGGTTTGGAAAGTTATTGACTCCATCATCTTCAACTTATCCCTAATCCACTCCCTCAACAACAACTTCAATCCCTGCTTCCACTTGTCCCTCGTCTACTACATCATTATTAACTGTAGCCACTCATTCATCATCACCTTCACTCCATGCTTCATCCCCTGCATCAACTCCTCCATCATCAACTTCGTCATCAACAAACACCTCAACATCATCTGGATGCCCTTCTTCATCTTATAATTCATGTTAAGCCAATATATGACATGTGTAACACACGAAATCTTAAGGAGAATTGTTGGGAGTAAAGCCCCTTTTAGGGTTGGACACGATATGTTGGAGGAACCAACACAACATGTCTAGATTTGAAGAAACGCGAAGATTAATGGACCAACACGGTGTGTTGTGGTATCTTAACACAACTTGTTGGCAGTTAGGAAGGAAACCCAAATTTTAGGGTGTTGCAGCCTATTTAAAGGCCTTAAGTCCTCGTAGATGGCCTCCTTACCAGCCTTCATTGCCACTCAAACCCTAATTCATTCCTTAAGCTTTCTTGGTAGTTTCCTTGAGACTTGAGTGGATTCTTATGGTTATTTTTCTCATTTATAAAGGAAGCTTTGAAGATTGAAGGTGCTTAGATTGGAATGAATATAATAGATACGATTTATCTCTCCATTTCTTGCAGTCTCTTTGAGGTATCAAGTTTGCATCTTGATTTGTGTTTGATTAGATCTCTTCATGGCTAGTTATTATGAACTTGGTCTCCTTTTTGGGTCTATGGACGAGTTAGGTTGTTTACGGGATTGTTTTTTCAGATCTGAGTTTGTTTTGGTATCCTTAAGCATAAAAGGTGCAACCATTATGTGAAGAATGGTTTCATGCATGATTCAAGCCCTCTATTAAGTCCCTTTGTAGCTTAAGAGCCTCATTTAGCCATGTAAGGATGTAAAGGTGGCAACTTTATGTGATAATCCAGCTCAAGGAGGTCATATCTATGTTTTGGGGCCATTCCTTTATGGATTAAGTGCTTAATGGTTAAGTTGTTGAATCTTAGGCAACCATGACGTGTTTGCAAGCGAGCTTGGTGTGTTGGCTAGAGATTTCCTGATTATCTGGATGATGGAAGAGCACGGCATGTCCAAGGGGCAACACGACGTGTTTGGTCGATATAGGCTATTGACTTTGAATTTGACCAGAAGTTTGATCAGGTTTGACTATGAGTTACGTTGGGCTATGTTTGGGCATTAGCATAAGGCCCATGTAAGGGGTTTGGACCCATTTTGGAAAATTGGGCAGAGTATGGGCCTTGTTTGATTAATTGGTTTTGGGCCTTTTAGATTTTGAGTTTGGGCCTAAGACTTGGACCAAGCTAGGTTAGGGTTAAAATGGTCTTTTTTTCCCCAAGTATGGATTTTTGGATTATGGATTTAGAACCCAATTGTTAATTGGGTATTGTTTTGATGTTGACAGTTCGAGGATCTATCAACTAGCAACCAGGGATCGTCTATGTCATTCGACATTGTGAGGTGAGTTTCCTCACTATGTTTAGCGGGTCGAAGGCACCAATGTCGGCCCATGGTTTTATGTTAAGTTGCTAGATGTCTGTTCGACTCCTGCACATTGTATATGATGATATGCTTACTGGGCAAGGCCCGATGACAGGCGACGCCTAATAAGGATATGTTATGTTAGTTATTAGTATGTGTCTTATGAATACCGGGTGAGGCCTGATGCCGGGCAGGGCCTGATGACTGTATGGTATGTTATAGCCTTTGTGATTATTAGATGTTCTAATATGATTTTATGTTTATATGGTTATATGTGTAACATCCAAAATTTTCAAACAATTTTTACATTTTCAAAAAAACATACTTTCGTTCATAAATATTATAAAAATGTCATTGTATTATATATCAACCATAGAAACACAATCCAAGATCATAATGCATAAAAGCTCCTCATTTGTGTACTGATCATGTCGGTGCCTTCCCGTGATCCTTACTGGTACCTGAAACACATAACAAAACACTGTAAGCATAAATGCTTAGTGAGTTCCCCAAAATACCACATATAACATATATTAGCCACTCGAGGCTATAACTCTATGGACCCTCTGGTCCTAACTCTGTGAACCTTCCGGTTCTAACTTTGTAAACTCTGGAACATACACAACATAAATCACATAGAAATAATGCAGTGCATCACAATCACATAAATAGCATACAAGATACTCACCTCGGGTGACTCGCTAATCTCGAACTCTATAAAAATCTGATCTAGCCTTCGCCTAATCATATGAAATAGACACTCTTAATCAATACATCTCTCAAGGCTAGACTATTCCCTCTCTTAGTACTTTCAGAAGGGTAAAAGACCATTTTACCCTTCTCGTGGCTCAAAGACCCTAAAGTTGACCAAACCCTAAAAGTCAACAAAAGTCAACTCTTCGGGTTACGCTGCATGTATAAAACATGTACACTGGGCCTACCCGACGTCCTCACAGAAACGGGGTACACGACCCCTTACACCGCGTGTACTGGGATTACGCCCCGCGTAACTCCCAGTTTTAGACTCTCTAGCTATTGGGGTCGTAAACAGTTAAGACGCACGTCTAACTTCCAGATCTGACCATCCCTAAGCCTCTTAATCCACAAAAGTTGGTGACTTTAAGCCTTTACATGGCTGGACAAGTCACTAACACTCATAACATTCCATTCCCAACCCTAGAAAGCTCATAACTCAAGCATGACCCCATAATAACGACCAAGTTGGGATTTTTATGGATCTACAACACAAATATCACTGAAATAGGACAGATCTAGATCCATGGAGTCCATTAAACTCATAAAGTGTCCACCTTTGGGACTTTTAACCCTAGAAATGGTCCATGCAAGATAAAACCAAATAAAGAGGAAAGTTTTGAACTTTATACCTCTAGATGAAGCTCCTTCCTCTGAAGATCTCATATCCAAACTTACACTTCAAGCCATAGCCTCCACAAGCTCCTCTCCTTCTTCTTCACTAACACACCAAGGCACTTGTAGCTCCAAAACACTCACACTCAAGCTAAGGACGATGGAAGGCTCTCTTAGGGTTTCACTCTCTGATATGGAGGCTGAGAAATGAGCCTTAGCATACCTTATATAGTGCACAAGCCAAATATTACGGTTTGCATCTGGTCGTGCTACGCCTAGCATTACCCTGGGTACGCCCAGTGTACCCAGGCGAATCTGCGTCCAACTTAAGCGCATGAGTACGCTGAGCATACTGGGGCATACGTGCAAAAGGACTAATCTTGACAACTTGACAAAAGGGAAGGGTTAAATAGCTTTACCTGAATTTCGGGATGTTACACTATAGTTATGCATGTACCTGGCGGGGATCGATGTCGGGCGAGGCCCGATGATTGGAACATATGCTAGTATTTATGATCATTTTATGTGTTATCATGATTATGTGATATATTTTATGTGTATAGTGGGCGAGGCCTAGTGACAAGAGAGGCCTGAGAATAACAGATCGGTAATCCGAGCGGTGCTTGATGTCGGGCGGGGCCTGAGCCCTAGTGGGACACGAGACTGGTCGAGGCCCGATGGAGGGCGGGGGACCCAGTATGTGATTTATGTATGTGTGGTATGAGGTATCTTGGGGAACTCCTTAAGCTTTGTGCTTACGGTTTTCAGTTTACATTTTAGATACTTTGGTTTTCAAACGGAAGAGCTCGGGATGGTTGCGGGGTACACACCACATGTTTCCGTATTCTATGATTTACTCTGATTTGATGATGTTTTACTAAATCTTGATAACCATGGTTTTATGGAAATGATATGTATTGACAATTTATTAATTTAAAAATGAAAGTTTATGTCATATTTATTTTTGGGATGCTACAACATGTAGTTACAATATGGGACAGATCGAATAAAATTGAATTTAAGTAGAATAAATAGGGGATTAATTACTAGTTTAATAGGCTCCATGTCATCTAATGGCGTTGATGTCCCTTTACGCCCTTCAATTTCATTAATGATGTATCCTGACTCTTGTAGCATGGATACATCTTCTTCATTCAGTTGGATTTTCTCAAGTATAACATCATATGCATTACCTTCAAGAAACTCGAGTTCTTCCTCTTGAATGTCTTTAAGAATTTCACTCAACTTCTGTGACTTAGATTGTCCCTCAACAACTTCATCTATAACTTGACTGACCATACCCTCATCAACTTAGTGTTGTCGATTTTCCTTGTTTTGACATTCATCCACATGTTGTTCAATTTCGACCATATTATCAACATTCTCAAAATCTTGAACCTCACAAACAACTTTATGTCCCTCAATCTAAACTCGTCCCTCATCCATAGGTTTTTTCCCTTACCTCCAGCTCTACCTCCACCCCTTCTACCATTTATTTTTCTCCTTTAAGTAGTTTACTGATTTGGCTTATTACTAGTTTATGTATTCCTCCTTCTAGTCTTTCTCTAAGAACCAGATGCTTGATTGGGATCCACATCTTGATTCATTGGATTTTTAGTTGTGGCACTTTCATGTTCCTCTTAATTTTTTCTTGGCCTACCCAATTTTTGGGTGCATGTGGAACTCTTGGCCTTGTTTCATTTGTGCAACTTTGTTTGTTATGTCCAAATTCAGAGCAATTACCACACCTCATAGTTCTGGATACATTAACTCTTACATTAGCAAACTTAGTCTCTTTTTCACTTGAATGACTTCTCCTTTTAGTGGTAGGTCTTCCTGACATTCTCCTAGCTATTGGTGGCAAAGGATTTTGGAATAGAGTTGGTTCCCATAAATTTCTCTCATTGATAGGCATTATGTTAGTTTGGTAACAATCCATAAACCTGTCTTTTGAGAAGCATTCATTAACATATCCATCAACTCTTTTATCGATATAGTTAATGGAAACATTTGCATGAAGACAAAGGATTCCATAAGTATCCCAAAGCCTGCATGTACAAGTCCTGGCCTCCAAGTTTACCTTGAAACTTTCATAACTGAACCTAGCTTCAAACACTGAACCTTGGCTATAAATATTAATCCAAAACCTAAAATTGGCTCATAAATTTAAAAACATTAACATAAGAGCATTTATTTATAAAATAAAAATGTAATTGGCTAAGTAATACATACCTCATATACTTCCCAAAAAGGTTCATTTTTTTCAACACATTTGGGCACACATTGGACTTCCATTTGTTACACTTATTAGTCATGTGAGCAAACCTATCCATTATGTAGATTCTTATCTCTACAAGAGTTGTTATCAAAGGATTTTTTCCCTAGCTACTATTATGATGAAGTTAAAGCATTATGAGATTCCAGTCTCAACTGCTTCACATGCAAACCATGGAGTAAAGTAAGCTCTGTACCAAGTTCTAGGTTGTATAGGCATCTAATACTCATATGCACAAGGATTAATCTTCTTTATTTCACCCATATGTTTCTTGAAGTCTCCTTCTACACAACTCATTGCTGAAGCCCAAAAAATTCTTTTGAATTATAATCCAGTGTAAGCCTTCTTGAAGTTTGCATAAATGTGTCTAGCACATTGTTACTCCTCCACATGTGTCAAAATGTCAATCGCAACTTCTAGCAATCCCTGAAACATATAAGTACAATGTATATTAATAAAAAAATTTCACTTATATAGTATATTAATACAAAACATGGCAAATAAAAGTACCTTATGTTGATCTGATATGATAACCAAACCTCTACCATCATCCACCGTTTGATCATCATGTATGAGCTCCAAAAACCAAGTCCAATTAGGTTTATTCTCCAGATCTACAACAACCCAAACTATTGGATAGATTTGGTTATTTGCATCCCTTCCAATTGTTGTCAACAGTTCACCTTTCACCTCACCTTTCAAGAAGTGTTCATTTAAACCAATCACTTTTCACCAACCAATTTTCCATCCACTAGTTAAAGCCTTAATATATATGCAAAGAATACTTGATACTTTTTTTTTCTTATTTTGTTTTTTTGTAGTATTTTATTTTTTTAATATATATTCCATCCTTTTCTTTAGTTTCATAGATAAAATGGCATAAACATAAATTATTTTAATGTATTTTAGTATGTATCAACAACCCAATAAAACTTATTTCGGCTCCCACGTCTAAATTAAAGGATCTATGTCATTTTAAGGCAAAAAAACTATAACACTAGGACTTATTAGACTTTTAATCATATTTTTTTTCATTGCAGGTTACTAAACATATAAATTTAGTGTAAAAGTATCATTATTATTGTTAAATGTAACTCAAGCATTTGGAGCATTCGTATGGAGCTTTTGAGATCAATGGAGAACTTGAAACTCAATGGAGCACTTGGGGTTCATGGAGAATGATGTTGGATAAGGTGTCTAAATCCATAACTATTTCTGGTATGTACTTGACCCGACTTGACACAATCCATTTGGGTTGCATGGCATCATGCATTTGGGTAGACTAAAATGAGAGAAATAACACTTATGGTTTATTAATATATTATAAGTTGTAGTATATTAATAGTAGTATTATTTAATTAGTATTGATCAAGAATTAATCTAGAATTAATTAAGTGATCAAAAGGTGACTAATTAAATATATTGTAAATCACTCATACTTGTATAGTGGGCTTAATGCTCCATGGATTGTTAAGTTGGGTTAAGGCTCATAGGATGCTCCATGGATGCTCCATGGCGTTTATAGGATCCATGGGACATGGAAATGAATGGCCATGACTATTAGGGTTTACATGGTGTAACCCTAATTGTAACACACTATATAAGAATACTTATGCTCACCAAAATCGGCCACTAGAAGATACAAGTGAGGGCTAGCCTATTTTCTAAGTGTGATATTTCTCTCAAAGTTTATTCCAAGTGCATTTGGTGCTGTGTGAGACATTTGAGGCATCACACTTGGGGTGCTAGGCTCACAAGGTTTTCAAGGAATCCAAATTACTATAAGGTATTTATTTCTAGATATCTTTTATGTTTAAAGTTCCCCATGTATGCTAGATAGGATTACGAAACTTGGAAATCAAAATTTGCATGTATTTTAGAAAAACATAGATCCAAGGTTTCTAGGGTTGCATATACACCTTAGCAGTGTTAGAATGCTCAAAACCCTATAGTGGTATCAGAGCCTAGGCTTGTTTGTTTGATACTTGATTCAAAATAGTGAAAAAAATCGATTTTCTTGGTGTCTGCGCAGGGAACTCGCCGAGTCCATGTGGGGGGGGGGGGGTGGGGGATCGACGAGTCCAAGTGAATATCCAACCAACTCGGCGAGTTGGTTATTGCACTCGACGAGTTGGGCATGCAGAGTGCAGATTTTCGACTTTTACGGCTGGAAATGGACTAGAAACATTACCCTCAACTGTTTTGGTGTTTTAAAACTTGTTTTAGATGGTGTAATGGTGGTTCTAATCCATTTACAATGGCTAATATCAAAATTCCATGTTTACATGTGTTCATATGTTCTTGAAATTTTGATATGAATATTCATGTTCTTATGAGTTCTTGATAGTTCATAGGAATTACTTGTTTAATGTTTAATTCGTGATCTTTATGTGTTTTAATGGATTCCATAATTTTGTCCTCGAGTTATGGATAACCCAAAGTCACTTTGTATTAAATCCATTAAAAGAACACATAAGTTACAAAAATGAAGAGTCTTCATTTTTAATAACTCATAAGTTATGAATTGAAAGGTTTTGTAAAGTTACAAAACTTGCCCTCAAGTTTTGGAACATATAAAGTCATCTAGTAAACTTGAGTTCCAACCCATAGAATTTTAAAAGTTAAAATTCAACCCTTATACTTTATAATATTATAAGCTAATAATATATATATATATATATATATATATATATATATATATATATATGTATGTATGTATGTATGTATAAGATCATATTGTTTTACTGTTAGTTGGCCTCATTCATGAAGCCAGTCTATAAGGGGGTATAAGGTTGTTGCCTATAAAATGGCAGCTTAATAGGTATCCACTCTTACCCACCACTTCCTTGACTGGTGGAGGGTCGTTAGTCGAGTGGGTAGGACATTGACTTAATATTCTCATTAAAAGTATAATGATTATTATAAAGTAACTAAATGTTTTTATTAATTCCCAATCTTAGTTACTTTAGGAAAATGTGAATAAGGTGCTAACACATGAAATTACACTTTGCAGTTTGATTAAAGTCGTTAGTGGAGCGTGTATGGTTAACCGACACACTAACTTGGACTTAACAAGGCAGGCAAAGGGTGACTTAAGGTTTTTCATAGGTCAGTGGAGCGCGTGTGGTTAACTAACACATCGATTAAGTGAAAAACATTAAGGGTACCTAGTAATTTGCATGGTTACTTCACACCTTGTTTTGTGATCCACGGTATCCCAGTCACAAAACATGAAGGGCACACTCGAAATTGAAACATGCCATTGAAAAGTTCAATGAATCGCAAAAAGAATCTAGGAGTTTCTAAAACCAATTCAAAACGTAATAATTTATATTTCATTTTTTCATGGTGGAAATTGGTGAATCGTCATTCACCTACCTTTCAAATATGTTATAGCTTAGATTACGACATCCCTCTTATAAGTTATAATATATCGTGATTGAATCTTAGCCTTAATATTACATTTGGGTGTTTTATTAAGGACTATCTTTATATCTAATCTAAACTTGTTCTCTTCTTTTCAGATGTCTTCCAACAATACTGCTTCTGGCTCAAACCCTACAGGCTCCTTCTCTCTCATGAACCTTTGTGGGGGACTCATCTTTGATGGATCCAACTTTATGGATTGGATCAGAAACATCAGGATGGCCACTCAGTATGAGTACAAGGAATATGTCCTTGACAAAGAGCTTAAGGTACCCGAGCTGTCTGCTTCTCCTAAGGAGGTCGCTGAATATAAGGCACATGAAAGAGATGCTACCAAAGTGGCATGCATTATGTTGGCCACTATGACAGCCGAGCTCCAAATGTCCTGTGAGGACTACTACCCTTTTGAGATGCACTAGGACTTTTTGGACCGCTACCATCAAAGTGCTCACCAAGAGAGGTATGAAATCATTTTCTCCATGATAACAATCTGGATGAAGGATGGTGAACCTATCACTGGCCACTTGCAAAAAATGCAAAGGTATGTGGACCGGTTGTTGAAACTTAATGTGAACTTCCCTGAGGAATTGGGAATAGATATCACTTTTCACTCCTTACCCTCGTGTTATGATCAATTCCGCATGACATACCACATGAACAAGGAGGAAGTTACCCTCAGCAAGCTTCAAGGACTCCTTAAGACCGCTGAAATAAGTCTTAAAGGAAGTCGGTTGTTACCACTCTTACCCCTACTCCAAACTCCGCCCTTGTCTTGGAAATCGGGAAAGGTAAAGGGAAAAAGAGGAAGAACCCTTCGAAGGGTACCAAGGGTAAGACCCTGGAAGGATCCTCTTCAAGTGGAACCAAGAAAGCTTTCGTCACTCATTCTTCTTCCCAAAAGAGGATGAATGCTTCTATTGCCATGAAAAGTCGCATTGGAAGCGAAACTACCCAAAGTACCAACAAGATATTAAAGATGGGAAAGTGAAACCCACCCATGCAGGTATTTACACAATATTTTCTAATAACTCACCCTATTCTAACTCTTAGGTCCTTGATACATGCTGTGGAATTCTCATATGTTATGATTTGCAGGGACTAAGAAGAAGTGAGAATGTGGAGCATGGAAAGATAAACTTGATCATGGGGAATAGGAAAGCTTCACCCGTCACCAAGATTGGAGTTTATTCTTTGTTGCTAAGTAGTGGGTTTACATTAAATTTTAATAAATTTTGTTACTTTCCTGAAATGGCAAGAAATATTATTTCATTTCATGCTTTGTACAAACAAGGTTTTACCTTTTCTTTTGATAATGAAGTTGGTGGAATAAATTCTTTCTTTAATAATGTTCTTTATTTTAAAGCATTACCTTGTGATGGTATGTATGAAGCTGTGTCTGTTGTAGATAACCTAGGGAATAATGTGATGTGTATTGATTCTTCTAATGATAACTTGGATAAAGCATCATTATGGCATTGTCATCTTGGACATGTAAGCAAGAAACGCATAGGCCAACTCCAAAAGGATGGAGTCTTGGAGTCATTTGACCTAAAGTCATATGATAGTTGTGAATCATGCTTACTTGAAAAAATAACAAAGTCACCCTTTACTGGTTCTTGTGCAAGGGGTGAAGGTTTGCTAGATCTAGTGCACATAGATGTGTGTGGACCCTTCAAAACTGCCACAAGGGATGCTACTCGTTATTATGTGACTTTTACAAATGATTATAATAGATATGAATATGTCTACTTAATCAAGCATAAGTCAGAGACATTTGAAAGGTTTAAAGAGTTTAAACAAGAAGTTGAGAATCAATTGGGTAGGAACATTAAGATGCTTCGATCCGATCGTGGTGGTGAGTATCTTAGTACAGAGTTCCTCGACTATCTTAAGGAATGTGGGATTGTCTCACAATTGCCACCTCCCAGGACACTACAATTGAATGGTGTGGCTGAGAGGGGTAATCGAACCTTGTTGGAGATGGTTCGTTCCATAATGAGTCGAGATTCGCTACCAATCTCATTATGGGGGTATGCCTTAGAGACTGCCGCCCATATCCTTAATCTAGTCCCAACAAAGAAGGTTGCCAAAACACCTTAAGAGATGTGGACAGGAAAAGTGCCTAGTCTAGCCCACCTCAAGATTTGGGGTTGCGAGGCGTTCGTGAGACTCGAGACTCATGATAAAATCAAACCTCGAAGTGAGAGGTGTATTTTCATCGGCTACCCACAGAAATCCTTTGGGTTCCTCCTGTACAAACCTAGTGAGAATGTGGTCTTTGTAGCAAGGAGGGGTGTCTTTCGAGAGAGAGAGAGAGAGAGAGAGAGAGAGAGAGAGATAGAGAGTTCATAAGCCAAGGAAACAGTGGGAGGCAAATTGACCTTGAAGAAATTCAAGAGTCAAGCGGTGAAGGAACCTCAAACCCTAGCAGTCAACCTGAGGAGGAAACTCCTATTGATCCAATTGACGAGTCTGTACCTCTGAGGCATTCCACAAGGGTTAGGAATGCACCCAAGCACTATTATGGTTTCCATATTACTGCGGAAGGTGAGACACTTATCAGTGATGAGACACTGGTGAGTCTGGATGAACCTAACAACTATGCGGAAGCCATGGCAGGCCCCGAGTCTGCTAAATGGAAAGAGGCTATGGACATCGAGATACAGTCCATGTATGACAATCAAGTTTGGAACTTGGTTGACAATATACCAGGTCGTAAGACAGTTGGGTATAAATGGATATTCAAGAAAAAGACCGACATGGATGGTAATGTACACACTTATAAGGTGCGGCTGGTTGCAAAGGGCTTTTCTCAAACTCCGGGAGTTGATTATGATGAGACCTTTTCACCAGTAGCAAAGATTAAGTTTATTAGGGTTCTGTTAGCCATTGCTGCATTTCATGATTAAGAAATACGGAAAATGGATGTCAAAACTGCCTTCCTTCATGGAAGTTTGGCTGAAGATGTTTACATGTGTCAGCCAGAGGGTTTTTTCAGTACAGAATACCCTAATAGAGTGTGTATGCTTGAGAAATCCATCTATGGATTGAAACAAGCACCTCACAGATGGAATATTTGTTTCAATGAGAAAGTCAAAGAGTTTGGCTTCTCAAGGAGTGATGATGAATCTTGTGTATATGTCAAGGATAGTGGGAGTATAGTTAGCTTTTTGGTACTGTATGTGGATGACATACTACTCATAGGAAATGACATCCCAACCTTGCAGGAAGTGAAGTCTTGGCTTGGGAAGTGCTTCGCTATAAAAGATCTAGGTGAAGATACCTTTATTCTAAGGATAAGGATTCTGAGAGATCGGAGTAAAAGACTAATTGGACTTAGTCAGAGTACCTACTTGGATAAGGTGTTGAAGAGGTTCAGCATGCAGGATTCCAAGAAAGGAGAGTCACCTATCTAGAGTAACGCCAGATTGAGTGAGACTCAGAGCCTGAGTACCGAGGCTGAGATAGCAGATTTGAGTCGAGTACCTCATGCTTTCACTGTAGGCTCAATCATGTATGCTATGACTTGTACTCATCCTGATGTTTCCTTTTCCTTGAGCATGGTCAGTGGATATTAGGGGAACCTTGGCAAGGCACACTAAACTCCATTAAAGAACATTCTCAAGTACCTTCAGAGGACTAAGGACTGGGTCCTTACCCTTGGTGGGAGTGATGACTTGAGAGTTGTAGGGTATAGTGATGCTAGTTTCCAGACTGATAGGGATAATTTCCGCTCTCAGTCGGGCTGGGTCTTTACCTTAAACGGAGGAGCAATTACTTGGAAAAGTTCCAAGCAGGAGACAGTGGCTGATTTAACATGCGAATCAGAGTATATTGCAACAAGCGAGGCAACAAAGGAGGAGATATAGCTGAAGAACTTCATTGGATACCTTAGAGTAGTACCAGCTATAAAGGAGCCTATGGAAATTTTCTGTGATAATGAAAGTGCAGTTGCCTTAGCAAAAGAACCAAGGGATCATGGGAGATCCAGACACATCGAAAGAAAATACCATTTCATCAGACATCGAATAGAAGAAGGACTCCTCGTGGAAAAGAGGGTATCATCGGATGAGAACCCAACAGATCCCCTCACGAAGGGACTGGGTAGGGTTAAGCATCTCCAGCATGCGAGGAGCATAGGGATGAAGGATGATATTAGTTTTTAGTATTTAGATAGCTTAGAAATTTGTAAAGTGTAATTGACATTTGATGATGAGGTTGGTTTGTAGCAAAGTGGTGCTACAACACTTCATGAGTACTCATAAGTTTTGAGTATTGGACTCAACCCACGCTCACTGGTATCACTTCATGGAATTTATCTCGAGTGATCGTGAGACGGTAATATCATATAAGTCTTCAAATCTAGAGATATGACCTGTTGCCTATGAGTTGGTTATACATTGATCGTACGAAATCACATTGGTAACTCGATGCTATAAAACGTGCTTTTGTGTGTGATTGAACAAGTAGTAGAACGAGCATATGAGTCGAAGTTTATTTGTTCCTTCTTGGATTAGAGGTGATATCTGGGCCCCTCGATGATTTTGTTTTGACCTATGTACCGGGCCCGATCAAAACTAAATTGATGTGTTTGATTAAGTTCTTTGTCAAACAAATTGGAAATTGGGAAACAAACTACTGGACAATAAATAAGACATTGTTCCATGTATTTGTCCGGCTGATATCTAGAACAAAGGATTATATGACCACTTATCTTAAATGGCGTATCATCATCATCTCAATTTCGAGAGACCTTGAAAGAGCTATGATCGTTGATCGGTTCCTAAATTCATACTTGCAATTATAGTTATTAGACTTATCCAAGTGGGAGACTGTTCGATAAGGTGTCTAAATCCATAACTATTTCTGGTATGTACTTGACCCGGTTTGGCATGCTCCATTTAGGTTGCATGGCATCATACATTTGGATAGACTTAAATGGGAGAAATAACACTTATGGTTTATTAATATATTATAAGTTCTAATATATTAATAATAGTATTATTTAATTAGTATTGATCAAGAATTAATCTATAATTAACTAAGAGATTAAAAGGTGACTAATTAAATATATGGGTTGATTGTGTAAATCACTCATACTTGTATAGTGGGCTTAATGCTCCATGGATTGTCAAGTTGGGTTAAGGTTTATAGGATGATCCATGGTGTTTATAGGATCCATGTGTCATGGAAATTAATGGTCATGACTATTAGGGTTTACATGGTGTAACCCTAATTGTAACACACTATATAAGAATACTTATGCTCACCAAAATCAGCCACTAGAAGATACAAGTGAGGGCTAGCTGATTTTCTAAGTGTGACATTTCTCTGAAAGTTTATTGCAAGTGCATTTGGTGTTGTGTGAGACATTTGAGGCATCACACTTGGGGTGCTAGGCTCACAAGGTTTTCAAGGAATCCAAATTACTACAAGGTATGTATTTCTAGCTATCTTTTATGTTTAAAGTTCCCCATGTATGCTAGATAGGATTAAGAACCTTGGAAATCAAATTTTGCATGTATTTTAGACAAACATAGATCCAAGGTTTCTAGGATTGCATATACACCTTAGGAGTGTTAGAATGCTCAAAACCCTACAAATGCAACAAAGGAATAGATCATCTGAGAAAGGGATTGATCTCCTGACAACGAAATGGATCAAGTGACAAAGGAACAAATCTTCTAAAAGGAGGTATGGAGCACCTGGAAGTGGAATAGAGCATCCTATGCTTGGATGCACCACTTAGAAGTCAAGGTATGCCACTATTGAAACTTGATATGCCATGAAGTAACTTGATATGCCATGAAGTGACTTGATATGCCACCAAGTGACATGATATGCCATCAAGCGACATGATATGCCATCAAGTGACTGGATATGCCACTAAATGACATGATATGCCATCAAGTGACATGATATGCCACTAAGTGGTTGAATATGCCATTCATGAGGTGGATGTGCCATTACGGAATAGATGTATAGATATGCCAACCTTGGAGAGGATGTGCTATACCTTGATCAAGATGCACCATCCTCATGCCTAATGTGTCATTTTGATGCAAGGATATGTCACTTGGTTCCTTGATATGCCAAGGCATCCCTTAATGCGCCGTATACTATGAAGTCCTTATGATGCTCAATATTTTTCAAGGAAGCTCAAAAGTTGAAGATGCTCAAGGATTATTGCTTGATGTACCACCATGATGGTTGATATGACATGGTGAATTTGATATGTCATTCTTGCATCATGATATGCAACTATGGATCATGATTCTCCATTATGTTTGTTGTTGATGCTCATGCAAGGATGAATGTTCCAGAAGATGTTGCACAGTTGATTGCGAATGGTTAATAAATTTCATGGGCCTATGGGCTAATGGGCTGGACGTATTAGGGTTTTAGGTCTAATTCCTCAAGTATAAATAGGGATTCATGGAGAGTCATTCGAAGTATCTTGTATCTTGAATTCTAGAGTGTTAGGCTAATCTCTATGAAAATTGTATTTGTAACCTCTTTTTGAGAGCTCTAAAATAAATAATACTCCCCTCCTGCCCGTAGACATAATTCACTTTGACTAAACCATGTAAATATTGTGTTTTATGTGCTTATAGTTTTGCTTGCTATCAACTTTACTTCCTAAAAAGTGGTATCAGAGTTGCGGTTGGTGTTCGGTTGATTGAAGATGGTATGTTACAAATTGGATTTGGAGAAGTTCAATGGTTCAAATGATTTCACTTTGTGGAAGGTGAATATGAAGTTTCTTCTGGTTTAACAAAGATGTGCAGTGACACCGGAAGGAGAAGCTCAACTTCCTAAAGACATGGCGGCTGAAAGGAAGGTGGATATTCTTGAACGACCACATAATGATATTTTATTGGGCTTAATAGATGAAGTACTGAGAGAGGTCGTAGATCAAACGAGTGTATCTGGGATTTGGGAGAAATTGTGTGACAAGTATCAAAATAATTCTATGATGAATAGGATGTATAAGAAGCAACGTTTGTATAGTCTTAGGATGTTGGAATGCACCCAAGTGAAGGATCATCTGGACAAATTCAATAGGATCGTATTAGATTTACAAGGTGTGTGTTGGTTGCCATTTTATGTATCTTATAGGATGGTTTATATTATCATTTAGCATCATATTTTGTACATTTTCATGTCATTTATTTAAATAATGTCCATTTCATGTATTCTATTAGAACTCTCATACTGCTCATGTTTTTAGGTTAATTTCAGATAGTTCGAGTGGAGTAGTGCTTTGGAGGCAGTTGGATGCGTGTTTGGTACTCATTTGGAGTCTAGCCTAAGGAAGGATGCTGAGGAATGAATAAGAACAACTTGGAAGGAAGAATGACGATCAAAAAGGCACAAAATTTGATACATGCGATCGCATGTCTTGTCTATGCGATCGCATGTTTGGCTCGCAAATTGTCTTCGAGTTTTTTTCATGCCAAAAATTCATCTGGGAGAAAAAATGAAAACATGGATCTCAACTACCCTTTATGCGATCACAACTTTGCCAAAAACTTCCAAAATAGACCCACATAACCTTCCAATAACCCTAAGAGGAGATTCCTGACCAGGGTTAGACAATTCCAAACGACGAAAACCACTTTTGCGGCAATTTTTGAATTCTTTCAGTGACTTTTGAAGATCTGAAAGCTGCGTAATCTCACACATTTGGTTTAGGATATTTATCATTAAATATTTCTTTTATCTAGTTTGATTTCGTTTTTGGCCATGTTTAGCTAAACTTTAGTTTTCAGTTCTGCATAGACTAGTACTTTTCATGTGATTATTTTTTAGATCTAATATCCGTTTTGTGTTTATATCTATATTTTTTAGATTTGACCTTAATGAATGTTTGATTTTTATTCTTGTTAGTCTGATCACCTAGCTAGGGTTTTATCATTCCAGTTAATTAATTAATAGAATCTAAAATTGTTCTTGTCAACTGGTAAAAGTCTCAAGTATCATATTGGTTTCGTTTTGGGATTTAACTCTGATATAATCTGTAAAAAACCATACCTTTACGCTTCCCAACTTGTGAGAAGTATTGGGTATTTCTTGGAATTTTACACAAAACTTAATGCAATTTTTCTTATTTAATTAAGATCTTGTTTTAATTGAACAGTAAAATGTTAGGGTTAATTCAAAGAGCTTGTTTTGGTTAACTAATTTAGGTAAATGAGATTATACTAGAGCTTGTTAGTTTTTCTCCATACCAACATAGATAGAACACATTCTGAATAACCAGATCTGAACTAGTTGCATGATTAGGAAGGTCGTAGCAGCACTAAAACCGTTTTTAATATTGATCTTCATTTAATTTAATATCAGTGTACTTTTTAGTTTTTAGTTTAATTAAAAAACCCATTTTATATTTTTTGTTTCTTGACTAGATTTTGTCCGATGTAAAAAGGCATTGACTAATATTTTCTGTTTCTTGACTAGATTGTGCCTGATGTAAAAAAGCATTTACTTTTATGTTGTGTCCCTGAGGATTCGATCTTGCTTCCCTGTGCTATACCTTTAGTGCAACCATAGTGATAAAATTTATTTGCTTAATACGTGCGCGATAACATGTTAACAAATTAACGTTGTTTCTGGGGACACGGTACTTTCTAATAGTTATATGCCCATAGTTTTTTGTTCAGGTACACCTTTAGTTTTTTATCCAAAAACTGAGCGAACTGCAAGGAAACTGAAGAAATAAGCAAAAAATAGAAAACAATTAGTTGGTTCATCATCATCTTCAGTACCTCTAGAAATCATCACACCACAAGGCACTCCCTCGTGGAACAAATCAGGTCTGTTTTTCGAAAGTACCCCTATATTCCCTATATTCTCCTCAAAACAACCCTTATAAAACTTACTCCCCACCACGCGCAGTCAAATCTGAACCTACAGATTCTTCAGAAGCCGAATCTGAAGAATCAGACATGAGTGGAGATGAAGAAGAAAAGACTCTCAAAGAGTGTGCCACTCAAGAAGTCAATGAGCAACCACTCTACATCACTTTTCTGGAAGCCCAGAACTTTGAACTTAAATCTAGGTTGATTTATATTCTTCACACTTTCATAGGATTGCAAAATGAAGACCCGCATAAATTCCTCAAGGAATTTCATGTGGTATGTTCAGGAATGAAGCAACATGTTGTTACAGAAGATCATATAAAGTTAAGGGTATTCCCATTTTCACTTCAAGATTCAATAAGGGAATGGCTATATGAAATCCCATCCGGTTCCATCACCACTTGGACAGAACTCGCAAAGCTGTTTTTAGAGAAGTATTTTCCAGAAACACGCGTCTCCAATCTCAGAAGATAAATCCTTGGTATCAAACAAGGAAAAAGAGAAGCTTTACACACTCACTGGGAAAGGTTCAACAAGCTTCTGGTTGGATGTCTACAATATGGGATCAATGATTATCAACTGTACAATTAATTTTGTGAAGACCTGACACCTATGGAGAGGTGCCTTATAAATGCATCTAGTGGTGGTTCCTTGGGTGACATGACACCAACTAAAATCAGGGAGCATATCAAAAAGCTGGCGATCGAGTTTAAACATTCCAGAAATGAAGATGGGTGGAATTCAGATCAACCAAGGGGTGTCAAAGAAGTTAGAAATTCTCATCTGGAGTCTCAGATATCTTAACTGACAAAAGTTGTTCTGCTCTTGACAAAATAAAAAGCGGGTACGAAAAAACCGTGTGGTATATGCTTGAAGATGGAACATAGAACTGATATGTGCCCGATTTACAAGAGGACGTTGCTCCAGTCAAAGCTGACGGGGGATACTAGCAACATATGACTTATAATTAGCCTCCAAACTATTATCAGAATAATAATTTTCAGCCAAGACAAGAATTTCAGCCACCATCGGATTTTTAACAGACAAACTTTCAGCAAAATTCTCATTTTTAGCCCTATTTCCAGAATCTGAATTTTCAGCATCAATCTTCAAATCAGCAACCCAGTAGTTCCAGCGTGGCCTTAGAAAATATAGTGAAGAATCTTGCCACGAGCACCCAAGCATTCCAGACAGAAACCAGAGCAAGTATCAAGAATCTGGAACAACAGGTGTCTCAACTTGCCACTTTTGTGTTTCATCTGGAATCTCAAGGAACGTTACTGGGGAATAATGAAAACAATATGAAGCATAATATGAGTGCTATTTAATGGAGAAGTAGGAAAAGTTATGAAGGCCCAAGCTTATCTGAACTAGAAAAACAAGCTAAAGCAGAATATGAAGAAGTTCTGGTGGAAGAAGGACATTTTAAAGAGCCTGAAAAAGAAAGAGAGGAAGAGTATGAAGAGGTATTGGTTGAAGAAGAAGCTGCAGAAGATAAAGAAAAAGAGTCCTCAAGATCAGTCCAGCAAAATCTAAAAGAATACAAGTGTAGTGTTGATTATGATGACATGTGCAGAATTGATAAGATTTAGTGAATCATTGTAAGAATTATGAACACTAGGATTAAATAAATCTGGTTTAAGCTCTCATTAGATCTAGAAAGAAAATACAAAGTGGGTCTTGTATAATTTTCTCTCTAGTCTAACTCTCTACAATGAACATTACATAAATCAGTATCACTCGTTTCCTATTTATAGGAAAGACAACTTAATACACAGTACAAGAGGGTAAGCACAAATGACATCGAAGAATGACTTTTCACCCTAACATTCTCCCCCTCAAAGTTAGGATTGGATGTCCTAGCTTCAATATCCAACGAGCTCATGCGATCAAGATCAACTCTCCCTCGAAGTAATACTGGTCTTCAAATCCGCAAATGAATACCCGAGAAGCTTCAAATACCCACTCTTCATTCTCCCATTTTTTATAATTAAAAAATGATTATAAAACCCATTAAGGATAACAAGCCCCCGATGAATAATCTTTAAAAAACTCCCCCTTGATGTGTGCCAAAAATGAAACCGTGAAAAACTTGCATGGAAAAACAATCACGAAAAATATATGAAAAATTTCCAATTTTGTGAAAATTTTCAACTTTTGGGTGAGAGTTGCAATAGTTTCCAAAATCCGGGTAAAACTGACACTTTTAGAATTTTGCAGGCACCCATCGCACCAAAAATAGTCGCAGATGTGAAACACTCCCCCAATTGCGAAACTGGGTATAAAGTGTTAATTCACATTAATTGCACGGACTAAACTTGAAACTTATTCACATTTCTTCAAAATGCCGAAATTATACCCCAATATCGAATATGGGTATAAACTGCTAATCTCGACAAAAGTTCATGGACTCGAATGTGAAATATTCTCCTTTGCTCCCAAAATGTTGAAATTAACTCCCAAAACCGAAACTGGTTAGATTTTGAACATTTATCATAACTTCAAGGGTGTAAATCGAAACTACCTATCTTCTTCCCTATTTGTTTCACAAAAAGCATTACCCTTCACTAACATTTGCTTTTCATCTTCAAACCTCATCAACGAAGCATAAACCTTGGCTAACGAATATCAATTGATTCCAACCCTTCGTTAATGAACCGTGTTTGGTTATCGATAACGAAACAATTCAACCCTTCGATTTCAATACTCAAGTCTGCGCTTTTCAATTCAACCATTCGATTTCTCAAACACACAACCTTCCAAATCGATCCTTCCAAGTCGAACTGACAAAATTAATCCTTCGAAATCAAAATAACAATCTTTTGAAATCAAATCAACAAACAATAGATACCATTCCTATAAACGTCGACATTAAAGCATTGACCTCGACATCAATGACTCCAAACGATTCGACCATCGACCATTAACTATTCAATATCTAATAAGAATCCAATAGTCAAACCATCTGTTCTTCCCAAATCAATGACCGTCAACATCAAAACTAACAAACCTTCCCATGCGATCTTAAATTGACCCTCAATTCCTAAGGTTCGAAATCAATCCTTGCAATTCGATTTTGACCTTTCCAGTTGACTTTCAGTTCATCAGTCGATAGACAACAAATCAAAACTTTTCTGAACAATATCATATCAAACATCGAATAACAACTGAATTCGTCCCATTCTTCATCCCATATTTATCTATTCTTAACTTCTTCATCAATTAACCGTGGAAAATCGATACAAAACTAATTTTCCCCAAAATCTTGGTATTGTATTTTATTGACAAACAATTAGACATGATTTGAACAATATAAATTAGACAATTTAGCATATCCAAAATAAGAATATTGGAAGAAATAGAGTCTGAATACCAAGTGATTCAATCAAATTCGATCAAGAATCATTACTAAAAAAAATTCTTTTTAGAGAGATTAACAACGAACGATCGAACAATATTGAGATTAAGAACAATCAGATGCGTCAATGAAGGATATCAAGTTGAATTTCAGTTTAATATTGATAGGACTCACATAAGTCAATTAATTTTGGTCAAAATGGTATATCAATGAATAGTAACCGAATTATTTGGACTCAAAGTTGGATTTAGTGAACAATAATGGATTAAATCTTTTGGATTGGGCTTGAATTTGAATTGTAAAAATCAAAATTTTAGAAAATGATTTTGATTTTGATGTTTGATAAAAAAAATTTGATCATCAAAGGGTTTTGAAACAAATTCGATCCAATCGACACAAAACGATCAAAAAAGAAAAAAAATTAAAAACGAAACGCACAAATTAAAATCATGAACGTTGTGGAATCCATTGGAGAATTTGAGATACCTTTTTGACAAGCTGATTTCCATTTGCAACGAATGAATTAAAATTTGAAGATCTTGGTTCTTTTGTTGAAACGAGAAAATCTCCAATTTGAACATCGTACCACCCACGATGTGTGTTGTACAACTCGTTCTTTGTGTTCTTCAACGATCTAAGAAAATCTTCACAAAAACCATTAACACTTTTGGGTTTTGACTTCAAATTTAATGCAACATTTGGAGATTGTTGCTTTGGAACTCAAATTTGTTTCATGGATTTCAGCTTCACAACAATATTTAACGATTTTTGTGAATAAACCCGCTTGTTTTTACGTTCGTTCTTCTTTTTCTTTTTCTTTTTATTTTTCATCTTCTTGGAACTTAAAGATTTGAATTCATAAACAAATCCATGTTCTACAACTTCAAATTGACAAGTTTGGATCATATCTTTTGGAGTTTGAGATTTGTGAATTTCTTGGATTAACGACTTTCGATAAGGAATCATTCCTTCAAACGAATCACAAGAACACAAAATATCATCGGTTTGAACTCTAATTGAGCAAAAACCTTTTTCATCTTCATGAGAATCAACTTGACTTTTCTTATCATGAACTTCAAGAACATCAAGAACATGATGAACTTCTTCAAGAACCTCCTTATGATCTTCATGGACATCCGGGTAAAATTGAAGAGCATTGAAACCTCTTTTTGGAACAACAATACGAATTCCTTGAATGATTTCATCTTCTTTATACTTCCATCTTCTATCATGATAAGTTGCAACCAATCGATCAAGCAAACTTTTATTCTTCTCATGACCAATTTCATATCCAATCATCTTTTTCACCACAAGAAATGATTGAATAACTTTTGATTGATCCAACAACCAAAGAATAGAGAAGATCTTCAAAATTGTATGAATATGTATATTTTCCTTCTTCCAATACATACCACAATTCACAAATTGGTTCTTCCATATCGAATCAATCAATAAGATCTTGGGTTTTTGTAGAAAGAGAAAGTGATTTTGAATTGGTTTTATAGAGCGAGAAAGCAAAAATCACTTGAATTCTAGTTAAGAAAATTGAACTATGAATTGAATCAAAAATCAAACGAAGAATCACTAAATCTTGAATATCATCATGGATCAATTCTTGATCAAATCAAGAACACCCGCTCTGATACCAATTGTAGTGTTATGATGACATGTGCGGAATTGATAAGATCTAGTGAATCATTGTAAGAATCGTGAACACAAGGAGTAAATAAATTTGGTTTAAGCTCTCATTAGATCTAGAAAGAAAATACAAGGTGGGTCTTGCTCAATTCTCTCTCTAGTCTAACTCTCCAAAATTAACATTACATTAATGAGTGTCACTTACTTCCTATTTATAGGAAATATAACTCATTACACAATACAAGAGGGTAAGAACAAATGACATCCAAGAGTGACTTTGAACCCTAACAACAAGCCTTTACCTCCATTCCCATCAAGACTGAAGAATACGAAGTCCGAAAGAGAGGATGAAGACATCATGGAATTTTTTTGCAAGGTTGAGGTAAATCTTCCACTTTTAGACGTTATCAAACACATTCCACGATATGCCAAGTTTCTGAAAAATTTATATATATCTAAGAAAAAATGAAATATAATGAAACTATAAAATGTGGCAAAAATATCTCCTCCATTTTACAAAAGATTTGTCTCTAAAGTGTAAGGATCCAAGCATTTTCTCAGTTCCTTGTAGATTAAGGAACCTTAATTTTTCAAATGCCATGCTTGACCTTGGTGCTTTAGTCAATGTCCTTCCCTTTTCTGTTTTTGAAAATTAAAAAATGGGAACTTTACAAAAGACCAGGACAATTATCCAGTTGGTTGACCACTCTACAGTACACCCAAAATGTGTACTAGAGGATGTTCATGTCCAGGTGGATAATCTTTTTTTCCCGTTGATTTTTATATTTTGGGCATGGGTGATGTAGACATATTAGATAAAAGCTAAATTATTTTGGGAAGACCTTTTTTGAAAACTGCTAAAACAAAAATTGATGTTTTTGCTGATACGCTTTCTATGAAATTTGATGGGGATGTGGTGAATTTTAAAATGAATGATAATGATACTTGTGATAACATTTCTATTAATTATCTGGGTACCACAAGTCCTTTATCTGAGGGTTACTCTGAGTTTTCTAATGTCTCTGTGCAACAAATATTTGTAGAAAAAAAATTATCTGCTACATCAGAAGAGCTGGAAAAAGGAAATCTTGGGGAAAAAGAGGAGAAGTTAGCTGCTCAAAAGAAGTTGAACATAAATAAGCTTAGGGAAGAGGATGAGCTGAAATTTGCTAAGGAAGAATCAGAGACGAATCTGAAAAGAAAAATGGTTTTGGAGAAAGAAAAAGAGGGAAAGGTGCTTTTTGATATGAATCTGAAAAGAAGAAAGTTTAAAGAAAAGATAGAGAAGAATTTCGGAAAGCAGAAGATCAGAAAGAGAAAGAAGTCTAATCTTCTGAAAGACTTATCTGAAGACACTCTAGAGTCTTTCAAGTTTGCTGAATAAGTTCCAGATCCAACCATATTGCCATATTCGAAAGGGATTTGGAATCACAAGGAAAAGAGTTGAGCTTCAGAGATGTCCCAACCACACCAGTTAGTTAATCTAGTTGGGCAAAGTCGAGCCAACAACTTTAAAAATAGGTGGCTTTTCAGAAGGCAACCCGAGGAGTAGTTTTTTTTTTTTTTTTTTTTTTTTTAGTTTTTTTTATCTTTCAATAAAGAGATGGTCATAGTTCCAAGCAGTCTTGGGGAAATTAAAGGATCGACAAAGTTACTGAAATTTAGATTTTTCGTTACATCATCGTCAACTCAGAATTTCTACAACATTATCAGGTACATTCATTCCTAGTTGTACCGTTTTTGTTTTTATATGCTTTATTGGGCTGTTTATTCATCTCTGAGCATTGAGGACAATGCATCATTTTAAGCTTGGGGAGGGGGATAGCAAAATAACTGAATTTTTTGTTGAAAATTTTATTTTTTTAGTTTTTCATTTAAAAATTTAAAAATTTTATTTTTGTTTTTGCATTTTATTCTTCTGCATTTGCATATAAAATTCGGAAAATCCAAGAATATTTTATTTTCCTTTATTTTTCCGCATGCATAAAAAAACCCAAAAATATTTTATTTCTAGTTATTTTTATTTTTTGCATTTAAAAAATATAAAAAATCTTCTAGAAAATTAAAAAAATCAATTTATTTAAAAAAAAATGAGATGAGGATACTCTCTACATTCGGTAACTCCACGAAGATGGAAAATGAAAGTCCGAAGCAACCAGGATGTTATTGGAAGTGTAGAATCAGCTGTCATAACTAGGGGACCCAAACACCGTGATATGAGACCCCAACTTTAGATAATAAAAAATGGCATACTGAAACGTTTTTATGGGCGGTAATAATATCTTTATGATTATTTGCTTTTGAATTTTAAAAAGAGCCTTTATCAACAACTTTGGACCCACAAAACACAGACCTATTTGTTGACACACATTACATTCACGGTAACAGAGAGCCCTTATATCAGATCCACACAATCAATAAGGAATAAAGGGTAAAACTGTCATATCCAATACCCAAATCAAAATTTCAAGCACTTAATCGAAGAAATCTCAAGATATTCAAAAGTTGATTGAAGAACTCAAGCTAAAAACAAAGATACAAATTCAAGTTCAATCAAATCAGAAGTCATCTCAAAGTTAAATATGACGAATGAAGAACTGTGTGATATGATATTTGTGGCTCTTGAAATATTGAATGCATAGGGTTTGGTCCCTACGTGTGTGGCCCACTGATTTAACAAAAGCTGATTAACTGTGATGGGTTCTTAAGGATGCGTCGATTCTGGTTCTTGACTATCTAGTCTTAAGGACATGAGATCCTCGACTGTGTTATTTCCGCTCATAAAGCTAATTAAGGTGTAAAGTATAAATAAAACTATGACTGGACTATTGGGTTACACGGTCTCGTGGTCTTTCTCACTTTAGGAGCCTGTGAGACATGAAAGGTAGCAGGATGGTCATCTAGGTAGTAGCGATTGGAAATCCCTCGATGTAAATTCTGATCGTAAATATATATATATATATATATATATATATATATATATATATATATATAATGAGTAAAGAATTTTATTTTGTTTTTATTCTAAATTATTTTTATGTCGTCTACATTTTTCCATTTGTTTATAGTGTTTTATCTTTTTCTTACTTGAAGGAAAGTAAGGTTTAAGCTTGGGGAGATTTGTTACATGCAGTTTTATGCATCTTATAGGATAGTTTTTATTATCATTTAGCATCATATTGTGTACATTTGCATGTCATTATTTAAATAATGTTCAACTCATGTATTCTATTAGAACTCTCACAATGCTGATGTTTTTTATTTTCATTCAGATAGTTCAAGTGGAGCAGTGCTTTGGGAGTAGTTGGATGCGTGTTTGGAGCTTAATTGGAGTCTAAACATAGGAAGGATGTTAAGGAAAGAACAAGAACAACTTGGAAGGAAGAATGACGATAGAAAAGCCACAAAATTTGATACATGCGATTGCAAATTTGTCCATGCGATTGCATGTTTGGCTTGCAACTTATCTTCGAGGTTTTTTCATGCAAAAAATTCATCTGGAAGAAAAAAATGAAAACTTGCGATCGCGACTACACTTTATGCGATCACAACTTTGCCAAAAAGTTCCAAAATAACATCCTACTTCACTAAAAAGGCCTGAGATGTGTATTATTCAATACTTGTGATCACATGCATGCCGTTTTTGTTGTTGGACATATAAATAGACCCACATAAACTTCTAGGAACCCTAAGAGGCGATTCCTGACCAAAGTTGGACGATTCCAGATGACGAAAACCATTTCTGAAGGCGGTTTTTGAATTCTTTCAGTGACTTTTGAATATCTGAATGCCGCAAATCATTTCACACATTTAGTTTAGAAGATTTATCAGTAAATGTTTCTTTTATCTAGTTTCATTTCATTTTTTCCATGTTTGGCTAAGCTTTAATTTTCAGTTTTGTATAGACTAGTACCTTTCATTTGATTAGTTTTTAGATCTGATTTTCTTTTTGTGTTTCTATCTAGATTTTTTAGTTTTAAGCTTAATGAATGTTTGATTTTGATTATTGTTAGTCTGATCACCTACCTAGAGTTTTATCATTCTAGTTAATCAATTTATATAATATGTAATTGTTCTTGTCAACTGGTAAAAGTAGCAAGTATCAAATTGGTTCGATTTTGGGATTTAACTCTAATATAAATTGTAAAACTCATACCTTTACACTTCTAAGCTTGTGAAAAGTATTGGGTATTGCTTGGAATTTTACACATAAGTTAATGCAATTTTTCTGTTTTAATTAAGAGCTTGTTTAATTGAATAGTAAAAAGTTAGAGTTAATTCAAAGAGCTTGTTTTGGTTAACTAATTTAGGTAAAAGAGATTATACTAGAGCTTCTTAGTTTTTCTCAGTACCATCTTAGATAGAACGTATTCTGAATAACCATTGCATGATTAGGAAAGTCGCAGCAGAACTGAAACCATTTTTAATATTGATTCTTGTTTAATTTAATATCACTACATTTTTTTTAGTTTTTAGTTTAATCAAAAACCCGTTTTATATTTTTTGTTTCTTGACTAGATTGTGCCTAATGCAAAAAGGCATTGACTTTTAGGCTGTGTCCCTAAGTATTCGACCCTGCTTCCATGTGCTATATTTTTAGTTTGACCAATAGTGATAATACGTGTGTGACAGCGTGTTAATAGTGTGAATGTAAGGATTGAAGATGAAGATCAAGAACTTATCCGTTTATATTCACTGCCGAATTCTTATGAGAATTTTTTCGCTACCAAGTTGTATGGTAGGTAAATGATCACTGTGAATGATGTGAAGGATTCTTTGATGTTCAAGGAACTGAAAAAAAAAAGTTTCTGTTGGAGAAGCAGTTTCCAGTTTTGGTTTGATTGCAGGCAGACGAAGAACATCAGCGAGATGTGGAGGTATCAAAGGGAAGTCAAGTTCCAAATCTAAAGCCAATATCAAATTTTATAACTGCATGGAAAAGGGGCACTTCAAAAGAAGTTTTCCATTACTAAAGAAAGGTAATAATGGTGTTGGACTAAGAAACAACAATGTTGTTGTGGTTCAAGGAAATTCTGATGAAGGGGATTATGGTGAAGTTTTGATAGTTTGTATATCTAGTTCTGTTGATGCTTGGGTCTTGGACTCTGGAGCATGTTATCATATGACATGGAATCGTGACTGGTTCGAATACTTCAAATATTGGAATGGCATAGTCAAGATGGGTGATGATTGGGTGAGCAGTATCAAGGGGATTGACACGATGTAGATCAATATGCATGATGGTATGCTCAGGAAATTGGATTGTTGGTTCGTCCAAGAGCTTCTAACGAAATTGGATTGTTGGCTAAGAATGGATCGAAATTTCTAGAGAGGGTGACTAGCTACGAGTCTACAAGGGTGACCTTATAGTTTTGAAGGGAAGGATGAATCCTCATGTGATTTATATTTTGGATGGTTGTACGATTGGGAAAATGGTGACTGTATCCCATTCCTAGGATCAATGTAATGATGAAAGAAATTTATGGCTTAATAAGTTGGGACATGTAAGCAAGAAGGGGTTGTTTGGTGGAGATGCAACTTAAAAAGCTGAACCTGGTGAAGCTTGTGTTCAAGAGATACAAAGCAGGGAGAAGTTCAGCTCGGTTCAATACTCATGCAAGAATATTCTCGAGTTTGTTCACTCAGGTCTACGGGGTACCTCTCATGTGAAGTCTCATGGTGTATGTCAATACTTTGTAACTTTTATCAATGATTACTCAAGGAAGACCCGAGTGTATTTTCTGAAGACAAATGGCCAAGATGAAGCGTGGGAAGTTCAAGGAGTGGAAGACGATGGTTGAGAAATAGACCGGGAACCATGTCAAGTCACTCAGAACGAAAATTGGGTTGGAGTTCTGCAAGACTTTGTTTGAAAACTTCTGCAAAACAGAAGGTACAGTGAGGCATCATAGTGTACGATGAACACCACAACAAAGCAGATTTGTGGAATAGATGAACCAAACATTTGTGGAGCATGCTTAGTGCATGCGATTATCTGATGATTTATCGGAGCAATTCTGGGCAGAAGCAATCAACACTACTCGCTATCCATTGAATAGATCTCTATCACCTACAATTTATTGTAAGACTCCTCAAGAGATGTGGTCTGGGAAACCCTCTGAGAACACTATTTTAGGAATGTTTGGATGCTCTGCCTATGCTCGTGTGAATGATGGTAAATTGGAGCACAAGGAAATGAAATGCATATTTATAGGATATACACGTGGAGGGAAAGGTCATTGTCTCTGGTGTGCAGAAGATCAAAATCCAAAATTTTCTATTAGTAGAGATGTGACCTTTGAATCTGTTATGTGTAACCAGAGAGGAGGTGGTACAAGTATTGCGGGGAACGGTCAAGATGCTAGCCAGAAGGTGGAGTTTGAAACAGAAACCCCACATAGTTTTGTGATAAATGAAGAACCACAGGGTGGCCTGTAACAACATAGACATGAGGGATCCCTTGGTCTACCTAGGGAAGAAGTGCCTGGTGATGATGATGTTGGGAAATACAACTTAAAGAAGCTTCTAGATAATAAGTTTGTGATGAAGGTTTTAGGAGTTGAAAATTAGATAGTAAGGATGGAGATTCGAAGTTATAGAAGAGTAGGATGGTCATATAAATCTCATTACTTTGAGAAAGTCTTGCAGTCATTCTACTGTGATCAGTCTAAACTTATTGGTACTTTTTTGGCGGTTCGGGGCAATCGGGGAAAAGATGAATGGGACGTGGTCAATTGGATCTTTCAACACTTAAAGGGAATCCTTGATTTTTTTTCTGGTGTATGGTGCTAACGCACAACATACACACTTGGTTGGATTGATAGACTTGGACCATGAAAGTTATTTGCAAATAAGAAGATCATTGGCGGTTGGTCTCGTTCAAAGTTTTCTTTTGAAGGTAGAGAAACCTATGCATTTAAAAGTCATATTTCAAGTAGAATCCGAAAGACATGATGACTAGGTCGTTCCCAGAGAAAAGGTTAATATTTGCTTGGACTTGGTGGTTGTTCGCAGAAGGTAGCCCCCTTCGGGTCTTGATAACAGGAAGGGAGAGAAAGTTCACATTTGACGTGGAATTAAAAGGATGATCAAGTTAAGGTGGAGATTGCTAAATGTGATTCGAGCATTTGGAACTTCGCATGGAGAATTTGAGTTCAATCGAGAACTTAGGGTTCATGGAGCATGTAACAAAGGAACAAATCATCTGAGAAAAGGGTGGATCTCCTGACAAAGGAAAGGATCATGTGACAAAGGAACATATCTTCATAAAGGAAGTATAGAGCACATGGAAGTTGAATGGAGGATCTTATGCTTGGATATGTGACTTAGAAGTCAAGGTGCACCACCATTGAAACTTGATAGGCCACGAAGTGACTTGATATGGCATGAAGTGACATGATATGCCACCAAGTGACATGATATGCCATGAAGTGATTGGACATGCCAATAAATGACATGATATGCCATCAAGTGATAGGATATTCCACCAAGTAACTAGATATGCCATTCATAAGGTGAATGTGCCGTTGTGGAGTGGATGTCTAGATATGCCAACCTTGAGAGTATGTGCCATCTTCATTCCTAATGCGTCATCTTGATGCAAGGATATGCCACTTGGTTCCTTGATATTCCAAGGTATCCCTTGATGATTCGTATGTTATGAAGTCCTTATGATGCTCAGGATTGTTCAAGGAAGCCCAAAGGTTGAATATGCTTAAGGATTCTTGATTGATGTGAGACTATGATGGTTGATATGCCATGGTGATCCTGATATGCCACTCTTGCATCATGATATGTCACTATAGATCATGATTCCCATTCATGTGTGTTGCTGATGCTCATACAAGGATGAATGTTCTAGACGATTATGCATGGCTGATTGTGATTGGTTGACATATTTCATGGGCCTATGGGCCAATGGGCTTGACCTATTAGGGTTTAGGTCTAATCCCTCAAGTGTAAATAGGGATGCATCTAGAGTCACTTTTAGTGTCTTGTATCTTTAATTCAAGAGTGTTAGACAAATATCTGTGAAAATTGTACTTGTAACCTCTGTTTGATAGCTCTAAAATAAAGAATACTCCCCTCCTTCCCGTGGACATAAGTCACCATGACCGAATCACATATATATTGTTTCTTGTGTGCTTATAATTTTGCTTGGTATCTGCTTTACTTCCTAACAAGTGGTATTAGAGTTGCGGTTGGTGTTTTGTTTATTGAAGATGGAATCTCACAAATTTGATTTGGAGAAGTTAAACGGTTTGAATGATTTCACTTTGGTGGAAGGTGAATATGAAGGCTCTTCTGGTTCAACAAAGATGTGCAGTGGCACTAGAAGGACAAGCTTAACTGCCTAAAGACATGCTGACAGAAAAGAAGGTGGATATTCTTGAAAGAGTGCATAGCGCTATTCTATTGAACTTAACAGATGAAGTACTTGAGAGTTCATGGATCAAACAAGTGCATCTGGCCTTTGGGAGAAATTGTGTGACTGATGTTTGATTCAAGTAGTTAGTTGATTATTTGAAACATTATACAATGAAAAAAGTCGTAATTATTATGGTGATTAAATAATAGAGATTATTTACATTCAATAGTTTTGAGACCATAGTTAATTAGTTTGTTATTGTGTTTCATTTTGCATGTTTTACTTCCTCAATGATTTCATTGTTCGAAATTCCACAGTCACTCATACTTTTGGAAATAAGTAGTGAATTAAGACTGTCATGAGTTAGATTGTAGATTGTCTAAGGAGAATAGACATAGAAATTGTATTGCTACGACATTCATGAGTACTTAGAAAATAGAGATTTTGAGTATTGGATAAAACCACACTCATAGAATTACTTCACGGATTCTATCATGATTAATTCTGAGACGATAATATCTTATATTGTTGAAATAGAGATATATGAATTGTAATTTTTAAATCAATTGTGCATTGGTATTGCAAAAACACATCAGTAACTTGATGTTATAAAACATAGTGTCATGTATGATTTGGTGAGTAAAAGATACAAGCATATAAGTCAAAGTTTATTTGTTCCTTTTTCCCTAATCAGAAATGCCATATCTTTCGACCCCTCAGTGACTTGGTGTTGGCTTATAGTGTTGGCCCCAATTGGGACTAAATAAATGTGTTGAATTAGTAAGTCTTATGAGGTCATCACAAATCGGGAAATCAAGAAATAGAATTTTAGGCAATAAGATTGATTCTTATCGATGTCTCGTACCCATATGATATCTTGTAGAACGGAGGAATATTTTATTACTTATCTTAGGACTAATTTATGATCAGATCAGATTCTGGAGTTACTTTGGCAAGTTTCCATTATTGTTAGTTTAGAAGTTATACTATTAATTGTAGTTATAGACTTACACAAGTGGGAGACTGTTGGATTAGGTGTCTAAGGAAATAACTAAATTGGTATATGCTTGAACTATTAGTAAAGTTTTGGGTTGTCCTCAAACCTAGTAATTAAATAGGATGACTTTTAGAGAGAGATATATTGATTTATTATATGATTAATAAAATAGAAATAAATGATTTGTTGGTAAATTATGAGAATAATATATTAATTAGAATTAGTATTATTTAATTAAGAATTAGTCAAAAATTAATTAGAATTAATTTTGGGATTAATTTGATTAACTAAAAGTGTAAGGACATAAGTTGTAATTGTTTAATAGTTGAAAAAAAAGGATTTCAAAACCTTCCACAGATGGTGGATGGTTTAGAGGAGTATTCTAGGGTTTCTAGAATTTCCCTAGAGGATAATATTGATTATTAGGAAACTAGATAATTACCTTATTTGAAAGAATATTATTTTAATCGGGATAGGGTTATCTAGGGTTTTCCTATTAACTATAAATAGGGTTCATTAGCTTCATATTATTGGCCACTTTTTTTTGCCAAATCATAGCCGGAAATTTTCCCTATCCTCTTATCTCTTCAGGTTTCGTTAATTTCTATGGTTTGGGTGTGAACTATCAGAGGCACGAGACTTCTGGTTCCTTCTTCTAAGAGCATTTGAAGAAGGAATTCATTGATTATTTATAAGAATAATAAAAAGGTATGTAATCCCTAACTTGTTTATGAATTTTCGAAAAGGCTAGGGTTTATAGGGTTCTTGTTGTTCAATATAACTTTACTTCAATAGTATTATGACCTAGATCTAATAGGTTACATCTATCCTTAAGAGTATAAGGATTATTCCACTTGATTACATGTAAAACCCATCAATCTAGAGCCTCTTGAGAGAAACCCTAGTCTCCCTCTTCAAGATTTAAGCTCCTCTCCTCTCTTATCTCCTCTTTTGGATGCTTTCAGTGGTATTTTGATGAAGCTTAGAGATCAAGAAGGTTATTTTGGTTACAAGGAATGTTGTTTCAAGTTTAGATCCATCAAAGTCACTTCATTTTTGGACTATTTTGAGTATAAAGTTCATATCTTGCGCTTTAGTTCTTTAGATCTATTTATTTGTGGTTTTTGGCACTTTTGGTCCATTTTATGGGTGATATTATATTTGAGTGGACTCCAACATATTTTGATCAGTTTGGAATGCTTCTTGAACCTCATGGACTAGGAAACTTATGATCTTTTGCCTTTCCTTTTAGCCATGTAAGTTATATTGGTCCTTTAGGTCTTTTTGGTGTATTAAAGTTTATATCTTGAAAGTTTGAGACATTATAATAGATAAAGTTGGAAACCTTGTCCATTTAAGCATCATGATGATTTAGATATCAAGGTTGGTGACTTGGACTTAATAGATTAAGTTGAAAAAAAATGCATTCTTGGTCTCTTTGAGACTTAAATGCTAGATATTGGTTATTTGGACCATCCTAATGAGTAAAGATGGAAATTTTATCCATTATGAATCTATTAGTAACTAAATTTGTAGATATGAGTTTTGGTCTTCATGGATTAAGCTCTTAATGAAGAAAAATATCTCTGACCGAAAACCACAATGTGGCCAAGGAAAGTATATGACGTGTTGGCACACTGCAACACGTCTGTTTTTTCTGGACATGACCACGTCGTGGAAAATGAATTGCAATGGCGTAGGGGTCTTCTGAGTTAACTCTAACCATTGACTTTTTGACTAGTTTGATGTTTGGTCAAACTTGGGTAGAATTGAATAGTTTGCAAGTAATGATCAAAGTTTGGCATTAGGTAGCTTAGGTTAGTCATTCTATTATTAAGGTAGATGTTGAGCTTCTATTGAGTAGCTCAGGTGAGCCTTCTCACTATACTATGTATGATGCAAGTTGTATTAGTGACTCTTGCATGTATGTGGGGCAGGGCTTCTTCTGTTGGTTAGGGGCGTTACATGGGCAGGGACTGATACGTTGTGCGGTGTCCGTTTGTTGAATCTATATACTTAAGAATCATTATTAAGTGACACTGCTAATAATATATGATCCTGTAGGATCACACCTTTATCAAGTTGGTGCATTTTTTATATTTATTATTAATATGATTATTAATTAATAATATAAATTGTTGTATTTAATAAGGGAAGATATACTATTTTTTTTGAAAATAATAATTATAATAGAGTATAACTGGTTATTATTTCATATGGTATGAATCAATAAGTTATGCACAAACTTTTGGATAAGCTGGATTCTTTTGTCTTTTACCTAAAGACAAAGTTTATATTTTCTAGACTTTGAGTTTATAAAAATTGAAGAATTTTTCTTTTTTTATTAGGTATGGCCAAAATTTTATTCAAAGAATAGATGTTCCTTTTCAACCTCCATATCATGTCTCCCATGCTTCTAAAGGCTACAATTACCTTAGTGTGTTTTAATGTAAAACCCTTACCTTGCTTGGGACTACAAAAGAGTGTGTCTTGCATGAATTTTGGCTAGATTTTCAAATGTTGTTTTTCTTCTCTTCTTCCCTTAAAATCGTAGCTTGCTTCTTCCATCCTCTCTCCATGACTTTTGAAGTAAATTAAAGAATTAAAGCTTTCTTGAGTTGTATCCATTAGTGCTTATTTGAGTTAAGCACTAAAAGGCTTAAGACACTCAAGAATAAAAGAAAGATCTAGCATTCCAAGTCGCTTACTCTTAATGGTGAATACAAATAGAGAAATCATAATATTTGATTTTTGCTATCTTCATCAACACCGCAAAACCAAGCAGGTTCAAAGGCATCAACGGTTGTCATACTAAAAACTCTTTGGTTGTTTTTATTTCATTCTAACCTCCAAAAATGGATCCTTGATCGTTTTGTTTTGTTATAAACTAAAAATAAACTTGTTATTTTTAACGCTTCTGTTGACTGGTTTTATGAAAAACGAACTTATATTTTGTATCAAAACCCATCAGTGGTATCAGAGCCATCTCTTTTATGTTAGAATGTTTTTTTATGTTTGACAATCTTTGGTTTTTGGAAAACAAGCATGAATTTCTTTTGGTTAAGAAAAATCTATATTTGTCTTCTTTGGCAATTTCTTGGTTAATTTTTTATTATTTTTATATATCATCATTTTTCATGCATTTTGGTTATATAAAAAGTTGACTTAGAAAAAAAAGAGTTGTATGTTATAATATTAGATATGTTGTTGTGTATAAACAAGCCATTTGGACCTTTGTGTTGTGTTTGGTTGATATTTATTTATTCATAAGATGTAACAGATAAATAGATATTTTTTTTCATTTGTTTATTTGTTATAATAAATTAGTTAGACTAGTTATATTTCTTTTTAAATGTAAGAAGATGAAGAAGAAATGACCTCCTTGAAGAGGACTTAATCATTTTAGACCATAATCCCAACCATAAGCTTCTAATTTTGGTTTTGGGTTTAATTATAGTCTCATGAAGACTTAAAGTTCCTTTTGCAAACAAGAGTCGACTTGGTAAGTGGGACCTTGAAGACCTTTTGAAGTGTCCCAAAGTCCTTTAGGAAAGACTTAATAATTTTTGTGATGGCTTACAAAAATTATTACTAGACATTACTTTGTTTATACACATTATAGTGCATGCATGTGATGTTTAATTTTATGTTATTGTATGTTATGTTTTGTGTATGAAAATGGTTTTTACAAAATAAATAAAATTTTAACATAAGATAATATCACTTGGAGTTTGAGTAAAAATATTTAAAAGATAACATAAGATGTTTATAAATGGATATTTATAAAAATGCTTTTACCAGTTACCAGTATACCGATTAAAATTAATTTTTGTTTAAAATAGTTTTATTGTAAAACTTATAAATACCCAACTTTAAAATATTTGAAATAAGTTAAAAGGTGTTTAAACATTAAATAAGCTCGATGTCTTTATAATAAATAAGGAGTTTTTATTAAAAAGATTAAAATCGGTTTATAGCGTAATAACAACAAATAATAACACTAGTGATTATTTTTTGCTTCGAAACTTAGTATATGATGTTGGTGATTTAAACATAACGCAACATGTTGATATAATGTTTTATGCATTAAAAATGAGATTTAAAACATAAGTATCACCATCCAAGTTTTGGTTTATCAAACGTAACTTAATCATAAGATGCATAAAATTGAGTTTATAAAATAAAATGAGGTTATTCTACAAATTCATGAAGTCATAAGATTTTGAATGTTAAAAGGAGATTTATAATAATGATTTTTATAACTCATTCAAAAACTCCAAGTATTAAATATAAAATGAAGTTTTATTAAGACTATTTCTGGTTCTTACAACCAATCTACGACAAAACTTGAAAATACCGGATTTTAGTTTATAATTGATCACTGCTAATGACAAATAAAATGAAGTTTTATTTGGCGCCTAAAGAACCACTTAACAAGTGATATGGATTTTACAAAAGGGTACATGAATTGTTGGATTCATGTAATATTCATGAGACCATGTTTTTATAAACTATAATTCTAAAACATTTATGAAACCTTTTCTTAAAAATGCAATTTATTGTCGTCCTTTTGAAGAACATTCGGTATCATTCCAATGGTCTTAGTGTCATACGCTCACCTAGTCATTAGGATGGTCTTATGATGTACGGGGTACTTTTGTACTTTCTAGTGTCTAAGGGGTCACCTTGTCACCGGTTAGTTGCAATACTACAAGTTATTTCAATTATGATGATAAAGCTCACCTAAGCATAAGAGGTCTGAGGTATAAATGGGATAAACATGCCACTTTACACAAATGTTTGTTTAGGATCCCATAATCTAGCAGTTATATATCATATGCAATAGGTAATCGATACGTATCAGGTTTGATTAAGTTTATGGTATAAAGGTCACCAAACCATTTACTTGTTTCATTACATGGATCCTAGACTTTAATAAATAAATGTTTTAAGAAACAATAAAAGGTATTAATATTTAAAATTTTAATATTGAAAATGCTAAATGAATATTTGTTAAATTCTATTAATAACGGTTAATACTCTTACACCCTGTAAAACCTTTCTCTTGTCTGTTTTCAAGAGACAATACATTTGATGATTATAATTTTTAAAAATGGTATAATATCTTGAGGTTCTACCTTGACCCTAAATAGAAACTATATATATATATATATATATATATATATATATATATATATATATATATATATATATATATATATATATATATACTGAAATATCCCATACCTGGAAAACCTCTGCAAGCCAGTTACTATGATCATGATACTTTGATGGAGGTATTATTGTGATGATATTGATATGTCTCACATCATAGTAGAGTAATTAGCTTTGACTTGTAGAAAGTATTGAATAATTAAGAAACATATAAGATGACACTAATAATTGATAATGTTTGTTGATGATTGGAAGAACTAATCAACCATTACAAATGAATGACATTTCTTGTTGAGGATATAACAAGTATTGTTATAGTATTTATTTAAACAATACATGTTTTGTAGCTTCTTATAGGGACATGTAACAATTGTAATTTATGAATAAATATAGATTTGCTTACCATTTAATGGATGTTAACCTTAATGTTTTGAAATGACGTATTTTGTGTTACAGAATATTTTCTCATAATGTCCTTTATGATGTAAATCTATAAGCTTCCACTAAATTGATAGTTCTAATCATAATACCTAAATAATCTAATGATATTTTATTAAAACTTATCTATGTCATAATCATATTGACTATATAAATATGAAGCACATATACTAACTTCAAAAGGATGAAAGTTTTGAAGGCAAATAATTTTGACTCATTTGATATATGTGAATTATATTTATATGGGAAGATGATTCGTAAGTGTCTTTATCTGTTAATAGTTAAAGAAAAAAAAGGCTTGACAAAGAATTATACATAAGTGATGTACGTAATCTTTTCAATCTATGAATAGATTTGGTGATAGATGATTAATCAATTTCATTGACAAATTTTATTCGTTATTGTTGAAACTTTTGATTTTCTCAAATTATTTCATAGTAAAGATTAAAATATCACTTATTGAGACCATCTTTTACCTTTCTTATGATAAACAAAACGAGTTTTGTAAACCAAATCTTCTTGGAATATCTTAGGAGTTGTGGAATTATTTCACAACTTATTTCATAAAAAACACTCACTCGTCATTAGTATGGTTCTTGTGGCATATGATCACCTGGTCACTTGGATCTATATTTTGGTGTTCAAGGTAGCCTTCGTATTCTCTAGTGGGATAGGGTCACATGGCCACTGGTTGAATGACAATCGTAAAAGTTTTTAAAGAGTATTAAACATGGACCCTGTAGTGTATTACATGATGTCTTAAAAGAACCATTTACTTTATAAAATTTTGGAATTATGATTATTGCAATAAATATATATTTAATATGTATATTTTCCAACTAAAAAAGTAGATTAAATATTTTCTTTACATTAAGGATGTTATGGTTTATCCTTATCTCAAAGGTATGAAGTTATAGAGCTTATGTTAGACAATAAGCTTAACTACTCTAGCATCTACTAATTGCATTTATGTAGACTATCCTAAACGAATGTTTATGATGAAGTCTCTACTTATCCAGTTAGATTAGGTGTCTAAGCCCATAATTATAATATGTATGTACAAGATCTGATAGTAGCATGGTCCTTTTAGGTTGCCTTCACCATAGCAACTTGACATAATGACTTTTGGAGAAAGAGGTTGATAAATGATTTATTGATATATTATAAGAATAATATATTAACTGAGAAATCATATTACTTAATTAGTATTGATCATAAATTAATTTGAAATTAATTTTGGGATTCAAGGAACTGATTAAAAAGAATGGTGACTGATATTGCAAATCACTGATAGTTGCAATGTTGGGCTAATGGACTCCTTTAAAAGGGAGTGGACGAAATCTATAGGAAGCCCTATAGAGATTTCGTCCAAGGCTTCTAGGAAGTAGGTCCATGGACTACTTAAGGCCTAAGAAATCAAATTAGGGTTTCCACATGAAAACCCTAGTAGACTCAGCTATATAGGGAACACTTTCGTATATAATTTTCAGCCTATTCTAAGAGAACCCTAGCCGAAATCTGAAGAGCCTCCATCACCCTTCATCCTTTGCTTGTGGTGTTTGTGACTCCATTAGAGCTGTAACGCTTGGGGCATTAAGCTTTCAGAAGTCAAGATCAAGCAAGGAATACTTGTTGTTACTAGATAACGAGAAATTTACTCTTATAACCCTAATAATATATAGATTTCAATTATATATATACTAGATCTAGGGTTCTTGCTTTGGAAATCTTATTTGCATGTATAACTTAAGATAAACCTAGATCCAAAGCAAATAGGGTTGGATGTACACATAGGAATGTAGATATGCTCAAAACCTATCCGATCCCACTAATTTTCATTCCATAATACAAGTTCTTAGAAAGTTCTTTTTGTAAGTGGGAGCATTATGAAATTTTAAGAGCTAAAGAACCATAAGTTAAATGCATCATAGTTTGGAACTAGCAAGTTTTCAACTATTGTTAAATTTTCTCAATAGTTTATCAAAAACTAATAAAACATATAGAGACACATTCACGTATGATTATCATGTATGGGATTGATTTATCTTCCGCATTATAGTTTGAGTATAAAGAGTAAGTGAGTTTTCAAAGGAGAAAACATACATGAATAAAATATATTTTCAGATTTAAGCTAAAATCTCAAAGTAAGAATCTTATTTCTTGTAAGTTAATATCATAGTGTGATTTAATTATAAATCAAAATGATTATTGTGTTTCTATAAAGCTAGTGGGAGCGTAGTGACATTCCTAGTCTTATATGTAGTCAACATAATAATTCTTGGAATAATGATCTATATAAACTTAAAGGATTAAGAAAAAATTCATTAATTGTCAAAGATCTTAAAGATATTGTAATGCCCGATTCCCAAGTATTGATTTCTTTTGCTATAAGATCTTTTTGATTTCAAGGTCTACTCGACGAGTTGGTTGCTCGACTCGTCGAGTAGTAGCAGGTTGGTCCACGTGTTTAAGTGATCTACTCGCCGAGTCCAAAGAGGGACTCGACGAGTAGGAACTAGAGGACGAAACCCTAATTTCCGGGGTTTTCACCCTATTTAAAGGATCATTGGCCTCCCCAGCCTCCCCTCTACAACCTCTTGTCATTCCAAACCCTAAATTCATGTGTGTGTGCGATTTCTTAGTATGTTAAGATTTGAAGAAGGATTTTGGTGAGAAGCTTGGGAAAAACATGTGATTAGAAGCAAGGAATTTGACAAGTTACTCTAGTGACTCGATGAGTTGGTGAGTTATGCATGAAACTCAGTGACTAGCTGAGGGTACTCGATGAGTTGAGGTCAACATGGACTGTTGACATTGACAGTTGACAGTTGAATTTGACTAAGGGTTGACCAGTGGTCTCCTGGGGACGTTTTAGGAGGTTGGAAATTTACAAGTATGGTTTATAATGAATATAGGTGGTGGAGTACGTGATAGTGATCCGACAGTTTGAGCTTATCTTACGAGTCGAAAGTTGTGAGGTGAGTTATCCTCACTATATCAATAGGGTCTAAGGCACCAAGACCATCCCTTTATGACTTTATCCAGATTATGACATGATATGTTATTGGTTTAGATCCTGGTAGTTAGGATGATGTGTGACATCCCCATTTTCACGGTTAGAAAAGACCAATTTTTTTTATGCTTTATAAAAATCAGAGTACCTCTTTTAATACAAATGTTGTGGAATTTGTTCCCAGTAAAACATAATAAATACGTTATCAAATCATTTCTGAAGAAAAGTATTTTATTCATTTTAAAACATTTTGGGATGTCATCGTCAATACAGAAACATAAGCATAAACAAAACTTACATTCATTATCAGTAGTAATTTATATCTCGAAGTGTAATGTGACTTCATATCAACACCTGTGATATAAATAAACTGAGTGGGTCAGGTTGGGAATCCTGGTGAGTACATAGAGATTTCAATCCCACAATGTTATATCATATATATAATTTAGAACTCACAAAATATACAATTTCACCATATATATATATATATATATATATATATATATATATATATATATATATAAGAAACTCTTACCCCACCCCATTAATCCTTACAAGGAGACTATCCATACTCTCGGACCTTAAATTTTACCTCTTACTTAACCCATACTCTCGAATCTAATCCATGCTCTCGGATCAATAATTGTGACCATTCGATACTCTCAGATTAGGGACAAGTGTCTATGTGTAAATCCATTCTCCCAGATTAACGTCGGATGACTATGTCCTATCCATACTCCCAGACTGAGGATGACTGACTATGTCTTAATCCATACTCCCGGACTAAGGACAACTGGCAATTTCTTAATCCATACTCCCAGATTATTGGCAGCTGACTATGTCCAATCCATACTCTCGGACTAGGGACAATGACTATGTCTAGTCCATACTCCCGGATCAATGACATATACTTAAGTTATATTCTCTAAGTATAATTCATTCGTACTCATAGGAAAATACTAGCCAATATTCCTCATAATTAAATTTAGGTTTGCTCTTTATCCTAAATCATAATATATAATCAGGTATGTTTTTTAACACGTATTTCAGGCAACACCAATTAACTTGCACATAAACATATAATTAATACTTCAATCAATACTAGTATTAAAATCATGTTCATGAAAGGGACTATGCACTCACTTGAAAAGGTGGTGACCCGACACTTGGACAACACTTCGTTACTCTTAACACAACTTTCCTTTGACAAAACCTAGTATCATTACCAGTAGAGTTTAGTCTATTATTAACCGAGACTAATTAATAGTCTAGCTATTATTAATATTATATAAGCATTAAACAATACTTATATAACCCATAATAAATAGCCCAAGTATTTATTATAAGGTCCTAATAACATTACTATATTGAATCATAAGCTATACTAAAGATAGCTTAGGCGTAGCTCACTTATAGCGGGTTTTTCTCAAAACCGGGCGCCGCTGGATCAGCGTTCCTAAGCTGAAAGGCTCTTCTTCTCGAAGCTGTCGGGCACTCTGGGGCTTCCGCCTCCTGCTAGGGAGGTTCCCTAGGATTTTCGGGGAATTTCGAGGCTAAAGAGAAGTTCTAGAGAGAGAGAGGGAAGTTATGGGAGGTGTGAGGAATGAAGAGGGCTTCACCTCTTACTTATAGGGGGTTGAAGGGTCACTCACAACCTGGTGCTGGCACGTGGCATCGCACATAGGGTGGAAATCAGCCGATTTTCAAAAATTCATAAGTTTCGCATACGGACTCCGTTTTTGATGTTCTTTATATCCACGTGTAGGTAAAAACAGGCTCTATAACTTTCATTTAGACTTAGTCGGCTAATTCTCGACCAATTTTAAATTTAACAGTAGGAGGAGATTATACTGTTAACTGTCCGCGTAAAATTCATAACTTCCACATATGGACTTCGTTTTCGTCTGTCTTTTTATCATTGAGTTCCTATTAATGAGATCTTCAACTCTCATTTAGGTCGCGTAGGCCAAAAACCGCTCGAACTAAAATTCGAGTTTCGGGTCGTGCACTACTATGTCAAACCTTAGAAAATTCATAATTTCGTCATACGAAGTCAGATTTGGGCGTTCTTTTTCTTTTTTTTTTGTATGTACTCAGTTTAACGTATACTAAAAATCTTGTTTAGATCATGTAACGCCCGCAGATCCGGGCTAGTCAATTTAGAGGCAATATGGGTTGAAAATGACTTTTCGACAAAAGATTATTTAGGATAAATAATCTTAACCAAATTGTAGAATATGTCACAAGGTTTCCGTACATATAAAGAACGCCGAAATCCGAGTTATAACGAAGAAGTTATGGCCCGTCGAAGTTTTACGGCAAAACCGGCACGACACCGGGAAGTGTAAATAGTGAATTTACGATAGAGCGAGATTTATCCTTAGCAATCTAAACCAAAGTCGTAGAATATGTTAAACTAAGAGCGTCGATAAAAAGAACACCCAAATCTGACTTCGTATGAGGAAGTTATGATTTTTCTAAGATTCGGCTTAGCAGTGCACGACCCGAAACTCGAATTTTAGTTCGAGCGGTTTTTGGCTTACGTGACCTAAATGAGAGTTCAAGATCTCATTAATAGGAACTCAACGGTAAAAATACAGACGAAAACGGAGTCGGTATGAAGGAGTTACGAATTCTTCGCGGTCATTTAACAGTCTAAACGCCTCGTACTGTTAAATTTAAGATCGGTCGAGAATTAGCCGACGGAGTCAAAATGAAAGTTGTAGATATTATTTTTACCTACGCGTGGATATAAAGAACGTCAAAAACAGAGGTCGTATGTGAAAGTTACGGATTTTAGAAGTCGGAAGTGTGCTATGCGAAAATGGGTGATGTGGCACAATCTTGGCCATTGCTTTCTCCCCAAGTCTTGCCACTAGATGGTGACATGTGGCACCAAGTTCAGCCATTTTCACCCTATAAATACCACCTCTCCCACACTCATTTTCTTCACACCTTTCCCATTCTTTCTTCTCTTTACTCTCTCTCTAGAACCTCTCTCTAGCCCCGAAATCCCCCGAAAAGCCTAGGGAACCTCCCTAGCACGAGGCGGAAGCCCCGGAGTGCTCGACGGCTCCGAGAAGAAGAGCTTTTCGGCTCGGAAACGTTGCTCCAAGCAAAGCCTGGTTTTCTATAAAACCCGTTGTAAGTGAGCTACGCCTACGCTATTTTTAATATAGTTTTTATTTAATTATATTAACGTTATTAAGAACATATAATAAATACTTGGGCTATTATTATGGGTTATATAAGTATTTTTTTAACGCTTATATAATAGTAATAATAGCTAGACTATTAATTAGTCTCGGCGAATAATAGACTAAAATCTATTGGTGATAATACTAGGTTTCGTCGAAAGAAATTATTTTAAAGTAAACGAAGCGCTGTCCGAGTACCGAGTCACCACCTTCTCAGGTGAGTGCATGGTCCCTTTCATCTTACACATAGATATGAAGTATTTATTATATAATTTACGTGTTGTGAGTGCATAGTCTCTTTCATCTTACACATAGATATGAAGTATTTTATATAAACTACGTGCTATGTGTGCATATTATCTGAATACTTGCTGTCTATGCTGGATGAACGTTTTATACATGTTTTAAAGGATTTAAACTGTATACGTATTTTATATATACGAATATGTTGGGTATGATGATGGGTAGATAAATGATGATAGATAGAAGATGATGTGAGTATACATTCGCAGCTATAGACTTAGTGCCTATGGGACAAACACCGGTAGCTATGGACTTAGTACCTGTTAGACGTTGGTAGCTATGGATTTAGTACCTGTTGAACATTGGTAGCTATGGACTTAGTACCTATTAGATAAAGACTGGTAGCTATGGATTTAGTACCCGATGAATAGACTATAGCAGCTATGGAATTAGTGCTTTATGAACGAACATTGGCAGCTATGGATTTAGTGCCAGTCCTAGAACCCTGGAAGTAAGGGACTTCGGAATAAACGAATGAAGAATAGATGACTCTTAGGATAAATCCTTAAAGAGTAAAAAAAAAAAGATAACGGGGATGGGTAATTGGGTCGATTCTTTGATTGAACATAATAATTATATTATTGTGGGTTGAAAACCCTATGTACTCACCAGGTTTCCCAACCTGACCCACTCAGTTTATTTATATCACAGGTGTTGATACGAAGTCACTTTACACTGAGAGATTTAAAGAGATGTAGATCACTAGTGTAAATACATGTAAGTTCTGTTTATGCTTATGTTTCTGTATTAACGATGACATCCCAAACGTTTTAAATGAATAAAAATACGTTTCTTCGAAAATGTTTTAATAACGTATTTATCGTGTTTTTCTGGGAACAAATTCCGCAACCTTTTTATAAAATGAAGTACTCTGATTTTTATAAAGCATAAACAAAATCGGTCTTTTCTGGCCGTGGAAATGGGGATGTCACAGTTGGTATCAGAGCATTAGTTTAAGCGAACTAGGAATATGAATCTATTTCTAGACTTAAAGTTAGAATGCTAAGCGATGATTGTGAGGTGTGAGCACTAGCTTATTTTAGGAATTATGCCTAAAATGCTTTATGTGCTAAATACTTGTGCCTGATATGCTGTTAGTTGTTCGGATCTATGGTCTGTTGCCGACCGGATCTGGAAACCTTATGTGTTTAGGATTCTGAATGTACGACTACGATATTAGAACTAGCATATAAACGTTTCGGAGTGATAAGGATGATTTAAGACGTCAATCCTAAATTAAGATCTAGATTCACCTTATTCGGTGTATAGATCAAGATGGCAAGAACCCGTAGCGGAAACGTAAACGCAAATGGGAACAGGATCCAACCCCCAGTGGTTCAGCAAATACCTATTGTAGAAGAAGTTGCGCTTGATCCAGTCACCATGGCTGGAGTTCAAGCCATGATTCGGGCTATGTTGGCTGAACAAAGGGAAGAAATGAGACAAATGTTAAATAGGGACGAACCTACCGTACATGTTGAACCGACAGAGCCAGTTCCCGAGCAATCAAAGGAAGGGAACTACAGCCGCCAAGTGAGTCAAGTAGGGACTCAAGGTGAGCAAAGGGATGACCCTGAAGGGAGAAACAACAAGGATGGGCGGATATACAAGAATTTCTTGGGTGCGAAACCCCCAAATCTCTCAGGAAGCCCGAAGCCGGTTGAGATTATGGATTGGATCTCTGAGATGGAGATGGTGTTTGAGAGCTGCAGCTGTAACGAGAAACAGAAGACTGTCTTCGCAGTAAGACAGCTGAAAACTGGAGTCTTGAGCTGGTGGAAGCTATTGGCAGATACGATGCCACGAGGAGAAGCCTTAAGGATGTCGTGGGAAGAGTTTTTGGAACAGTTGAAAATGCAATACTGCTCGGAGATAGATCTGATAGACCTAAACAACGAGTTTCAGAACCTGAAGAAAGGAAAGATGAGTATTGACGAGTATGCCACCGCATTCACCGAAAGGATGAAGCTATTCCCCTACTTGGTGCCTACTGAACTCTCCAAGATTGATAGGTTTGCTAACGGACTACCCATTGACTTTGGCCCAATGGTCAAAATGGCAACTACTTTGAAAGCAGCTGTTAGGGCAGCTAAGAACGTAGAGGCCCAGATAAGAGAAAAAGGTCTAGAAAAAGATAAGGTAGGAGAGAAGCGGAAGTTTGAAGGATCTTCGAGGCCGAACAAGGAAAGCAAATTCTCAAAGTTTGGAGGAGCAAATGGAGGTGAAGCAAGATGGTGTGATAGATGCAAGAAGAAGCATGGTGGAAAGTGCAACGAAGAAGTGACTTGTTACAAGTGTGGGAGGACTGGTCACTATTCCAAAGACTGCACGCATAATGACAAAGTATGCTATAGATGTGGAGGCAAGGGGCACATGTCCAGAGACTGCCCAAAGAAAAATAAAGCAGCAAGACCAGAAACGCCACCAAGGCCAAGGGCATTTCACATGATCCTCGACGAAGCAGAGAACCATGCGAGGAATCAAGAATGAGGACTTCTTACCCGAGGATCGGATTATGCAGTAGTCATAGTTTCGTATGATGTAGCCTAGTAGAGGCATAGTCTAGGGTGAACTTGAACACCTATGTAATCGTTTCAAGAAATGATATAAAACCTTTGTTTTGTTATCTGATGTGTTGAATGATTGTATGAATTGTTGCATGGTGACTTGGGAAACTGCGGGACAATACTTGGGACGAGTATGAGTAGGTGTGAATGGTAGTAGAGGCCTATACTACCGGAAGCACATGACTCACACTTGGATCAGGGAAAGTCACAAGGTTACCAAGAAGCCAGTAATTGATTTCGTTTTATTCAAGTATGCCGTTACCATTGTTTCGGTAATGACTAAGAAGATTGTTGTTATCCCAACCCTAGTGGTCATGTCACATTGAGTCCGACTACGATGAGTAGGTTACGTGGTTCAGAGAACCAAGTTTGATATAGCGTCCGACTTAAACCAAACGATTAAAAATCAAAGAGACCAATAGAAGTATCGGCTCGACGCTAAAGAAGTTGGTAGCTAGAAATGCTACATGTTAAAGTGTGATTATATCACATTAGAACGTGAAGGAAGGAATAGTTTATTTCAGAATTTAACTCTAAAAGACCTAAGTCTAAACGAGCATCACATGATGATACGTCGTAATCTGGAGTCTAACCTGAAGAAGATAGCAGGTGCACAATTAAGTACTACTTACAGACAATAAGTCTAAAAGATAGACTCGAATGAATAAAGAAGTTATAATTATTACCTAGGATGAAGAGATGACGTATGGAGTCAATATACGAGCCCTGTTTCGTTGATGATTCCGGGACGTAATCATCCTAAGGGGGAGATAATTGTAACGCCCGCAGATCCGGGCTAGTCAAGTTAGAGGCAATATGGGTTGAAAATGACTTTTCGACAAAAGATTATTTAGAATAAATAATCTTAACCAAATTGTAGAATATGTCACAAGGTTTCCGTACATATAAAGAACGCCGAAATCCGAGTTATAACGAAGAAGTTATGGCCCGTCGAAGTTTTACGGCAAAACCGGCACGGCACCGGGAAGCGTAAATAGTGAATTTACGATAGAGCGAGATTTATCCTTAGCAATCTAAACCAAAGTCGTAGAATATGTTAAACTAAGAGCGTCGATAAAAAGAACACCCAAATCTGACTTCGTATGAGGAAGTTATGATTTTTCTAAGATTCGGCTTAGCAGTGCACGACCCGAAACTCGAATTTTAGTTCGAGCGGTTTTTGGCTTACGTGACCTAAATGAGAGTTCAAGATCTCATTAATAGGAACTCAACGGTAAAAATACATACGAAAACGGAGTCGGTATGAAGGAGTTACGAATTCTTCGCGGTCATTTAACAGTCTAAACGCCTCGTACTGTTAAATTTAAGATCGGTCGAGAATTAGCCGACGGAGTCAAAATGAAAGTTGTAGATATTATTTTTACCTACGCGTGGATATAAAGAACGTCAAAAACAGAGGTCGTATGTGAAAGTTACGGATTTTAGAAGTCGGAAGTGTGCTATGCGAAAATGGGTGATGTGGCACAATCTTGGCCATTGCTTTCTCCCCAAGTCTTGCCACTAGATGGTGACATGTGGCACCAAGTTCAGCCATTTTCACCCTATAAATACCACCTCTCCCACCCTCATTTTCTTCACACCTTTCCCATTCTTTCTTCTCTTTACTCTCTCTCTAGAACCTCTCTCTAGCCCCGAAATCCCCCGAAAAGCCTAGGGAACCTCCCTAGCACGAGGCGGAAGCCCCGGAGTGCTCGACGGCTCCGAGAAGAAGAGCTTTTCGGCTCGGAAACGCTGCTCCAAGCAAAGCCTGATTTTCTATAAAACCCGTTGTAAGTGAGCTACGCCTACGCTATTTTTAATATAGTTTTTATTTAATTATATTAACGTTATTAAGAACATATAATAAATACTTGGGCTATTATTATGGGTTATATAAGTATTTTTTTAACGCTTATATAATAGTAATAATAGCTAGACTATTAATTAGTCTCGGCGAATAATAGACTAAAATCTATTGGTGATAATACTAGGTTTCGTCGAAAGAAATTATTTTAAAGTAAACGAAGCGCTGTCCGAGTACCGAGTCACCACCTTCTCAGGTGAGTGCATGGTCCCTTTCATCTTACACATAGATATGAAGTATTTATTATATAATTTACGTGTTGTGAGTGCATAGTCTCTTTCATCTTACACATAGATATGAAGTATTTTATATAAACTACGTGCTATGTGTGCATATTATCTGAATACTTGCTGTCTATGCTGGATGAACGTTTTATACATGTTTTAAAGGATTTAAACTGTATACGTATTTTATATATACGAATATGTTGGGTATGATGATGGGTAGATAAATGATGATAGATAGAAGATGATGTGAGTATACATTCGCAGCTATAGACTTAGTGCCTATGGGACAAACACCGGTAGCTATGGACTTAGTACCTGTTAGACGTTGGTAGCTATGGATTTAGTACCTGTTGAACATTGGTAGCTATGGACTTAGTACCTATTAGATAAAGACTGGTAGCTATGGATTTAGTACCCGATGAATAGACTATAGCAGCTATGGAATTAGTGCTTTATGAACGAACATTGGCAGCTATGGATTTAGTGCCAGTCCTAGAACCCTGGAAGTAAGGGACTTCGGAATAAACGAATGAAGAATAGATGACTCTTAGGATAAATCCTTAAAGAGTAAAAAAAAAAGATAACGGGGATGGGTAATTGGGTCGATTCTTTGATTGAACATAATAATTATATTATTGTGGGTTGAAAACCCTATGTACTCACCAGGTTTCCCAACCTGACCCACTCAGTTTATTTATATCACAGGTGTTGATACGAAGTCACTTTACACTGAGAGATTTAAAGAGATGTAGATCACTAGTGTAAATACATGTAAGTTCTGTTTATGCTTATGTTTCTGTATTAACGATGACATCCCAAACGTTTTAAATGAATAAAAATACGTTTCTTCGAAAATGTTTTAATAACGTATTTATCGTGTTTTTCTGGGAACAAATTCCGCAACCTTTTTATAAAATGAAGTACTCTGGTTTTTATAAAGCATAAACAAAATCGGTCTTTTCTGGCCGTGAAAATGGGGATGTCACAGATCACTAAGGCTAAAAAGTCCTTTATCAAAAATTCACTATTTAAGTCTCCCGGTGTCATGTAGGTTTTGCCTTAAAATTTTGACGGGCCATAACTTCTTCGTTATAACTTGGATTTTGGCATTCTTTATATGTACGAAACCCTTGATACATATTCTACAACCTAGTTAAGATTATTTATTCTAAATAATATTTTGTTGAAAAGTCATATTCTACCCCTATTATCTCAAATTGACTAGCCCGGATCTAGGGTGTTACATGATAATATACTTATGTTATTGGCCTGGTTAGGTCAGTGTCCTGATTATAGAATGATGTTATGTTAGTGACCGGTTAGGTCTGTATCCCAATCTTTGGGATGTTTCTATGATTAGTGATCTATTAGATCGATTTGACTGTTATATGATATGAGTTAGTGTATGATATTTATGTGCACATGTTTGTTTCATGGGGGGTTAGGTTGAGGCGGTCTTGATTTGTGCTATAGGCCAACATACCCGGTGAGCAGTCCGGATAGACTGTAGGTCCTGTGAGGTGGTCCAGTCATGCCGAAGGCTCGGGAGCGGTCCAGATAGGCTGTAGGCCCTGCGAGGCGATCCAGTCAGGCTGAAGGCTCATTATGCTTGATGTTCAGTATTTTTTATATGTTATGGTTATATTGGTATGGCATTGGTATTTTGGGGTAGCTCATTAAGCTTTCGGACTTTCAGTTTCAGTTTGTTGTTTCAGGTACCTTTGATGATCGAGGGACGGCGGAGGCCTGATCGTACCGCTCCTGCTGCTGCTATGTTTTATGATTGTAAAATGGGATACTCTGATAATTATTTTTTTGAAAACAAATTAGGTAATGATTAAATGGTTTTTTAAGTGTGTTGAAAAAGTTTTAATTTGGCATTATTTTATGGGTGTTACAAGTTGGTATTAGAGCCTTGGTTTTAGTGAATTGGAGAAACATGCGTGTGAATCCAGTTTCAAATCGAGGAAAGATTTTCAAAATGATTTTTTTTAAAACAATGGTTTTCAAAATAAGTAAAGGAGGATGCAAGGTGTATGATCAGTCAGAGCCAATAAGTAAACCGTAAAATACCATACAGTTATTTGATTATGCGATATGTTAGAACAACACACTAGTACTAAGATAGGGATTCTCAGGATTTGCGTGATAAGAATTGCCAGATTATATGATGACTGCTAGCCTATGGTTTTCCTTATATGAGATTGACATCATTACTGTAGTTGCTTGTGTATGTATTCCGACTATGCATAATTAAGATCTTTTAGCCTGAGAATGTTTGATTTGTCCTTATCTTCTGTTCTTATTGATTAGGGCTTAGGGTAGGATCCGATATTCGAAAGTCTATATGGTCCAGCGTTATGTATGGTGAGCATACACTAGTGCTGCGAGGGTTGGTGGAAGTCTCACAGATGAGTGAGGTCGAGCGACCACCATATGCATGTATAGTGTTAGGGTGTTGTGATGACACTTGAAACAAATATGGGTAGGTCTGGAAGGTAGTCTGGGCTCATATTATAGAAAGCACAAGACCCATATGCGTAGCAAGGAAGTCACAACCCATAGAGTTTAGTTGAAAGTTGGTTCCCAATTATTTATGCGGATTGTCTGATATCTTCCTGTTATATTTTTAGTATGGTGGTTATGAGGCGTTTTGTGTCTAGATCCGGATTGGGATCAGGGTAGGGTGATGATGAGGCCATAACAGCGCCTGAGGTTATCGGTTAGGAGAAACCAGTGTTGATAAAGGATCGAGTCAGGGAGATCATCCACGAGGAGGTGGCCGAGATTATTTGGGGGAAGATTTCGGATTTGTTTGGGTCTATCAAGACCGCTATGATGGAGTAGTTCAATGAGAGATATGCAGCCTTTGCGGAGAGGGCTGCCGTTGTAGCCATATTGGCTATATTAGTAGCAGGGGGAGGAGTAGGAGCCACTCGGGTCTTCTTGTACAGGGACTTCGATAACATGAAGCCCCCTACTTTTTATGGGACTCAGGACCTGATGTCCTACTGACCAGAAGGTCAGGTGTGTTCTGAACCTGCTTAGGTCCGGGGCTAAGGACTGGTAGAGAATGACAACCGAGTCGTACACTGATGATCAGAGAGTTGTTGTTATTTGGGAGTAGTTCAGGGATATGTCCAGTGCCCGATACATTCCACGAGTTGAGCGGGAACGATTTTCACATGAGTTTTTGAGTTTAAGACACGATGGGGAGTCGGTGTCGAAGATCATCCGCATGTTCACCGAGAGGGAGATGTTCTGCCCAGAGTTTGCTTCTAAACAAGCTCATATGACTCGTTATTTGAGCATGCTCAAGACGGACATCCGTCAGTTTGTTGCCACACAGTGTTATGATACTCTTCTTGATCTACAAGAGGCCGCTAGGTGGCGTGAGTTGGAGATTGAGCTGCAATTGAAGGAGCAGCCTCAGGCCTCGACACAGTCTCAACCGGTGTTAAAGCAGTCTAAGACCGCTGATTCTAGTTCTGGGAGTCAGCAGAGCCGTAATTATGGAAAGTGCGGGAAGAGTCATTCTGGAGTTTGTCAAGTGGGTAGTAGGTGCCACAAGTGTGGCTTTGTGGCAAGGAGGGGCACTATGCTAGGGACTTTCACCAGTTCGCCCATGCATCGAATATCAGGATATGTTATCATTGTCATCAGGTTGGTCATGTGAAGACCAATTGTCCACAGCTCACAGCCAGACCAGCGCAGGTTCCAGTGCCAGTTACGTTGAGGATTGAGGATAGGAGGCCAGTTAAGGTGGAGCCTCCAAATGCTCAAGAGTGTGCCTTCCGACTTACAGCCGAGGAGACCAGGGCAGCACTAGATGTGGTTGCTGGTATGTTTCTATTCTTTATTTCATTTATTATATCTGAGTTATGCTTAACTGTTGTACTTGTGTTTAGGTACATTTTTAATGAACTTTTTGCATGCATTGGTTTTATTTGACTTGGGGGCGAGTCGGTCTTTCATATCTCATACATTTAGTTGGGAGTTCAGTGTGCCAGTAGGCGAGCTAGAAGGTCTGTTGTGAGTCTCTATCACCAACGAACACGGGGTTTCTGCTTCTTCGGTCTACCTAGGATGCAAGTTGGAAATCTTCGGAGTATCCTTTCCGATAGATTTGATTCCGATTCCCATGGGGGAAGTATGCATGATTGTGGAGATGGACTGGCTTAGTCGATTTGGTGCCATGATAGATTGCGAGGGCCAGCGAGTGGTAGTTCGAACCCCAAGTGGGGGAGAACTGATTGTATATGGCGCAGGCACCAGAGTGGGATCAGGGTTCTGTTTAGCTGCCAGTGCTAGGTAGTATATTAAGAATGGGTGTGTGGGTTTTCTTGCGTATGTGGTGGATACGTGAGCCAGGGATCAGATTTCCATTTCAGGGGTTCCAGTAGTCAGGAACTTAGCAGATGTGCTTCTGGAGGAGTTTCCAGGGATACCTCTGGAGAGGCGGGTCGCGTTTCGAATCGACCTGGTGCCTGGGGTGGCCCCTATGGCCAAGGCTTCGTGCCGGTTGGCGCCACCAGAGACGCAGGAGTTGTCTTCACAGCTACAAGAACTGTTGGGCAAGCAGTTCATTCAACCTAGAAGTTCTCCATGGGGAGCACCGATCCTTTTCGTCCGAAAGAAGGACGGTTCGTAACGGATGTGCATTGATTATAGGGAGCTAAACAAGTTGACGAAGAAGAACCGTTATCCACTCCCGAGGATAAACGACCTCTTTGATCAGTTACAGGGTGCATGTTGGTTCTCCAAGATAGATTTCAGGTCAGGGTATCATCAGGCCCGGGTCAAAAAACAGGATGTGGAGAATACTGTGTTTCGGATCGTTATGGTTATTATGAGTTCATGGTGACGCCATTTGGGCTCACCAATACGCTAACGGTATTTATGGACCTGATGAATCGGGTCTGCAGACTGATGCTTGACCGCTCGGTCATAGTGTTTATTGATGATATCTTGGTATATTCCAAGACCCGAGAGCAGCACGAGGAGAACCTCGGGGAGTTGTTGGGAGTTCTGATATGAGAACGGTTGTATGCTAAGTTCTCAAAGTGTGTATTTTGGTTGAGAGAGGTCCATTTCGTAGGACATCTCATTAAAGAAGGGGGGATTTTGGTCGACTCGGACAAGATCGAGACAATCATGTTGTGGGAGGTGCCGAGATCTCCCTCGGATATCAGGAGTTTTCTAGGATTAGTAGGGTACTACCAGATATTTATTCGGGATTTCTCCAAGATTGCAGTACCCCTCACTCGTCTAACGAGGAAAGGGGTGGATTTTAGGTGGGGCCCTGCGTAGCAGAGGGTGTTTGAGACCCTTTGTTAGTGTTTATGTGAGGCCCCGGTTTTGACTCTACCAGAGGGAGTTGAGGATTTTGTGGTGTTTTGTGATGCATCCATCACAGGCTTGGGGCGGTCCTTATGCAACTAGGATGGGTGATAGCCTAAGCATCACGACAGCTGAAGCCGCATGAGATGAGATACCCTACGCATGAATTAGAGCTGGGAGCGGTAGTTTTCGCTCTCAAGATAGAGAGACATTACCTATATGGGATCCGTTGTACCATATACACGGATCAAAAGAGCTTGAGACACATCACGGATCAGCCAAAACTGAACATGAGGCCTCACAGGTGGCTGGATGTAGTCATGGACTATGATTGCGACAACCTTTATCACCCCGGTAAAGCGAATGTAGTGGCGGATGCCTTGAGCCGCAAGTCAGCTGGGTCATCCACCCCAACGATATGTATGAGGATAGCGGTGGATTCTTCGCTTATGAGTTTGATCAGAGATGATGAGGTTGAGGGAATGCGACATAAGAATTGGAAGATGGAGGGGATCAGGGGTGAGAACACCCGGTTTTTGCAGGATAGTCGAGGATTATTCACACGATGTGGTCGGGTATGGGTTCCGATGTATGGTGGGGTCAGTGTGACAACCCGATATTTCAAATGAAACAAAGATACCCGCATCTTTTCCCTAGTCCATAAATACTTATCTTAGAATAAATTCCAGGACGAAATTCTCTCTAACGGGGGGATGATGTGACAACCCGATATTTCAAATCAATGTATAGACCTAAGTCAAGTATTGTAATCTATTTTTGAATAAATAAATAAATAAAAGTAGCGTCAAAAATGAAATGTTCAAAAGTCTATATGGGATACATAAAGTAATAGATATCATAACAAGGATTTCAAAAATGTAAAGAACACGAAAATCCGAGTTATAGCGAAGAAGTTATGACCAATCAAAGATCCACATCAAAACCGGTAAAACATTGTTAAGTGTAAAACGCGAAATATCAATAAAATACTTTTTAGCCATAGGTGTCTAAATGGATGTCTTAGATATCATCAAACCGTGAACATATATAAATAGAACATCCAAATCTGACTACGTATGATGAAGTTATGATTTTTCTTAGTTTTCAACTTAGTACTAGACAGCTAAAAACTTGAAATAGAGATCGAGTGATTTTTAGACGACGCAACATAAATGAGAAATGAAGATCTTGACAATTATAGTACAACAATAAAAAGATAGACGAAAACGGACGTCGGATGAAGAAGTTATGGATTTTTAACGGACTTTTCCAGTCGCGGCATGTTAAAAATACAATATTAAAAATAAATTCAAAATTAGCCGACGAAGTCTAAACGAGAGTTGTATAGTATTTTCTCACCTACTCGTGGATATAAATAATGTCGAAATCAGAGCACATACGCGAAAGTTACGGATTTTTAAAGTTCTGGGCACATACTTCGAGGTGGGTCCGAAGGGAATGCGCCGCATTCGAAAATACTGGGTCTCGGTTAGTCCACATCGCCCCAGGTCACATCACTTGCTCCGTTCGAGGCTTCGGTCAGTGATGACGCATGAGACTACTGAACGCGCTGCGTACGAGAAGGGAACTCCCTGCGCTCCAGAACGCCCATCGTTCCTTGCAGGTACGCCCTGCGTCCTAGGTTCAGCCAACCCCTATAAAAGGGAGGCTAGTGTTCCTGGTTTGGTTGCTTTTATATCAACTCTTTCACCATCAAACACCCCTTTAAGCTACATTGAAGCCCCGGTATCACTGCTAGCATATGACGCAAGTCCCGACTTTCCCCAGTCGAAGTGCCTCCGAGAATTCCGAGAAATTGACTTTTCCCAGTCGAAGTGCTTCCTGAGTTAGTCTCGTCTTGATCAAACCGCCATTTCTACCAAGTGAGTTCATACCCCTATATTTTCACGTCTTTTCTATGTTTTAGGGGGGGGGGGGGGGGGGGAATACAAGTGAAAGGAAAAAAAAACTTATCTTAAAATACAAATCGTTACATATAACTTCGAATGTTTTACCTACATCTTATGTATAAATGTTAAATACTTAAAATAATGTTACCACCAACGTTATAGACTACTTTACATGCAAAGTTCTTAATACACCAAGGTTTATCATTCAAATGAAACACACTTTTTGAAAAACTATAATAGGTATAGTTTACGAGATATTCATGATAGTTTTACATATTATAAACAAAAGAGGAAATACTTATATTCACAAGAAAAATGGACTTTTCATATGTAAACTTGTTGATACTAAATTTTGTGAGATATCTGACTTCATCGAACCTTTCAGTTCACAGATTAAGTCTTGTTTTATAAGCCATAATATCTTGTAAATAGAGCGTGATTTTTGTGTATAGATCTATATGGGATTGACAATCCCACACCTAAACTGTTAGCTATAGTTAGACCGACAAGTTTGGGGTGACAAACATCATATCATTCCAACGCCTGAAGAACGTTGTTACTGGCAGTCTGGGTCAATAGCACAGTTATAAAAACTCACATGGAGTATTATTACATCTTGGTTTACGGGGCTGGTAAATGCCTTATTGTTATATATATATATATATATATATATATATATATATATATATATATATATATATATATATATATATATATATATATATATTGGAACTTTTAAAACCACCACTCAATTATGGAAAATATTGGATTTTTTAGAAACAAACTCGAATTTCTTTATACTAAAAGGCATACTATTCCTATATAAAAATGTTTATGAACTCACTAACTTAATTGTTGACACTTTTTCAAACCTACTTGTATTTCTCAGGGATTCTGTAATCCAGGTAAACACCAGCTTTTGAGGAAAGGACGCTAAGGCGTCAGTTTTAAAACTTATGAAATCATCATATTGTAATTTATTTTGAAACATGTATCACATTCATCAATGTAACTTTTAAATTATATTTATGATGGTTGTGTTTACTTTCTTTACAAATACTCAATTGTTATGATACTATATGAAGTCATCGACCCATGAATGTTTCCGCCATTTTGGTTTAGGGTGTGACAAATTGGTATCATAGCATTGTTTATAGTGAACTAAGTATATCGAACCGCATAAGATATGCAAACAATAAGTGCAAAGGGACTAAAAATCTCTGACAAACATTTTTTTTACAAACTATACTTTTAATAAATTAAAATGTTAGTTTAATAAAAGTATAAGTACATGCATGCAACGGTCTAGTATCCTAGTCAAAACTATACAAAAGTGTTAAGACAAGGGTGACACTATGATTAGGCCTTGGAATATGTAATCAGATATAGGATGAATATAGCCTAGTCAACTATATTATCCGAGATACGACCAACATATGTCGGGGAATAATCATAGTGAGTAACAAGTCGAAAACTTACCAACGAAAACACTAGAATCAAACTTACAAATTTAAAATACTATAGGAGTATTTTGTGCTGATATAATTACTTATTTAAAAATAAAATGGTCTTTATTAGTAGGTGAATAGTTGCTGAGTGGATACGCTAAGGTTATATGTGACTAGGGTGTCATAGACTCAGAATCTGTGATCTTTGCTTTACTTCCTTTTCCTTGTTTGGCTGTGGACTTAGAGTTAGGGTCACTTATTTGAAGGTCTATTCTATCTTGATTACATATGTTTGGTATGCACTACACAAGTATTGAAGTAACTAGTAAGGATCATCATATAATTATCTAAGTAGTACGTCTATTAGATGTTTCTTACATCCCTTCCCCGCTTAGATTTCATGGCTGGATCCCATCTCCCCGGTGACCCGTACATTCCTAACCAAGGTAATGGTGGATGGATCGATGCGGAGCCATAAGAGAATCATGCAATTCCATTGGATGACAATTTCGCAGAAAATTTCCCAGAATATTCTAACCCCGAGCCATAAGTCAATAATCTACCCCTGGTGGCTCCTATCCTAGTTCCTAACACTCGACCAGGATTTCAAGGCCCCACACCCCTGTGGGCAGAAAACTTGAACATATGGAGTCACGAGTAGGGTTAACCCTTACCCTATAATGGAGACCGAAGCTTCTACAATCTGAGCGAGGGAGGATCAGCAGACAAAATCCTACCTGTTCTTGTTCGCAGGGTTGCTCGTAATGAGGAACAGGGAAGGCCAGCCATCAACCGAGTCATGGAGGTTAATGCCGATGTGCGAGTTAATACAGTTCACATTCGCCATTTAGAGTCTGCTCAATGAAGAACCCTGAACTAGAATGTGACCCTGTAGAGAGAACTAACTACAACCCAAGCGGAAGTCAGGGAACTTCAAGGTCATCAGGCAACATTTGAAAAACGCATGTCGAACATGGAGCGTCGTCTGGCAGAATCAAGGACTCATTCGATCGATTCTCATTGCAAGTATAGTCTACTCTACTCTCTCTTTTAGATATAAATTAGGTCTATGTATAGACTCTAGTATTAATTTCATGCTTATGTTAAGACCTTGAACTTTCAGTCGGTTAGGTCTTTGTACTGCCAAAAATTTCTCAATTTTGGTGCGATGTAAGACCTACTCCAAGGTCAATTTTCTCGAACTTATCACATCTTTGGTACCAATGACATCGACAAACGTCTAATATCCTAGAGACATCTTTTTCCAAATACTTGCATCCTTCTATTGTTAGAACTCCGCCAAAATCACACTCTCATTTAATGGTTAAACTATAGTGATTGAGTACATGGATCACTTTCATTATTCTTACTCTTGAATTCTTATCATGATCTCCATCTTTGCAAACTTAGTTGATGGATGATGCCTCTGAAATTAACATTGTCTGTATTCGCAACCAAGAGGAAACTATAGAAACCACAACATGTTGTTACCTTGTAAAAGACACCAAGGAAAAGTTCGTGTGAACTTCTAGGATTCGAACTCTCCGTTATGAAGTAATGGGGATTAGTGTTAGAATCGAAAGTAAGATGGAAAAAATATTCCATGTACCTACAGAGGAGAAGGATACCATGTAGATACCAAGGGAGAACGAGCCATTACCGCTCGGATTAAATCATATAACTATGGAAAAACCACGTGTGTTCCATGCGAAGTGTTTAAATGCCCCTTTGTCATAGTAATGACTACTAATGCCACCTAATGATTTAGTGATTACATTTCTCGCGTTAGGTTTTAAGCTTACCGTCTTTCCGTTATGGCTAATAGCAATATATCGGATCACGGAATTCCAGTCAAGAGTGAATAATTCTCAAACTCATAAGTCTACCTTGTGTAGACTCCATGATGTATCACTTTCAAATCTTTTTGAAAGTGGAAAGCATTATACCTCCAACCAAAGATGATTTAGTTGGATAACACTTGTCTCGAGAACAGTATAACAAAACGAAACTTACTTCTACTCTTTACCAGGACTGCATCATAGGTATGTAGGTCGAATAATCGAGAACAGTATAACAAAACGAAAAAATTACATTCGCATGAATGATTGGAATACATCTAGAGCCAACCATAATTGCTCACAAAATTATTTTCTTATCATATAACGTAATCATGCCTCCGAAGAAATATAACCAAACCACTGGCAAAGCACCAACTCTTTAGATAGATTCGGCTACTTTTCAAGTTGCGGTCACAGCTGTCGTAGCAGCTATCATGACTCACCTAAATGCTAACAACACAAATGTTAGTAGAAATGTTATCGACAACCCCAATCATGGTGATAACCAAGTACAACAACGAGTGCTTGTTTGTAAAGACACTCTAGACCTCAAACCTAATATCCTAAAACGAAAGTTCGAGAGCGAGAAAGGGGGTACTTCAACTCAAGGACCTTCAAAATAATATCAAGTTGGGGAAGTCAATATCCCCATCAGCCGTGCTATCCCAAAACCAACCACACCGTACCTAAGAAGCCTCCCACACTGCAGTAAGTGCAACTACCATCATTATGGAGTCTATCGAGTGTTGCATTGCGATAGATGCAACAGGAAGGGTCACACGACCCGTTTTTGTAGGACCTCGGTCAAGCTCATCACTTCAACCACTAATGTGGGAACAAGTCTAATATGCCACATTTGTGGTGAAAGGACACCTCAAGAGGGACTGCCCAACGGAGAGGAATGACGGGGAACAAGGGGAGTGTAACAACGGAACAAGAAAAAGAAACAAGGAACTCTACTAGGAAATTTTGGTACGTAACTAAACCTCAATAATTAGGCCCCTGAGACTTTATAGAATTTTACACCTTACATCATAATTATACCTTCTTGCATACACCGGACGATAATAGAAAAACCTAGCAGGGATTACTTCATGAAAGTTCATTATTTCAAATTATCAAAACCCTCATTTAGTTTGTACTTGTAATTTGTGATATAATAGGGTTCGTAGTATTAATATCAAGGTTCGTTCTTCGTCCTAGTAATCATTTCTTCTTCCAGACCAACATGATATAAAAATGATCAAGAAGTTACGACATCATCCGCATTGGTTTGGTTTGATTCTTACCATGCAAAGTTTATGTGCTAGAGGAAAAGAACTCTTCCCTTAAACAACCGTCAGATGAAATTTTTCCCACCCATAACGCAAAACCCTTCAGAAGTTCCCATGCGAGGAGTACCATGCCCTTCTAACCTACTCAATAGTTTTTAGACTTAAAGCGAAGAACACCAAATAATATCCCAGAAGTACGCGCCCTTCCCGTCATCTTTCCAGAAGAACGATCAGGTTTACCACCACAACGTCAAGTCGAGTTTCAAATCAACTTAATTCAAAGAACTAATCTGTAGCTAAATCACCTTACCATCCAGCTCCAACAGTGATGCAGGAACGCTCCAGTCAACTTAACGAACCTCTCAGTAAAGGATTTATAAGACCAAGCTTCTCCCCATAAGGAACACCGGTCTTGTTCGTCAAGAAGAAAGATGGATCATTTCGTATGTTCATCAACTATCGAGAACTGAACAAGCTCACCATTAAGAATCGTTACCCACTACCTCGTGTAGACGACTAATTTGATCAACCAACCGATGAAATCCTGATCCTACACATAGAATCCGCTCCGTACCAAGTTGCTGTAACGGCTGCAGGGGCATCTGTCATGGCGCAATTCAACCCTAACAACTCAAAAAAAAATGAAAACAGAGTCGACACTTCGAACCGTAATGAAAATCAAGGAAACCAAAAAAACCCTCCAACGAAGTAGTCATGTATAAAGCACCAAATTTTCTATAACTTTGCTCAAGTACTGCCAACAGAGTTTCCAGGAATACTACTCGCACAGAAAGTCAAGTTCACCAACAAAGACCCTGAAAATTTATGCGATTTATCTAATACTATCAAATGTATACATATGAGTAGTACGTAATTAAGATTCTACAGGCTTATAATTGATGATTCCAATTTGACTCCTTTTCCTTATCTGAATGTGGGCTTAAAGATGAATCATTTATTCGACTGCCTTTTCAATCTTAACTATATATGACTTGTATACACAAAACTGTATTAGATGAATAAGGAATTAGCCATGCATTGGTTTTCATAACTAATTTACCCAAGTCAACGGGTGTTTATGATACCATTTGGGGTGATTGTCAATACATTGACCAAATCCACACACTTTCTACAAATAAAAGAAACCGACAAGATGGAGAAGCTAACAAGAACTTACCTAAATGAGATTTTTAGACCGTACGGTGTGCTAATATCTATTATCTCAGTCCGATATAGCAAATTCACCCCTCGTTTCTGGCGGTCTTTACAAAAATATATGGGAACTAGGCTAGTGTTGGATAAGGTGTCTAAGTCCATAACTATTTCTGGTAAATACTTAACCCGACCGACATGGTCCATTTGGGTTGCATGGCATCATGCAATTGAATAAACTAAATGAGAGAAATAACACTTATGGTTATTAATATATTATAAGTTCTAATATATTAATAATATTATTTAACTAGTTTTGATCAAGAATTAATTTAGAATTAATTAAGTGATCAAAAGATAACTAATTAGATATATGGGTAGATTAAGTAAATCTTCCGTATCTTATATAGTGGGCTAAGAGGCTCCATGGATTATCAAGTTGGGTTCCACCCATAGGATACTCCATGGAGTTAACCCATGGATCAAGAAATAAAGAGTCATGGAACATTAGGGTTTACCTAATGCAACATACTATATAAGCAATGTAACTCTCCCCAAAATCGGCTACACTAAGAAAGAAGAGGGCTTAGCCGATTTTGCAAGTGTTAGAGTATTCTCTCAAGTTTATTCTTTGAATTTGGTGTTGTGTGAAACATTTGAGGCATCATACTTGAGGTGCTAGGCTCACAAGGTTTCAAGGAACGCTTTCAACATCGAGGTATGTAGTTCTATCTTTTATACAAAGAAAATTGTAGCCCATGTATGCTAGATAGGTTCATAACCTTGGAAAACTACTTTACATGATTATTAGACAAACATAGATCCAAGGTTATTAGGGTTTCATGTAAACTTAGGAAGTGTTAGAATGCTCAAAACCCATCAGTGGTATCAGAGCCTAGGCTTGTTTGTTGGTTTTTGTGCAAAATGCTTGGAAAAATCGATTTTCTGTTTTCTGCTCGTATGAACTCGCCGAGTCCATGGGGGGACTCGTCGAGTCCATGAACAAATGCAAGCTACTCGTCGATTCTGTTCTTGCACTCGACGAGTAGAGGCTGCTGTGTTCAAAATTTTGATTTTAGTTGCTGCAAATGGACTAGAAACGTTACCCTAAATTGTTTTGGTACTTGAAAACATGTTTTAGATGGTGTGATGTTTATGCTAATCCATTTACAATTACAATTATCAAAATTACAAGTTTTATGATGTTTAGATGATCATAGGAATTATTTGTAACCTATGCAGTAGATTAATTCATGATCATAATGTGTTTTAATGGAGTTGATAACTTGTCCTCAAGTTATGGAAAGCCAAAAGTCACTTTGTTAAAAGCCATTAAAATAACACATGAGTTATAAAAATTAAGAGTCTTCATTTTTAATACTCTATTAACTCATAAGTTACAAGAAATGAAAAGTTTAATACTCTATTAACTCATAAGTTACAAGAAATGAAAAGTTTAGTTCCAACCCTCAAGTTTTGGAACAAGTAAAGTCTTGATTAAAACTTTAGTTCCAACCCTTAGAATTTTAAAAGTTAAAATTCAACACTTATACTTATAATATTATAAATTAATTATAATATATATATATATATATATATATATATATGTGTGTGTGTGTGTGTGTGTGTGTGTATAAGATCAAATTCGTCTTACCGCTATAAGGTGGGTATAAGGTTGTTGCCTATAAAATGGCGTGTCCACTCTTACCCACCGCTTGCTTGACTGGTGGAGGGTCGTTAGCCAAACGGGTAGGACAAGGACTTATAAATTCTTATTAAAAGTATAATGACAATTATAAAGTAACTACTTGTTTTATTAAATTCCCAATCTTAGTTACTTTAGGAAAAATGTGAATAAGGTGCTAATCCATGAAATTACACTTTACACTTTGTCTAAGTCGTTAATGGAGCGTGTGTGGTTAACCGGCACACTAACTTGGACTTAACAAGGTAGGTAAAGGGTGACTTAATGTTTATTATAGTATCGATGGAGCGTGTGTGGTTAACCAGCACATTGATTGAGGGGTAATACATTAAGGGTACCAAGTAATTTGCATGGTTAATTTACACCTCGTTTTGTGATCCTCGGCATCCCAGTCACAAAACTTGGAGGGCACACTCGAGATTGAAACATGCCTTTGAAAAGTTCATTGAATATCAAAAGAATCTAGGAGTTTCTAAGAACCAAATTAAATATTTTTAATATTCGGCTTTGGTGGAAATTGGTGAATCGTCATTCACCTACCTTTCAAATATGTTATTACTTAGATTACGGCATACCTATTGTAAGTATAATATATTGTGATTGGGTCCTAGCCTTAATACTACATTTGGGTGTTTTATTAAGGACTATCTCTATTTCTAAACTAAACTTTTCTTCTTTTCAGATGTCTGCAAACACTTTTGCTTCTGGATCTAATCCTAATGGCTCCTTTTCTCTAATAAACTTGTGTGGGAAAGTCACTTTTGATGGATCCAACTTTAATGAATGGATCAGAAACATCCGAATGATTACCCGCTACGAGGACAAAGAATATGTCCTCGATAAGGAGCTTAAGGAGATTGATGAGACAGTTGCTACTCCTCAAGAGATCGCTGACTTTAGGGCACATGAAAGGGATGCCACCAAGGTGGCATGCATCATGATGGCCACTATGACAACTGACCTCCAAAAGTCCTACGAGGACTTCTACCCTTTGGAAATGCACCAAGATTTGATGGAAAGATACCATCAAACTGCAAGACAAGAGAGGTATGAAATCATCTCCTCCATGATAACAACCCGAATGAAGGATGGTGAACCCATCACGGGCTACATGCAGAAAATGTAAAGATTTGTGGACCGCTTGCTGAAGCTTAATGTGAACTTCCCCAAGGAGCTAGCAATAGATATCATTTTGCACTCCTTACCTTCATGTTATGATCAATTCCACATGACATACCACATGAACAAGGAAAAGGTCACTCTTAGCAAACTTCAAGGACTCTTAGAGACCGCGGAAAGTGGTCTTAAGGGTAAGGCGTTTGTTACTACTCCTACTCCTATGAACTCCGCCCCTGTCTTGGCAATCGGGAAAGGACTAGGGAAGAAGAGAAAGAGTTCTTCGAAGGGTACCAAGGCTAGGACCCTTGAAGGCTCTTCTTAAAGTGGAACCAAGAAAGGTTTCATCACTCCTTCTTCTAACCCAAAAGAGGCTGAATGCCTCTATTTCCATGAAAAGGCAAATTGGAAGCGGAACTGCCCAAAGTACCAGCAAGATGTGAAGGATGGGAAAGTCAAACCCAACCATGCAGGTATTTACACTATCTTATCTAATAGATCACCCCATTCTAACTCTTGGGTCCTTGATACCGATTGTGGTATTCATATATGTTCTGATCTGTAGGGCCTAAGAGGAAGTGAGAATGTTGAGCAAGGAAGAATAAACTTGATCATGGGAAACAAGAAAGCTTCACCTGTCACCAAGATTGGATTTTATACTTTATCGCTAAGTAGTGGATTTAGTTTAGATTTGAATAAATGTTGTTATTCGCCAGAAATGCCAAGAAAAATTATTTCCTTTCATGCATTGTATAAACAAGGTTTTACCTTTTCATTTGATAATGAAGTTGGTTCGGTTAATGCTTTCTTTAATAATATTCTTTATTTTAAAGCATTACCTCGTGATGGTGTGTATGAAATTGTATCTGTGGTTGATAACTTAGGAAATAATGTTTTGTGTATTGATTCTCTTAATAATAAGAACTTGGATAAAGCATCATTATGGCATTATCGTCGTGGACATATAAGCAAGAAACGCATAGGCCAACTCTAATAGGATGGAGTCTTATAGTCATTTGACCTAAAGTCAGATGATAGTTGCGAATCATGCTTACTTAGAAAAATGACAAAGTCGCCCTTCACAGGTTCTTGTGAGAGGGTTGAAGGTTTGTTGATCTTGTACACACGGATGTGTGTGGACCATTCAAACATGCCACAAGGGATGCTATTCGTTATTATTTGACTTCTACTGATGATAAAAATAGATATGGATATGTCTACTTAATCAAGCATAAGTCAAAGACTTTCGAGAGATTTAAGGAATTTAAACAGGAATTCGAGAATCAATTGGGCAGGAACATTAAGATGCTTCGATCCGATCGAGGTGGTGAGTATCTTAGTTCAGAGTTCCTCGACTATCTTAGGGAATGTGGGATTGTCTCACAATTGACAACTCCTAGGACGCCGCAGTTGAATGGTGTGGATGAGAGGCGTAATTGAACCTTTTTGGATATGGTTCATTCCATGATGAGTCGAGCTTCGCTATCAATGTCATTCTGGGGGTATGCCTTAGAGACTGCTGCCCATATTCTTAATCTAGTCCCTACAAAGAAAGTTTCCAAAACTCCTCATGAGATGTGGACTGGTAAAGTACCCAAACTAGACCACATCAAGATTTGGGGTTGCGAGGCTTTTGTGAGGCGCGAGTCTCATAAGCTGGAACCCCGAAGCGAGAGGTATATTTCCATCGGCTACTCACAAAGATCCTTTGGTTACCTCTTTTACAGACCTAGTGATAATGTTGTCTTTGTAGCAAGAAGAGGAGTTTTTCGAGAGAGAGAGAGTTGATAACCCAAGGAGACAGTGGGAGGCAAATTGACCTTGAAGAACTTCAAGAGTCAAGTGGTGAAGGAACTTCAAACCCTAGCCCTCAATTTGAGGAGGAAACTCCTGTTGAGCCAATTGATGAGTCTGTACCTCAGAGACGTTCCACGAGAGTTAAGAATGCACCTGAGCATTACTATGGTTTCATATTACTGCGGAAGGTGAGACACTTATTAATGATGGGACACTAGTAGGTCTGGATGAACCTAACAGCTATGCGGAAGCCATGGCAGGCCCTGAATCTGCTAAATGGAAAGAGGCTATGGATAGAGAGATACAATCCATGTATGAAAATCAAGTTTGAAACTTGGTTGAGAATGTACCAGGTCGTAAGATTGTATGGTGTAAATGGATCTTCAAGAAGAAGACAAAATGTACACACTTATAAGGCTCGACTGGTTGCAAAGGGCTTCTCTCAAACTCCTAGAGTGGATTATGATGAGACTTTTTCTCTAGTAGCCAAGATTAAGTCTATTAGGGTTATGTTAGCCATAGCTGCACTTCATGACTATGAAATAAGGAAAATGGATGTCAAAATCGCTTTCCTTAATGGAAAGTTGACTGAAGATGTTTACATGAGTCAGCCAAAAGGTTTTGTGAGTAAACAGTACCCTAATAGAGTGTGTAAGCTTGAGAAATCCATTTATGGATGAAGGCAAGCACCTCGCAGATGGAATCTTTGCTTTGATGAGAAAGTCAAGGAATTTGGCTTTTCTAGGTGTGAAGATGAATCTTGTGTGTATGTCAAGGCTAGTGGGAGTATAGTTAGCTTTTTGGTATTGTATGTGGATGGCATACTACTCATAGGAAATGACATCCCAACTCTGCAAGAAGTTAAGTCCTGGCTTGGGAAGTGTTTCTCTATGAAGGACCTTGGAGAAGCTGCCTATATTCTAGGGATAAGGATTTTGAGAATCCAGTGTAAAAGACTAATTGGACTTAGTCAAAGTACCTACTTGTACAAGGTGCTGAAGAGATTCAGCATGCAGAACGCCAAGAAAGGAGAGTTACCTATCTAGAGTAATGCCAGATTGAGTAAAGCTCAAAGCCCAAGTACTAAAGATGAGATAGCATAAATGAGTCAAGTACCTTATGCTTCGGCTGTAGGATCGATCATGTATGCTATGACATGTACTCGACCTGATGTAGCATTTTCCTTGAGCATGGTTAGTAGGTATCAGGGGAACCTTGGCAAGGCACACTGGACTGCGGTAAAGAATATCCTCAAGTACCTACGGAGGACTAAGAACTGGGTCCTTACCCTTGGTGGGAGTGATGACTGGAGAGTTGTAGGGTATTGTGATGCTGGTTTCCAGACTGATAGGGATAATTTCCACTCTCAGTCGGGCTGTGTCTTCACCCTAAACGGAGGAGCAATCACTTGGAAGCATTCCAAGCAGGAGACAATGGCTGATTCCACTTGTGAATCAGACTATATAGCAGCAAGCGAGGTAGGAATGGAGGCTATATGGCTAAAGAACTTCATAGGAGACCTTGGAGTAGTACCAGCTATAAAGGAGCCCATGGAAATTTTCCGTGATAGTGAAAGTGTTGTTGCCTTAGCCAAGGAACCAAGGGATCACGAGAGATCCAAACACATTGACAGAAAATATCATTTTATTAGACATCGCATAGAAAAAGGAATCCTCATGGCAAAGAGGGTATCATCGGATGAGAACCCAGCAGATCCCCTCACGAAGGGACTGGGTAGGGTTAAGCATCTCCAGCATGACCAAAGCATAGGGCTGAAGGATGATATGACTTTTAGTAGTTAGATAAATTATGAAATTTGTAAAGTGTAATTGAAGTTTGATGATGAATAAAAGTTGTGTTTCTTTATAAGTAAAGTGTTACTATGTTTTTTTAATCGTTTACTATAATTTCTTTGGCATGTTTTGACTTCCAGAACAGTATGTTGTGCTTTCACATATTATTCAAACTTTCCACAGTCAGTCATATGTTGGAAGTAGATGTGAAGTAAGACTGTCATGAAGTTGGTTGTAGGTGTCAGTATATAAGACAACACTTCATGAGTGCTCATAAGTTCTGAGTATTGGAATCAACCCACGCTCACTGGAATCACTTCATGGAATTTTATCTCGAATGATCGTGAGACGTTAATATCATATAAGTCTTCAAACCTAGAGATATGATTTGTTTCCTATGGATTGATTATGCGTTGATTGTACGAAAATGCATTGGTAACTCGATGTTATAAAACATGCTTTTGTGTATAATTCAACTAGAAGTAGAACAAACATATGAGTTGAAGTTTATCTATTCCTTCTTGGATTAGAAGCTGATATCTGGGCCCCTCGATGATTTTGTTTTGACCTTTGTATCAGGCCCGGTCATAACTAAGTTGATGTGTTCAACTAAGTTCTTTGTCAAACAAATCGGGAATCGGGAAACAAACTGTTGGACAATAAGTAAGACATTGTTCCATGTAATTGTCCAGCTGATATCTTGAACAGAGGATTATATGATCACTTATCTTAAATGGTGTATCAACATCTTCTCAGTTCCGAGAGACCTTGAAAGAGCTACGATTGTCGATCGGTTCCTGAAGTATTGCAGTGATAGTTATTAGACTTATCCAAGTGGGAGACTGTTGGATAAGGTGTCTAAGTCCATAACTATTTCTGGTAATACTTGACCCGACCCGGCATGGTCCATTTGGGTTGCATGGCATCATGCAATTGAATAAACTAAATGAGAGAAATAACACTTATGGTTATTAATATATTATAAGTTCTAATATATTAATAATATTATTTAAGTAGTTTTGATCAAGAATTAATTTAGAATTAATTAAGTGATCAAAAGATAACTAATTAGATATATGGGTAGATTAAGTAAATCTTCCATATCTTATATAGTGGGCTAAGACGCTCCTTGGATTGTCAAGTTGGGTTCCACCCATAGGATGCTCCATGGAGTTAACCCGTGGATCAAGAAATAAAGAGTCATGGAACTTTAGGGTTTACCTAATGCAACACACTATATAAGCAATGTAACTCTCCCCAAAATCGGCTACACTAAGAAAGAAGAGGGCTTGGCCGATTTTGCAAGTGTTAGAGTATTCTCTCAAGTTTATTCTTTGCATTTGGTGTTGTGTGAAGCATTTGAGGCATCACACTTGAGGTGCTAGGCTCACAAGGTTTCAAGGAACACTTTCAACATCAAGGTATGTAGTTCTATCTTTTATACAAAGAAAATTGTACCCCATGTATGCTAGATAGGTTCTTACCCTTGGAAAACAACTTTGCATGATTATTAGAAAAACATAGATCCAAGGTTATTAGGGTTTCATGTACTCTTAGGAAGTGTTAGAATGCTCAAAACCCATCAAGTATGACATAAGTACAACTTACCATCCACAAACGGACAGATAAAGTCAGAGAACAAATCAAACCATGGAAGATATGCTAAGAGCTTATGTGATCGATTTTGGTAAAGCATGGGATACCTAATTACCACTAGTTGAGTTCTCGTACAACAATAGCAATCACACTAGCATCAAGGTTGCTCCATTCGAAGCCCTCTATGGTCGTAAGTGCAGATCACCCCTGTGCTGGGCTGAATTGGGTGACACGCAACTAGTTAGGGGACACATACCTGACAGCACTCTCACAGGCCCGGAAATCATAAGAGAAGCAATCGAGAGGATTGTCCAAATCCGAGAACGACTAAAATCTTCAAGAGACAGACAAAAGAGTTATGCGGACAAAAGATGGAAGCCCTTGGAATTTCAAGTTAGGGACCGAGTGCTATTGAAGGTCTCACCCTGGAAGGGATTAATACGTTTTGGAAAACATGGGAAACTAAATCCAAGGTATATCGGACCATTTGAGATCCTTGCTAAGATCGACCCGGTAGCTTACAAGCTTCGATTACCGTAGGAACTCAATAATGTACATCCTAACTTTCATGTGTAAAACATAAAGAAACACTTGTCCGATGAGACCCTCATCGTCCCTCTGGACGAAATCGAAATCAATGAGAGTCTCCATTTTGTAGAAGAACAAGTACAAATCATGGATAGGGAAATTAAAAGAACTAAACAGTGTCGCATACTCATTGTGAAGGTCCGCTGGAATGCAAAGCGAGGGCCTGAATAAAAATGGGAGTGCGAAGATCAGATGAAACAAAAATACCCGCATCTTTTCCCTAGTCCATAAATACTTATCTTAGAATAATTTCGGGACGAAATTCTCTCTAATAGGGAATGATGTGACAACCCGATATTTCAAATCAATGTATAGACCTGAGTCAAGTATTGTAATCTATTTCTGAATAAATAAATAAACAAAAATAGCATCAAAATGAATTGTTCAAAAGTCTCAATTGGGATACATAAATTAATAGATATCGTAACAAGGTTTTCAAAAATGTAAAAAACACGAAAATCTGAGTTATAACGAAGAAGTTATGACCAATCAAAGATCCACATCAAAACCGGTAAAACATTGTTAAGCGTAAAACGCAAAATCTCAATAAAATACTTTTTAGCCTGAGGTATCTAAATGGATGTCGTAGATATCATCAAACCATGAACATACATGAAAAGAACGTCCAAATCTGACTTCGTATGAGGAAGTTATGATTTTTCTTAGTTTTCAACTTAGCAGTAGACAGCTAAAAACTTGAAATAGAGATCGAGTGAGTTTTAGCCAACGCAACCTAAATGAGAAATGAAGATCTCGACAATTGTAGTACAACAGTAATATATATATATATATATATATATATATATATATATATATATATATATATATATACACACTTATACTATTTTAGGTATGGAAACTACTTATGCATTCCGGTTTTTGGAACTTTTAAAACCACCACTAAATTATGGAAAACATTGGATTTTCTATAAACAAAGTCAAATTTCTTTATACTAAAAGGCATACTACTCCTATAAAAAAATGCTTATGAACTCACCAACTTAATTATTGACACTTTTTTCAAAACTACATGTATTTCTCAGGGATTCAGTAATATAGATAAACGCCAACTTTTGGGGAAGCGACTCTAAGGCGTCAGTTTCAAAACTTATTAAATCATCATATTATAATTTATTTTGAAACATGTATCACATTTAACCATTTAACTTTTAAATTATATTTATGATGATTGTGTTTACTTTCTTTACAAATACTCAACTGTTATGATACTACATGAAGTCATCCACCCCCGAATGTTTCCGCCATTTTGGTTTGGGGGTGTGATTGTCAGACAGACAGTTATGGAGGAGGCTCATTAGTCATATTTCTCTATTCACCCGGGGGCCACCAAGATGTACAGAGACCTGAGTTTGAGTTACAGGTGGCCATGTATGAAGTGAGAAATCGATTGGTATGTCGAGAGGTGCTTGACTTGTCGGATGGTCAAGGCCAAGCATCAGAGGCCGCATGGTATGCTACTGTCACAACTGGCATTTTCGCCAGGAACTTTTATGATCATGTAAACGTCATCTATGATAATATTTGTAACTCTAACTTGATATCATGCACTATGTTCATTCTATAACAACAAATTCAGTTCTGGATCACCAAGTAAAGATCAAAACTCCATACAAAACACCTCAATAGTTAACTAAGGGTTGGAAACCCTAAGAATCCCAGTTCAAGTTCATTATGGACTAGGATTTTCTTATTGGGCCTGATGGGCCAATAAGCACTCAATTTGACCATCTTTGGCTTAGAACCTTTAAATGGGCTCTAATAGGGCCCCATTCAAAAAACTTAACATTTTGGGTCATATGGTCCTAAAATGGATTAGTTTACCTCTAATGGGACTTGTTGGACCATAAACGATTCCATTTACCCTAATGGACTTTTATTGGGTTGTGAACCATCTATAGGGGCCCAATGGGCCGAAAAGTAATTAATTGGGCCTCATGATTTTGAGCAAAGACAAGTAATTGCCCAAATTAATCCACTTCCTTCCTTCTAGCCCAAATTTTCGGCCCATATGTAAATAAAAAAAATAATAATAAAAACAATAGAAGGGGGATGAATTAAAAAGGTGACAACACAACATTATCTAACATATATCTATAAACTCACATACATCCATAAAACATATTATCCTCCACGCAAAAATCATTCTTTCTCCCTCTTCTTATTACTATTGGCGAAGAGCAAGCAAACACACACACATCTTCAATTTTTCCTTCAAACTCTCTCTAATCTCTTAAGAACTCTTCCTTCTTCCACCAAGAATTTCAACACTTATATGTATGATTCAAGAGGTTTTTACCTAGGTCATCAATCATTGGTAAGTCACTACATCTTGTAGGTATATACAATCCATTCTTATGCTTGATCATTCCTCCTAAGCATTTTATTTCATGATCTATACTCTAGAACTTCATAGAACTTGAGATCAACATAAGGAAAGCTTGGTAGAGCCGAAAACTCAGTCATTTCTTCTTCAAACCGAGAACATCTAAGCAAGGTAAGTTCATACCCTCCCTTGTTTTCGGTTTTTATATGTTTTGGGGGGAGAATACAAGTATTTATGTGTAGATCTATGTATTATGCATGTTATGTGTGATTTCCTTAGTTTATGCTGTGATTATGCGGTAAAACTTGACAAATCTCAAAAAATAAAACAAAAATGGGTGAGATACATAAATTAAATACTTTAGTCATCATACTATAAAGGATAAAAGTGATATACATGCTTAAGATGTGAAAAACAAAACCAAAAATCTTGTATAAGGATCATTCTTGGCAAATAAACAAAAGTTTGAGACAATAATGACACCTTTGGTTTTATAAGGATCAAAAGGGTCACATTTGTATAAAAATGAGTTTTTATAATAATTATACTTTTCAAAGGGTCAAAAGTGTAAAATTTTGAATTATGGGCCTTAATTTGGGCCTCACGGCTTTTTGGGCCCAAATTGCAAAAATGACAATTTTTATGGATTAAAATCTTAATTTTATGAAAATTGGGCAGAAAATGTCATTTTATTTGAATAAGGGCTGAAAATATAATTTTCTGCAAAGATGGGTTAAAAATGTCAATATATGTATTTTGACCGAATCTGTCAATGATTAAACATTTGGGACGAAAATATAAGTTTTTATAAATTAATTGGCTAAAATGTTGTTTTAATTAAAATAGACCGAAATTGACATTTTATGTAAAAACAAGCCTTTAAATGTTCAAATTTGTTCTTCAAGGACCTAAAGTGAAAATTTTATTAAAAACGAGTTCAATTCGTAAAAATTATGATTTAATGAGCCAAAAATACAATATTCATAATAGTGGGCTTTAATCACTTTGGTAAAACATTCAAACTAAAATGACCAATATCTTAACGAATAAACAAAATACAATGATTTCATGTAGGTTGGGCCTAATACCCTTGATACATGGTTAATGGGCCTTAGTGGTCCATTTAAATGTATATCGAGCCTAACATTTTTCCATGACATGTATATTGGGCTTGGTAGCCCACCTACATGTTAATTTGGGCCTAAGCCATGGATCACATGTTCATTGGGCTTTAGTGGCCCATTTACATGCCTATTGGGACTAAATTACCCTTTTACATGTCTATTGGACCTTAGTGGCCCATCTACATGATAATTGGGCTTGGACTATATAACACTTACACTTGGAATTTGGAAAACTTGAAAACATACACGTAAACATTATACATGGTGAAAAACATGACAATCGTGAAAAGTTGAGGATCTAGTAAGTCTTGTCGGTTGGCACATTTGAGTGTACGATCGTAGCCTGTAGTTATAACCAGAGTTTTATGGAGGGAGAGCGGGAGGTTGTGTATAGATATATACGGGGTGAAACCCCCCCCCCCACGCCTTAGATGTTTGCTACAGCTAGACTAGGCGAGGCTAGGGCGACAAACCTTACCTAAATCAAAATCGGCGCCTGAAAACGCCATGACAGGCAAATTAGTCATTATCAAGCATGGTTGTAATGGCTCAGTTAGAGAATAACTTCATCAAAGATTTTAGTATATTTATACAAATCTAGATGATACTAAAAACATACATACATCGATACTCGATCTTGGAGAGTTTAAGATTACGATACTTTTATAAGCAGAAAATATCGGATTTTATGGGATAAATGCATTTATACATTACCTTCTACTTACAACAGAAAATACAAGGTTTTTATCTGGATTAAATTTTTGTTTATTTATACATTTCAAAAGTAACAAACACACATGCATTAATACTTGATTTTGACACATGACTTTTAAACTACTTTATAGAAAATATCGCACTTTCTGGTGTTTTACGAACCATACAAAACTATTCAATCAAACATGCTTATGAACTCACCAACATTATATATGTTGACGTTTTCAAAATAACTTATATTCTCAGGTACTCGTTAAGCGGAAAAATAAACAAGAATATGGGATTTTGTTTTGTGTACTGTTAAACATCATACATTGAATGTTTTGGTCATGTAATTTAAAAGATTGTATTTGATGTAAACAATGGCATTTGTATTATATTATGCATGGTGATGATGATATTATGTTTCATTTATATTCACTGTAATGATATTTCAAGATAAAGTCATGCATAAGACCCCAAATGTTTCCGCCGTCTGGTTCGACGGTGTGACAGCTGCAGCCCCTGGAGATTCCCATGTGGAAATGGGAGCAGATCACGATGGATTTCATCACCAAACTGCCGAGGACGGAAAAAGGATTTGATGCTATATGGGTCATCGTAGATTGATTGACCAAGAGTGCCCATTTCTTCGCTATACGGGAGAGTTCCTCGGCAGAGAAGTTGGTCGACGTGTATGTTCGCGAGATCGTCGCTCGCCATGGGGTTCCGCTCTCCATTGTTTCTGACCGGGCTGTTAGATTTACTTCCCATTTTTGACAGAAGTTCCAAGAGGAACAGGCATGCATTTGAACTTTAGCACAACATTTCATCCGCAGACTGACGGTCACAGTGAGTGGACCAATTAGACCCTCGAGGATATGTTGAGGGTGTGTATCATTGACTTCGGTGGGAGCTGGGATTCCCACCTACCCATTGCGGAGTTCACCTACAATAACAGCTATCATTCTAGCATTGGCTCCCCACCTTTTGAGCTATTGTATGGGTGGAGATGTCACACCTCGGTTTGTTGGGGTGAGGTTGGACACAGGGTGATGGAACGGACGGAGGTAGTTCTGCAGAATACCGAGAAGATTCAACAGATTAGGCAGCGATTGCAGACCGCTCAGAGTCAACATAAGAGTTACTCCGACAGATGTTGATCTGAGTTAGAGTTTCAGGTGGGTGATATGGTACTCCTAAAGGTCTCACCCTGGAAGGGTGTGATCGGCTTCAGGAAGAGGGGGAAATTGGGTCCCCGTTATATTGGGTCATTCAGGATCATTTCCAGGGTTGGCAAGGTGGCATATAGGCTAGAGCTACCGGAGGAGCTTAGCCAGATTCACAGTACTTTCCACGTTTTGCAGTTACAAAAGTGCATTATGGATCAGGAGGCATTGGTGTCGTTGGATGATATTTAGGTCAATGAGCGCCTGAATTATGTGGGGAGGCCTGTGGCCATTCTAGAGAGGAAGAAGAAAATTCTGTGGAATAATGAGATACCTTTGGTGAAGGTGCAGTGGGAGAATCGGAGGGGATCCGAGTGGATGTGGGAGCCGGAGGCAGAGATGCGGGAGCACTACCCAGTGTTGTTCACCTCAACGGACATCAAGGACGAAGTCTCCTTCAAATGCGGGAGAATTGTAACGCCCCGATTCACTGGTATTGATTTCTTTTGCTATAAGATCTTTTTGATTTCAAGGTCTACTCGATGAGTTGGTTGCTCGATTCGTCGAGTAGTAGCGGGTTGGTCCACGTTTTTAAGTGATCTACTCGCCGAGTCCATGGAGGGAGTCGACGAGTAGAAACTGGAGGATGAAACCCTAATTTTTGAGGTTTTGCATCCTATTTAAAGGATCATTGGCCTCCCCAGCCTCCCCTCTACAGCCTCTTGTCATTCCAAACCCTAAATTCGTCTATGTGTATGTGTGTGCTTTCCTAGTGTGTTAAGCTTTGAAGAAGGATTTTGGTGAGAAGCTTGGGAAAAACAAGTGATTAAAAGCAAGGAATTCGTGAGTAAATCAGAGATCTACTTCCTTGGGCACCCTTTTTGAACGTATTAAGTTGTTACCTTGGCTTGTCTCTTTCTAGATCTCTTTTGGATGGTTTTTAGAAAGCTTTTCTTGTGTTTGAGCTAAGATCTGAAGTTGCAACTTCATATCTGAACTCTTTTTGGTCTCTAAGTCCGTAAAGTTGCCAGCTTTGGCAAGTATGAACCTTCCCTCAAGTGCACGACTTCTTTGCAAGCTTAGATTTGTCATTTTAAGGCTTTAGAGCTCTACATGCACGTAAAGTTTGAAACTTTACGTGATAAGCATGCCTTCGGAAGCTGGATCTGCAATTTGGAGCCTTAACATGGCTTAAAAAGCGTCTGTATGGATGAAGGACTGAAGGGACTCAGCGAGTGGCATGGTCTACTCGGCGAGTCCGATGAAGATTGTCATGAACTCGGCGAGTCGGATGGAGTTTTCCCAACTTTTGTACATATATGAACTTGGCAAGTTGCAAAGGAAACTCGATGATTCGGCCAAGGAGTTTAGGGCCGTAAACCTTAGGAACTTGACGAGTTACTCTTCTAGTGACTCGGCGAGTTGGCAAGTTATGCATGAAACTCGGCGAGTAGCTGAGGGTACTTGATGAGTTGAGGTCAACATGGACTGTTGACCTTGACAGTTGATAGTTGACTTTGACTAAGGGTTGACCAGTGGTCTCCAGGGGACGTTTTGGGAGGTTGGAAATTTACAAGTATGGTTTATAATGAATATAGGTGGTGGAGCTCGTGGTAGTGATTTGAGAGTTTGAGCTTATCTTAATAGTCGACATTTGCGAGGTGAGTTATCCTCACTATATCAATAGGGTCTAAGGCACCAAGGCTGACCCTTTATGATTTTATCCAGATTATGGCGTGATATGTTATTGGTTTATATCCTGGTAGTTAGGATGATGATATGCTTATGTTAGTGGCTTGGTTCGGTCAGTGTCTCGATTATAGAATGATGCTATCTTAGTGACCGGTTAGGTCTGTATCCCTGTCTTTGGGATGTTGCTATGATTAGTGATCCATTCAATCGGTTTGATTGTTATATGATATGAGTTAGTGTATGATATTTATGTGCACATGTTTGTTTCATGGGGGGTTGGGTTGAGGCGGTCTTGATTTTTGCTGTAGGACAACATACCCGATGAGAGGTCCGGATAAGTTGTAGGCCCTGCGAGGCTGTCTAGTCATGCCGAAGGCTCGGAAGCGGTTCAGATAGGTTGTAGGCCCTACGAGGTAATCCAGTCAGGCTGAAGGCTCATTATGCATGATGTTCATTATTTGTTATATGTTATGGTTATATTGGTATGGTGTTGGTATTTTGGGGTGGCTCACTAAGCTTTCGGGCTTACAGTTTTAGTTTGTAGTTTCAGGTACTTCTATTGATCGAGGGAAGGCGAAGGCCTGATCGTACTGCGCCTCCTGTTGCTATGTTTTATGATTGGAAACTAGGATACTCTGATGATTATTATTTTGAAAACAAATTATGTAATGATTAAATGGTTTTTTAAGTGTGTTGAAAAACTTTTAATTTGGCATGATTTATGGGTGTTACAAATATTATGATAAAGGACTCTGAGAGAGTTATCTTGTTAAATACCACATGACATGATTTTGAGCTTTCCTCAAAATCATAGTATAATGTTCTAAACTAGATATTATGATTGTATTCCATATGCTGCTGCAATTGGATTAATCGTATATGTCATGATTATGCATGCAAGCCAAATAAATCATATGCTTAGAGCTTATGTAATGATACGAATATAATCTGAGAACAAGTCACCATGTAGCTTATAGGAGCATTCTAAAGTACTTGAAAGAACTAGATAAATATTTATAATATATGTAGTATTTGAAAGAAAGTAATGTTTAAGCTGTTATACATATGTTGGACTTTAAAATAAATTGATATTACTCTCAATCATAGTCAGGCGTGTCCTCATTTCGAATGAAGATAAAGTTACATGTAAAGTGGTTCCACGTAGATTTTAATTATAGTTACAAATCAAAGTTAGAGTACATTGTGGTTTGGAGAAACACATACAAAGATGCTCAATGAATAGTTCATTATGGAAATGAGCAATCCTTTTATGCAAGTATTGGTATCTTGTTGGGTTTTGAGCACTATAACACTCCTATGATGCACATGCAACCCTAAATGCTTTGGATCTATGTTTCCTCTAATTATACATGCATTTTCAATTTTTCAAAATCATTCTCCCTAACCAGCATACAATTGTTAAATGAACAACACAACTAGTTAAATGATTTACCTCTTAGAAGGACTTGTAGTTCTTGACCTTTGAAAGCTTGAGCACCCCAAGTACAATGCCTCTAATGGTTCACAAACACCAATATGTAATAGGATGCTTGAGAGAATAGGTTACTTAGCACAAAATCAACTTCACTCTCTTAGAATGAATGGGTGGTTAATTTTTGGACTAAGGGTATGCTTTTACAGTTTTGCAAAGCTAGGGTTACATTCATGCAAACCCTAATGCTCCATGACCTTTCACATTCTTATGCTCCATAGGTTTAACCTCCATGGATTATCTCATTGGTTTAGCCCATCTAAATAATCATGCATCATTGGCCCACACTATAAGAATCATTGATTTACATAATCAATCCCCATATATTTAATTAGTCTCTATTGACCACAAAATTAATTCCAAATTAATTCTTGATCAATACTAATTAAATAATATGATTTCATATTAATATATTATACTTGTAATATATAAATAAATCATAAATAACCTTATTCTCAATAGTCCGTCCTATCAAATTGCACTGGTGAAGGCAACCCATAAAGACCATACTATAATCGGGTTAAGTACATCCTAGTTATACTTGTAAGCTTAGACACCAAATCCAACATATCTAAGTCGTACTTAAGCATCTAATACATTCTCAATAATTTTCTCTCTCTCTCTCTCTCTATATATATATATATATATATATATCTTTATATATATATATATATATATATATATATATATATCTTTATATATATATATATATATATATATATATATATATATATATATATATATATAACTGAAAATGTTTGCACTCACAAATTTTATACAAATCAAATTTTCCCAAATCTACTTAACAAAGATCCTTCATTATTTAAAGCACGAAAGTCAAGTTGGTGCAATAGGGCCTTGTTGATATAAGTAGATGTATTTGATTGAAATTTAGTATTTGGATAATTGAACAATACAAGAAACATATATTGTAATGAATTGATATATTGGATATGAGTATATTGTTGAATAATTGTTGTTTTCTATATTAGCATGTTTAAATCCTTGAATAACTAAGTTATTTTAAATGTTCATAATCATTCATAGTTGTGGGAGCATCTATGAGGTAAGACAAATCTAAGTGGATTGGTTGATTCTCATGGAGATAAGAATAGCAAGATCTGCTACCAAATTCGTAAATACTTGATTAGGAGAATAAGTATTGGACTTGACCCGTATCAAAATAATTGTATGGATTGTAGTCATGAATGACATTTTGATCAACGTTGTATCTTTGAATTCTTAGACATGAGATGTATTCTTGGAACTTGAAGTGTATGAATTGTTTAACTTTGACATGGTTTAATGTTGTTCCATCAAAGGCAATTATAAGGGCCATCGTTGGGTATGATATGAACTACATTAACAGACATATGTAGTCAAGATGAGATTTTTTCCTCTTGTTCTTTGAGAGTTAGACATCTAAGGCCTTAATCAAAGTTGAACACTAAATGAGATTGATCGTGATCCATATCTCATGTTCAACATGATGTCTGAGACATATGAATAATTAATACCACAACTTTAGTAACAATTGTAGCTTAGAGCTCCTTGAATTGACTGTTGATGAGATGGCACCCTTCATAAGTTGTTAGGGACAGTAGCCCGTTGTTGGACATTAGCTACTATGAATCTTGTACAAGTGGGAGATTGTTGAATCTATATGCCCAATAATCATTATTGAATGACATTGCTAATAATATATGATCATATAGGGTCACACCTTTATCAAGTTAGCACATTTTGCATATGCATTATTAATTTGATTATTAATAAATAATATAAATTCTTATATTTAATTAGGGAACAATTGTTGTTTTATAGAAGTAATAATTATAAGAGACTATAACTAGTTATTATTTCACATGATATGAATTAATAAGTCATGCACAACCTTTTTGGACTAGTTGGATTCTTTCGTCTTTTACCTAAAGACAAAGTTTATATTTTATAAACTTTGAGTTTATAAAAATTGAAGAATCTTTCTTCTTTTATTAGGTATGGCCGAATTTTTATTCAAAGAATGGAGGTTGCTTGTCAACCTCAATACTATGTCTCTCATGCTTATAAAGGCTACCATTACTTTAGATTAATTTAATGTAAAACCCTTACCTTGCATGGGACAATAAAAGAGTGTGCCTTACATAAACTTTGGCTAATTGTTCAAGTGAATTTTTCCTTCTCTTCTTCCGTTAAAACCGTAGCTTGCTTCTTCCACCCTCTCTCCATTACTTTTGAACTAAAGTAAAGAATTAAAGCTTTCTTGAGTTGTCTCCTTTAGTGCTTATTTGAGTTAAGCACTTATAGGCATAAGACACTCAAGAATACAAGAATAAACTAGCATTCAAAGTGTCTTACTCTTGATGGTGGATACATATAGAGAAATCATAATCTTTGATTTTTGTTATCTTCATCAACAACCCAAAACCAAGTGGGTTTAAAAGCTTCAAAGGTTGTCATTCTAAAAACTCTTTGGTTATTTTTATTTCATTCTAACCTCTATAAATGGATCCTTGATGGTTTGGTTTTGTTATAAACTAAAAATAAACTTGTTAATTTTTTTACGCTTCCGTTGACCGGTTTTACGGAAAACTAACTTATATTTAGTATTGTATGTGTTATCCTGGGGAATTTACTAAAATTCTTGCTTACTGTTTTATGTTTAAATTTTTTCAGATTATTTTATATTAAAGGAAGGGTGTGGCTCGATTGCATTGCATCCATAAGAGATTTCGCACTTAATAACTTATTGTCGATACTATGATAAATGTATTGAATCAAATGGTTTTATTTACTTCTTTGAAGTTGTAATCGGAACGATTTTTTATTTTTGAATGAAAAATTTTGCGTGAAATTTGGTACGTTACATACAAACTCACTAAAATATTATTACGAAGAACTTTATCTTTTGAGTTTTTTTATTTTGGATAAAAAAATCCATATTAGATTTTATAAGAATTACATTTCTTTAAAGATAAAATATTAACACTTTAAAAACTTAATTTAAAAAAAGTTCTTTTTTATAAAGTCAATAGTATAGTGAGTTGAAATATCTCTTAATTTTTTTTTTATCATTTTTGGATTTTTTTATTTTATTTTTTGGGTTTTTATGCAAGTAAAAATTAAAAAAAAAAAAAAAAAAAAAAAAAAAAAAAAAAAAAAAAATCATGACTATACCTATTTTGTACAAAAATAAATTTTAAGAACTTTAGGTTTTCAAAAACGAAAAATAAAATTATTGACAAAAACCAACTTGTACCAAAAAATATGAATATGAACTGAAATTTCGATTTTTTTAAGAACAAATTACTGAAATGATCCATGTGGTTTGCACAAATTTCTCGTTTGGTTCTATCTTTTGTTTTGAATGTTGGGCATCCTTAACGTTTGAGTTTTTACACAGTTAGTCACTCCGTGAATATCCCATTAGCCATCCTTATTGAAAGAGCCCACATGCTTGGAATGCTAGGGGCAATCTCATCTTTTTAATTCAAACCCCTATAAGAACGTTAGTATATGTATACAATTGGCAAAACCCATCTATTTCTCATTCCCTTCTTCTTCTTTGCAACTTCCACCATCTAAGAAGTACATGTAATTGCGAATACTTGTGATTATGGTCATCCTATTGTTATACGCACCTCAACGAATAAGAAAAAACCTAGAAAGCTATTTTATTGTCGTATTAGGAAGGTATTTTTTTGTGCTAAGTCACTATTTTCATCTATACATTTAATCTCTCATGAAATTATTGACATTTCAGGGATCACGATGTGGTTTTGTATGTTGGGCTGATGCAGATACATATGTCCATGCCAAAAGTACGAATGAGCTTCAAACTCAAATCAAGAAATTGAGGTTGTTGTTACTATTAAGTTGGGTTTTCTTTGTGGCTACTGTAATTTAAAATTTGTAATGTAATTGTTTTGGAATAGAATGTAATTAACTTATCAGAAGTTATGTAATGAGTTCCAAACGTTATTTTTTTGGTTTTTGTATTTCCTATTGGATGTATCTCTAATGGAATGGAATGCAATTGAAATGGAATGGAATGAAGTTGTTTTTAGGTTATTGTCTTTACTATTAGTATGTAGCTTCAATGGAATGAAATGCACATGATATTGAATGGAATTAACATGTATTTTGGTTTCTGTTAATGCAATTGGAATGTAACTGGATTGGAATGGAATGTTTAAAATATCCCATAGTTAACAAAGATCATCAAAATATTATCAAAAGATCACTACAATGTTTAAAACATCTTATAGTTAAAAAAAGATCACCCCACTATTAATAAAACATCATCAAAATATTATCCAAAGATCACTGCAATGTTTAAAACATCTTGAAGTTAACATAAGATCATCACAATGTTATCAAAATATCACTACAATGTTTAAAACACTATAAGTTAACAAAAGATCATTACAATGTTATCAAAAGATTACCATAATGTTAACTGTAGACCAACGCAATAACATAATTTAAAAAGCCATTACATTAGGCTACAAAATACATAATCTAGTAGAAGACATTTCAAACAACCTTCTTTTCCTTCTTTCTAGCCCCACCATGCTTGCTAGGACCTACACCATTACCTCCACCATCCTTCTTTCCTTTCCTCCAAGCCCCACTTTGTTTGCTTGGACCTGCACCATTACCTTCACCATGCTTCTTTTCCTTCTTCCCATCTTATTCACCTTTTCAACTCCATTTGTTAGTGTAACATTAAAATTTTAAACCAATTTAAACTTTTTAAAACATATCAAGTTCATGAAAACATTACAACTTTGTTTTCAAAATATTAATTATCAGAGTTTTTCCCAGAAACATAAACATAACAGGAGGAGTTGTACAATCACGCCTTTGCCTTGCCGCGATCCCCTGATGTACCTGAAACAATAAACTCAAACTGTAAGCCCAAAATCTTAGTGACTTGCCCCCAAAATACCGAAACACATACAGTCCACATAACCATGTCACGATAACATATCATCTCAACTGAACAGAACAACACATAACAGGTCCACAACCCTACATATTGTAATACCCACGAGCCTACAGTACGAGTCTCCCTTAGCCCGTAATTGGAATGCTCCCGAGCCCACAGTACGAATCTCCCTTAGCCCATAACTAGAATGCTCCTAGGGTTTTTTGGCTACCGCACAAAGCAGTACAACCTCAACTCATCCCACATAACAAACACATAAATCATAAGAATCAAGCATGCAATAATCATATAACACCACAGGTAGTCCTACAAACCTAACTAACAGGCATAATCACTAGCATGCGACACCAAATCATACTCAGCATCTATCACAATTCAAGGTAACACATCAAATGGGACGACCTTGGTGCCTTAGACCCCTTAGTATAGTGTGGATAACTCACCTTGCAACTAACATTAGAAACTAATAAGTTCAACTCCCGGATCACCAACACGAACTTCACTACCTATAAATACCATAAAACCCTTTCTTCATAAGTTCCCAAATTATCATAATATACTCAAAAGTCAACTGGTAAACTCTTGGTCAAGGTCAACACCCACAGTCAAAGTCAACTGACCATGTTGACTCGACTCGTTAAGTGTAGTTTACCGACTCGTCGAGTCCTTCCTGAACTCGAGGAGTCGTGAAATCCTTGATTGGCTCGTCGAGTTTTCCTTTAACTCACCAAGCTTGTACGTGCCCAAAAATCGGGGAAACTCTAGTCGACTCGGCGAGTCTTCTAACGACTCGCCGAGTTCAAGGCAAACTTCAACGGACTCATCGAGTTGTTCATCCAACTAATCGAGTTCGCGACCAAGTTCATCGGGCTCGTCGAGTTGCTCATCCTACTCGCCGAGTCCTCACAGACCTCCATCCATGCAGACACTTTTTATGCCATGGCAAGGCTGCAGATTATAGATCCAAGCTTCTAAGGCATGTTTATCACGTAAAGTTGCCAACTTTACGCACATGTAAGGTTCTGAAGGCTCTAAATGATCAATCTATGCTTCCAATGGAGCCTTACAGTTTGGGGGAGTCTCATTCTTGCACAAGCTAGAAACTTTGTGTACTAAGAGGCCCAAAGGAGTTTAGTTCTGAAGTTACAACTTCAGATCTGAAGTTGCAACCAAGAATAGCTTCTAATCATACTATGAAAACCCTAGAACTTGACCAAAGAGGGAATATAGAATTAATGAGGTTAGGGTAATGGTTTATACCTTCCAGAAGATGATAACTGCAACGGATCTCAGGTCCTTCAAGCTCCTTGCTTCTGAATGCTTGATCCTCCAAGCTCCTTTCTCCAACAAAATCCTCCTCCAAGCTAACGAATGCAAAAAATGAGCTCACACACGATTAGCATTTTAAAGGGGCAAGAAGCAGTGAAGGGGAGGCTGGGGGATGGCCAATGATCCTTTAAATAGGATGAAATACCCTGAAGTTTAGGGTTTCATATGCCAGCTCCTACTCGTCGAGTCCCTTTATGGACTCGGCGAGTAGGTCACTAAATGCCCGATCCCACCTCGTTGTTACTCGATGAGTAGGGCACCCTTAACTCGTCGAGTAGGACTTAAAACCAAAGAAATTCTTACTTAAATCAATACCTAAGAATCGGGGTGTTACAGATAGGACCAATATTTTCGCATTTTAAGCATGTCACATACTTCTCTTTCCTTAAAGCCCTACCACCCTTCACCATTTCTTCCCATTTAACCACAAACTTCTTTCTTTTCTTATTAGGTCTACCAATAGGTACATGGTGCTTGGGAAGAAGTAATGTTGTAGGACAAGGATACTTTAGCCACATTTATCTTCCATTAATAGGCTCAATCTTGAAGGAATACATTTCCTTCCATGTACTCAACCAGTAAGTGGGATGCACCCATGACTGAGGTAAACCCATATTTATCTTGTCTTTTCTCATGTCCAAAATTTCTTCTAATGCATGTTTATAAGGTATACATGTAAGCTCCCATTTCCTAGATGAGCATGTGCGGTTGTTCATGTCCACCACACATCGATCCATCCATATACTTATGACTTGATACTTTTCATTCCTATAGAAAACATCTTTACAATGTGTTCCATCTCTTTTTTTTCTAATACCAGTGTAGCAGTTAGAGTCATAGGTCCAACTTCCCTATCAATTTCTTTCTGCACAGTCATAATCCTTAATATCTAGTATTCTCTAATGAATTCAAGACAACTAATGATTGGTTGGTAATGACCCTCTTTTAGTTTATTGTTAATGGTCTCACATAGATCAAAAGACCATCATAATGAGCTCTACCAGCATAACAATTTACAAAGTCATAAAACAAATTTCATCTATATTATACAAAAAATAACCACTAACCTATAAAGTGAAACCTAATCCCATGCTGATATGGAATAGATTTAAGCCACTTGTAGCAATCATTATTCATATTGTCACACCCAAAACCAAGAATGGCGGAAACGTTTTGGGGCGGAGGACGTCATGTAAAGTATTACAACAGTGTAAAGTAGTAAACAAGCAACAACATCATCCATTGCATTAATAGTAAGATTTATATACATGTGAGTTCTTTCATAGAAAAAGACATGAAAATAAGTAATCTAAACAAGAGATGAGTCTTGACTGCTCCGTCTTCTCAAAACCTGGTCATCATACCTGTCTACTGGGACCTGAGAATACAAGTTCTTTTGAAAGCGTAGATAAGCATTTAAGTTGTGAGTTCATAAGTATTTAATGGTCCAATATATTGAGGGCCCAATTGTTCCCTCTTCCTGAAGCGGATCACACCCTTCCAAGGAGAGACCTTCAGGAGTACCATATCACCCACCTCAAAATTACAACTCAGATCGGCGTTTGACGTCATAACTCTTCTACCGACTCTGAGCAGTTTGCAGTCGTAGCCTGATCTACTAAATCTTCTTGGTAGTCTGCAAGACCACCTCCGTCCGACCCATCACCCTATGACCAACCTCACTCCAACAAACTGGGGTGCGACACCTCCACCCATACAACAACTCGAATGGTGGGGCGCCAAGACTAGAATGATAGTTGTTGTTGTAGGCGAACTCCGCGAGCAGTAGGTGAGAATCCCGAATTCGAACAAAGTCAATGACATACACCCTCAACATTTCCGCGAGGGTCTGAATGGTCCGCTCGCTCTGGCCGTCTGTCTGCGGGTGGAATGTTATGCTGAGGTGCAATCGTGTGCCCAGCTCCTCGTGAAATTTCTACCAGAAGCGGGAGGTAAACCTAACATCCCGATCAGAGATAATGGAAACGGGAATCCCATGGTGAGACACGATCTTGTGAACTTATATTTCATCCAACTTTTCGGCCGACGAACTCTCCCATATGGCCAAGAAATGGGCACTCTTGGTCAATCGATCCACGATGACCCTAATGGCATCAAACCCTTCTCCGTCCTTGGTAGCTTTATGATAAAGTCCATCATGATCTGTTCCCATTTCCACATGGGAATCTCCTTGGGCTGCAGCTTGCCATGTGGCCTCTGACGCTCGACCTTGACCATCCTACAAGTCAAAGAACCTCTCGACGTACCAAGCGATCTCACACTTCATACACGGCAACTAGTAGCTCAAACTCAAATCCCGATACATCTTGGTGCCCCCCGGGTGAATAGAGAAGTGAGATTTATGAGCCTCCTCCATAACCATCTGCCTAACCCCACCAGACACTGGAACACAAACCCGACCGCATCGGGTCAGCAACCCCCGACAATCCTGCACGAACCTGGTATTCTCACCCTTGATCCTCTCCAACTTCCAATTCTCCGGTCGTATGCCCTCTACCTGGGCATCTCTGATCAAACTCACAAGCGGAGAATCCACCGCTATCCTTATACATACCGCAGGGGTAGAAGATCCAGCCGACTTGCGGCTCAAAGCATCCGCAACCACATTTGCTTTACCAGGGTGGTAAAATATCTCACAATCGTAGTCCTTGACTAAATCCAACCACCTGCATTGCCTCATGTTCAGGTTCGGCTGATCCATGATATGTCTTAAGCTCTTGTGATCCGTGTAAATGGTACGGCAAACCCCATAAGGGTAATGTATCCATATCTTGAGGGCGAACACCACCGCCCTCAGCTCCAACTCATGCGTAGGGTATCTCACCTCATGCGCCTTCAGCTGCCGCGATGCATAGGCTGTAACTCGTCCACTCTGCATGAGGACTGCCCCTAAACCTGTGATGTATGCATCACAGAACACCACAAAATCCTCAACTCCCTCCGGGAGTTTCAAGACTGGTGCCTCACACAAACGCCGACGGAGGGTCTCAAATGCGCTTTACTGCTCGGGGCCCCACCAGAAATCCACCCCTTTCCTCGTCAGACGAGTGAGGCGTACTGCAATCTTGGGGAAATCTCGTATAAATCTCCGATAGTATCCTGCCAACCCCAGAAAACTCCTAATATATGAGGGAGATTTTGGGACCTCCCACTACATAACTGCCTCGATTTTGGCCGGATCGACCAAAATTCCTTCCTGGTTGACAATATGCCCGAGGAACTGGACCTTTCGCAACCAAACCTCACACTTCGAGAACTTGGAGTACAGCCGTTCTCGTGTCAGGACTCCCAATAACTCTCGCAGATGCTCCTCACGCTGTTCTCGGGTCTTGGAATACACCAATATATCATCTATAAACACTATGACCGAGCGGTCAAGCATCGGTCTGCAGACCTGATTCATTAGGTCCATAAACACTGCTGGCGCATTGGTGAGCCCAAACGGCATCACCACGAACTCGTAATGTCCATAAGAAGTTTGGAATGTGGTCTTCTCCACATCTTCCTCTCTAACCCAGACCTGATGATGCCGAGACCTCAAGTCTATCTTGGAAAACCAAGATGCACCCTGCAACTAATTGAAGAGGTCTTCTATCCTCGGGAGTGGATAACGGTTCTTCACTGTTAACTTGTTAAAACCCCGGTAATCATGCACATCCGGTGCGAGCCGTCCTTCTTCCGGAAAAAAAGAATCGGTGCTCCTCATGGAGAACTGCTAGGTCAAATGAGCTGCTTGCCCAAAAGTTCCTATAGCTGCGACGACAGCTCCTGCATCTCTAGTGGCGCCAATCGGTACGATGCCTTAGCGATAGGGGCCGCACTTGGCACCAAGTCGATCCTGAACTCGACCTGCCTCTCCGGAGGTATCCTTGGCAACTCTTCCGAAAACACATCTTCAAACTCCCTGACTATTGGTACATCGGAACCCGAGGTTTCGTCCCTGATTCGCATATCTACCACATATGCAAGATATCCAATACACCCATGCTGAATGTACTGCCAAGCCCTAGCAGCAGAACAAAACCCTAATCCTACTATGGTGCCCTCACCATATATAACCAGTTCTCCCCCACTTGGGGTTCGAACCACCACTCGCTGGCCCTCGCAATCAATCATAGCATTGAACCGACTGAGCCAATCCATGCCCACGATAACGCACACCTCCCCCATGGGGATCGGAATCAAATCTATCAGAAAAGACACCCTGAAAATCTCCAAGTCACATCCTCGATAAACTGAAGAAGCGGAAACCCTGTGCTCGTTGGCAATAGACAATTGCAACGGACACCCTAACTCGCCCACTAGCGCACGGAACTCCCTACTGAAAGACTAAGACACAAAGGACCGACTCGCCCCCGAGTCAAATAAGATAAAAGCAGGCAAAGAGTTCACCAAAAACATACCTAATCACAGGTTCAACAGGTAAGGATACAATAGACAAATAAAACGAGATGACGATAGAAACATACCAGCAACCACATCTGGTGCTGCTCTAGCCTCCTCCGCCTTGAGCTGGAAAGCATGACCCTGAGCCTTCGAAGGCTCTGTCCTAACTGGTCTCCCATCCGTGATCCTCAAAGTAGTAGGCGCTGCATCCTGCACTGACTTGGCAGCGAGTAACAGGCAGTTGGCCTTCAAATAGCCAACCTGATCACAATGGTAACATAACTTCATACTCGATATCAGAGTGGCCTGGCGACAATCCTTCGCATAGTGCCCCTCCTTGCCACACCTGTGGCACCCACTAATGGCTCGACAAATCCGAGAATGAACCCTACTGCACTTCCCACAAGGGCGGCTCGGCTAACTCCCAGACCTCAAATCAGCGGTCTTAGACCGCTTTGACGTTGGCTACGAGTGTGCCGGAGCCGACCGTTGCTCCCTCAGCTGCAGCTCAATCTCTAACTCCCGCCATCTGGCGGCTCCTACAACTCCAAAAGAGTGTCACATCGCTAGGTAGATACAAACTGTTGGATATCAGTCTTGAGCATACTCAGATAACAGGTCATCTGAGACTGCTCGGAAGCAAACTCTCGGCAGAACATCGCCCGCTCAGTGAACATACGGGTGATCTCCGTCACCGACTCCCTATCCTGTCTCAAACTCAAAAACTCCTGTGCCAAACGTTCTCGCTCAACCCTTCGAATGTAATGGGCGCAGAACATATCCCTCAACTGCTCCCAAGTAATAGCAGCTCTTTGATCGTCAGTGTATGCCCCACTCGCAAGTCTCCACCAGTCCTTGGCCCCAGACCTAAGCAGGTTCAGAGTACACCTAACCTTCTGGTCAGCAGGACACGAGCAGGTGAAGAAATACCCTTCCACATCTGAAATCCATCTCATAGCCTTGATGGGATACTGCGTCCCATCAAAAGTAGGGGGCTTCGTGTTATCGAAGTCCCTGTACTAAAAACCCTACCAAATCCTCATCATGTCGTAGATACAACTGATGCAACTGCGGCGGCGGCTGTCTCTGTGAGGGCAGCGTAGCGTCCATCAAAATACTCCATCATTGCGGTCTTAATCGACCCGAACATTTTCGGCAACTCATCCCGGAACAAAGCAGTAACCTCATAGTGCAGGATCGCTCGGATCATGTCATCCATCTCATTTGGCCTCATCTGGCTGATATTCTCAGGTGATATCAACTCCCCCTGTCCGCCCTCTCCTGATCCTGATCCTGATCCCAAACCAGATCCAGTCACGAAGCCCCTGGTCATCACCATTCTGAAACATAACACATGGTGTCAAATAACTTTTACGAATACTAGGGACCAACCCCCGACAAAACACTAGGGGTTGTGACTTCCTTGTGACGCATATGGGTCATATGCTTTCAGTAGTACAGGCCATACTACCTTCCACACCTACCCATATTTGTCCCAAGTATCATCACAAAACCCTAACGATACACATAATCATATCGAGCACTCATGCCCCACTCCTTACATGCCCCGAAGTTGGAGGACTCATCCTAAAAAACCTATTCACCCATGAAACTTCCACCAACCCTGCAGCACTAGCGTATTCCAGCCACACATAACGTTGGACCCTATAGACTTTCGAATATTCAATACCTAAGCTCCCAATCAAACAAGAACTAAACATAAGGCCCAATCAAACATCCTCGGGCTATAAGATCTTAATGATGTATAACCGTGATGCCTACACTAGATAACTACAATAAAGATGTCAATTTCATATAAGGGAAACCCTAGGCTAGCAGGCATCATGTTGTTGGGTTTTGAGCATTCTAACACTTCCTAAGTGTACATGAAACCCTAATAAACCTTGGATCAATGTTTGTCTAAGATACATGCATATAATTAATTTTTCCAAGGTTTATATCCTAGCTAGCATGGCATGGGGAACATGAATCAAATAAAGCTAGAAGAAATACTTACCTTGAAGTTGTAGTTGATTGCTTGGAGTTTTTGAGCCTAGAACCAATAGTGTGGATGCCTCAAGTGGAAATCACAAATCACCACAAACTTGGAACTTTGAGAGAATAGTCACTACTATCTTGAAATTTGCTCTCACCTCAACAAGTGTCAACTAGTCCCATTTCAAGAACCAAAGCCTCCTTTATATAGTGTGGAGGATTAGGGTTACATCCCTAAAACCCATGTCTCTTCATTTCCATGAGATCCATGGGTTAAAGCTCCATGGAGTATCCATGGACTTTTCCATGCAAGCCTAGCCCATTCCAAATAAGCTTTAGCCCACACTATATAAATATAGAAGCCCATATTTAATTAGTAATATCTTTGATCTCTAAATTAATCCTGGATTAATTATAGATCACTACTAATTAAATAATATGATCTTATATTAATATATTAGAACTTATAATATATTAATAAATCATAACTTGTACTATTCTCAAATATTATCCATAAATTGTTCGGGTGAAGTGCAACCCAAATGGACCATACCGGGTTGGGTCAAGTACATACCAAATATAGTTATGAACTTAGACACTATATCCAACAGTCTCCCACTTGGATAAGTCTAATAACTATAGTTGCAAGGTATGACTTCAGAAACCGATCAGCAATCGTAGCTCTTTAAACTCTGTTGAACTAGAATGCACCATTTAAGATATGTGATCATATAATCCTCTGTTCTAGATATCAGCCGGACAAATACATGCAACATGGTCTTGCTTATTGTCCAGCATTTGTTTCCCGATTTCCGATTTGTTTGACATAGAACTTAACTAAACACATCAATTTAGTTCTGACCGGGCCCGGTACATAGGTCACAACAAAATCATCGAGGGGCCCAGATATCAACTTCTAATCCAAGAAGGAACAGATAAACTTCGACTCATATGTTTGTTCTACCACTCAGTGAATTACACACAAAGGCACGTTTTATAACATCGAGTTACCAATGCGTTTTCGTACAATCAATGCATAACCAACTTGTAAATAACAAATCATATCTCTAGGTTTGAAGACTTATATGATATTACCGTCTCACGATCACTCGAGATAGGATTCCATGAAGTGATTCCAGTGAGCGTGGGTTGTGTCCAATGCTCAGAACTTATGAGCACTCATGATTGTTGTAGCCATGTCCAACACCTTAGACCTCTGCAACCAATCATGACAGTCTTGATTCATACCTACTTCCAACATATGACCGACTGTGGAGGTTTGAATAATATGATATACCAAACATAATTATTCTGGAAGTCAAAACATGAAAAAGAAATAAAGTAAACGATTGACAAGAGATAGCAACACTTTACTCATAAATAAAACACCTTTTATTCATCATCAAATGTCAATTACACATTACAAATTTCATAATTTATCTAACTACTAAAACTTATATCATCCTTCAGCCCTATGCTCCGAGCATGCTGAAGATGATTAACCCTACTCAGTCCCTTTGTGAGGGGATCTGTTGGGTTCTCATCCGATGATACCCTCTTTGCTACGAGGATTCCTTCTTCTATTCGATGTCTAATGTAGTGATATTTTCTGTCAATGTGTCTGGATCTCCCATGATCTCTTGGTTCCTTGGCTAAGGCAACTGCACTATTGCTGACACAGAAAATCTCCATCGAATCTTTTATAGCTAGTATAACTTCAAGGTCTCTGATGAAGTTCTTTAGCCATATAGCCTCCTTTGCTGCCTCGCTTGCTGCTATATACTCTGATTCACAAGTGGAATCAGCCACTGTCTCCTGCTTGGAACTCTTCCAAGTGATTGCTCCTCCGTTTAAGGTAAAGACCCAGCCCGACTGAGAGTGGAAATTATCCCTATCAGTCTGGAAGCTAGCATCACTATACCCTACAACTCTCTAGTCATCACTCCCACCGAAGGTAAGGACCCAGTCCTTAGTCCTTCGCAGGTACTTGAGGATATTCTTTACCGCAGTCCAGTGTTCCTTGCCAGGGTTCCTCTGATACCTGCTAACCATGCTCAAAGCAAAGGCTACATCAGGTCGAGTACACGTCATAGCATACATGACCGATCCTACAGCAGAAGCATAAGGTAGTCGACTCATTTTTGCTATCTCAGCCTCAGTACTAGGGCTTTGTGTCTTACTCAATCTGGCATTACTCTGAATGGGTAACTCACCTTTCTTGGAGTTATGCATGTTGAATCTTTTCAACACTTTGTCCACATAGGTGTTTTGACTAAGTCCAATTAGTCTTTTACTCTGGTCTTTCAAGATCCTTATCCCTAGGATATAGGCCGCTTCACCAAGGTCCTTCATAGCGAAACAATTCCCAAGCCAGGACTTTACTTCCTGCAAAGTTGGGATGTCATTTCCTATGAGTAGTATGTCATCCACATACAATACCAAGAAGCTGACTATACTCCCACTAGCCTTGACATAAACACAAGATTCATCTTCACTCCTAGAAAAGCCAAATTCCCTGACCTTTTCATCCAAGCAAAGATTCCATCTGCGAGGTGCTTGCTTCAATCCATAAATGGATTTCTCAAGCTTACACACTCTATTAGGGTACTCGTTGCTGACAAAACCCTCTGGCTGACTCATGTAAACATCTTCAACCAACTTTCCATTAAGGAAAGCGGTTTTGACATCCATTTGCCATATTTCATAGTCATGAAATGCAGCTATGGCTAACAGAACCCGAATAGACTTAATCTTGGCTACTGGAGAAAAGGTCTCATCATAGTCCACTCCAGGAATTTGGGAGAAGCCCTTTGCAACCAGTCTAGCCTTATAAGTGTGTACTTTACCATCCATGTCGGTCTTCTTCTTGAAGACCCATTTGCACCCTACGGTCTTACGACCTGGTACATTCTCAACCAAGTTCCAAACTTGATTGTCATACATGGATTGTATCTCGCTATCCATAGCCTCTTTCCATTTCGCAGACTCGGGGCCTGCCATGGCTTCCACGTAACTGTTAGGTTCATCCATACCTACTAGTGTCTCATCACTAATAACTGTCTCACCTTCCGCAGTAATATGAAAACCATAGTAGTGCTCAGGTGCATTCCTAACTCTCGTGGAACGTCTCAGAGGTACAGAATCGTCAATTGGCTCAGCAGGAGTTTCCTCCTCAAGATGAGGGCTAGGGTTTGAAGTTCCTTCACCACTTGACTCTTGAAGTTCTTCAAGGTCAATTTGCCTCCCACTGTCTCCTTGGCTTATAAATTCTCTCTCTTGAAAGACTCCTCTTCTTGCTACAAAGACCACATTATCACTAGGTCTGTAAAAGAGGTAACCAAAGGATCTTTGTGGGTAGCCGATGAAAATACACCTCTCGCTTCAGGGTTCTAGCTTATCATGAGACTCGCGCCTCACAAAAGCTTCGCAACCCCAAATCTTGATGTGATCTAGTTTGGGTACTTTACCAGTCCACATCTCGTGAGGAGTTTTGGCAACTTTCTTTGTAGGGACTAGATTAAGGATATGGGCGGCAGTCTCTAAGGCATACCCCCAGAATGAGATTGGTAGCGAAGCTTGACTCATCATGGAACGAACCATGTCTAACAAGGTTCTATTATGCCTCTCAGCCACACCATTCAACTGCGGTGTCCTGGGAGGTGTCAATTGTGAGACAATCCCACATTCCCTTAGATAGTCGAGGAACTCTGAACAAAGATACTCACCACCACGATCGGATCGAAGCATCTTAATGTTCCTGCCCAATTGATTCTCGACTTCCTGTTTAAATTCCTTAAACCTTTTGAAAGTCTCTGACTTATGCTTGATTAAGTAGACATATCCATATCTACTGTAATCATCGGTAAAAGTCAAATAATAACGATTAGCATCCCTTGTGGCATGTTTGAATGGTCCACACACATCCGTGTGCACAAGGTCCAACAAACCTTCACCTCTCTCACTAGAACCTGTGAAGGGAGACTTTGTCATTTTTTCAAGTAAGCATGATTCGCAACTATCATCTGACTTTAGGTCAAACGACTCCAAGACTCCATCTCGTTGGAGTTGGCCTATGCGCTTCTTGCTTAGATGTCCAAGTCGACACTGCCATAACGATGCTTTATCCAAGTTATTATTTTTAATAGAATCAATACACGTCACATTATTTCCTAAGTTATCAACCACAGATACTGTTTCATACACGCCATCACAAGGTAATGCTTTAAAATAAAGAACATTATTAAAGAAAGCATCAATAGAACCAACTTCATTATTAAATGAAAAGGTAAAACCTTGTTTATACAATGCATGAAAGGAAATAATATTTCTTGCCATTTCTAGCGAATAACAACATTTATTCAAATCTAAACTAAACCCACTACTTCGCGACAAAGTATAAACTCCAATCTTGGTGATAGGTGTAACTTTCTTATTCCCCATGATTAAGTTTATTCTTCCTTGCTCCACATTCTCACTTCTTCTTAGTCCCTGCAAGTCACAAAAAATGTGAATACCACAACCGGTATCAAGGACCCAAGATTTAGAATGGGGTGAGTTATTAGAAATGATAGTGTAAATACCTGCATGGTTGGGTTTAAGAGTAAAGGAGCCATTTGGGCAGTTTCGCTTCCAATGTGCCTTTTCATGGCAATAGAAGCATTCAACCTCTTTTGGGTCAGAAGAAGGAGTGATGAAACCTTTCTTGGTTCCACTTGAAGAAGATCCATCAAGGGTCCTAACCTTGGTACCCTTCGAAGAACTCTTTCTCTTCTTCCCTCATCCTTTCCCGATTGCCAAGATAGGGGCGGAGTTTGTAGAAGTAGGAGTAGTAACAACCGCCTTACCCTTAAGACCACTTTCTGCGGTCTTTAAGAGTCCTTGAATTTTGCTGAGTGTGACCTCTTCCTTGTTCATGTGGTATGTCATGCGGAGTTGATCATAACATGAAGGTAAGGAGTGCAAAATGATATCTATTGCAAGCTCCTCAGGGAAGTTCACATTTAGCTTCAGCAAACGGTCAACAAATCTTTGCATTTTCTGGATGTGGTCCGTGATGGGTTCACCATCCTTCATGCGAGTTGTTATCATGGAGGAGATGATTTCATACCTCTCTTCACGAGCACTTTGATGGTATCTTTCCATCAAGTCTTGGTGCATCTCATAGGGGTAGAAATCTTCATAGGATTTTTGGAGATCCGCGGTCATAGAGGCCATCATGATGCACGCCACTTTGGTGGCATCCCTTTCATGTGCCCTAAACTCAGCGATCTCTTGAGGAGTAGCAACTGTCTCATCAATCTCCTTAAGCTCCTTATCGAGGACATATTCCTTGTCCCCGTTGCGAGTAATCATTCTGATGTTTCTGATCCATTCAGTAAAGTTGGATCCATCAAAAGTGACTTTCCCACATAAGTTCATAAGAGTAAAGGAGCCATTGGGATTAGAGCCAGAAGCAGTAGTGTTGCAGACATCTGAAAACGAAGAAGGTTTTAGTTTAGATATAGAGATAGTCCTTAATAAAACACCCAAATGTAGTATTAAGGCTAGGATCCAATCACAATATATTACAACTTAGAAGAGGTATGCCGTAGTCTAAGTAATAACATATTTGAAAGGTAGGTGAATGATGATTCACCAATTTCCACCAAAAAACGAAATAGTAAATATTAAGTTTTTGAATTGGTACTTAGAAATTCCTAGATTCTTTTGAGATTCAATGAACTTTTCAAAGGCATGTTTCAATCTCGAGTGTGCCCTCCAAGTTTTGTGACTGGGATGCCGAGGATCACAAAACGAGGTGTGAAGTAACCATGAAAACTACTTGGTACCCTTAATAAATTACCCCTCAATCGATGTGCCGGTTAACCACACACGCTACATCGATACTATGATAAATATTAAGTCACCCTTTACCTACCTTGTTAAGTCTAAGTTAGTGTGCCGGTTAACCACACACGCTCCACTAACGACTTAGAAAAAGTGTAAAGTGTAATTTCATGGATTAGCACCTTATTCACATTTTTCCTAAAGTAACTAAGATTGGGAATTTAATAAAACATTTAGTTACTTTATAATATTCATCATACTTTTAATGAGAATTTATAAGTCCTTGTCTTACCCGTTCGGCTAACGACCCTCCACCGGTCAAGCAAGCGGTGGGTGAGAGTGGACACCCATTAAGTTGCCATTTTATAGGCAACAACCTTGTACCCACCTTATAGACCGGCTTCGTGAATGAGGTGTACTGGCGGTAAGACGACTTTGTTCTTATACATACATACATACATATATATATATATATATATATACGTACATATATATATATATATATATATATATATATATATATATATATATATATATAATTATTAAATCATAATAATATAAGTATAAGGGTTGAATTTTAACTTTTTAAAATTCTAAGGGTTGGAACTAAAGTTTTTAATATGACTTTACTTGTTCCAAAACTTGAGGGTAAGTTTTGTAAACTTTCAAAACTTTTCATTTCTTGTAACTTATGAGTTTAATAGAGTAATAAAATGAAAACTCTTCATTTTTATAACTCTTGTGTTCTTTTAATGGTTTTTTAAGCCAAGTGACTTTTGGTTTTCCATAACTTGAGGACAAGTTATGGACTCCATTAAAACACATTATGATCAAAATTAATCTACCACATAGGTTACAAATAATTCCTATGAACATCTAAACATCATAAGAACAAGAACATGAATATGAACACTTTCATGAATCAAAATCACACTTAAACTTTGTAATTTTGATAACTAGTTGTTGTAAATGAATTAGCAATGACATTACACCATCTAAAACAAGTTTTCAAGTACCAAAACAGTTTAGGGTAATGTTTCTAATCCATTTCTAGCAACTAAAGTCGAAAATTTGCACTCTGTCGACCCTACTCGCCGAGTGCATGAACCTACTCGACGAGTAGGTTGAAGATACAAGTGAACTCGACGAGTCCCCCCATGGACTCGACGAGTCCAGCAGTCAGACAGCAAGTTTTTTTGACTTTTCCAACTATATTGCATCAAGTATCAAACAAACAAGCCTAGGCTCTGATACCACTGTTGGGTTTTGAGCATTCTAACACTTCCTAAGTGTACATGCAACCCTAATAAACCTTGGATCTATGTTTGTCTAAGATACATGCATATAATTAATTTTTCCAAGGTTTATATCCTAGCTAGCATGGCATGGGGAACATGAATCAAATAAAGCTAGGAGAAATACTTACCTTGAAGTTGTAGTTGATTGCTTGGAGTTTTTGAGCCTAGCACCAATAGTGTGGATGCCTCAAGTGGAAATCACAAATCACCACAAACTTGGAACTTTGAGAGAATAGTCACTACTATCTTGAAATTTGCTCTCACCTCAACAAGTGTCAACTAGTCCCATTTCAAGAACCAAAGCCTCCTTTATATAGTGTGGAGGATTAGGGTTACATCCCTAAAACCCATGTCTCTTCATTTCCATGAGATCCATGGGTTAAAGCTCCATGGAGTATCCATGGACTTTTCCATGCAAGCCTAGCCCATTCCAAATAAGCTTTAGCCCACACTATATAAATATAGAAGCCCATATTTAATTAGTAATATCTTTGATCTCTAAATTAATCCTAGATTAATTATAGATCACTACTAATTAAATAATATGATCTTATATTAATATATTAGAACTTATAATATATTAATAAATCATAACATGTACTATTCTCAAATATTATCCATAAATTGTTCGGGTGAAGTGCAACCCAAATGGACCATACCGGGTCGGGTCAAGTACATACCAGATATAGTTATGAACTTAGACACTATATGCAACAAATGTATCTGGCAATTCTACCATGCAATTCCTGAAGATCCCTAGCCTAGTACTAACATGTTGTTCTATCGTATCACAGAATCAATTAAATGTATGGTATTTTGGGGTCTACTTACTAGCTTAGGCTGATCGTACGCCCTGCATCCTCCTTTATTTATTTTGAAAACCATTTAAGACCATTTTTGAAAATCTTTCCTTCATTTGAGTCTAGATCCACATGAATGTTCCTCCAATTCACTCAAACCAAGGCTCTGATACCAACTTGTACCATCATAATTTCAAACCAATTTAAATTTTTTTAAAACATGTCAAGTTCATCAAAACACAACAACTTTATTTTCAAAATATTAATTATCAGATTTTTTCCCAGAAACGTATACATAACAGGAGGAGTTGTACGATCACGCCTTTGCCTTGCCACGATCCCCTGTTGTACCTGAAACAATAAACTGGAACTGTAAGCCCGAAAACATAGTGAGTTACCCCCAAAATACTGAAACACATACAGTCCACATAACCATGTCACGATAACATATCATCTCAACTGTACAGAACAACACACAATGGGTCCACAGTCCTACAAACTGTAATACCCACGAGCCCACAGTACGAGTCTCCCTTAGCTCGTAACTGGAATGCTCCCGAGCCCACATTACGAGTCTCCTTTAGCCCATAACTAGAATGCTCGTAGGGTTTGTTGGCTACCACACAAAGCAGTACAACCTCAACTCATCCCACATAACAAACACATAAATCATAAGAATCGAGCATGCAATAATCACATAACATCACAGGTAGTCCTACGGACCTACCTAACAGGCATAACCACTAGCATGTGATAGTAAATCATACTCATCATCTATCACAGTTCAAGGTAACGTATTAAATGGGACGACCTTGGTGCCTTAGACCCCTTAGTATAGTGTGGATAACTCACCTTGCAACTGACATCAGAAACTAATAAGCTTCAAATCTCGGATCACCAACATGAACTTCACTACCTATAAATACCATAAAACCCTTTCTTCATAAGTTCCCAAATTATCCTAATACACTTAAAAGTCAACTGGTCAACTCTTGGTCAAGGTCAACGCCCACAGTCAAATTCAATTGTCCATGTTGACTCGACTCATTGAGTGTAGTTTACCGACTTGTCAAGTCCTTCCTGAACTCTAGGATTCGTGAAATCCTTGATTGGCTTGTCGAGTTTTCCTTTAACTCCCCTAGCTTGTATGTGCCCAAAAATCGAGGGAACTCTAGTCGACTCGGCGAGTCTTCTAACGACTCGGCGAGTTCAAGGCAAACTTCAACGGACTCGTCAAGTTGTTCAACCAACTCATCGAGTTCGTGGCCAAGTTCATCGGGCTCGCCGAGTTGCTCATCCAACTCGCCGAGTCCTCGCATACCTCCATCCATGCAGACACTTTTTAAGCCATGGCAAGGCTACGGATTACAAATCCAAGCTTCTAAGGCATCTTTATCACGTAAAGTTGCAAACTTTACGCACATGCAAGGTTCTGAAGGGTCTAAATGATCAATCTATGCTTCCAATGGAGCTTTACACTTTGGGGGACTCTCATTCTTGGACAAGCTGGAAAATTTGTGTACTAAGAGGCCCAAAGGAGTTCAGTTCTGAAGTTACAATTTCAGATCTGAAGTTGCAACCAAGAATAGCTTCTAATCATACTATGAAAACCCTAGAACTTGACCAAAGAGGGAATCTAGAATGAATGAGGTTAGGGTAACGGTTTATACCTTCCAGAAGATGATAACTGCAATAGATCTTAGGTCCTTCAATCTCCTTGCTTCTGAATGCTTGATCCTTCAAGCTCCTTTCTCCAACAAAATCCTCCTCCAAGCTAACGAATGCACAAAATGAGCTCACACACGATTAGGGTTTTAAAGGGGCAAGAAGCAGTGAAGGGGAGGCTGGGGGATGGCCAATGATCCTTTAAATAGGATGAAATACCCTGAAGTTTAGGGTTTCGTATGCCAGCTCCTACTCGTCAAGTCCCTTTATGGACTCGGCGAGTAGGTCACTAAATGCGCGATCCCACCTCGCTGTTACTCGATGAGTAGGGCACCCTTAACTCGTCGAGTAGGACTTAAAACCAAAGAAATTCTTACATAAATCAATACCTATGAATCGGGGCGTTACAGTTAGGACCAATATTTTCACATTTTAAGCATGTCACATACTTCTCTTTCCTTAAAGCCCAACCACCCTTCACCATTTCTTCCCATTTAACCACAAACTTCTTTCATTTTCTTATTAGGTCTACCAATAGGTACATGGTGCTTGGGAAGAAGTAATGTTGTAGGACAAGGATACTTTAGCCACATTTTTCTTCCATTAATAGGATCAATCTTGAAGGAATACATTTCCTTCCATGTACTTAACCAGTAATTGGGATGCACCCATGACTGAGGTAAACCAATATTTTTCTTGTCTTTTCTCATGTCCAAAATTTCTACTAATGCATGTTTACAAGGTATGCATGTAAGTTCCCATTTCCTGGATGAGCATGTGTGGTTGTTCATGTCCACCACACATCGGTCCATCCATAGACTTATGACTTGATACTCGTCATTCCAATAGAAAACATCTTTACAATGTGTTCCATCTTTTTTTTCTAATACCAGTGTAGCAGTTAGAGTTAGAGGTCCACTTCCCTATCAATTTCTTTCTGCACAATCACAATCCTTAACATCTAGTATTCTCTAATGAATTCAAGACAACTAATGATTGGTTGGTAATGACCCTCTTTTAGTTTACTATTAATGGTCTCGCATAGATCAAAAGACCATCATAATGAGCTGTACCTACATAACAATTTACAAAGTCATAAAACAAATTTCACCTATATTATACAAAAAATAACCACTAACCTATAAAGTGGAACCTAATCCCATGCTGATATGGAATAGATTTGAGCCACTTGTAGCAATCATTATTCATATTTTCACACCCAAAACCAAGAATGGCGGAAACGTTCTGGGGCAGAGGACGTCATGTAAAGTATCACAACAGTGTAAAGTAGTAAACAAGCAACAACATTATCCATTGCATTAATAGTAAGATTTTAATACATGTGAGTTCTTTCATAGAAAAATACATGAAAATAAGTAATCAAAACAAGAGATGAGTCTTGACTGCTCCGTCTTCTCAAAACCTGGTCATCGTACCTATATACTGGGACCTGAGAATACAAGTTTTTTTGAAAGCGTAGATCAGCATTTAAGCTGGTGAGTTCATAAGTAATTAATGTCATTGTTTGTATAAGTATCAATGAAAATGTTTGTAAGTATTTGTAAACGTTTGAACTTCCTAGAACCTTTAAATGAAAGTAATTAATGTCATTGTTTGAATAAACTAAAAGAAAGTTTGATTTACATAAAAAGTGGAAAAAACTTTTCCTTACAATGCAACTTTAAATGAAAACTATGCTATTACATGTTTCCTAGCAATCTATCATAACTCCTAAGAGTAGCTCAAGAATCCGATCTTCAATCAAGTGATAGAAATCCATCTTCCCGATCAGATTTATTATACTCTTTCTTTAAGTTTACTTCACTTTTACTTTGATTCTTAAAACATGAACATGTGACCCAATCACATCATGTAACAAGAATCTCAGAATAGAAACTTAATCGAGTTAGATAGTGGACTTTACCTGAAGTAGAGTCAAACTTATTGACTTTACCAGCCTTATGATCTTTCAGATAAATTTGGCAGCTTTGCAACCAATGCCCTTTCCTTTTGGCAATAGAACCATATTGACCCTTTGGGAATTATACATGGGACAATCTCATTATTAGTCTTTCTCTTTACCATTTGGTCACCTGAGTGGACTATAGCCGATCCCTTTCCATTGGGAAGAGAATGTTTTTTTTTTCTGGATTTCCAGTGTCACCATTATCAATGTCCATAAAGTTTTGGGAAGTCGATCTTCTAATCAAATTTGCTTTACTAGCATTCCAAATCATTGTTTGTTAGTAGTACTAAGCAAATTGATAAGATCATTAAGGGTCTTGTCAAATTCTATCTCATAGGAGTCCTAAAAGAACTCACTATGTTACTTAGAAAGTGATTGAACCACCAACTTTCTCAAGACGTTGACACCCAACTCTCCCAGCTTGTCAATATATGACTTCATCTCCAAGATGCGACCACACATAGACCTTGCTTTCCAATAGGGCTAAAGTGACCTTGAGCTTGAGGGATTGGGAGAATAATTGGAGGAGGTAGGGAAGTGAAGTTCCAAGAGATTTAAGAAGATCATGGATGTCTGAATTAGACATCTTTTGGGAGATATTCAAGATAGTTGATTTAAAGTCCTTAATATAACACCCGAATATGAAATATTAAGGCTAGGACCCAACACAATATTTTATAACTTGGAAGAGGGATGTCGTAATCCAAGCTATAGAAGATTTGAAGGTAGGTGAATGACAATTCACCAATTTCCACCATGAAAACGAAATAATTTAATTAGGTTTTACTTGGATTTGAAACTCCTAGATCTTTTGAGATTCATTGAACTGTTCAATGGCATGTTTTAATCTCGAGTGTGCCCTTCAGATTTTGTGACTAGGATACCGAGGATCACAAAACAAGGTGTGAAGTAACCATGCAAATTACTTGGTACCCTTAAGTGTTTACCCCTCAAACAATATGTCGATTAACCACATATGCTCCATCGATACTATGATAAACATTAAGTTACCCTTTGCCTACCTTGTTAAATATGAGTTAGTGTGCCGGTTAACCACACACGCTCCACTAACCTACTTAAACATACATACATACATACATACATACATACATATATAAATATATATATATATATATATATATATATATATATATATATATAAACTTATAATATTATAAAGTATAAGGGTTGAATTTTAACTCTTAAAATTCTAAGGGCTAAACTTGGAATTAAAGTATTCATAAGAGAAAACTTTTTCAAATTCCAAAACTTCAGGGCAAGTTTTGAAAATATTCAAAACTAACTAATTTCATAACTTATGTGTTTAAAGTAGTTTTAATTAAAAGAGTCTTCAAGTTTGAGGACAAGTTATGGAAGACTTTAAACTAATAAAAGAATGTACCTTTTCTTTATTTTGTAACTTATGGAATTAATTAAGGTTACACATTTTATTACTTAATGAAGTGACTCTTGAACCTCCATAAATTGAGGACAAGTTATGGAGTCATAAAACCAATTAATGAGAACAAGACTCTTCATTTTGTAACCTTTTCCATCTTTTATGGGTTTTAAGAAACTTAAATGTGATCTTTTATGTAACTTGAGGAAAATTTACACAAACACAGTTTAGAATCATCTCTTAGATTAAAATGGATTAAAAACACATAATCAATTAACTTATCTATTAATCTAAGGAACTCATATGAACAAAGACAATACACATCAAACTTTTCCATGTAATTAGCTTAACTTTTAAACTAATACAAAACATGAATCTATTGACAATTATCTTTGAAATTCGATTATTATGAACATTACCACATCAAAAATAAGTTTATAAGTCCAAAACATCTTAGGGTAATGTTCCTACTCCAATTCCAGCCAAAACAATCGAATATATGTTGTTAGGGGGTCCTACTCGTCGAGTGCATGAATCAACTCGGCTAGTTGGATGCTTTTTGCCTTGGACTCGTCGAGTCCCTTCATGGACTCGGCGAGTCTGCTGTGCAGACAACAACAAAATTTGATTTTTTTCATTTAAATTTGCAAGTATAACAAGAAAATAAGCCTAGGCTCTGATACCACTGTTGGGTTTTGAGCATTCAAACACTCCTAAGTGTACATGCAACCCTAAATACCTTGAATCTATGTTTTCTCTATTATGCATGAAAATATTAATATTCCAAGGTATTCATCCTAACTAGCATAATAACATTGATTCATATGAACATCTCAAGTTAGAATTACATACCTCTTTGATGTAGAATATCTTCATGAAGCTTAAGTGCATAGTTCCCCAAGTGTGACACCTCAAATGGTTCACACAACACCATGAACACTTGGAGTAACCTTGAGAATAAGGATACTTTGGTTCTCTCTAGTGAAATCGGCTAGCCCTCTTAGTGTACCTACACTAGTGCCAATTTCACCAACCAATGACATCTTTACATAGTGTGAAGACTAGCGTTAAACCCATGACCTTTCATTTCATATGATCCATGGGTTAAACACTCCATGGACTATCCATGAAAGCTTAGCCCAACCTAAATGAACCTGGCCCACCATAGATTATATCTAAGAGTCCATATTTAATTAGTTCCTTTTGATCAATTAATTAATTATAAATTAATTCTTTATCAATACTAATTAAATAATATGATTATATATTAATATATTAGAGCTTATAATATATTAATATATATCACTAGTATCCTTTTTCCTCATCTTGTCTATCCAATTGTCCTGATGCATGCAACCCAAATGGACCATGCCGGGTCGAGTCAAGTCATACCAATTATAGTTATTGACTTAGACATTAATCCAATAGTGGTCTCTCTAGTCAAGTTGTCGGTGTGAGAATGGGAATGTCTAGAGAATCTATGAGAATACTCAATCTATTTCTAGTACTATTTTTAACTTGAGATCCTTATTGAATCTTTTTATAATCACATAGGGTATACAAGTTATCTATAACTCGGATCTAATAGACATTCGAATATGTGATGCTACTCTAAATCCACATCCAAACAAGGAAAAGGAAGTCAAGTGAAACCACACATTCTAAGTCTACGAGATCTTTATTGTATATAACTCTTTGATGTATACACCTTGCAATTGTAGACCGACTAGTAAGGGTCTTTTAATTCTCACATAATTATTTACAGTTATTTTAAGACACTCATATAGTATCTTTGTTTTGGGTTTGATTCTTAAGTTTCTTGTTATTGTACACATTTAGTATTGTTATTGGAGAGTATCCTAAAATACTCCTATAGTATTTTACTTTATGTTTTGTTCTAAAGAATTCTTTGGACCTAGAATTTGGTAAGTTTTAGGTTTGTCGCAACACCACAATCATTCCTGAACACACGTTCACCATATCTTAAATAAATATAGTTGATCATGCTATATTCATCCGAGATACGAGTACATAACTGCCCAAGTTTGACTGTTGTGTCCAACAATTAAAGACTTTTGTTATGTTCTAGTATGATACTATTCTATAGTAAGTATGTAGGTACGTAGATATGTATACTTTTAGTTAAGTATTTTAGTACTTCAAGGTTTAAACTCTTGGTCAGAGTATTTTAATCCCATTCCGTTTATAGTTTGTATATCTTTTATGGGTTGATACACTCGATTTACTATAAACAATGCTCTGATACCAATCTGTCACACCCCAAAACCAAGAACGGCGGCTATGTTCTGGGGTGGAGGACGTCATGTAAAGTATCACAACAGTGTAAAGTAGTAAACAAGCAACAACATCATCTATTGCATTAATAGTCAGATTTTAATACATGTGAGTTCTTTCCTAGAAAAAGACATGATAATAAGTAATAAAAACAAGAGATGAGTCTTGACTGCTCTGTCTTCTCAAAACCTGGTCATCGTACCTGTCTTTGGGACCTGATAATACAAGTTATTTTGAAAGCGTAGATAAGCATTTAAGCTGGTGAGTGCATAAGTATTTAATGTCATTATTTGTATTAGTATCAATGAAAATGTTTGTAAGTATTTGTAAACATTTGAACTTCCTAGAAAATCCCATATTTTCTACTAGTATAAAAGGAGTCTTCTACCGAGACCGGAATAAAAGTAAGTAAGTAGTCTTCTAACGAGACCCGCTGAAAGTAAGTAAGTAGTCTTCTAACGAGACCCGGTGAAAGTAAGTAGTCTTCCAACGAGACCCACTAAAAGTAAGTAGTCTTCTCATGAGACCCGTTGAAAGTAAGATAATAATGCGATTGATAGTCCTTCTACTAAACGTTCTCCATATAAGAGATTCTGGGAACTAAAGGTGACTTCCAAAATGAATTGCTATGTCGAATAATCCACATCAATGTTATGAAATCATATATATACCCAAAACTATAACTATAATAGCTTACTAGGAATTTATATATATATATATATATATATATATATATATATATATATATATATATATGAATAGATGAATGTATACCTTTGCTACCCAAAGGTACTGAACTAATTGATTAGAACCTTTATATCTACATATGTATACATAATATATATCTAAGGTTTAGACGACTTTCAGACAACTAACCGATACCTTAAGTACACATCCAAACAAGGAAAAGAAAATAAAGCGAGTTATCAGTCCTAAGTCCTTTAAACATTATTTATATAACTATACATATTTAGACATGCTTTTAACAATTGTACTAGGAAGAGTAAATAGAATCTCCTAAACTATACCTATTATAGTTTACTTGTAATATATGTATAAGAATGAATGAAAGTATTCCTTTGCTACCCAAAGGTACTGAACTGACTGATAGAACTTTTTTGTCTACATATGTATTCATAATACATAACTATTATTAGACATGCAATTGACAATATATATTTAAGAAGAAGTTTAGTAAAATATTTGAAGAGTTTAATAATAAATATCTATGACTTGATGTCAGTTTATAAACGATTTAAAAGTAGTTTGTTTGATAAGACAGTTGGAAGTATATGAAATCCATAGTTTGAAACACAGTTAATACAAAGTTTTGAAAGGAAAGGTTTCGTATATAAAACAAGTTGGACAAAGAGTTTGACAAGTAAAAACGTTTGAGAGAACATTTTGAAGTAGTATGCTTGGTAAAACAGCTAAAAGCGTAGTAAATCCATTCGTGTACTAGTTATTAATCACATGTGATTGATATAATAACTAATATGATTCAACTTGTATTCCCCCCCCCCCCCCCAATAAAAGCATTTAAAAACATTTAAAAGGTTAATTAAGGGGCTGTGAACTCACCTGTAGTGAGTGGATTGTACGGAAGTGTTGGACAAGGTGCTAGGTGTCAAGTGAAGACTTGAACACACACAATGATCCTAGTTAACATATAATAAAACATATATGTATCTAATTAGTCATTTAACAGCTAATTAACCAAGTTAAGACACCCTAGGACATGGAAACACTTTGATTCAAGTGCTATAGGTACCAAAGGGTTGCATCTAAAGTTTACATGGCATGGCAATGAAGTTTATGGCCCAAGGACCACTCCTTATGGATTTTACGGCCTAAGGTCATTTCCCCCATGAGTTTATGGTCGTAAACTCATGGTAATAAGTTCCATTTGGTGATTTAAGGTCTTATAAGTCAAGAGTAAGCATTCTATGATCAAGTCCAAGCCTTAGGAAGCATTAGGGCCACAATATCACCCCTTTATAGAGTTTACGGCCTAAGGACCATTTTCTTATGAGTTTAAGGTCGTAAACTCTATGTGGACTTGGTTTCTTTGATGTTTAAGGTCCTAAACACTTCAAGGAAGTGATCTAGACTAGTGTCCAAGGCCAAAGAAGGGACTGGGGTTCATTTAACAACACTTATAAGGGTTTACTGCCCAAGAACATCTCTTGGCCATAAACACCTTTGATCTTATGATTTCTTGGTGTTTTCTAAGTTTAAACAAGATCATTCAAGCGCACAACCAGCTAGTACAAGTGTACTTACAAGATAGAAGCATGATTGGGTGTTTAAGGTCCAAGAACACTAGTGTATGTTCTTAGTGTTCTTGGTGTTTTGAAGAACACTTGAACATCTAAGTGAAAACCAAGAATGAATGGATGAAATGATGTATAACAACTAGATGTTAGGTTATAACAACAAATGAAATTAAGAAACACTTACGTTTTCGGAAAATCAAGAGAAGGGTGGGATGATACTTGAGAGAGAATGGTGAGAGTTCTTGAGGTGGGAAGTTAAAGAATGAGAGAATGAAGAGTAAACTCATGCCTAAGGCATGAGTTTGCGGCCCTAAGGGAGTTCACGGCCCAAATCCATTTTGTTTGGCCATGAACACCTAACCAAGGTGTTGATTGTTTGATTGGTACCCCGATATCCTAGAAATTACTTCCATTTATTCGTTCGTTTCAAGAATAATTATTAAAGATACTCAAACGGACTTTAAACTGGCTTAAAATTAGCAAAAAAGTGTTTATATTTTAATTGAAGTGCTTGACTGTAGGGTTTGTACGAATGAAAATTTTGGGTTGTCACACATATCCTTCAACTCCTCCATTGCATGGTTATATTCTTGAATTGTGGTTACAACAGCACAATTCCATAATGTATCCTTAAAGACCTTACCCGTCCACTTAACCTTCATATTTTCATGTATGTGACACAGACAAAACATGTGTTCTGTATAAGGAAATATAGTAGCAATTACTTGCAACATTCCCTACCAAATCAAATAATATTATTATCATCATGTTGAATAAACAAACAAAGTTAAAAACAGTAAACAACTTAAAAATAAGTACCTTCTATCTATATGATATTAAGGCCAAGTTTGAATTCTCATTCAAGTTGATGTCATCACATAAACAACTTAAAAACCAAGTCCATGAGTTAATATTCTCATATTCAACTACAACATATATCGAGGGATGTGTACAAGTATTTCCACCAAGACCCTAAACAAGTTTAACAAGTTAGTAAATTATAAAAATTAATATTTTATCATTAACAAAATGAAAGAATCCTTACCACTACATTGAGGATCATCATGCATAAGGTCGTTTCATAAAAGACCCACCCAAACCAAGATAATCTCTTTTACCCACTAATAAACCTTTCTTCAGTGGTCCAAGGCATACATAGATCCTTTTTAAAATTCTCGTTTCAGAAGCATGATTTGGTTTACTTTCCACTTCGATCTTGACTATGGTGTTAGTGTTACGAGTTTGAAGTTTGAAAGTATAGTATCTAAGTACAACGTGTTAGTCTATATAACCTCCCATGACATGCTTGAAGGGCTCTGTTTTATCCCTAAAAACTTTCATCTTTGAGTGGTCTAACTGATAGTCAGGTTGTAGTTCTTCATGTAAAGCTCTCATAGGAACAGTAGGGCTAATTTCGAATCGTTGCACAATTTCTTCTGGCAAAAACTCGTATATACAAGCCTTCACATTTTTGGTTTGTAGGCATCTGTTCTCTTTCACATATGTCCTAACCTCCCAGTATGCATCAAGTTTCTATCTCTAGCATCTAGGTTCCAAGTACATTTATATTCCTGTTGATTTAGGACAGCAAGATCTGGTATAGTGCCTTTACATAGCCTTTATCCTATTTTTGTCAAACTTGATTAGATCAATTTCATTTATTGTCTCTACTGCATGTTTTTGATCATATATTTCAAATTCCAGCTGAAACAAACGTCTGGTATATATAAAAAGGATCACCAACACGAGACTCACTATTTTCCTTTTCCCTTCTTATTTCCTTATATTTATTTTTTATGTTTTTAGTCCCACTTCATCTAATGAAGAATCATATGGCATTACATCTTGGTTTAATACCTCAATTTCACCAATATTCTTAACACCTTGTTTTATAGCAATTGTGACAACCCGATATTTCGACTCTATGTAATGACCTAAAAAGTCAAGTATTGTAACCACTTTTGAATTAATGAAATTAACTTTGAAAATAAAATGTACAAAATTCTCTATTGGGTTACCTACTACGCTATATATTGTGTCAAGGTTTACAAAAATACTAAGAACACAAAAAATCCGAGTTATAACGAAGAAGTTATGACCATTCTAAGATTTCCGACAAAACCGACAACACCAATTAACGAAAAACGCGAAGTTTCAATACAATAGTTTTTAGCTTTAAGTATCTAAATGAAAGTAGTAGATATCATTAAACCGTGAGCGTACATAAAAAGAACGTCCAAATCTGACTTCGTATGAGGAAGTTATGATTTTTCCAAGATCCGGATATAGTAGTACACAGCTAAAAACTCGAAATAGAGATCGAGATACTTTTGATCGAAACAACCTAAATAAGAATCAAAGGTCTCAACCAAAGTAGCGCAACAGTAAAAAGTCTGACGAATATGGTCATCGGATGAAGGAGTTATGGAATTTAAATGGACTTTTCCAGGTCCGTCCTGTTAAAAATAATTAATTAAAAATAAAATTAAAATTAGCCAACAAAGTCTAAACGAGAGTTGTAGAGTATATTCTCACCTACACGTGCATATAAAGAACGTCAAAAAAGGAGCTCGTATGCGAAATTTACGGATTTTACAAGTTCGAGACCCGAAATCAGAGGCTGTTAGGCTTGCCACGACGTGGCAACATGACTGATGGCATCTTGTCAATGGAAGAGGATAGGATTGCTACCCACAACGTGGTCATCCTTTGCCCTGGCATGGCACCCAAAATCTACCCCTATAAATAGAACTCTTGGGGTGTCGGGTTTAGGTGCTCCATTCTTCTATCTCTCGTGCCGAAACTCTGCGGTTAAGCTTCCAAAGCCCTGGTTTTCACACTCAAGTTCCGAAGGAAGATTCTACACTCCCGAGACTTCTGAGATTCCCGAGAATCCTAAGAAAAATCAACTTCTCCAAGTCGAAGTTTTGCTCGATATTCATCTCGCTTTCTCCAATCTATCAAGTGAGTTTATACCCCTATAGACTACACTTTCAAATGTTTAATCAATGCTTTTTATACACTTTTAAGAGGGGGGGATACAAGTAAACACACGGGTATTATCGTATGTAACATAAAGTTTGACTATATACTCTTTTTATCAAGTAAATCATATGTGATTCATAAATACTACATGGGAACTTTCGTATGCAATATATATTCTCGATAACATCTTGTCTTTTGGAAATAAAACATGTTATATATATACACGAATCAAACACTTTATTTATACTTTAAGTATATGCGATCATTTATGTCACTATAAATATTATACCTTACATAACAAGTGAGTATTACACTAGGGTTTACTATACGAACGAAACACATTTTGAAAAACTATAATAGGTATAGTTTACGAGGAAATCATGAACATTTACATACTATAAACACTATATCAAAGAGATATTTTCATACACAAGAACAAATGGACATTTTCGTACGTAAATTTGTTTTATACTAAGTTTTGTGAGACATTTCACGTAATTTCGAGTATGCATTTTAAGTCCTGTATTATATACCAAAATCCCTTGTAGGGGGAGCGTGATACTTGTGTATAGATATATATTGGATTGACAATCCCGCACCTAAGTTGTTAGCTACAGCTAGGCCGACAGGCCTGGGGTGACAAACATCATAACTTTCCAACACCTAAAGAACGTTGTTATAGGCATCCTGGTCAAATAGTATGGTTATAAGACTCACGAGGAGTATTAAAAACATATTGATTTACAGGGTTTTTCAAATGCCTTAACGATTTATACATAAACCTACTATTTTAGGCATGAAAAGCACTATTGCATTACAGTTTTGGAACAATTAAACTACTATCTACTATAGTAAAAAATATGGGATTTTCTAGGAACATTTAAACATGTACAAACCATTTTCATTATATTTCATACAAACATTGTCACTAAATACTTATGAACTAACCAGCTTAAATGCTGACCTACTCTTTCAAAACCACTTGTTTTTCTCAGGGATTCAGTAATACAGGTAACTACAGCTTTTGAAGAAGGGACGTTGCGGTGTTAGTTTAATTTCATTTTGACATCATGTTGTAATATCTTTTGAAACAAGTACTTTTCTACAATGTGAACTTTCAAATTATATATATGATGGTTGTGTTACTTTCTTTACTATGTATTCAACTGTTTCGATACTACATGAAGTCATCCGCCCTCGAACGATTCCGCCGTTCTGGTTTGGGGGTGTGACACCAATTGACCCTTTACGATTACCCACCCACTCTACATCTTTGTCAATATGTAGAAAAAACTCTTTCATATCTACCTCAGGCTTATCTACTATGTTATCCTCATCAAATATAATGCCAGTATCATCACTGTCAGATAATTCATCGTTATACGCTCCATTGTCTTCACTTCAATGCCTTCTTACCCACCATGTCCATTATTATCAAAATAAAAAGAAGGTTCTTAAAATTGAACTTCAGGTGGTGTTTGAACCTTATCAATAAAGTCTTCCATATTCAAATAATCAGTAGCTGTAAAAGGGGGTGTTTGAACTCCCTTAACTGTAGTAGGTGGTGTTTGAAATTGATCATCTTCTCCTTTAATAAAATCATGTATTTGGACTTGATCATAATTAGGTGTTTTATCTACTTCATTACTCGTAACAGTTGGTGTTTGGACCTGATCATTACCCATTTCACTACTATAACCTTTTTAAATTTGATCATTACCCCCTTCACGATCATCCCTTTTTTTAAAATGTTCATTATCCCCTTCACTATAATCCCCTGTTTCTTAGTCCTTCCATTCCAAAAAAAGCCTTCTACAAGACAAGGGATTCACCAACTTCATCTATCCAAATTCTATTTGGGTTGGGGGACACAAAATATGTGTCTAACATAGCTTTACCATGCTCGATATAAACATCAATCCATTTATGCTCACCTACGAATGTTGTCAAATGGTTAATATCATTGTGACTAGCTAAGGCAAACAAACCAACATCCGAATCTGAAAAACGGTTTTTTGAAGTGATAATATAACAACTTACCCTCATTAACACAGTCAAGTGATTTCATAATTTCATCGATGTCGTGAACACAAAATGTATCCATATCCAGCAGATCAATATATTTGTGTAGCACCTAGTTCCTGGTATGTAAATCTTAATTGAGTATTTTCCTTTTTAAGCCTTGGACTCGGCGAGTCATAGGTCCGACTCGCCAAGTAGGGACGGGACCCGGGACACGTTTAAGTTGGCGACTCGGCGAGTCACCGCTGTTGGATGAAACCCTAAGTTTCAGGGGTTTGCACCCTATTTAATCCCCCTTTCCGCCCCCAAGCCAGCCCCCATTCACCCTAAGAGCCATATACCTCGTTCTAAGCCTTGTTTTGTGGATTTGAAGCCATTTGGTGTGTCCTCTTGAAGATTGGAGTGAGTAGGGAAGGAGATCAAGAAGAAGAAGAGGAGTTCAAGCACTTGTGAGCAATTTCAGAGTGATATCTAAGGTATGGCTCGTTTTCCCCCTTCTCTCCATGCTTATGGCCCCATTAAAGTCCTTCATGGCTCATTTCCAAGCTTGTATGTGCATCATATTTCGAAATAAGTTGATTGGTCCCTAGATCTAAGCATAGTTGAGCTCCAGGAGCTCAGATCTACTATCTTTATGAGCCCATATTGCATATAAACCTTAGATCTACTCTTTTGGTGCATTTTGAACCCTAAAAATCCCATAGATGGATATTACACGTAAAGTTGGAAACTTTACGTGTTATTCATGCTCTAGGAGCCCAGATCTACGAATGGCATGGACTGGATTCGAGCAAAGTCGCATTTTTAGCTCTTGCATGGAGCGGACTCGACGAGTCTAGTCGCGAGTCTCCGGGTTTGTCCCCTTTTTGTTATGTCGAGTTGTGTGGTGAGTCCAGGAGGGACTCGGTGAGTTGGAAGCCAAAACTCACCCATAGTGGAACTCGGCGAGTCGATGCCCAGACTCGGCGAGTTCAAGGCAATCTCCTTAGATCAAGATCAGACTCGGCGAGTTGTTCATACAACTCGGCGAGTCACAGTATGACTTATTCATCGGATGAAGACGAACTCGGCGAGTTGTTCATACAACTCGGCGAGTAGGATGAAGGACTTGAACATCAGTTTGGAAGGAGAACTCATCGAGTCGACGCCTAACTCGACGAGTAGAAACAGAATTCAGGACAGTCGTTGGGCCATGGACTCGGTGAGTTGGCGAGCCAACTCGGCGAGTCGGGTTAACTGGAAGTTGACTCAAACTTTGACTTAGGGCATGATCTGGGGTAAAATGGTCATTTTACCCAAAGGTCAGTTAGCAGTTTTTGACTAAGTGTTTGGTGGGAATTACATCCGGAGGATTTCCGGAACAGCAGCAGCAGCAGTCAAACTATTCCAACGAAGATCAGCAGCTACTCCGAGGTGAGTTGCCTTCCAGTAGCGGTGGGTCTAAGGCCACAATGCCAGCCCACCAGTAGGAGTTTTATGTTAGATGATTGTCTTTGTGATATCATCTAGGTTTGCTACTACCTGATATGTTATATGTTGGCATGATATGTTGTATGTGATAGTAGTAGAGTTCGGTTGCTAGGACCGAAGGGTGGTCAGACACCCCAGATATGTCTGATATTACGTTTGTGTTATGATATATGTGATGGTAGTAGGTGATGGGTTTTGAGTATTCTAACACTTCCTAAGTGTACATGCAACCCTAATAACCTTGAATCTATGTTTTCTCTATATACATGCAAATTTCTTTTTCAAGGTTATTTCCTATCTAGCATGGCATGGGGATTACATAAAACATATAACTAGTAGAAATACATACCTTGTTGTTGCTTGGATTCCTTCAAGACTTTGTGAGCCTTGCACCCCAAATGTTGTGCCTCAAATGCTTCACACAACACCACAAAACTTGGAATAACTTGAGAGAATACTTGTAGCACTCAAAATCGGTTATGCCCTCTCTAGTAACCTCTTAGGTCCGATTTTACTAGCCAAAGGGTTCCTTTCATAGTGGTGTCACAATTAGGGTTTCATTAAGAAGACCCATAATTATCATGACTCTTCATTTCTCATGACCCATGGGTTTGTAACTCCCATGGACTATCCATGGAGCTCCAAATGGTTACATCCATAACCCATAAACCATGGATCATTAATCCACCATAAAAGAATTTATGATTGTCACAATCAACCCTTACATATTTAATTAGTTTCACTTTGATCACCAAATTAATTCTAGATTAATACTTGATCAAATACTAATTAAATAATACTATTATTAATATATTAGAACTTATAATATATTAATAATCATAAGTACCTTATTCTCTCATTTAGTCTATCCAAGTATTGCAATACCATGCAACCCAAATGGACCATGCCGGGTCGGGTCAAGTTCATACCAAATAAAGTTATGGACTTAGACACTATATCCAACAGTCTCCCACTTGGATAAGTCTAATAACTATATTTGCAAATATGACTTCAAAACCTGACTAGCAATCGTAGCTCTTTCAAAGTCTCTCGGAACTGAGATGATGATGATACGCCATTTAAGATAAGTGATCATATAATCCTCTGCTCTCATGATATCAGCCGGACAAACACATGGAACATGGTCTTACTTATTGTCCAACGTTTGTTTCTCGATCTCCGATTTGTTTCGACATAGAACTAAATTGAACACATCAATTATGTTCTAACCAAGCCCGGTACATGGGTCAAAACCAAATCATCGAGGGGCCCAGATATCTCTTCTATTTCTAGAAGGAACAGATAAACTTCGACTGATATGCTTGTACTAACTACTTGTTGAATTACTCACAAAGGCACGTTTTATAACATCGAGTTACCAATGCATTTTCGTACAATCAATGAATAACCAACTCATAGTCAACAACTCATATCTCTAGGTTTGAAGATTTATATGATATTACCATCTCACGATCACTCAAGATAAATTCCATGAAGTGATGCAAGTGAGCGTGGGTTGAATCCAATACTCATCCCTTATGAGTACTCATGAATGTTGTAGCAACCATTGCATTGTCCAAAGCACTTTAGACAAATCGTACAAGCCAAATTCATGATAGTCTTAAATCAATACTTACTTCCAAAGTTTGACTGACTATGGATGGTTTGAATAATATGATATATACCATAGCATAATTATTCTGGAAGTAAAAACATGCAAAATTGAAACATAGTAAACAATCAACATAAGATAGTAACACCTTACTCATAAATAAATAACAACTTTTATTTATCATCAAATGTCAATTACATTTTACAAGTTTCAGGAATCTAATTATCGAAACTAATATCATCCTTCAGCCCAATGCGCCTTGCATGCTGTAAATGCTTAACCCTGCTCAGTCCCTTCGTGAGGGGATCTGTCGGGTTCTCATTTGATGATACCCTCTTTGCCACGAGGAGTCCTTCTATTCTATGTCTGATGAAATGGTATTTTCTGTCAATGTGCCTAGATCTCCCGTGATCTCTTGGTTCCTTCGCCAAAGCAACCGCACTTTCACTGTCACAGAAAATTTCCATTGGCTCCTTTATAGCTGGTACAACTCCAAGGTCTCCGATGAAGTTCTTTAGCCATATCGCCTCTTTTGCTGCCTCGCTTGCTGCTATGTACTCTGATTCACAAGTTGAATCAGCTACTGTCTCCTGCTTGGAACTTTTCCAAGTAATGGCTCCTCCATTTAGGATAAAGACCCAGCCTAACTGAGAGCAAAAATTATCCCTATCAGTTTGAAAGCTAGCATCACTATATCCTTCCACTCTCAAGTCATCACTGCCTCCAAGGGTAAGGACCCAGTCCTTAGTCCTCCGCAAATACTTGAGAATGTTCTTTACCGCTATCCAGTGTGCCTTGCCAGGGTTCCCTTGATATCTACTGACCATGCTCAAAGCAAAGGCCACATCATGGCGAGTACAAGTCATAGCATACATGATCGAGCCCATAGCGGAAGCATATGGTATCTGACTCATTTCAGCTATCTCAGCCTCTGTACTCGGACTCTGAGTCTTACTTAGCTTGGCATTACTCTGTATTGGTAACTCTCTTTTCTTGGAATCTTGCATATTGAACCTCTTCAGTACCTTATCCACATAAGTACTTTGACTAAGTCCAATTAGTATCTTACTCCTATCTCTCAATATCCTTATCCCTAGGATATAGGCAGCTTCCCTAAGGTCCTTCATAGCAAAACACTTCCCAAGCCAGGCCTTAACCTCCTACAAAGTTGGGATGTCGTTTCCTATGCGAAGTATGTCATCCACATACAACACCAAGAAGCTAACTATGCTCCCACTAGCCCTGACATATACACAAGACTCATCCTCACTTCTAGAAAAGCCAAACTCTTTGACTTTCTCATCAAAGAAAAGATTCCACCTGCGAGATGGTTGTTTCAATCCATAAATGGATTTTTCAAGCTTACACACTCTATTAGGGTACTTTAGATTGACAAAACCCTCTGGTTGATCCATGTAAACATCCTCAGCCAACTTCCCATTAAGGAAAGCGGTTTTGACATCCATTTGCCATATCTCATAGTCATGAAATGTAGCTATGGCTAACAGCACTCTAATAGACTTAATCTTGCCCACTGGTTAGAAGGTCTCATCATAGTCAACTCCCGGAGTTTGAGTAAAGCCCTTCGCAACCAGTCGCGCTTTATAAGTGTGTACTTTCCCATCCATGACAGTCTTCTTCTTGAAGATCCATTTGCACCCAACTGTCTTACGACCTGGTGCATTGTCAACCAAGTTCCAAACTTGATTGTCATACATGGACTGAATATCGCTGTCCATAGCCTCCTTCCATTTCACAGACTCAGGGCCTGCCATGGCTTCCTTATAATTATTAGGTTCATCCAAATCTATCAGTGTACTATCACTGATAAATGTATCACCTTCAGTGGTGATGTGATAACCATAATAAAATTCAGGTGTGTTCCTCACCCTAGTGGAACGTCTTGGAGGTACAGACTCGTCTATCGGCTCAACAGGAGTTTCCTCCTCAGGTTGGCTGACAGTATTTGAGGTTCCTTCACCACTTGACTCTTGAAGCTCTTTAAGGTCAATTTGCCTCCCACTGTCCCCTTGGCTTATTAATTCTCTCTCACGAAAGACTCATCTTCTTGCTACAAAGACAACATTATCACTGGGTCTATAGAAGAGGTAACCAAAGGATCTCTGTGGGTAGCCGATGAAAATACACCTCTCGCTTCGGGGCTCAAGCTTATCATGAGTCTCACGCCTCACAAAAGCTTCACAACCCCAAATCTTGATGTGGTCCAAATTGGGCACTTTCCCAGTCCACATCTCGTGAGGTGTTTTGGCAACCTTTTTAGTAGGGACTAGATTAAGGATATGGGCGGCAGTCTCTAAGGCATACCCCCAGAAAGAGATTGGTAACGAAGCTCGACTCATCATGGAACGAACCATATCTAGCAGGGTTCGATTGCGCCTCTCAGCCACACCATTTAACTGTGGTGTCCTGGGAGGTGTCAATTGTGAGACAATCCCACATTCCTTAAGATAGTCAAGGAACTCAATGCTAAGATACTCTCCTCCCCGATCGGATCGGAGCATCTTGATGTTCCTGCCCAATTGATTCTCAACTTCCTGCTTAAACTCTTTGAACTTTTCAAAGGTTTCTGACTTATGCTTGATTAAGTAAATATATCCATATCTACTGTAATCATCAGTAAAAGTCACATAATAACGATTAGCATCTCTTGTAGCAACTCTGAAGGGCCCATACACATCCATGTGTACAAGGTCCAACAAACCTTCACCCCTATCACAAGTACCTGTGAAGGGTGACTTTGTCATTTTTCCAAGTAAACAAGACTCGCAACTATCATCTGACTTGAGGTCAAACGATTCCAAGACTCCAATCTTTTGGATTTGGCCTATGCGTTTCTTGCTAACATGTCCAAGACGACAATGCCACAAAGATGCTTTATCCAAGCTATCAGAAGAATCAATATACAACACATTATTTCCTAGATTGTGTACAACATTCACGGCTTCATATACACCATTACAAGGTATTGCATTAAAGTAAAATACATCATTGTAATAAACATTAATAGCACCATTTTTATTATCAAATGAAAATGTAAAACCTTGTTTGTACAAGCCATGAAAGGAAATAATATTTCTCGCCATTTCGGGCGAGTAACAACACTTATTCAAATCTAACATTAACTCATTATTAAGTAATAAAGAATAAACTCCTATCTTGGTAACAGGTGATGCTTTCCTGTTGCCCATGACTAAGTTTATCTTCCCATGCTCCACATGCTCAATTCTTCTTAGTGCCTGCAAATCAGTACAACTGTGAATACCACACCCTGTATCAAGCACCCAAGAATTAGAATTAGATGAGTTGTTAGACAATATTGTGTAAATACCTGCATGGGTGGGTTTAACCTTCCCATCCTTTACATCTTACAGATATTTGGTGCAGCTTCGCTTGAAGTGTCCCTTATCTTGGCAATAGAAGCACTGTGCTTCCTTTGGGTTCGAAGAGGGAGTAATGGGACCTTTCTTTGTCCCACTTGAAGAGGAACCATCAAGAGTCTTACCCTTGGTACCCTTTGAAGGGCTTTTCCTCTTCTTACTCTTCCCTTGCCCAATTGCAAGAACAGGGGCTGTTAAAGGAGTAGAAGTAACAACCGCTTTACCCTTAAGGCCATTTTCAGCTGTCCTTAAGAGTCCTTGAAGTTTGCTAAGTGTGACTTCCTCCCTATTCATATGATAAGTCATACGAAACTGATCATAACTTGAAGGTAAGGAATGGAGAATGATGTCAATTGCCAATTCCTCAGGAAAGTCAACATTGAGCTTTAGCAACCGGTCAACGAACCTCTACATCTTCTGCAAGTGACCGGTGATGGGTTCACCATCCTTCATCCTTGCGGTTATCATGGAGGAAACGATTTCATACCTCTCTTGAAGCGCGCTCTGATGGTACCTTTCCATCAGATCTAGGTGCATCTCGTAGGGGTAGAAATCTTCATAAGATTTTTGGAGTTCCGGAGTCATTGTGGCCATCATGATGCAGGACACCTTGGTGGCATCCTTCTCATGTGCAATGAACTCCGCAAGCTCTTCTGGAGTAGCAGTGGATTCATTAACAACCTTAAGCTCCCTATCAAGGACATATTCTTTTTCCTCATAGCGGGTAATCATCCTGATGTTTCTGATCCACTCATTGAAGTTGGATCCATCAAAGATGACCTTACCACACAAGTTCATTAGGGAAAAGGAGCCTGAAGGGTTTGAGCCAGCAGCGTTATTGGAAGATATCTGGAATAGAAGGAAGATACATTTCATTAGATTAAAAGTCCTTAATAAGTCACCCAAATGAGATATTAAGGCTAGGATCCAACAAACTATTTATAGGTGGAAGAGGGATGCCGTAATCCACACTATAAAATATTTGAAGGTAGGTAAATGACGATTTACCAATTTCCACCATAAGAACGAAATATTTTATTATTAGGTTTTATTGGTTTTTGAAACTCCTAGATCTTTTGAGATACATTGAACTTTTCAATGGCATGTTTGAATCTCGAATGTGCCCTCTCAAGTTTGTGAATGGGATGCCGAGGATCACAAACAAGGTGTGAATAACAATACAAATTGACTTGGTACCCTTAACAATATTACCTAATCGATGTGCCGGTTAACCACACACGCTCCACCGATCTATAATAAAGTCAAGTTACCCTTTGCCACTCTTACTAGTCCATGTTAGTGTGCCGGTTAACCAAGCACGCTCCACTAACGACTTGGTAAGGTACAAAGTGTAATTTTATGGGCTAACACCAATTTCACATTTTCCTAAAGTAACTAAGATTGGGAATTTATAATGTATAGTTACTTTATAATTCATTATACTTTTAATGAGAATTTAAAGTCGTATCCTACCCGTTCGGCTAACGACCCTCCACCGATCAAGGAAACGGTGGGTGAGAGTGGACACCCATTAAGTCACCATTTTATAGGCAACAACCTTTTACCCCCCTTATAGACCGGCTTCGTGAATGAGGCCTACTAACGGTAAGAACGACATATTCTTATACATATCTATGTAATAAAATTATAATAATAGTATAAGGGTTGATTTTTAAACCTTTTAAAAATCTAAGGTATAATTTGGAATTAAATTGTAAGACTTTTCAAATTCCAAATCTTGAGGGCAAGAATTGAAACTATTCCAAGTCTCTTCAATTTTGTAACTTATGAGTTTTATTGGTTCATAAAAATGAAGACTCTTCATTTTATTAAACCTCTTTAGTTCTTTAAACACAAATTAAAGAAAAGACCTTTGGTTATCCATAACTTGAGGACAAGTTATGGACACCATCAATACAATTAAGATCAAGAATTAAACACACATGGTGGTTACACATAATTCCTATGATCTTCTAAAACTCATAAGAACACAAATTCATGTCAAGCAATTTCAAGAAATCATATAAACATATATAATACTTTGAAATTGTTAAAATTCATGTAAAATGGATTAACATAATCATTATCATTTTGAAAAACAGATTTTACAAGTCCAAAACAGATTGGGATAATGATTCTAATCCATTTCCAGCATCAAAAACTCGAAAAATCTGCCCAGCTCGATCCCACTCGGCGAGTGCATTATCCTACTCGGCGAGTAGGATGAATTTGTTCATGGACTCGACGAGTCCTCCCCATGGAATCGGCGAGTACAGTCGTCAGAATGCAGAATTTTCGTTTTTCAAGCAGTTTTGCATCAAGTATACATAAAACAATCCTAGGCTCTGATACCACTGATGGGTTTTGAGCATTCTAACACTTCCTAAGAGTACATGCAACCCTAATAACCTTGAATCTATGTTTTCTCTATATACATTCAAATTTCTTTTTCAAGGTTATTTCCTATCTAGCATGGCATGGGGATTACATAAAACATAAAACTAGTAGAAATACATACCTTGTTGTTGCTTGGATTCCTTCAAGACTTTGTGAGCCTAGCACCCCAAATGTTGTGCCTCAAATGCTTCACACAATACCACAAAACTTGGAATAACTTGAGAGAATACTTGTAGCACTCAAAATCGGTTATGCCCTCTCTAGTAACCTCTTAGGTCCGACTTTACTAGCCAAAGGGTTCCTTTTATAGTGGTGTCACAATTAGGGTTTCATTAAGAAGATCCATAATTATCATGAATCTTCATTTCTCATGACCCATGGGTTTGTAACTCCCATGGACTATCCATGGAGCTTCAAATGGTTACATCCATAACCCATAAACCATGGATCATTAATCCACCATAAAAGAATTTATGATTGTCATAATAAACCCTTACATATTTAATTAGTTTCACTTTGATCACCAAATCAATACTAGATTAATACTTGATCAACTACTAATTAAATAATACTATTATTAATATATTAGAACTTATAATATATTAATAATCATAAGTACCTTATTCTCTCATTTAGTTTATCCAAGTATTGCAATGCCATGCAACCCAAATGGACCATGTCGGGTCGGGTCAAGTTCATACCAAATAAAGTTATGGACTTAGACACTATATCCAACAGTAGTAGGGGTGAAATAGTCCCCGAGGTTCGGTTGTTAGGACCGAAGGGTAGTCAGCACCCCAGAATAGCTCGACATGGGTAGGTCAACACCCCAGAATGGCTTGACACGGGTAGTCGGCACCCCAGAATGGCTGTACCGGGTAGTCAGACACCCCAAAATAGTCTGGCAGTGTGTATGATATGTATTGTATGGTATGTGGTACAATGGGGGAACTCACTAAGCTTTGTGCTTACAGTTTACAGTTTTGGTTTCAGGTACCTCTTCATCGAAGGGGAAGGAGCTGGCTCGGTAGTGGCACATCATGCACACACATTGGTTTCCGCATTTACTGGATTTCCCTGGGATTTATACTCTGATGTTTCGATTGGTTGTATGACTTGACTTTTGAACTTGGTTTATGTTGTGATGTAGTTTGGTCAAACAATGTTTTTATTTATTAATATTTTCTAAAGTAATGTTTTAAAAACGAAATTTTTGGACGTGAAAATTGGGTCGTTACAAGTTGGTATCAGAGCCCTGGTTTGAGGGATTCGGACACACCTTCGGGTGTGTTTGAACTCAAATCGAGGGATTAAAAGATTTTTGAAAGAGAAAATGTTTTCTAAAAGGGTTAAGTAAAGGGTTTTAAGAAAGAATAATGTGTGTGATGTGCGCAACCGGCCAAGCTCAAGTAAGTATTCCCCAATGTACCCATACAAGTTTATTTATGTTTATCAGTTTCTGTAGAATAGCATGCTAGAATAGGACTAAGGATCTAGGAGTGATGCCTTATGTGCCTGCTTTATGTGCTTCAGTATATGAAAGAGTTGCATGCTAGAGTTGAGTAGACAGCAGTAGGGTAGCCTGTTTAGGTTATTCCTGATAGTACGATTTTAGCATTGTATGCTAGTTCAGTTCTCTCTTCGAGGATAGAGTTGCTTGAGATTGTTTTTCTTACGTCCAAATGTTGTTTGCTTTGTGCTATGTGGGCCTTGAAGTGATAGGAGTTAACTGTTAGGTGAATACGTTTAAGTCACATGCGATCAGGATTGAATAATCTCAGAGTGTTGGATTTGACTCTATTGCATAGCTCTTGCTTGAGTCTTAACCGTTGTAGAGATGAGTCCCTTACTCGAAGGATTATCCGAGCCTCAACATATGTGATTGTATTCAGGTAATAGTTAATTGGCATCACCAAGAGGCCTTCAGATTTTGAGGACTGGGTTGGGTGGAGTTAGAGGTTTCCTAGGGTAAGCCTGGGATAATGAGTAGCAGTGATCAGCAGTAGGGGAAGGGACCTGGTCGAGTCGAGATGGTCTTTGGGGAAGGTACGGATAGATGTGGAAGGTAGTATGGGCCCGTACTACTGAAAGCATAGGATCCTTACCCGAACCGAGGAAGGCTAAGATAAGACTAGGGAACTAGTAGTGGGTGGGATCCCTCCAGGGGTATCAGTATCGCTAACAGTTGTTATTTCTTTGTATTTCAGAATGGTGGTACTACACCCGAGACCAACAGTTGGCAGTTCAGGAGAGGGATCGGGTTCGGGATCAGGTTCCGAGCCAGTAGATGAAAGGCTACGCGAGTTCATCGTGTCAGAGATCACCAGAGGTATCATTGAGTCGACCCCCATTATCTTCGAGTCGATCAAGGAAGGGATCATCAAGTTGATGGAGGATCGCCTCAGGGCGTTCAGGAGCGACATGGCATCTGGCCAGCCGGGATCTCGCACGCTGTCCTTTAAGGACTTCAGGGGCAGCAGTGTGCCGGATTTCCACGGGGTGAAGGACCCCATTATTGCCAGGCGGTGGATTGCAGACCTCGAGTCTGCGCAGTTGACTAGCTTCTGCCCTGAGTTGTCGAAGGTGAGGTATGCAGCAGGGTGTTTACGAGACCGAGCTCGAGATTGGTGGGAGTCAGTGGGTGATTCTTTGGGAGCCTCAGCTATCGAGGCTATGACCTGGTCGGACTTTGTGACCAGGTTCAGGGCAGAGTTTGCGCCGGCTGTCGAGCTTCAGCAGCTGGCCAGGGAGTTTTTGGATATGAGGTAGACGACTGAGACTGTGGCGGAGATCACCGCCAAGTTCCGGGAGAGGGCACTATTGGTGCCCCAATATGCGGGTGATGAGGACATGAGGAGGACCCGCTATCATGACATGCTCCGGGCTGATATCCGGGAGCACGTTAGTTTTTCGGCTTGCCCTACCCCTGGACTCCATGATTGTCAGGGCGAGGGAAAGGGAGATAGATTTGGAGCATATCCGGAAACGGAAGTCAGAAGAGGGACAGGCAGGAGGGGTTTCGGGGAAGAAGCCCAAGGGATCAGATGGTAGGCCGAAAGGCCAGTCAGGACTGAGCCGCTGTAGGAAATGCGGCAGGCCGCACGAGGGGGCGTGCAGGATGGGATCATCAAGCTACTACAAGTGCGGCAACACTGGGCACTATAGCAGGGATTGCACTGCTCTAGCAGCAGTTATTCAGACATCGGAGTTGTTGTGTTTTCACTGCAACCAGAGGGGCCACAAGAAGTCCAATTGTCCCCAGTTGACAGCTTCAGCGCCGGTGAAGGCGCTAACTCCAGCGACCCTGCGGATCACAGATGGCCGGCAGGGCAAGCCAGAGGTTCCAGTGGTGAGGAGGCTGAGCATTCCAGCTGACCACCGAGGAGGCACGCGCAGCACCCGATGTGGTGATGGGTATGATTCTTTTCCTTCTCGTTTATTTATATGATGTTATGATATTGATATGTGCTCGGTATATGTATATGTGTTAGGATCGTTCCATGTGAACGGTATCCCAGTTCAGGTGTTGGTCGACTCGGGTGCATCCCAATCATTTGTGTCCCTTGCGCTTAGCAAGAAGTTTCCTGAGTCTTCGAGCATGCTGGATTTCCCTTTGGAAGTAGAGATTGCTGATGATCGATCGGTGCGAGCATCGATGGTATTTCGGGACTGCGTGTTGCGTTTGTTCGAGGAGCGCTACTTGGTGGATTTGGTTCCAATTCCATTGCGTGGGAACAAGGTGATCATAGGCATGGACTGGTTGAGCCCTAATGGGGAGGTGATAGATTGTGCGCAGCAACTAGTGCGAGTCAGGACCCCAGGTGGGGGAGAGTTAGTGATCCATGGTGAGAGGCCACAGCACGGACCCGCTGTATGTTCAGCAGCGAGGGCTAGACGTTACCTTCAACAGGGATGCGCAGGATATGTCGCGTACGTGATGGATACCCGGGAGGCGGGTAATGCGACCGTGAGCGAGGTTCCAGTGGTGCGAGATTTCGCAGATGTTCTCCCATAGGAGCTTCCTGGGATACCTCCGGAGCGACAGGTGGAGTTCAGGATTGACCTCGTTCCTGGTGCGGCACCGATAGCCAAGGCACCATATCGACTGGCTCCTCCCGAGATGCAGGAGTTGTCTACGCAGCTGCAGGAGCTGCTAGACAAGGGATTAATTAGACCGAGCAGTTCACCCTGGGGAGCCCCGATTCTGTTTGTGAAGAAGAAGGATGGGTCGCACCGGATGTGTATAGATTATCGGGAGTTGAATAAGGTAACGGTGAAGAACCGTTATCCACTCTCGAGGATTGATGATCTCTTTGATCAGCTTCAGGGAGCATCTTGGTTCTCCAAGATTGATTTGCGTTCGGGTTATCATCAGATGAGGGTCAGAGAGGAGGATATGCAGAAGACCGCATTTCGGACGCGCTATGGCCACTACGAATTCGTGGTGATGCCGTTTGGGCTCACCAATGCTCCTGTCGCGTTCATGGATCTCATGAACCGCGTATGCAGACCGATGTTGGATCGGTCTGTGATAGTCTTTATCAATGACATCTTGGTTTATTCCAAGACGCAGGAGGAGCATGAGGAGCATCTGAGAGAGGTTTTGGAGACCCTGAGGAGGGAGAGCTTGTATGCCAAGTTCTCCAAGTGTGAGTTTTGGTTGCGCGAGGTGTAATTTCTCGGACACCTTGTCAACCAAAACGGGATTCTGGTCGACCCGGCCAAGGTCGAGGCCGTGATGAGATGGGAGGTGCCTAAGTCTCCAGCTGAGATTCGGAGTTTCCTGGGATTAGCAGGCTACTATCGGAGATTTATTCAGGATTTCTCCAAGATAGTCGTACCCCTGACACGGCTAACGAAGAAAGTCGTGGTCTTTCGGTGGGGACCCGAGCAGCAGACTGCATTTGAGACACAGAGACAGAGATTGTGCGAGGCGCCAATCTTAGCCCTACCAGAAGCCGTAGAGGATTTTGTGGTTTATTGTGACGCGTCCATTTCAGGGTTGGGCGCGATATTGATGCAGAGGGGGCATGTCATTGCCTACGCTTCGAGGCAGCTCAAGCCTCACGAGGCGAACTACCCGACGCATGATTTGGAGTTGGGGGCAGTGGTTTTCGCCCTCAAGATTTGGTGGCATTACCTCTACAGGGTTCGGTGTACCATTTACACGGACCACAAGAGTTTGAGGTACCACATGGATCAGCCGAATCTGAACATGAGGCAGCATCGGTGGTTGGACGTGGTGAAGGATTACGATTGTGAGATCCTTTACCACCCGGGAAAGGCCAACGTGGTGGCCGATGCGCTTAGCCGCAAGGCGGCACCGATCAGGGATATTTGCATGAGGATGACTGTGGTGACTCCCCTGTTGGAGCAGATTCGAGAGGCTCAACAGGAGGCTATCAAGGAGGAACATCAAAAGAGTGAGCGTGTGGTGGGTTAGGTTTCCTCCTTCGATTATGATAGTCGAGGACTCTTGACACTACACCGCAGGGTGTGGGTGCCGTATCACGGAGGCGTGCGCCAGATCTTGATGGAGGAGGTGCACAAGTCCCGATTCTCTATTCATCCCGGGGTGACGAAGATGTATAGGGATCTTCGTCTAGATTATTGGTGGCCCTGCATGAAGCAGGATGTGGCATGGTACGTCGAGCGGTGCTTGACCTGCAGGAAGGTCAAGGCCGAACATCAGAGACCGCATGGGAAGATGCAGCCGTTGAACATCCCGTTGTGGAAATGGGAATACATCACGATGGATTTTATCACAAAGCTTCCCAGGACTGCGCGCGGAGTAGATTCGATTTGGGTCATCGTGGATCGATTGACCAAGAGCGCCCATTTTATTCCGATCCCGGAGAGCATCTCGGCCGAAAAGTTGACCGATATCTACATCAGGGAGATAGTAGTACGGCACGGGGTGCCAGTATCAGTGATATCAGACCGAGATGTGCGATTCACTTCCAGATTTTGGAAGAAGTTTCATGACGAGTTGGGCACTCGTTTGCATTTTAGCACCGCTTTCACCCGCAGACGGATGGTCAGAGCGAGCGGACCATCCAGACTTTGGAGGATATGTTGCGGGCATGTGTGTTAGATTTCGGTGGTAGCTGGGATACCTATCTTCCCTTGGCTGAGTTCTCATACAACAACAGCTACCACGCGAGTATTGACCATCCCCCATTCAAGATGTTGTACGGACGGAGGTGCATAACCCCGATATGCTGGGGTGAAGTTGGTCAGAGGGTCATGGGGAGCACCGAGGTGGTACTCGAGACGACCGAGAGGATCCAACAGGTTCGGAGCAGGCTTCAGACTGCTCAGAGTCGGCAGAAAAGTTACGCCGACAAGCATCGATCTGACTTGGAGTTCCAAGTCGGGGATATGGTTCTCCTGAAGGTGTCGCCTTGGAAAGGCATCATTCGATTCAGGAAGCGGGGCAAATTGGGCCCGAGATTTATCAGACCGTTCAGGGTTGTAGCCCGGGTGGGCAAGGTGGCGTATAGATTGGATCTGCCAGTCGAGCTCAGCCAGATCCACAACACTTTCTATGTCTCTCAGCTGCGGAAGTGCTTAGTGGATGATTCAGCAGTAGTGCCGTTGGAGGATATTCAGGTTGACGACAGCCTGAATTACTTTGAGCGCCCAGTCGTAATCCTCGACAGGAAGTGGAAGGATTTGAGAAACAAAAGGGTGGAGTTAGTGAAGGTGCAATGGCAGCACCGCAAGGGTTCGGAGTGGACTTGGGAGCCGGTGGATGAAATGATGGAATTACCCCGAGCTGTTCCATGATCGAGCAGCAGACTTCGAGGACGAAGTCTAAAATAATTGGGGGAGATTTGTAGCACCTGATTCCTGGTATGTAAATCTTAATTGAGTATTTTCCTTTTTAAGCCTTGGACTCGGCGAGTCATAGGTCCGACTCGCCGAGTAGGGACGGGACCCGAGACACGTTTAAGTTGGCGACTCGGCGAGTCCATATCCTGGACTCGACGAGTCATCGTTATTGGATAAAACCCTAAGTTTCAGGGGTTTGCACCCTATTTAATCCCCCTTTCCGCCCCCAAGCCAGCCCCCATTCACCCTAAGAGCCATATACCTCGTTCTAAGCCTTGTTTTGTGGATTTGAAGCCATTTGGTGTGTCCTCTTGAAGATTGGAGTGAGTAGGGAAGGAGATCAAGAAGAAGAAGAGGAGTTCAAGCACTTGTGAGCAATTTCAGAGTGATATCTAAGGTATGGCTCGTTTTCCCCCTTCTCTCCATGCTTATGGCCCCATTAAAGTCCTTCATGGCTCATTTCCAAGCTTGTATGTGCATCATATTTCGAAATAAGTTGATTGGTCCCTAGATCTAAGCATAGTTGAGCTCCAGGAGCTTAGATCTACTATCTTTATGAGCCCATATTGCATATAAACCTTAGATCTACTCTTTTGGTGCATTTTGAACCCTAAAAATCCCATAGATGGATATTACACGTAAAGTTGGAAACTTTACGTGTTATTCATGCTCTAGGAGCCCAGATCTACGAATGGCATGGACTGGATTCGAGCAAAGTCGCATTTTTAGCTCTTGCATGGAGCGGACTCGACGAGTCTAGTCGCGAGTCTCCGGGTTTGTCCCCTTTTTGTTATGTCGAGTTGTGTGGTGAGTCCAGGAGGGACTCGGTGAGTTGGAAGCCAAAACTCACCCATAGTGGAACTCGGCGAGTTCAAGGCAATCTCCTTAGATCAAGATCAGACTCGGCGAGCTGTTCATACAACTCGGCGAGTCACAGTATGACTTGTTCATCGGATGAAGACGAACTCGGCGAGTTGTTCATACAACTCGGCGAGTAGGATGAAGGACTTGAACATCAGTTTGGAAGGAGAACTCATCGAGTCGACGCCTAACTCGACGAGTAGAAACAGAATTCAGGACAGTCGTTGGGCCATGGACTCGGCGAGTTGGCGAGCCAACTCGGCGAGTCGGGTCAACTGGAAGTTGACTCAAACTTTGACTTAGGGCATGATCTGGGGTAAAATGGTCATTTTACCCAAAGGTCAGTTAATAGTTTTTGACTAAGTGTTTGGTGGGAATTACAGCTGGAGGATTTCCGGAATAGCAGCAGCAGGAGTCAGACTATTCCCACGAAGATCAGCAGCTACTCCGATGTGAGTTGCCTTCCAGTAGCGGTGGGTCTAAGGCCACAATGCCGGCCCACCAGTATGATTTGTATGTTAGATGATTGTCTTTGTGATATCATCTAGGTTTGCTACTTCCTGATATGTTATATGTTGGCATGATATCTTGTATGTGATAGTAGTAGAGTTCGGTTGCTAGGACCGAAGGGTGGTCAGACACCCCAGATATGTCTGATATTACGTTTGTGTTATGATATATGTGATGGTAGTAGTAGGGGTGAAATAGTCCCCGAGGTTCGGTTGTTAGGACCGAAGGGTAGTCAGCACCCCAGAATAGCTCGACATGGGTAGGTCAGCACCCCAGAATGGCTTGACACGGGTAGTCGGCACCCCAGAATGGCCGTACCGGCTAGTCAGGCACCCCAGAATAGCCTGGCATTATGTATTGTGTGGTATGTGGTACGATGGGGGAACTCACTAAGCTTTGTGCTTACAGTTTACAGTTTTGGTTTCAGGTACCTCTTCATCGAAGGGGAAGGAGCTGGCTCGGTAGCGGCACATCATGCACACACATTGGTTTCCGCATTTACTAGATTTCCCTGGTCTTTATACTCTGATGTTTCGATTGGTTGTATGACTTGACTTTTGAACATGGTTTATGTTGTGATGTAGTTTGGTCAAATAATGTTTTTATTTATTAATATTTTCTAAAGTTATATTTTAAAAACGAAATTTTTGGACGTGAAAATTGGGTCGTTACAATTTGACATTGCCCTTGATGTATTTTCTGCATAGAAACGTTGTGAACTGTCCACTATAGTGCAACTTGATGGAGAACACAATTGGATGTGCACCTATAGAGAAACTAAATTATAAGCTTTCTTCTGTTACATTACTTATTAAAATGGATGTAATAAACGAAATAAGTTGGTTACCATATCTTGCATCAAGGTCGATTTCATCCATATCGACTCTAATTTGCCATTTAACCATCCTCGCCTTCTACAAATCAGTGGATCGGAGTACAAAGTGCTTAGATTTTAGGGTTTTTCATAGGTGATCTTCGTTCTTGGATGTTTTTGACGTGAATAAGAAAATGATCAGTCTTATCCAATTGATATTAGGCGCTATAAATTTAAAAGACGAGATTGCCCCTAGTGTACCAGGCATGTGGACTCTTTTAGCAGGGATGGCTAACAGGATATTCATAGAGGGATTCAGCGTGTTAAAAGACCAAATGTTAGGGATGCCTAGCGTTCAAAACAAAAGATAGGGACCAAACACGAAATTTATGCAAACCATAGAGACCATTTCAATAAATTATTCTTTTTTTAAACATCAATATGAATCTATGTTTAAAAAGTACCCAAAAAATATGAATTTTGATATATTTATTAATTTTTTCGATAAAATATAGACCTTAACTTTGCAAAAAAAAAAATTAAACGGGTTTTTGTGAGAAAAAAAAGTACATTTTTTATATATCAATATGGATTTTTATAGATGACAAAAAATCATAAACAACGATATACTTGGTTTTTTTTCCAATAAAAAAATATGATCTAAAAAATTTAAACTAAAAAAAGTAAGTTTTGTTATAATCTGATACATACATGTTCATTGTAAAAGTTTACAATCATTCCTTTTGCCGTTGGTCGTTTTAAATTCCAATATTTTGGATTAGTTTTTTGGTTCCTTGATTAATAATGGTTTTCTATTGAACTTATATATATATATATATATATATATATATATATATATATATATATATATATATATATATATATATATATATATATATATATATATATATATATATATATATATATATATATATATATATATATATATATCTTTTATTATTTATTTAGATATTTATTAGTATAATACATAATATATTATGTATTGAATAATAAAATACAATACATTTGATTTTTTGTGAAAAAAATGAGATTTCGGGTATAACTAAAAAATATGCATTTATTAAATCTAAAAATTCGTAAATTCCAATTAATTAGTGCATTTTATAAATTATGAAAATTATAAATAAATAATTATCCATTTAGAAAATCTCCTAAAAATAAGAAAATAAAAAAAATTAAACATTTTCTATGTGTATCTCTAATCTCTAGTAACTTTTACCCTTTTGCCTATGTAAATTGAATAATCTGAATTTTAATTATATTTTATTTAATAATCATAATAGATTTTAAATTAATAATAAATGTTAGATTTTTAGTTTTAAAACTCAAATTTGTTTTATATTATTTTTTATGTGATGTTATTATTTGAAATATTTATTAATTACTACAAATTCTAAATCATTAGATATTTTAGTCTTAAGACTAAGAACTATTTTTACATTCTTAATTAGTTTGGTGTTATTATTTAAAATATTTATAATCTATAAAAAAAAAATTAATTAATAATAAATATTATATATTTTTTTATTCTTAAACTTATATCTATTTTACTTTATATATATATAATATATATATATATATATATATATATATATATATATATATATATATATATATATATATATATATTAATGCATATTTTTTTGATATATTTATAATTTCGATAATAGTCCAAACACCAATTATATACGTAACCGGATAATTTAAACATTGTATTTGTCTACCTATTTGACTATTATATAATATAAACCAATGATATCAACACGTAAAAAAGGATCTTGAAGTTATAAATCAACTAGACCACATTTACTTTATTATTATTCATATATTGTACTTTTTTTGTACTCCTTAAATCCTAATATTCAACTTTAGATGACATAGTAGCTTCAAAATCTACAAATCAAATATCAATTTATTGGTTGTTTGCAATATGATAGTAACACTAGACCATATAATTTGCCATTAGATAAAAAAATAATAATATAGATCAAGATCTTGTTATGCAATCATTTATACAAGACCAAGACCAAAATGATAACTTAAGCATGAGTATGATTTAATCAAATTTAATTAATAAAAAGGGTGTAAAAAGATTGCTTAAAATGTGGGGGTAAAATAAAAATTGGGGTTAAGGGTAAGGAGAGTTGGGTGTGAAGTGGCGCATGGAGTTTTGAATAGCCGGCCAATCGTAATAAACATGGGGCGCAACCAAGGGAGAGTGCTCTCCTCCTCACATATCGTGTTTTGTCATTTAGTGTTGGATTAGGTTTTCATGAAGGAAAGGTCACAGAAACCAAACCAACAGGAATAGAAAAAAGGCGGCTAACAGACATCGGACGTCGATCTGAACGTTAGTTGGCCTTTTGGTGAATCAGGAGTCACCCCACCCTTAATTTGGGTGTCCGGTCATATCAATTTCCATATTTGCCCCCTTATATTCTACCCTTACGGTAATTTCATAATATCTAACTTTTTTTTTTTGTTATATGATATATCATCAAATTTGTGAAAATGTTTTTGACATGGATTTGTATCCACAAAACTATGAAATGAAAGAATGCAAAAAATTGGGTCCAACATGAGATTGACAATTTAGACGTTGAATGTTAAAGCTTGACAAAATACTTGTATATGGTAACATATTAGCATGTGTCGATACATGTTTTTTTTTCCTGTTTGTTTTTTTCTTCAAATCGTTACAAACCACACAAATTTATATGGGTCTATATCTTTATTCTTATTGGTATTTTATTTATCGTTAGTACTTTTTAATATAATATTTTTAGACTATTATTTGATAATGTATGATTGATTATTGTGTATCAAGTACAGTATCATAAAATATAAAATTAGATGATGATTATTTAATGAGAAAGTAGCTTTAAAGATCTAAAACAAAAATTAATTAAAGGTTACGGGAGTGATTTCCCTTTTGATAGTTCCTTAATGCAATAGAGTTGAAAGTGCTACCATTTGCAACCTTCTTCACTAGTATAGTGCAAATGTGCAATAAAGAAACCATAAGGTGAAATGTGCAAAATGCAAAAATATAAAAAAGAAAAAAGAAAAATAAAGTGTTTCTAATAAAATAACTACATATGGTTTTTAACACTAGGCCATCTTTTTATAAGTTGGTTAAATGCTACGGAAGGTTGATGTCGATCATTTCAATTGGGTAGCCTCAAGGGTATTATATGGCATACAAATCAGATACCTAGGAGTCTGTAGAGATGGGAAAACAACCCATGTTAGCAAAGTCCACCCTCAAGATACGCATGGAAACTTCATCCCATTAGATGGGGATGAGTATTTCCCGTAAAAACGGGTACTAAGTATAAGACCACAATCCCCGGTAGGTTAAAGCCGGGGATGTGTCCAAAACTAATAATACCAATCCCCAACCAATGACAAAACTTTGATGAGATTATATATATATATATATATAATTTATTGAATTTGAATTAAGATTATTAAACATTAATTGATCTTTATCAAACCATGAGAGAGAGAGAGAGAGTATACTAAATTACGTTATCTATTCATAATTCTAAGAGTTCGTCAATCGTCACTTCGTCTGACGGTCCAAATACCAAACCGTAAATTCTCGTAATAAGAGTTGGACTCGAACATGGATCATATGCTATTTTTTTATAGAAGCTTTTAAATATGTCATTGTTTTTTGTAAGTTTAACTTCATGTGAAACTTCTCTTAATTTATATTTCTACCTTATTTCTAGGTTGCACAAAATTTAATTTGGGATAATCCATCAAAACCATTTTCATTTCATATTAACAAAAAGAATGTATTTGTGTAGGATTGTTAGAGTTCTTAGAAGAGTTCTAAAAGGCCTATTATGAGTATATATTTTCTTTTTCCAAAAAATGAATATGATTGACAAAATAATGTTTTTTTTTCACCTAAAGACATGTTTCTATAAAAACTGTCAAACATACGTAAACCGCAAATCACTCAAACAACTTTTGTGTCCATGATACTTTGGTCTATTTCAGGCATGCTCGAGGCAGTATAGGCAACTTGAGTTGTCATGGAAAGTCTAATAGCTTGAGTTTATCATGTTTAGTTCCAAAAACTTGAATTCTCCTTATATCATTAGTTTACAGGTTTTTTCACTATACTTATGCAAAACCCTCAACGTTGCAAGGGACGTTCTCCCTTGATAATGGAAGGAGTCACAACCCTCTTAACCCTACCATTTGGTGTGGTTAGGATCAAACTCATAGTACACAAGTGTGCACTAAGTACCCCACACCACATAACGAATCACAATGAATCCTTATTTGGCACTCGTATGAATTTCAATTACACTAAATGGTTAGGTGACCCTAAATCCATTAACATTATCTAAACATGGTTTTACTATATATAACTAGGTGTGAGACTCATGTATTACATGAGTTTAATTAAAAAATATATGCAATTTTAACAATTTGAAAAGTTTGAATTTATAAAAAAAATGAAAAAAAAAATTGAATTATTAAAATTATTGAAACTTTAATGTATTGAATACATTACATATATAAACTTTTTCTAATAAATATTTTACATATATATTATATTACACATTAAATGTAGAATTTTAATTTAATAAAATGAAAAATACAATAAAATGACAAGTGGAAAATAAAAAATTTTAAAATTTTAGAAAATGCCAAGTGTCCAAATAAGGAAGAAGAGGATATGTGGCAAAAAAAACTTTCATTTATTCTAGTAGATTGTTAACACTAATCTACATAAGCATATGATTTGTAAGTAATTTATTTCTCATTGTATTGTTTCAACATTGCCAACAAAAGTTGTTGCAACAAGCATGGAAGAAAAAAATTATAATGTGAATTTAGTGCTCATCTTTTTATACATTTATGATATTCAAAGACATTTATATTCTAAAATGGTTTTTATGACAGAAGGAATATTTGTACAAGTCGTTCTCGATTAAATGGGTACAACAATGGATATTTAAAAGCTAGAATGATGAAACTTTGGAGATACTCGAATGGAAGAGTATGCGATCTATAGATGTGTTTAAAAATAATCTAATATTGGTCTTGTTCGGCAACAAGTTTTTTGAGAGTTTTTTAAAACTTTTATCTTATAGATTTAAAAAAAAAAAAAAAAAAAAAAAAAAAAAAAAAAAAAAAAGTACGAAAGTACAAGCTTAAGTTTTTTTATTTTAAATAAAATAACTTCGAATCCAAAACATATTTCAAATAAAGTTTAAGAAGAGACTCATGCATACAACTACAAGGGTACATGTAACAAATGTGGGTCATTTGAGCCGCTATAGTTATATATAATTAAATTTGTGATCTACTTTAAATATTTACAGTGAATTATTCTAATATTTTTGAAAAAAAAAATATGCAACAAATATTGTAACGATCCAATTTTCATATCCAAAAATTTTTGTTTAAAAACGTTACTTTAGAAAATATTAATAACTAAAACATCATTTGATCAACTATAATATAAACTGAACCATGTCTGAAAAAACAAAACATACAACTAATCAGAATATCAGAGTATTAATCCCAGAAAAGCTAGTAAATGCGGAAACCGGAGAGTGTGTGTGTGACATTCTGCTACCGCGCCGACTCCTTTCCCCTAGCTGAGGAGGTACCTGAAACCAAAACTGAAACTGTAAGCACGAAGCTTAGTGAGTTCCCCCATAATACTCCATACCATGCATACATACAACAAACAATGTTCAGCTAGGAGTTACGGGCCTCGCCCACACTCGGGAAGATACGGGCTCTGCCCACACTTTGCTAGCCGGGAGATACGGGCCTCGCCCACACTTGTGAAGATACGGGCCCTGCCCACACTTCACTATCGGGGAGATACGGGCCTAGCCCACACTCCAACCTCGGAGAGATACCGGCCTTGCCCACACTCAACCGCCAACTCATATCATACAAGTATCACATAGACAAGAAGTATAGATATATCATACTAGCATATATCATAATCAACTCAACTAAGAGATACGGGCGCGGCCCACACTGTAATACTAATGTCTCGTCTATACGGGTCGGCCTTGGTGCCTTAGAGCCGTTACTACTAGAAGGAAACTCACCTTGAAATAGTTGCTGGTCTGTGTGGGAATTGATCACCTACTACTGCTGCTGCTGCTCCGAAAACTCCCCAGCTGTAATTCCCACAATATACTTAATCATACACTGCTAACTGTCCTTTGGGTAAAAAGACCATTTTACCCCTGGTCTAGCCCTAAGTCAAATCGGAGTCAACTTTTAGTTGACCCGACTCGCCGAGTGGATCTCCAACTCGCTAAGTCCCTATCCAGACAATTGTCCTGGGTCCCTGATTCTACTCGTCGAGTTAGGCTATGACTCGACGAGTTCATCTTCTAAACTGACGTTCAACTCCTTCATCATACTCGCCGAGTTGTATGAACAACTCGTCGAGTATTCATCCGAAGAACACTTATGCTAAGACTCGCCGAGTTGTATGAACAACTCGCCGAGTCTGTTCTTGATCTATGAAGATTGCCTTGGACTCGCCGAGTCAGGGCATTGACTCGCCGAGTCCTAACATGGGTGAGTTCAGCTCCCAACTCACCGAGTCACCCTTTGTGACTCACGGCTCAACTCGATACATCATAAAGGGACCAATTCGGTGACTCGCGACCAGACTCGCCGAGTCACATATACGACTCGCCGAGTCGCCGCCATGCATCCACCAAATACACCGATTTGCTTGATTTTAGTCCATGTCATTCATAGATCTGGACTTCTAGGACACAAATCACACGTAAAGTTTCCAACTTTACGTGTGGATATTCACCAATATGGATTTTAGGGCTCAAAATGCCTTAAAAGGGTAGATCTAGGGCTAACAAGCAACATGGGGCCATAAAGCTAACAGATCTGAGCTCCTGGAGCTCAATCTTGCCTAGATCCAGAGGCCAAACATCTTATTACAACATATAATGCACATACAAGCTTGGGATTTGACCAAGAAAGACCCAAATGAAGTTTTAAGCATAGAATCATGGGGAAAACGGGTTATACCTCAAGGGAACTGCTGGAAGAACACAATAGTTGCTCGGATGGCTTTCCTTCTTCTGGATCTACTTCTTTCCTCCTTCAAAACCTTCAAAAACACCCACAAAAGTCTCAAACTCTCAAGGAACGGCTTAGGACGAGGGATATAGGGCTCTAAGGGTGAATGGGGGCTGGCTTGGGGCAGTTAAGTCGTTTAAATAGGGTGCAAACCCCTGAAACTTAGGGTTTCCTCCAACAGCGGCGACTCGCCGAGTCCAAGATATGGACTCGCCGAGTCACCAACTTAAAACGTGACCTGGGTCGCGTCTCTACTCGGCGAGTCGAACCTATGACTCGCCGAGTCCAAGGCTAAAATAGGAAATATTCGAATAAGATTTACATACCAGAAAACAGGTGCTACAAATCTCCCTCACTTATTTTAGACTTCGTCCTCGAAGTCTGCTGCTCGATCCTGAAACAGCTCAGGGTAATGCTCCATCATCTCGTCCATCGGCTCCCAAGTCCATTCCGAACCCTTGCGGTGCTGCCATTGCACCCTCACTTATTCCACTCTCTTGTTCCTCAAATCCTTCGACTTCCTGTCGAGGATTGCTACTGGGCGCTCAATGTAATTCAGACTGTCATCAACCTGAATATCCTCCAACGGCACTACTGCTGAATCGTCCACTAAGCACTTCCGCAACTGAGAAACATGGAAAGTGCTGTGGATCTGACTGAGCTCGGCTGGTAGATCCAACCTGTACGCCACCCTGCCCACCCGGGCTACGACCCTGAACGGTCCGATGAATCGCGGGCCCAACTTGCCCCGCTTCCTGAATCGAATGACGCCTTTCCAAGGCGACACCTTCAGGAGAACCATATCCCCGACTTGGAACTCAAAATCGGATCGACGCTTGTCGGCATAACTTTTCTGCCGACTCTGAGCAGTCTGAAGCCTGCTCCGGACCTGCTGGATCCTCTCGGTCGTCTTGAGCACCACTTCGGTGCTCCCCATGACCCTTTGGCCAACTTCACCCCAGCATATCGGGGTCCTACACCTCCGTCCGTACAGCATCTCGAAGGGAGGGCAGTCGATACTCGAGTGATAGCTGTTGTTGTAGGAGAACTCGGCTAGGGGAAGATAGGTATCCCAGCTACCACCGAAGTCTAGCACGCCCGCCCGCAGCATATCCTCCAGAGTCTGGATGGTCCGCTCGCTCTGGCCATCCGTCTGCGGGTGAAACGCGGTGCTAAAATGCAGAAGAGTGCCTAACTCGTCATGGAATTTCTTCCAAAATCTGGAAGTAAAATGCACATCCCTGTCCGAGATCACCGATACTGGCACCCCATGCCGTGCCACAATCTCCCTGGTATAGATGTCGGCCAATTTTTTGGCCGATATGCTCTCCTGAATCGGAATAAAGTGAGCACTCTTGGTCAATCTATGCACGATGACCCAAATCGAATCCACTCCACGTGCGGTCGTGGGAAGCTTCGTGATAAAATCCATCATGATATCTTCCCATTTCCACAGTGGAATATCCAACGGCTGCATCTTGCCATGCGGTCTCTGATGTTCGGCCTTGACCTTCCTGCAGGTCAAACACCGCTCGACGTACCATGCCACATCCCGCTTCATACAGGGCCACCAGTAATCCGGACGAAGATCCCTATACATCTTCGTCGCCCCGGGATGAATAGAGAATCGGGACTTGTGCGCCTCCTCCATCAAAATCTAGCGCACGCCTCCGTAATACGGCACCCACACCCTACGGTGTAGTGTCAATAGTCCTCGGCTATCATAATCAAAGGAGGAAACCTGACCCACCACGCACTCTCTCTTCCGATGCTCCTCCTTGATAGCCTCCTGTTGAGCCTCCCGAATCTGCTCCAACAGGGGAGTCACCACGGTCATCCTCAAGCAGACGTCCCTGATCGGCGCCGCCTTGCGGCTAAGCGCATCGGCCACCACATTGGCCTTCCCCGGGTGGTAAAGGATCTCGCAGTCATAATCCTTCACCACATCCAACCACTGACGCTGCCTCATGTTCAGATTCGGCTGGTCCATGAGGTACCTCAAACTCTTGTGGTCCGTGTAGATGGTACACCGAACCCTGTAGAGGTAATGTCGCCAAATCTTGAAAGCAAAGACCACCGCCCCCAACTCCAAATCGTGCGTCAGGTAGTTCGCCTCGTGAGGCTTGAGCTGCCTCGAAGCGTAGGCAATGACATGCCCCCTCTGCATCAGTACCGCGCCCAACCCAGAAACGGACGCATCACAATAGACCATAAAATCCTCTACGCCCTCTGGCAGGGCCAAGATCGGTGCCTCACACAATCTCTGTCTCAGCATCTCAAATGCAGCCTGCTGCTCGGGTCCCCACTGAAAGACAACGGCTTTATTCGTCAGCCGTGTAAGGGGTACCGCTATCTTGGAAAAATCCTGGATAAATCTCCGATAGTAGCCCGCCAATCCCAGGAAACTCTGAATCTCAGATGGAGACTTCGGGACCTCCCATCTCATCACGGCCTCGACCTTGGCCTGATCAACCAGAATCCCGTTCTGGTTGACGAGGTGTCCAATAAATTGCACCTCGCGCAACCAAAACTCACACTTGGAGAACTTGGCATACAAGCTCTCCCTCCTCAGGGTCTCCAATACCTCTCTCAGATGCTCCTCGTGTTCCTCCCAAGTCTTGGAATAAACCAAGATATCATCGATAAAGACTATCACAGACCGATCTAGCACCGGTCTGCATACGCGGTTCATGAGGTCCATGAACGCGACAGGAGCATTGGTGAGCCCAAACGGCATCACCAGGAACTCATAATGACCATAGCGCATCCGAAACGCGGTCTTCTGCATATCCTCCTCCCTGACCCGCATCTGATGATAACCCGAATGCAAATCAATCTTGGAGAACCAAGATGCTCCCTGAAGCTGGTCAAATAGGTCATCAATCCTCGGAAGCGGGTAACGGTTCTTCACCGTTACCTTGTTCAGCTCCCGATAATCTATACACATCCGATGCGACCCGTCCTTCTTCTTTACAAACAGAATCGGGGCTCCCCAGGGTGAACTGCTCGGACGAATAAATCCCTTGTCTAGTAGCTCCTGCAGCTGCGTAGACAACTCCTGCATCTCGGGAGGGGCCAACCGATACGACGCCTTGGCTATCGGAGCCGCACCATGGACAAGGTCAATCCTGAACTCCACCTGTCGCTCCGGAGGTATCCCAGGAAGCTCCTCTGGGAAAACATCTGCAAAGTCTCGGACCACCGGAACCTCGCTCACTGTCGCCTTACCCGCCTCCCGGGTATCCATCACATATGCGATATATCATGCGCATCCCTGCTGAAGGTAGCGCATAGCCCTCGCAGCTGAACATACAGTGGGTCCACACTGAGGCCTCTCACCATGAATCACTAGCTCTCCCCCGCTTGGGGTCCTGACCCGTACTAGCTGCTGCGCGCAATCTATCACCGCCCCATTAGGGCTTAGCCAATCCATGTCTATAATCACCTTGTTCCCACGCAACGGAATGGGAACCAAATCTACCAAATAGCGCTCCTCAAACAAACGCAGCACGCAATCTCGAAATATCATTGATGTTCGCACCGATCGATCGTCAACGATCTCCACTTCCAAAGGGCAATCTAACTCGCCCGATGACTCATGAAACTTCTTGCTAAGTGCAAGGGAAACGAATGATTGGGATGCTCCTGAATCAAATAACACCTGAACTGGGAGGCCGTTCACATGGAACGATCCTAATGCATACATATACATATAGAGCACATATCAATAACATAACATCATAAAAAAAAGATAGAGGGAAAGAATCATACCCGTCACCACATCGGGTGCGGCGCGTGCCTCCTCGGCAGTCAACTGAAATGCCTGGCTCCTCACCACTGGAGCCTCTGCCTTGCCCTGCCGACCATCCGTGATCCGCAGGGTCGCTGGAGCTGGCGCCTTCACTGGCGCTGCAACTGTCAACTGGGGGCAATTGGCCTTCTTGTGGCCCCTCTGGTTGCAGTGAAAACACATCAACTCTGATGTCTGAATAGCTGAAACTGGAGTAGTACAATCCCTGCTAAAGTGCCATGTCTTTCCGCACTTGTAGCAGCCTCCTGATCCCATCCTACATGCCCCCACGTGCGTCCTGCTGCATTTCCCGCAGCGGCTCGGTCCTGACTGGCCTTTCGGCCTACCATCTGATCCCTTGGGCTTCTTCCCCGAAGCCCCTCCTGCCTAACCGTCCTCTAGTTTCCGTTTCCGGATGTGCTCCAAATCTATCTCCCTCTCCCTAGCCCTGGCAATCATGGAGTCCAGGGTAGGGCAAGCCGAAAAGCTAACATGCTCCTAGATGTCAGCTCGTAGCATATCATGGTAACGAGTCCTCCTCATGTCCTCGTCACCAGCATACTGGGGCACCAATAAAGCCCTCTCCCGGAACTTGGCGGTGATCTCCGCCACAGTCTCCGTCGTCTGCCTCATGTCTAGAAACTCCCTGGCCAGCTGCTGAAGCTCGACCGCCGGCGCAAACTCTACCCTGAACCTGGTCACAAAGTCCGACCAGGTCATTGCCTCGATAGCTGAGGCTCCCAACGAGTCACCCACTGACTCCCACCAATCCCGGGCTCGGTCCCGTAAACACCCTGCTGCGTATCTCACCTTCGACCCCTCGGGGCAGAAGCTAGTCAACTGGGCAGACTCGATATCTGCAATCCATCGCCTGGCGACAATGGGGTCCTTCACCCCATGGAAATCCGGCGCACCACTGCCCCTGAAGTCCTTGAAGGACAGTGTGCGAGATCCTGACTGGCTAGAGGCTATATCGCTCCTGAATGCCTGTAGGCGATCCTCCATCAACTCCATGATCCCTTCCTTGATCGACCCAAAGAGAATGGGGGTCGACTCAAGGATGCCCCTGGTGATCTCTGACGTGATGAACTCACGTAGCCTCTCATCAATCGGCTCGGAGCCTGATCCCGAACCTGACCCCTCTCCTGAACCGCCATCTGCCGGTCTCGATCGAAGTACCACCATTCTGCAATACATCACAATAAGCATTAGTGATACTGCTACTTTCTGAGGGATCACAACAACTTACAGGTTCCCTGGTCTTATCTTGGCCTTCCTTGGTTCGGGTACGGATCCTCTGCTTTCAGTAGTACGGGCCCATACTACCTTCCACATCTATCCGTACCTTCTCCAAGGAATGCCTCGACTCCACCAGATCCCCTTCACTACTACTGATCACAGCTATACTCATCCTAGGCTTGCCCTAGGGAGATCTCTAATTCTACTCTAACCAGTCCTCAGCTGCTGCAGGCCTCATGGTAATGCTAATTGGCCATTACCCGAATACCATCACATGTGATGAGGCTCAGATAATCCTTCGAGTACCAGACTCATCCCTACAACAGTTGGACTCAAACAAGAACTGCGCAGTAGGATCAAATTCGGCACTCTAAGATTATCCAATCCTGATTACATGTGACGTGACGCATTCGCCTAATGGCTAACTCCCATTATTCAGAGTCCCACGAAGCACGAAGCAAGCAGCATTCAGACAAGGGTAACAATCTCAATTAACTCTATCCACTTTCAGGAACTGAGCTAGCATATAGTGCTAAACTCATACTACTAGGCATAACCTAATCAGGCTATCCTACTTACTGTCTACTTAATAACTAGCATGCAATTTCTCATACAACTGAAACACAAATAGTAGGCACATAAGGCATCACTCCTAGATCCTTAGTCCTATTCTAGCATGCGGTTCTACGAAAGCTGATAAACACAACATAAACTTGTATGGGTACTATGGGGAATACTTACTTGAGCTCGGCCGACCGCGCACATCACACACTTCGTTCTTTATCAAGACTCTTTTCTAAATTTTAGAAAACATTTTCTTTTAGGAAATCTTTCAATCCCTCGATTTGAGTTCAGACACTCCCGAAGACGTGTCCGAATCCCTCAAACCAGGGCTCTCATACCAACTTGTAACGACCCAATTTTCACATCCAAAAATTTTTGTTTAAAAACGTTACTTTAGAAAATATTAATAACTAAAACATCATTTGATCAACCATAATATAAACTGAACCATGTCTGAAAACCAAAACATACAACTAATCAGAATATCAGAGTATTAATCCCAGAAAAGCTAGTAAATGCGGAAACCAGAGAGTGTGTGTGTGACATGCTGTTACCGCGCCGTCTCCTTTCCCCTAGCTGAGGAGGTACCTGAAACCAAAATTGAAACTGTAAGCACGAAGCTTAGTGAGTTCCCCCATAATACTCCATACCATGCATACATACAACAAACAATGTTCAGCTAGGAGTTACGGGCCTCGCCCACACTCGGGAAGATACGGGCTCTGCCCACACTTTGCTAGCCGGGAGATACAAGCCTCGCCCACACTTGTGAAGATACAGGCCCTGCCCACACTTCACTATCGGGGAGATACGGGCCTAGCCCACACTCCAACCTCGGAGAGATACGGGCCTTGCCCACACTCAACCGCCAACTCATATCATACAAGTATCACATAGACAACAAGTATAGATAACTATATCATACTAGCATATATCATAATCAACTCAACTAAGAGATATGGGCGCGGCCCATACTCTAATACTAATGTCTCGTCTATACGGGTCGGCCTTGGTGCCTTAGACCCGTTACTACTGGAAGGAAACTCACCTCGAAATAGTTGCTGGTCTGTGTGGGAATTGATCACCTACTACTGCTGCTGCTGCTCCGGAAACTCCCCGGCTGTAATTCCCACAATATACTTAATCATACACTACTAACTGTCCTTTGGGTAAAAAGACCATTTTACCCCTGGTCTAGCCCTAAGTCAAATCGGAGTCAACTTTTAGTTGACCCGACTCGCCGAGTGGATCTCCAACTCGCTGAGTCCCTGTCCAGACAATTGTCCTGGGTCCCTGATTCTACTCATCGAGTTAGGCTATGACTCGACGAGTTCATCTTCTAAACTGACGTTCAACTCCTTCATCATACTCGCCGAGTTGTATGAACAACTCGTCGAGTATTCATCCGAAGAACACTTATGCTAAGACTCGCCGAGTTGTATGAACAACTCGCCGAGTCTGTTCTTGATCTATGAAGATTGCCTTGGACTCGCCGAGTCAGGGCATTGACTCGCCGAGTCCTAACATGGGTGAGTTCAGCTCCCAACTCACCGAGTCACCCTTTGTGACTCACGGCTCAACTCGATACATCATAAAGGGACCAATTCGGTGACTCGCGACCAGACTCGCCGAGTCACATATACCACTCGCCGAGTCGCCGCCATGTATCCACCAAATACACCGATTTGCTCGATTTCAGTCCATGCCATTCATAGATCTGGACTTCTAGGACATAAATCACACGTAAAGTTTCCAACTTTACGTGTGGATATTCACCAATATGGATTTTAGGGCTCAAAATGCCTTAAAAGGGTAGATCTAGGGCTAACAAGCAACATGGGGCCATAAAGCTAACAGATCTGAGCTCCTGGAGCTCAATCTTGCCTAGATCCAGAGGCCAAACATCTTATTACGACATATAATGCACATACAAGCTTGGGTATTTGACCAAGAAAGACCCAAATGAAGTTTTAAGCATAGAATCATGGGGAAAATGGGTTATACCTCAAGGGAACTGCTGGAAGAACACAATAGTTGCTCGGATGGCTTTCCTTCTTCTGGATCTACTTCTTTCCTCCTTCAAAACCTTCAAAAACACCCACAAAAGTCTCAAACTCTCAAGGAACGGCTTAGGACGAGGGATATAGGGCTCTAAGGGTGAATGGGGGCTGGCTTGGGGGCAGTTAAGTCGTTTAAATAGGGTGCAAACCCCTGAAACTTAGGGTTTCCTCCAACAGCGGCGACTCGCCGAGTCCAGGATATGGACTTGCCGAGTCGCCAACTTAAAACGTGACCTGGGTCGCGTCTCTACTCGGCGAGTCGGACCTATGACTCGCCGAGTCCAAGGCTAAAATAGGAAATATTCGAATAAGATTTACATACCAGAAACCAGGTGCTACAAATATTCTATATTTTAATAGCCAATATTTTTAATGTATAATCCAATACAAGATAAATTAAAAACAAATAGAAAATAAAACAATAATCGTGAATCAGTATTCAGTCCCAATGTCATAGTTGATGATCGCTAATTGCCACTTGTCACCACTGATAATCGCACCTCTGCCACAACCGCCTACAGTCACCCACTTTCACTCGTTCCTCCTTAGCCTCCGTCAATCAACCTTCCAAGGGTCCAATCAATAGTGATTTTCACATGAGAAATAAATTGAAAACTCATTTATTAGTCATTTATGTTGATTTTCATACGTGTAGCTTTTTTCAACTGTTGATTCATTGTTCCAAGGATGTTTCATGATTCTAGTAAGTTTTCTTTTTATTGTTTGATTCATTGTTCTAAGGATGTTCCATGATTCTAGTAAGTTTTCTTTTTATTGTTTCAATATGAATTGATTAGATTGTTGAAAAATTGTTTTTTAATATTTGATTTTTGTTCATTTGTTTGAATATTGTATCTTTTTATAAGATTCGACATCATCCAGACCCTCAATTAGTATTTTATTATTATTATTATTATTATTATTATTATTATTATTATTATTATTATCGGTTTCATCTAAATAATAAACCATATGATTTTAGGTTTTAAACTTAGCTCTACATGCATATTATAACAATAACAAAACAAAATTATATATTTGGTTATTGTGCTTTAAAAAGAAAAACAAAAAACAAAACAAAAGCACTACAGGTCCTTTTGAGGAATTTTTGATATGAGGGGACCTTTTCACGTTTCCACTGAACAATGAGGGTCATTTTGACTAACACTCTTAAAGGCTAGTGTTAAATGCACCTTAATTGGCCAAAATACATTTTACTATCACTCTTAAAGGCTAGTGTTATATTCAAATCTCATAAGTGGTTTTAGAAGTAGATTAATTTACCAGTAAAAAAAAAAAAGTTATGAGACATAAGTGTTTTAAGAGTAGATTAATTTACCAGTGAAAAAAAAAAGTTAGATATTTTGTCAACCATAGAGACAAGTTATTCAATTTTGTCTTAATTGTTTGTATTTTCATTTTCATTTTTTCCTTATTGTATTTCATCTTTTTTTTTGTTAATAATATCTGTTTTATTTTATTATTATTATTATTATTATTATTATTATTATTATATTGTTTAATTTTTTAATATTTTGTTCACTTGTATTTTGTTATATATATATATATATATATATATATATATATATATATATATATATATATATATATATATATTATAATTTAGATATTTTTTGAAGTTTTGTTCGAATATATTTTTTAGTGTTTTTCTTACATTTTGTTCTTTTATATATATATTTTTGACGTTTTGTTCGAATAAAATCTTCTGGTTTTTTTTATGATTTGTTTGATTACATTTTTTAATGTTTTTTTTTGACATTTTGTTTGTTTATATTTTTTAAAGATTTCATGGCTAGTGTAATCATAAGTTATAACATAATCCAACCACAAAGCAAGTCGTTTCCAAACCTCTATTACGATAGTACATCACACACACACACACACACACACACACATATATATATATATATATATATATATATATATATATATATATATATATATATATATATATATATATATAGGAGTAGGATCAAATGAGAACACCTAAAAGGTTGAGAACGCAAGAAAAGATCTTATCTATCTATTATCTTAGATCTAAGGCTATAATTAAATAGAAATTTTGTTATTATTAAAATGTTTAAATTAGATTAATTTGAATTAAAAAATAAGAAAAGGGTATCATGGTAATTAATCATTCCCTTATTTTAAACAACTCCTAAAATCTCTCAATCTCTGTCTGTCTAAACCTACGACTTCATCATTCACTCCTCCATTTTCGACTTCATCTTTCTCTCTATACCTAGGGCAAGCCTCCCTCATCTGTACATCAGTTTCAATAGATCCGTCTAAATCTATCCTTCCTGGTGGTTATTCTTGGCAGCGAATGAAGAACAATAGAGGGAAAGAAGGAAGGTTCGGTGGTGGCAGATTGATCGCGAAGAGGAGGGGGAAAAAGACCACCGGTTCTCGGTTCGATTAAAGAAAAGGAGAAGGATGGAAGCAACAGAAGGAGCAGAAATTAGTCAAATTAAACATGATCAGGCTATAGTGGGTTTGGTTGATCGGGAATCAACGAGACACACACATACACACATATTCAATGTGTGCCGATTGTGGGGGTGAGCACGATAGATCCTGAGAGAAATTAGATGTAGTGGGTTATTAGACAGAATTAGAAGATGCGGGAAAGAATGGGTGTGACTGAAAGAGAGATCGAGAAGGAGGAGAATGTAGCAGGGGTGGCGATACGGTGGTATTGGGGCAGGGCAAGGAGCCGACGGTGGACCTGGTTATCAAAAATAGTTTGTGTTCCTACTGTTTCTTTACATACAAGTGAAATACATTCAAGAAGTGAAGGAATCTATGGGAAATCGATGGGAGTTCTCCCTGTTCATGTTGCAATTGGTTTCCGATGACAAAGCTTCAACATTTGGTTGTTTGGTGATCAAGAAGGGTTGCACCGATTCAACAACAGGTAAGGGCTCCTCTTTTTTTTTTGTTCATGTTGGTGTTTGTTTGATTCCCTTTTTTATCTTCTCTTTTGACTGAAATTTGTGGAGTTTGATATGGGTTTTTGGGTTTGCTTTTTAACAGAAATAGATGAGCTTAATCCAATAGATTTTTGTGTTGTTTTGTTGCTTGAAATGAAATGGAAGAAGATGAAGAATGCAATATTTTTTGAGTTTAATCGTTAAAGAGGTTTACTTCTTTAGTCTATAAGAGGCGTTTGGAATGTGATTTATTCATCTGTGCATATTTGTTTTTTTTGTTTGTTTTTTAATATAGATTTATTTCTTGTCGATGATTATAATCGTTCTTTATTAATTTTTTATTAAAATTGTATGTGGTTAATGAGTTAAGCACTTTGTTGACAATAATACAAAAAAATTGTTTGATTTCTTTTAGATGGGTCGAGTAAATACGGATGACCTAAATGACTGTAATGACAAAGGATGAATAAACATCTTCAACAACTTTGAAGGAATAGAAATGTATTTTATTCAACAGGTAAGGGTTCCTTCTTTTTTTTTCTTCTTGTTTGATTTGGCAGCGAAAGTAAAGGGAGTGAAGGGAAAGAAGCCTTCACTCCACCTTGGGCTACGATGAACTCAATAGTACCGATTCACTCTTGATGTCGTTGTAGTCGATCAACAATAAAAATCGGATCATGAAGGGGGTGCATGAATGTTTGTATTTATTTTTGAATAGCACGTGTATTCATTTATGAATAACATTGTAATTATGTGTGAATGATTGTATTCATTTATTAATAGTAGTGTATTAATGTGAATGAGTATATTTATTTATGATTAGATGTATTCATTATATGATAGAATGTATATTAATTTATAAATAACAGTATATTTATTTGTGAATTGCAATGTATTCATGTGTAAATGATTGTATTTATTTATGAATAGTAGTGTATTCATGTGAATGAGTGTATTTATTTATGATTAGAGGTATTCATTTTATGAAGAAATGATAATTTTTACACTATTTTTATTTTCAGTTGATGAAAAATACATTGAACTTTTTGGCATTGGATTTCTTTTCTTTATTTTTTTTTTTGAAAAACAAAAACATGAAATAGTAGAAAATAATAATTTTCTAAGATTTTCTTTTCAGATTTAAAATAAAAAGAAATATTAATTTTTTAGGTAATTTTTTTGAAACCGTCACAAGTTATATATATATATATATATATATATATATATATATATATATATATATATATATATATATATATATACTTATATATTTCATTAACTAAAAGGAAATATTAATTTTTTTAGGTAATTAAAATCATTATCCCTAGATTTTAGGAAATCATTAATTAATATTTATATAAAGTTACTAATATACCCTTATAAAATGATTGGTCCAGAATTGTTTTCGCGTTCTCAACCTTTTAGGTGTTCTCATTTGATCCTCCCCTATATATATATATATATATATATATATATATATATATATATATATATATATATATATATATATATATATATATATATATATATATATATAAATTTATTTGAAAAAACTGTAAAAAGTACGTTGAATGTAAATATGATTAATATAGTTTGTATAAAATTATTTATTTTAATATGATAAATATATAGGCTAGCCAGAATTCAAAACGTGTGTTAAGTTATACATAAATTAATCGAAATCTATATAACTCGAAAACAAACAAAATTTCTATGAAAAATAAACTCGAAAACATTGATGCCCATTTTCCAGTTATACAAATTCCGATTATCCTATGTATACCTTGTAACCTATTTTTGGATTCCGATTTACCTATATGTTAATTCTATTAAAATAAATAATTTTATACCTAATCTATATTTATCTTATTCACATTTAACATACTTTTTATACTTTCTTTTATAAAAAAAATATCTTTAAAAAACTTTACAAAAATAATAATTATATAACATTATCTGTGTTATATAATTAAATATTTTAAATAAAAAAATAATTATTATATAACCATATTTGTGTTATATATCTAAATATTTGAATAAAAAATGATAATTATATAATCTTATTTATATTAAACGATAAAAAAAAAACGAGTTAAATGAATTATGTTACAACTTATTGTTATAGTGGCCATGAAACCTTAAACAATATAAACAAATAAAACGTTAAAAAAATATATTTAAACAAAACGTCAAAAAAATGTAAATAAATAAATAAATAAAAATAAACAATATATTTGAAAAAAAAAATTAAAAAAATATCCAAATCATAAAAAATATATAGAAAACAATAATAAATAATACATGATATACAAAATTTCCTATAAAGACATACAATGGTTTGTTTTACAAACCATAGACAAAAGCGTATAATAAATGTTACTTCATTACCGTTAATAAACATCATCCAAATCGCCACCGTTTCTTGTTATGAAACTGACATTGGATAAAATAAGAAAATAAATTAAGGGCATGGATTATGCCTCATACCAATTGTTTATAGATATTAAATAATATAATATCTACATTTTGAGCCATAAGCATAACCAAATGAATTGCAACATGTTCAGATGGGAGTTAATTTTCATTTATTAGCATTGCACTTTAGTTAATTTTCTAAGATAAACAAAATAAAATAAATTATAAGATGAAGTTCTCGCAAGTTGTCTTTTTATTTTTATTTTCCAAAAAAAAGAAAACATAGTTTTGGAAACAACGTTTTAATAATATAACACTTAAGCTATGATGATATATAATAATATAACACTTAAGCTAACATAAATCATTAATTTCTATAATTTTGGACTTATTATTACCAACAAAATTAATTTGGACTAAACGATGGTGAAACTTTTAGAAATTAATTAATCTAAGAATGGTGAAACTTTTAGAAATGGTGAATCTTTTAGAGTAAGCTTAAAAGTTGTAAATATCAAGCTTTTGTTAATGTTTTAGACTATTTTACATTGGAAATATTTGTATCACTTGGAAAAACTTTAAATTGGTACTAATGTCAATGTTCAAGGTTCCAATCACGATGTGCAACAACTTATAGAAAATTCGTTCTAATTTCTTTTGCAGGGTAGAGTAGGATGAAAAATAAAAAGCTTCATTGGGTTAAATGGGACCTAAATTTGAATGACAAGTTGCATGGTGGTATGTCAGTTGGAAGTTTGAGGTCCTGCAATTTAGCTTTAGTATACAGACGACATGCGTGTTTCTTAATTAGTTCTCCAAATTTACTTTGGGTAAGATTAACTAAAACTTGTTATGAGATTGATGGTGATTTTTTGAATGGTCCTTATTGACATCTAAAAGGTGGTGTTCGGACTTCGTTATACGGTGATTCCTTTGCATAATAGTAGGGTGTAAGATCAAACCGTATTGACAAAAAAAGTGGGTGATGGTTCGTCAATTAAGTTCTAGACTAATAACTGGTGCGGCAATATACCTTTTTGTTCTCAGTTTCCTCGATTGTTGGCTTTGGCTACGGATTGGATGACGTTGTAACATCTGTTCCAGGTATCATTTAATTCTCTAAGTTTTAGGGTTTTGTGCTAGGAATCGACGAGTTAGGGAGCTCCAACTCGTCAAGTAGAGATCATTTATGATGACACGGGATTTAGATCCTACTCGACGAGTCGGAAGGCCCCAACTCGGCGAGTAGGCGATGTGAAGGAAAACCCTAATTTTCAGGGGTTGGTATCATATTTAAAGAACTTATGGCTCATTTGTATCCTCTGTCATCGTTCTTACAGTCCAGTGAAACCCTAGTTCAAGTCTTATACCTCCTTGAGTGTGTGTGAGAGCTTTGCTGAGTGTTTTTGGTGTGGTTGTGAAGGATTTTGAAGCTTGAAAGGAACAATAGATCTAACATCTACTTTGTATTGGCAACCAATTGGAGGTAAAAAGGATCTACCTTGATCTCTTTTTGCTTAGATCCCATCTTATGGAAGAATATGGCTACTTTTGGTGCAAAGAGGGTGTCAAACTCGAATTTGGACTTGTCATAAGGATATGTGTGATAACACCCGAAATTTTCTTTTGGTCAAACCCTAAAAGTCAACCACTTCGTAACATAAATTAATATCATTATTTCTTATTTTTAAGAAATATAAAGTTTGTTTGATTATTTTAATATTATTTTTAAACGAACGGGTGAAAGAAAGTGTCGTCTCGGGTTTTGATTTTTGAAAACCGCAAACACTTCACATATTAGAAACAAACGACCAAAATTTTATGTTTTGGGTTTAAAATTCACCCAAAAACCATAAACTCATACATATGTATGAGTTTACTCCCCAAAAACTAGTCATTTGTGTTTACTCCTCAATAGTCAAAAGAGTAAACTCCAAAAACTCTCTCAAGTATCATCCAAGATTTAATTCCAAATCTTCAACCTTGTAAGTGTTCTAACCATTTCAAGTTAGTAAAACACTTAATCTAGTGTTTGTGCATCTATTCATCCATTCATTTCTGGTTTTTGTTTAGATTTTCCAAAACACCAAGAACACACACTAAGTGTTCTTGGCCTTTTAGCTCAAATCAAGCCTTCTACTAGTAAGTGCTTCCATCCTTGAGTGATTTTAAGCTAGTATTACATTTAAACATCAAAAATTTATGCCAAGAACACATTTTTAAAGGTGTTCACGGTCCAAGGAGATTCTTGGGCCGTAAACACCCTAAAATGCACCAAAGTGTGCCTATGTCCTTATCTAAGCCCTAGTTTGATGTATAAACCATCCTTGACATGTTTAAACCTTCCTTTGTTGTGTTTAAGCCTTGAAAAACATCAAATGCCCACAAAAATTACGTGTTTACGGTTTGGGGATCTCCCAAAACTGTGAACACCTAAAAGTATGTCTAAATGGGTTATTTTCCTTCCTTAGGCTTATAAACTAGCTTATACACTTACCAAATTGTGTTAGGGACTTGAAAACATGGCTATTCACTCGTCCATATGGGTTTACGGTTTTTGAACCCAAAGAAAAAAGACATGAGGCCATAAACTCCTCAAATGGGGTGTTTTGTTGCCCTAGTCCATTCCAAAGGCCAAACCACTTAGTAGAAATGCTTCAATGGATTGCTAAACCACAAAACAACACTTGGACTTTAAGACTAGAGCTTATGACCGTAAACTCTAGAGTTTACTGCCTTAAACTCTCTAAGTCTTGACCACAAAACTGTAAACTCCAAGGGTGTTTACCCTTGGACTGTAAACACACTAGTTTTGCCCTACCAACACTCAGATGCAATCCTTGTGATCTTTAACACTTGAAACAAAGTGTTTTCATGTTCTAGGGTGTCCTAACTTAAATTATTAGTTATAATTTGGCTAATTAGTTATATATATGTTCATTATATGATAACTAGGCTCGTGCGTGTGTACAAGTCTTCATTTGTCACCTAGCACCGTACCCGACATTTCAATCCAATCCACTCACCACAAGTGAGTTCATACCCCTTTAATTAACCTTTGAAATACTTTTAAATGTTTTCAATGCTTTTATGGGGGAGGGGGGGAATACAAGTTGAATACTTATAGTTATTACATCAATCACATGTGATTAATAACTACAAAACCAATGATTTTACTACTATTCAAACTGTTTATCAAAGCTGTTTAACTTCCAACTGTTTTTACAAACTCTTTTACTTATCAAATACTTTTACTTAAACTTTTTTACACTTATTTTAAATTGCATGCCCGTATATTTATAGTTATATAAGAAATGTTAAAAAGGCTTAGGAAGGCCACACGGCCTATTTCCTTTTCCTCGATTTGGATGTGGTCTGGTGGGATATCGAGTAGCCGTACGAAGGTCGTTTCAATATTAATTATATATCATGTGTACATATATGGTCATAAAAGTTCTTCCATGTTCATACATACTAGTTACATCATTTGTAAGTTACCATCAGGGTAACACAGGATCATACTTATACTATTGTTAGATCAATGAGTCAGTTCATTCATGAGTCAATACTTATTAATATGAGAACATATACAACTATAATAGAAGGAGAACATATACAACGATAATAGAAGGAGAACATATACAACTATACTATGAGAACATATACAACTATACTAAAAGGAGAACATATAAAACTATACTATGAGAACATATACAACTATACTATGAGAACATATACAACAATACTAGAACGAGTAACAATACATTACATATACATATATACATTGACAGAATTGTGATCCACTGTATCGGAGCATGGCTTAAATGTCATGGCCCGAGTTGTTTCCAGAGTCTCTTGTAGGGAGAGCGTGAGTTTGCGTATAGATCTATATTGGATTGACTATCCTACACCTTGCTGCTAGCTATAGCCGGACCTGCAGGTCCGCGGGTGCCAAACGTCATTTCTTTTTACGACTTACATTTATCGTTGTTTATCCAGTTGATAGTATGATACAATAAATTACATGATACCTTAATATAAAACTGGTTTAAGGTAGTTAGTACAACAGTAGTTCCTAAAATACAACACTACAATACTACATTAATTTACCCTTTACATATTTAGTGATCTTTTCACTTAAACATTAATGTACAAACTATATTTTGAGAATGATAGTTACACTTGGAAAAATTACATACTTTTAAAGTAAACGAACATACAAAACAGTTACGCCTTGGTAGAAGGCTACATTTAATAGAAAATATAGGTTTTTCTAAGAGATTCAAACTTTTACAAACACTTACAAACATTCACGTACTTATATTTCCAATGTTTACAAACTCATGTTTATAACTACGTTTAAACATTTTGATACAACCACCGACACTAAAATACTTATGAACTCACCAGCTTAATGCTGATAAACTCTTTCAAAATAACTTGTATTCTCAGGTCACCAGTAGACAGGTACCGAGACCAACTTTTGAGAAGATGGAGTGCATTCAAGACTTATCTTGTTATTTTGATTGCTTGTTTACTGTTATACTATGTTGTGATACTATACATGACGTCCTCCACCCCAACATGTTTCCGCCATTCTTGGTTTTGGGGTGTGACAATATGGTTCCAGATCTGGACACCTCTAGGTCTTTCATAACATAAAGTTGCTTCCTTTACCTATTCTAAGCCCTTTTCCATGTCCCAAGTGTTGTATGAACCCTAGTTTGACATTTTTAGCCATTTGAGGCTTTGCATGCACGTAAAGTTTGCAACTTTACGTAGTAACTACACCATAAGGGGTTGGATCTATGATTTGGAGCCTTGGATTCCACTAGAAAGGACTAAACACAAAAAGGGTTGAAGGGATTCGACGAGTTGCTTAGCCAACTCGACGAGTTAGGGATGGTTTTCCTGTTTTCAAGATCCTGAGTGATTTCAGTGAGCTGATTAAGGGATGTCGGTTAAGAGATATTGGTTTAGAGTTTTTAGCCCTTTGACATGAAGGAACTCAATGAGTTACTCAGGTGACTCAGCGAGTTGACTCGGGATTTCGGTTGTATGGACTCTGAAGGAACTCGACGAGTTGTTGGATGCACTCAACGAGTTGATGTCAACATGGACTGTTAACCTTGACTTTGACCAGGGTTGAGTTTGAGGGTATTTATGGTATTTTGGATTGTGACAAGTTAATCACATGATGATTATAGGCAGTTGAGTTGTAGCTATGCGTTGGGACTTATCTGATCTAATCTTGTCAGTTCAACATTTGTGATACTGGTATGAAAGGCCTCGGGGGTTCCCGAGGCGCTTATGTGTAAGACCTTAGAGGGTTTCCATGGCAATCTAGTATATTTGCATGTGTGGTTTGTATGTTTTCTTGGTAGTAAAAATTGTGTGGGGGTTCCCATGGCAGGAAGACCGTGTGAGTGTTCCCACGGCAGGAAGACCATGTGGGGGTTTCCATGGCAGGTAGTTAAGAGCACGTGGGGGTTCCAGTGACACTAGGTGTAAGACCCAGGAGGTTTACATGGCTTCCTTATATGTTTGTATGCATGACTTATGTGGTTTATGTAGCTTTTGTAGCTAATATGATTATGTGATTATGTGGATTATGTGTGGTATGCACTAGGGAACTCACTAAGCATTAGCTTACAGTTTGTGAATTTGTTTTAGTTACATCTGAGTCTAAGGAAAATGACAATGCTTGATGACGCGACGTGCACTCTCTCTCAAACGTTTTTATGGGACACTATGATGATTGGAATAATATTGTTGTTGTTATGAATTTCAAAAACTATGTACTTGAGACTTAATGGTTTATGGGAAATATTTTTGACTATTTAAAAATGAAAATTTTCTTTTGAAAATTGGTTCATTACGGACGTTGGTTTCCTCGATGTTTTCTTGTTATGAAATTGATATTAGATAAAATAAGAAAATAAATTAAGGGCATGGATTATGCCTCATACTAATTGTTTATAGATATTAAATAATATAATACATACATCTACATTTTGAGCCATAAGCATAACCAAATGAATTGCAACATGTTAAGAAGGGAATTAATTTTCATTTATTAGCATTGCACTTTAGTTCATTTTCTAAGATAAACAAAATAAAATAAATTATAAGATGAAGTTCTCGCAAGTTGTCTTTTTATTTTTATTTTCCAAAAAAAAAAACATAGACAATTTTTGAAACAACATTTTAATAATATAACACTTAAGCTATGATGATATATAATAATAATAATAATAATATAACACTTAAGCTACCACAAATCATTAATTTCTATAATTTTGGACTTATTATTACCAACAAAATTAATTTGGACTCAACGATGGTGAAAGTTTTAGAAATTAATTAAGGTAAGAATGGTGAAGCTTTCAGACTAAGCTTAAAAGTCGTAAATATCAAGCTTTTGTTAATGTTTTAGACTATATTACATTGGATATATTTGTATCACTTAGAAAAACTTTAAATTATTACTAATGTCGATGTTCAAGGTTCCAATCACGATGTGCAACAACTTGAAGAAAATTCGTTCTAATTTCTTTTGCGGGGCGGAGTCAATGAAAAAAAAGCTTCGCTGGATTAAAAGGGACCTAATTTTAAATGACAAGGTGCATAGCGGTATGTCATCCTTTAATTTAGCTTTAGTATACAAACGATATGGGCGTTTCTTAATTAGTTATCCAAATTTACTTTGGGTAAGATTAACTAAAAGTTGTTATGAGATTGATGGTGGTTTAAAAATTGGGGGATGGTTCGTCAATTAAGTTCTAGACTAATATCTGGTGTGGAAATATACATTTTTGTTCTCGGTTTCCTCGATTGTTTGCTTTGGCTACGGATCGGATGACATGGGTTTCTAATTACCTGATTACAGTTCCTATATGGAGTCGTTGGATTAGAGGTGGAGCAGCAGATCATAGAGATCATTTTTTTTGTTACTTAACTCGGCTAATTTGGGTTCTGGTGCAGATACTTGGAATTGGTCTTGCGGATACTTGGAAATGGTCTTTGGACAATTCTGGTTTCAGTCAGCTCTTTGAGATTGTATTTGGATGTGAGGATGCTCCACTATGGTGGATACTAAAGTATGAGTATAACTTAGTGGCGGCGTGGTGTGGGACTTCAAAAAATCTAACTATAGGAAACGATATGAAGAGAATTGGATTTTGGGAAGCCATGCTCGGAAAATTTCACACTTATGAAGAGACCAGGATATCACAATGTCGATATGGTTAGTGGCAAATAGACTCCAATTAGTTGTAGGTACACCAAGTTTAATGCGATTTACAATAAACCTTCTTCGCAAAATCAAAGCGGTGTGAATGATTTCGATGTGTTCAAAGCTGCAATGGAGCAATATCAAGTCGAAATGGGTCACATTTTTTAGTATGACAAAATATGGGAGATTGTGAGAGTTGATCCAAAATGACTTAAAACTCCAACATCGTTGGAGGTAGAATCAAAGAGGTCTTGCAATTCGAGTTCGTTTGATGTTTCCGATATACGGATTAACATCGACCTCAATGCCAACACGGATGACAATCCCTCTAAAGAAGAGACAATGGAAAATAGATCTAAAGAAGAGGCAAGTAGATGAGAAGGCAGAAATCTTAGAAGAAAGAGCCATCCGACGAGGAGACATAAGCAAACGATGCAGTAGAAGAATCTAGGGTAAGACCTCTAATTTGGTGTCGACGATTGTTTTATTATTTAAGAGGAGAAAAAAAAAAACAAACGAAGAGAATATGAAGCATAATGAAGGCACCTCCGATGACTTTGAGCGGATGCCATTAGAGGTGGAGGGCGGTTGTAGAAGGTTGTGGTCAACGGTAAGATTTTAACATAGATCTCTAATACCATGTTATATAATAGATTGTTTGATTCTTAAAAAACAATTACATAAAAATATATATAGTATATCTAAGGTCTAATGGCTAAATCTAAAGGGTCTTGGTCTAAACCTAATCATTAACAATGTTTAATTTATGATTTAATTAAATTGTATGTCTTATTTTTTTTCTATAAATATTATAACTTTAATAGAAAAAATAACAAATTAGAAAAATAGAAAATAAATAAATCGAAAATAAACAAATTGAAAAAAAAAATCAAAAAAATAAAAAAATAAATAAGTAATGATGACATAGAAATTAATAAATGTTATAACATTTCTCACTTGAGATGTTATAAAACCATATATAATATAACATGTGATGTGATATATATATATATATATATATATATATATATATATATATATATATATATATATATATATATATATATATATATATATATATATATATACCCCTTGATTTTTTTTGTTAGAAATAATCCATTTACATTAATTTTATACATAATAGGATAAAAATACAAAATTTTAACTATGACCCTCCTCTATTCATCAATTTTTATTCATAATATATTTCCGATCCCAATCAAATATTGAATCTCCACCACTCTTATCCACTCAATTCGTTTTACACAATACTAACCAAAGTTAAGTGACAAAAGATTTAAGTTATGGATAGTTGATGGATCATTATCACTTATCCACTCATTTCGTTTTACACATCAACTTCACTATATTAGAATTTGGTAGATGTTGACAATATTCAAACACAAACATTAACAAAAACTTTACACTCACCGAGCTAAAAAACTTTTAGCGAGCATATATACTGCGATTGCATTTTCTCTTTCACAAAACATATATCCTTTTTTAATATCAAGTATATAATGACAATATATCGTTAGCATAAACTATGGATGCTTTTTGAGATTCCCAATCATTACAAAACAAATTTAAATAATTAAAAGAAAAACAATAAGAAAAAGAAAAGTGTGTACTTGTAAATTGTAAACAGTAAACGCATTTAATCGTGCTTTATGACCAAAGGAAATTTGTATTTGTTTGGCATTGATTTGTCGTCGGTTTATATGATATAATAAAGTAAAGGAAAACATCCTTTGAACCCAAAAAGTGTCGTTGAATTAACCATTTGCTAAGACTATGGAAATACACATAGTTTAATGTAGTAATTTGTAAAGTGCATGGACAAAACGATAAATGTATCAAATAACACCTCTCCCGAATCAACCTATTGTATCGCTTGGACTGGTTTCATCCTCCCTCTGGCCTCCACCAGTAACAATGCCTTTCTTCCAAAATATTATTTATCAATATTAATATATTATATATTATCCTAGAAATTAATTATAATTAAATAACACAATAGACATTTATCTTTTTTTTTTTTTGGAACAACAAAATCTATTGTCTAATATATACTACTGATATAAAGGATGCCATTAAAACTCCTTGGATATTGATTTGAAACTTATTTTATTGAATATTTCCTAAATTAATAATAATTATTACAATATTTATAAATTTATAATAACCTTTTTTGTTCCTACTTATACATATTTTATTATTATAAAACGGATCAATCATTTTAGTAAGCATACCCATACACAAATCACATGGATATATATATATATATATATATATATATATATATATATATATATATATATATATATATATATATATATATATATATATATATATATATATATATTAAAGTCTTCATATTTTCATCGATTTGATACGAAAATCCTAAACTAATTTTTTTGACACTAAAATCTTAATTACTGGCAATTATTGACACGATTGCCATTTTTTGTCGGTAACTCATTTAATAGTCGGTAATCGAGCTGATGTGGCTACTAACGTTTACCTAGAGGGTGACTCAACACGAGTACATCATTAAATGAAGAAGGGTTAATCAAGAAGGAAAATTCTCTCTTTCTAATGCGATGATTCTAGGGTTTTTACTATGTGGGAGATATGAGTTCGAGTCTGAAGAAGATACGAGTTGGAGCCTTGAAGATGGAAGGTGTGTTGGACTTTGACACAATCGACATGGAACTAGATGAAGACCTTCTAAAGAAACATATTAGGAAATGTATAGATGAGTTCTTGAACTCACTGTGTCATGGCGATGAAGATGAAGACTTCATAATCCCTTTATTTGAGAATGTTGAAGATGATGAAGCACCTGTGGTAGAAGAACCTTTGGATGAGGAACGGGAGGAGGAGGAAAATGTAGATGAAGTTGTGGATGAAGGGGAAAATGATAGTGAGGTCGAGTTTAAATATTCCACCTATGATCCAAACGTGAAATGGAATAAAAATGAAACCTCTAAAGGGAGAAAGGTATGAATCTCCACAACAACTTAACTCTGTTTAACAAACCATGCCATATCTAAAGGTTATCACATTAAGTTAAATAAATGTGATAGTTTTAGACTACATTATGTGTGTGTGCTAGTGATCTTGAGAAATTCCTTAAAGAATTGATTAAGACGCTGATGTGTGTAAATTCAACTAGTTTTATCTCTATTTTTTATTAATAATTTGAGCACACAAAGGCAGTAAACCTGTCTTTAAGTGGTATAGATTGATAAGTGAGGTATCGAACTCAGGGAACGGACAATTAAACTAATAGCTAATTTTAACTAAAACAAATAATAAAAGTAAAGGGTTTTTCTCTAGTTTTGCAAGACTAGAAACTTAGACAAACTTAATTAACTAATTAATTAAAGCAACAACTATTCACCAAATTTGATAAAGATGTTTCTATTTAGGTTCAACCAATTCACTCCTATGGTTATTTAAGTTAAGTAGATTAATTGCTATTGGTTACCAATTATAATAGTTAGGTTCATATTCATTACTCCTAACCCTTAGACAATTAACTAATTTAAGCGTTGATCAAGTGTTTAAACTAATTAATTCCCTAGATTAATTATTTGGATTAAATAAGATTTGTAATGGTTAATTAAGTTATTAATTCAATTAACCTCTTGTTGATGGTTTCTCAAACAAGCTCACACATTAATCTTCTTATTTTCTTATTAATCTTAGTTTCATAATCATTACTTCTAAGCATATGTTTTAGCATTCACATAGACATATGAGGTTAACAATTAAGTGATGTTCATGCAACCTAATTGCCTTCCAATTAACAGAAAATAGTAGTGATTAATACATAAGGTTCTTTAACAAACTTAATTTAATAAATCACCAATAGATAATTAAGCAAAAATTAATAATTAAACCATAGGAGTTCTTTGGTATTCCCCAAACAGAAACAAAAACGAATTTAGCTCATAGTTGCAGTAGAAACAAACACAAAAACAAAGTTTATTAAAGCAAACATGTTTAATTCCTAAGTCTAAGCGGTAGAATTAACCTAATTGCTTGAATTCTTCCAACTCTTGAAGCTTAGGGTTCCTTAGCGCCTTCTGAACCTTTTAGTCGCAACTAATCCTTCAAAAATCGCCAGGAATCCATTCCCATGGGATAAGGATTCGTCTTTTATAGATATCCCAAAACAGGGGGTACTCGGCGAGTAGCAGAATCAACTCGCCGAGTAGGTCCATACTTATCCGTCTTGAATTAGCAGTCATATTTATCTTCTGGCATATCGTCATGTACTCGCCGAGTAGGGTCGATCTACTCGCCGAGTAGAACTCCTTCTTTCACTCTTTAATCTTCACTTGCTTTCCTTTTCTCCTTTTTGCCTCCAAGCATATCTTTTGGACTGAAAACACAATTCACAACATTTTAAGTACCTTTTGTCCACATTATTCACATAACTAATCAAAAATAACTAAGAATATATGTTAAATAATTAACTAATTATGCACATATCAAAATACCCCACACTTGACTTTTGCTTGCCCCCAAGCAAAACTAAATTTTAAACACATTAAAATCACATTAATAACTCCAATCCAACCCAGCCATTATGCCAAGACCGCAACGCATGCATTTGTATCTAAAATTCCTAAAAACCCCCCATACTTCAAATACTCACAATCCTCATAAACATTCGCCTACTCACCCCGAACTATGCTCATTTTATGCAACCCTCCGAATCCATCCTCAGAAAATCTCTTTACCCTCAAGGTATTTTTAATTGAGCAACCCAAGCATACATATTCTAGAATTACAACTTTTCGATACCACTATGGAATTCTTTGAATTCTTCACTTTCTTGATAATTTGATCTTGGATATCTTTGAATTCACCAACTTGTATTGACTTTTGGTATCTTCAACTTTTTGGATTTCTTGGAATTTTGATCTTCAGATCTTCACTTCATTTGCTCCAAAATTCCTATAACTTTTCTAGCAATTCTTTTTTTTTTTTTTCATGTATTTCTCAATATATTTTTTCACTCAAATCCCTACATGCTTAAGCAGGGGCGCTCAATCTCAACCTTTATTGGCTAATGATAAAAACTTTCCTGGATACATTTTAGGTTTAGGCTGCTAAACATATTGCATCCCTCAGGCTGAGCAAGGTCGTGTTTTTGTCTCATGATTTCACTGAAATAAGGAAGCCACAAATGCACTAGAACGTGTATAGGCTCAACTAAACATTTGGGTTCTCATGCAATTATTAACACAATTCTAATATGGAATCCTAATTTTTACCAAAATTTTCTAATTTAAGACCTAAGCATTTTTGATATGCAACAAATTTTTTAAAAATTAGCCTAAATTAAGATTCTAAGTGTTCTAAGATGTGACTAACCCCCTACCCCACACTTATTTTATGCAATGCCCTCATTGCATATTATAACAACTAAAAAAAATGCAAATAGAGAGAAAGTTGGAACAAACTCCCCTGGGGTAGCAGTCGCTAGGTTGACACTCTCTTCTTCAACTCCTTCTTCTAGTGACTTTAACCATGGGAACAACTCATCCATGGCACGGGCGTCATACGTCTCGTGTGGTTGATAGCTCGAAAACTCCAAGGAGAAAGGGTTGTTGCACAATCCTCAGTAGTAATTCATAAAGAGTGTATGAATGGCGCAGAAAAACTAGCCAGAACAAATCAGAAACTCCTCCTGCAGCAGGCTACTCGGCGAGTAGGTGATCAAACTCGGCGAGTAGAACTCGATTGGCAAAGTAGTTCGTGCAAAAGCAGATGTACTCGCCGAGTAGTATTAGTGCACTCGGCGAGTAGAGCTTATATTTCCAGAGTTTTATGAACCGCTGTCTCTCTTTACGCTAGTGTTGACATGGAAATATAAATGTACTCTCCTGTGAACTTCCTAAGAAGCAACACTTCAATAAACTCTCGATTCGTACGGACTCAATCCTAGGAACAAGACTCCATAATCACTCATAAAGACTCTCATTCCTCTCTTGACCCTTCCTAAATAGCATGCTTCCTAGCTTCAATACCTGAAAAGAAAACTAAAAGTAACACTAATATTCCAACCACATAGCCAAATTCAACATGTCCACAATTATCTTAAAACAAACATCATAACCAAACAAAACAAAATCAAATAAAATCTTCATTCTTCCTCTTCCATCCCGGCTCCTCCAACTCCACTACCTCCTTCTCCACCCTTTCTTCGCATCCTTTCGTCCCAATCCATAATGTAAGGGTAGCCGGGTCCCGGTCGCGGGTCAATATGCATTTGTTGGAAAAGATACTCGAATGATTGATTGATGTAATTAACCCCTCGCCCTATATCATCCAAGTAGTGTCGATACTCCACTTGGTTCCATCCCTCGTTATCCTCCACCGGAATAACCGGTGGGTCTTCTCGTACCCGCTCGCTCCTTGGCCTAACCCGCCTTCCCGGCTCCTCGGGGACCACCGGCTCATCCTCATTCGGGATTGTAAAAGAATCACCAAAATTTTCAACTATCCGAGCCCTCCTATAAAGTGCAGTGTTGAACGGAGGAGGGTGGATAATCGTTAGCTTTTGAGCTTGCGGCAATTCCAAGATCCCAAATGATCTCGCAAGCCGAGTAATGAACATGCCCCCATTGATCTTCGAGTTGATCTTCTCCTTAACCGCTCCCTCTGCAAGAAATTTAGCAATGCAGTACGGGAGGTTGCAGAAGACATCGGGAGTGATGATACTCCACAAGTAAAAGATATCAAGGGTGGGAACTTTGTCCCCATCCTTCTGCATGTTGATCGTGCTTGCAACGAACCGGTGAATGAGTCGATGGATTGGAGAACGGATATGACCTTCTTGAGCAGTGGAAGGTATGTAGACCCGGTTAGCAATTGTACTCCACCATGTCGACGCCACCACCCCCTCGGGAAGTTCTTTGTAGGTATTCTCCAAGAAGGCTTCAAAGTATTCCGTCATCGACATGTCTTGATCGTAGATGCCTAACCGCCAAGAGAACTCAACCATGCTGCATTGTCGCAGCTCTCCTCCCAAAGAAAACGAGATCGTGTTTGGATTGTAATACTCACTACCACCTCGGAATGAAATGGTAGCAAAGAATTCCCAGCACAACTCTGCGTATACTGGCTCTTGGATTTTAAACAATTACAACCAACCATCACAAGTGATGTTGGCATAACCCAAGTTACAATCTTTCACCAAATATGGAGTAAGTTCCTCTTCCAAGCCGACATTGCCCATCCATCCCCAATCCACTGCATTGGGCAAGTGGATTTCTTTCTGTCACAGCGCTTCCAACCTGTTTAGGGCTCGAGTTTTGGAGGATTTGGAGGTGATTTGTTGAAAGGCTAACCATGGCATATCACCATGGCCTCCTCCACGTGATGACTGTCCTCTCCTTGCCATGCTATCTGCATAAACATACCAAAAACACAGCAACAAACAACACCCCATAATTAAAACAGGAAAATTTTTGATCTTATTGGGACCTACTCGCCGAGTACACGAACATACTTGCCGAGTAGTATGAACTTTTTGACAGATCGAGATCGGATCTGTGTAATCTGTGTAATAGTCCAATTTGTTCATAGGGTTTTGTTGTAATTACTTATCTAACCATAGATCTTGAAGAAATTACTCCAAACAACCTCTAATTCATGAGTAAATCAAAGCCCTAAAAATTGGGAAAAACTCCCCAAATCCGAAATCATAACAAATATGGGAAGATATGTGATAAAGATTGGACCTTTCATAAAATTAAAGGGTAAAGATGTTACCTTGGTGCTTGAATGAAGAGAAAGAAGAAGAAAATTAGAGAGATCTTGAAGAACACTTAGAGATGCGGCTGAGAGGATATGCTCGGCGAGTGTGGGGATGAATTGGTGAGTAATAATAATTTTTACAGGTTTTAATTTACTGGGTTTGAACCGGCTACTTGCCAAGTAGAATGGATCTACTCGCCGAGTAGACACGTGTGTTATCGACTTTTGGCTGTAAGTGAACATTTACTCGCCGAGTATAGTCGATATACTTGCCGAGTAGATGTCTCAGGTTAAAAAAAAAATTTTAATTTGCCAATTTTATTGTATGAATTCCTTTGTTTAGCCCTTCCACCCCACACTCACAGTATAGCTTGTCCTCAAGCACTTAGAGAAATAGAATAAATGAAGAAGAATGAAAAAAAAACAATATGAAAAATAAAGAAAAGGAAAGAAAATGCAAACGTGAAACTCGGGTTGCCTCCCGAGAAGCACTTCTTTTGATGGAGTCATTAGCTGGACTCCGCCCCGTGTACGTGTTTGCGATTCCGCACAGTAGCAGCTCCTCCAATCCTTTATTTCGGGGGACTCCTTCTTCATATTTCTTCACTCTATGACCATTGACTTTAAATGGTGTGCCGTCTCTTGAGATCAATTCTATAGCCCCGTGAGGAAACACCGTCTTGACCAAAAAGGGACCATCCCACCTTGATTTGAGTTTGCCCGAGAAAAGTTTTAATCGGGAATTGAAAAGTAGTACTTTTTGGCCTTCATGGATGTCTTTGCTTTTGATTCTTTTGTCATTCCATCTCTTGGTCTTTTCTTTATAGAGCCACGAACTAGAATAAGCCTCATTTCGGAGTTCTTCAAGGGCATTCATTTGCATTAGACGGTTGGTCTTCAATTCTTCCATGTCAAAGTTGCACCTCTTTAACGCCCAATATGCCTTATGCTCGATTTCAACCGGTAAATGGCATTGCTTTCCATAAACTAACCTATATGGTGTAGTACCAATAGGTGTTTTGAAAGCGGTACGAAATGCCCATAGCGCGTCATCCAATTTATCCGACCATTCCTTGCGGTTGCTTCCCACCGACTTCTCTAAAATACGCTTCAAAGCTCGATTGGTCACTTCAGTTTGTCCACTCGTTTGCGGGTGGTATGACGTGGAGAACTTATGGGTCACCCCATATTTTTTGAGCACCTTTTCCAATCGATCATTGGCAAAGTGTGTGCCACGGTCACTAATTAGGGCATTCGGAACACCAAACCGGGAGAATAGTTTTTTTAAGAATCGTACCACTACTCGTCCGTCATTTGTAGGTAAAGCCTGCGCCTCCGCCCATTTCGAAACATAATCTACCGCCACTAGGATGTACTTGTTTCCTTTGGATGTGGGAAATGGTCCCATGAAGTCAATGCCCCACACGTCGAACACCTCACACACTTGAATGCTAAGTTGTGGCATTTCATTTCGAGATGAAATGTTTCCCACCCTTTGACAAGCATCGCATTCTTTGACATATTGGGCTGCATCTTTGAAGACTGTAGGCCAATAGAACCCAATGTCAAAGATCTTCTTTGCGGTATAGTGTGCTCCATGATGTCCTCCCGTGGGCCCGCTATGGCAGTGTTCTAGTATTCTTCGACTTTCCTTCCCAAACACACATCTTCTTATAATTCCATCCGCACAGCTTCGAAAGTGGTATGGATCGTCCCAAAAGTAATATTTGATCTCCGCAAAGAATTTCTTCTTTTGCTGACTACTATAATCCTTCGGAACGTAATTTGTAGCTAAATAGTTAGCTATGTCTGCAAACCATGGCTCCTCTCCCACGGACACTGTAATGTATTCATCCAGAAAGTCGTCTCCATCCTTATCTTCTTGCAATTTCGGGTTCTCGAGCCTAGATAAATGATCGGCCGCTACGTTCTCCATTCCTTTCTTGTCTCGTATCTCTATATCGAATTCTTGAAGAAGCAGCACCCATCGTATTAGTCTTGGCTTGGCATCCTGTTTGGAAAACAAATACTTGATAACCGAGTGGTCAGTAAAAACAGTGGTTTTAGATAAAACCAAGTAAGGGCGAAACTTGTCAAAAGCGTAAACCACGACTAACAGTTCTTTTTCAGTAGTAGTATAATTCTCTTGGGTAGGATTTAAGGTCTTGCTTGCATAATAGATGGGTTGAAAGTGCTTATCAACCCTTTGTCCAAGGACCGCTCCTAGTGCATAGTCACTAGCATCACACATGATCTCGAAGGGTAAGTTCCAATTTGGTGCTATAATGATCGGGGCATTAGTTAATTTTTCCTTTAGAAAGTCAAATGCCTCTAAACACTCTTTAGTAAAATTAAAGGGTGCATCTTTTAGTAATAATTGTGTTAGAGGTTTCGTGATTTTGGAAAAATCTTTTATAAAATGCCGGTAAAAACCTGCGTGTCCCAAAAAACTTCTAATGCCCTTCACATTAGTTGGTGGGGGTAATTTGGCAATGGTATCTATCTTTGCCTGATCCACCTCAATTCCCTTTTTAGAGACTTTATGTCCCAAAACTATACCCTCCTTGACCATGAAGTGACACTTTTCCCAATTTAGGACCAAGTCGGTTTTCTCACATCTAGCAAGCATTGAGTCAAGATTTGTGAGGCAGTTATTGAAAGAAGATCCGAATACAGAAAAGTCATCCATAAAGACCTCCATGAACTTTTCCACCATATCATGGAATATGGCGGTCATGCACCTTTGAAATGTCGCAGGTGCATTGCATAGTCCAAATGGCATGCGTCTATAGGCGAAAGTCCCACTGGGGCATGTAAAGGTGGTCTTTTCTTGGTCCATTGGGTCTATGGGTATTTGAAAATACCCTGAAAACCCATCTAAAAAGCAATAGTAGCTATGGCCCGATAGTCTCTCTAACATTTGATCTATTAAAGGAAGGGGAAAATGGTCTTTGCGAGTGGCATCGTTTAGCTTTCGATAATCGATGCACACTCGCCAACCGGTTACCGTTCGCGTTGGAATTAACTCATTCTTTTCATTGGTAATGACCGTCATTCCTTCTTTCTTGGGCACCACTTGGACCGGACTCACCCATGGACTATCGGAGATGGAGTAGATGATTCCTGCATCCAAAAGCTTGTCCACCTCCTTCTTGACGACTTCTTGCATGTTCGGGTTTAATCGTCTTTGATGTTGCACCACCGGCCTTGCTCCTTCTTCTAAATTGATTTTGTGAGAGCAGTAGGATGGGCTTATTCCCTTGATGTCGGAGATGCTCCATGCGATGGCTCTTTTCCTTTTCTTCAACACGCATACAAGCTCCTCCTTTTCTGTCTTGGATAGGTCCGAGGCTATGATCACCGGCTTCTGATTTCCTTCTTCCAGAAAGGCATACTCCAGATGGTCAGGTAGTGTTTTGAGCTCCAATTTGTTGTGCATAGTGACGGACTCGCCGAGTGCAGGTTTGGTACTCAGCGAGTTGGTGGCTGCATTCACGACTTCTGGCTTTTCTTCAGATGTACTCGGCGAGTAGATCGAGTCTACTCGGCGAGTAGGGCTTTCAGCTTGCTTCTTTATTTCTTCATACTCCGCTTCTTCCAACAGTCTTTCAATCTCTAGTAATTCCTTTTCTGGATCAAATACTTCATCCAAAGCTGCAAACTTGCTGGAATCTTTAGGTATGTCTTCTTCCAATAGTTCGTCAAGCATGTCGATTGAGAAAGCCGTGTCGTCACTACTCCTTGAGTACTTCATGGCTTGGTCCACCCCGAATGTCACTGAATCGTCCCCAACTCGCAATGTGAGCTTAGAATCTCTCATGTCTATGATAGCGCTAGCGGTGTTGAGGAAAGGCCTTCCAAGGATGATTGGCACTTGCGGATCCGCCTCCATGTCGAGAATGATGAAATCAGCCGGGAAGACAAATTTGTCTACGTTCACTAGCAAATCTTCACAAATGCCTCTTGGGAAAGTAACAGTCTTGTTTGCCAAATGAATTGCCATTCGAATTGGCCTTGGCTCCGGGAGGTCCAGCTTCTTAAAGAACGAGTATGAGATAAGGTTCACACTTGCTCCAGAATCAGCTAAGGCATGAATTGCAGCCAAGTTGCCAAATTGGCAAGGTAAAGTTAAGCTCCCCGGATCACATTTCTTCTTTGGTAATTTGTTTAGCATTGTGGCGGAGCAATTCTCATTAAGCACTACCTTCTGCATTTCCTCCATCTTTCTTCTGTTAGTGAGGAGTTCCTTAAGGAACTTTGCATACTTGGGCATTTGCATGACGGCTTCAATGAAAGGAATGTTGATTTGAAGAGTTTTAATATGATCTAGAAACTTCTGATATTCCTCTTCCTGCTTCTCTTTCTTGGCTCGGGCTGGGTATGGCATTGGAGGCTGGTAAGGTTTCAAGGGCGGCTGTTCATTTGTTTTAGCAGGGGTACTCGCCGAGTCCATCGGTCCTACTCGGCGAGTAGGACTCTCAGATTGTGAGTGTTGGTTTTCGACTTGTTCTTCCGTTCCTTCCTTCTGTGAGTCCTTGGTTGCTTCAGTTCGAATGGGGGCTAGGGGAGTAATGATCTTCCCACTTCTTGTGGTAACAATATTTACTTGTGCGCCTCGTGGGTTGTTCTCGGTTTTGCTAGGAAACTCACCCGGTGACCTTTGGTTTAGTTGTTGAGCAAGTTGCCCAAGCTGCGTTTCTATGTTGTGGATGGATGCTTGCTGGTTCCTGAGCATTGTTCTTGTTTCTTGGATAGCAGCATCATGGTCACTATGTCTTTTCTCGGAAGTGGCCACAAATTTAGTTAGCATATCTTCCAAGCTTGGCTTCTTCTCTTGCACCGGCTCCTCCTTTTGGTAAAAGCCTCTCCCTTTTTGTCTGTACTTCTCCTCCTTGGCCTTCTTATACTCTTCGTAAGGCAGCCACTCCTTCTTTTGTTTGCACCAGTCCTCATCATACCGGTCACCACTCGAATAACATACTTGTGCCTTTTTGTTGCCGTTCTCATCCAAATCGCAATCTCTAGTGAGGTGAGGTCCATTGTAGTTTTCACAACCCACCCGTATGGCATGGATAGTTTGATCCATTTTGTCCATTCTCCTATCCATGGTTTTTAACATGGCCATGACCGCGGATTAATCTTCAGTAGCAGCGTACGCGGTTCCCCTCGTGACATCATTCCTAGGGTTGTGGTATTCTCTAGAGTGTTTAGAGAATTCTTCAATCAATTCTTTAATCACCGGGGGTGGCTTCTTTGTAAGTGGTCCTCGTGAGTCTAGCAACTGCCGGGTCGTGACATTGACTCCATCATAAAAGATGGAAACTTCTTGCTGGCTGTTTAGATCATGGTGTGGGCAATATCGTAGCAGACTTTTGTACCTCTCCCATGCTTCATATAAAGACTCTCCAGCTTGTTGTTCAAAGTTTGCAATGGCCTTCTTGAGTTTAGCTATCTTGGATGGTGGGCAAAAGTGATCAATAAATTCTTCCTTCATTATGGCCCAAGTAGTGACTGACCCGGGGAGAAGTGATTTGAGCCAGTCTTTAGCAGCACCCTTGAAGGTTACCGGAAGCATCCGAAGTAGTTGAGTTTCGCGGGTTACATTTGGAATGTTGAAAGTAATCAGCAACATCATTTACTTCATCCAAATGTTTGTAGGCATCTTCATGATCTTTCCCATAGAAAGGTATTTCCTTGAGTGAAGCTAGGATATGACCTTTTAGCTCGAAGGTAGCAGTTGCGGGAATTACGGGTTGCACAAGTCCCGGGCCATGGTCGTCGCACATCCTCTTCTTCCATTCTCCCATGGGAATTTCATCAATGTTAGCCATAGTGAATGCTAACTCTTCCTCCGATTCGGTTTCTTGTTCGTACGTTGCCTCCTCTTCTTCCTCGGTCTCGTATCCAATATCTTCTTGAATTGGTTCCTCAATTATCAAGGAAGCGCTAGAAGCTCCTGATTTACTGCTCTTCTTTTTCCCAAAAACAGTCTTCAAGTTGGACAATGGTGATTTCTTTGGTGTGCTTGAACTCTCCATGTCCTTCCCTTTGCTTCTTTTCAATACGGATTCGGGGTCTTCAAACGGGGGTACCAGTGGTGTGTTTGCTCCTCTGGTCATGAAAGTCCTGAAATTGATCAAATAAAAAAAACGTAAAAAGAACAAAAAGATTGTAAACAAATAAAAAAAATTGCTGACTAAACTGCTACTCGCCGAGTAGGTGCGAGTGCACTCGGCGAGTATCAGTGATATTTCAAAAAAAAATAATTAAGTTTTAACCTAACTTAAACAGATACTAAAACCTAATTACTAGTTACTAAATTGCAATTAATGAACTTTATGCAAGTAAACTCACACAAAGGATCGAAAAAATTAGGAATTAGCTTAATTATTTAGAACCGTTCCCCGGCAACGGCGCCAAAAACTTGATGTGTGTAAATTCAACTAGTTTTATCCCTACTTTTTATTAATAATTTGAGCACACAAAGGCAGTGAACCTGTCTTTAAGTGGTATAGATTGATAAGTGAGGTATCGAACTCAGGGAACGGACAATTAAACTAATAGCTAATTTTAACTAAAACAAATAATAAAAGTAAAGGGTTTTTCTCTAGTTTTGCAAGACTAGAAACTTAGACAAACTAAATTAACTAATTAACTAAAGCAACAACTATTCACCAAATTTGATAAAGATGTTTCTATTTAGGTTCAACCAATTCACTCCTATGGTTATTTAAGTTAAGGTGGATTAATTGCTATTGGTTACCAATTATAATAGTTAGGTTCATATTCATTACTCCTAACCCTTAGACAATTAACTAATTTAAGCGTTGATCAAGTGTTTAAACTAATTAATTCCCTAGATTAATTATTTGGATTAAATAAGATTTGTAATGGTTAATTAAGTTATTAATTCAATTAACCTCTTGTTGATGGTTTCTCAAACAAGCTCACACATTAATCTTCCTATTTTCTTATTAATCTTAGTTTCATAATCATTACTTCTAAGCATATGTTTTAGCATTCACATAGACATATGAGGTTAACAATTAAGTGATGTTCATGCAACCTAATTGCCTTCCAATTAACAGAAAATAGTAGTGATTAATACATAAGGTTCTTTAACAAAATTAATTTAATAAATCACCAATAGATAATTAAGAAAAAATTAATAATTAAACCATAGGAGTTCTTTGGTATTCCCCAAACAGAAACAAAAACGAATTTAGCTCATAGTTGCAGTAGAAACAAACACAAAAACAAAGTTTATTAAAGCAAACATGTTTAATTCCTAAGTCTAAGTGGTAGAATTAACCTAATTGCTTGAATTCTTCCAACTCTTGAAGCTTAGGGTTCCTTAGCGCCTTCTGAACCTTTTAGTCGCAGCTAATCCTTCAAAAATCGCCAGGAATCCATTCCCATGGGATAAGGATTCGTCTTTTATAGATATCCCAAAACAGGGGGTACTCGGCGAGTAGCAGAATCAACTCGCCGAGTAGGTCCATACTTATCCGTCTTGAATTAGCAGTCATATTTATCTTCTGGCATATCGTCGTGTACTCGCCGAGTAGGGTCGATCTACTCGCCGAGTAGAACTCCTTCTTTCACTCTTTAATCTTCACTTGCTTTCCTTTTCTCCTTTTGCCTCCAAGCATATCTTTTGGACTGAAAACACAATTCACAACATTTTAAGTACCTTTTGTCCACATTATTCACATAACTAATCAAAAATAACTAAGAATATATGTTAAATAATTAACTAATTATGCACATATCAGACGCCTAATCTGAAAGCTAAGGAAATCCAATAAAAATTTCAATACAAATTTCACACTAAGATTTCATGGGTAGGGAGTTATAGGGTTATATGTGGGGCAATGTCCATGATTTATGGAAAATTAGGTGATCATTATGAAAGGGTGCAGGATTATGATGGTGAATTGCTAAGATCCAATCCAAACAACACCATTAAAATTTATGTTGAAGACAAAAATGATGGTACAACTACTTTCAAGAGGGTGTTTATATGTTTCAAGTCAATCAAAGAAGGGTGGAAGCTGGGTTGTAGAAGGGTGGTAGGGCTTGATGGATCTTTTCTGAAAGGGCAGTGTAAGGGACAATTATTAACTGCCATAAGTAGGGATCCATAAAATCAAGTTTATCCTATAGTTTGGGTTGTGGTTGACATTGAAAATAAGTATAATTGGAAGTGGTTCCTTTAGTTGTTAGAGGTTGACCTTGGAATGGATGCAGGAATGGGTGTGTGTGTGTGTGTAATTTTAGACCAACATAAGGGTTTGCTTGAGACAACAAAGGAGGTGTTACCATATGTTAAGCATGACAGTGTGCAAGGCATATCTATGCCAAATTCAAGAAAATATAATTGAGTTCAAGAACATGTTTTAGAAGGCTGCCAAATCAACTCTAGAATGGGAATGAGATTAGACAGATTAGCCATATGTGCTTATGAAAATCTAATGGAAAAGGAGCCAAATACATGGTGCATAGATTTCTTTTCTATTGGATTAGCCTATGAGGCTGTAGGAAATGGTATGACATAATGCTTTAATGCAATTATACTTGATACTAAGAAGAAGCCACTGATCACCATGCTTGAAGAGATAAGGCTTTATATGATGGACATGTTTTACAACCTCAGGGAGCTTGCTGAAAAATAGGAAGGTGATATGTGTCCATCTACAATTAAGGAAATAGAGGAATTTGGTGAAGAGTTGAAGTAAGTTCTCATTGTTTTGTATACTTTTATGCTAACTTACTAATAACTTTTATTTGCGGGTTTTGGAGGGTACACCCTAGTGGCAAAAATGAATTTGAAGTTAGAAATGGATTTAAATCATTTAGAGTCAACATAAAGAAAAAGGTTTATGCATGTAGACTTTGGGATGTATTAGGGATACCATGTGACCATGCCCTAGCATCTATCATGCTAAGTCACCAAGATCGAAAGACATTTATCAGCAGATGGTTTGATAAGACAATGTACATTTCAAGTTATAGTTATAACATTCTACATGTCAATGGAAACAATTTGATGATATGGTGGATATAGATATGGTGAGTGATGGAGATGGAATGGATATGGCAGGTATGGACTATATTATACAAAAAATTACACAGTTGAGGAATTCATCTTATAATGATGTTGACATTATGAAATTCCTTGGAATTACAAAAGCTCAATTAGAAGAGGTTGGATATGTGGTAAGGTTTCATTTAGTGTTTATATATACAATTCAATGTTTTTTTTTGTTTTAGATTGCCAATGTTGAAAGTGAAATAGTTCAATGGAATAGGGTAGAAGGTGGAGTTGAACATGGACATGGAGATGGAACTAAAGATGTCCAGGGGAATTAAGAAGAAAGTGGATCGAAAGGAGATAGACAATGAGATGGAGCGGAAGGAGGTGCAAAAGGATAAGGTAATGAAGAAGAAGAAGGAGATGGAGATGGGAATGAAGAAGAAGGTGGAGAATAAAAAGGAGATAAAGAAGAAGAAGATGGAGAAGGTGGTGAAGATGGACAAAGAGACGAAGGACATGGTGAAGGGGATAAAGTGGAAGGAGTTGAAGATGAAGATGTTTAAGGAAATGAAGAAGGTGGAGAAGGAGTTGAAGTTGTTGCAATGAATGATCCAATACAGTAAGGGCATTTTAGGAATAATGTGCAATAGAGGACAAGGAGACCCTCAGAGAGCATCACTCTTTAGAAGCTGAAAAAGAAGATGGTTAACTCTCTTGGTATAAAAATGTCTCAAGATAAGGCAATTATTTTAGATTAGGGATATGGGTATATTAATTTGGTGCATATCATTTTTTGGTTAATATTATATAAACATTGTTGAATATCATCTTTGGGTTCATATTTTGTAAAAGGTGGTATTATGTAAACATTGTTGCATATCATCTTTTGGTTCATATTTTGTAAAAGGTGGTACATATCCACCTATATTGGTTTATATTTTGAAAACACTTATCGGTAACTATGCAAATGGTCAGAATTGGTCAATGTTATATTTTGTTTCAAATTTGGTAGTACAGGTTAGCCTTGGTCAATGGCAGTTTTATTATTCATATTTGGTTCATAGTAGGTTGTACTTTTATTTCATCCTAATTCATTACAACATAAGTAAAATGTTGATTACATTACGAAAGAAACAACAACATCGTATATAGTGACTATATTTCCTTTACCATATTATTAATGGACCATGTAAATTAATGATCATAATGGAGTTTCTGTGAATGAAAATATCTCAACTCTTCAGTGTCTAAAAGTTTATCTAGAAACAAAGTGATAACACGATTGAATTTATGTTCAGGCAATTTAACATGTTGATATATATATATATATATATATATATATATATATATATATATATATATATATATATATATATATATCGGTGCCGGTTGGTACCCAGTATGTAGCAGTTTCGAAAAAATGAGAACTGGAACCAGAACCACTTAAGGCAGTTACCTGGTTTCGGAACTGACGGTTCCAACGCAGACCCTTCCTACTTCACATAATGACCCCACTCAACTATACATAACGGGCCTCATCCAATTGTATATAACGATACCGACCAACTATAAATAACGAGCCCCACCTAACCATACAAAACGGGCCCCACCCAAGGAGTACACAGACCCAACCCAACCTCCACAACCAAGAGCCACCTACTAGTATTCCATACAAGACATAAAGTCATATGTAGTCCAGAATTAAATAGTCAGTAAAAAAGATGACCCACCCAAGAGCGAACAATTAGACAAGAACATCACAATCCGACATTAGACCAAGAGTTCTCAGGCTATCCAACTTAGTCTACATAGGAACCACTCTATTACTACTACATAACCATATAGCATAAACATATGCATAACTAACGTAGTACATTCCCTTGGCAACTAATCTTCCCTAGATACTGAAGGTTTATATCGATCGGATACACTCAAGTATAAACAATGAAGAACAAACAAAGAACAAGGAACAAGATTCAGAATGAGAATTGATAGTATATTCCTGATTTGAAGAGTTGGATGGCTCAGCTTCCTCATATATGATAGCCTAATCTTCGATTCAGAATGAGAATTGATAATTTGATCAATGTTTGGAACAATAATATAACATCCTATATCGATAAGTTTCTTATTATAGGATTGCGGACAAAAAATGGATCAAGTAGAGGTCTTGGGCTTCAAGTGAATGGCATTTAAACCTTATTGGATGATGACAATGTTAGATAAATGATTAAAGCCTTGGTTTGTGTCTTGGAATCAAAGGGTAAATGGAAAAGTCATGTTTAGACTTATTTCATAAATTATTATTTTTTAGTTCGATATGTGTTAAGCCAAAATTAACTAGATATAAGTATGGGGCTCGTCAATACCTTTTCGTGGATATAAAGATCGTTGAAAACTGAGTTGAAATGAAGAAGTTATGACTATTTGAAGTTAGAGTAAAATTGGGTGAAAACCCGTTGTCACGAGGCGAGAAGTAATTCTCATGACGTGGGAGTGCTCACGAGGTGAGAATTTATTCTCACGACCTGGATTGGGTGAAAACCCATGAAAATTTTAGGGTTTTCAAGTTATTTAAAGGTAAGGATTAATGTTTTAGAGTAGTTTCTTAGCCTCCGTGATATCTAGAACTTCTTGGGAGAAATGCTAGCCTCCATTTTCAAGATTTATGCCTCCCTTATCCTTTCTCATCCATTTTCGATGATATTGGAGGAATTTTTTCATACAAGATTGATCCCTGAAGCTTGGCAATTGAAGATCTCAATTATCATATACCTTCTAAACCTTTGTAAGTTATAAAGTTCCAAGCTTTATTACATATTCATCTTGGATCTAAGTGTATTTGGTGTTTTGGTCCATTTTAATGAGTTTTAAGTGAGAGTTGCGAATAAAGTTTTCAACTTTATTACTCTCTAATGTCCCAAGAGTATTGTATGTTTCAGATCTGGACTCCAACACCCTTTTGATTAGTTTAGAATGTTTTATTGGACCTCTTGGATTAGGAAATTATTGATCTTTTGCCCCCTTTCAACCATGCAAGTTATGTTGGTCATTTAGGTTTTTTTGAGGTATTAAAGCTTAGATATTGAAATCTTGAGAAATTATTATGGATAAAGTTGGAAACTTTATCCATCTATATATAGTGTTGATTTAGATATGAAGGTTGGAGAGTTAGACTTAATGGATTAAGTTGAGAAAGATGCATTGTGTGTCCCTTTGAGACTTAAAGTCTAAATCTTAGTGGTTTGGACCTTCCTAATGGATAAAGTTATAAAATTTATCCATTAAGACCTTGGAAAGGATGATATCTAAGCTTTGGGGCTCTTAAAACTGGAAAGAAATGGATTAAGCTCGTTTAAGTTATTTAGACTAGTCCCCACGACATGGCCTTAGGCTGCCATGGTGTGGAGACTGGGGAATCGACAAATATTTTGGCATTTAGTTCCCACGACATGGCTAAGGAGGGCTACGATGTGGAATGCTGTTATTGGCAATTTTGACCTTAGCTTTGATCGTTGACTTTTTGAATAGGTTGATTTTTGTTCAAACTTAGGTAGAATTGAATATTTAGCTAAGGATTGGTATGCGCTTGGTTTTAAGAAGCTTGGGTTGGATTTGATGTTGATTAGATAGCTATGGAGCTTATGTTGAGTGGTTCAAGTGAGTTTTCCTCACTGTACTTGTGGGTCGAAGGCACCAATGATGGCCCAGTAGATTGTGTATTCTAGTTTAAAACATTTCTATAATGTAGCAAACTGCTAAGAGTTGCATGATTATGTAGTTGCTATTATGTGTTTGTTTGTTTTACATGTCGACACAATGTGGTTGTTTTGAGACTGTACTGCTTTGTGTTGCTAGTCAACAATCCCAGGAAATCCAACCAAAAGGTTGTGGGTCAGTGGCAATCCAACCGTGAGATTGTAGGCCAGAAGGGGGGCAATCTAACCATGAGGTTGTGGGTCGGGGAAATCCAACTGTGTGGTTGTGGGCCGGGCAATCCAACCGGAAGGTTATCAGCCAGGGGTAATCTAAATGGAAGATTGTGGACCCAATATGTAATATTTGTATATGTTTTTTTGTGTGGTATTTGGGGGATCTCAATAAGCTTCATGCTTATAGTTTGATTTTGTGGTTTAAGGTACATTATATGATTGGGGGAAAGCAAAGGGGTGATCGTACACATCCTTCAGTGACATGTTTTGCAGATATTATGATACATTGATTTTGGAACATTTGTATTTGGTCTTGGGTTTTATGATACGGGTTGATTGAAAACAATGATTTCTATTTAATTAAAATGAAAAATATATTGAGATTTTAGGATGTTACAAGTTGGTATCAGAGCCCTGGTTTGAGAGAACTGGATGAATATTTGTGTGAATCTAGACTCAAACTAAGGATCTGCAAAAGTTTTTAAATTATTTTCAAAAATAACCAAGGAGGGATGATATGTGAACGATCAGTCGGAGCAAGAAAGTGTTCCTCAAGATATCCACACTTTTATTTTCTTATGAAGGCTATGATAGAATTGCATGCTAGTTTGTAGGCTAAGGATCCTCAAAAATTGCATGATAGAATTTCCTGATGTGTGATGCCCAATAGCCTAGGAGAATCTCTTGTATACTAGATGAAATTGACATCATTACTGTAGTTTCTAAGTGCGTGCATCATAGTTGTACATAACTAAGATTTTATAGCCTAAGAAAGTTTGATTTAGCCTAATTTCCTGTTCCTGTATGATTATGGGATTAGGGCAGAATCAAGTATTCGAATATCTATGGGATCCACCGTTATGTATTATTAGCATGCACACGTAGCTACAGGGTTGGTGGAAGTTTCATGAGTGAGTACAGTTCATAACAGGCCAATGTGAAGGATGATTAGTCACTCTTGAGAGAGTGGATATATGACATATGTGTTGGATGGTGTGTCCAAGATCATTAACTATTGGTAATATTTCGAATAATAACAAGTTCCTCTTGGGTTGCCATCAAGACTCAGATTAAGTAGAATTAATAAAAGAGGAATTAGTTTATCAAGTATTATGCTTTAATAATTAATTAGAAACTAATATGGGAATTAATTAAGAGTTTAATTAATAAGAAGGGTTGAATATCAGTTAATTAATAGTTGATTAATCATGAATATTCCATAACCCTAGGAAGGACGGTGGACGAAAATTTCCTTTAGATAGAGGGAATTTCATTCTTAGGGTTTTCCATCCCACATGGGCTTGAGGATAAAACACTGGAAGGTATCCAAGGCTATAAATAGGGCCTTAGAGATTTATTCTTTGGCTTTATTTTTTTGCTACTTCTTTCTCCCTCCTTGTGGAAGAACTCTCCTTATAGTTCATTATCTCATAGTTATTTTGATTTTACTCTTTTGAGTCATTGCGTGTGAACCACGAGAGGGATTTTGGTTTGGGTCCTGATCATCCAAAAAAGGTTGCACGCACGAGGAGTCAAGCGCGAAGGTAATTGGATGCTAAAGATCTATGTGATTCTTCCTTTGTATTTTCGTTTTCTAGGGTAGATATAATTAGTATGAAACCATAGATCCATAGGTTGCATGTACACTTAGGTATATCATAGTTTCGATTTTCTGCTACCTAGTTTAGAGTGTATTTGATGCTTAGAAACCTAGCAATGGTATCAGATCCATTGGTTCATGATTACTTTCACACTAGATCCATATTTTCTATAAATGCTTGTTTGAAATTAAACGTAAGAAGAAGGATTGAAAACATCGTAATTGAAAAAAATCTTCATGGTAGCTCACGACGTGAGAGCTTGCTGCTCACAACGTGAGCTTGGTGGATTAGGGTTTCCCTATTTTTTATTTTTAAAATTTGAAGATTTATTAAATATGGATAAATACCAAATTTAAAATATTTTAAATATGAAAATTTGATAAATATTATTTAAATATGATTATTTGAATTTGAATATTTATTTTTTACTAAATAGTGGATTTAAATGTTTAATATTGTTTATACTAGAGATTTATGAATTTGAATATTAACACCTTGTGATTTATTAATTTTTACACCGTGTCCTTGCAATTAATTAGAATTAATATTAGACAACTGAATTTAAAGAGTTTTAAATTTACCCCTTTATATATATATATATATATATATATATATATATATATATATATATATATATATATATATATATATATATATATATATATATATATATATATATATATATATATGGGAAAAGTGAATATGTGACTATCATGTATGTAATATTAGGTATACAACCATCAAAATTGACTTCATTTTGATTAAAAAATAATTTTTTTTCATTGTTAGCTTCTTCATATTGCCTTCGAGCTCATATTATTTCTAATTTAATTTATCCCCAACATCTATGTATTTTTAATGTGTTGTTTATAATTATCCCCAACATCTATGTGTTTCTAATGTGTTGTTTATCTTAGACCTTTAGAATGTTTCATAACTTTCTTTGACACCTACAATATGTACACTTGCATGGTTATTTTTATGTGTTGTGGGAAGAAGTTTATTGGGTTTTTAATGAATAGTTTCAATCTTCAATATAGTTTTCTGTGACATCCCCATTTTTACAGCCAAAAAGACCGATTTTGTTTATGCTTTATAAAAATTAGAGTACATCTTTTAATAAAAATGTTTCAAAATTTTTTCCCAGTAAAATATGATAAATACATTATCAAAGCATTTCCGAAGAAAAGTAGTTGTATTCATTTTAAAACATTTAGGATGTCATCGTCAATACAGAAACATAAGCATAAATAGAACTTACATTCGTTATCACTAGTGATTTATATCTCCTTTAATCTCTCAGTATAATGTGACTTCATATCAACACCTGTGGCATAAATAAACTGAGTGGGTCAGGTTAGAAAACCTGGTGAGTACATAGGGTTTTCAACCCACAATAATATAATTATTATGTTAAATCATCAAACGGTTAACCCAATTACCCATTCCCATTATTTTCTTTAGTCTTAAGGGTTTACCCTAAGAATCAGCTATTTCTCATTCATTCATGCCTAAGGATTATCCTAAGGAATATATATGAAGTCCATCGTTGCCAATGACACAGCTGTTAAGCATAGCTGCTAGTTCTATCACTTAGGCTCAGCTGCCATAATTGTGATATTCTATATGAGGCGCAACTGCCAGTATTGTCCTTCGAGCACAGCTGCTAGGGTTATATCGTTTATTGACAGTATCGTTTTCGAGATTCCACTCGCAGTACATGTCAATGGGTTTTTAGAGTACACCGGTGAACACATCCTTCACAACACCTACAGGTTGCGAGCCTGCTAGTGTTGCACTGGACTGTCTATAATAGTCTAGGGTTGTCATCCATACTCTGCTAGATGACGGGGCCATCGGTGGGGTCATCACTTAGGTCATCGTTTTGCCTGATCGCTTTGGCTCATCGCTTCTCACCATACTTTACCACTTATATATCATCGCTCATCATTCATCTCATCTCTCATCGCTTATCATTTATCTCATCTTTAATCTACCTATGTTCTACCCAACATATTTTATAAATATAAAATACGTATACAGTTTAAATCATTTAAAACATATATACAATCGTTCATCCATCATAAAGAGCAAGTATTCAAGTAATATGTACACATAGCACGTAGTTTATATAAAATACTTCATATCTATGTGTAAGATGAAAGTAACTATGCACTCACTTGAAAAGGCGGTGAGTCGATACTCGGATAGCACTTCGTTATCTCAAAACAATTTTCCCTTGGCAAAACCAAGGCTTTAATCATTTATCCAACATTGTCATCATCCAATAAGGTTTAAATGCCATTCACTTGAAGCCTAAGATCTCTACTTGATCCATTTCTTGTCCACAATCCTATAATAAGAAACTTATCGATATAGGGTGTTATATTATTGTTCCAAACATTGATCAAATTATCAATTCTCATTCTGAATCGAAGATTTGGCTATCATATATGAGGAAGTTGAGCCATATCCTCACTGTTGCACCTGAACTGGTGGGTACTACTACTTCCCCCACGTCCAAACAACATGCTCATGTTGACTATTAACCTGATGAATGCTATGGCTACATCCTTAGGCTTACAACTCCCTAATACTATCTGGCTGCTAGTGACTGCTACGGCTACCCCCGCAGACTTACAACACTACTGCTATCTGACTGCTAGAAAAATGTTGCGGCTTTCCCACCGCTCTACTATGCTCTGCATGCTGTCTCTGCTACTAACTACTAACACGGAAGCATCTCTTGCTAACCGTTCACAAGATCCTCATCTCGACTTACTAGAGTCCTATAGGCAGTACTCTAATCCTGGATTCCAAACCAGCTACTAACCATCTCGATTACATGAACTAACTATTGGGAAGTTCCTCAAACTCCCAGTACTGAACTCCTCAATCCATCCCTCGCTGAGCTACTATCTTTTCTTCTCAGAGGCCGCGTACTCATTCTGGGTCTTCGTGCTCTAATCCTTGTATACCCGGAGGGGTCTCCCCCACTTGAATCCGGCTAATTCCTTACTGCTCACTGGTCAAAAGGATTCCCCAACCTTCTTTCCATGAAAGGGGCAATCCGCTGCCCGCCCACATTTACCTCTGATGGCGCTCCAACTAACCTTACCAGATCTGAACCATTCTTGCTATCTAACCGAGCACCCTTCAATCCTTAACTGTACTTGTTTTAATGACTACATCCCGAGAACCTGCTTTCAGGGTGAACATCCCTAACCCACTTCCTTACCGACCGCTAGCTACTCCACTAGAAGCTCTCGATTATCACTACTGAGAATATAACTGATCATTACCCGACTAACACTTTCCGCAAGTAGTGAGGCACTACCTAATCTTACACACACATGCTACAGTTACCATATCCGAAGTAACCTGATCTAGAGGGGACGAACTCCAATTCACCATTCTAATTCCAAGGTATGAAAATGGCATATAACTTAACCATAGGCAGGTAATATAATACCCCAACACATATCCTTATTGATATCAATGCAACAACATACAATAATATCATGAATAATAATTGACACGAAGGTAAAAGATACGCACCCTTATCATTTAGTGTTGCTCGAATCCTTGCTGAAATCAACCGGAATACTCGGCTCTGAGCCGTAGGTGCTCTTACCCGAACCTGATGTCTGCTGGTGGCTCTCGAAGTCCCAGGGGCAGGAGCTGGCACCTGCCCTGCTGTATACAAACTCGGACAGTGGGCCTTCTGACTGCAATGGAAACATATTGAATCAAGTCCCTGGGCAATGGTAACAGTACAATCTTTGCTAAAATGGCCACTCCGGCCGCACTTGAAACATCAAGCATCACCACCACTTCTACGCCTGCACGCACCCTCGTGAATCCTACCACACTTCCCGCATCGACTGCGGCTCTGATAGTCCCTCGATCTCGAATCCGACCCCTTGGGCCTCTTGCTCGACCTATGGCTACCTGAGTCTCATCTGTTTTCCTCTTCCTTTCCGACTTCCTGTTCGACTCTCGCTCATGCGTTACCTCGTCGACCCCATCCATCGTCTGAATAACCGCTGTCTGATCCTGGAGCTTCACGGTCAACCTATTAGTGACCCTCACGACAACGTCAGGCAGCTCCTCGCAAATGGCTTGCGAAACCTCCCTGACTATCCAATCATGTAGAGGTCCCTCTTTGATGGATCCCTAAACTCCATAAGAATCGAGCTCTAGACGAGCCCCAAACTTCTCTGAAACTATCCCGACCCTAAAGGCCTCAAGACGACTGTCCAAAAGCTCCATAATGGCCTCCCTAACCGAACCAAAAATCACTGGAGTCTGATCAATGATGTTGCGCATGATCTTTGCGGAAATGAAATCCCTCATCTGATCATCAAGCTGCCCGACTCTAGAACCTGCGCCAGATCCCTCCCTGGCACCTGAACTGCCAACTGATATCTCGTGCAACATCACCATGCTGAAAACATAACACACTACTGATCAATACACACTGTTGCTGAGGGACTTCTCACACCCTCTACTAGTTCCCTGGTTTTTCCTCAGCCCCTCTTGAATCGAGTACGGATCCTTTGCTTTCAGTAGTACGGGCCCATACTACCTTCCACATCTATCCGTACTTTCCTCAAGAGTTACTTTAACTCCACCAAGTCTCTTTTCTCTATTGCTAATCTTTGCTACTCTCATCCTAGGCTTCTCCTAGGGAACCTCTGACTCCACCCAAACCAGTCCTCAGTTGCTAAAGGTCTCCTTGTAATGCCAAGTAGCCACCACCTGAATACCATCACATGCAATGAGGCTCGGATAATCGTTCGAGTAAATGACTCGTCCCTACAACGGTTAGACTCAAATGAGAGCTGCGCAGTAGGGCCAAATCCAACACTCTGAGATTATTCAACCCTGATCACATGTGATGTGACGTATTCAACTAATGGCTAACTCCCATCACTCAGAGTCCCACAAAGCACAAAGCAAGCAGCATTCGGATAAAGGAAACATACTCATGCAAAACTATTCTCATAACAAGAAACTGTACTAGCATACAATGCTAAACTCATACTATCAGGCATACCCTACACAGGCTATCCTACTACTATCTACTTAATACTAGCATGCAATTCTTATCAAGCTGAAATACATAAAGCAGGCACATAAGGCATCCTCCTAGATCCTTAGTCCTATACTAGCATGATGTTCAACTGAAACTGAAATTGGAACTGGAACTAAAACTGAAACTGAAACTAATGATCATAAACTTGTATGGGTAAATTCGGAGTACTTACTTGAGCTCGACTGATTGCATGCACCACACCCTTTTTCTCTTTTCAAGTTATTTTCTTTCTAAATATTCCTTTCCCTTTTTCTAAAACTCTTTTCTTTTCTCAACTCCTTTTACCAAAATTCTTTTCAAAAATGTTCTTCTTTTGAAAACCTTTTTACCGCTCCCTTAGTTTGAGTCCAGAAACACTCTCAAATGTGTCCGAATCCCTCAAACCAAGACTTTGATATCAACTTGTAACGACCCAAAAATCACGACTGAAAACTCCTTTTAAAACATTACTAAAATCATATTTATAAAAACCGTATCATAAGTCATAACATAATTATCGAGTTTTGATTCAAAACATAATCTCATTATCGGAGTAAATCAGTCCCAGGCTAACTGACTATGGTGTGTGCATTGCAACCTCGCCGATCTCCTCTTTTGAAAACTGAGAACCTGAAACCAAAAACTGAAATCGTAAGCACAAAGTTGTGACAATCGTCAATCTTGAGTCAAGTCAAGTCATCAAGTCAAGCCGGTCAACTCTATTAAACCTTGTGTATTAGGGTTTGTGTTATGTTCGTACTGTATGACTTGCTATATTAATGGGAAAAAATCACAGGAGAAAAGTTTTGTGTTAAAAATTTCCTAAGCCTTAGTACTAATCAATGAATTAAACTGATGAAAACCATGTTGCATACTCATTAGGAGTGTGTGGGATCCTTAATCATGACTTAACGGGCTCAAGAGACTCGCATTACGGAACCAAACACTCACAAATGCCACATTTGAAATCTCTCTCAAATATCTCTCTGTATGAGAAATCTCTCCAAGAATGTCAAATCTCTCCTAAATCTCTCCAAGTATGTGAAATCCCTCTCAAATATCTCTCTGTATGAGAAATCTCTCCAAGAATGTCAAATCTCTCCTAAATCTCTCTAAGTATGTGAAATCTCTCTCAAATATCTCTCTGTATGAGAAATCTCTCCAAGAATGTCAAATCTCTCCTAAATCTCTCTAAGTATGTGAAATCTCTCTCAAATATCTCTCTGTATGAGAAATCTCTCCAAGAATGTCAAATCTCTCCCAAATCTCTCCAAGTATGTGAAACCTCTCTCAAATATCTCTTTGTATGAGAAATCTCTTCAAGAATGTGAAATCTCTCCCAAATCTCTCCAAGTGTGAGAAATCTCTCCCAAATCTCTCTCAAAAGTTTCCCGTGACTTTTTGGAATCATTCGGGTCATTCCGGCCCTTAACCGGGTCAAAAACGGCTTAAAACGGGGCGAAAACGAGAAAAATGGACCTTAGGAACCGAAACCCTTAGAACCGAAAGGTCTTCTTAGGGACCGAAAGTAAGAAGACCGAACCCGAGCAGGAGGAACCGAACCCTAGAGTAAGAACCGAATCTACTGTTCACCAACCGAGCGGTCGGTCCCTCTCGGTGCCTCTCGGTCCACCCCCACTCTTTGTTCGCTACCCCGCCGCTCCGTCACCTTCTGTTCTTTCTTCTCGCTCGGTCTCTATTCGCGCGCTCTGTTCCTTTCTCTCCCCTCTGTCTCTCGCGCGCTCTGTTCCTTCTCTCCCCTTTGTCTCTCGCGCGCTCTGTTCCTTCTCTCCCCTCTGTCTCTCGTGCGCTCTGTTCCTTTCTCTCCTCTCTATCTCTTCGTGTTCTCGGTTCTTCCCTCCTTCTCCTCTCCTCTCGGTTCCGCCTCCCTCTCTCTCTCGGTTCAGCATAAGAGGGCCGAACCTCGGCCAGATTTCGCATTATTGTCATTTTCAGCCCATTTTTGATATTTTTAACATTTTAAGCCCGTTTTTCGTGATTTTAAAGCGGGATTTTCTCCAGAAATTTTATTTTAACGTAATAAACCCTAAATATTCATAATTTAAACATATTTTTATAAAAATCATTAATTAAATAATAAAGATCTAATGGGGGATTTATTTAAGGTAGAGTGTTGACTTTGCCTTAACTTATGACACAAGCAACCACCCCACACCCACTCTATGACCAGCCATACCTCCCCACCTTACCTATGTCACTTCAATGTTCCCTTACACTCAAATTTCACTCACTCCCACGTTTTTGAGCTGGAACAAACAACCACACTCCTCATTTTCTCTCATTTCTCTCATTCCACTAAGTAACAAACACCACTTTTTCTCTCAAACTCTTCTACACAAATTTTCGAGATCCAAGGCTGATTTCAAGTGTTCTTCCACACTTAGTAAGTAAAAATTCATCCTCCCTATTACTATTTCACTTCATTCTACTCAAATCTTTGGTTGCTTACACAAACTCCCTAACTATGATGTTAGATTCTCGAAAACCTTCAAGGCATCTCCAAGTGTTCTTGAATTAAACACTTCCATTCTTCAACAATCATCTACTAAAATCACTCAAGGTGAGTTCATACCCCTACATTTTCATGTTTTCTCAAGTTTTCAGGGGGGGAATACAAGTTAAAACACTAAGAACATATCTAAATTTTTCTAACAGCCTTCATCAGAAAAGTTCAACTCCATTCACGGACTGTTTTGGGCATCTTAAATATTTTTGTTTTCAAAACTGTACAAGGTGCAAATAGTTCAAGTTTTTAGCTTTAAAATGGCTACTTGCACATCTCCATACGATTTTTCTACAATTTATGGTGATTTTTACAAAACTGCCTATCATTTCAAACAACAATCCGGACCAGTCTGTGATTTTGGACTTTTTCACCCAAGTTAGAGGTCATATTAATTTGTGATAAAAATTATGAGCAAACTAGACACATTTTGTGAACTCTCAGAATTTACGGATCTAGTTTTCGACTTCGTATGATTTCTCTATGATTTTTCCAAAACAGGGCAGAATTGCTAAATTTTGTCAACAACATGTAAATATCATAACACTTTGTAATATGTTGAGCAAAGTGTATAATCATAAGTTTTAGTATTTGTATGTGTTTACTTGTTAGTTTATCATTATGAACTGAAACTAAGACATTCATATTAAATATTAAATATTATTCATTCATTTTGGAACACGTATTATTAGACTATAAAAAGTATAGTTTGATAAATTCACAATACTAATACATTCCCATAAAAGAATTCATACATATTACATACATTTTAGATAAACTATAATAGGTATAGTTTATGATACATCACTCAACGCACTCGTACAAAAAGGGTACATCCATACAAGAAAGATTTATATTCACACACATTTCACGTAAACTTGTTAACCTATGTTGTGAGACTCTCTCTCTCCCCGTACGTCCGAGTGCGGGATATAATTCCTGGTAGTTATAATCAGAATCTCCTTGAGGGAGAACATGATACTTGTATATAGATCTATATTGGGTTTGACACCCCACACCTTGCTGCTAGCTACAGTGGGACCTGCAGGTCTACGGGTGACAAATGTCATTTCATTTTCGCGACGCCTGAGAAACGTTGTGGCAGGTTCACATAGTCACAGTATGATTATAGCGACTCACTTAGGGGGATAACAATTCATGAAGTTTACGGGGTTTCATAAAACCGAAGTAGGTTTTAGGTTGATAAAAGAAATTTACTTTCCATAACATTTTAAACTCACAACATCTTTACTAAGAAACGATGATTTCTCATACACTCTAGTCTTTGGTTATAAGGCTACATTTCTCGGATTTCAAGGGAAATATCGGATTTTTCTGAAACAAACGTGACATTTACATGTGAAATACTTCTACTAAGTTTATTAATAAAAGCTTATGAACTCACCAACCTTTGTGTTGACACTTTTCAAACAACTTGTATTCACAGGAAAACACTAATCAGGTTATCAAGTGCTTTTGAGGATGGGACGTTAAGGCGTCAAACTTTTCACATTTTGACAACATATTGTAATTGATTTTGAAACATGTAATTCATACAAGTGATGTAACTTTTTCAATTATATATATGTTGGTTGTGCTTGCTTAAATTACTATTAAAATTGTGGTTATGATGCTATACATGAAGTCCTCCACCCCCGGACGTTTCCGCCATCCTTGGTTTGGGGGTGTGACAAAAGCTTAGTGAGCTCCCCCAATCTACCACATACCATACAATAATATATAAAGCACATACTGGGCCTTGCCCACTGCATCGGACCGAGGTTCGGACTAACTGGGGGCCTTGCCCCCTGCATCGGACCAAAGTCCGAAAACTGACTGGGACCTTGTCCCCTGCATCGGACCGAAGTCCGGACTAACTCGGGTCTTGCCCCCTGCATCGGACCGAAGTCCAGAAACTGACTGGGACCTTGTCCCCTGCATCGGACCGAAGTCCGGACTAACTGCATCGGACCGAAGTCCGGAACTAATTGAACAATGCATAACATAAACATATCAACTATCATGAACATACATATACTGCATACTGCATCGGGCCGTAGCCCGGAACACATAACACATAAATCCTGTCTGAGCCACGAAGGCATCAAACATACTAACTACTGCATCGGACCGAAGTCCGGAAACTACTGCTAACTAAACGGGCCGACATTATGGCCTTAGACACGTTCCTACTGGAAGGAAACTCACCTTGCGATGCTGACTGCTGAACCCCTGAATGAGAAATCCCCGACTGCTGCTCCGGCTGCTTCCCAGCTATCACATGAAATAAAATACTAAATCAGAATAGGGATTCTCCTATGGGTAAAATGACCATTTTACCCCTGTTATGGCATGGTCACAACATGGCCAAAAACCCTCAATTCCTTCTAAGCCCATCCATGGCCCCACTAAAGGCCCACTAATGGCCCAATTTGCTCCATTGGGCCCAAAGCCCTTTATTGGACCTTACTCAAGCCCAATGCTAAATCCTTGGTCCTTAGCAACTGAATTCTTATGGCCCAATAAGGCCCAAGGACCCTAAGTCTTAACTCAGCCCACACCAAGGCCCAAAATGCAATAAGCCCAACTGACTGCGTTACGCAGGGCGTACTCTAATGTATGCTTAGCGAACTGGCCTGCTAGAGAGTACGCGGGGCGTACCTGCAATTACGCTCGACGTACTTATTCTGTTAAGACACTTTCCATTAAGCACTTAATACTCCGACTCAAGAGCCATAAACTTAGATCTAGGTCTTATTCCATTCCCTAATCCATAAAGTTGTTTGCTTTATGGCTTCCATGACTTACATAAGTCCCAACTCCAAAACCCATGTTCTAATTCCATGAAAGAAGGTCTTAACTCATGCATGAACTCATTTGGACTTCCAAGATATCAACTTTTTGATCTAGGGAGTCATTTAGCACCAAGGGTGGAAACCCTTGACCTGCAAATCGGATTTAAGCTATAAAGCTTTCACCTTTGGACCAAAAACTACCATAACTACCCATACTAGATCTAAGCATCCATAGACAAAGTTATGAGCTTTTTACCTTCCAGGTGTCCCAGAGGATGGTGTTGTCTCAGATCTGTAAGCGCTGGCCTCCAAGGTTCTTCCTTGCTAATCTTCCTCTTCTCTTTTCCAAGCTAAGACCACCAAGATAAGCCTTCCAAGATCAAGATCTCACAATATGAAGGTAGGGTCATTCTAGGGTTCCTTCTGAGGTTGGGGAGGCTGATATGGGGGCTAGGGTTGGAGCTATAATGTCCTTTATATAGTGCTTGTCAAAGAATTAGGGTTTTTAAGCTGTTAGCGTATGCTGGACGTAACTCCCGCATGTCGGGCGTACGCCTATAGGACCCGCGATCTTTTGCCCCTTTACGCTGGGCGTACACCAGCCTTACGTTGGGCGTACTCAGCTAAGCACGCGCACCCCAACATGCATGTATGGTCTTCTATGCAAACTTTTCTCTATAAGGGTCATTTAGGGATGTAAACGGAGGCAAACGGGGCGGGGAGTGCATCTCCCGCCCCGCCCCCGAAATTTCCCTGTTCCCCCGCCCCCGCCCCCGCCCCCGGAATGTTCAATGTTCCTACCCCCGCCCCCGCTCCCGAATCCCCTTTATTACCCCCGCCCCCGATTGATTTTGGGTTACTTTTTTTTGGGCTAAAAAGAAGTTGTTATTTTGGCTAAAATAAGTTATTTTTTAGGTAACAAATAATTATTTATAGCAGAATTTTATATGTTAAAAATAAAAAAAGTTATGGCATTTTAAAAAATTATATTAACAACTTAAAAACATGTTTTTTGATGAATTTTGGAAGCTCAAAATCATGTTATTGTTTATTATATTTATATAATTAATATATGTAAATATATATGTAATTTATTAACAGGGTCCCCATGGGGATTTCGGGATGGGATTGTCTACCCCCGCCCCCGCCCCCGAAATTACAACGGGGGTTAACCTTGCCCCCGCCCCCGATTTTTTTAAAAAAAAAATCTCCCAAACGGGACGGGGCCCCCACGAGACTTTTTGACATCCCTAGGGTCATTCTTGCCAAATCTTCAAAGTGTCATAACTCCTTCATTCTAGATCCGATTCTGATGAGCTTTATATCCACGGAAAGCTGACGAGAAACCCTACGTTTCTAACAACACAACCCGACCCGAAAACTTCTCAAATAATAACTCCAAATTTAATAAAGGACTAAAACACCCCTGGCCTTGGCCTCTAAAATTCCATAAACGAATATTTTGGAACAGGGCGTTACAATATACTAAAATTAAAACCGTAGATAAATGTGCAAAAGTGCAGACCATTTTAACCCCCTACGGTTTCGATGATTATTTTGAAATAAGTCCTAAATTTTGGCTAAAAAATAAAAGACAAAACTTCAAAAATGGTCCTTGTGGTTTCCAAAAATATCAAGTTTAGTCCCCAAATTCAAAAAACCTCACAGATGGTCCCTGTAGTTTCAAAACTTTTAACAAATGGTCATTTTCACTAACTCCGTTAGCTTTTTGCCGTTAAGTGAAGGATATGTCTGTCATTTCACTACCATAGGGACCATTTATGAAGTTTTTGCCTTATTTAGAAAAAAAAGAAAAAAAATATATTTATTTAATATTAAAGGGTCCCACCAACCCTCTCTCTCTCTCTCTCTTGTACGTTTTCTTCCTAAACAAATCAAGATTCAAATTCCAAATCAAATTTCCACATGCTTGATTTCATCTGGGTTTTGAATCTCGTTATCAATCAAACCTCAAATTCCAAATCAGATAAGGATTCAAAGCTCTGTTTCGTGTTTTAGTTGAATCAAAATCTCTCTATTTCTTTTCTCTGCTCCAATTGAGCCTAATTTGCATCTTTATCGGACAAAGAAGACTCCCATTATTCCAATTCGAGCTCCAACTTTTCCGATTCACCCTTTTCCCTTTCTCTTCTTCCACGAACAATTGCCACCACCATTTATATGTTATTTCCGACCAACAGCTACCCTCCCTTTCATGCATCTGATATGTCTTCTCCGACAAGTTCAAAGAAATCAGTCCAAAAGAATTTCAAAATCAAACATGTTGCAACCTCTCAGTAACCCATGTGAGAATACAATCGCCGGAAATCGCTGCTTTTCTCTTGCCCCACCCACCCGCTTGACCCTCAACATCACCTAATATATATTGCCATCATGCATAAACCCATTACAATACTTATAGAAACAATAAACCCTAGAAATTAGATAAGCATACGCAAACGAAAAACCTGATTTTTAATTCCGCAATCAATTATATTACTGCAACATTATAAGGTTTCTTCTTCTTTCCTCTTTTCTAATCGGGTAAAATACCCTTTTCAATTGGTGGATTCAGATTAAGGAATAAACATGTTACATAAAACGAGTATGAGGCTTCATTGGTACTGACGCTAGCTGAGCTGATGCAAAGACAACCATACAAAGAGTTCTGACTATCAAGCTTACCAAATTTCCAACTCAAGTATGTGGTAGTTTGATTGAGAACCAATTTTACAATAAGAAGGAGAAGTCTTCGTATGCTTGCAGATTTCTGAGTAGATTTCAGGGGGATAAGCGATTTATTGGTGATAGATTTGGGTTTTAGTTTGTTGATTATTGATTTGTGTTCTCTCAGGGTTGAGAATCGGGAATGAGGGTTGCGATTTCAAGGAAGGAAGACCGATCAGGAGAGAGAGAGAGAGAGAGAGAGAGAGAGAGAGAGAGAGAGAGAGAGAGAGAGAGAGGGTGGGACACTTTAATATTAAATATATTTTTTTTAAAAAGGCAAAAACTTTATAAATGGTTCCTGTGGTAGTGAAATGATAAAAATATCCTTCACTTAACGGCTAAAAACTAACGGAGTTAGCGAAAAGAACCATTTGTTAAAAGTTTTGAAACCACAGATACCATCTGTGTGGTTTTTTGAACTTAGGGACTAAATTTGATATTTTTGGAAACCATAGGAATCATTTTTAAAGTTTTGTCAAAATAAAAAGTCATTAAAATTGATTAGATTAGTAATTTTTCAAAAAAAAAAAAAAAAAAATTGACATATTTGTAACTTTCTCAATATTGTTTTAATCAGTGTAACCCTTTTGTATTTAGAGTCAAAAGGTGGCAGAAAGGTTGGAAATGCAATCTAGTACTGTTACACCATATGTGGTCTCCGTCAATCTTTTCCCCCCTAATATTTGTTTTTTGTTTTTCTCAACTTCAAGTGGTTGCATCCCCAATTCTAGCTGTGGCTCGCTCATTTATTTACCTCCTTTTTCTCCCAAAGGCTGCTTTAAACTCCCAACGTCCACACGTCTCCCTCTTTCACAAGATGTGGATCTGTAAATATTATTTGTTTTTCATTTAAATAAATGTCTCTCATTTTTACGTCACTATTTATTTACAATAAATAAATCCCCCGGATTTTATATTACTAGTACATGGTTTCCTCCATTGTATATATATACACACACGTATGAGTGTTGATTAAGGCAACCTTGTGTCTCACTTTCCTCAGCACATTGGATACACCAGCAACTGGGAAGCTGAACAACTAAATCCAAGCTTTTCCCAACAAAAACTATGGCGGCCTCCGTCGAAAACCGCCAGTTCCGCCACGAACTTGGTGGTTCTGCCGCTGGTGTTGTTCGTTCCTTCAGTCCTAACCACCGGCGTTCTGATTCACCCATCCGTGGATACAACTATCCCGCTGCTGCTAGAGAGTTTATGACGCCTAAGAAGCTCCCCCCTGAGACTTACGATTCTAGTGAGGATGAGGAAGATGAAGGACACTATCGTGATGCCATTAAAAAGTCCAACTCCGAGTTGGAAAGCTCCGTTTTTGATTCAAGAGATCAGGGCACTGCGGATCAATGGATCGAGCGCAACCCATCGATGGTTCGACTCACCGGAAAACACCCGTTCAACTCCGAGCCACCTTTGACTAAGCTCATGCAACATGGGTTCATCACCCCTGCTCCTCTTCATTACGTCCGCAACCATGGTCCGGTTCCGAACGCCACTTGGGAGGATTGGACGGTGGAGATATGCGGTTTGGTTAAACGACCTGCGCGTTTCAGTATGGCTCAGCTTGTAAACGAGTTTCCCAGCAGGGAGTTTCCGGTGTCGTTAGTCTGCGCCGGAAACCGCCGGAAAGAGCAGAATCTGACAAAACAAACCATAGGGTTCAACTGGGGTGCTGCCGGGATATCGACTTCAGTTTGGAAAGGGGTGCCATTGGTGAGCATCTTGAAAAGATGTGGGATTTACAGTCGGAAGAAAGGCGCGCTCAATGTGTGCTTCGAGGGGGCGGAGGATCTCCCCGGCGGCGGTGGTTCTAAATACGGGACCAGCATAAAGATTGAGGTTGCAATGGATCCGGCGAGGGATATCATATTGGCTTACATGCAAAACGGGGAAAAGTTGTTGCCTGATCATGGATTCCCGGTGAGGATGATTATTCCGGGATGCATCGGTGGAAGGATGGTGAAGTGGTTGAAGCGGATCATAGTAACGACGCCGGAGTCGGAGAATTATTACCACTTCAAAGACAACCGTGTGCTGCCGTCGCATGTGGATGCGGAGTTAGCCAACTCCGAAGGTAATTCATATATACAGTATTTTTATACGTATCTTAATACCCATCTTTGTATCACATCTTGAAAAAGATGATGATGATGTTTGTGAATATGAATGTGAATATCATATGAGTCTGTCACGTCAGTAAGATGACGTACATTTCTGGCTCTAAAATTAATGATCCATATAGAATCAGTTTCTGATGAGTTTGTCATAAATTCATGCATATCAATATCAATAAATCATTTATTTTATGATTTTGATTATTAATTTGATTATGATTTTGATATGAATTAGGTTGGTGGTATAAGCCAGAATACATCATCAACGAGCTCAACATAAACTCGGTGATTACAACACCTTGTCACGAAGAGATTTTGCCTATAAATTCATGGACTACTCAAAGACCTTACACCTTGAGAGGCTATGCATATTCAGGTAATAAATTTAAATTATTGTTTTGTTTTTTAATCTCTCACTTGACATTTCGATATTACTTTTCCCTTTAAAAATACACTCAAGTAAAATATACGAAATTTCTAATGTCGCATTAAAATATATTCAATGAGATTCCGTGTTTGAATTATTCAATAATTACCACTTGTTACGTTCACAAAAGAATCACATCTACTTTAGTTTTATATTACGTTTTATACAAATAATAAGACATCAATTGTTTTTTATAGCCTCGGGCCACCATATACTTTGTATTTAGTAATCTTGATTTTAGTTTGTTAACTTTAGTTTATTCTAATTTTTATGTTTTTTAAATTAATTAAAAGATATTTTAAGAAATAATTAAATAATAAAACTTTGTTTAATGGACACTGAATTTATAAATACTGTTTCTACAGTAAAAAGCACACTTCACATGGGGATGACAACTTGCAAGTTTCAAATACTACTTTTCGTGATAAAAGGAATATTTTGACTTAGTTAATCTATTAACTAGTTGATTATTCTAATTTGGGTACTTATAGCACTAATAACTAATTCTATTTTTAAGAGCACCAAGTGGTAGACTACTAAATTAAGTAGCACCTCTATATAGATTTTTTCCCTTTTTTTTCATAAGCAAAAACAAAACACGCTTTAAGTTAAAACATCGTAGACAAGATGACTTAATATATTAATTTGAAAAGTCAAACAATATATTAGTCTCCAGCCTCCAAGGGTTTAGGATATATAGGATTGACTTTAATTAATTAAGTAAGTAAATTAAATTGGTTGTTTCACAGGAGGTGGAAAGAAAGTGACACGTGTCGAAGTAACAATGGATGGAGGAGAGACTTGGAACGTTTGTACATTGGATCATAAAGAAAAGCCAACAAGATACGCCAAATATTGGTGTTGGTGTTTTTGGTCGCTAGAAGTTGAAGTTTTGGACCTTCTTGGTGCCAAAGAGATAGCGGTACGAGCATGGGATGAGACCCTCAACACCCAACCAGACAAGCTTATTTGGAATCTAATGGTAACCTACTTACTCTACTTTTTCATCATATATTTATATTTCTTTTTGAGTTTAATTAATATATACAAAATGAATAAAAAATATTAAAGATTATACACTACAAAACATAATATTGTGTTTGAAACAAATTAAAGTAGCAAGATAATGAAGATACTTTACTATTTTTTTATAGTTAAGGCTCTCTAATTGTTTTTTAAATGTGGAGTTCACATCTTGATTAATATATATTTTTTTGTTGTTTATATATGCATACATAGGACATAGGATGTACTTGTCGACCATTATCTTTTTTTACACTAAAAATAGTAAATAAATAGATAGGATTCGTTATATTATTACATCATTGGAATTGTATGTCGTCACGAGATATTTGTGGTTGGTCTTAGGATGACCTTTTCGTTTTCCTCTTTTAAAGGTTTCCTTTTTGACTTGGTTCTTTAGCATAATAGCATCTTCATTGTACACCCCATAAATTGTTTTGTGCCAAATCCGAATTATATATACGTGTAGAGCATTAACTACGGTATTATCTTTTAATAATCATCAAACAATTAAATAAACACACTTACAATCTCATCATTAAAAGAAAAACAAGAAAATCATAATGTATTCTACTACACTTATTAAAGCATTAGATTCTTTTAATACGCTAAAATTATTTTTCCATTGTATAAGGTTTACATAAAAGTAAAATACAGAAGATAAAGGTATTTTCATTATTATGTCAATTTCGTAACCAAACTGTCAATATATTTTTATTATAATATTAACAAGTCTTAATAGCTCAATCAAGAAAAAAAATACTTAGATATTTAAATAAAAAATGATGAAATATATATCATAAATTAATGAAATATACATATTATTCTGGATTTTGTCGGTTTATACTTAAATCCATGTTTGAAGCCAAACAAATATCAAAATTAAGTTAACAACATATTTCATTCATCACGCAAAATAGCTAATAATTACATTAAATTTATGCAGGGTATGATGAACAACTGTTGGTTCCGAGTGAAAACCAACATGTGCAAACCACATAAAGGCGAGATCGGCATTGTCTTCGAGCACCCAACGCAACCAGGAAACCAGTCCGGTGGATGGATGGCGCGTGAGAAACACCTTGAAATTTCAACAGAATTAGCACACCCAACTCTCAAGAAGAGTGTATCATCTCCATTCATGAACACCACATCTTTAACCTTCACCATGTCCGAAGTCAAGAAACACAACTCCGCTGACTCTGCATGGATCGTCGTCCATGGCCACATCTACGACTGCACTTCATTCCTTAAAGATCATCCAGGTGGCAGTGACAGCATACTCATCAATGCCGGAACTGATTGCACCGAAGAGTTTGATGCAATCCATTCAGACAAAGCCAAGAAACTGTTGGAAGAGTACAGAATCGGTGAGCTCATAACGATGGGTTACAGTTCGGATTCTGCTGCATCATCACCAAATAACTCCGTCCATGGTGCCACTAATTACATCACGTCACATTTAGCCACAATCAAAGAAATTACGCCCACAAGAAACGTAGCCTTAGTCCCTCGTGAAAAGATCCCATGCAAACTTGTTTCAAAAACATCTGTTTCTCATGACGTGAGGCTATTCCGGTTTGCTCTCCCATCACCGGAACAAGTTCTTGGGTTACCGGTAGGGAAACACATCTTTGTATGCGCCACCGTTGATGATAAGCTTTGTATGAGGGCATACACACCAACAAGCACCATTGATGAAGTTGGCTACTTCGAGTTGCTAGTTAAAATCTACTTCAAAGGTGTGGAACCTAAGTTTCCTAATGGAGGAATCATGTCGCAATATCTAGAGTCAATGGAAATAGGTTCTTCATTGGAAATCAAAGGTCCATTGGGTCACATTGAGTACATGGGAAGGGGGACGTTTTCAGTTCATGGCAAACAAAAGTTTGCTAGGAAATTGGCCATGTTTGCAGGAGGAACGGGGATCACACCAATATATCAAGTGATGCAAGCGATCTTGAAGGATCCGGAGGATGATACAGAGATGTATGTGGTGTATGCAAATCGTACAGAAGATGATATATTGTTGAGGGAAGAACTTGATGCATGGGCAGATAAGTACGGAGATAGGGTGAAGGTGTGGTATGTTGTTGCTAAGTCGATAAGAGAAGGGTGGAAATATAGTGAAGGGTTCATCACTGAGGATATCATGAGAGAACATATTCCGGAGGTTTCTGAAGATACATTGGCTTTGGCTTGTGGACCACCACCCATGATTCAGTTCGCAATCAATCCTAATTTAGAAAAGATGGGTTATGATATCAAGAATTCTTTGTTGGTGTTTTAGAAGTTCATGTTGCATTGTTATATTGGAGGTCGGTTAAATTTTTATTTCAAAAATAAGAAAAAGGTCATATATGTACATATACTTGTATTTGTAATCATGTTTCTCTTCGAGGGAACTTATTAATAGAAAACATAATAATTTAAGTGTCTTTTAAGTTATCCTATTAAACCAAGTCTCTCACTCTCCCCCCTCCGTCACTCACTCATCCATAATTCAAATAGCCCCAACAAATATAAACACACAAATATTTTATGTTTATAACCATTGAAGGGCAAGGTGGGGAGTTCGACTCCTATTGGTGGTCACTAATGGGGAATTTTCCTTTGGAATCTCATTAAAAAGGGTAAGAGTTTGCAATGTAAAGGAGTTCGAACCCGGACTTCCGTTGTAAAAGGCGGAAGGGTTTCCGCTTGGTATATGCCGTTCCAAAAAAAAAAGTAATTAATTAACCTGTAATTCATTAAAACTGGTTTAATGATCAGCTAATGTTATCAAAGCAATAATCTTACTTCTCTTTATAATAATATGAATCCTAATTGTACAAGTAAACAATTATGGAATGGAAAGCTAAAACACTACGTGTACTTATTTATATTGACTAGTTTGAAATAGTGATTCTGAACGACTTCAATAGGTTTTCAAAACCATTTTAAACAAAGTGGAAAGAATCCAAAAGTTTTTAACAATCAAATAAGTTGTCAAAAATTCTAAGAGGGTTATCACAAACCATTTCAGAGACTAAGTATTAAACATAGTCCGCACATTTTTGAAGCCATGAAATATTCAGGAGTATGCGATTATCAATCCTGGAAGCAACGCCTCATTCATCACATTGGTTCTGAAAGTTAAAGACCCCTTTAGTATTGGGGATCATCGGCTGATAAACTTCATCAGTTCTATTTATAAAATTATTTCAAAAGTTCTTGCTGATCGGCTTAAGAATGTAATAAGCACGGTCATTAGTTAAGAACAATCGACTTACGTTCATGATATGAACACTCTTGATGGACCACTTGTCGTTAATGAAGTCATCACTTGGGCTAGAAAGAGGAAAAAACAAATGTTCATCTTCAAAGTTGATTTCGATAAGTCTTCTGACAGCATTAGTTGGAAGTTTTTAGACAACATTATTCATCTCATGGGGTTTGATAATTAGTGGATTAAATGGTTATTTTCTTATTTAAACCCGGCTAAAGTTTTTGTCCTTGTTTATAGAAATCCCACTAAGAAGTTCAAGCTTCAAAGGGGAGTTAGACAAAGATATCCTCCCCCCTCTTTCTTATTTATCATTGTTGTCGAAGATTTAAAGATTGCTCTATCAAATGCCATGGAAAAAGGAATATATAAAGGGGAAACTCTTGCGAACAGTGGACTCACCATCTCTCTTTTTCAATATGTGGATGATGTTATTTTTTGGGAGAGTGGTCAAAGGAGAATGCTTTTAATCTTTTGAGGATCCTGAGGTGTTTTTATCTTGCCTCTGACCTCAAAGTTAATCTTTCAAAAAGCAAGGTTTATGGGACTGGTGTTAGTAACACTCAAATTGGTGATATGGAGAATTGGTTAAATTGTAGTGTTGTTGAGTTTCCTTTCATATACCTTGGTACACCGTTGGATCTAATATATATGAGCCAAAAATCAAAATGGGTGTCCTTAAACGATAAATTTAACAATAAGCCCTCAAATTGGAAAGCTCGAAATCTTTCCTTTGGGGGTAGGCTTGTTCTTTGCAAGGCGGTTTTCAGTGCCATGCGTTCATACTTGTTCTCACTTTTTAACGCTCCAAGTGGTGTTATTAACCGCCTTAAGAGTATCATGTGTATGTTTTTTGGGGTGGTTCTTCAGATAAAAATAAAATTCCTTAGACTGCCTAGAAGAAAGTTCTTAACTCGAGAGCCAATGCTGGCTTAGGCACTAGTAGTCTCAGAGCGTTCAACTATGCTTTACTTGCTAAGTGGTGGGGCGGTTTAGAAATGATAATAGAGGAATATGGCGTGATGTCATTGTTGATGGGTTTTAAGCAATACGACATTCCTATGGTGCACATGCAACCCTATTTGCTTTGGATCTAGGTTTTTCTCAAGTTATACATGAAAATTACCTTTCCAAAGCAAAACCCTAATCTAGCATACAATAGAACGAAATCTAATCATATTAGGGTTTAGATGAATACCTTTCTTGTTAGCTAGTAGTAACAAGCAATACTCACTTCAATTCCTTGAGCTTCAAAAGCCTAGTGCCCCAAGCGTTCCACCTCTAATGGAGTTACAAACACCACAAGTAAAGAATGAGGGAGAAGGAGTATGAAATAGGCTAGGGTTTCTTCTAAGGAATCTAGTGGCCGATTTCATGAGCATTAGGGTTCCTTTTATAGTTAAGGGAATTAGGGTTTTCAACTGGAAACCCTAATTCCCTTGCTTAGGCCCTAAGTAATCCACAGACCCCCATATGATAGGCCTTGGACGAAAACTCTATGGGCTTCCCATAGATTTTCATCCACTCCTTATCAATAGGATCCATTAACCCAAACTATAACTATCAGTGATTACATAATCAGTCCCCATTCTTTTAATTAGTTTCTTTTGATCACTAAATTAATTTCTGATCAATACTAATTAAATAATATGATTTCTCAATTAATATATTATTATTATAATATATTAATAAACCATTAAATAACCTCTTATTCCAAAATTCATTATGTCCAGTTGCTATGGTGAAGGCAACCCAAAAGGACCATGGTACTATCAAATCAAGTACATACCAATTATAGTTATGGACTTAGACACCTAATCCAACCGTCTCCCACTTGGATAAGTCTAATAACTATAACTGAAAATATGACTTCAAAATTTGATTAGCAATCGTGGCTCTTAAAAGCCATTATCGAACTTTGACCTAGTTAATGAAGCATCCTTTAGATAAGGGATCACATAATCCACCGTTCTGCAATATATCGTGTGGATAAAGACATGGAACATAATCAATCTTAATGTCCAACAGTTTGTTTCCCGACTTCTGATTTGTTTGACGTAGAACTTAATTGAACACATCAATTCATCCCTAATCGGGCCCGACACATAAGTCAACACAAAATCATCGAGGGGCCCAAGATATCGTTTTTACCCTCCTAGGATATAAGAAACATATAAACTTTGATTTATATGCTTGTACTATTTTCTCATCAAATCGTACAAAACAACACGTTTTATAACATCAAGTTACTAATGCGTTTACGTATTATTAATATACAACCAACTCGTAAACAACAACTCATATATCTCGGTTTAAAGATTATACGCTATTATCGTCCCACAATCACTCGTGACAAATTCCATGAGCGATTCATATGAGCGTGGGTTTAATCCAATACTCAAATCTTATTTCAAGAGCACTCATGAACGTTGCAACAAAACTTTGCTATGTCTAAACACTTAGACAATCTACAAACCAATTCATGACAGTCTAACCTTAACTTACTCTCAAAGTATGATCGAGTGTGGATGATTTGAACAATCCAATTATTCTGGAAGTAAAACATGCAAAAGTGAAACAATTATAAACAATCGACACAAGATAGTAAACTTTTACTCATAAATAAATCTCCATTACTTAATCATCAAACGTCAATTACATTTATCTATTACAAGTTTCTAAACATCTATCTAATCATTAAAACTAATATCGTTCTTCAGACCAATGTTCCTCACATACTGTAAGTGCTTAACCTTGCTCAGACCCTTTGTGAGGGGATCTGCTGGATTCTTCTCTAATGATACCCTCTTGACTACGAGGAGTCCCCCTTCTACCCGATGTCTGATGAAGTGGTATTTTCAGTCGATCTCTCTGGATCTACCATGATCCCTTGGTTCCTTGGTCAAGGCAACCGCTCCTTCGTTATCACAGAAAATCTCCATAGGCTTCTTTATGGATGGTACAATTACAAGGTCTCCAATGAAGTTCTTCAGCCATATTGCCTCCTTCTCCGCTTCGCTAGCTGCTTTGTACTCTAACTTGTACGTTGAATCAGCCACGGTCTCCTACTTGGAACTTTTCCAAGTAACTGCTCCTCTATTTAGGGTAAATACCTAGCCCGATTGAGAGCGGAAGTTATCTATGTTGGTCTGAAAGTTGGTGTCACTATACCCTATCACTCTCAAGTCATCACTCCCACCAAGTGTACGAACCCAATCCTTACCCCCGTTTGGCATGTCACGTGAGTTCTTTGACCTGAGGGATGGAGGACCGGCCGACCGAGCCCTACCGGTCATGGTGAGACGATTACGGGACACCGGCGACCTTGCTCAGGGCACTGCTGATCAGGTACGCCAGCTGTGGACTAGGGTCGAGCGTGCGGAACAGGAGAGGCGTGACGTCCTTCGGGAGTTTCACATGAGGCAGGTAAGGTGGGAGTCTCGACTTCATGACGCAGAACGCTTGGTGGCTCGTCTTCAGGGAGCATCCACATCCTCGGCACCACCTCCGGATGCAGCTCGTCACGGTTAGGGATAGACTTATCATAGTAGGTCATTAGGAACTATGCTATGTACTCCGACTCTATGTTTAAGTGACTACACTACTCATAGAGCCGCTATGCTGTCGAATTAGTGTCACTCATGTATGCTCTTACGAGCAAAATTTTCATGTATCAAATGCGGATAATATTAATAAAATTTTACGTGTTTTGTTACGATATTACAAATTGCTATGTGTTGAGAAATTATGATTGAATGGTCAATGGTAGTAGTGTTTAAGTTCGTACCATGCACCTAGTCAGTAGGATCACGACCTCACAGAAACCACATACCCTCAACATCTTTCCGTTTTGTGACAAAAAGATGCCTCTCCGACCTACTCGCGGAAACCCAGGACCAACCCCACCTGAAGTTGACTCAGCCGCGTTCCAGGCAGCTGTATCTGCAGCAGTCACTGCAGCGATTGCGCAAATTCATCAAGGGAACAATGGAGGAGTCAATGGGCAAGGAGCCGGAAGTTCGAACAACGGAATGAATCAAGGACCCACCAAGACATGTACCTACAAGGACTTCACAAACGCTAAACCACGAACTTTCAACGGCACTGGAGGGGTGATCACTCTGAAGTGATGGATTGAAAAGGTGGAATCGGTATTCGAGATATGCGATTGCCTTGAACAGATGAAGGTGAAGTTCGCAGCCTGCACTTTTGTGGACCAAGCACATACTTGGTGGAACGGACACGTGGAAGCCATGACGCTCCCTGTAGCCAACTCTATACCATGGGCAGAAATGAAAGAGGTGTTAATGGCTGAGTACTGCCCGCGAGGCGAAATACAGAAGATAGAGCAAGAGCTATGGAACCTCACTGTGCAGAATGCGAATATCGATGCCTACATATCGAGATTTAGTGAACTATCCCTGCTGTGCCCAGGTATGATCACATCGGAAGGAAAGAAGATTGAGCGCTTCATCTGGGGACTAACATCACCCATTCAAGGGAATGTGATAGCTGCGAACCCTGAAACATTTGACAGCACGAAGAGATAGGCGAAGAGGCTGTATGATCATAACAACAAGAAGGGCGAGAAGCCAGTGGAGGCTGAGAAGAAAAAGGAGGGTGATGGCAAGAAAGGGAAGACCAACAAGAGGAAGGGATGTTAGGGCCCCGAGACCTCTAAAAAGCAGCAGATAGTGGCAGTTAACACTGTCACCGCACCGGTTCCAGCCACACCACATGCTCCAGCCTCAGCTGCTTCAAATGCTTCAAGATCCTATTCCGGTAATCTTCCCAAATGTAATAAGTGTGGTCTCCATCATCACGGCGAATGCAGGGAACTCCATTGCACCAGTTGCAACCGAAGGGGACACACTGCAAGATACTGCAAGAATTATCCTCCCCAGAATCAAAATCAGGGAAACAACCACAACAACAACAACAACAACCACCGCAATAACAACAACACCAATGCCGGCGGCCATAATGCAAGGCCTAGCCACACCTGCTTCGGGTGTGGAAGGACGGGGCATTTCCGCCGAGATTGCCCTAACAACAACAATTCAGGAAACAGAGGAGCAGGAAGGATGCTGACTATGGGTCAGGGTGAGGCAGTTCAGGACCCCGCAGTTGTGACCAGTACGTTCCTCCTAAACCACACTTATGCATGCATCTTATTTGACACCGGATCAGAGCGAAGTTTCGTAAGCGAGAAGTTTAAACATTTAATAAAACAACAACCCCAGAAGCTAAATGAAACCTATACGGTGGAAATGGCCAATGGGAAAACCGAATCCACTGGGGAAATCTACATCGGATGTACCCTAACCCTTAACCAACACGTCTTTCGAATAGACCTAATGCCAGTGTCAATTAGGAGTTTTGATGTGATTATCGGCATGGATTGGTTAAGCCCCCACCATGCTGAGATTATGTGCCACGAGAAGGCCGTTCGCCTTCGTCTCCCAAATCACGAAACCCTGGTAATTTACGGAGACAAATCCAACATGAATCTTCGCCTCATCTCGTGCATCAAGGCACAAAAACATCTACGAAAGAACAACTTGGCATTCTTGGCTCACATAGTGGATAAGACCAAGGAAGAGACTAACATCCAAGATATTCCGGTAGCGTGTGAATTTCCAGACGTATTTCCTGAAGATCTTCCGGGAGTACCCCCAGAGAGACAGGTTGAGTTCAGAATGGACCTCGTTCCAGGAGCAACTCCTCTCGCTAAATCACCCTATCGGTTGGCTCCTGTTGAAATGCAGGAATTGTCCAGCCAACTCAGTGAGCTTCTGGACAAGGGATTTATCCGACCTAGCTACTCGCCATGGGGAGCTCCAGTGCTCTTTGTCAAAAAGAAGGACGGATCTTTTAGAATGTGCATCGATTACAGAGAGTTAAATAAACTCACTGTTAAAAACCGCTACCCACTTCCACGAATCGATGATCTATTCGACCAGCTCCAAGGAGCTAGTTATTTTTCTAAAATAGATCTACGGTCCGGATACCACCAACTCAAAGTCCGGGAAGAGGATATTCCTAAAACCGCTTTCCGAACCCGCTACGGACATTATGAATTCTTCGTAATGCCCTTTGGTCTAACAAATGCACCTGCCGCATTTATGGACCTAATGAATCGAATCTGCCGACCGTTCCTTGACAACTTCATCATTGTGTTTATCGATGACATACTCGTCTATTCTCGAAGAAAAGAAGAGCATGGCCAACATCTCCGACAAGTCCTAGCAACTCTGCGATTGGAAAAGCTTTACGCCAAACTCTCTAAGTGTGAGTTCTGGCTCCGGAATGTGAACTTCCTAGGCCACGTTAGCCAAGACGGAATTCATGTGGATCCCTCTAAGGTCAAAGCCGTGGAAGGATGGGCAACTCCGACCACGCCCACTGAAATTCATCAATTCTTGGGTTTAGCAGGCTACTATAGGAGATTTATTCAAAACTTCTCTAGGATCGCCAAGCCACTTACCTCGCTTACGCAAAAGGGCGTACCATTCAAATGGACAGAAAAACAAGAGATTGCGTTTCGAACCTTGAAGCAAGCTCTCTGTAGCGCTCCCGTACTATCTCTACCTGAAGGAACAGAAGATTTTGTAGTCTACTGTGATGCGTCGAATCAGGGCTTAGGTTGCGTTCTCATGTAACGTGGAAGAGTGGTAGCATACGCGTCCCGCCAACTAAAGATGCACGAAGTAAATTACACGACCCATGACCTAGAATTGGGAGCCGTGGTCTTCGCTCTGAAAATTTGGAGGCACTACCTGTACGGTACGAAGTGCACCATCTTCACGGACCACAAGAGTCTCCAGCACATCTTGAACCAGAAGGAGTTGAACATGAGACAACGAAGATGGGTTGAATTGCTAAACGACTACGAATGTGAGATCAAGTACCACCCAGACAAGGCCAACGTGGTAGCTGATGAATTAAGTCGGAAGGAGTACTCTAATCGCCGTACGAAAACTCTCTCGATAACCATTCAATCTCATCTGGCCACTCAAATTGCATCAGTCCAATCGGAGGCTATGAAAACGGAAAATAGAGCTATCGAGGCATTGTGCGGGATGGAGAAGAACCTAGAAACAAGGGAGAATGGGGTATACTACTTCATGAACCGTATTTGGGTCCCAAAAATCGGAGGATTTAGGGAGGCCGTTATGAAGGAAGCCCACAAGACACGATACTCCATTCATCCCGGTTCCAACAAGATGTATTTGGATATTAAACAACACTATTGGTAGCCTAACATGAAGGTGGAAATCGTGACCTACGTTAGTAAGTGCCTTACGTGCGCCAAAGTAAAGGTGGAATACCAGAAACCCTCAAGATTGTTACAGCAACCGGCAATCCCTGAGTAGAAATGGGAGGGGGTTTCTATGGATTTCGTTACCAAGCTACCCAAGACGTCGGACGGACTTGACACCATATGGGTAATAGTCGACCGACTGACGAAGTCTGCCCATTTCCTGCCTATAAAAGAAACCTACAAGATGGAAAGACTGACACATTTGTACATTCGGGAGATCGTGAGACTCCACGGAGTACCAGTGTCTATTATCTCAGATAGGGACAGTAGATTCACTTCGCGCTTTTGGCAATCACTCCACAAGGAAATGGGAACTCATCTCGACATGAGCACCGCGTATCACCCACAAACGGACGGTCAAAGTGAGCGAACCATTCAAACGCTTGAAGACATGCTTCGTGCATGTGTGATAGACTTTGGGAAGTCTTGGGATACCCACCTACCTTTGATCGAGTTTTCATATAACAATAGTTATCATTCGAGCATCAAGGTGGCTCCTTTCGAAGCACTGTACGGGCGTAAATGTAGATCACCGTTATGTTGGGCGGAAGTAGGTGACACCCAACTAGCAAGAACACATACGTCGGACAGGGCACTAACGGGACCGGAGATCATTCGTGAAACCACAGAAAAGATCATTCAAATCAGAGCTCAATTGCAAGCATCGCGTGACCGACAAAAGAGCTACGCCGACAAACGGCGAAAGCCCTTAGAATTTCAGGTCGGCGATCGAGTACTGTTGAAAGTCTCACCCTGGAAAGGAGTTATCCGTTTTGGAAAACGGGGAAAACTGAACCCACGATACATTGGACCTTTCGAAATCGTCGCCCGAATAGGTCCGGTAGCCTACAGACTGCAACTACCCGCAGAGCTAAACGGTGTACACCCCGTGTTTCATGTCTCTAATCTGAAGAAGTGCCTATCAGATGAAACCCTTGTCATTCCTCTTGACGAAATCGAAATCAATGAGAATCTCCTGTTCGTTGAGGAACCAATCGAAATCATGGACAGGGAGGTGAAGTGTACTAAGCAAAGTCGCATCCCGATCGTGAAAGTACGGTGGAACGCAAAGCGTGGGCCAGAATTCACGTGGGAACGCGAAGACCAAATGAAACAAAAGTACCCTCACCTATTCTAGCATTCTCAAATCTAGATTTCAAACAGAATTTCGGGACGAAATTCCCTCTAACGGGGGGATGATGTCACCACTGGAAATTTTGTGTCATGTAATCTATACATGCAAGTTAATGTGAATCCAAAACTTCAATCAAATACATCATACAAGTACTACAAATAGTCATCAAACAATTGGAAACCCCAGAAGTTCTTGTTTAGGTCCACTTTGAACTAGGACTTCCTTATTGGGCCCAAATGGACCAATAAGCTTCCAATTGGACTATCATGGGCTTAGAACCCTAATTGGGCTCTAATTGGACCCACAATCAATTATTTTAACATTTTGGGCCATTGTGGGCCTAGAATGAAATGAATTAAAAGTCTTGATCCATAATTAACCTAATCTAGCTTAATAAAAAAAATAAAAATCACAATTTGATTTTAAAGGGCCAATGATCACCCAAACTAACTCTAATATTGGGCCTAGAGGCAAAAAGCCCAAAAATCTTTCCTTCCCTCTCTATTTTCGGCCCAAGCCCAAGGATAAAGGAGGAGTTGACTTTGGATTGCCACCTCATTTTTATTCATTGGATATCCATGCATGGAACTCATACTTCCAAGCACCTATCTCATCAAGGATCACTTCTCTTCTTTTCCCTCCCTCACTCTCGTCCGAAACACATACACACATACACAAATATCTCTCCAACTCTCTCAAGAACGCTCAAGAACACTTCCTCCCTCTCCACTCCAAAATCTCGAAATTTAGGAAGCTTTTAAGAGGATATTTCCACAAATTCTTCATCTAAGAAGCACATCAAACTCGAGATCTTCAAGAAAAGGGTGCTAAGGCCAAAAACCACCAAGTTTTCTCCCATCTTTTCTTCAAAAACCGAAATCACACCCTAAGGTGAGCTTCATACTCCCTATTTTCTGTTTTTATGAGTTTTGTGGGGGGGGGGGGGGGGGGGGGGAATACAAGTGAAAGTGTAGATCTATATGTGTTTTGTATGCCTTGTATGATTTCTATGCTTATATGTGTGATTTTGTGTGTTTATGATGTTGGATCTAGCCATAAACCTCTAAAAATCGAGATATACTTTATGTTAAATGATACTAGCATCAAATATAATTCTACATACAAAGTGTTCCAAGAAAAATAGCTAAATGGCTTAATAACATCTTCTTTGGGCTAAAAACTCAATTTTTGGACATAACATGTTAAAAATATAAGGTTAAAGGGCCCAAAATGACATATCACGAATTCTGATGGATGAGGAGTGTCAAAACAGTTTCAATAAAATATTTTCTGGAAATATACTCATTTGGAGGATTAAAAATATAAATTTCAAGCTTAATGGGCTAATAATGACAATTTCGGCCCAATAGGGCCCATTATGCGAAATTTTCTATTTTGGAGGGCCAAAATTGTGTTTTTCTGTAAAACAGTGGACTACTAGTGTTACAAGTACTTTTCAAAGGTTTAAAATGCTTTTCAAATTTAAAAAGGACCAAAGTTGCAAAAAATTTCCAATTGGGGCCAAAATTGTAAAAACTGCGAAAAAGAGGGGTTATAACCGAGAAAACTGCAATTTCAGGAACTTAAACTGTTTTCAATGAAAAATATGCTGAAAAATATTAATTTCAATAATTTTTGGTGTTAAAATGTCAAGAAAAATGATTTAAGGACCAAACCGGAAAGTTATTTAATCAGAGGGTTGAAAAAGTAAATTTTACAAACAATGAGGGGCTGAAAACAGAAAACTTTCAAGGCTAATTCAATACACGCAACTTGATCAAATATTGGCACCGCGACTACCGACACAATACACAACAATACCAAAAATCGTTGTTAAACGAATTGATTCGGTCTCGAATCAATAATAATCCGAAACTACTAACACAATGATAACTCGACTCATACACGAAAACATTTGGTAATTCAATACACACGTGAGAGTGCACAGACGTCTACGCACCATCTTTGGGCGCCAAAGTGTAAAATCTTGTTTGTTGCGCCTGGCTAGCCCAATGACCTGATCTTAAGGCCCGAAGACTTCTACCTTACGAGTTGTTGGGTCTTACATGATCTAACACAGCGTAAAAGGACTTTCAATGGCATTTATACTATTGGTCCCCAAGGGTCCTATGGTATTGCTAGTAAAGTCGGTATTTATGCGAGGCGGGTCAAGGGCCCCTCGTACCTTTTTTTTATCCCCAACCGGTTAATGGAGTCATCGGGGTCTTCGTGTCCTCTTACTCTTCGGATGTGGGATTACTCGAAGTCAGGGCAGTCGGATAACGTGATTAGTATGGACGACGCCTACGGGATCGTTAGTATAGTTATAAACGGGTCGTTTGTGTAACGCGTGTTTATAGCAATTAATCATGCGCAAAAATAATCCGATGTCGCTTGGGATTAATGACTTCACGCGCTGCAACGGTTTTATCTTTAACTTCATGGAATTCAAAGAATTAGGAAAACATCGGGTTATCCTAGGGTTTTTCTATACACACGTTTTTCAAAATGTACACAATTTTGATGAATATTTTTCTTACAGCTATAGAAACAAACAAGCATACCTATGGATCTTCACAAACATTTTCAAAAGCACTTTTCAGAAAATATCAGATTTTCTGGTGGTTTTCAAAATGATACAAAACATTGCTTTTCAAATACCGCTTATGAACTCACCAACATTTCACATGTTGACGTTTTTCAAAATACTTGTATTCTCAGGTAACCAGTGATTCAAAGGAAAAATGTACTCAGTGATGGCTTGCAGTGTACTTATTAACGAGTCGAACAATTTATTTTTGGGAATGTAATGTTTAAACAATGTACTTCGTGTAAACTTTATCGGTTTTACTATATTAATGCATGGTGACGAATGTTGTTATGTTCCATATATATTCAATGTTATGGTATTCAATTAAGTCAGGACAGCCCTCGGACGTTTCCGCCGTCTGGTTCGGGGGTGTGACAAATCTTAATGTCCAACAGTTTGTTTCCCGACTTCTGATTTGTTTGACATAGAACTTAATTGAACACATCAATTCATCCCTGATCGGGCCCGACACATAAGTCAACACAAAATCATCGAGGGGCCCAAGATATCGTTTTTACCCTCCTAGGATATAAGGAACATATAAACTTTGATTTATATGCTTGTACTATTTTCTCATCAAATCGTACAAAACAACACGTTTTATAACATCAAGTTACTAATGCGTTTACGCATTATTAATGTACAACCAACTCGTAAACAACAACTCATATATCTCGGTTTAAAGATTATACGCTATTATCGTCCCACAATCACTCATGACAAATTCCATGAGCGATTCATATGAGCGTGGGTTTAATCCAATACTCAAATCTTATTTCAAGAGCACTCATGAACGTTGCAACAAAACTTTGCTATGTCTAAACACTTAGACAATCTACAAACCAATTCATGACAGTCTAACCTTAACTTACTCTCAAAGTATGATCGAGTGTGGATAATTTAAACAATCCAATTATTCTAGAAGTAAAACATGCAAAAGTGAAACAATTGTAAACAATCGACACAAGATAGTAAACTTTTACTCATAAATAAATCTCCATTACTTAATCATCAAATGTCAATTACATTTATCTATTACAAGTTTCTAAACATCTATCTAATCACTAAAACTAATATCGTTCTTCAGACCAATGTTCCTCACATACTGTAAGTGCTTAACCTTGCTCAGACCCTTTGTGAGGGGATCTGCTGGATTCTTCTCTAATGATACCCTCTTGACTACGAGGAGTCCCCCTTCTACCCGATGTCTGATGAAGTGGTATTTTCAGTCGATCTCTCTAGATCTACCATGATCCCTTGGTTCCTTGGTCAAGGCAACCGCTCCTTCGTTATCACAGAAAATCTCCATAGGCTTCTTTATGGATGGTACAATTACAAGGTCTCCAATGAAGTTCTTTAGCCATATTGCCTCCTTCTCCGCTTCGCTAGCTGCTTTGTACTCTAACTTGTACGTTGAATCAGCCACGGTCTCCTACTTGGAACTTTTACAAGTAACTGCTCCTCTATTTACGGTAAATACCTAGCCCGATTGAGAGCGGAAGTTATCTATGTCGGTCTGAAAGTTGGTGTCACTATACCCTATCACTCTCAAGTCATCACTCCCACCAAGTGTACGAACCCAATCCTTAGTCCTTCGTAGGTACTTAAGAATGTTCTTAACTGCTATCCAATGAGCTCTACCCAAGTTCCCTTGATATCATCTAACCATGCTCAACACAAAAGCCACATCAGGGCGAGTACATGTCATAGCATACATGATCGAGCCAGTGGCAGAAGCATATGGCATTCGACTCATTTCCGCTATCTCGACATCGGTACTCGAACTCTAAGTCTTACTCAGTTTGGTATTGCTTTGGATTGGCAGTTCCCCTTTCTTGGAATTCTCCATGCTAAAACGTTTCAACACCTTGTCCAAGTAAGTACTTTGACTAAGTCTTATTAGTCTCCTACTTCTATTTCTCAAAATCCTTGTCCCCAGAATGTAAGCAGCTTGCCCAAGATCCTTCAAAGCGAAACACTTCCCAAGCCAAGACTTAGCCTCCTGCAAGGTTAGGATGTCGTTTCCTATGATCAATATGTCGTCAACATACAAAACTAGAAAGCTAACTATACTCCCACTAGCATTGACATACACACATGAGTCATCTCTGCTTCTTAAAAATCCAAACTCTTTGACTTTCTCATCGAAACAAAGATTCCATCTGCGAGATGCTTGCTTTAATATAAATGGATTTCTCAAGCTTGCACACTCTATTAGGGTACTTTGCTTCTACAAAACCCTCTAGCTGACACATGTAAACATCTTCAACCAACTTCCCATTAAGGAAACCACTTTTGACATCCATCTGCTATATTTCATAATCATGAAACGCAGCTTTCGCCAGCATAACCTTTATAGACTTGATCTTGGCCACTAGTGAGAAGGTCTCATCATAGTCAACCCTTGGGGTTTGAGTAAATCCCTTCGCAACCTGTCGTGCCTTGAACGTGTGCACTTTTCCATCCGTGTTGGTCTTCTTCTTGAAGATCCACTTATACCTGACCAACTTACAACCTAGTACATTGTCAACCAAGTTCCAAACTTGACTATCATACATGGACTAAATTTCGCTGTCCATTGTATCCTTCCACTTTGCAGACTCTGGGCCTGCCATGGCTTCCTTGTAGTTATTAGGTTCAACCAAATTTATCAATGTATTATCAATGATAAACGTATCACCTTCAGCAGTTATATGGAAACCATACAACACAGGTGGAACACTAACTCTACCAGAACGTCTCATAGGTAAGGAATCGTCAACTAGTTCAACATAAATCTCTTCGTTAGGTTGAGTGCTAGTGTTAGAGGTTCCTTCACCGTTTGACTCTTAAAGCTCTTCAAGATCAATTTGCCTCCCACTATCTTGTTGGCATATGAGTTCTCTCTCGCGGAAAACCCCTCTCCTTGCTACGAAGACCACGTTGTCACTAGGTTTGTAGAAAAGACATCCAAAAGATTTATGTCGGTAGCTGATGAAAATACATAGCTCACTGCGAGGTTCAAGCTTGTCGTGAGCCTCTCGTCTTACAAAAGCCTCTCAACCCCAAACCTTGATATGTGCCAACGAGGGAACCTTCCATATTCACATCTCGTGAGGTGTTTTTGGAAACCTTCTTAGTTGGGACTCATCATGGAACAAACCATGTCTAACAAGGTTCGATTGCGCCTCTCAGTTACACCATTGAACTGTGGTGTTCTAGGTGGCATCAGTTGTGAAACAATTCCACATTCCTTAAAATAGTCGTGAAACTCGATGCTAAGATACTCACCACCCCTATCATATCTGAACATCTTTATCTTCCTACCCAATTGATTCTCCATTTCTTTCTTAAACTCTTTAAACTTTTCAAAGGTCTCCGACTTGTGCTTGATAAATAGATATACCTATATCTGCTATAATCGTCGGTAAAATTTACATAGAAACGTTTAGCATCCCTTGTGGTGGATCTGAAGGGCCCATATACATCTGTGTTTATGAGATCCAACAATCCTTCACCTCTTTCACAAGTACTAGTGAAAGGTGATTTAGTCATCTTTCTAAGTAAACAAGATTTGCACGTGACATCTTACTTTAGGTCAAATAACTCCAAGACTTCATCCTTTTGGAGTTGGGCTATGCGCTTCTTATTAATATGTCTAAGACGACAATGCCATAAGCATGACTTGTCTAACGATTAGACGAATCGATATGCAACACATTATTTCCTAAGTTATCTACAACTATCACAGTTTCATATACACCATTACAAGGAAATGCTTCAAAATATAAAGTACCATTATAAAAATCATTAATAGAACCAACTTTATTGTTAAATGAAAATCTAAAACCTTGTCTGTACAAACCATAAGAAGAAATAATATTCCTCATCATTTCTGACGAGTAGCAACAATCATTAAACTCTAATCCTAACCAATTACTAAGCACTAAAGAGTAAATCTCGATCTTGGTGACAGGCAACGATTTCCTATTCCCCATTATCAGGTTCATCTTCCATGCTCCATATTCCTACTTCTTAGCCCCTGCAAATCAGAGCAAATGTGAAAACCACATACTGTATCAAGGACCCAAGAACTAGCATGTGATGAGTTATTAGATTGAATATTATAAATACCTGTGAAGGAGGGCTTTATCTTCCCATCCTTGATGTCCTGCAAGTATTCCGGGTAGCTTCGTTTCCAATGCCCCTTCTCGTGACTTTAGAAGCACGTTGCTTCTTTAGGAACGGATGAGGGAGTAGCAGAACCGACTTTGGCTTTAGATCCATTTGAATATGATCCATCATGGGACTCTCCCTTGTGACTCTTAGAGGGAGATTTCCTCTTTTTCCCTTTACCATGTCCTATAGTGAGGACTGGGGCAGCAACAATATGGGTGGACTCGACAACTTTGCCTTTAAGTCCAATTTCAATAGTTCTCAATGAACCTTGAATCTTGCTCAAGGTGACTTCCTCCTTGTTCATATGATAAGTCATCTTGAACTGATCATAACAAGGAGGTAAATAGTGTAGGGTTATATCAATCACCAACTCTTCGTCAAATTTGACATTCAACTTGAGCAATCGATCCACATACCTTTGCATCCTTTGCAAGTAGCTTGTGATGGACTCTCCATATTTCATCTTGGTTGTTATTAGTGAGGCGACAATCTCGTACCTTTCTTGATGCATGCTTTGATGGTACTTTTCCATTAAATCTTGACACATGTCGTAAGGCTAATAGTCTTCGTAAAACCACTGCAACTCAGGAGTGATAGTGTCTACCATATTACACGACACCTTTATCGCGTGTTTTTCATGAGCCCTATACTCAGCTATTTGTTCACGAGTAGCTTTGGTTACATCTATCTCTTTGATTTCTTTGTCGAGGACGTATTATTTCTCCTCGTATCGCAGGGCCATTCGAATGTTGAGAATCCAATCATTGAAATTGGATCCGTCGAAGGTGACCCTCCCACAAATGTTCAAAAGAGAAAAGGAGATTGAGGAGTTGGAGTTTGGGCTAGAAGCCCTGTTGGAGCCAGACATTTGAAAAAAAAAGGAACAAAAGTTTTGATTAGATAAAGAATCCTTAATATAACACCCAAATGAAATATTAAGGCTAGGACCCAACACAATAATTTACAATTTGGAAGAGGGATGCCGTAATCCAATTGCAAATTATTTGAAGGTAAGCAAATGATGATTTACCAATTCCACCGCGAAAAAAGAAATGAAGAATTAGGTTTTAAATGAAATGAAATTCCTAGATTCTTTTGAGATTCATTGAACTTTTCAATGACATGTTTAATCTCAATTACGCCCTTCAAGTATGTGACTGGGATGCCAAGGATCACAAACACGGTGTGAATAACCATTCAAATTAGCTTGGCACTCTCGATGTCGTTTACCACCTAATCAATGTGCCAGATAACCACACACGCTCCATTGATCTATGGTAATTCTCGAGATACCCTTTGCCACCCTTGTTAGTCCAAGTTAGTGTGTCGGTTAACCACACATGCTCCACTAACAACTTGACACTATGCATAGTGCAATTTCATGGATTAGCATCATTTTCACATTTTCCTAAAGTAACTAAGATTGGGAATTTATAAAAATATTTAATTACTTTATCATATTCGTTATACTTATTAATAAGGAATTAATGTTCTATCCTACCCGTTCGGCTAACGAGCCTCCACCAATCAAGTAAGTGGTAGGTGAGAGTGGACACCCATTCAACCGCCATTTTATAGGCAGTTTCCTTATACCCCCTTATTGATCGGCTTCATGAATGAGGCCTACTAACGGTAAGACTGATTTATCTTATACATACATACATATATATATATATATATATATATATATATATATATACACACACACACACACATATATTAATCTTTTAATATTATAATAGTATAAGGGTTGTATTTTAAACTTTTAAAACACTAGGTTTTTAGAATTTAATATTTCAAAATTAAAACTTTTAATCAAATTTTAAATTCAAAAACTTGAGGGCAAAATTTGAAACTTTTCACAACTTCTTGATAAAATTTTAAATGATTAAACTAATAACATAATTTTGAACATTATCTTAAAATTTGACCATTATCTTTCAATTAGATGAGGATATTCATTACCACATCAGAAAATTTGAATTTAAACAAGTAGAACAATTTAAGGTAATGATCCTTATCTAATTTAGGGTTGAAATCCGAAAAATCTGCCAACAGACAAACGAACTCGTCGAGTCAGGGAATGGACGCGTCGAGTTGGTCCAAATCGTCGAGTTCATCTTAGAACTTGTCGAGTTCATCAGACAGAGACCAAAAACGATAGTCCATCTTTTAATAAAAGTACATTTATTAATGATATTTTCAGATTACTTACTCCCTTCGTTCCAAATTCATAGTCCATCTTTCCTTTTTATTATGTCCCAAAATGATAGTTCATTTCCATAAATAAATAATATCTTTACCAAAATACTCTTCTAATAAAAGTACATTTATTAATGATATTAAATGCATAAAAAATAATCTCTTTACTTTTTACATTTTTTTTGTCATTCGTTGGTTTTTCTCCAAACAATCTGAATAGTTATTTTTATTTATTTATATATTTATTTTTTTAACTTTTCATTATCTTTTTCAAGTTATTGGTTTTTGCCGTTTTCAATTTATTGCAACATTTGTTAGAATTTTTTTTTATCAAAATCAAATTCTCAGTTACTTTTAAACAATAAAATTATCTATGTATCTCCTTTAGAAAACCAAAACAATTTTTTAAATTGTTGTGATACTTGACTAAGGCTGCTGTGATTTTTTTTTTTAACTTTCCAAATCACAAAATACAATACTCTTACAAACACACAAAATACAAAAGACCAACGTCTATCAAAATTTTAACTACGCAGCCAAATTCAATTTGGAGTGGTAGGTTGCCTTCTCGTTCCAACCTATTCTTACCAATATGCGGTATTTGGTAATTGTTGCCACCTTGAACATTTATGATTTCCTGCATACATGTTTGTAGAGTTAAAAATATATTGTTAAGTTGTTGAGATTCCATTTTTTCAAAAGATGTTTCAACCGCATGAACCAACTCATCAATTGTACCCAAAACCTTTTGCTCTTGAAGTGATTGGATTGCTCGAAAGAATCCAAGGTCTAACACATTCAAATCCGGACTATTAGGGGGTTGAAAACTTAGACGGATATCAAATCCATCTCGAGATGCCGCTTCAAGAAATTCGATGTCGTTAACATCAATATGGGGCTTTGTGTTGTCTTACAAAAAACATTGTTTTTCTTCACAATCTAATGATTTTGCACCAACATAAATGAAAAAACACAAACTCATCATCATCAATAATGCTAAGATGATTCATACACAACACTTTCTCATCATACATAATAACTTATGTTTCAAAATGGTTGTACAATATACAAAAATAAATAAATAAATAGATAAAACATGTCATTGCTACGTAGAACAAAAAAAATTATTGTGTACGAATGTATCTTCTTTTTCATATCAATCATGCTTTGTAGTTTGTAGGTCCTCTTTATGTAAAATCTAATCTACCTAACCTAATACTAAAATCTTCAAGATGAAAGTCATGCCCAAATAGCCAAAAGAGACATGCAACCTAAGCCAAATAGAAGAGACATGAATGCTAAGATTTGCAGCTTTGGACTTGTTTGCACTTTTAATTTCAGAAAATCCATAGCAAGAAGGTCAACAAGTGCCATATAGATTAGTATGCCAGCAGAAGCCGCATTGAGAACACCTTGTACAATGAGAGCTGTGTGGCTATTCTCGTCATAAGTGTTAGAGATTCCGAACCCGAGAGCAATCCCAATTGGAGTTGTGACAGAAAAAAATATGGACATTGTTGCTATGGTTCGAATCTTGAACTTTGCCTGCAAAAATATATAGAACTTAGTTTATAAATAAATCTTGTCATGGAGCTTGAGTAATTAATTAATGGTGTATATATAAAAATCACAGTTACCTCAGTGATGCAACTTCCAAGGCCCATGCCTTCGAACATTTGATGAAAACTTATGGCAACAATAAGTGGTTTTATCGTTTTGGGACTCACTGAAACACCTAATGATATTCCAATTATTACTGAATGTATCAGAATACCCATTTCCAACACCTGCGTGCAACAATGTTTAATTTTAAGTCAAATTTTTGAGTTTCTTAAAATCTGCTAGGAAAAATATAATCTAAAAAAAAAAAAAAACTAGTTTTTAGTTAACCATTTACAAAACTAGTAAAATATTATATATCACGAAAACATGACAAATCCAAGGAAAGAAAAAGATTGCATTAGTGTGGTACCTGTGAAATAATCCGGTGGCGGAGCAAACCTTCCGACGAATTAGAATCTTTAATATGGGCATGTGCATGGCCATCGGATGTATGTGTATGACCAGTATGGCCATGCACGTGACCCCTCTGCTTCTCTTCATCTCCGATATGCTCCTCCGCCCCATTCTTACTAGAATGTCTATTAAACAAACTGGTAGCAGCAGTTTCCACCATCATAACCACCACACACGCCACCATCGCCACAAAATTAGCCAACGGAAAATCTCCCCAAGCCTTGTCGCCCAAACAAGGGTTTTCCAAACTCTCATTAGCATCAGCTAACACATGAACAAAACCGGTGGCTAAAATGACACCGGAGGCGAAGAATTTGACACCCAAGAACACCGTGCTTTCCGGTCGTAATGAGTCAAACTTCTTGCCTAACAAAGGGACACAAACGCCAAAAGCACCGGCCACTAGAATTGAAGCGATAGCAACCAATTTTAATTTGAGAGATTGGATTTTGTTGTTGTCGTCTACGTTGCCTGAATCTTCGCAAGAACAGTCTGCATATATGGAGATTGGGAGGAGGAGAAGGAGAAGAAGAAACCATATAGAATTCATTGCTTATTACTGTATTTGGTGTTAACGTTGGGAAGACGGAGAGGATTATGTAGGGTTTTAGGGGTTGTATGGGGAAATGTACGACATGAGGAGTTGATATATATAGAACCAGTGTAAATCAGAAAATGACGACATTATTACGATTTAGTGTGTCACTTTCCGCATATATCTTACATTGATATCAACGTTTTGCAAAATTGGCATACATATATATCTTCTTTTTTTTTTTTTTTTTTTTTTTTTTTTTTTTTTTTTTTTTTTTTTTGTTTGTTTAATCAATAAACACTTGTTAAGTTTCATTATTAAAAATTATATTTATTTTTTTGTAAACTTTCAAAATCTTTGATTTATTCAAATCTTTATTTTTAATTTTTTTAATTATTATATCATTGTTTTAAATCTCTATTTTTATTATCCGAATATTATATCCTTCTTATCAATTTAATAATAAAATACCATTTATATCTTAAACTATAATATTTATGCAAATTATTTTTGTAATCATGTTTTAATAAGTTTAAAATTCAAAATAAATGAATAACTATTTTTTTTTATTAAAACATCTTCCTACTTTCGTCGTCTCTATTTTCATCATTGAAGTTTAGAGAGGTAAATATCAAATTTTCGTTCTTAGTAGAAAAACATATTGCATTTAATTTATTAACGTTGAAACGAGTATTTTACATTTACTATTCAAGATAAACTATTAACCATTTTCGATTCGCTTATCTTTATGTTTGTTGATAGAATATTTATATGATTACCTTTAACAATAAGTTTTAAGAAAGAAACTACATTTTAACTTCACTCACATATTTAAGAATTATCATCTTCGATAAACTCGTTTATGTTTCTTAAAACTTGTTTTACAAAAGTAAGCCTAATTGTAATATTTGTCATGAAATGAATGTTTTTACATTAAATTATTTTAAAATTTATTCAATGCTTGTATATTTAATAAAAACTAAATATTTTAGTTATCATCGTACAACCAATGAGAAGACAACCGGGCAACAAATTGCACCGTTAAGCCATTTTGTATGGTAAAATCAATTCTTTTGAAACTACATCCGTAGATCGAGAGGATATAACATATTTATGCATGATCCGTTGTATTGTACTAAGAAGCTTCACCGCATCCGACGCAAAGAAACAAAACATATCAAATGCAAATGGTATGAATGTGTGTTGATTTTCCATGCATAGTTTCTCATGTTTGATAACCTTGCATGTATCAGCTTTTAATACAGTCTGTCCCGTCGTGAAACCCCCGACCTTCAAGCTTACGAGATGGAATACCCCTATAAAGTCCATACATGTGTTTTTCCCTCCAACTCATCCAAAAATAAAAATGTCAACCAGTTTAAGGGCTGACCTTCCTTCTACCGGATCAGTCAGGAAATTCACATGAGTCTCTTTCTTAGCGGAGACCCCGACACGCTTACATATGTGGAGCAAAACATCCATAACCATCCGTAGCATTTAATAAATTTATTTAATCTATCCTTTTGTGTAAATAATTTTCACAATGAGAAACGTTAACTTAAAGTGTTTATTTTTATAACAATAGTTTTTGCAAATATAAATTCATGATGAATCAATGATATCCATAAAATTCCAAACATGCTTATTTAAAATAAATAAATAAATAATATCATAATGCCAATTGCCATGCTGAAGTTGGAATCATCAGGTATTCAAAACATTTACAGTTGAATTTAGTTTTATTACCATATATATATATATATATATATATATATATATATATATATATATATAGAGAGAGAGAGAGAGAGAGAGAGAGAGAGAAAGAGAGAGAGAGATAAATGATCATTTGAGAACTTATATATTCCAGAGAACCTAAGAACTAAAAGTGGAACGTTTTATCAATTATTTGGATGACTTACATGATCAGTGGTATACTTTGTGAATATTAGTAAAATTAGTGGCATATTAGGTTTTATTAAGAATAATCATGAGGATAATTTGGGTATAAAAAAATTGATCCTAAAAATCATTGACTTGATACTTCCCCCATATTCAGACTTTCTCTCTCTAAGCCTTCGAGCGCCTCTTTCTTTCACATCGATTGATCGCCTTCTTCATCGCTGAATTTTGATGAAATCCAACGACATCGTCTTAATCAAACACTCATCACCAATCGATTTTGAGTTTACTATCTTCGTATTTCCACAATTCCATCCAGATTTGGAATTAATCAATCGCTTTTGCTTCGATCTACTCTTTCCATCAATGATCACCAATACAACACTCTAGCTCTTCTCGGCTTCAAATATACATAATAGTACAAAATTTCTTTTGATCCTTCAAATGAATGCAAGTTTTGATTGGATTTGATCATTGCTTTGCCTATTGAAGGTAACAGAATCAGATTTTGCTACAGATTTGCTTTGTAATCCCTTCAAACACAACAATTTATCCTCCTTAATTATGTAACTAATCTCCATGGTAACTGGTTATTATTATGTTGATACATTTTTCGATATTTATGGAATTACATCCGATTACAGACTATTTAACTTTTCCTTGAAGCCTTTTATACTTTATAGTCCTTCCACCACGTGGTCTAATTACTCTAATAGAAAAATATTTAGGAAATTTTTAATTCTGATAGTAAATTCGAGGACATTCTGGCATTTTGGTTTGGTTAGGTATTTTCTTAATAAAGTTGATTTTGAAATATTAGTTTACGTTGTATATTGGTTCTTTCTTTATACAGTTTGAAAAGCTCCTTACTTTATTGTGTACTCATGGTGTATGGAGGATCAAATGAATTAACCAGGTAATATTATGTACAGTTGTATGCCAACTTTTGTCATTTTTTATATTTTTATACGTCTATTACTCTATGATCATAATATTTCATCCAATAGTTGTTCTTGTTTTGTTTGTGTTCATTATTTGTGTTTTGTTGTTTCAGATTTAACTTTATTTGTTCAAAAGCAGAGAAATTGAATTTCATTATGTTTAAATTTTGACCTGTTTCTGATCCCAAACCTTGAAATCTAAGTTCATAGTTATAAAATTAGTGTTTATGTGGTATAGACTAGTGCTAGAGACGATCTAACAAATTCATAATTGCCTTTTGAGCAAAAATTCAACTTATTCATGCTTAGAAATCAAAACCTAGTTCTTTTTACTTGCTTAAACGTTTCAACAAAATAATAGAGCTTTATTGATTACTTTTACAGTTTTACTATATATAGGATCACCAATAATATGAAAGAAAAAAACTTTGGTGGTCTAAATGGATCTTTGCACATTCTGCTTATATTTGGATTTAATTGTAATCTAAAACATTGACAATTTAGCAGCCAAGTTAGAAAGTTGAATGGTTTCCAATGATTTTCAAATAAGTTGGTTTTTGTCTTAATATATTGGTTATTGTGTTCCAATAACACATAATTTCTTGTTATCTTGATAGGTTGCTAAAGAACAAGTAGAGTCGAGGAAAAGAGCTCAATTGATGTTTGATTTAGGCCAATGGCTTATAGAAAGGGTATGTATGGGCAATGAATTGAATTCACATATTAATCATATGTAATTCACATATGAATAACATGTGATTAACATGTAAATCGCAAGCGAAACACATATGAATCATACGTAATTCACATGTCAACTATAAGTGAATCACATATGAATTACATGTAATTCATATGTAAATCACATATGAATTACATGTGATTCACATGTAATTTACATATGAATCACATGTAAATCACATATGAATTACATGTGATTCATATGTAAATCACATGTAATTTACATATGAATCACATTTAATTGACAAGTAGATCACACTTGATTCACATATGAATTACATGTGATTCACATCTAATTCACATGTAAATCAAAAATAAATTCATATGTGATTCACACGTAATTTACATATGAATCACATGTGATTCACATATAAATCACATGTGATTCACATATGAATCACATAGTGTCACAACTAGTATTTTTGCTAGGAAATTCTACTCTCATGCAATCATTCAACCAGTATAATGATTGGTACTCTAAGTAAATATCATACTTTATACTCATTCAAATACATCTCTCATGTTCAACAAAGAGTTTGAAACTCTAAAAATCCCGATTCAAGTTTGTTATGGACTATGAGTTCTTTATTGGACCTAATGGGCCAATAAACCCTTAACTTAATTCTTTAAGCTAAGAGTCTTAAGTTGGGCCCTATTTGAACTCACATTCATTAAGATATAGTATTTTGGGCTTTAATGGGCCTAGAATGATCCATCTTATTTATAATGGGCCTTATTGGACCAAAGCAACTCCAATTAACCCTAATGGACCTAAAACCCATCCCTTTATCTTATGTTGGGCCGTAAGTACTTCCAAGGGCCCAATGGGCCGAAAATTTATAATTAGACTTCATAAAACCGAGCAAGGCCAAGGTTGGGCTCAAAACCATTTCATTTTCATTTCTCTTAGCCCATTCTCGGTCCAACATCAATTAAAACAAAAAAAATGAAGAAAACAAGATTATTGTAAGCTTGCCACCTAAGTTTTATCTAATGGTAATATAGGCAAAGAAACTCACATATAACCAAGCATCTACACCCTTAACCATTATATATTAACCTCTTGATCCTCTCTCTTCCCTCTCTTTTGATTATGGCCGAGAATCACAACTCCTCTCACCATCTTCACATTCTTCAAACACTCCTCCATCCACCTTCCTCAAGAAAACCGTGAGTATAAGGAAGATCTTCAAGAGAATCACTCCAAGCTTCATTTTGTGGTAAGATCTTGCAAATCCAAGTGTCATACTTCATCTTTAAGCTCATTTACTCCTCTTACACCCATGTGTTCGTGAATCATACTCTTATAGCACCCTAGAGCTCGAAAATCATCTCCATAACACATCTAGGGCCGAGATCTCTTCACTTCTTCATCATAACCGACTTCCAAACCCCAAGGTGAGTTCATACCCCCTTGTTTTTGGTTTTTACTTGTTTTTGGGGGAGAATACAAGTTGATTTGTGTAGATCTATGTGTATATGCATGATTATGTGTGATTTCCTTGAAACATTTGGTGATTATGTGTGATTTCTTCACTAATCTACAAATATGTTAAGAAACTTGAAGTGTATCACTTGGATCTTTATATGAATCTTGAGAGAAGTATGTTTTATCAAACATAATACATGTAAACTAGTATATACTGGATTTATACACTTGATATAGCAAAAATGAGTGTTGTGGTTAGAGATCTATAAACTAAACTCACAAAACAGCATTTGACAGAAAAGTTTTGGTCCAATCTCGGGCTTTTTTGACCATTCAAATGGAAGTATTTTTCAAAACTGTTTTACATGGATAAATTTCAGGTTTATACCTTTAAAATGACTACTCGCACGTTTTCATACGATTTTTCTTCAATTTTTGGCGAATTTTACAAAACTGCCTATCATATTTGAAATAATTTCGGACCAACCTGTGAAGATGAGTAATTTCACACTAGTTTGAGGCCATCAAAAATTATGAGAAAATTGTTTTAACAAAGTAGACAAGATTTCCAAACTTCCAGAATTTACGGATCCAAATTTCAACTTACGATGAATTTTCTACAAATTTTCTAAAAACTAGGTCGGAAAAGCCAAAAACCAGAAAAATGTGCATTTTCACAAAAATCAAGCAAAAATGATATTTTTGACAAAAATGAGTTTATAAATGTTATTTTTACCACAAAGTAGTCACCAACACAAGTTTTTAACAAACTTGGAGATCAAAGTGTTATTCTTACAAAAATTGGGCATAATTGTAAATTTTATGCTTATCGGGACAAGAATGTCATTTTTACAAAAAGGAGGGCTTTTTATATCAACTTTGTAAATAATCAAGCTAAAATAAACAAAACAATAATAAACGGGTTAAAAATGATATTCATATCCTTATTGGGCCTGGAAATAATAGACACGTATAGTGAGTCTTAGTGGCCCACTTACATGTTTATTGGGCCTGAGAATGGATTTTATACGCGTTCTTCGTTTTATGCTATTTTAGTGAATACTTGAACTAAAATCAATGATAAACCAACAAATGGATTTAATTTGATCATTTTCTAGGTTATTGGGCCTTAGTGACCCATTTCTATGTGTGATAGGTCCTGTATACTATTTGCATGTTTATTGGGCCTTATTGACCCATTAACATGTGCGACGGACCTTGGATACTATTTGTGTGCTATTTGGGCCTGTAAATACTTTATATGTGAATTGATCCTTAGTTGTCGTTCCATATATATTTCGGGCCCATGTTATATAATCTCATTCCATTTGGGCCTTGAAATGATTTACATGTTTAGCGACGCCTTCGTGGTTCACTTACGTGGATCATTGGTCCTAGAATGAGTTTATAATTTTTCTTCGCGTAAATTCGATTAAGGATCTAGTGAGTTTTTATCGGTTGGCACCTATTAAGTGTACGATCGTAGCCTGTAGTTATAACCAGAGTCTCCTGGAGGGAGAACGGGGATTTGTGTATAGATCTATACGGGGATGACACCCCACACCTGAGCTGTTCGCTACAGTTAGACTAGGTCAGTCTAGGGTGACAAAAACCTTATTCTATTTATCCGTCGGCGTCCAACGACGCCAAGACATGCGAAATTGTCATTATTTAGTATGGTTATGACGGCTCGCTTAGAGGAATTAACGTTATGAAGTTTACGGAAGACATCTTTTTTTTTTGGCAACGTCGGGTTGTCTGGAAACATTCTCTTTACGTGCTCTTACATTCTTTACATTCTCTTTACCTTTTTAGTCAAATAAACAATAACATACATGCATTAATACAAGATCTAACACAAACACACTAAACAATTTTTCAAAAAATATCGGATTTTCTGGTGGTTTTCAAAGTTATACAAATCATTTTCACAAACATGCTTATGAACTCACCAACATTTTTATGTTGACCGTTTTCAAAATAACTTGTATTCTCAGGATACTGTTGAAGCAGGATGAACGAAACAAACTAATGGATATTGTGTGATATTTTGTTTCATCCTACTCTTACTATTTTGGCATGTAATATTCAAATACATTACTCGATGTAAACAATGAATGTTGTAATATTACATGTGTGATGATGCTGATGTTGTGTTTCAATTATATTCACTGTAATGATATTTCAAGATGAAGTCACGCGCAAGCCCTCGGACGTTTCCGCCATCTGGTTCGGGGGTGTGACAGATTGGTATCAGAGCATTGTTTATAGTGAACTAGCATATCTAATCATACAGGATATGCAACTATAAATACAATGGGACTAAACAACTCTGAACATAATAATTAAAATACATACCTTTGTGTGCATTTTAGAATAATAACACAACAAGAATAGTAAAAGTCTTTGGAGGATTTGAACATCACTATTAAACTCGAGCAGTTATGTAGTCGTATTGGGGGTGAATGTAACCTGATCAACTACATTTATTCAAAATACGACCAACATGTGTTCGGGAGTAATTGTGATGGACAATGAATCAAAAACTTACCATTTAATTATCCAAAGAGCTTATAGAACAAAACCTAAACAAAATTAAATTACTATAGGAGTAATTTGTATGCTATTTGTTTCTAGTATTTATACCCCCTTCGTGCAATACACTATAGACGTGTATCATTAGCCAGGAAAACCCTATCTCCATAGTCAGGGAATAGCCCTATCTCCATAGTCAGGGAATAGCAGGGTGGCTAGACTCAGAGGAAGAACCAGAGGAGGAATACGAAGTAGAACTTGCAGGTGAACCCGTCAAGTCAATAGTGGACCTCGAAGAGGAAGAGCCATAGGGAAATGATGATGATGACTCGGATACAGAATCCGATGACATCAATCCTCCATGTAAAGCCGGAGTACCGACATATCGTGTGGGCCCCGGTGGCCCCATGCCCCCTTAGGCACACGGTATTTGGAATAGAGTCACCAGCAGGGGATACGACCACACTATGGTAGGAACCGAGGTCTCTTCGATCTTAGGCATAGAGGACCAGCTGACCGGGCCCTCCCAGTCATGGTCCGGCGCACCCAAGGTATTGATAACCGAGCTCAGGACACCCCAAATCGAACGAAACATATGCGGTTTGCTATTGATAGAGACAAGATACAAACAAAGGAAGTGAACGGAGACTCCCAAGCGAGTCAGTTAGTCTGAGAGGTACACCTACGAGATACCGAGCAACAAGTAGCTCGTCTCCGAGGCGCATCCACTTCATCAGCACCACCACCAGACACTCTCCGCCACAATTAGGATCAGCCTTTTCCACTTCCCCCTACTATCCGACATGAATCTCTTTCGTGTACTAAGATGGTACTTACCACTTGAACAATTATGTGCTAACTTTATTTCATATTACTACATAGACTCAATTATATGCACAAGCGAACCCTCAAAACCACTAGGTACATAAGGGTCTCGAAACCAAAACAACTTATATACTCTAAGGATAGACGTGACGATCGTGCCAAATCCGTGATTACCTACTACTGCAAATACATCATAGGGATGTAGATGGAAGCAGTGAGAATTATGCGACATGATGCAAAATTTATAGAGTAAAACCAGGAATGATGATCATTACTTACGATCTGGATTATCAACATGAAGCAGGAAAATGCCATCCCGCAAGAATAACAAGTGCACCCGCGAGACACCGCTCCTGCAGATGGACTCTGCTACATTCCAAGCTGCTGTAACAGTGGCAGTAACCGTTGCGATGGCGCAAATCAATGCAAACAACCCCAATGGAGGCGGGAACAACATTGACAACTCCAGCCAAAGGAACGAACATGGAAACCAACAAGTGACAACCTATCAAGGAACTCCAAACCCCAAGCTTAAGATCAGGAAGCTGAGGTCTGGAAGTAAGAGAAAGGGGCAACACACTCAAGGGTTCTCAAGGAAGAAACATGTTGATGCTGTTCATGCGACCATGACCCCTATTATACCAGCACCAACAAGACCATATGCTGGAAGCCTTCCAAAATGCAACCAGTGCAAACTCCATCATAATGGAGCCTGCCGAGAGATGTATTGTAACAAATGCAACCGAAAGAATCACACCGCCAAATTCTTTAGAACTTATCCATGTCATAATCGTCAGCCAAATGAAAACGACAACAATCGCAACATCCCTAACAACAACACCAATGATGAGACCAGTTACACCTACTATAGGTGTGGAGGAACCGGACACTTCAGGCTCAATTGCCCTAAGGATAACCATCAAGGAGCAGAAGGATCAGAAATGGTCCTGACCTGGGGACAAGGCGAAGCAGTCCAAGACCCAGCGGTTGTTATTGGTACGTTCCCACTTAACAACTCTTTCACTTACCCCTCTTATTCAATAGTAAAGTTGAGTGAAGCTTCGTTAGTAACATATTCAAACACTTACTAAAACAACAACCCCGGAGGCTAAACTAAGCCTTAACGGTGGAGATAACTAAGGGGAAAACCGCATCAACCAAAGAAAATTATGTAGGGAACACCTTAACACTAAACAACCATTCATTTTAAATAGATTTGATGCCAGTAAATATTAGGACTTTTTGATGTGATAATCGGCATGGTTGGGTTAAGCCCCCATCGTGATGATATTATGTGTCGCGAGAAGGCCGTTTTCCTTCACTTTCCCAATCACAAAACTCTAAAAACCCATGGTGATAAACCTAACATCAATCCTCATCCTATCTCGTGCATCAAGGCACAGAAGTGCTTGCACCAGAAGAACTACGTTTTCCTTGCTCATATTGTGGACAAGACCGAGGAAGAAGTAAGCATACAATGTATTCCGGTAGCATGCGATTTTCCGAATGTATTTTCCGAAGAACATCCGGGAATACCTCCAGAAAGACAGGTCGAATTTCAAATCGACCTAATACTAGGACCCACATCAATTGCCAATTCACCCTATAGGTTAGTTTCCGCCAAAATTCGTGAGTTATCCAGTCAATTGAGAAGAATTGTTGTGCAAAGGATTCATCGGACCGAGCTTCTCACCATGGAAAGCTCCGGTCTTGCTCTTCAAGAAGACGAATCCTCCAAAATGTGCATCAATTTTAGGAAATTGAATAAGTTCACTATCAAAAATCGATACCCACTCCCTCAGACTGACGATCTATTTGGCCAGCGCCAAGGAGCTAGTTACTTCTCTAAAATAGATCTAAGAACCGGTTATCACCAACTTCTAGTCCGAAAATACGACATTCCAAAAACTGCCTTCCGAACTCGTCCCGACCATTTCAAATTCATTGTGACACCCTTCGGTCTAACGAATGCTCCCATGCTATTCATGGACCTTATGAACCAAGTTTTCTCAACCACTCCTAGTCAGCCTTTTCATTATTTTCATCAATAACATACTCGTCTGCTCACGAAGCAAGAACAAAACACTGTCAACATCTGCAACCAGCCTTGAAAGCATCAAGCCGGAGAATATCGCGAAGAAAGCACTACATGGATGGATAAAACCCCCGAAGTCAAAAGACAAAGCTTATTATTATAAGAGTTGAGTTGGGCGCTACCCGGGTGATCGTCGATAGGTTAACCGAATCTGCCCATTTTCTGCTAATACAGATCGTGAGACTCCATGAAGTATCAGTATCTACAATCTTGGCTTGAGATAACAGGATTACTTCAAGACTTTGATAGTCATTTCAGAAGACTATAGGAACATAACTAAGTATTAGCGTTGCTTACCACCCTCAAACCAATAGTCAAAGTGAATGAACCATTCAACCATTCGAAGTTATGCTACAAGTCTGGGTGTCTGAATTCAGTAAGTCAGGGGATACCCAGTTGCCCTTGATTGAATTCTCATACAATAACAACTATCGCACGAGCATCAAGATTGCTCCTTTCGAAACTCTTTATAGTCATAAATGCAGATCACTCGCCAGTGTTCTTATGAGACCAGAAACCATTTGCGAAACAACAGAGAAAATAATCCAAATCAAAGCTTGGCTTCAAACATCGCGAGACCGACATAAGAGCTATTCTGACAAGCGGCGTAAGCCATTAGGATGTCGAGTCGGGGATCGCGTGTTATTAAAGGAATCTCCTTGGAAAGGAATGATTCACTTCAGGAGCCAAGAAAACCAAACCCACGATCCATCGGACTGTTTGAGATCCTTTCTCGAATTGGTCCAAAGACTTATAGGCTGCAGCTACTAGTAGAGCTTAGCAACGTACACCCTGTGTTCTGCGTCTCGAATCTGAAAAAGTGCCTATCAGGCAAAACTCTTATGATTCCTTTATAAGGGATCGAAATAAACAAGAATCTCCTGTTCGTCAAAGAACTAGTCAATGTATTGGATAAGGAAGTAAAGTGTACAAAACAAAGTCGCATTCCGATTGTCAAGGTTCGATGTGACGCCAAGTGTGGATCGAAATTCACATGGGAATGTGAAGACCAGATGAAGCAGAAGTTCCCTCCCCTATTCTCTCATTCATGAACCTATCCTTCAAAAGAATTTCGGGACGAAATTCCCTCTAACGGGGGGATGATGTCACAACTAGTATTTTTGCTAGGAAATTCTACTCTCATGCAATCATTCAACCAGTATAATGATTGGTACTCTAAGTAAATATCATACTTTATACTCATTCAAATACATCTCTCATGTTCAACAAAGAGTTTGAAACTCTAAAAATCCCGATTCAAGTTTGTTATGGACTATGAGTTCTTTATTGGACCTAATGGGCCAATAAACCCTTAACTTAATTCTTTAAGCTAAGAGTCTTAAGTTGGGCCCTATTTGAACTCACATTCATTAAGATATAGTATTTTGGGCTTTAATGGGCCTAGAATGATCCATCTTATTTATAATGGGCCTTATTGGACCAAAGCAACTCCAATTAACCCTAATGGACCTAAAACCCATCCCTTTATCTTATGTTGGGCCGTAAGTACTTCCAAGGGCCCAATGGGCCGAAAATTTATAATTAGACTTCATAAAACCGAGCAAGGCCAAGGTTGGGCTTAAAACCATTTCATTTTCATTTCTCTTAGCCCATTCTCGGTCCAACATCAATTAAAACAAAAAAAAATGAAGAAAACAAGATTATTGTAAGCTTGCCACCTAAGTTTTATCTAATGGTAATATAGGCAAAGAAACTCACATATAACCAAGCATCTACACCCTTAACCATTATATATTAACCTCTTGATCCTCTCTCTTCCCTCTCTTTTGATTATGGCCGAGAATCACAACTCCTCTCACCATCTTCACATTCTTCAAACACTCCTCCATCCACCTTCCTCAAGAAAACCGTGAGTATAAGGAAGATCTTCAAGAGAATCACTCCAAGCTTCATTTTGTGGTAAGATCTTGCAAATCCAAGTGTCATACTTCATCTTTAAGCTCATTTACTCCTCTTACACCCATGTGTTCGTGAATCATACTCTTATAGCACCCTAGAGCTCGAAAATCATCTCCATAACACATCTAGGGCCGAGATCTCTTCACTTCTTCATCATAACCGACTTCCAAACCCCAAGGTGAGTTCATACCCCCTTGTTTTTGGTTTTTACTTGTTTTTGGGGGAGAATACAAGTTGATTTGTGTAGATCTATGTGTATATGCATGATTATGTGTGATTTCCTTGAAACATTTGGTGATTATGTGTGATTTCTTCACTAATCTACAAATATGTTAAGAAACTTGAAGTGTATCACTTGGATCTTTATATGAATCTTGAGAGAAGTATGTTTTATCAAACATAATACATGTAAACTAGTATATACTGGATTTATACACTTGATATAGCAAAAATGAGTGTTGTGGTTAGAGATCTATAAACTAAACTCACAAAACAGCATTTGACAGAAAAGTTTTGGTCCAATCTCGGGCTTTTTTGACCATTCAAATGGAAGTATTTTTCAAAACTGTTTTACATGGATAAATTTCAGGTTTATACCTTTAAAATGACTACTCGCACGTTTTCATACGATTTTTCTTCAATTTTTGGCGAATTTTACAAAACTGCCTATCATATTTGAAATAATTTCGGACCAACCTGTGAAGATGAGTAATTTCACACTAGTTTGAGGCCATCAAAAATTATGAGAAAATTGTTTTAACAAAGTAGACAAGATTTCCAAACTTCCAGAATTTACGGATCCAAATTTCAACTTACGATGAATTTTCTACAAATTTTCTAAAAACTAGGTCGGAAAAGCCAAAAACCAGAAAAATGTGCATTTTCACAAAAATCAAGCAAAAATGATATTTTTGACAAAAATGAGTTTATAAATGTTATTTTTACCACAAAGTAGTCACCAACACAAGTTTTTAACAAACTTGGAGATCAAAGTGTTATTCTTACAAAAATTGGGCATAATTGTAAATTTTATGCTTATCGGGACAAGAATGTCATTTTTACAAAAAGGAGGGCTTTTTATATCAACTTTGTAAATAATCAAGCTAAAATAAACAAAACAATAATAAACGGGTTAAAAATGATATTCATATCCTTATTGGGCCTGGAAATAATAGACACGTATAGTGAGTCTTAGTGGCCCACTTACATGTTTATTGGGCCTGAGAATGGATTTTATACGCGTTCTTCGTTTTATGCTATTTTAGTGAATACTTGAACTAAAATCAATGATAAACCAACAAATGGATTTAATTTGATCATTTTCTAGGTTATTGGGCCTTAGTGACCCATTTCTATGTGTGATAGGTCCTGTATACTATTTGCATGTTTATTGGGCCTTATTGACCCATTAACATGTGCGACGGACCTTGGATACTATTTGTGTGCTATTTGGGCCTGTAAATACTTTATATGTGAATTGATCCTTAGTTGTCGTTCCATATATATTTCGGGCCCATGTTATATAATCTCATTCCATTTGGGCCTTGAAATGATTTACATGTTTAGCGACGCCTTCGTGGTTCACTTACGTGGATCATTGGTCCTAGAATGAGTTTATAATTTTTCTTCGCGTAAATTCGATTAAGGATCTAGTGAGTTTTTATCGGTTGGCACCTATTAAGTGTACGATCGTAGCCTGTAGTTATAACCAAAGTCTCCTGGAGGGAGAACGGGGATTTGTGTATAGATCTATACGGGGATGACACCCCACACCTGAGCTGTTCGCTACAGTTAGACTAGGTCAGTCTAGGGTGACAAAAACCTTATTCTATTTATCCGTCGGCGTCCAACGACGCCAAGACATGCGAAATTGTCATTATTTAGTATGGTTATGACGGCTCGCTTAGAGGAATTAACGTTATGAAGTTTACGGAAGACATCTTTTTTTTTGGCAACGTCGGGTTGTCTGGAAACATTCTCTTTACGTGCTCTTACATTCTTTACATTCTCTTTACCTTTTTAGTCAAATAAACAATAACATACATGCATTAATACAAGATCTAACACAAACACACTAAACAATTTTTCAAAAAATATCGGATTTTCTGGTGGTTTTCAAAGTTATACAAATCATTTTCACAAACATGCTTATGAACTCACCAACATTTTTATGTTGACCGTTTTCAAAATAACTTGTATTCTCAGGATACTGTTGAAGCAGGATGAACGAAACAAACTAATGGATATTGTGTGATATTTTGTTTCATCCTACTCTTACTATTTTGGCATGTAATATTCAAATACATTACTCGATGTAAACAATGAATGTTGTAATATTACATGTGTGATGATGCTGATGTTGTGTTTCAATTATATTCACTGTAATGATATTTCAAGATGAAGTCACGCGCAAGCCCTCGGACGTTTCCGCCATCTGGTTCGGGGGTGTGACAGATTGGTATCAGATTGGTATCAACCGATGTCACCCTTATATAATTCATGGGTTTAAACAAAAGTCTATGTTAACTTCCATTAATTCTTTAAATTAACAATTATGTAACATTCATGCGAACGGAAGTTGGAAATTACATATTCTTGACGTTAGTTTTTAATCTTCAAAGGTAACTGTAATTTATTTGATCGTCGGTTTAAAACACAATTACAACTGAAACAACCTTATTCTTTAGAATAGAAGTTAAGGATCATCTACACAAATTATACAAAACCATACAAACCATTTGTGTAATTCATGTTTTCAATGGTTAAGTAGTTGTTGCCTTATTTTCCATATAACTATTCCATATATATATATATATATATATATATATATATATATATATATATATATATATATATATATATATATATATATATATATATATATATATATATATATATATATATATATATATATATATATATATATATGTGTGTGTGTGTGTTCAGGTTCATTTGAGACCATTCTAATTTTGTGAGACCGTGAGATCAAATCTAAAAATAATTTTAAAATGCAAAATAAATAGAAAAATCCAAAAATTCTTTTTTTAAATATTATTTTCGGAACTTGAATTAACTAAAAAAAATATAAAAAAAATAAAAAAAATCCGTTTGTTTTTTTTAAAATACGTGAAATATTCTAAATAGAATATTACACTGACATATTGTAAAAAATAATTTTAAAATGCAAAATAAATGGAAAAATCTAAAAAAAATTTTTTTTAATATTATTTTCGGAACTTGAATTAACTAAAAAAAATAAAAATAAAAATTAAAAAAAAATCTATTTTTTTTGAAAAATACGTGAAATATTCTAAATAGAATATTACACTGTATATATTATAAAAATAATTTTAAAATGCAAAATAAATGGAAAAATGAAAAAATTCTTTTTTTAAATATTATTTTCGGAATATGAATTAACTAAAAAAAATAAAAAAAAAATAAAAAAATACGTCTTACGGTCTCACAAAATATAGGTGGTCTCAAATGAACCTAATCCTCTATATATATATATATATATATATATATATATATATATATATATATATATATATATATATATATATATATATATATATATATATATATATATATATAACGATTGTCATATTTAAGAATAAATACAAATCTCAAGAATTTGTAATTTATGACTTCCGTTTTAATTCAAACTGCTTAATTAATAATATCAAGCATTAATGAAAGTTATATTATCCTTCATTCTAAAAACCGTTATAAATTATAAGATGTGTAAATTAAAAATTAGGCGGTCATTTAAATATTAGCGGCTTTATTCATCAAAAAAAATCACATAGTTAATAGAATAAAATTTTTAAGAGGATCTCGGTTTAATAATCATTTTATATGAATAAATTAAAAATACTTGAACATTAAAGGAGAAATTCTAAAATTGTTTATATTAACAACGGTTACAATATCAAATATAGTATTCATATATTTCTATTATTCTGAAAAATATTCGAGGCTCCACAAACAAGAAAGAAGATTATGTCATATTCTTGTATTCTTAATTCGCAAATTAATTCGTTAATTGAATAGATGACTATTAATCGTTTCTAACTAAGATTGAATTTTGCAAATCTTAAAATACACATGATCCAAAAATGTGTGATGGTTACAATTTATCCATAATTTAAAATATAATAATTTGGGACCATACACATAAATTACTTTAATCTAGAGGAGCTATCCATTAAAGAATAAAGTAATACGAGCAATTGTTCATTAGTTCTAAACATGATGCTTTAGTTTTTTATTTTTCATAGAACTTAATTTATATATATATATATATATATATATATATATATATATATATATATATATATATATATATATATATATATATATATATATATTAATTATCATAGTGTTACAATAAAATCAAATTAAAAATAATCTAAGCTTTAATTTTTTTTCCTAAAAGGCTTCTTCTATAACATTTTTGAAAATTGTATATCTAACAAGAAATATTAATCACCCAATACTAAAGTTTAGCCTAATAATGAGCATTTGAATCACTTGACTTTGTCAAACATTTTTTTTATAAATCTAAGTTTTGCTTCCATTTAGTATCATATGGCGAGTTGGTCCTCAAGAATATCCTCCAAATACTAAAGTTTAGCCTTATAATGAGTATTTGAATCACTTGACTTTGTCAAGAATATCCTCCAAATACTAAAGTTTAGCCTTATAATGAGTATTTGAATCACTTGACTTTGTCAGGCGGACGACGGACATATCTTCTTGCCATTAGGTGTTTAGCTATAAATCCACAACACATATATAGGTGATTGGCAGAACGTAGGAACCGGATCCGAAACTAGTTACAACGGTTCTTCTGATTTTGGAACCCGTCTCAGAACCACCGGGACCTGTTCCGGTACCGGGTACCCGGTTGGTTTTTTATTTTTTATAATTCCCTCATGGAAAGATAGATAAATTTATCATTACGACGTAAATAAACATACTGTTAAATATTATAGACACGAATATTGAAAATATATTTTATGATCAGAGATAAGCAAGAGTATTAGGTAATTTAATTTACGACCAAAGAATATACATATACACGTACATGATATTAAATATCCAAATTTCCAGTGCAATCAATCAGTAACTTTTTATATGTTATGAAGATTTAACATGTGAATATGTTTTAAACAATTCCAAAAAAAATAAAAAATCGGAACTGGAGGTGCTTAATGCAGATCCATAATTTTAGGAACCGGAACCGCTTAAGAAGAATTAGATGCACTTATGGTTTTAATGAGGTTATTGTTCCAAAAGTGGGTATCATGTTCAGCTGCTCACCTAGAGTCCAACGTAAGTCACTACGGGGTAACAGATTGCCAATTGTGGCAACTTTAGAAGACTAGGTGCAGCAGCGGGAGCGAACTAATGTCCGATGAAGTCGGTGCTAAAAGACGTCAGAGAAGGCATCAGAGGCTATAACTGTAGTGTAACATCCCGATGATGAGATATTTTCAACTTTAACCCTATGTATGGAAGAGTTCCATTTTGAACCTTGGGTTTGAGAAAGATTGCAAGAATGGCCCGTTGTGGCATTTTGGTAATTATGGCTAGAAGATTAGTAAGTTGAGCGTACGTTGTGTATGCTAGGTGTACTGGGGCGGACCCTTCTACGTTGGGCGTACACCGCGTACGTACGTCGTACGTGGTAAATCCTCAAACTCTAATTTTTAGGGTTTTGTCCATATATAAATATCATTATCTCTCATTTCTCATTCCTTCATCACCCTCCATCTGAGAAAAACAACCCTCTATCTAACCCTAGTTGAGAAGAGTGCATATTGAGCTTATCTTTGTGTTTTGTGGTATTCTTGAAGAAGAAGAAGAAAAGGGTGGTGAAAAGAGCTTGGAGCTTGGATGCAACTAGGATATGAGATTATCTCATTTCTAGCAACCTCCAAGTGGTAAAACTCTCGACTCCGGTTAAGGATCGGGTATACCCATCATAGGAGTTGAGTACGCCATGTATACTCGGCTGAGTGGACCAAATTAACTCATTGACCCGTTGACTTTGACTTTGTCTTTGACCAGGGTTGACTAAGTTTGAATCATGGGTATTTTGGGTATTTTGATTTATAGTTAAGCCTTGGTCTCTATCTGTTGAATAGGTGACGTGTAGAGCGAGTATTTGGAGCAGTGTGTTGTTCAGCTATTCGTCAGACTATGAGGTGAGTTTCCTCACTGTTCTTGTGGGTCAAAGGGACCAATGTTGGCTGCTTTTGTTATGTATCCTTATGTATAGGATGTTGCTATACAGTAGTGATATGTGGATCTGCCTGCTAGTCGGTTAACCAGTTATATGACTATCTGTTGTTAGATATATGTTATATGTTATGTGTATGTCGACATGGTATGGTAGGATTGAGACTGTACTGCTTTTTGTTGTAATTCAACAGATCGGGGCATTCCAACTGTCAAGTTGTCGGCCAGGGCATTCCAACGGGAAGGGTGTTGGTCGAGGGTATCCAACCAGGACGTTGTGGACTCGTTACCTATTAGGAATTCCAACTGTAAGGTTGTAGGCCGGGGCATTCCAACCATAAGGTTATGGGTCGGGGGTAATCCAACCAACTAGTTGTAGACCCTTTATTTGTTTGATTATTTGCTTATGTGGTGGTACTTTGGGGGAACTCACTAATCTTTAGCTTACAAATTTTAGTTTATGGCTTCAGGTAATTCAGAGGACCGTGGACAGGCGAAGGCGTGATCGTACACAGCTTCTTGTTTTGTCACTAGATCCTGGGGAAAAACTCTTATTTGAAATAGTACTTTTGAAACAATGACTATTTTTGTAAACACCAATGATGAATGGTTGATTTATGAAAATTTTAAATTATTGTTATTTTTAAGTGTTATAGGTATTTATGTGAGAGATGGTTTTGTAGGGGGAGTAAGAGCAAATTAGATTGAAAAGGGGGGGGGGGGGGGAAATTAGATAGAAAGGGAACTTCTGACGACTATTAGAGAAGGCCGTTGGAGGTAGATGGTGGCAGCTGCGAATTGGGGTCAATTGTAGGGTTTTAACCTAAAGCTCTTATGCCATGATAGAACTAGCAAAGGGTGCCCCAGAGTGAGGTTGCTGGAAAGGAGGGCAACAAAATTAGGTGACTTCGTAAATGCAGGTTAGAGATCATCAGTGCTATCAAAGCGGATGAGCACCTGTTTGGTCAGAAAGTCTTTCACAGAAAAACCAAAATCATCAAATTTAATAGAAACTTTGTTATGTTTAGTAGTTTTTGTAAATTTTTGGTCCTATAGTCTTGGTCTAGTAAAGTATGAGCTACTCCAGCGCTTGAGGTGTAGTTTTCTATAGTATTGAGCTTATAGAGTCATAAAAATGAGATCCTGGTCACTCTTATTAAGCCATGAATGAGGTTTGGAGTCTTGGATAACTTTTGGACCTATAGTTTGACTTTACACCCCCTTGTATGCATGTAAATGGATAAAGTCAAAGACTTTATCCATTGAGACGTTCCTTTTTTTTTTGTCTAGATATAAAGTTTGATGACTTGGCTTTTTTGCATTAAGGACATAATAAAAAGATATGGATTCAGACGAGTACGTGGGGCGTCCAGGTGGGTACATAGCGCGTATCTCATGTTTGTCACATAAAATTCAAGCAACCCTCTACGTGGGGCGTATAGTGTTAGTACGCAGGGCGTACTCTGTCTGTGTTGGGAAATACTGACCATTTGACCTTTGACCATTAACTTTGACATTGACCAAGTGTGACTTTACGTCATATAGGGTATTTTGAGTAGGGAATTAAGGTTTGGTCCATGTTTAATGTTTAGGTGATCAGTAGAGCCAGTGTCGGAGCAGTGATTTGTTCTACTAGCTTCTTGACATTGAGGTGAGTTTTCCTCATTGTAATTGTGGGTCGAAGGCACCAATGTCGACCCACTAGGTTATGTATCCCAGTATATAGGATGATGTTATGTTGGATATATGTTAGACTGGTAGATATGTATGATTTCTTGTATTTCTTAGTTATATGTTAGAATGGTAGATTTGTATGATTACCTGTATTTGCTTGTTATTGATTATTATTGTATATGTCGACATGTTATGGTTTGTTCGGTTGAGTCAGTCTTACATTGTGTTGAAGGCCAAGATACCCAGGGTGGTCCAGATATGCTATACACCCTACAAGGCGGTCCAGTTAGGCCAAAGTCCCGAAGAGTGATACAAATAGGTCGTAGGCCTTATGAGGCTGTCCCGTCAGGAAGAAGACTCCTGTTTGCGTGTTATTATATGTTAATTTTATGGTTTCAAGTACTTTAGAGGACATGGACAAGGCGACGGCTTGATCGTGCATATCATCCAAGATTTTAATGATATTATGATTTTTGGGATACTATGATTCTTGTTTTATGTGTAACATCCCATGATTCCAGGTATTTTCAAATCCTTCCTTCGGTAATTAATATGTCATGTTGGTGTTTGAATTTGGTTGAATTTAACCCTAAGTGGCCTGAGGGGTACATTGGTAATTTTAGATGGAGGGGGAGTACGCTAGGTGTACATATGAGTACGCTAGGCGTACTAGGGTGTGCCTTAGTATGCTAAGCGTACACATATGTACGCAGTGCATACGTACGCCGGTGCAACCCTAACTTTTATGGTTTGTAGGGTATTTAAACCCTATTATGGTCGTTTTACACCCATTCTTTCATCCTCCAAGTCGTGAGAACGTTTTTGGCAAACCCTAGCTTGTCTATTGTGTGTGTATGAGCTAAGAGTGTGTTCTTGTGTGATTGAAGAAGAGGAACTTGCATCAAGGTGTTTGGAGAGTGAAGCAAGCTTGTAGATTTGGGATCATCTTGTCGTTTAGAAGCTCCAAAAGTTCTAGATTTTCGTGAGCTAGAGGCTAGAGACCAGAGGTTCTGTTTGATACGTCAATGTGAGGTGACTTTTCCTCAGTATAACTTGCAGGTCGAAGGCACCAATGTCGGCCCAGTGAATTGATATTATGTTATGGATGTTGCTATGATGTTATGATCTGTTAGATTGGTACCCTAGTAGATAGTATGTTGCAATTCTTAATGGTATGTTAGATCTGTTTGTCTAGCTGTAGGCTATTATGTGATTATCTGTTATATGTGCACATATTTGAATCGTGGCTGAGGTTTTCTACCTTGTGCGTAAGCCAACAGGCCGGGGCATTCCAACCTGATGGTTGAGGGCCGAGGGTATTCCATCCTGAGGATGATTGGATCTATAGTATGGTGGCATTCCGACCCGATGGTTTAGGGCCTGGGGTATTACAACCTGAAGGTTGACTGGACCCATAGTATGTTGGTATTCCAACCCGATGGTTGATTGGGCCTATAGTATGTTGTTATTATATTCATATTGTTGTTTGCATTGGTACTTTGAGGAAGACTCACTAAGATTTGGCTTACAGTTTTTTGTTATGTTTTAGGTACTTCAGATGATTGCGGGAAGGTGAAGGCTTGATCGTGCACCTCGTTATGTTTTGTGTCATGATCCCTAGGAAAACTCTGATGTGGAACTTATTTTGAAAATAAATTGTAATGAGGAATGGTTTTGTGTTTATTTTAAATGTTAAAAATTTTCAAAAATTTTATGAGTGTTACAAGTTGGTATCAGAGCCATGTGTTGAGTGAATTGGAGGAACACTCGTGCGAATCTAGTCTCAAACTATGGAAAATATTTTCAAAATAATTTTTCAAACGATTTTCAAAATACTAAAGGAGGATGCGATGTGTACAAACAGTCAGAGCCAGTAAGTAGACCCCGAAATACCATACTATTGTTTGTTATTGTGATAAGTTAAAACAACATGCTAGTGATAGGCTAGGGGTCTTCAGGAATTGCATGATAGAATTTCTTGACTATATGATTCCTGATAGACTAGGATCTTTTCTTTTATGGAATTGACATCATTACTGTAGTTACTTAGTATAAGCACCATAGTAATATATAACTAAGATTTTATAGCATGAGAATGTTTGGTTTGTCCTTATTTCCTGTTCTTGTTTGATGAAAGGCTTAGGGTAGGACCAGATATTCAAATTTTTATAGGGTCCAGTGTGATGTATGGCTAGCATATACGAGTGCTTCGGGGTTAGTGGAAGTTTCATGGATGAGTTGTGAGGGGTCAGTCGAAGTAGTGAGATATCTAGTTTTCTTCTAGGAGTGAGGGTTGTTTGTTCATTTATGCTTGGGTGTTGTTAGGGCATTGTGATGATCCTTGAGACAAAACAGATAGGTGTGGAAGGTAGTATGGGGTCGTACTACTAAAAGCACAGGACTTGTATGCGTATCATGGAAGTCACAACCCCTTCGGCTTCATTGGAGAGTTGGTTCCCCATCATTTATATGGATTATCTGATATCTTTCTGGTGTATTTTCATTATGGTGGTTACGAGATGATTCGAGATTGGATCCAGGTCAGGATCGGGAGCTGGCAGTCAAGATGAGCCAGCCTTGTCAAGGGACCATGTGAGGGAGATCATCCGTGAGGAGGTGGTTGCTATCTTTCGAGGTTAGATTTTGGAGATGTTCAGATCTATCAAGATCGCGATGATGGAGTTCTTTGATGATCGTTATGCAACCCTAGCTGAGATGACTGCTGGTGCAGCTTCTATAGCCGTAGCTGCTGCAACTGTTGGGACAGGGCGGGTTTCCTAGTGTCAAGACTTCGACAATACGAAGCCCCTAACTTTCGATGGAGTTTAGGACCTGATCGTATCCATGAGGTGGCTATCTGATGTGGAAGTATGTTTCTTCACCAGTTCATGCCCTGGTGACTAGAAGGTCAAGTGCTCCCTGAACCTTCTGAGATCTGGAGCGAAGGATTGGTGTCGGCTTGCTATTATTTCTCTTTCTGTGGAGCAGAGAGCTACAATATCATGGGAGTAGTTTTCTGAGATGTTCCACTCCCGATATGTTCCGCTATTTGAGTGTGAGTGGTTAGCACAGGATTATTTGGATTTGAGATAGGGTTCTGAGACGATGACGGAGATCACCAAGATGTTCACGGAGAGAGCTATGTTTTGCCCTGAGTTTGTTGCATCTGAGCAGGCTCAGATGACCCGTTACTTGAGCATGCTCAAGACGGAGATCAGGAAGTTTGTTTCCGCACAACGCTATGGTTCATTATTGGAGATGCATGAGGCCACCAGGCGGCGGGATATTGAGATTGAGTAACATACTCGAGAGTCGAGACCGGCCCCAGTGCAGTCGCAACCTGCACTGAAGCGGTTTAGGGCCGCTGACTTCTGGCATCAGAGTTTGTTATCACTATGATCAGGTGGACCGTATTAAGGCCCAATATCCCTTGTTATCCGCTAAGCTAGTGCAGGCTTCTACGCCAACTACTTTGAGGATCACCGACGGGAGTCAGGGTAGGGCAGAACCCCCAAGGGCTTGAGGTCGCGCTTTCTAGCTCACTGTCGAGGAGGCCAGAGTAGCACCTGATGTTGTGACCGGTATGTCTATATCTCTTATCTACTGATTATGATTGTTTTGTACTCATATGTTTGTACCTATGTTAGGTATGTTTCTAGTGAACTCTTTGCCTACTCTAGTGTTGTTTGACTCAGGTGTGAGTCAGTATTTCGCTTCTCGATCCTTCAGTAGAGAGTTTGTTTTACCCATAGGAGAGTTGGAGTGTTCGTTGCGAGTTTCCATCGCCAACGAACACGAAGTTTCTGCTTCATCGGTTTACCAAGGATGTGTTCTAGAGATTTTCGGGGTGTCCTTTCTGATCATTTGATTCTGATTCCTATGGGGGGATGTTTGTGTGATCGTAGGTATCGACAACATGATCCATTTCGGTGCCATGATCGACTGCGAGGGTCAGTATGTGGTGGTTCGAACCCCGAGTGGGGGATAACTAGTTATTTATGGAGAGAACACCAGGTTGGGCTCAAGATTTTGTTCGGCAGCCAGGGCTCGATAGTATATTCAGCACAGGTGTGCTGGTTATTTGGCTTATGTGGTTGATATAAGAGTTGGGGGTCAGGTGTCAGTGGCTGATGTTCTGGTTGTCAGGGAGTTCTCCGAGGTATTCCCGGAGTAGTTATCCGGTGTGCCTCCTGAGAGGCAGGTCGAGTTCAGGATCGACCTTGTGTGAGGTGCACCCCCTATTGCCAAGGTGTCGTACCGATTGGCACCGCCTGAGATGTAGGAGTTATCATCTCAGCTACATGAGCTTCTAGGCAAGCAGTTCATCCATCCGAGCAATTCTCCATAGGGAGCGCCGATTCTCTTCATTAAAAATAAGGATGGTTCACACTGGATGTGCATCAATTCTAGGGAGCTGAACAAGTTGATGGTGAAGAACCGGTATCGCCTACAGCAGATTGATGATCTTTCTAATCAGTTGCAAGGAGCATCTTGGTTTTCCAAGATAGATCTGAGGTCTAGGTACCATCAGGTCAGGGTGAGAGAGGAATACATGGAGAAGTCCATGTTTTGGACTCGTTATGGGCATTAAGAGTTTGTGGTGATGTCATTCGGGCTCACCAATATGCCTGTAGTATTTATGGATTTGATGAATCATGTATGCAAGCCGATGCTCGATCAATTGGTTAATGTGTTTATTGATGATATCTTGGTGTATTCCAAGACGAGAGAGTAGCATGAGGAGCATCTTCACGAGCTCCTGGGGGTTTTGAGCCGAGAACGCCTTTATGCTAAGTTCTCGAAGTGCGAGTTTTGGTTACGAGAGGTTCAATTCCTTGGGCACCTCATTAACCAAGATGGGATTTTGATCGATCCGGCCAAAATCGAGGCGGTGATGCATTGGGAGGTTCTGAAGTATCCCTTGGATATCAGGAGTTTTCTGGGTTTGGCAGGGTACTACCGGAGATTCATTCAGGATTTCTCCAAGATTGTAGTACCCCTCATTCGTATGACGAGGAAGGGGGTGGATTTATGGTGGGGCCCCGAGCAACAGTCAGCATTCGAGACCCTTCGATAGAGACTTTGCAAGGCCCCAGTCTTGACCCTCCCGGAGGGAATTGATGATTTTGTGGTTTTCTGTGATGCATGCATCACCGGTTTGGGAGAAGTCCTCATGTAGAGGGGACAAGTGATAGCTTCTGCTTTGCAGAAGCTGAAGCAGCATGAGGTGAGATATCGCACTCACGATCTTGAGTTGGGAGAGGTGGTTTTCACTCTCAAGATTTGGAGGCATTACCTTTAAGGGGTCCATTGCACCATCTAGACGAATCACAAGAGTTTAAGGCATATTATCGATCAGTCGACCCTGAACATAACACAATGCAGGTGGCTGGACATAGTCAAGGATTATGATTGCGATATCCTTTACCATCTGAGTAAAGCGAACGTGGTGGTGAATGCTCTGAGCCGTAAGTCGGTTGGATATTCTATTGAGGTGATGTGTATGAGGATATCCATGGATTATCCACTTGTGGGTCTGATTAGGGAGGCTAGACTGAGGGTGTCCGAGAGGAGAACTGGAAGATTAAGAGGATCAGAGGTGAGATCACTAGATTTGTGCCAGACAGACGTGCATCATTAACCTATTGTCGTCGGGTATGCATTCCTATATCTAGTGGGGTCAGACAGATCATGTTTGAGGAGGCTCATATGTCTTGCTTTTCTATCCATCTGGGAACTACCAAGGTATAGCGGGATCTGAGATTGAGTTATTGGTGGTTATGCATGAAGAGAGATATTGCTTGGTATGTTGAGAGGTGGTTGACCAATAGGATGGTCATGGTCGAGCATCAGACGCCGCATGGCAAGCTGCAGCCCCTAGAGGTTCCCATGTGGAAATGGGAGCAGATTTCCATGGATTTTATCACCAAGTTGCTAAAGACAGCAAGGGGTTTTAATGCTATTTGGGTCATCGTGGGTCGATTTAACAAGAGTGCCCATTTTCTGGTAATTCAGGAGAGTTCGTCGGCCGAGAAGTTGGCCGATGTGTATATCCACGAGATCGTTGCTCGCCATGGGGTTCCGATATATATTGTTTTAGAGAGTGATGTTCGGTTCACCTCCCATTTATGGCAGAAGTTCCATGAGGAACTCGGCACGAGGCTTTATTTTAGCACAACATATCATCCGCAGACCGACGGCCAGAGTGAGCGGACCATTCAGACTCTCGAGGATATGTTGTGTGCTTGTGTTATTGATTTTTTTAGGAGCTGGCACTCCCACTTACCTCTTGCGGAGTTCTCCTATAACAAAAATTTTCACTATAGTATTGGTGCGCCTCCTTTTGAGTTTTTGTACGGGCGGAGGTGTCATACCCTAGTCTGTTGGGGCGAGGTTGGTCATAGGGTCATGGGTCGGACCGAGGTGGTTCTGTAGACCATGGATATGATTCTACATATCAAGCAGCAGTTGCATACTATTGAGTATTTGAGATATTGAAACTAATTTGGCATGCTTGGTTATTTAGGGAAACCTTTTTAGGGTTAATCGTTTTGTGATTTCCTACGACACCTTTACAGTAGAAGTTCTTCATCGAGCTCTTCTAAGGCATTTTTTTTTATCTTTTTAGTAAATATTTTATGTTCCCTATAAATAATCATTAGGTTAGCTTTTGATGGAAGCTTTTTCCTGATTAGGGTTTCTTTGTACGTTCATATCATAATCAATATACACAAAACCTTTACCATATTACTTTCATATTATGGTGATTGATTCTTGATTGTTCTTGATATCCCGCGTTCATATCGTAATCAATATACTCAAAACCTTTATCATAGTAATTGCATGCTATTCTAACATATCACAAAATCAAATAACTATATGGTATTTTGGAGTCTACTTACTGGCCACGACTGATTGTACACTCTGCATCCTCCCTTAGTATTTTGAAAACCATTTAAAAACCATTTTAAAAATCCTTTCCTTGATTTGATATTGTATTCACATGAGTGTTCCTCCAATTCACTCAAACCAAGGCTTTGATACCATCTTGTAACACCCATCAAATCAAGCCAATTTAAAACTTTTTCAAACATCCAAAAGCCATTAATTAGTACAAAATGTTTTCAAAATAGTTTAATATCAGAGTATCCTAGAAACCATACGTCCAAAACATGAGGATGTGTACGGTTACGACTTCGCCTTGCCGAGACATCTGAATCACCTGTAACAATAAACTGAAACCGTAAGCACAAATCTTAGTGAGTTCCCCCAAAATGCCCATACACACAAAAATACACATATAATCATAAACAACATACTATGGTTCCATTAAACCCTCGGGTTGGAATACCCCAGGTCCTCAACGATTCGGTTGGAATGCCAACATACTACGGGTCCAATCATCCTCAGGATGGAATACCCCAGGCCCACAACCAATAGGTTGGAATGCCCACATAATATGAGTCCAATCATCCTTGGGATGGAATACTCAGGGCCCACAACCAATAGGTTGGAATGCCCAGGTCTATTGGCTTTCACACAAAGCAAATAAGCCTCAACCGCCAAACAGACATGTGCACATATAATAGATAATTATGTAACAGTCTATAGAAAAACAAATCGATCTAAAGAATCATATCACATAACACACAATACCATTCTATCTACCAGGATACCGATCTAACAGATCATAGTAGCATAGCATATCCAGATAACAATCCAAAGGGTCGGCCTTGGTGCCTTAGACCCTTGAGTATAATGAGAATAACTCACCTCACACCGCTGAAGTCCCACCGATAAAACTCCAGCTTCTAGTTGAAAGATTCCCGAACTGCCAACATCAAACAATACCCAATTAATAATTGGGTTCTAAGCCCAAGGTCCAACTCACACTCCAAAGGCCCAAAAGTCAAGTAATAGGCTAAAGCCCAACATATGGCCCAATTTTGCAAATTCGGCCCAAACCTCTACATGGCCTTTCCTTAAGGCCCATTCAATTACTCTAGTCCAAACTCTTAGTATTCCCATGGCCCAATATCACATAATCATAAAGGCCCAATTATGGCTCATCCATGTAAAATTGGGGCCAAGTCCTTCACATGGGCCTTATCCTAAAGTTCATCCAATTATTTTGGTCCATTTACTTGTTCTTGGATAGCCCATCCATAGTCCAATCACCAAGGCCCAATAGGAAGGCCCAACTCAACGTCCAAGTGTAATTAGGGTTTTCACTTGAACTGACAATCGGGGTTAAGTGTTTGTGACATCCCCAAAATCACGGCCAGAAAAGACCGGTTTTGTTTATACTTTATTTCAAAATCAGAGTTATCTTTTAATAAAAGAATTGCGGAATTTGTCCCAAAATAATAATATGATAAAGATTTATCAAAAGCATTTCCATAGAAATGTATTTCATTAAAAGACTCGGGATGTCATGTTCGTACAGATCAAAAGTATAAACAGTACAATATAAGCCTTACTACATTATTTCATATCTACAGGCCTATATCCGTAATCCCTCGTCCAAAACATCACACCTATGCTCATGCGCCACTTCCTGTAATACATAAAACTGAGTGGGTCAGGCTTGGGAGCCTGGTGAGCACATAGGGTTTTCAACCCACAATAAATAAGTTTATTAATTTCATCAATCAACAATAACCCGATTACCCGTTCCCGTTATCCTCACTTTACGTCCCTAAACACCTATCATAAGGGACCTAGCCTAAGGATCATCATCGGGACGGACACTACTGCTAAGGGGATTCCTCAGCAATAAATATCCTAATAGGCAACCATGTGGGGGATGGAGTACACCGGTGAACACATCGTTCACAACACCTACAGGTTGCGAGCCTGCTAGTGTTCCACTGGACTGTCTAGAAGAGTCTGTGGTCGTCATCTATACTCCGCTAGATGAGTGGATCAACAACAACAACATCGAGGCCTCTCATCATTTTATCTCACATCACCTATTACATCTACCCATGTTTTACCCCAACATTTTCGTAGATATAAAATACATATACAGTTTAAATCATTGAAAACATGTATAACAACGTTCATCTAGCATAGATAGCAAGTATTCAGATAATATGCACACATAGCACGTAAAATACTTCATATCTATGTGTAAGTTGAAGGTAACTATGCACTCACTTGATTAGGTGGTGACTCAGCACTCGGACAGCGCTTCGATACTCTCAAAATGATATTCCTTCGATAAAACCTAGTATTGATACCACTAGGGTTTAGTCTAACGATAACTGTGACTAATTAATAGTCTGACTATTATTATTATTATATAAGCGTTAAATAACACTCAATATAACTCATAATAACAGCCCAAATACTCATTATAAGTTCCTAATAATGTTACTATATTAAAACATAAGCTATACTAAAGATAGCGTAGGCATAGCTCACTTACAGCGGGTTTTTCACAAAACCGGGCTTCGCTGGAGCAGCGTTTCCAAGACGAAAGGCTCTTTTCTCGGGATTCCAAGAGCCTCGGGGCTTCCTTCGGGTGCTAGGGGGTTTACCTAGGCTTTTAGGGGGGTTAGGGAGCTTAGAGAGAGAGTTTAGAGAGAGAAAGAAGAGGGGTGAGGGGTGAGGAAATGAGGGAACCCAGCACCTCTATTTATAGGGGAGGATTCTGCTGGACTCGTCGAGTCTGAGTCATGACTCGTCAAGTTGGTCCATGTGGTGGCCTTCTGGTGGTGCCACGTGTCCAATTCTGGTGGTGCCACGTCACCCCTATCGCGTGTCAGCCCTCAAACTTAGAAAAATCATAACTTTCGCATACAAGCTCCGTTTTCAACGTTCTTTATATCCACGTGTAGGTAAAATCAATATCTACAACTTTCGTTTAGACTCCGTCGGCTAATTCTCTACCGATCTCAAATTTAACAGTAGGAGGCGTTTAGACTGTTAAATGACCGCGAAGAGTTCATAACTCCTTCATACGGACTCCGTTTTCGTCTGTCTTTTTACCGTTAAGTTCCTATTAATGAGATCTTCAACTCTCATTTAGGTCACGTAAGCCAAAAACCGCTCGAACTAAAATTCGAGTTTCGGGCCGTGCACTGCTAAGCCGAATCTTAGAAAAATCATAACTTCTTCATACGATGTCAGATTTGGGCGTTCTTTTTATCGATGTTCTTAGTTTAACATATTCTACGACTTTTGTTTAGATTGATAAGGCTAAAAAGTCTTCTATTGTAAATTCACTATTTACGTCTCCCGGTGCCGTGCCGGTTTTGCCGTAAAACTTCGGCGGGTCATAACTTCTTCGTTATAGCTCGAATTTCGGCATTCTTTATATGTACGAAAACCTTGAGACATATTCTACAACTTTATGTAGAGATATCGGGATTATCTCACACTTTAATTTTGACGCTCATTTTTATTCTTTATTAATTATACATTTATAATTTAATAATAAACACATAAATACACAGAATTCACATAATACTCAAATATTTCATATTTATTACTTCAAAAAGAGTTACAATAGTTGACCTAGACTGTTATATTGACAAAATGCTTAGCCCTGAAAACCCGGGCGTTACAATTCTCTCCCCCTTAGGATGATTCCGTCCCGGAATCATGCATCAACAAACAGATGTGGATAACGACTCATCATGTCATCCTCTGTTTCCCAAGTGAGATTTGGCCCATTTGAATGTTTCCATTGGACTAGCACTAAGTCGACCATCTTGCGTCGTAACTTCTTAGTCTTACGGTCAACAATTGCCTCGGGCTCTTCGATCAGCCTTTTATTTTCATCCATCCTTAACTCTGAGATTGGAATTATGTCGGGAATATCTCCCACGAATTTCCTCAAATAACACACATGGAAGGTGTTATGAATACCATTGAGTTCTTCGGGCAATTCCAGCTTGTAAGCTTGGTTCCCAATCCTCTGAAGAACTTTGAACGGTCCAATAAACCTTGGATTCAACTTTCCTCATTTCCCAAATCGTATAAGTCCCTTCCACGGTGAGACTTTAAGTAAAACGGAATCCCCAACTTCGAAGGTTATCGGTCGTCTTTTCTTGTCAGCATAGCTCTTCTGACGATCCTGAGCTGCTAACATTCTTTCCCTAATCACCTTCAATTTCTTAGCAGTCTCATGGACTATCTCGGGGCCCATAAACTGCTTCTCTCCGGCTTCAAGCCAACAAGACGGCGTACGACACTTTTGTCCATACAAGGCTTGGTAAGGTGCCATCTTGATGCTCGAGTGAAAGCTATTATTGTAGGAAAATTCTACTAGAGGTAAGTGTTTGTCCCAATTCCCTTGGAATTCGAGGGTACATGCTCTCAGCATATCTTCCAACGTCTGAATCGTTCTTTCGCTCTGACCATCGGTTTGCGGATGGTAAGCAGTACTCAAACACAACTTTGTACCCAACTCCTCTTGTAGACTCCTCCAAAACCTCGACGTGAAACGACTATCACGATCTGACACAATCGTAAGAGGGACACCGTGAAGTCTTACAATTTCCTTCACGTAAGCATTTGCGAGCTTATCCATAGACCACTTCTCGTTGGCGGCTATGAAGTGTGCACTCTTGGTGAAACGATCCACGACTACCCAAATCATGTCGTGTCCGTTCTTCGTTTTGGGCAGTTTAGTCACAAAATCCATGGTGATGTCTTCCCATTTACCCATGGGTACAGGTAAAGGTTCTAAACTCCCATACGGTTTCTGATGTTGTGCCTTAACCCTTGCACATGTTACGCACTCAGCCACATACTTCGCAACATCGAGCTTCATCGTCGGCCACCAGTAGTAGGGTTTTAGGTCCCTATACATTTTAGTGCTACCGGGATGAATCGAGTACATGGTCTTGTGTGCTTCTTCCATTAGAAGATCTCTTATTCCTCCCGTCTTAGGTACCCAAATTCGATCTTGGAATACTTTCAGTCCTCGACTGTTCGTACCGAACACTAACGTTTTTCCCAAACGTTCTTCCTTTCGGTCATTCTTTTCTAAGGCTTCTTCTTGAGCTTTCCTGATACTTTCCACAATCGTCGAGACGACTTCAATTCTTAACGCTCTTGGCCTTTTTCTTTCAAGATTGACTTTCCGACTGAGAGCATCAGCAACAACATTTGCTTTACCTGGGTGGTAAAGTATCTCACAGTCGTAGTCCTTGAGAAGTTCTAGCCAACGTCGTTGCCTCATGTTCAACTCCTTCTGATTAAAGAGATACTGGAGACTCTTATGATCAGTGAAGAGCTTGCACTTCGTGCCGTAGAGGTAATGCCTCCATATCTTTAAGGCGAATACTACCGCTGCCAACTCCAGATCATGAGTGGGGTAGTTCTTTTCGTGCTCTTTCAATTGTCGAGATGCGTATGCTATCACCTTTTCTCTTTGGGTCAGAACACAACCCAACCCGACTCCAGATGCATCACTATAAACTGCGAAATCTTCGACTCCATCGGGTAGAGAAAGTATCGGTGCTTCACATAACTTCTTCTTTAGCTTCTCGAATGCCTCATTGTGTTTCTCACTCCATGTATACGTAGCTCCTTTATGGGTCAAAGCTGTTAATGGAGCAGCTATCGAAGAAAAGCCTTGGATAAATCGTCGGTAATATCCGGCTAATCCTAGAAAGCTTCGAATCTCCGTGGGACTCTTCGGACGTTCCCACTTCATTACAACTTCGATCTTGGCTGGGTCAACCATTATTCCTTCTTGGTTAACAACATGACCTAAGAATTGGACTTCCCGTATCCAAAAGTCGCATTTGGAGAACTTTGCAAAAAGCTTCTCCTTCTTTAACACTTCCAACACTTCTCGTAGATGCTTGCCATGCTCCTCCTGGCTTTTCGAGTAGATGAGAATGTCGTCGATGAACACTATCACGGATTTATCGAGGAATGGTTTACAAACCCTATTCATCAAATCCATGAATGCTGCGGGAGCATTGGTTAGTCCGAATGACATAACCAAGAATTCGTAGTGTCCATATCTTGTTCTCAATGCAGTCTTCTCAATATCTTTCTCTCTCACCTTCAGCTGATGATATCCTGACCTAAGATCGATCTTTGAGAAGTAGCTTGAACCTTGCAGCTGATCAAATAGGTCATCAATCCTCGGCAATGGATACTTGTTCTTCACCGTTGCCTTATTCAGCCTCTCGGTAGTCTATGCACATCCTCATGCTTCCGTCCTTCTTCTTCACGAATAACACCGGAGCTCCCCAGGGTGATGAACTAGGTCGAATGAAACCGCTGTCCAACAGCTCCTGAAGTTGTGTCATGAGCTCCTTCATCTCCGTCGGTGCTAATCGGTAAGGTGCCTTTGCTATCGGTGTTGTTCCTGGTAATAAATCTATACGAAACTCTACTTGCCTATCAGGTGGTAATCCGGGAAGATCTTCGGAAAAGACTTCCGGATAATCGCACACAACCGGTATATTCTGCACCTCTTTCTTTTCCTTCTTAGCATCGATTACGAATGCCAAGTATGATGCACATCCCTTGGACAAACATTTCCTAGCTTTCATCAAGGAGATGATTCCAGAATTCACTCTGCGTTTGTCCCCGTACACCATAAATGATTCCTTTCCGGGTGGGTTTATCCTAACTATCTTCTTTCGGCATAATATCTCGGCATCGTTGGCGCTGAGCCAATCCATACCCAAAACAATGTCGAAACCGTTTAACTCTATGGGTAATAGTTCCTCATGGAATTCATTTCCGTTTAGGTCAATGACGATGTTCCTAATACGATTACTAACAGGTACGAATTTGCCACTGGCAACTTCTACAATTAGGGCATTATCTAGTTTTTCTATAGGCAATGCTAATCTTCCACCAAATTTATGCGACACAAAGGAGTAATTGGCTCCGGAATCAAATAGTATATTTGCAGGTAAACCATTTACAAGAAAGGTACCTGAAGCGACATCTGCTGCCTCCTTTGCAGCCTCGAGCGTCATCTGGAAGGCTCTCGCCTTCGGCTTTGGTGGTATGTTGGGTCTTCCTGCCTCCTTCTTCTTCGGGCAGTCCTTCAAAATGTGCCCTTCTTCATTGCACCCATAACAGGCTTTCTGGTTGAGGGTGCATTCGTTGGCATAGTGCCCAGGATTTCCGCATTTGTAACAAGTGACTCCTCCATCACACTTCCCAAAGTGCTTCTTCTTGCACTTGTCACACCACTTTGCTTCTGATCCTCCTCCTCTCGAACCAGACTTCGAGAATCTACCTTTCTTACCGGACCTCGATGATCCGTCAAATTTCCGTTTCTCTCCCACTTCCGCTCTCTCCAGACCCTTCTCTCGTATCTGGGTCTCCACATTCTTAGCAGCCCAGATGGCAGCTTTTAGAGTGGTAGTTTGCTTGACCATTGGACCGAAGTCCGCTGGTAATCCGAGGGCAAATTTGTTAACCTTGGAGAGTTCAGTTGGGACGAGGTGAGGAACAAGCTTCATTTTCTCAGTAAAGCTTGCAGCATATTCAGTAACGCTCATTCTTCCCTTCTTCAGATTCTGGAATTCGTTGCTAATCTCCAGAAGATCCTGCTCAGAGCAATATTGCATCTTCAACTGTACCAGGAAATCCTCCCACGACATTTTGCTTGCTTCACCTTTGGGCATTGAATCAGCTAATAGCTTCCACCAGCTTAGTACTCCAAATTTCAATAGAGGAACTGCAAGAGCAGTCTTCTACCTATTGCTACACTCACAACTCTCAAACATTGTCTCCACCTCAGAGATCCAGTTCATGACTTCTACCGGCGTCGGGCTTCCGGATAAACTCGGTGGCTTGGATGCCATGAAATCCTTGTATTTGCATCCACGTCCATCATTTCCTCCATCCTGGTGGTTTTGCCTAACTATCGGTGGGTTGGCTTGGCCAATAGTCCCACTGTAGTTTCCTTCTTCAGTCTGCCCTTCGTTCAACTCGGGCTGTTCGAGCTGAATAGTCGCTTCCTCTCGATTTTGCTGGAGCAAACGCCTGGCTTCCTCCATTTGACGATCCAACATTGCCTGGATCATCGCTTGCACTCCGGCCATCGTTATTGGTCCGGCAGCGGCTTCCACAACTGGTATTTGCTCGATCACAGGGGGTTGGTGTCCGTTCCCATTTGCGTTTACGTTTCCGCTACGGGTCCTTACCATCTTGATCTATACACCGAATTAGGTGAATTCAGATCTTTATTTAGGAGAGACGTTTTAAATCGTCCTTATCACTCCGAAACGTTTACATGCTAGTTCTAATAGCGTAGTCGTACGTTTAGAATCCTAAACACATAAGGTTTCCAGATCCGGTCGGCAACAGACCATAGATCCGAACATAATAACAGCATATCATGCATAAAGCATTTAGCACATATAAGCATTTTAGGCACAATTCCTAAAATAAGCTAGTGCTCACACCTCACAATCATCGCTTAGCATTCTAAGTTTAAGTCTAGAAATCCTACAAATTCCTAGTTCGCTTAAACTAATGCTCTGATACCAACTGTGACATCCCCAAAATCACGGCCAGAAAAGACCGGTTTTGTTTATACTTTATTTCAAAATCAGAGTTATCTTTTAATAAAAGAATTGCGGAATTTGTCCCAAAATAATAATATGATAAAGATTTATCAAAAGCATTTCCATAGAAATGTATTTCATTAAAAGACTCGGGATGTCATGTTCGTACAGATCAAAAGTATAAACAGTACAATATAAGCCTTACTACATTATTTCATATCTACAGGCCTATATCCGTAATCCCTCGTCCAAAACATCACACCTATGCTCATGCGCCACTTCTTGTAATACATAAAACTGAGTGGGTCAGGCTTGGGAGCCTGGTGAGCACATAGGGTTTTCAACCCACAATAAATAAGTTTATTAATTTCATCAATCAACAATAACCCGATTACCCGTTCCCGTTATCCTCACTTTACGTCCCTAAACACCTATCATAAGGGACCTAGCCTAAGGATCATCATCGGGACGGACACTACTGCTAAGGGGATTCCTCAGCAATAAATGTCCTAATAGGCAACCATGTGGGGGATGGAGTACACCGGTGAACACATCGTTCACAACACCTACAGGTTGCGAGCCTGCTAGTGTTCCACTGGACTGTCTAGAAGAGTCTGTGGTCGTCATCTATACTCCGCTAGATGAGTGGATCAACAACAACAACATCGAGGCCTCTCATCATTTTATCTCACATCACCTATTACATCTACCCATGTTTTACCCCAACATTTTCGTAGATATAAAATACATATACAGTTTAAATCATTGAAAACATGTATAACAACGTTCATCTAGCATAGATAGCAAGTATTCAGATAATATGCACACATAGCACGTAAAATACTTCATATCTATGTGTAAGTTGAAGGTAACTATGCACTCACTTGATTAGGTGGTGACTCAGCACTCGGACAGCGCTTCGATACTCTCAAAATGATATTCCTTCGATAAAACCTAGTATTGATACCACTAGGGTTTAGTCTAACGATAACCGTGACTAATTAATAGTCTGACTATTATTATTATTATATAAGCGTTAAATAACACTCAATATAACTCATAATAACAACCCAAATACTCATTATAAGTTCCTAATAATGTTACTATATTAAAACATAAGCTATACTAAAGATAGCGTAGGCATAGCTCACTTACAGCGGGTTTTTCGCAAAACCGGGCTTCGCTGGAGCAGCGTTTCCGAGCCGAAAGGCTCTTTTCTCGGGACTCCGAGAGCCTCGGGGCTTCCTTCGGGTGCTAGGGGGTTTACCTAGGCTTTTAGGGGGGTTAGGGAGCTTAGAGAGAGAGTTTAGAGAGAGAAAGAAGAGGGGTGGGGGGTGAGGAAATGAGGGAACCCGGCACCTCTATTTATAGGGGAGGATTCTGCTGGACTCGTCGAGTCTGAGTCATGACTCGTCAAGTTGGTCCATGTGGTGGCCTTCTGGTGGTGCCACGTGTCCAATTCTGGTGGTGCCACGTCACCCCTATCGCGTGTCAGCCCTCAAACTTAGAAAAATCATAACTTTCGCATACAAGCTCCGTTTTCAACGTTCTTTATATCCACGTGTAGGTAAAATCAAGATCTACAACTTTCGTTTCGACTCCGTCGGCTAATTCTCTACCGATCTCAAATTTAATAGTAGGAGGCGTTTAGACTGTTAAATGACCGCGAAGAGTTCATAACTCCTTCATACGGACTCTGTTTTCGTCTGTCTTTTTACCGTTAAGTTCCTATTAATGAGATCTTCAACTCTCATTTAGGTCACGTAAGCCAAAAACCGCTCGAACTAAAATTCGAGTTTCGGGCCGTGCACTGCTAAGCCGAATCTTAGAAAAATCATAACTTCTTCATACGATGTCAGATTTGGGCGTTCTTTTTATCGATGTTCTTAGTTTAACATATTCTATGACTTTTTTTTAGATTGCTAAGGCTAAAAAGTCTTCTATCGTAAATTCACTATTTACGTCTCCCGGTGCCGTGCCGGTTTTGCCGTAAAACTTCGGCGGGTCATAACTTCTTCGTTATAGCTCGGATTTCGGCATTCTTTATATGTACGAAAACCTTGAGACATATTCTACAACTTTATGTAGAGATATCGGGATTATCTCACACTTTAATTTTCGACGCTCATTTTTATTCTTTATTAATTATACATTTATAATTTAATAATAAACACATAAATACACAGAATTCACATAATAGTCAAATATTCATATTTATTACTTCAAAAAGAGTTACAATAGTTGACCTAGACTGTTATATTGACAAAATGCTTAGCCCTGAAAACCCGGGCGTTACAGTGTTCCTACTTAACCCACTAAGGACTTAATTCCATTAAGTCCAATACTGCCTTAGGTTAATTTGCACATGATTACTAATTAATATTTTAAGTTTAATAAATAATTCATGTGCGTTCACGATCGATCCCGAAATTAGGGTTTCATGATATTAGGGTTTTCCAAACCCAATACTAGCCCATTAGTCACATGTTTGGGCTTTTAGGTCAATTAGGGACTCATTGCGCCCACTAGGGTTCTGTTGGGCCTACTAGGGTTTCATTGGGCCCATCTTGTCCAATCATCCCAAACGAGTCAAAACACAACAAGGCACACTGCCACCCAACACGACGGCTGGTGGTGGTAGGAGGCGGCAGCCACCACCTCACGGTGGTGGTTAGGAGTTACTTTTTCATTATTCCGAAACGGTTACAAATTTTACAACGAAAAACTCAATTAACACACACTCACACTAAATAAACATACACACACACATAGCCACCCTTATGGTGGCCGATGGTGGTAGATGGTGGCAGCCACCACCTCACGGTGGTGGTGGTGCCTTTTCCGGCCAAATAAACACCCAACACCGCTTCACTATAATGAACACACGCATACATAAGTCTTATGTTTGAAGAAGGAGTCCAGCCACCCACCTAGTGGCGTACAGCGACGATGATGACACAAGAAGGCGGTAGCCACCATGATCGGCGGCTGTATGACGTAAAAAGTGAATTTACGATAAAGTGCTTTTTTAGCCTTAGCGATCTAAATGAAAGTCGTAGTACTCGTTAAACCGAGAGTGTGCATAAAATGAATGTCCAAATCTGTCTTCGTATGAGGAAGTTATGAATTTTCTAAAGATTTGGCATAGCAGTATGCAGCCCGAAACTCGAATTTTAGATAGAGTGATTTTTAGCCGAAACAACCTAAACAAGAATTGAAGATCTTGTCAATTATAGTTTAACGGTAAAAAGACAGACGAAAACGGACATCAGATGAAGACGTCATGAATTTTAACGGACTTTTCCTGTCCCGACTGTTAAAATATAACTTTAAAATAAGGTCAAAATTATCCAACGGAGTCTAAACGAAAGTTGTAGGGCATGGTCATACCTAAGTGTGGATATAAAGAACATAAACAACAGAGTTCGTATGTGAAAGTTACGAAAATTTGAAGCTTAGGACACAAACTTCGAGGTTGGTCAGGGGAAGTACACCTGGCATACAGAAGGAGTACGCCCAAGGTGCTCGTGTAAGTGTTCCGAAGTCTGTCACCCTCCCTACTCATTCGCATGAGAGCCACATGTCGTAGCCTTGAAGCGTCCGAGCTAATCTACTTCGTACGCCCAGCGAAGAGGTTTGAAAGGCAGTACGCCCCGCGTACTTGAGTTGTACGCCCCGTGTACTAAGGTGCTTCGGTCTCCTATAAATAGAATTGAAGCCAGCCGAATATTGTTTACAAAAACTCAATCCTTTCACCCTCTACTTTCTTCTATATTGCGAAATTACCCCCAAGCCTATTTTATCATCTTAGCATCATAAGCAAACCCCGGAGAGCCAAAAGATCCCGAGAAAAAGAGTTTTCAAGCCGAAACTCTGCCCACATGAAGCCCAGTTTTTGAGAAAACATTCCAGTTTCATCGTAGAATATTGCTTTGAGAAAACACCCCATCCACATACAATCCTTTATCCATACTTACGCTTCCAGTCCCTCCTTCTCCTTTCTATCAAATTAAATCCCAAAAGATACCCTTCAGCCCCCTGTCTTTTGAAATCTTTACAATCCAGCTCCATATGTTACCCTTTTAGCCCTTTCCCTCAAAAATTCGTTCATAGTAAGTCCATATTTTACCAAATGGCCCTCCACTTTGAGAATCTTTTGCAAAACAAATCTAGAAATTACACTCTAACCCCGAGACTCTCCATCATATCATTTGGCTTCCCGAAACCAACACTCCGTTAATTATTATTTGATTTTGGGCTAAAATAATATAGAATAATTGTAACACCGAAGTTTTCAAACAAAATTATACATTTTTAAAACTCATAATCACATATAAATTATTCAAATCTAGGATCCTCGTTCATGACTCTTTTCACTTGTATGTGTGTGTACAATCGAGCCGCCGCCTTCCTGTGATCCTGATAAGAACCTGAAATACATAACACATAACACGGTAAGCATGAAGCTTAGTGAGTTCCCCAAAATACCACATACAACATACTAGCCACTCAAGGCTATAACACAAAGATGCCTTCCGGAAAATGTGTCTCAGTGGACCTTCCAGCTCCAGACCTCCGGTAGACCTTCCGGCCCTACCATGATTTGCCTTCCGGCACATAACTCTGATTGCCTTCCGGCCATAACTCTAATTGCCTTCCACCCATAACTTTGATTGCCTTCTGGACATAAATCTGATTGCCTTCCGGCCTCATATATCGTTGGACCTTCCCGTCCGGTCTGGTTGAGCCTTTCGGCGTCAATAATCATTGGACTTTCCGGTCCGGTCTACAAAAGCACATAGCGTAATATCACATAGACAAGATGAATAACTCAAACAAGCACATACGACCTTCCGGTTACATATAAATACCACTCTAGGTAACATATAGTGAGAAGACTCACAGCAGGTGATGAACAATCCCTATAAACGCTGCTGCCACGCACCAACTTCTAACTCAGTACCAACCCCACAATTATCCTAATTAGGAACTGGTTCTTAGCTCTCGCTCATTTGTTCTAAAGGTAGACCACTAACCAGCCCATCAATGACCTAAAACCCATTGGGCCTACCAAGGCCCAATAATAAATGGGCTCTCCCGAGGCCCAACTCTGTCACATCTAATGGCAAGCCCAACCCAAGAGCCCAAGGCATACTTATAATATTTCTCTACTTAAAATCTCTAATACACTAGCCTAAAGATTTGGGCCCAACCCTTAAGGCCCATAATAAAGTCTAGTCCAAAAGCCCATAGAGAGGTTACGCGGGGCGTATATCCATTGGTACGCGCAGCGTACATACTCATGCATGATACTGATCGGGGCACCAACCCAGTACGCGGGGCGTACTAGGATTTATGTTGGGCGTATGCCCAGTTTTGCTTTAGTCCTTTTTATTGGTCTTAACCCGTTAAGACCTTAACTCATCTCTTGGATCTAGACTCCTTAATAGCTTTCATTCCATAAAGTCATGGACTTTAAGCCTTTGCATGGATGATGTGGTCTCAAACACACACAACACTCATTCTCTTATCTAGTTAAGCCGTTATCTCATGCATGACTTGATTCTCACACCCAATATCTCATTTTGTGGAACCACTCCATCAAAGACACTCAAAAGGATAAATGATGGGTTCTGGAGTTTAACAACTCATAAAGCTTCAAGCTTTGGGACCAAAAACCCTAAAATGGACCATACTATGCACAAATCAAAAGGAATACGAAAGCTTTGAGCTTTATACCTTCAATTGATGCTCCATCCTCATAAAAGCTTAGATCCAAAGCTTGGACTCCAACTCTTTTCCCTTTAATGCTCCTTCTTCACTCCAAGGACTCAAAAAGTTATCCCAAAGGCTCTCATGCACTCACAAGCTCATATGGACGAAGGCTTAGGCTTTATAGAGGGTTTGTTCTCTGAGAAGGCGGCCAAGAATGAGGCCATCTCATTCTTTATATAGGGTCACTTAAAATGGTAAGGTTTTCATTCACAACCTAGTACGCCCAACGTTCCTCTTGGTACGCCCAACGTACCAGGTGGTCCTTGCATCCATTACATGCTCATACTTACGCCCAGCGTACCTTCTGGCCACCCATTTCTTAATAAGGACTAAATTTTCCATATCTTCCAAACTATCATAGCTTCTTTTTTACAAATCTGATTCTAGCGATTCTTACTTCGACGGAAAGGTGATGAGAAGCTCTACGTGTCTATGAACTTGTCACATCCTCAAGGCTCTACGAACCAAAGCTCAAAACTCATATTTGATTAAATAGGATGTTACAATTCTCCCCCACTTAAATTAGATTTTGCCCTCGAAATCACTCTTCATCCACACGAGCTTGAACCTATAGCTCGGAAAACACCACTGAAAGGCCTCATAACCCCACTAATATATTTTCTATGGATATCTGGATCCATATGGAACTCCCAAATCTGGATGCTCTAGTGGCTTGGCCCGCCGCCCGACCGCCCACTCAAGATATTACCATGTTATTCGCTCCTCGAATAACACACCCTGATAATTCACTGCCCCTCTGATTCTCTCCAGACATAATCCAACAATCGGCTATCGATCACTCATGCCAAACATAGTAATGATCCAAACCACGCCCTAAGAAACAGAAGGATTCACATCCTACCAGGGCTCATCTACTGAACTGCCATCAGAACCCGTCAGAAAATGCATTCCCAACACACTGCCCTCGGTCCCAAGAGAATAATCATGCTCGATCAGAAGTGTCCTCAATTATCTAAAAATCATAAATCTCATCTCGCTTTCTTATATACCGCTTTAAAACTGAGTACCAAGTTCGATCTCGACCCCACAGTTAAACCTCCAAGGTTATCCATTACATTATCCCAACCGTCTCAATGATTTCCTCCTCATATTAAATACATCGGCCTATTGCGACACACAAGTCACGAAGTTCACCTTTCCCTAGCGAATGATACACTCCTAACTGAAGATCAACCCAACCTCGACCTCCGTCGTCTACCGCTTTTAATTCCATGCATCTCATGGTACCTCCAGTACTCAAGTACTGACCTACACAGGTCTAAGAAATCTGATAATAAACAATACGCCTCAACATGGAACCCACCTCATAATCTAGAATCTCATCTCGCCTACCTAACGCACCACCAGAGCCAAACTCAAACTCGAGAGTTTGGTCTGACCCAGAGTTGGAACCACTCGACCCAAGGAAGCACTCAACTCAGGATTCACGACCCACAACCCGCGTACATACCACTTCTCTAATTCCTTTGGGTTGCGACCACCACAACTCAAATCAGAGTATAACGATTCCCGACAAATATAGAGACCCTTGTCTCGCCTCTGGTTCGACCACCAGGCTCTCAAAAGTTCAAATATTAGGGCTACCCAAGCCTAAACTCATCTGCGTCTTGCTTTGACCAGAGAGTACTCATCACAACATCCCTTTGGTGGCTAGTGAGTACTACGGCTCCCCGCAGCATCACAACAACCTCTTACTGACTAGTGAGTACTATGGCTCCCCGCAGCATCACAACACTTTCTCTTACCACCCATGGTCTCAACCCCAAGTCGACGCCACACACTACATCCATTAACCCACGTTCCATGGCCCAAAATAGACAGGTGCACACATACGCATCCAAAAGTAAGCGTCACAACCCCCCTTACGACAACCGATACGAAAAACCCCTTTCCTCACTGCAATTCACATTCTTAAATAATCTCGTTGACATCCATCAGCCAAAGAGCTCCCACTAAAACCATACTTTCTTGCTACACTGCTTTCCATTTCTTAATTCCGAACTCAAAATAATCTGGAATTAAGGACATCACACCCGGATACCTTGGTACATCATCACAGAAACTCAAGATGTCCAACCCCAACCATTGATCTCATACTTACGACATCATGCACCGATACTACAATGCATTCCTTCAGAATCTCGTATCTAATCTTCCTTTCCCCACAACACATAGTTCCGGAATATTCCAACTCTTATGGACGAATCGACAACGACTCGGAACATGTTAACGAACATTCAAAACTTCCTCTTCCATTTCTCTCAACCCATGAAAGTATAACATGCCGACCCTGGAGTTGGTTGCCCAATTCTCTTCTATCCTTTCCAAAATTCACCTATCAACCCGTACGCTAAGCCCGAAATTCTTCATCGCTAAAGCCATCCTTTGACCCAATCGCCTCAAATCTTACCATTTCAACCTTGAAGAATTTCTAATCACACATGGTATCTGTCCAATGGCCACCTGCCATGGGGACACTCATCCTTTTCTGATCACGTACCACATGCATTATCTCGCTCTGCACCTTGCCTCGACCATCAATAACTCTGGTCACATGAATCCGTACCGCAGGTTTCTATATCCAGTACTCTAACTGCTCTTGAACAAATCTCGGATCCCCTCAGCAAAATACCCGCTTCTCCCCCACTTAGGGTTCGAACCATTGCCAATTGGTGCACTAACATTGTATCCCACAAACTGTTTCCATCAATAAATTACCCTTCGAATGTGCTACGCAACGCTTGATGATCTCCCCGATAGAGATCAAGCAACACCAAACACTCCGAATCACATATGAAACCCTCGGAACTTATCATCATGATTACCTATAGTCATTCAAAATCTCATACCGTCCCACCACCGAACATCCCAACTGTCCAGTATTAACCATGACTCTCAGTCTGGAAATAATGAGTTATCCTACTCCTCATCCTCGACTCTTCAACCAACGTTCCATCATGTGAATTATCATAAGAATAGAGACCTCGTTTCCATACTCGATACCCAACATAGATCACAAGAGCCACCACCCTGATATACCCCTTCTATCCACCGAAAACTGCTAGTAAAAGTACTTTTCCCCGAACAAGGCACCTCCATGTTCTTTTCCATCTTAGTTCCACTATTAACTCTTTCCTGGTATAATGATACCTCACAACAACCATGCTGCCCAATTACTCTGGTGAAAAGTCACCACACTTGCTACCCCACAGGGTTTACCTCCAACTCAAAAACTCATATCCCCTCTGTTACTCATAGAAAATAGCACCGTACGGTCACGGGAAGTGGCATTCCCACTATTGGCCGATTCCTTAATTCCAACCGTACTCCTCCATAGCTCACCATCTTCTACTCATCACTAAGTCTTGCGACTCCAAATGGCATCTCACCAAAAATCCCTCAGAAACTAACTCTGTTTCCCTCTCAAGGTATGCTCCATCGAAACTTATTCAATATGGCCCTCTGGCCCCATACTCTTTCATATCTGATCTTAGTCTGACCTACCACGTGAGAATAACTGGTAGACCAGAAGCACTAATCATCATGAGTCTTGGTACTCAAACCATGTTCTCTCTTCTCAATCCGCCTCTAGTCATGGTACTCGAACCATGACATCACCTCTCAATCTTCTACTTAGATCTTCCAAAATGCTCCCTGCATCAAGTATGGGTCCTCTGCTTTCAGTAGTATGGGCCCATACTACCTGCCACATCTACCCATACTTTCCACACAGACCATCCCATATTTCCTAAGTAGTTGCTCAACCTTCTCGTTCATCCATCCCGTTACATGTGTTCGCTCCCTAGCGAAATGGTCTACCTTGTCAGTGCACTCATCTGACCACGGTCACCCCTAGGCTCTTCCCAGGTCCTCGTACTTCTCTGCCATCAGCTGCTGAAGAACTCCTAATGATGCCAGTCAGCTACCTCTTGAATATCATCATATTCACTTAGTAGTTGAATCCCATCGCCGAGAGTTCCAAAAAGCACAAATCAAGCAGCATTCGGGCATCGAATAATCTATATCAATACGTATAACCACTCTAGGTTACAACTCCGCTTGTTATACTCATACTAAAAAGATATCACCGCGCTCAAGCAACTCCACCCCTCGTGGGTATCTGACTAATCTCTCAGTAGGCTCCTCACATGCTTATCTAGGTATCTCTCCTAGATTACTCCTCTATTCAAATCCCTCTCTAAAAAGGATTCCTTCTAGATACTTTTACTCCGCACATACTCGAAAGCAAATCACATATAGCAGTAAATCCTAGGCTAAGGCATAACAAATCAGGCCACTCTACTACTCAATATGAATACCTAGCCTACTCTAGCATGCATAATATCTCATAACACATAACGTAAGGGTACTTTGGGAAATCACCGTTCGGGCGTTGGCTGATTGTACACACTGATCTTTTCCGCTTTCTCTTGAAATCTTTTACTCATTATGGAAAAATAATTTCTTTTTGAAAACTTTTCTCAAATCCTCAGTTTGAGTCCAGATATGCCCGAAGGTGTATCTGAATCCCTCAAACCAAGGATCTGATACCAACTTGTAACACCGAAGTTTTCAAACAAAATTTTACATTTTTAAAACTCATAATCACATAAAAATAATTCTCAAAATCACAAGGGTCGACATCATAACATTTTTCAAAATAGTTTTGAAAAGTAATTATTCAAATCCGTGATCCTCGTTCATGACTCTTTTCTCTTGTGTGTGTGTGTACAATCGAGCCGCCACCTTCCCGCGATCCTGATAAGAACCTGAAATACATAACACATAACACGGTAAGCACGAAGCTTAGTGAGTTCCCCGAAATACCACATACAACATACTAGCCACTCAAGGCTATAACACAAAGATGCCTTCCGGAAAATGTGTCTCAGTGGATCTTCCAGCCCCACACCTCCGGTAGACCTTCCGACCCTACCATGATTTGCCTTCCGGCACATAACTCTAATTGCCTTCTGGCCATAAATCTGATTGCCTTCTAGCCATAACTCTGATTGCCTTCCGGTCATAACTCTGATTGCCTTTTGACCTCATATATCGTTGGACCTTCCGATCCAGTCTGGTTGAGCCTTTCGGCCTCAATAATCATTGGACCTTCCGGTCCGGTCTACAAAAGCACATAGCGTAATATCACATAGACAAGATGCATAACTCAAACAAGCACATACGACCTTCCGGTTACATATAAATACCACTCCAGGTAACATATAGTGAGAAGACTCACAGCGGGTGATGAACAATCCCTATAAACGTTACTGTCACGCACCAACCTCTAACTCAGTGCCAACCCCACAATTATCCTAATTAGGAACTGGTTCTCAACTCTCGCTCATTAGGTCTAAAGGTAGACCACTAACCAGCCCATCAATGACCTAAAACCCATTGGGCCCACCAAGGCCCAATAATAAATGGGCTCTCCCGAGGCCCAACTCTCTCACATCTAATGGCAAGCCCAACCCAAGAGCCCAAGGCATACTTATAATATTTCTCTACTTAAAATCTCTAATACACAAGCCTAAAGATTTGGGCCCAACCCTTAAGGCCCATAATAAAGTCTAGTCCAAAAGCCCAAGAGAGGTTACGCGGGGCGTACATCCATTGGTACGCGCAGCGTACATACTCATCCATGATACTGATCGGGGCACCAACCCAGTACGCGGGGCGTACTAGGATTTATGTTGGGCGTACGCCCAGTTTTGCTTTAGTCCTTTTTATTGGTCTTTACCCGTTAAGACCTTAACTCATCTCTTGGATCTAGACTCCTTAATAGCTTTCATTCCATAAAGTCAGGGACTTTAAGCCTTTGCATGGATGATGTGGTCTCAAACACACACAACACTCATTCTCTTATCTAGTTAAGCCGTTATCTCATGCATGACTTGATTCTCACACCCAATATCTCATTTTTGTGGAACCACTCCATCAAAAACACTCAAAAGGACAGATGATGGGTTCTGGAGTTTAACAACTCATAAAGCTTCAGGCTTTGGGACCAAAAACCCTAAAATGGACCATACTATGCACAAATCAAAAGGAATACGAAAGCTTTGAGCTTTATACCTTCAATTGATGCTCCATCCTCATAAAAGCTTAGATCCAAAGCCTGGACTCCAACTCCTTCCCCTTTAATGCTCCTTCTTCACTCCAAGGACTCATAAAGTTATCCCAAAGGCTCTCACGCACTCACAAGCTCATATGGACGAAGGCTTAGGCTTTATAGAGGGTTTGTTCTCTGAGAAGGCGGCCAAGAATGAGGCCATCTCATTCTTTATATAGGGTCACTTAAAATGCTAATTTTTTCATTCACAACCTAATACACCCAACATTCCTCTTGGTACGCCCAACGTACCAGGTGGTCCTTGCGTCCATTCCACGCTCATAGGTACGCTAAGCGTACCCATACTTACGCCCAGCGTACGCGCTTGCCACCCATTTCTTAATAAGGACTAAATTTGCCATATCTTCCAAACTATCATAGCTTCTTTGTTACAAATCTTATTCTAGCGATTCTTACTTCCACGGAAAGGTGACGAGAAGCTCTACGCGTCTATGAACTTGTCACAGCCTCAAGGCTCTACGAACTGAAGCTCAAAACTCATATTTGATTAAATAGGATGTTACAATAATAGTAAAAATTACCTCTTGGGGTTCCTGGTTTATCATTTAATTATTCTATTTTAAATGCGATGTTACATTATGAAGATGAATCTCAAAGCAAATCTTCTGAAATCGTGAAAGTAAAGACATTTTGTTCTGTTGGAACTCAAACGAATGATTTTTCTTGTTCTGATGATGTTTTTAAAGGATTGGTTCCTTACAGAAAGCCAATAATTCAAGATGTTCAAATTTACCAAACTCATATGGAATGTGTTCAAAAGTCTTCAAATGTTCAGATTCAGAAACTTGAAGCGATTGTTCAGATCCAAAATTCGTTTGTGAAGCCTAGAAATCAGAAAAGAAAGAAGAAAATAAAGGAGAAGAAGAGTAAAATGAAGAAAGTTTGGATGCCCAAGGTACAAGTTCCTCAAGCTTGTGAAAAGGTTTAAAAAAGTGAAGTCAAACATGTTCAAAGAAACTTCATTACTCATTTTTCTTCAGATAAAGATGTTAGAAATTGGAGAAAAGAGAATAGAATATTTGGTTGGTTTAATTATGTTTTTGGAAATTTTTATTTTCCAACTATAAAGCGGGTATTATTTTCAGAAGATAATCGATTTTCTTCAATTAACTGGGTGTGCAAGAGATCAACTTTAATGTTGAATCTTAAATGGGTACCAAATGTCTCATAAAAGTTTTGTTTTAAGTAAATCAAAAAATTGGACAAAATCTGGTGAAATATTGTGAAAATTAAGTCAAATATATGAAATTGTGTTGAAAAAATCAATTTATATTGTTTTTCTAATGGTTGGAAATGACAAAATGGTGAAAAGTTGAAAAAGTTGGTGAAAAATGACATTTTCTGTAAAAAGAAGGCTACCATCTGACACATTTAAGCGAAAGGGGTGCAAATTGTTCGTGTACTGCAAACAGAGGGTCAAATTCGGAATTATTGCAAAAAATATGTTACTTTCGGAAATTGGGTTAAAACTGCGAGTTCATTGAAACTTTAAGGGTTACATTCGGAATTAAATACAAATAATTAGTTTCGGAATTAAGGGTGACATCTGCCATATCCTTCAAACTTTAAGGGTCCCTTTCGCTAATGTAAAGTCACGATTGGATTTACAGTTCGTCTCCGGCAGTTCGCGTTCGGTTTGGTGTTCAGTATTTTCAAGCCATTCGGAAACGGAAGCATCAAATTCGGAATTTATTGTTAATCTCCGAATCGCTCCAAACGCTCGGAGGCGATCTGAGTTCTGCGATCGGAGTTCTAGGAATGAATCAGAATCGGAGTTGATGCGTTGGGAGTTCTAGGCTCGGAAGGAATCGGCTTCGCAACTACAAGACTTTCAGGATCGGAGTTTAAGCGTTCGGAGGTTGCAATCGATTCGCAATCGGTGATTCAGTCTCAAAATCAGAAATCGTAATCGGACTTAAAGTGTTCCGAAAATTCATGTCGGTTTCAGTTTTGTATCTCATTATCAAATTCGATATCAGAAGAGTTCGTAATTTATAATCCCATTCGTAATTTAATTGGAAATTGGAACCTGAATGAGGACGAATTTCTATTTTGACTTTCTAAGTCAAAGAAAGAACGAGATGTTATTCGTTTCTCAGTTAAAAAGTGAAGAAGATGAATGTTTTACAATTCCGGTCCCCCCAGTTTGAGCAAATTGACAGTTTCAATCTACTTTCACAAGTCATTACAAATTTTATGGGTTTTAACCATTTTAATTCTTTCTTACCAAAATATTTTCATTTCTTATCATTTTCTTTTGTCTTATTCTTTTCAAACCCTTCTAAATAAATTGCTTATTATTCTATTCTTTTTTTCTAATATTTAAAAAATTGAATAAATACAAAATTAATTATTGTTATTTTTTTGGTATTAATTTTTTTTGGAATTGCGAATTTTCTACAAGGATTTATTTCATCAAATCTGATGGGTTTTGAAATTTTCTCTCGTTTTGAAGACCCCATGTGCTGATGAGTCTCACAATTTAGGGGGAGAAATGCCAAGAAGATCGAAAATCGTGATCTTCATCAGTTTCAACATCTAGGGGAAGATTGTTGACTATTTGAGATATTTATACTGATTTGGCATGTTAGGTTATTTAGAGAAACCTTTTTAGGGTTAATCGTTTTGTTATTCCCTACGGTGCCTTTACAGTAGAAGTTCTTCATCGAGCTCTTCTAAGGCATTGGTTTTATATATTTGGTGAATATTTTATGTTCCATATATGTAATGCCCGTGTTTCTAGTCTAAACATTAATGATGATGTAATAGTTTAGGTCAACCTTTGTAACTTATTTTTGAAATAATAAAGATGTATTATTTGATTATTATGTGTTTATTGCTGAATTATTATGATTTAATGAATTAATGATAAAATAAGCATCAAAAATAAATGTTAGATAATCCCAATCTATGAAGAAAGTTGTAGTGGTTGAAACAAGGATTCCGAATATATAAATAATACCGAAATCCGAGTTATAACAAAGAAGTTATGACTTGTCGAAGTATCGCGACAGAACCGACACGACGCTGTATGATGTGAAAAGTGAATTTACGATAAAGTATTTTTTTAGCCTTAGTGATCTAAATGAAAGTCGTAGTATTCGTTAAACCGAGAGTGTGCATAAAAAGAATGTCCAAATCTGACTTTGTATGAGGAAGTTATAAATTTTCTAAGATTTGGCATAACAGTATGCAGCCCGAAACTCAAATTTTAGACCGAGTGAATTTTAGCCAAAACAACCTAAATGAGAATCGAAGATCTTGTCAATTATAGTTTAACGGTAAAAAGACATATGAAAACGGACATCGAATGAAGAAGTTATGAATTTTTAATGGACTTGTCATGTCCCGACCAGTTTAAATATAACTTTAAAAATAAAGTCAAAATTATCCAACGGAGTCTAAATGAAAGTTGTAGGGCACAGTCATACCTACTCGTGGATATAAAGAACGTCAAAAACGGAGTTCGTATGTGAAAGTTATGAATTTTTGAAGTTTAGGGCACAAACTTCGAGGTTGGTCCGGGGGAGTACGCCTAGCGTACTCGTGTAAGTGTTCCGAAGTCCGTCACCCTCCCTACTCCTTCGCATGAGAGCCACGTATCGTTGCCTTGACATGTCTGAGCTAATCCACTTCGTACGCCCAGAGTACGAGGTTACGCCCAACAAAGAGGTGTGTGAGGCAGTAGGCCCCGCATACTTGAGCCGTACGCCCCACGTACTAAGGTGCTTCAGTCTCTTATAAATAGGAACTAAAGCCAGCTGAATATTGTTTATAAATATTCAATCCTTTCACCCTCTACTTTCTTATATATTGCAAAAATTATCCCCAATCCTATTTTATCATCTTAGCATCATAAGCAAACCCCAAAGAGCCCAAAGATTCCGAGAAAAAGAGTTTTCGAAGCGAAACTCTGTCTACGTGAAGCTCGCTTTTTGAGAAAACATTCTTGTTTCATTGAAGAATATTTTTTTAAGAAATGAAGTGTTGCCTGATTATCGTTAAATCAGGTGAGTATATAGTCATATTCATCTTACACATAGATATGAAGTATTTTCTATAAAATATGTGCTATGTGTAATTATATTTGTGTTTATTTGAGATGGGTATTGAATAGATGTTTTATACAAGTTTTAAATTATATATATATATATATATATATATATATATATATATATATATATATATATATGTAACATCCCGAGTCCAGGAGTGCAAGTTCGGAGTTCAAAGTGTAACTTTGAAGGGTAACTCAGTGAGTCCATGGGTGGACTCAGCGAGTAGGGTCGCATGTTAAGTGGCCAACTCGGCGAGTAGGCTGTGCGAAGAAAACCCTAATTTCGGGGAATGAGCCCTATATAAAGGACATTATACCCTCTCCCCACCCTCCTTACCTTCCCTTGAAGTCCAGAAAACCCTAGAAACATGATTGTGAAGGATTTGAGTGCATTTGAGCCTTGGAGAAGACAGTTGGAGGAAGATCTTAGAGAGTTAGGAGGCTTGGAGCAAGGGGCTTTGCTTAGATTCGGATTTCCTTGCTGTTGGGGGATTCTCTTTGAGGTATTATCTCGTTTTTGGGCTGCTATTCATGTAGATTCATCATTTTTGGGTTGTATGGAAAGTTTGGCTTGTGGTATTTAGAGTTTGAAGGTTAGATCTGAGGTTGCTACCTCATATCTAGAATGGAGAAGGTCTAGAGTGCGTTAAAGTCCCTGTTATTGAGTGATTGATGAAGCCATCTTGTCCCAAACCCTAGCCCTAGAGTGTAAAATGCCTAGATCTCTTTGGATTCACGTAAAGTTTACCACTTTACGTGATGGAAGGGTTGTAGAAGGGTAGATCTACGTTTTGGAGCAATTGCATGACTTGAAAGGCTTCTGTATGGGTTAAGAACAAGTGGTACTCGGCGAGTCACAAGGGTGTACTCGGCGAGTTGCTTGAAGGCGCGTAGGAACTCGACGAGTTTGAAGAACAACTCGGCGAGTTGGTTGAAGATAGCCTTGGACTCGGCGAGTCTGTTCTTGAGGTATTAGCCTTTCTTGGTTAAGCTAAGAATCGGTGAGTCAAGGGATGACTCAGTGAGTTGGAAGGGGGTCCCTTTTCAGTATTGAGGGACCCGGCGAGTCAGCGAGTAGGTTGACTTTGACCAAGAGTTGACCAGTTGACTTCTTAGGGCATTTTGGTAATTGTTGGCTTTTGTTTTGAGTTCAGTGTTGGTGCTAGCCAGTGGTGGAGATCGTGTCAGCGGTCGGAGCATCTCGGTTTTATCTTTCCAGTCAGCAGTTGCGAGGTGAGTTATCCTCACTATATCTGTAACGCCTGTGTTTCCGGGCTTGCCATTTTTAGCAATGTAATGGTCTAGGTTAACCTTTGTAACCCGTTTTGAAATAATAAAATTGTATTATTTGAGTATTATGTGTTTTGTGCTTAATTGCTTAATTATGTGGTTTGATTAATTAAGAATAAAAATAAGCGTCAAAATTTAAGTGTATAATAAACTTGATATCTTTAGATAATGTTGTAGTAGTTGAAACAAGGTTTCCGAAGATATAAAGAATGCCGAAATCCGAGTTATAACGAGGAAGTTATGACATGTCGAAGTTTCGCGACAGAACCGGCAACGCTGAATAACGTAAAAAGTGAAATTTACGTTAAAGCGATATTTAGCCTTAGTGATCTAAACGAGAATTGAAGATCTCGTTGTTAGTATCAAAGCGATAAAAAGTTAGGCGAGAACGGACGTAAAACGAAGAAGTTATGAATTTATAATGAACTTTTCTGTCCCGGCCTATTAAAAATAAATAATAAAAATAAAATCAAAATTAGCCGACGGAGTCTAAACAAAAGTTGTAGAGCGTAGTCTCACCTTTCCGTGGATATAAAGAACGTCAAAAACGGAGTTCGTATGAAGAAGATATGAATTTCCGAAGTTTATTAATTAATTTGTATTTATTTTTAAATCAAAATTCGGAAGCATTATCCGAAGGCGAGTCACAGGTCTGATCCAACTTACGCGCCGCGTAAGTGAGTACGCCCCGCGTACTCCGAAGAGTGTCGACACTTCGGATGACGCATGCGCTTACGTTTCTGAGGCACGTACGCCCCGCGTACGCATGTACGCCCCGTGTACGAGAGGCTTCCAGCCTCCTATAAATAGGATGCGAGGGGTCCGGGTTTAATTATTAATTTCCTCTTGTTTTTTGTGCCAAAGCTATGCGTTTTTACCCCCGAAGCCACCCCGAAGCCCCGGTAATATTCCCGAGTCCCGAAGTGAGTCCCGAGATCCCGAAGATCCCGAGAAGTGCGGTTTCCGAGCCGAAGCTCTGCGCGCGAGAAGTTCGATTTTCGTAGAGATCTTCCAGATCTGCGGAGGATTACTACTTCTGCAAGCCGTAGTGCTGTCCGATCATCTTCTGATCAAGTGAGTGTATACTACCTTTCATAAACGCAATAATAATACAAGTATGGTTTGAGTGTATTAAGTTTATTGTAGTTTATACGTGTGAATGCGTTGTTACTTTCTCCTAACGTATAACTATAAAATATTTTATACGAGATACGTGTTATGTGTATATTTTGTTGTTAGGGGTGTGAATGTATATTCACTTTCTTCTATCTTACAGATATGATTATTTCTATATGAAACACGTGTTATGTGCGTGTGCCTCATCTGTTATATGGAAAATGTTTTGATCAAGCATGCTATAAAGGTTTTGAAAATATGTATAAAATGTATGTTTTTATCTACTAATATGTTGGGTAGAACATGGGTAGATAGTTGGTGTGTAATAAACAGATGAGAGGCCTCGTTGTTGTTTGATCCAGTCATCTAGCGGAATTTAGATGACGACCACGGACTTTTCTAGACAGTCCAGTGGAACGCTAGGAGGCTCATGACCTGTAGGTGTTAATGAACTTGGGTGTTCATTCGCTGTATTCCATCCCCCTCATGGTTGCCTTATTTGACTTATATTGCTGAGGAAACGCCGCAGCATGTATTGTCACCCCGATGAAAATATTCTTAGATTAGGTCCCTTGTGTTAGTTATTTTAGGGACGTAAAGTGAGAATAATGGGAATGGGTAACTGGGTTATTGTTGGTTGATAATAATTAATTTAATTATTTATTGTGGGTTGAAAACCCTATATGCTCACCAGGCTCCCAAGCCTGACCCACTCAGTTTTATTTGTATTACAGGAAGTGGCGGAAGGGCATGAGATGGACAAACCATCAAGTTGTTTTGTTTACAAGTCTGCATATGTTTATATTTGTTATATGACTTGTAATGTATTCGTTTATGCTTATTGGTCTGTATCGGAACATGACACCCCGAGTTTTGATTATAATGAAAATACATTTCTTTTATGAAATGCTTTGGTAAACATTGTTTTATCATGTTTTGTTTTTGGGAACAAATTCCGCAACTCTTTCAAATCAAAAGGATTTACTCTGAAAATATTTAAAAGCATAAATGAAAATCGGTCTTTTCTGGCCGAGATTTTGGGGATGTCACAGTTGGTATTAGAGCATTAGTTTAAGTGAACTAGGAATTTGTAGGATTTCTAGACTTAAACTTAGAATGCTAAGTGGAATTTTGAGATGTGTGTCTGTTATGTTTTAGACACGAGCACTAGTTTATTTTAGGAAAGTTGCCTAAAATGCTTTTATGTGCTAAATGTTATATGTTGCCATATATGATATTATTTGTTCGGATCTATGGTCTGTTGCCGACCGGATCTAGAAACTTTATGTGTGTAGGATTCTAAGTGTACATCTACGATATTAGAACTAGCATGTAAACGTTTCGGAGTGATAAGGATGATTTGAATATCTATCGTGAATAGGGATCTAATTTCACCTTATTCGGTGTGTAGATCAAAAATGGTGAGAACAAGAAGTGGAGTTGGAAATGCTGATGAAAACAGGAATCAACCACCAGTGATTGAACAAAGACCTGTTGTAGCAGCAGCACCTGAGCCAATAACCATGGCTGGTGTGCAATTGATGATTCAGACGATGTTGGATCATCAGATGGAGGAAACTAGACGGTTGCTTCAACAAAATCGTGAAGAACTGTCGATTTGTGTGGAAGAGCCTGAATTAAATGAAGGGCACTCGGAAGGTGGAAACTTCAGTGGATCAGTTGGTCAAGCCAACCCACCGATTGTTAGGCAAGACAACCGCGATGGAAGGAATGATGGAATGGGATGCAAGTACAAGGACTTTTTGACTTGCAAACCATCGACCTTCAATGGAAAGGAGGATCTGATTGGGGTTATGGATTGGATCTCCGAAATGGAGCTAGCCTTCATGACGTGTGGCTGCAGAGGTAAGTTGCAAACTATCTATGCTGTGCGTCAATTCCGAGGTGGAGCCGTTGTTTGGTGGAACACTCTAGGGAAGACTTTGAGCCCTAATGAGCCACTGCAATTGTCATGGGCAGAGTTCTTGGTGCAGTTTAAGCACAAGTTCTGCTCAGCTCAAAATCTGTTGGAGTTGGAGAACAAGTTCCTGACATTAACTAAGGGCAGCATGTCAGTAGATGAATACACCAATAACTTCACCGATAAGATGGAGTTTGCCTTGCGTATCGTTCCAGACGAGCTGACTAAGGTGGATCGGTATGCGAAGGGACTTCCATGGGAGTACGAGGTGCCAGTACGCCAGACACTTACTCTAGAGGCAGTTATCTGGGCTGCCAAGTCTGTTGAGAACATGATAAAAGGGAGAACCACCAACAAGGTTGAGGTTGGTGAGAAGAGGAAGTTTGAGGGAACATCTGGTTCCGGTAAGAAAAGTAAATTTTCGAAATCTGATTCGAAAAGGTTTGGTGGGGGAAAAGGAGGGGAAGCGAAGTGGTGTGAAAAGTGTAAGAAAAAGCACTTCGGGAAATGTAGCGAGGATGTAACTTGCTACAAGTGTGGAAAGGTTGGACATTTTGCCAATGAATGTCCGAACAACAAAAGGATGTGTTTTGGTTGTAATGAAGAGGGGCATATTTTGAAAGACTGTCCGAAGAAGAAGGAGGTAGCTAAGCCCAACATTCCACCAAAGCCGAAGGCGAGAGCATTCCAGATGACACTGGAAGCTGCTAAGGATGAAGCTGATGTCGCTTCAGGTACCTTTCTCGTTAACAATTTGCCTGCCCAAATTTTATTTGATTCTGGAGCCAACTACTCCTTTATATCGCATGAATTTGGTAGAAAACTAGCTTTGCCTGTTGATAGACTAGATAATGCTTTATTAGTCGAAGTTGCTAGTGGCAAGTTTGTACCTGTTAGCCATCGTATGAAAAACATCTTAATCGACTTGAATGGGAATAAGTTCCGCGAGGAATTATTGCCTATCGAACTTAATGGTTTCGACATCGTGTTGGGAATGGATTGGCTCAGCGCCAATGATGCCGAAATTTTATGCAAGAAGAAGATAGTTAAAGTAAACCCGCCTGGAAAAGAATCGTTTATGGTGTATGGGGACAAACGCCGAGTGAATTCTGGGATCATTTCCCTAATGAAAGCCAGAAAGTGTTTGACCAAGGGATGTACATCATATTTAGCATTCGTTATTGATGCTAAGAAGGAAAAGAAGGTGATGCAGAGTATTCCAGTGGTGTGTGATTATCCGGAAGTATTTCCCGAAGATCTTCCTGGATTACCGCCTGATAGACAAGTAGAGTTTAGAATAGACTTGTTACCAGGAACCACGCCAATAGAAAAAGCACCTTATCGATTAGCACCAACGGAGATGAAGGAGCTGATGATGCAACTTCAGGAGTTGTTGGACAAAGGTTTCATTAGACCTAGTTCATCACCCTGGAGAGCTCCGGTGTTATTCGTGAAGAAGAAAGATGGAAGTATGAGAATGTGCATTGATTACAGAGAGCTGAACAAGGCAACAATAAAGAATAGATATCCGTTGCTAAGGATTCATGACCTATTTGATCAATTGCAAGGTTCGAGCTATTTCTCGAAGATCGATCTTAGGTCAGGATATCATCAGCTGAAAGTAAGAGAGCAGGATATAGAGAAGACTGCGTTCAGAACTAGATATGGACACTACGAGTTCTTGGTTATGTCGTTTGGACTAACCAATGCTCCGGCAACATTCATGGATTTAATGAATAGGGTTTGTAATCCGTTCCTTGATAAATCCGTGATAGTGTTCATCGACGACATTCTGATTTACTCGAAAAGCCAGGAGGAGCATGGCAGACACTTGCGAGAAGTGTTAGAAGTCTTGAAGAAGGAGAAGCTGTATGCTAAGTTCTCCAAATGTGATTTTTGGATTCATGAAGTCCAATTCTTGGGTCACATGGTCAACCAAGAAGGGATAATGGTTGATCCAGCAAAGATTGAAGTTGTAATGAAATGGGAACAACCGAAAAGTCCCACGGAGATTCGAAGCTTTTTAGGATTAGCCGGATATTACCGAAGGTTTATTCAAGGCTTTTCTTCGATTGCTACTCCATTGATAGCTTTGACCCACAAAGGAGCTACTTATGCTTGGAGTGATAAGCATAAAGAAGCATTCGAGAAGCTAAAGAAGAAGCTATGCGAGGCACCGATACTTTCTCTACCCGATGGAGTTGAAGACTTCGCTGTTTATAGCGATGCGTCTGGGGTTGGATTGGGTTGTGTTTTGACCCAAAGAGAAAAGGTGATAGCATATGCCTCTCGACAGCTGAAAGAGCATGAAAAGAACTACCCGACTCATGATTTGGAGTTGGCAGCGGTAGTTTTCGCTCTGAAAATATGGAGGCATTACCTCTATGGCACAAAGTGCAAACTTTTCACTGATCATAAGAGTCTCCAATATCTCTTTAATCAGAAGGAATTGAATATGAGGCAACGACACTGGCTAGAATTACTCAAGGACTACGATTGTGAGATACTTTACCATCCCGGTAAAGTTAATGTTGTTGCTGATGCTCTCAGTCGGAAAGTCAATCTTGAAAGGAAAGGCCAAGAGCGTTGAGAATTGAAGTTGTCTCGACCATTATGGAAAGTATAAAGAAAGCTCAAGAGGAAGCTTCTGAGAAAAATGACCGAAAGGAGGAACGTTTGGGTAAAACGTTGGTGTTTGGTACAAACGGTCATGGACTGAAGGTATTCCAAGATCGTATTTGGGTACCTAAGTCAGGAGGAATTAGAGATCTTCTGATGGAAGAAGCTCACAAGACCATGTATTCGATTCATCCCGGTAGCACTAAAATGTATAGGGACCTGAAACCCTACTACTGGTGGCCGACGATGAAGCTTGATGTTGCAAAGTATGTGGCCGAGTGTGTGACTTGTGCGAGAGTCAAGACACAACATCAGAAACCTTATGGGAGTTTAGAACCTTTACCTGTGCCTATGGGTAAGTGGGAAGACATTGCTATGGATTTTGTCACTAAACTACCCAGAACAAAGAATGGTCACGACATGATTTGGGTGGTCGTTGATCGATTCACTAAGAGTGCGCATTTCATAGCAGCCAGGGAGAAATGGTCTATGGAAAAGCTTGCGAATTCTTATGTGAAGGAAATTGTGAGGCTTCACGGTGTTCCGCTAACAATTGTGTCGGATCGTGATAGTCGTTTCACCTCAAGGTTTTGGAAATGTCTACAAGAGGAAATGGGTACCAAGTTATGTTTAAGTACAGCTTACCATCCGCAGACTGATGGTCAGAGTGAAAGAACGATACAAACACTTGAAGATATGCTGAGAGCATGTACCTTGGAATTCTTAGGTAATTGGGATGAACATTTACCTTTGGTAGAATTTTCCTATAATAATAGTTTTCACTCGAGCATTAAGATGGCACCTTACCAAGCTTTGTATGGACAAAAGTGTCGTACGCCGTCTTGTTGGCTTGAGGCTGGGGAAAAGCAGTTTATGGGACCGGAGATGGTTCATCAAACTGCTGAAAAATTGAAAGTAATTAGGGAAAGAATGTTAGCGGCTCAGGATCGTCAAAAGAGCTATGCTGACAAAAAGCGAAGACAGATAACTTTTGAGGTTGGGGATTCGGTTTTGCTTAAAGTCTCGCCGTGGAAGGGACTTATAAGATTTGGTAAAAGGGGAAAGTTGAGTCCAAGGTTTATTGGACCGTTTAAAGTTCTTCAGAGGATTGGGAACCAAGCTTACAAGCTCGAATTACCCGAAGAACTGAATGGAATTCACAACACTTTTCATGTGTGTTATTTGAGGAAGTTCACGGGAGAAGTTCCCGATATAATTCCAATTTCCGAATTGAGAATTGATGAGAACAAAAGGTTGATTGAAGAACCAGAGGCAATTGTTGACCGAAAGACTAAGAAGTTGCGACACAAGATGGTCGAGTTAGTTCTTGTCCGATGGAAACACACGAATGGGCCGAATCTCACCTGGGAGACGGAGAGTGACATGTTGAGTTGCTATCCGCATTTGTTTGTTGATGTGTGATTCCGGGGACGGAATCATTCTAAGGTGGAGAGAATTGTAACGCCTGTGTTTCCGGGCATGCCATTTTTAGCAATGTAATGGTCTAGGTTAACCTTTGTAACCCGTTTTGAAATAATACAATTGTATTATTTGAGTATTATGTGTTTTGTGCTTAATTGCTTAATTATGTGGTTTGATTAATTAAGAATAAAAATAAGCGTCAAAATTTAAGTGTATAATAAACTTGATATCTTTAGATAATGTTGTAGTAGTTGAAACAAGGTTTCCGAAGATATAAAGAATGCCGAAATCCGAGTTATAACGAGGAAGTTATGACCTGTCGAAGTTTCGCGACAGAACCGGCAACGCTGAATAACGTAAAAAGTGAAATTTACGTTAAAGTGATATTTAGCCTTAGTGATCTAAACGAGAATTGAAGATCTCGTTGTTAGTATCAAAGCGATAAAAAGTTAGGCGAGAACGGACGTCAAACGAAGAAGTTATGAATTTATAACGAACTTTTCTGTCCCGGCCTATTAAAAATAAATAATAAAAATAAATTCAAAGTTAGCCGACGGAGTCTAAACGAAAGTTGTAGAGCGTAGTCTCACCTTTCCGTCGATATAAAGAACGTCGAAAACGGAGTTCGTATGAAGAAGATATGAATTTCCGAAGTTTATTAATTAATTTGTATTTATTTTTAAATCAAAATTCGGAAGCATTATCCGAAGGCGAGTCACAGGTCTGATCCGACTTACGCGCCGCGTAAGGGAGTACACCCCGCGTACTCCGAAGAGTGTCGACACTTCGGATGAGCATGCACTTACGTTTTTGAGGCACGTACGCCCCGCGTACGCACGTACGCCCCGCGTACGAGAGGCTTCCAGCCTCCTATAAATAGGATGCGAGGGATCCGGGTTTAATTGCTAAGTTCCTCTCGTTTTTGTGCCGAAGCTCTGCGGTTTTACCCCCGAAGCCACCCCAAAGCCCCGGTAATATTCCCGAGTCCCGAAGCGAGTCCCGAGATCCCGAAGATCCCGAGAAGTGCGGTTTCCGAGCCGAAGCTCTGCCCGCGAGAAGTTCGATTTTCGTAGAGATCTTCCAGATCTGCGGAGGATTACTACTTCTGCAAGCCGTAGTGCTGTCCGATCATCTTCTGATCAAGTGAGTGTATACTACCTTTCATAAACGCAATAATAATACAAGTATGGTTTGAGTGTATTAAGTTTATTGTAGTTTATACGTGTGAATGCGTTGTTACTTTCTCCTAACGTATAACTATAAAATATTTTATACGAGATACGTGTTATGTGTATATTTTGTTGTTAGGGGTGTGAATGTATATTCACTTTCTTCTATCTTACATATATGATTATTTCTATATGAAATACGTGTTATGTGCGTGTGCCTCATCTGTTATATGGAAAATGTTTTGATCAAGCATGCTATAAAGGTTTTGAAAATATGTATAAAATGTATGTTTTTATCTACTAATATGTTAGGTAGAACATGGGTAGATAGTGGGTGTGTAATAAACAGATGAGAGGCCTCGTTGTTGTTTGATCCAATCATCTAGCGGAATTTAGATGACGACCACGGACTTTTCTAGACAGTCCAGTGGAACGCTAGGAGGCTCATAACCTGTAGGTGTTAATGAACTTGGGTGTTCATTCGCTGTATTCCATCCCCCTCATGGTTGCCTTATTTGACTTATATTGCTGAGGAAACCCCGCAGCATGTGTTGTTACCCCGATGAAAATATTCTTAGATTAGGTCCCTTGTGTTAGTTATTTTAGGGACGTAAAGTGAGAATAACGGGAATGGGTAACTGAGTTATTGTTGGTTGATAATAATTAATTTAATTATTTATTGTGGGTTGAAAAGCCTATATGCTCACCAGGCTCCCAAGCCTGACCCACTCAGTTTTATTTGTATTACAGGAAGTGGCGGAAGGGCATGAGATGGACAAACCATCAAGTTGTTTTCTTTACAAGTCTACATATGTTTATATTTGTTATATGACTTGTAATGTATTCGTTTATGCTTATTGGTCTGTATCGGAACATGACACCCCGAGTTTTGATTATAATGAAAATACATTTCTTTTATGAAATGCTTTGGTAAACATTGTTTTATCATGTTTTGTTTTTGGGAACAAATTCCGCAACTCTTTCAAATCAAAAGGATTTACTCTGAAAATATTTAAAAGCATAAATGAAAATCGGTCTTTTCTGGCCGAGATTTTGGGGATGTCACAATATCAACAGGGTCTAAGGCACCAAGGCCGACCCTTTATCGGATTGTAATCCGGGTATTGTTGTTATGTTGCTGTTTTAATATGTTTGCATCCTGGTAGTTAGGATGGTATTCATTATAGACCTGGTTAAGGTCGGTATCCTGGTATATAGGATGATGCTATGCTAGTGACCGTTTAGGTCGGTATCTTTTTTAGAGTATGTTATGTTACGTAATCTGCTAGATCGGTTTGATTGAATATGAATTGTTATATGATTGTATGTTTATGTGCACATGGTTCTTTGATTGGGGTTGGGTTGAGGCGGGACTTGCTTTGTGCTGTAGGCCAACATAACTAGGGCGGACCGGTTATTCCTAAGGCCCAGTGAGCGGTCCGGATAGGCTGTAGGCCCCACGAGGGCGGACCAGACATGCCGAGCCTCGGAGAGTGGACCAGGCCAACTGAAGGCCCGGTGCGGGCGGACCAGTCATACTGTAGACTCAGAGAGTGGACTAGGTGGATTGAAGGCCCGGTGCGGGCGGACCAACCACCCTGCAGACTCGATGTATATGGCTAGACGCGGAGGGTGGACCAGGTGGACTGTTGACCGATGCGGCGGACCAGTCACATAGTAGACCCGATATGCATGGTTGTTCTATGATTCGATATGATATAGCATGTTATGTGTGTGGTATATGTGGTTGGTATTTTGGGGGTATCTCACTAAGCTTTCAGGCTTACAGTTGTGGTTTAATGTTTTTCAGGTTCTTCAAGAGACCATGGCAAGGCAAAGGCGTGATCGTACCGCTCCTCGTGTTTATGTTTTATGATATGGATCCGGGAATACTCTGATAATAAAAGTATTGAAAACCTTTTTGTAATAACATGATTAAAATGGGTTGTTTTTGAAAAGTTAAATTGTGTTGAAATTTTTGGTCGTTACAAGTTGGTATCAGAGCCTTGGTTTGAGTGAATTGGAGGAACATTCGTGTGAATCCAATCTCAAATCAGGGAGAGTTTTTAAAAGAGAATTTAAAATGGTTTTCAAATTAAGTAAAAGGAGGACGTGGAGGTATCATCAGCCGGAGCCAGTAAGTAACCCCAAAATACCATACATGATATTTGTTTTCGAGCTTTGATAGAACAACATGCTAGTACTAGGCTAGGGATCTTCAGGATTTCATGATAATGTTTCCTGTTTTATGATGCCTGCTAGCCTAGGGTTTCCCTCTATATTAGATTTTTAGTGTTCCTCTAGGAGTGAGGATTGAGTGCTTGCTATGTATATTTGTCACTAGGGTGTTGTGGTAGTACTTCATACAAATATGGGTAGGTGTGGAAGGTAGTATGGGCCCGTACTACTGAAAGCACAGGACCCATACACGTATCAGGGAAACTATGACTTCTAGGGTTGGGTTGGGAGTTGATTCTCGGGTTAGTGGGAAGTATCTGAGATTTTGTGATGTTTTTTAGTATGGTGGTCACGAGGCATATTGGGAGTGGATCTGGGTCGGGATCGGGAGTAGGAGAGAGAGGTCAGGGCGAGTTTGTACTGCCCAAGGTTGTTGGTCAGATGAGCACAGGCGAGTTGGATGCTAGGATACGTAAGATCCTACATGATGAGGTTGTTGCGTTGTTCTGGGCCGAGCTGCCGGAACTGTTTGGGTCGATCAAGACCGCCATGGTGGAGTATTTTGATGAGTGTTATGCGGCTCTCACAGAGACGGCTGCCGCGGCAGCTACAGCGGCTGTAGCAGCGACAGGGGAGGAGCTGGTAGAGGTTTCCAATATCGGGACTTCGATAATACGAAGCCCCCTACCTTTGATGGAGTTCAGGACCCAATTGTTGCTATGAGATGGTTGTTAGACATGGAAGGGTGTTTTTTCACATGTTCATGCCCTGTTGATCAGAGGGTGAGGTGTGCTCTGAACCTGTTGAGGCTTGGGGCGAAGGATTGGTGGAGATTGACCACGGGGTCATATTCGGATGCTCAAAGAGCTGCAGTTTCATGGGATCAGTTCCGAGAGATGTTTAGCACTCGTTATGTTCCGCGGGTTGAGAGGGAGAGATTGGATCAGGAGTTCCTTGAGCTGAAGCAGGATTCAAAGTCGGTAACGGAGATCACCAGGATGTTCACTGAGAGGGCGTTGTTTTGCCCCGAGTTTGCTTCGGATCAGGCTCAGATATCCCGATATCTGAGTATGCTCAAGAGGGATATCAGACAGTTCGTGTCTACGCAGAGGTGCGAGACCTTGTTAGAGTTGCAGGAGGCCGCCAGGCGGTGTGAGTTGGGGATTGAGTTGCAGTTGCGAGAGCAGAGGCAGGCTCCGGTGCAGTCGCAGCCGGCGCCGAAACGGTCTAAGACCATCGATTCTAGATTGGGAGATCAGAGCAGCCACACTTGTGGGAAGTGTGGGAAGGGTCACACCAGAGTTTGTCGGTCCGGTGGTGCATGCCGCAAGTGCGGAAGGGAGGGGCACTATGCGAAGGATTGTCAGCAGGCAGTCCCGAGTTGGGATTTGAGGATCTGTTATCATTGTCACCAGGTTGGACACTTGAGGGTCAACTGTCCACAACTTACTACAGGAATGGTGCAGGCTCCAGCACCAGCCACGTTGAGGATCACGAGTGGAGGTCAGGGTGGAGTGGAGCCCCCAAGGGCTCAGGGTCGTGCTTTTCAGCTTACAGCGGAGGAGGTCAGGGCAGTGCCGGATGCTGCTGCGGGTATATTTCTTCTTGTTGTCTTATTATTTTATGATTATTGTGGAGTATTGTTTATCTGCTAGTCTCGTTGCGTGGTTTTCGGTATTGTATTCTTTGATTTTGAGGGTCATGGCATGGTTATGGGCTTAATGTTAGAAATTTCGTTGATTATCATTCATGAGGGTTGGTCGTGGGAATCGGAGTGGTTAGATGAAGATCGAGTTTCTTCGAGTCCGGGGTGATTAGTGTTGATGTGGGATTTATGAAGGTTGCTCGTGTTAGTGGGAATCAGTTCGCGTGTAAGTGTTTGTGTCGGGAAGGTTGTTGAGGAAGGTCGGCAATGGCGACCGGTGGTTGATAGTCAGTGCTCTAAGTGGGGGAGAATTGGAGAATTCTACGGGAAAAATCGATGAGTATGAAAGGTTGTTTAGCTGCATGGATTTCAGTAGTGTCTCGATCAGCCAAAGGCGTAGGCTGGTATGAGTAAGTGGCAGGCGTGGGGGGCGGGATGCAGACCAAGAGCGATTGATTGTGGAAGGCCTAGGATCGGGCCGGGACTAAGTATATGGGATGGAGGTAGAGTTCGGAACCCCTAGAGGGCTAGAACAGTTTGCATGGGAGGAGTTTTCCTGAAGGAGTAACTCGGAATGTTGAAGTGATAATTGAGCGGTCCGGATAGACTGAAGGCCGGTCGGCGTACCAGTCAGGCCAAAGGCTCGGAGAACGGTCCAGCTAGACTGAAGGCCCTGGAGGGCTGTCCAGGTCTGCTGAAGGTTATGAGAGTGGTCCAGTTAGCTGAAGGCCTGGTAAGGCAGTCCAGTCATGCTGAAGACTCTGCGTGTGTTGTTAGATCGGTGCGAGGAAATGGATTGAGTATGTCGCGATATGTTAGCGTTGTAAGGTCTGGCCCCGGATATTGATCACGATTAGTGGAGGTAGTGCATGGACTTGAGAGCTTTCGCGAGTGGATTTAGAGTATGTATGGTGCATGGGATAGCGGTTATGCCATAAGGAAATGGTGTAGTGTTGGGTGAGCACCGTGGCACTTGTGGTAGTGTCAAGGCAGCCAAGTGGATCTCCTTGGTAAGGAAATATGAAAGGAATGTAGCTCCGAGAGGGAGTGTAAGTCACGGAAGTGAAATCAGTAGTGCCATACCTAGAAAACTCCACCCTTCCGAGTCAACTTAGTGAGTGGCATGGTGATCTTGGAGAAAATCCTGATGAATCTCCGATAATAGCTTGCCAGATCTAGAAAACTCCTGATCTCCATTGGTGACCTCGGCACCTCCCAACTCATCACCGCCTCAATTTTGGCCGGGTCGACCAATATCCAATCTGGTTAATAAGATGTCCCAGGAACTGGACCTCTCGTAACCAGAAATCACACTTGGAGAACTTGGCATAATGCCTCTCCGATCTCAAAACCCCTAGGATCTCCCTTAGATGCTCCACATGCTGCCCTCTAGATCTCGAATACACCAAAATGTCATCGATGAATACGATCACCGAGTGATCCAACATCGGTCTGCACACCCTGTTCATGAGGTCCATGAACACCGCTGGTGCGTTGGTGAGCCCGAAAGGCATCACCACGAACTCGTAATGCCCGTAACGAGTCCTAAATATTGTCTTTTGAATATCCGCATCTTGCACCCTCACCTGATGATATCCAAACCTCAAGTCGATCTTGGAAAACCAAGATGCACCCTGCAACTGATCGAACAAATCGTCAATCCTCAGCAACGGGTAATGGTTCTTGACCGTCAATTTGTTCAACTCCCGGTAGTCAATACACATCCGGTGTGAACCATCCTTTTTCTTGAAAAAAAGGATAGGAGCTCCCCATGGTGAACTACTCGGCCGAATAAATCCCTTTCCCAGCATCTCCTGCAGCTGCGAGGATAACTCCTCCATCTCTGGAGGCGTAAGGCGATAGGGCGCCTTGGCGATAGGTGCGGCCCCCGGAACCAAATCGAAACTGAACTCCACCTGCCTCACAGGAGATACGCCCGGCAACTCCTCCGGAAATACATCCGGGAACTCACGCACTATCGGAACCTCTCCCACAGACCTTGGTCTCTCCGACTCAACCCTCGCGTCCATAACATATGCTATGAATCCCTTACATCCCTGATGAAGGCTCTGCCTCACCCTGGCGGCTGAGTAAAATGCTGAACTGGAATGTGTACCCTCGCCGTACACCATAAGAACTCCCCCACTAGGGTCTCGCATGGTCACCAGCTATCGCTCGCAGTCGATGATCGCTCCAAATCTGCTCAACCAGTCCATGCCCACTATGACACAGACATCCCTGATCGCAATAGGGACCAAATCTATCGGAAACTCAACCCCGAAAATCTCGAGTACACAACCAGGAATCACCTCGGTGGCACACACTGCTCTCTTATCCGCTATGGAAACTCTCAGAGGTCGACCCATCACCTCTCGACTAATACTGATGTGTTGGCTAAAGGCCAACGATACAAAAGATCGACTCGCACCCGAGTCAAATAACACTAGAGCAGGTACAGAATTCACAAGGAAGGTACCTACACATAACATAATATAAGCACAATCATCACAGAATATAATAAAACACATGAAAGAGTACATACCGGCCACGACATCGGGCGTTGAGCGGACCTCCTCCGCAGTCAACTGGAAGGCTCTCCCACGTGCCTTCGGTGCCTTAACCTTCACAGGCTGAACATTCGCAGCTCTCATCACAGCAGGGGCTGATCCCGAAAATGCTCCATGCGCTGACCCCCGCAACTGTGGACACTCTACCTTCTGGTGTCCAGTCTGGTTGCAATGAAAACAGACTGAAAACCCTTGGGGCAATCCTTGGCCATGTGCCCCTCCTTGCCACACTTGTAGCAAGACCCTGCTCTGCATATCCCATCGTGACTCTTGCCGCACTTGCCACAAGTGCGGGCCTTCTGGTTCCCAGATCTCGAATCAGCGGGTTTGGCCCGCTTGGCTGCCGGCTGAGACTGAGCCGGCCGCCAATCCCTTCCCTGAGACTCAGCCTCCTCCCTATCTTGGGTCTCCAGCTCTATCTCCCTCCTCCGGGCATTTTCCTGAAGCTCAGCAAATGTCCCGTATGTCGAGTTCGCCACGAACTCACGTATATCCCTCCTCAGAATGCTCAAATATCGGCTCATACGTGCCTGCTCGGAGGACACATGCTCTGGGCAGAACATCGCCCGCTCATGGAACATCCTCGTAATCACCGTAACATACTCAGTACCCTGCTTGAGGGTCAGAGACTCCTGGGCCAAATGCTCCCTCTCCACTTGGGTAATGTACTCATCTCGAAACATAGCGGTGAACCTCTCCCAAGTCACCGCAACAAGCTCGGCAGACGTAAAATGCGCAGTCACAAACTTCCACCAATCCTTCGCTCCCAAGCGAAGCTGGTTCAGCGCGAACTGGACTCTCAAATGCTCTGGAGATGAGCAAGTAAAGAAACACCCCTCTATGTCTGAAATCCATCTCATCACCGCGATCGAGTCCTGGGTCCCGTCAAACTCCAGTGGTTTTGTGTTGCTGAACTCTCGGAACAACAACACATCACCACCCTGCGGTCTAGTCGCAGCTATAGCTACGATGGCCGCAACAACAGCAGCCTCAGAAAGAGTAGCGTATCTCTCATCAAATGTCTCCATCAGAGTGGTCTTGATAGACCCGAACATCTCTGGTATCTCTGCCCTGATGACCGCAGCCACCTCCTCCTGGATGATCCTACGGATCTCCTCATCACCCGAAGTGCTGATCCCTGGTGTGTGGCGCGTCCCAACCATGGTCTCCTTCTGAAATACAACATAATAATATTAGAGACCCTCTTCAAGTATAATCACACTCGATAACTCCACCCTACTCGTTCCTTGGTGCCCAAAGGATTCTTACTTGGACTGCGTACCAACCTGGTATCTTCAGTAGTACGGGCCCAATACTACCGTCCATACGACATTGGCATTCATCCCAAGTCCTCCTCCTTGAGCCTCAAATCCCAAGTACTCTACTCTCTCTATCATGTGCTACTCACTAGCAAAACTCTCATAAGCACCTCATTGCTATCTAAATCACTCTTAAGCATCTCTAGCAACAAAACCCCTAGACTAAGGCATCATATATATCAGGCCACTCTAGTCCTAATAAGAATACCTAGCCTACTCTAGCATGAATATCGTAACTCATCATATAGCATACATAACATATCTAATAATCACTTATTATGAGGGTATTTTAGGAAATCACCGTTCGGGCGCTGGTTGATCGTACACACGGCTCTGCTCTGTTTGTCTCAAACTCTTTTTACTCTTTTTCAAAAATATTATTTTTATTATTAAAAATTTCCTCAAATCCCCAGTTTGATTTCAGATACACCCGACGATATATCCAAATCCCTCAAACCAAGGCTCTGATACCAACTTGTAACACCGTAAAAATTTGAACAATTTTTTTTTCACTTTTGTAACCCATAAAATATCATTTGTAATCATAAATAAAACATTGTATCAACATTTTATAAGTACAAAACCCAAGATCAATATATATATATATATATATATATATATATATATATAAACTCCGGTGTGCGTGTGTACGAATCATGCTGGTGCCTTCCCACGATCATCACTGGTACCTGAAACACTCGAGGCTGTAACTCTGTTGACCCTCAGGTCTAGGTGTCTCAGTGGGGCCCTCCAGCCCCAACTCTCTATGGGCCCTCTGACCCTAACTCTGTGGACCCGAAAGTCCTAACTCTGTGGACCCGAAAGTCCTAACTCTGTAACTATGAATCATGCATAGCACATATCATAATAAATTATAACACATAAGTAACATGCAATTACACTGGCATAATACTCTTAAATACTCTATCACATAACTCTGTTACCACACTAGGTAAAGTATAGTGAGAAGACTCACCTCGGGTATCTCGGTAATCTCTGACTCGGTAACACTGGTCTAACCTCCGCCTAATCAAAATAAATACCGTAGTTATTATAACTCTCAAAGGCTAGACTATGTCCTCTTATGACACTCTCAGAAGGGTAAAATACCATTTTACCCCTCTCACAACTTAAAGGCCCCACAATAGACCATACCCTAAAAGTCAACTCAAAAGTCAACTTTCCGGGTTACGCTGCGCGTACCAGATGTGTACGCTGGGCGTACCCGGCTGCCTCAGGATCAGGGGACGCTACCCAGTACGCGGCGCGTACTGGGATTACGCTCGGCGTACTCCCAGCTTCAGCACCTTAACTCTTTTAGGCCTTAAACGGTTAAGACCCACATCCAACTTTTAGATATGACCATTTCTAAGCCTCTTAAACCATAAAGTCGATGACTTTAAGACTTTGCATGGCTGAATAAGTCACTAGCACCCAAACCATTTCATTCGCTAACCCTAGAAAGCATAGAACTCAAGCATGACCTCCTATCAACGACCAAGATGGGAACTTTATGGATCTAGACCTCAAATACCACTGAAAAGGGACAGATCTCGGACCATGGAGCACCTTACACTCATAAAGTCTCCACCTTTAGGGTTTTTAACCCTAGAAATGGCACATGCAACAACAAACCAAAATGAAGAGGAAAGTTTTCAACTTTATACCTCTAAATGCAGCTCCTTTCCCTGTAGATCTCAGATCTAAACTTGCACTTCAAGCTTTTAGTCTCCACAAGCTCCTTTCTTCCTTCCTCACTAACACACTAAGGCACTATTAGCTCCAAGAACACACACACTCGCTAAGGACGATAGAAGGCTCTCTCTTAGGGTTTTACTCACTGATATGGAGGCTAAGAAATGAGCCTTAGCATCCTTTAAATAGTGCACAACACAAATTTAGGGTTTTGCACCTGGGCCGAGTAAGCCCGGCGTAACCCTTAGTACGCCCAGTGTACCATGGCAATAACGCGTTCTTTTTAGGCGCTTGAGTACGCGCAGCGTACCCCTATGGTACGCCCAGCGTACTCACTTGTTAAACAAAAGAATACTCAAGGGCTAAACATGGCCAAACACAAAGAGCAAGGGTGAAAGAGGAATACCTGAATCTCGGGCTATTACATGTATAGTCACTTTCATCTAACACATAGATATAAAGTATTTTATATAAATTACGTGGTATGTGTGTGTGTGTGTATATATATATATATATGTATACATATGTATATATATATATATATATATTGTTTGTTTATTTGAGATGTATTTTGAATGAATGTTTTATATATGTTTAGAATGATTTAAACTGTATATGTATTTTTATCTAAAAATATGTTGCGTAAAACATTGGTAGATGAAATAGTTGATGTGTGATGAAATAAAATGATGAGAGGCCTCGAAGTTGATAATGTTCCAGTCATCTAGCGGAGTATAGATGATGACCACAGACTTTTCTAGACAGTCCAGTGGAACGCTAGCAGCTTCACAACTTGTAGGTGTTTGTGAACAATGTGTTCACCGGTGTACTCCATCCCCCTCTTGGTTTACTTTCGGACATATATGGCCGAGGAATCCCCTTAGCAGTAGTGTCCATCTCGATGATGATCCTTAGGCTAGGTCCCTTATGATAGGTGTTTAGGGACGTAAAATGTGGATAACGGGAATGAGTAATCAAGGTTATTGTTGTTTAATGAAATTAATAAACTTATTTATTGTGGGGTGGAAACCCTATGTACTCATGAGGCTCCCAAGTCTAACCCACTCAGCTTTTTGTATTACAGGTAGTGGAACAAGAGCATAGTTGGATGACTTGATGAGGGATTTTGGATTATAGGCCAATAGATGTAAATAAATGTTGTAAGGCCTATATTGTACTGTTTATGCTTTTGATATGTATCGATGTTGACTTCCAAGTGTGTAATGAAATGAAAATACATTTCTTATAGAAATGCTTTGATAAATTTTATCATATTTTGAAGTGGGAACAAATTCCGCAACACTTTTCTTTGAAAGATTATTCTGATTTTATTATAAAAGCATAAACGAAATCGGTCTTTTCTGGCCGTGAAAATGAGGATGTCACAGTTGGTATTAGAGAATTAGTTTAAGCAAATTAGGAATTTTTAGGATTTCTAGACTTAAACTCAGAATGCTAAGTGATGGTCATGACATGAGTGTCTATCATATTTTAGACACGAGCACTAGTATATTTTAGGAAAGAGGCCTAATATGCTTTTATATGCTAAATGTTATATGTTTTCTATATATGCTATTATCTGTGCGAATCTATGGTCTGTTGCCAACCGGATCTGGAAACCTTATGCGTTCAGGATTCTAAGCGACTATGATATTAAAACTAGCATGTAATGTTTGTGAGTGATAAGGAGAATTTAAATATCTATTGTGAATAAAGATCTAAATTCGCCTAATTTGGTGTATAGATCAAAATGGCAAGAACCCAAAGTGGAGCTGGAAACGCGAATAGGAATCAAAAACCTCAATCCCAAGTGATTGAGCAGGTGCTGGTAGTAGAAGTTGCACCAAAATCAATCACAATGGTTGGAGTACAAGCCATGATTCAGGCAATGATGGCTGAACAATGGGAAGAAATGAGACAACTATTGTTGAACAACAAGAGTGAACCTTCAATTCCTGTTGAACAAGCTGAACTAAATGACGGACAGTCAGAGGAAGGAAATTACAGCCGTATTGTCAGTCAAGCGGAACCCACAGTGGCAGAAAGGAATAACCCGGAGAGGGAAATCAACAGAGATGGGTGTATGTATAAGAATTTTTTAGGAGCCAAACCACCAAGTCTTTTCGGAAGCCCAAAGTCTATAGAGATTATGGACTGCATCTCTGAAATGGAGATGGTATTTAAAAGTTGCAACTATAGCGACAAGCATAAAACTGATTTTGCGGTCAGACAACTGAAGACTGGAGTTTTAAGCTGGTGGAAGCTATTGGCAGACACGATGCCACGTGGAGAAGCTCTCAAAATATATTGGAAAACATTCATAGAGTAGTTAAAAATGCAGTACTACTATTTAATAGATCTGATAGACCTAAACAATGAGTTCCAAAACTTGAAGAAAGGGAAAATGAACATTGATGACTATGCTACTACGTTTACCGAAAAGATAAAGTTATTTCCTTACCTAGTGCCGAGTGAACTCACCAAGATTGAAAATTTTGCTAACAGATTGCCATCTGACTTTGGCGCAACAATCAAAATGGCAAGCACGTTGAAGGAAGCTGTTAAATCAGCCAAGAATGTTGAGACCCAGTTAAAGGAAAGGGTTCACAAGAGGACAGAGGTTGGTGAGAAAAGGAAGTTCGATGGATCTTTGAGATCCAACAAGAAAAGAAAATTCTCGAAGTCTGGTTTGAGAGGAAGAGGAGGCAAAGAAAAATGGTATGCCAAGTGTAAAAAGAAACATGTTGGGAAATGTGGCGAGGAGGTCACCGGTTTTAAATGTGGAAAGCCTGGGCATTATGCCAATGAATGCACCTTCAATAAGAAAGTATGTTATGGGTGCAACGAAGAGGGGAACATTTTGAGAGACTGCCCGAAGAAGAAAGAGGCAGCAAGCCCCAATCTCCTACCAAAGCCGAAGGCGAGAGCTTCTAGATGACACTGGAAGCCACAAAGGATGCCGCGAATGTCGCTTCAGGTACCTTTTCTTGTAAATGGATGCCTGCCAATTTATTGTTTGATTCCGGAGCAAATTACTCCTTTGTATCATATAAATTTGGTGAAAGACTAGCATTGCCTATAGAAAAACATGATGATATCCTAGTTGTAGAAGTTGCCAGTGGCAAATTCATACCTGTTAGTGATTGCATTAAGAATATCATCATTGACTTGAACGGAAACAAATTCCACAAGGGGTTTTTACCCATTGAGTTGAATGGTTTCAACATCGTATTGCGGATGGATTGGCTTAGCGCCAATGATGTCGAGATACTGTGCAAGAAAAAGATAGTGAGGGTAAACCCGACTGGAAAAGAGTCATTTATGGTGTACGAAGACAAGAGCAAAGTAAATTCTGGAATCATTTCCTTAATGAGAGCTATAAAAATTTTATCTAAAGGATGCACCTCATACTTGGCATTCGTGATCGATGTTAAGAAAGAGAAAAAGGAGATGCAAAGTATACCAGTGGTGTGTGACTATCCGGAAGTCTTTCCCTAAAATCTTCCTGGATTTCCTCCTGATAAACAAGTGGAGTTTCGAATAGACTTGTTGCTAGGATCAACACCAATAGCGAAAGCACCATACCGGTTAGCACCGACAGAGATGAAGGAGCTCCTGATGCAACTTCAGGAGTTGTTGGGCAACAGTTTCATTAGACCTAGTTCATCACCCTGGATAGCATCGTTGTTATTCGTGAAGAATAAGGATGGAAGCATGAGGATATGCATAGACTACATAGAGTTGACTAAGGAAACGATAAAGAACAAGTACCCAATTCCAAGAATTGATGACATGTTCGATTAGCTACAGGCTTCAAGCTATTTCCTCAAAGATCAATCTTAGTTCAGGATATCATCAGCTAAAGGTGAGAGAGCAGCATATTGGGAATATTGCATTCAGAACACGATATGGACACTACAAGTACTGCTTCCGCCTCTCTAGGCTTCGCTATCGCTCATGACTGGTATATGGATCTCTCTATGTAGTGGTTGGCCTTCTAGAAGTTTTGCCAGAAGCGACTAGTCGCTTCCCGAATGCCCCTTTCCTTGCCGCCAAACCACTAGGAGAGTCAGCAAGCTAGCTTGCTCGCCGGTCGCCAAATATAACTCTTCTTTGCCGTTCTGGTTGGCTTAGGGCGGTCGAACTCTCCCCTCCTCTCCTTAACAGTCGAGTGATTTCTCATTCTCTCTCCCTCTTTCTATAGATAAGATTCTTGGTTATGTTGTTTGGACTAACCAATGCTCCAGCGGTATTCATAGATTTGATGAATAGGGTTTTTAAACCATTCATTGATAAATCTATGATAGTGTTCATAGACGTTATTTTGATTTATTCAAAAACCAAGATGGAGCATGGCAAGCATTTGCGAGAAGTGTTAGAAGTTTTGAAGAAGGAGAAGTTGTATGCAAAGTTCTCCAAATATGATTTTTGGATTCAAGAAGTCCAATTGTTGGGTCATGTGGTTAATGAAGAAGGGATCATGGTTAACCCAGCTAAGATTGAAGTTATAATAAAGTGGGAAGAACCAAAAAGTCCCACGGATATCCGAAGCTTTCTGGGATTAGCCAGATATTACCAGAGATTTATCTGATGGTTTTCTTCGATAGTTGCTCCATTGATAGCTTTGACCCATAAGTGAGCTACTTATACTTGGAATGAGAAGCACGAGGAAGCATTCGAGAAGCTAAAGAAGAAGTTGTGTGAAGCACCGATTCTTTCTTTAGCGATGGAGTTGAAAACTTAGCAGTTTATAGTGATGCATCTGGAGTCGGGTTAGGTTGTGTTCTGACCCAAAAGGATAAGATGATACATATGCATCGAGACAATTGAAAAAACACAAAAAGAACTACCCCACTCATGATTTAGAATTGGCAGTGGTAGTATTCTCCCTAAAGATATGGAGGCATTATCTTTATGGCACAAAGTGAAAACTTTTCACTGATCATAAGAGTCTTCAGTATCTCTTTAATCAGAAGGAATTGAACATGAGACAACAACTTTGGCTAGAGTTGCTTAAGGATTATGACTGTGAAATACTTTACCACCCTGGTAAAGCAAATGTTGTAGCTGATGCTTTAATCCGAAAGGTGAGCCTTGAAAGGAAAAGACCCATACCATTAAGAATCGAAGTTGTCTCAACAATTGTAGAAAGCATCAAGAAAGATCAGGAAGAAGCTTTAGATAAAAATGACAGAAAGGAAGAACGTTTGGGAAAAACGTTAGTGTACAGTATAAATGGTCAAGGACTGAAGGTATTCCAAGATAGGACTTAGGCACCTAAAACAGAAGGCATAAGGGATCTTCTGATTAAAGAAGATCACAAGACCGTGTACTCGATTCATCCCAGCAGCACGAAAATGTATAGGGATCTGAAACCTTACTACTAGTGGCGGACGATGAAGCTCGATGTTGCAAAGTATATGGCTAAGTGTGTGACATGTGCGAGGGTTAAGGCACAACATCAGAAACCGTATGCGAGCTTAGAACCTTTACCTACACCCATGGGTAAATGGGAAGACATCACCAAGGATTTTGTGACTAAACTACCCAGAATGAAGAGCAGTCATGAATTGATTTGGGTGGTCGTTGATCGGTTTACTAAAAGTGGACAATTCATAGCAACCAATGAAAAACGGTCTATGGATAAACTTGCAAATTCTTACATGAAGGAGATAGTAAGACTTCACGGTGTTTCTTTAAAGATTGTATCAGATCGTGATAGTCGTTTCACGTCAAGGTTTTGGAGAAGTATACAAGAGGAATTGGGTACGAAGTTGTGTCTAAGTATAGCCTACCATCCGCAAACTGATGGTCAGAGCGAACGAATGATTCTAACATTGGAGGATATGCTAAGAGCATGTACCCTGGAATTCCAAGGTAACTGGGATGAACATTTACCTCTGGTAGAATTTTCCTACAATAATAGTTTCCACTCGAGCATCAAGATGGCACCTTATCAAGCTTTATATGGACAAAAGTGTCAAACGCCGTCATGTTGGCTTGAAGCTGGAGAAAAGCAGTTTATGGGACCCAAGATAGTCCATCAGACTATTGAAAAGCTGAAAGTGATTAGGGAAATGATGTTAGCAGCTCAGGATCATCAAAAGAGCTATGTTGATAAGAAAAGACAACCGATGATATTCGAAGTTGGAGATTCAGTTTTACTTAAAGTCTCACCATGGAAGGGACATAAGATTTGGTAAAAGGGGAAAGTTGAGTCCAAGGTTTATTGGATCGTTTAAAGTTCTTCAGAGGATTAGGAACCAAGCTTACAAGCTAGAACTACCGGAAGAACTAGATGGTATTCATAACACTTTCCATGTGTGTTATTTGAGGAAGTTCACGGGAGAAGTTCCCAACATAATTTCTATTTCTAAGTTAAGGATGGATGAAAACAGGAGGCTAATTGAAGAACCAGAGGAAATCGTTGACCGTAATACTAAGAAGTTGCGATGCAAGATGTTCGATTTAGTGCTTGTGCGACGGAAATATATGAATGGCCCAAATCTCACCTGGGAAACAGAGAGTTGCATGATGAGTCGCTATCCGCAATTGTTTGTTGATGCATGATTTCGGGGACGGAATCATCCTCAGGCGAGAGAATTGTAACGCCCGTGTTTCTGGGCTAAGCAATACTGATGATGTAATAGTCTAGGTCAACCATTGTAACTCGTTTTGAAGTAATAAAAAAAGGAATTATTTGAGTATTATGTAAGTTTATGTGCTTTATACTTAATTATGATGATATAATAAATTAAGGATAAAACTAAGCGTCAAAAATAAAATGTTAGATGACCATGATATCTATGAAGAAAATTGTAGTGGTCATAACAAGGATTTCGGAGATATAATGAAGAAGTTATGACCGTTCGAAGTTTCGCGACAGAACCGACACATTGTTGTGTGATGTGAAGAGTGAATTTATGATAAAGTGATTTTTAGCCTTAGCTATCTAAATGAAAGTCGTAGTATACGTTAAATCAAGAGTGTACATAAAAAGAACGTCCAAATCTGACTTCGTATGAGGAAGTTATGAATTTTCTAAGATTTGGCATAGTAGTGTGTAGCCCAGAATTCGAATTATAGATCAAGTGATTTTTAGCCGACACAACCTAAACGAGAATTGAAGATCTCATAAATAGTAGTTCAACGGTAAATAGACAGACAAAAACGGACGTCATATGAAAATTTTATGAATTTTTAATGGACTTTTTCTTCCATGCCTGTTAAAAATATAACTTTAAAAATAAAGTCAAAATTAGCCGACATAGTCTAAAAGAAAGTTGTAGAACACGTGGATATAAACAACGTTGAAAACAGAGCTCGTATGCAAAAGTTATGAATTTTTTACGTTTGAGGCACATACTTCGAGGCTTATCCGAAGGAACGCCCAACGTACAAGATTCGTACGCCCAACGGTCTCATAGTTACTCGGTCTAGAAATGGCCACGATATACTCCTTCGCATGGTTGACACATACTTGACACGTCTGAAATACCCTTGCTCCTCCGTGCAACGTACGAAGGTACGCTCAGCGTACAGAGGTACGCCCCGTGTACCAAAGTTATGCCCAGTGTAACAAGAGGCTTCGGCCACGTATAAAAGGGGTGCGAGGCTTCCCAAATTGTTTTACAAAATTTTTCATCCTTTCACCCTATACTCTCTCTTAAGCTACACTAAACTCCCCGAAGCCTATGGAACTAAACTCCTCGAAACCTATGGAACTTTCGAGTCGAAACTCTGCCCACACAGAGCCCGATTTTTTAGCAAACCTCTTGGTTTCTTCGAAAAAGATTGTTTTAAGGAAAAACGTTTTGTTCAATCACCAACTAATCAAGTGAGTGTATAGTCACTTTCTTCTTACACATAGATATCCAATATTTTATATAAATTACGTGCTATGTGTATATATATTATTTGTTTATTTGAGATGTATGTTGAATGAATGTTTTATACATGTTTAGAATGATTTAAACTGTATATGTATTTTTATCTATAAATATGTTGGGTAAAACATGGGTAGATGAAATAGTTGATGTGTGGTGAAATAAAGTGTTGAGAGGCCTCGAAATTGACGATGTTCCAGTCATCTAGCGATGTATAGATGACGACCACATACTTTTCTAGACAGTCCAGTGGAACGCTAGCATGCTCTCAACCTATAGGTGTTTGTCAACGATGTGTTCACCAGTGTATTCCATCCCCCTCATGGTTGCCTTACGGACATATATGGCTCAGGAATCCCCTTAGCAGTAGTGTCCATCCTTATGATGATCCTTAGGCTAGGTCCCTTATGATACGTGTTTAAGGACATAAAGTGAGGATAACAGGAATGGGTAATCAGGGTTATTGTTGGTTAATGAAATTAATAAATTTATTTATTGTGGGTTGGAAACCCTTTGTACTCACCAGGCTCCTAAGCTTGACTCAAGCAACTTTTAGTATTATAGGTAGTGGAACAAGAGCATAGTTGGATGACTTGATGAGAGATTTTGGATTCTAGGCCAGTAGATGTAAATAAATGTTGTAAGGCCTATATTACACTATTTATGTTTTTGATCTGTATCGATGTTGACATCCCAAGTTTGTAATGAAATGAAAATACATTTCTTTAAGAAATGATTTGATAAACTTAATCATATTTTGAAGTGGGAACAAATTCCACAACACTTTTCTTTGAAATATTACTCTGATTTTATTATAAAAGAATAAACGAAATCGGTCTTTTCTAGTCGTGAAAATGGGGACGTCACAAGGTGCCACCCGAATATATTCATTTCATTAATTTTGGATTCATTCCAATTTCTTTCATTTCTTTCCATTTCTTTTCTTTACTTTCCATTTCTTGTCGTTACTTTCCATTCTTTACACATTTCAAACATTATCAATTAAAAGTCATTTCAATAGTAAAGCATCTATTTTTCAAAACATTATAAACACATTTTCAAAAAATTCGATCTTTCAAAACGTTCTTAGTTTTCAAAAACATTATTTCCTTCAAGGCATTCTTTCAAAATATCATTTCCAAAAACATTTGACACTTTCATTTCAAAAATATTTCATATATCAAACAATAGTGTTTCATTATCATAAAATCATTTTTCCATGTACCCTAAAGTGGGAAAATGCTCACATGTTCTCACCTCAATCACAAGAAGGCTAGCTAGTCCTCTTCTACTTCCTTTTCCTTATAGCAACACTTTCAAACACTACCTATATATTAATATGCGAAAGTCAATAAAATGACCAAAATATCCCTCAATGGTCCCATTACTAAATTAATTTCTTTAAACTATTCCTTATGAAAAACTACAAACATATGTGAAAATCACGTGTGAATCCGAGTTCGTATGCAAAAGTTATGAAGAAAATACTAAAGTTTAGCTTTTTAGTCTAGCTGAGCACTCTATTCTCTGTGCGCGGGCCGTGTGCCTGACCACGTGGGTTATGTCCCGTACCAGCTCAAACACCCCCAAAAACTCACTTTTTCAGTTCTAAGCTTTCTTGGGTGGTTTTGCTCTTTTATCTAACCATTTGTAACACTTTTAAAGGTTGCCAAGCACTACTAGAGGATGTTTTATCATGTTAAAATATTAAACTTAATTCAATAAGTCCTCAATCAAAATGCTAAGTTCCTAATGCTTATAAACATTCAAATAAAAAGGTTAAGAGCTTATGTTGATCAAGAATACTCTTTAACTAATATTGCTTCATCCCAAATGATTTAATACATCATTGGGTGTTGTCAAGTACATAAACAACCATTAGTCTCAATGCAAGTACTTAATACAACTATGAAGTCCTCAATTCCATTCCATGTTTCCCAAATTTCCCTTTGGACCCAAACAATCACTAGAGCTAGAACCTTACTAGAATCTCTTCATGTTTGTGTTCCAACATTGTCTCTATAGTGTCAATTCATATTCATGAATTTCATTCACTTCTTAGATGTCAATCTTTATGTAGCAATCCATATATTTCCCAAAATGCTCTTTTGGCCACAAACTCAAGGGATTCATCCAATAATCAGTCAACACTTAGTATTTTTCATCCAAATCATTCTAATAGCATCTATTCAAGGTTATGAACTTCATTTTCCCAAAAATCGCTCAACTAAAAAGGATTCCCTTGGTTTCATCATATTTTCCCTAAATCCATTTCAATCCTGGCTTATACATGATTCTACCATCATTGATGTGTGTGATTATTCCAATTGGATTCATTGTCAACAAATAACATTTCGACTATAGAATCTATTCTAATTTAACATATAAACAAGAAATCCCCAAATAGGATTTCTAGGGTTCATGAGGGTTTTCACTCAAATCCATCAATAGGATGATTGGATTGAGGTTGGGATCATCAAAACAACTCAAGGGAGGTTAGAAAACCAAACCCTAACCATCATAACAATCTAAAATCGACATTGGGGTTCAACCCCGATCACGAACTTAAAAATAGAGTTAGAGGATGAGTGATTATACCTGAAAAGCCTTTAATTCAACTTTCTTTTGCTGGGATGATCAAATCTCCACTTGAATCAATCCTAGAAGTTCTTGAGAATCAAAATCCCCATTACCTCTATTCCTTTCTCTCAATCACGTTCTTCGCATGAAAATGGGAGAGGGGACCCATTAACTAGCTCTAAACTTCCTCAAGTTGTCACTTTTGGTCCCTCCTTGCAAAAGATATTTCAAAGTAACTCCAAACAAACTTAGAAGCTTCAAGTAACTTCTAAAACGGTCCCTCCCAAACCTAATTTTTCACAAACTTTGCAACATCCCAAAAATTATAGGGTAAAACTTTTGTTCTTATTATAATCAAAACACAGATGTAACTTGATCTAAACATTTAAAAGCACTTCAAAATAAAACAATTATCAAAGTTCAATGCCAAAATCACATGTTGCGGAAAACACGGGTGTATACGTTGTGATCAAGTCAAACTCTTCCCTTTCAAATCGGAAATACCTGAAACCATAAACCACAAACTGTAAGCACAAAGGTTAATGATTTCCCCAAATACCACATACCAAACAATCAAACGATCGATACATGTCATACCTATCCAATCAATCTATAAAAGTGCTATGTGACAATCATAGTCTTGCTATTATGCCACGAGTCGCCTCATGGTCTTCCTTGCCATGTTGGGGACAAAACCCTAGGTCTTACAGACAAGTTTCAGGAGCCACCTCTTGTTCTTCCATGCAAGCATCACAAAGACAACTAGCATACAATCTACAACTACTTAACTAATGACTGCTAGAGTTCAGACTCTGGTCTTGCATATAGATTGCCAGGAGCCGTCTCCTGGTCTTCCATAAAAATGCCAAGGGTCACACTCCCCCTCCCCACGAGGTCTTCCTATAATACATAAACCAAATGGGTCGGCATTTGTGCCTTCGAACTATAGAACAGTAAGCAGACTCGCCTCGAATGTAGAAGCTCATTGAAAGAAATCCCTAGCTGCTGACTTGACGACACCTCCGAGCTATTAGATCAAAATAACACCCAATTAGCAATTTGGTTCCGTTCTAAGGCCCACCATCCATACTTGGGGTAAAATGATCATTTTACCCCTGGCCCAACATGAACCAAAACTGAGGCCCAAATCAAAGAGATCCATAAGGCCCAGTAATGGCCAAATTTTCCAAATTCGGCCCAACCTCATATGGGCCTTATCGTAAGTCTATAACTTCCTTAGTTACATTTCAGATTACCTCAAGTACCCTATAGGACAAACTTGGTCAAAGTCAAAAGTCAAAAGTTAATATCAAAAATCCATGTTGACTCAACACGTTGTGTTGTTCTTCAACATGTCGTGTTTCTCGATCAACTTCGAATTGGGAAAAACCAAGCCAACGCGCTGTGTTGACAAACAAACACGTTGTGTTCGCCTAAGACCCAACAATTTAATACATTAAGCTTCCTTCATCGAATCCAAGAGCTCTAAAGCTCGGATCTCAAATAAAATGAGATCTATAAGGGTAAAGTTTCTAACTGTACCCCCAGGAACCACCAAAATGGGTCCAAACCCAAACCCTAGACTTAAAAGAGTGCGGGCTTAACCATTAAGCACTTAATCCTTAACGAAAAACCCCTAAAATGCAGATTTGACACCCTAGAGCTGGAAGACCACGTAAAGTTGCAAACTTTACATTCATGCATGCCTAGGAGAAGCTTAAATGCTCAATAAGGGCTTAATAAGGGACTTAATACATATATGAGGCCTAGAATATTTTAAAACTTGCACCTTTTTCCCAAAGGAATCCATGAAACCCACAGATCTGAAAGAATAAGGCTTTGGGACATCCTAATTCCAACATCCATCAAACGCATGGCTAAAACATAACAATTTAACCCAAAAGAGAGATCTAAGCATCTAACAATCAAGATAAAAACTTGTTACCTTAAACTCCTTTCAAAACGGGTATTGGTTCTGGATCCAAGACTTCCTTCTCCAAGCTTAGAAACTTCAAGATCTTCTAACTCCTTCACAATGCACAAAATGAACACCAAACTTTCTTCCAAGGCTAAAATGCTTGACAATGGTGCATACAAATCGTTTTAGGGTTTTAAATAGGGTACAACACCCTAAAAATTAGGTTTTCCTTCCCAGCTACCAACATGTAGTGTTGGCTGATTTAATCTTCATGATTCTTCCATTCTAGACACGCCATGTTGGTTCCTCCAACACGTCGTGTCTAACCTAAAAAGAGGCTTTACTCTCCAACATTTTCTCCTCAAGATTCCGGACGTTACAACTCTACCCCACTTAAATTAGATTTCATCGTCCAAATCATTTCTTACCCTTCCCAGGCATGCCAGGCAGCTTGAAGAACACAACCACAACCTTGAATATACAATGGCCTTTCCAAATATACTGAAACCATCCTTAACATAACTCTTCAAACCTGATGATGAACAAATCCTTATTCACTTGGAGAAACCAATCCTACCTCACCTGAAACCCGAAACCTGAAGTCTCAAATCGTCTAACTCCCTACAGACCGCCCACACTGAACCTCTACCATGCCAACCTTATAGAATTTCATATCAAGAAAAAAAATGCTTCCAACCCCTAGTTGTCTTGCTACTTTAATGGGAACAGGGTCATTGACCATACACAGAAGGAGAACACTTATACTTGACAGAAGGCTCAGATAATCCTTCGAGTAGAAGATTCATCCCTGCAACGGTTAGAATCAAACGAGAGTTGTGCAACAGGTTCAAGTCAATTACTCTGAGATTATTCAATCCTACTGCGAGTGAGTTATAATTTTCTGATCAACAAGTTACCCCACTCCCATACGAATCCTCAAATCACAACTACTTCCCAAAGCACCACGCTGCCTCCTAGCTGCTTCCCACAAGCAGCCAATACCTCCCTGGTCCCAACTTGTCTACCAACTATCTGAAATACCAGATTCCCGTCCGACTGTTAAGCTAAAAGACACTCACACAGTCGCCTCACACTCCTAAAGAAAACCTTGACTAGAAATCATCATCCGAAACATCTCGACACCCAACCTGATGCTAAGTTGAATGCTACAGGACCAACTATAGTCTTACCTCACACCCCGGTCTCCCACGACCTACCATTTCCTTGAGAAATCCATGAGCAAATTACATATTTCCCACAATCTCGCCGCTACATAGGGACCGGTGAATGCTACAGGCCACCCCACAGTCCTACGACACTTCTATACTAATTGCTAACTATTGAATTCTACGAGCCACCCCGCAGTGTTACAACACTTCTATACTAACTGCTAATTACTGAATACTATGGTTCACCCCGTAATTTTACATCACTTTCACCTTGCCACAACCACCGCTCCATGCCTTACCGCTAATCTATCAATTCGAACACACCCAGAGTAGAGCATGCACTCGACCGAACACCCAAGCTGAACTCGAGTCATGACCGGAACCCCAACCTGGTTCCCCCAAAGCCTGCTATCAAGCAGTAAGAAAATGCGAACCTAATGTTGGGAAGTTTCCCGAACTCCCAATTCACACAATCCTCAATCCAAATAGCCACTTAGGCCGCCTTCCTCCCCGACGGTGATGCGAAACCCATCCCAGTTTCACAACAACTCCTGCTCCTGAATACCTAAATGATTCTCCCTCACTATGATTTGACTAAGTTCTCATAGCACATGAGAATTGAAGGATTCCCAATCCTTTTTACCCTCCAATGATCGATCTGCTGGTAACCAATGCTTATCATTGCTAGTGTTCAATCACTAACCATCCCAAAACACCGCACAACCCCTAAAGACCAATTGAACACTTCCCGAATCCCAAAAACACTGATAACCCCATATGCTTAAAATGATACAATACCCAAATCCTGAAACCCTTAAAACTTATGCTCAAACCAAAACTTCAACAATAGACCACTTTCCTTGGTACCCCTAAGAGCCAACCAAGCACAAGTGCTAAAACCACTGAATCCTAGCGATACTAGAGAAGTAACCCACTTAATCATAACCACAAACCCTCCATGCAATGCCCCTGAACTGATCTCGACTACAAACCATAATAACAACCGAACACTTGGATCTTGCTATATGAGAGATGACCCCACACTACACTAGTAATTATTCATGCATTGCAAATGACATATAAAATTTCTTGAAGATTTAACCCAAACATAAGCAGAGAAATCAACCAAAGATACACTTACCCAAACCGATGCAAGATTCCAAAACAACATAAATACTAATAAAACCATGAAGAAAACGAAAGATAACATACCACAATATCGCCTGCGGGAGTCCTGACCTTCCCTGTCTGACACTGTAACGTTTGGATCCTTTACACTAGGGCTCCTAACCTACCCTCTCGTCTATCGGTGAGCCTCAAAGTATCCGGAGTAGGCACACTTACTGCTCCTCCCCTCAACATCGGAAAATCAGCCTTCTTGTGGCCCACCTCATTGAAGAGAAAACATAACGGTCTTTCCCCCTGAGGAAAATCCCTACTAACATGACTAACCCTGCTACACTTGTAGCAGCCTAAACCTCTGGAATGACAAATCCCATTGTGAATTTTCCCACATGTGCTGCACTGACTCCAGCCTTGCTGGCCTCTCAAACGCTGATTAGAAGTCTTGGGTTTCTTCCTGGGACCCTCCAATATACTCCCTGATCTGACCCCCTCTTCCCAATGTGCTGCAAAATGATCTCCTGCTCTCGGGCTCTGGAAATCATATCATTCAGGGTCTCGCACCCTGAAGTACTAACAAACTCCAAGATATCATCCTACAATATATCATGATACTTCACCTTCTTCATCTCCTCATCAGCTGCATACTGGGGAACCAATAAGCCCTCTCCCTGAACTTCGCAGTGATCTATGCCATAGTTTTGGTAGTCTGGCAGAGATCCAGAAATCCTCGCACCAACAATTGCACCTTGATCAATAGTACAAACTCAGCTCGAAACCTAGTCGAGAAGTCATCCCATGACATAACATCAACAACATCATCACCCAACTCACTACTAACCTCTTCCCACCAATCTCGTGCTTGGTCCTCCCACAGGCAGGAAGCATATCTGACCTTCGACTCCTCGGGGTAGAAACTCATCCTGAATGCGTTAGCCACATCCACTAACCACGTCCTACTGACAATGGGATCCCTCTTCCCATGGAACACAGGATCTCCGCATGCACGGAACTCACAGAAAGAAAAAGTGTGAGCTCTAATGATAGCCATAACCTCAGCAAGGAACGCGCCCAAGCACTCATCCAAGATCTCTAAAATACTGCGAGAAATCTCCAATGAGATGAACTCCTGTAACTTTTCGATAATCAGTTCAGTACCTGCACCTAAGCCGGAACCCAAACCAGAACCATAACCAAAACCTGAACCACCTCCCTGAGTGCTCATCTTTAAACTAAAATACAACAAGCCAATGGTCAAAACATGCCCAATAATCCTTCTCCCATAAGCTCCTTTGATTCTCCAAGACTGTCACTGATTCGAGTATGGATCATGTGCTTTCAGTAGTATGGGCCCACCTTTCACACACCTATCCATACTTTCCTCAGCAATCCTCCCGAATCCTCTAAGTCACTTCGTCAAACCAATGCACCAAAAATCACTAAAATGCACCACTAACCCACTGAATCATATCCTAGGTTCCCAACCTCACCCTATCCTCAGCTACTGAAGGATTACCATTAATGTCAACTAGTTACCTTATGAATATAGTCACATACAACAAAGATCAGATAATCCTTCGAGTAAAAGACTCAACCCTAGAATAGTTGGACTCAGACAAGAGTTGCATAATAGGATCAAATCTATCAATCTAAGATCATTTAACCGATTCCAAATGTGACTTAGCATATTCACTTAGCAGTCAACTCACGCCATTAAGAGTCCCACAAAGTACAAAGCAAGTAGTATTCAGACAATAGAAAATCTAACCAACATACACTAATCATTCCATTCTATCCACTTGTAAGAAATTCATCCTAACATGAGATTCTAAAGCTCATACAATCAAGCATATAAATGCATCTCTCCTATCATATAATATTGAGCAGATCCTTAGCCCTAATCTAGCATGTCATTCTCATAATCATATCATATATAATAATAAACATGTATTTGTATTCTGGGAAACACTTACTTGAGCTCAGCTGATTGCATGCATCATACCCCTTTCTTTGATTAGAAATTCCTTTTTTATTAAATGTTTATTTTTTTAAAATTTCACCAAATCCTCAATTTGAGTTCAGGCACACCTGAGAATATGCCTGAATCCCTCAAACCAAGGCTCTGATACCAACTTGTAACATCCTGAAAATTATAGGGTAAAATTTTCGTTCTTATTATAATCAAAACATAGATGTAACTTGATCCAAACATTTAAAAGAATTTCAAAATAAAACAATTATTAGAGTTCAATCCCAAAATCACATGTTGTGGAAAACACGGGTGTATGTGCAGCGATCAAGCCAGGCCCTTCCCTTTCGAACCGAAAATACATGAATCCATAAACCAAAAACTGTAAGCACAAAGCTTATTGAGTTCCCCAAATACCACATACCAAACATAGCAAATGAGCCATACATGTCATACCTATCCAATCAATCAATAAAAGTGGTATGTGCCAACCATAGTCTTGCCATTATGCCACGAGCCACCTCGTGGTCTTCCTTGCCAGGCTAGGGAAAAAACATTGGGACTTACAGAACAATGTCAGGAGCCACCTTCTGGTTTTCCATGCAAGCATCACAAAGACAACTAGCATGCCACCTCCTGGTTCTCCATACAAAATACCAAGGGTGACCCCCCCCCCCCCCCCGGGGTCTTCCTATAATACATAAACCAAATGGGCCAGCATTATTGCCTTCGACCCATAGAACAGTGAGGAGACTCACCTCGAATGCGGAAGCTCACTTAAAGAAATCCCTAGTTGCTGCCCTAATGAAACCTTCGTGCTATCAGATCAAAATAACACCAAATTAGCAATTAGGTTCCATTCTAAGACCCACCATCATACTTGGGGTAAAATGATCATTTTACCCTTGACCCAACATGAACCAAAACTGAGGCCCAAATCCAAAAGATCCACAAGGCCCACTAATGGCCCAATTTTCCAAATTAGGCCCAACCCCATATGGGACTTATCCTAAGCCTATAATTTCCTTAGTTATAATTCAGATTCCCTCAAGTAGCCCTTAGGACAAACTTGGTCAAAGATAAAAGTTAAAAGTTAAGATCAACAATCCATGTTGACCAAACACGTTGTGTTGTCCTACAATTCGTTCTGTTTCTCCATCAACTTCAAATCAGGAAAAACCAAGTCAACACGCCGTGTTGACCAACAAACACGCCGTGTTCGCCTAAGACACAACAACTTGATACATTCAGTTGCCTTCATCGAATCCAAGAGCTCTAATGCTCAGATCTCAAACAAAATAAGATCTCTAAGGGTAAAGTTTCCAACTTTACCCCTAGGAACCACCAAAATGGGTCCAAACCCAAACCCTAGACTTAAAAGAGTAAGCGCTTAACCATTAAGCACTTAATCCTTAAAGAAAAACCCCTAAAATGCAGATCTGACACCCTAGAGCTGGAAGACCACGTAAAGTTGCCAACTTTACATTCATGCATGCCTAGGAGAAGCTCAAATCCTCAATAAGAGCTTAATAAGGGACTTAATGCATAGATGAAGCCTAGAATCTTTTAAAATTTGCACCTTTTTGCCAAAAGAGTCCATGAAAACCCTAGATCTGAAAGAATAAGGCTTTGGACGTCCTAATCCCAACATTCATCCAAACCATGGCTAAAACATAACAATTTAACCCAAAAGAGAGATCTAAGCATCTAGCAATCAAGATAAGAACTTGATACCTCAAACACCTTGCAAAAAGAGTAGTGGTTCTGGATCCAAGACTTCCTTCTCCAAGCTTAGAAACTTCACGATCTTCTAACTCCTTCACAATGCACAAAATAAACACCAAACATTCTTACAAGGCTCAAATGATTGAAAATGGAGGCTACAACTCATTTTAGGGTTTGATAACAATAGAGGCTGATAAGGAGGCTAGCCAAAGGGACCTAAGTCCTTTAAATAGGGTGCAACACCCTAAAAATTTAGGTTTCCTTCCCAGCTGCCAACATGTCGTGTTGACGCACCTCAACACATCATGTTGCTTTATTTAATCGTTGTGATTCTTCCATCCTAGACATGTCGGGGTGGTTCCTCCAACACGTCGTGTCTAACCTGAAAAGTGGCTTTACTCCCCAACAGCTTCTCCTCAAGATTTCGGGCGTTACAAACTTTGTTCAAGTTAGTAAGTCGGTAAAATATCTTGTAACATCTCGACTCGCAGGTATTTATTTAAATAATTTATATTCATAATTCTGGACCTACTCGACGATTTGGTTGCCCCAACTCATCGTGTAGAAACTAATGAAGCTGTGTGGATTCTAGAACCTACTCGAAGAGTTGGAGGACCTAACTCAACGAGTTGAGGCTGGACATGAAAACCCTAATTTTTAGGGTTTGCACCCTATTTAAAGGACCATAACTCCTCCCCTCCAACCTCATTACCACCTTTCACATTCAAAGAGCAAACTCTAAGCGAGCTAACCCATATTTTGAGTGTGTGTGTGTGTGTGAGGCTAAAAGTGTGTGTTTGGTGCATTTCTTGAAGAGACTTGAAGATTTGGAAGCTTGGAATGAGGGGCTTGTGGATCCAACATCTACATCGTTTTGGCATTCTTTTAGAGGTAAAAAGTCTTTACCTTGGCTTTCCATTCCTCGGATCTCTTCTTATGTAAGTATGTGGGCATTTTTGGTGCAAAATGGGGTCGTTCTCGGGTTTGAGCTTGTCATGAGAACATGGTCTTAGATATAGAATCCTCTAGGCCCTAATGAACACAAAGTTCTCTACTTTATCTAGCCCTAGCCCTTTTCCATGCCCTAAACCTCTTCCTAAGGCTAGTTTTGAGTGTTTTAGCTTCTTAAAGCCTTACATGCACATAAAGTTAGCAACTTTACATGGTAACTACACCCTAGGAGGCTAGATCTACACTTTAGAGCCTTGGTTTCTCTTAAAAGCGCCTGGATGAGGAAAGGAATGAAGGAACTAAATGAGTTGCATAGAAAACTCGACGACTTGAATGAGGGTTTCCCGTTTTCTGGATTCTGAATGAACTCGGTGGGTTAGTGAGATAACTCGACGAGTTGGTTAGGGTTTATCCCAAGGTTATGGATGCTGCATGGACTCGACGAGTTGTCTGGTAACTCGGCGAGTTGACTAGGGTTTTCGCGATCTTCTAAGTTCCATAGGAACTCGACGAGTTGGGTCAACTTGGACTGTTGACCATGAACGTTGACTTTAACTTTGACCAAGGGTTGACCAAGTTTGACTTCTGAGGGTATTTTGGCAATTTGGGATTTTAATGGAATTAGTATATGATGGTTACAGGCAGTTGATCTTGGAGCCGAGAATGGGAAATTGATCTTCTTGATTTCAGCACTACTTGTGAGTTGAGTTGTCCTCATTATACTAATAGGGTCGAAGGCACAAATGTTGACCCATTTTTTGGATTCTTATCCTGGTTATTACATGATGATATGCTTAGTGACCTGTTAGGTCGGTATCCTTGTATATAGGATGACGATATATTAGTAACCTGTTAGGTCGATATCCTGGTATATAGGATGATGTTATGATTAGTGATCTGTTAGACCGGTTTGACTATTTGTACATGCAAGCTAGCTTATGATATTTATGTGTTGATTGTGTATTTGGGGTTAGGTTGAGGTGTACTTGCTTTGTGCTGAAGGCCAATAGACCCAGGGTGGACCAAATAGACTGCATACCCATTAGGGCATATTAGTTAGGCCGAAGGCCTGCAGAACGGTCCAGATAGGCTGCATATAAAGTAACGATATATTTATCCCTTGGTGATTTATCTATATAAATCATCTTTCATTTATTTACTTTGTTAACTTCAGAACCTGGTCTTAAATTTTAGGATGTTATAGTTATCTCCCCCTTAAAAGGATTACATCCTCGGAATCAAATCGTGAGACATCTCATTAGAATTTCTTCCACCACTTTTAAAATTTTCTCGATGGTCACATTATTTTGGTCATTTGTCACAGTTACAGTCCGCCTAAAAATTAATAATACATAATTAGGGGATATTAACCTCTTGGACACTTTTACCCCTTTGTCCCTTTTGATCTTTTAACAACACCATGCAATAAGGTTATCCAACCTTATGTCAACATTTTTCTATCTCCTTACTTAGGTTCTAATTTTCTTAAGCATGTCCCTTCGTGCTTAAGAATGTCCCCAATATTCCATTCTTTACTAATTCCGTTAGTAAGTCATTACCAAGACTTAGCTGCAAATATATTTGCTCATCTTGCCCTTTTTGGCCTTCACTAGTATTAAAGTCTCAAACATAACATAATATCTTCAATTTGGCTTGAATGCATACTAAATCGCTATTTTCAAGGTCGGTATACTAACATCTCGTATGGCCTACATGTCAAAACACACTATGGTACCCATAATATTTCATTTCCATCTCATTATTCGCAATGCTTATCATTCTTAGTTCATTGAACTCTATCATGCCCTTAAGCATAAAACATGATATTTACATTAAATTACATCACGCATCCTAATTTAAGTTTACTTTTAAGCATCGTAAATTTTTTCCCTATATCCTTTCATTCACTTTACTGATGTGTCAAACCTAAAGTCATATTTCACAAGTTAACGTATTTCTTAAGCCTATAAGCCGAAGGATAACATCACAAAAAGTTCTAAAGCTCATGGTCTTGTTTCAAATTAACTTTCAAAACCTTGTTGGGTCTGAAACATCTTATCATTTTTAATTGGATTCTTCCCGACTATCTACCCATTAAAAGAAATGGAGACATTTCTTTTAAGGTTTAAATCACAAGATAATTCTCATCATGGGGCAAGATGTTTCTTTTATTTCTTCAGGGATACTCATTGCATCAATTTTCTTCCTTATAGACCTTGAATTCAACCATTTCCTTGCACCATTGATTACATGTAACTCCTACCATAATCTCATCATTCATGTTTCCTTCAACATTATTACTCAAGTACCGGACTCTTCCATTCAATACTTTGTTAATTTAACCTCTCAAGCACCATCATACTTTACTTCTTCCTATTTTTTGTCCCTTCCTTGTGAATACATAACCAATTTCATATCAATTGATTTCCATATCCTTTGATCACTGTCAAGTGACCCGTAATGCTCTAAGTCATAGTCTTATCTTCTATGTGAACTTATAACAGAGTATCTCACTATCATAAGTCTACCCAATCTTCTTCTGGTTGGTGGACCTAGATTAGCAGTAATACCCAAACGTAGTAATCAATTGTACTTGAATGTGCTCGGTCTGTATCATTAGGTTTCTAAACTTAGGAGCTATAAATCTTGTATATTTTGTTATTCATTTCACCCATAATCCCAAGAACAACATGTTGTTCTTACAAAGTTCCCAGAGTACTATGAGATCTTGTAACATCACATCATCACATTTCCATATCCTTCTTACCATCTACCCCTTAAAAGAAATGAGGGAATTTCTTTTAAGGTATAAATTACCCTTTGATTCTTATGTAATAGTAGTTCTTCTTTTGGCTTATTCATGGAAATTTCAAAAATTTCCTTTGCTCAAAATCTTCTTCTTAACAGTCATTTTCAACAAATTTCAAGTTTTAGTGTTGTCCATACATTGTTAGTACTATAAAATTCCTGATGTTCAATTTGCATTCGTCTATATTCCATCATGTTAAATCGTCTTCCTACTCTATCGATCATATAACACCTTCTAGATACTGCTTCTTCATCATCAAGCTATTACACATTGGAGTCTTATTTCTTCTAACGCCCTTGTCACATTCTATGTGTAATTTTAACTTTTCATCACAATTTATAGAACTTGTAAGTAGGACTTACAAAGTTCCTCCTGTTAAATTGTTTATCATAGTAGTCTAGTACCTTAGGGTAAGGTACTCTCATAGACCCGTCATGATCGCTTTTAGTTTCCATTATTTGCATGTTTTGAGGCAGTCTTCCTTTCAGGCTCAAGAAATACCCCCATGTATCTTTTACTATTCTTCTTTCCTTATAGTGATTTCACATACCAGTCTAGTGCATTAGGTTAATGCACCACTGCTCGCCTTTTAGTAGTGTAGTGATTTCACATACTAGTGTAGTGGTGTCACAATGACACCCTTCATCCATAGCTACTATCACACTTAACACTTGATAATGTTGTCATCCATTTTCCAACTCCTTAGGATCCCAAAAGATCTTATTTAGTTGATAGTGTCGATCTCCTTCCCATGCCGTCTCGATCGTGCTTTCTTGCATCATCTCGCTTTCTTCATCATATCACCATTTCGCCAACTTAGCCATGGGCTCGCCTTCTTGTAACTTAAATTTATCACTCTTATGCTGTAACATAAGCTTGTCCCCAATTACCAACTCCAACTAATTTTCTTCATCATGACTTTGGAGTTCCAGTTCTTATCCCTTCTTAGACTTTTTCCAAAAATCAACCATGTCCTTTTTGAGCTAAATATTTGTTAATAATTTAAATAGCTCAATTAAATTCATTCATTGGTTTTTCTAACTCATTACCAATGATACTAAAAGGGTATAAACTCAATTCCAACCATATATCAATTGTATCTCAAGTATTTCTTATTTTCATACTAGCTGTTTAACACTTTGACTAGAAAAGTCAAAGCTATCAAAATTTTCCATTATCCATTAACATGTAGTAAATTCCTTCATGAATCTTATTTAATACAAGGTACGCATTCATTAAGACCCTAACTCACCCAAATCCTTACCACATTTCACAAAACCCTTTCGTGGTTCCACCAAGTTCGGGCATATATCATGTGTTTATAATAGTGTGGGCCCTATGATATTATAACCATTTCATACATAACTGACATTGACTTCATCACTTAGGAGGTTTTGATCCATTGATTTAGACCATTCATACACCAATCTTACTTCCATTACTTACCTTAAACGTACTCACTGTAGCATTATACAAGTTGTTCTAACTTATCTAAAGCTTCATATCATCTAACATGTCGATTCCTTTCTATCACTTGTTGCATAATATTGTACCTAACTTAAGGCATAAAACTCGTATGACTAATTCAAACTTTCCATAACCAAATTCAAGCCTAGGAGTGGAATGATCCAATCCTAATTCACTTAAACTATGGCTCTGATATCAAGTTGTAACACCCCAAAATTTTAAAACTTTGAAATGTTATGGTTTTAAAAACATTCGAGTCTTAACCAACATTTAACAAAAACCAGTCCCACAAAAACATTTAGAAATTAAAGCATTGGGTGTTACCATTAAGCATCAATACAACCATAGCAAGCCAATAAGAATTACATTAATACAATTAACAACGAACTTAATGAGTTCCACTCCATTCTCTATCACTTGACTTCTAACTTCCATCTATCATCCTTTCTCCTTAAGTAAAATCCTGGAATACATGGCATTAAAAAGAGATACGTACGACAATACTGTCATGTGAGCTATGCGGGTTAGTGACCAAAAACATGTAACACGTTTTTATTAAAACATTTCATTTTTACAAAGCATATCTTTTCAAGCATTCTCAGGAAAACTCTTTTCATACATATCATAAATATCATTTCATCTATTATGATTTCATTTCAAAAGATATATTTCCTCATTCCATTCTATATCAAAACATTTCATTAGTTATAACGTAATTCAAGACATTTCTTTTCACATTCCAATCCTTATTTCATTAATAGCCAATTCCGGTGTTAAATTGTTGCCATTTTGATACTTAGGGCCTAGCAATATCCCCAGGTCTATACCAAGGTGGAAAGAACAAATCAATCCAATAAGGCATCATTTTCATTAGGACATCTATCTCGCGAAGGGGAGGCGTCACAGCAGTAAATTCCTCTATATCCTCTTACGGGGACATCATGGCTCGAGCAATATATTCATTTCATTACTTTCAGATTCTTTCCAATTTCTTTCAGTTCTTTCCATTTCTTTTCATTACAGTCCATTTCTTCTCGTTACTTTCCATCCTTTACACATTTCATACATTATCATTAAAAATTCATTTCAAAAGTAAAGCATCTATATTTCAAAACATTACAAACACATTTTCAAAACATTCGATCTTCTAAAACGTTCTTTGTTTTCAAAAACATTCTTGCCTTCAAGGCATTCTTTCAAAGTATCATTTCCAAAACATTTGACACTTTCATTTCAAAAACATTTTATATATCCAACAATAGTGTTTCATTATCATAAAATCATTTTGCCATGTACCCCAAAGTGGGAAAATTCCAACACGTACTCATCTCAATCACAAGAAAGCTAGCTAGTCTTCTTCTACTTCTTGTCCTTATAGCAACACTTTCAAACACCACTTATATATTAAGTAGGTGAAAGTCAATAAAATAACCAAAATACCCCTCAAGGGTCCCATTACTAAATTTTATTTCTTTAAACTATTCCTTATGAGAAACTATGAACATAGGTGAAAAATGTGCGTAAATACGAGTTTGTATGCAAAAGTTATGAGGAAAATACTAAAGTTCAGATTTTTGGTCTAGCTGAGCACTCTGTTGTCTGTGTGTGAGCCGCGTGCCTGACCACGCGGGTCGTGTCCCATAGCAACTCAAACACCCCCCAAAAACTCACTTTTTGAGTCCTAAACTTTCTTGGGTGGTTGTGGTCTTTCAGGTAACCATTTGTAACACTTTTAAAGGTTTCCAAGCACTACTAAAGGATGTTTTATCATGTCAAAAATATTCAACTTATTTCATTAAGTCCTCAATCAAAATGCTAAGTTCATAATGCTTACAAACACTCAAATAAAAGGGTTAAGAGCTTAAGTTGATCAAGAACACTCTTTAACCAATATGGTTTAATCCCAAATCATTTAATACATCATTGGGTGTTGTCAAGTATATAAAACCACCATTAGTCACATTGCAAATACTTAATACAACTATGAAATCCTCAATTCCATTCCATATTTCCCAAATTGCCCTTTGGGACAAAACAATCACTAGAGCTAGAACCTTACTAGCATCCCTTCATGTTTGTGTTCCAATATTGTCTCTATAGTGTCAATTCATATTCATGAATGTCATTCACTTCTTAGATGTCAATCTTTGTGTAGTAATCCATATATTTCCCAAAATGCTCTTTTGGCTACAAACTCCAGGGATTCATCCAATAATCAATCAACACTTAGTATTTTTCTTCCAAATCATTCTAATAGCATCCATTCATGTTTATGAACTTCATTTGCTCAACAATCGCTCAACTACAAAGGATTCCATTGGTTTCATCATATTGTCCCCAAATCCATTTCAATCATAGCTTATACATGATTCTACCATAATTGATGTGTGTGATTATTCCAATTGGATTCATTGTCAACAAAACACATCTAGGTCATAGAATCTATTCTAATTTAACGTATAAACAAGAAATCCCCAAATAGGATTTCTAGGGTTCATGAGTGTTTTCACCCAAATCCTCAAATCCATTAATAAGATGGTTGGATTGAGGTTGGGATCATCAAAACAACTCAAGGGAGTTTAGAAAACAAAACCCTAACCATCATAACAATCTAAAATCGACATTGGGGTTCAACCTCAATCATGAACTCAAAAATAGAGTTAAAGGAGGAGAGATTATACCTAAAAAGCCTTTGATTCAACTTTCTTTTGTTGGGATGCTCAAATCTCCACTTGAATCAATCCTAGAAGTTCTTGAAAATCAAAATTGCCATTAGCTCTCTTCCTTTCTCTCAATCACGTTCTTCCGAAGCAAATGAGAGAGAGGACCCATTAACTAGCTCTAAACTTCCTCAAGTTGTCACTTTTGGTCCCTCCTTGCAAAAGACCTTTCAAAGTAACTCCAAACTAACTTAGAAGCTTCAACTAACTTCCAAAATGGTCCCTCTCCATCCAAATTTTTAAAAACTTAGTTCAAGTTAGTAAGTTGGTCAAATCTGTAGTCAAACCTAAGTTTCACCCGATTATCACAAATAGCCCTTTAACTTTTAACATGTTATTATTTTCACTTATAATTTTCAAAAATGCATATAAAGTAATGATATAATTATCCCTTGGTAATTTATCTATATAAATCATCTTCATTTATTTATTTTGTTAATTTAAAAATCTGGTCTTAAATTTTAGGATGTTGCATGGAGCGAGCTTGAAAAAAACTCAAAAGAGGCTTACGATGACGGATGGAGTTGCGATGTTGTCAAACTTGGGACCCAAGCCATTGAGAAGATGGGTGACCAAGGTTTTGTCGGGAACGAGAGACCCGATATTGGCTAATAACTCCCCCATGATATTAATCTTTTGACAATACTCCATAATAAATCAATCACCAAGAACCATAGAATGCAATTCATTTTCAAGCTCAATTGCCCACACATCTTTGTTGTCTCAAAACAAATCTTCAAGAGCTTTCCAAACTCTTTGAGCGTTGTAGTCATTTTTTAGATCCATAGTGAGTAGACGTTGAATAAGGGTGCCATAAATCCGCATAGCAACAAGAGAATCAAGATTGTGTCATGCCTCGTCTTTGTCGTCTTTCGGATTGGAAGTATCATCAAGGTGACTGGAAACGTCGTGGGCTTTGCAATGGGTCTCGAATAGAACTCTTCAAGAATCATAGTTCAATTGATTCAAGTCAAGAATCAAGGGAACAAAAGATTTTATATGTGTGATGCTACAGGGTTTGAGGAGGCCGTCAACCATGAGAATGGTGGAGAAGAAGAAAAAACAATCACATGAGAGATGGAGAAGATGAGGGCCACGACATATAGGGTTAGGAAGATCAATTCTCTTATACCACAATAGATTCCCAAATATTACTTGCTTTCTCATTCATACATGCACAAATTATATACAAAATACATAATACAATTGAGCCTATACAATACAACAATGAGCTAATAAATAATGGGCTAATGTACTCTAATAGGAAGAGACTTCTTCACCTCTATTGTTTTTCAAAGGCAATCTTTTATAGTGTTTTCCAGGTCTTCGGAGTAGTAAGTAATAACCTTTGTCATATTCTTTGATGGCCATGCTTCTTTTAATGTGGTGGGTAAGCATCAACAACGAATAACCGTTTTTGGAACCAGAACCGGATAGGATCCTACAATTTCAGAACCAGAACCGAGAACCGATGTGACCGGGGCTGGTTTAGGTTCCTAAAGTTTGGAACCGATTGAAATCGGTTCATAATTTTTTGAACATATATATGTTGGGTACACTTATAAAAAATCTAAGTGATTGCATTTGTTATTGTTGTTATAATTGGTTCAGATTTTAATGATTTTTATAGTTATATAACAAATTCTAACTAATTTAAATAGTAAAATAGTAAAAAAAAAAATGTCATTTATTCTTTCTCTGTACTCGATTCTAAAAGGAGGTATATCTTAAAGTTTTTTTTTAGATAACTATAAACTAATTGCATTTGTTACTTGCCTTTATAAAGACAAAATTGCATAAACTAATTGCATTTGTTACTTACTTTTATAAAGAAAAATTTGCATAACTAGTACATGTGATATCTAAAAACCTCAAGTGCAAGTGCATGGCAATTTTGTAATTTATTGCACGGATGGTCTTGGCCGTGTCATTTTCTTGCATGGTTGGTTCTTAAACGGTAAATTTAACCATTAATTTTTTTTTCTTTTAAATAGCATTTGCCCTTTTGACCAAACACCAAAATACAATGTACCATAAGGCCTAGATTTGTAATTTACTCGTTAATTTATGTTTTTTATTAATTTTTTTTTTTTTTTTGGTATTTACTCATTAATCTACATCCAATATAATCTACATTCTTTACGAATTTTCCTATAAAATTCAAATGAATCCAAAAAGATAAGAAATTAACATACATATGAAGCAATTTACATAATTAATGTAAATACTAAGAACTCAAGAAGCAATTAACATACATCGATAAAAGGATCTGAAAAACAGATAAACATATAATTGATTTTTTGGAACGTTAATTTTATTTGACAAAGAAAAATAACCAACAAGAGGCTAGAAATAAAAAAGCGAGAGACAAAGATCTAAAGCAAAAGAGTTACAATTTCTAGCACACCAAGGAATTATTTCTAGCCTCTTGTTGGTCATTTTTTGTGCATAATACCTAGAATTATCTTCACATTTGCATTTCACATTGTTGGGAGAAATATCAACAAAGATCCCAAATATGGTATCTCCGAGGAATTATTGGTATAATGGCTATAGTCATTAAATAATCCTAGTATTTTAGTTTTTTAATCTTTTGGTCAGTTCTCTTCACAAGCATTGTCTCTCATTCTTGTATCGAAGGCCACAATCGTAATCAAGTAAAAAAAAAAAACATTGTAGTTTTCCATTCTTTATATTAACACAACAATCACATTACAACATAAAAGTTAAAACCAATACACAAACAATCTTATTCAAAATACATAACCATACATACACACACAACGAAAATCCCAATTCCTTCAATGCCTAGGGTTTTTATAGTACAAAATAAGCTTCCTAGGTCTAAACAAATACCTAGACCCATACGTCGAATGAATCACATCCGCCAAAAGCGGATACTGCAACCAAGCAAACAAAAACACCGGCATAACCGCTAAAAACCCAATCACAATCGGCACCCAAATCAACCCCTCCCGATAAAGCACAAAAAAACTAACACTAAACGCAATCGTCATACTCGTAATCGACAAAAAAAGCGATGTTAACCCCAACATGAGTTTTTTAGGCAACGACTCTAAGAAATCGCGTTCAGCATAACGAGACGTGAGGATAGATAAAAACATGAGAATCGAAGCTGTTGATGAGAATAAGGAAATGGCGTCTGTTACTACGAAAACTATGAAGGTTGGTGTTGTGTGGAAGATTGGGATACCATCGGTTTGGTTGTATCCACCTGGCACTGTAAAAGCGGCGGCGAATACTATGGTGGCTATGAGTGCTGCAACGACCATACATTGACTAGCGGTTCCTTTCATCCATTTCTCACCTTGTGAAACGAGGTCTTTGTGTTCTTTTGTGAATAATTCGTGTGGTGTTAACCCGTCTTTGTTCTTACGTTCTCTGTAAGATGGAGGGATCATGGCTTCTACTTCCTATAACATAAATGTATATGTAGTTATATATTATATCCTCTATTATTTAGGGGTAAATGTGAGAAACAACAATACTTTTTGTTTATTTGTGTATTGTTTGTAGCATGCTACTTTGGATTGTTTTTTGTATTAGGTACTTTGAAAAATCTAGGTGATTATGACATTCTTTAATGCTTCCAAAAGTCTAGATAATTACAACATTGTATTTTTTAGACTTTTTTTTTTTCGGATTAGGACATTTTACTTTGAAATATTTAAGCAACAATAGTAGTGAACATAAGAACGTTACTTTGTATTTGGATGATATTGCTATAATCAATGAATAATAAAATAGCTCGTGTAAAACGTACCTTGAACCACAACAATTCACGTTGCATTTGTAAAGCAACTCCCGAAACATCTTGAAGACGTTTTCTCTTTGCACTCTTTCCAACTAAATGCAACATATTATTTTCGTTTTGATCTTTCAAAGGAGTTATCAAATCCTTCATTGACCCAATCTCATACAATAAATTGTATATACCCTCATGACGATGTTTCACAGCAATATGAAACACACTTTGATTGTTATCATTCACTTTCCATATCAAATCAGGGTATTGCCTAATAAGCTCAACCACAAATTTAGTGTTGCCCATTTCTGCAGCAAGAAACAGTATTCTAGAAGAATAAGTTCTTTTAACATTCACCATTGATGGCATCCTTGTTATTGGCTTTGATGTGGTCCCACCACCACTTCCAACTAATTTTTGGATTTCAATTGGCATTTTGACAATATTTTCGGATATGAGTTTTAGTAGTTGTAGAGCTTGATCTTCCTTTCCCAAATGTAGCTTGTCATCTTGCTTGATTGGATCGGGTGGGCCCCGGATGATGTCATCTATTTGATTCTTGGGCTTCTTCGCAATATCTTTCCAAATGATTCTTAGTAATTGTAATGCTTCGTTTTCCTTTTCGGGAGCTCCCACTTTTAAACGAATGGAAGCAAAACCTATAACAAGAAGAAACAAAATTATATTATAATTAATTAAAGGGTAAGTTACACGGATGGTCCCTCTGGTTTAGGGTAATCTCCGTGTTTGGTCCCTAACAACTTTTTTTACTCGAACCATCCCTACTTTATACTTTTGTTGTACGCTTAGTCATGGTAAATCAGTCTTTTTATAACGGACAGGGACCAAACGTGAAACAAAAATATACAGTAGGGACAGTCCGAGGTAAAAAAAAAAGTTGTTAAAGACCAAACACGCAGATTACACTAAACCACGGGGACCATCCGTGTAATTCACCCAAAGAGTAAATTACACGAATGGCCCCTATGGTTTAGGGTAATCTGCGCATTTGATCCCTGACTTATTTTTTTAACTCAGAAGGTCCCTATTGTTTTTTTTGTTACGCGTTTGGTCCCTGTCTTACCTAAAAAGGCCATTTTGCCCTTGATTTTTTATAATTTATTTAATTAAACACATCCCCATCCTACCCCCTCACCTTACCTACCCCACCATTTTTCCTTTTTTAAATAATAGTCTTTTTAAGTAAGACAGAGGCCAAACGCATAACAAAAACAAATAGTAGGGACCAAGCGCGTAACAAAAACAAATAGTAGAGACCTTCAAAGTTAAAAAATTAAGTTAGGACCAAACACGTAAATTACCCCAAACCATAGGGACCATTCGTGTAATTTACTCTAAAACAAATCAAGAATTATGCTTACATGAATTGATTTTCCTCCATATTACATTAGTCTTTGTTTCAACAAATGCATCCGGCTTTCGAGCCAAAACTCCAAGTACATTCCCATTACTAGCAAGCTCAGGGCGATCTTGCACTATCTTTAATGCGATATCTAAAAACGATTTTACAATGAGAGAAAAAATTTCAACAAATCAACAATGAAAATCATGGATAACATGCTTACCAAAAAGATCAGCCTCAACACATTTAAGAAGAAGCCAACCACGATTCTGAGGGGTCCAACCATCATCACTCAAGTTTTTCGATTTATCATAGAGATACTTCACCATGTCACGTTGACCAAATAAAGCAGCCATATAAAGAGGCATCATTGCTTGACTACCAGGGATTGAAAGCAACTTTTTGTTCTTGTTCACCATAATCTTAACCATTTCAACGTTTCCAGCTGCAGCTGCTAAACAAAGGGCAGTATTGGAACTATTGTTTTGAAGTTCTAAGTCCTTTTCATCCATCTTATCCACTAAATTTTCCACAAATTCTTGCAACTGTTTTGTTCTTATTGCTGATGCTGCAACATGAAGGGCTGTTTCGTGATTTTCAGTGATACTTGATCGTACTAATTTTGGGTCTTTTTCAAGAATCGCTTCAGCAGCTTTCCAATCGCCTTTAATGGCTGCTTCGTATAGAGGGACACCAATGTCTATGTAAGCTTCTCTGCTTCCTTTAAATTAGTTACAAGGAAAAGTTATTGCGAATCGAATGATATAACCAATCGATTAAAGTTATAAATAGCATGATATCTGTTCAAAATCAAAATTATATGCTACTTATTTGCGAAACCTCAAATCATATCACTTTATAGTTTATACGCACACCCAATGATCCAATCAAGTAGAAAATGGAGAAATTTACCTGTAAGGAGATCAGAAGCAGGTAGATTCGGTTGTGGTGGCCTTGATTGAGAAGGAACGATGATTTCGTGCTGCTGCTGTGGAGTTATGGGCTTCTGTTCATCGATTGGGGCTAATTGCACACCTGTTTGCTTCATATCTAAACAGTTACACCATTAACGATTAGAAACCTAATTGCTTGAGATCATGAGTAGTAGAGTGTAAGTGAGGGTTTGAATTTGATGCTTCTGAAAATACCTTTGCGATTATGTATGAGTTAGTGAATGAATAGCCTTCGGAGGAATTCTGATTATATTATTTGTGGAAGATAGTTTAACATTGATTCGATGATTTATAATGAGTTAACGTCTAGGTCTAAGTCAACGTTACAACGTCTATATCCTTATGTAAATTTCTAAGAAATTTGTCCTAATAAAAAATTGAGATAATCATTCAAATATTAAATGGATGGTGTACACTATACATGGCTAAATGGCACAAAAAACATTTTTTTTTTACATAGAAATTCAATTTTGATACCGTGTTAATTTTTTTTTCACTTTTGATACTGTGTTTTCCAATTTATTACAATTTTGACCATTTGACCAGTTAACCAGGTTATATGCTGACGTTACATGATGATGTGTCAGTTTTGATTACGTGGCATGCTGATATGATATGTTGATATGTCAAAATTGATTTTTTTTCACAAAAAACACTAAGTTTTCACTTTTTTTCAATTTTGACACTAAGTTTAATTTTTTATTTCAATTTTGACACTATGTTTTTTTTGTTCCAATCGAACATCATTTATCAAATTTTGTTCAATTTTATCTATTTTCCATTTGAAACCGTATAAATATATTTTTTTATTACATTTTAAACCGTATAAACATATTTTTTTTTTTCGTTTAAAAACCACATGTTTATTTAAATACAAGGTGTTTTTTTTTCTTATATTCAAAACATTAGTTATATCATGAGAATCAAACTAACCATAAGCTTCTAATAAGATGTAAATTTTTGATGGGTTGAAAACTTGATATCCGAGTTTTGATCGACTACACGCCTTCAAACCTCCAAACACATTTTAAAGTTGCATATTTAATATAAAATACAATTTTTATATAACTGATACATATTTATACATAAAAATATGGTTTGAGTGTGAAAAAAATAATAATAAAAATATGTATTTATACAAAATTATGGTTTTTAAATGAAAAAAAAAACATATTTATACGGTTTAAATGTATTAAAAAAATATTTATACGGTTTCAAATAGAAAATTGTTAACATTGAACAAAATTGGAAAAAATGATGTTCGATTTGGAACAAAAAAACATAGTGTCAAAGTTGAAAGAAAAAATTAAACTTAGTGTCAAAATCGAAAAATAATAATAACTTAGTGTTTTTTGTGAGAAAAAATTCAATTTTGACATGTCAGCATATCATGTCAGCATGTCACGTCGTCAAAATTGACATGTCATCATGCCACGTCAGCATGTAATCTGGTTAACCGGTCAAGTGGTCAGAATTATAACAAATTGGAAAACATGTCAAAATTGACACAAAAAAACACACGGTGTCAAAATCGAATTTATGTGTAAAAAAATCTTTTTTTGTGTCATTTACCCTTTTATAATTCTCAAATTAAATTTTCTTAAATATTCGTTGTAAAACAAAATAGATTTATAGAAACCACGCATAATTTAATTTATTCGGTCCTAATTTGGATCGGTTCGGTTTAGGTTTCGATTTTGGTTCGGATACTCGGTCCAAATGTATATCCCTAGTCTTAGTTATTTAAAAGTTCGATATTATTTTATTTTAGATCTTATTTATCTTTATAAGAAAAAAGATCAAACAATATTTTTTGAAGTAGTTAAGCTATTTAATTATATGTAAAAATTAAAATAGATATACTAAGAAATTGCATAACACATGGCAATCATGCTAAGGGAATTCAAATTTCAACAAGGATATGAGATTTGAGATTTTAATATGGTAATAAGAAATTGCATCCATAATCCATGTTATTCGTTTGAGATTTTAATATGGTAATAAGAAATTGCATCCATAATCCATGTTATTTGTTCACAATTTATGTTACTTTACAATAAGTAATTAGTTGACCAACACGATGCTATTTATGTTAAGAGTTTCTAATGACTATTAATAATGTTTACAATAAAAGTTTGTACATTATGTTAATTTGTATTTTACCTCTTAAAATTCAAAAAATGTTCAATATGCTTTATAATATATATATATATATATATATATATATATATATATATATATATATATATATATATATATATATATATATATATAGAGAGAGAGAGAGAGAGAGACAGACAGACAGAGAGAGAGAGAGAGAGAGAGCGAGAGCAAAATAAAATAGAGATCTTGAGATTCAACCTCAACCACATATTTTAAGTCTGCCACTCTAATCCACCGACGTACTGACACAACGACCATGTTATAATCATAAATGATTATATAGCATCGTTCTTTCTTTTCTCCTACACCACCATCCCCACCACCACAACCGCCACCGCCACCACCATTACCACCACCTTTGTAACGCTCCAATTCTCATGTATTGATTTATATAAGAATTTTCTTGATTTCAAGGTCTACTCAACGAGTTGGTTGCCCTACTCGCCGAGTAGCAGCGGGTTGGTCCACATGTTTTAGTGATCTACTCGCCGAGTCCAAGAAGTGACTCAACGAGTAGGAGCTAACTGATGAAACCCTAGATTCCGGGGTATTGCACCCTATTTAAAGGATCATTGGCCTCCCCCAGCCTCCTCTTTACAGCTCCTTGGCACCCTTAAACCCTAAATTGTGTGGGTGTGGGTGTGTGTTTCTTTGGTGTGATAAAGCTTGGATGAGGGATCTTGGTGAAGAAACACTTGGGGGAAAAAAGTAAATTAAAGCTAAGAACTCGTGGGAAGCAAAGATCTACTTCAGTTGGCACTCTCTTGAAGGTATTAGGCTATCTCCTTGGCTCATTTCATTTTTAATCTCTTTTGGGTGGGTTTTAGAAAAAGTTTATAGTGCTTGAGTCAAGATCTGAAGTTGCAACTTCAGATCTGGACTCCCTTTGGCCTCTAAATCCATAAAGTCACCAGTTTTGGCAAGTATGAGCCTTCCCTCAAGTGCAAGACTTCTTTTCAAGCTTAGTTTTGTCATTTTGAGGCTTTAGAGCTTTGCATGCACGTAAAGTTTGCAACTTTACGTGATAAGCATGCCTTGGGAAGCTGGATCTGCAATATGGAGCATTTGCATGGCTTAAAAAGCATTTGTATGGATGAAGGACTGAAGGGACTCGGCGAGTCCGATGAAGATTATCGTGAACTCGGCGAGACGGATGAGTGACTCGACGAGTCGGATGGGGTTTTCCCAATTGTTGGACATATATGAACTTGGTGAGTTGCAAGGGGAAGTCGACGAGTCGACCATGGAGTTTACGGTCGCAAACCTTAGGAACTCGACGAGTCACTCTAGTGACTTGGCTAGAGTGACTCGATGAGTTGGTGAGTTATGCATGAAACTCGGGGAGTAACTGAGGGTACTCGACGAGTTGAGGTCAACATGGACTGTTGACCTTGACAGTTGACTTTGACTTTGACCAAGGATTGACCAGTTGACTTCTGGGGACATTTTGGGAGATTGGAAATTTAAAAGCATGGTTTACAATGAATATAGGTGGTGGAGTTCGTGGCAGTGTCCCAAGAGTTTGAGCTTATCATATGAGTCGACGGTTACGAGGTGAGTTGTTCTCACTATATCAATAGGGTCTAAGGCACTAAGGTCGGCCTTTTGCGGATTGTATCCGGTTATGGCATGATATGTTTATTGATTACATCCTGGTAGTTAGGATGGTGATATGCTTATGCGTAGTGACCTGGTTAGGTCAGTGTCCTGGTTATAGGATGATGCTATGTTAGTGACTATTTAGGTATGTATCCCGATTATTGGGATGTTGCTATGATTAGTTATCTGTTAGATTGGTTTGACTGTTATATAATATGAGCTAGCGTATGATATTTATGTGCACATGTTTGTTTGATTAGGGATTGGGTTGAGGTGGTCTTGCTTTGTGTTGTAGGCCAACATACCCGGTAAGCGGTCTGGATAAGTTGTAGGCCCTGCGAGGCGGTTCAGCCACGCCAAAGGCTCGTGAACGATCAAGATAGGCTGTAGGCCCTACGAGGCAGTCCATTCAGGCTTAAGGCTCATTATGTATGTTGTTATGTATTTGTTACATGTTATGATTATATTGGTATGGCGTTGGTATTTTGGGGTAGCTCACTAAGCTTTCGGGCTTATAGTTTCAGTTTGTTGTTTCAGGTATTCTGGTGATCGAGGGAAGGCGAAGACCTGATCGTACCGCTCCTCCTGCTGCTATGTTTTATTATTGGAAACTGGAATACTCTGATGATTATTATTTTGAAAAAAAATTATGTATTGATTAAACGGTCTTTTTAAGTGTGTTGAAAAGGTTTTAATTGACATCATTTTATGGGTGTTACAACCTTGACACCAACTGACCCCACACCTATCACCTCCGTCACTTATACCATCCCCACCTCTGTTACTACTATCTCTTATGTCATTAACTGTCATAATCATATATGATTATTGTGAACATACATATATGTATAATCATTTATAATTAGGCATGCACTGCTGGTGTTGGTACGCTGGAACGTCAGATCGGCAAATGAGAAATATATGGTTCATGTTGAATCTCAAAATCTCTATTTTTTTAATCTCAAGTTAACTGTCTTTTATATATATATATATATATATATATATATATATATATATATATATATATATATATATATATAAACTGTTTTCTTCGTTACTAAGTAAGTGTTGGTGGGATAGTTTATACGTTTTATAAATACCGAAACATATGAACATTGACCATTTTCACTTATTTATTGGTTAGTTTTAATCTATTAAGTTAAATAAAAAAGCAAAGTTTAAAAATAAAAATCGCATCTCCTAAAATATTTATTTAAAATATTATATAATAATAATAATAGTTTTGTATTCATTTTGGACGTATTGCATATATATATATATATATATATATATATATATATATATATATATATATATATATATATATATATATATATATATATATATATATATAGAGAGAGAGAGAGAGAGAGAGAGAGAGAGAGAGAGAGTTAGGTTCAAGTATTCTAACTAATTATTGTACATCTATCGTATTAAAATATGTTGTTTGATAATATAAATACATTCAATATTTCATAACTATTGTTATTAACACAAATTCTCACTAATTAAATCGTCTATAAGGTTATTATACAATTATTATTATTATTCTCATTTCTGTCAGAATGTTTTATTCGGTCATATTCTATTCGAATGAAAATAAGTGAAAAAAGATGTGTGAAAAAATAATAATAATAATAATAACGAGAATGCATGAAAATGACAATATTTTTGTAAGGTTGAATTTATTTGCATTGCTAATAACTTATTCTCTTAGTAATTTTCATAATATCCGATAATTAGTTTGAATATATATATATATATATATATATATATATATATATATATATATATATATATATATATATATATATATATATATATATATATATATATATATATGTTCAGATTCATTTGAGATCATTCTAATTTTGTGAGACCGTGAGACCAGACCTAAAAATAATTTTAAAATGCAAAATAAATGGAAAAATCCAAAAATTCTTTTTTTAAATATTATTTTCGGAACTTGAGTTAACTAAAAAAATATAAAAAAAAATAAAATAAATTCCGTTTTTTTTTTTGAAAAATACGTGAAATATTCTAAATAGAATATTACACTGACATATTCTAAAAAATAATTTTAAAATGCAGAATAAATGGAAAAATCTAAAAATTCTTTTTTTAAATATTATTTTCGGAACTTGAATTAACTAAAAAAAATAAAAATAAAATAAAATAAATTCTATTTTTTTTGAAAAATACGTGAAATATTATAAATAGAATATTACACTGTACATATTCTAAAAATAATTTTAAATGCAAAATAAATGGAAAAATCAAAAAATTCTTTTTTTAAATATTATTTTCGGAACATGAATTACCTAAAACAAAATAAAAAAAAATAAAAAATGTGTCTCACGGTCTCACAAAATATAGGTGGTCTCAAATGAACCTATATATATATATATATATATATATATATATATATATATATATATATATATATATATATATATATATATATATATATATATATATATATATATATATTCCGAAAATTTGATATTATGGTTGCATCTAACTCGAAATTGTTTTATCCGGACTAAAAATGATTAAATTTGACTTTATCTCAACCGTGTAACATAGTTTTATTATTGCATTTTGTTTTTTTTTTAAAACATCAAAGTCTTGGAAGTTTACACAACAAATTTCAGAAGTGTAAACATTATTTTAAGACCAAAACATTCATATTATTGTTTCACATATCGAGCTTTGATTTTGAATCAATCCTTTATTTTGTACTTTTTCCACAAAGCACATGCTTTTTGATAGTTGTGAATTTGTGATAAGGTTTGAAATTTCGAAAGAAAGTATATCTTTGATAAAACGAAATGTCATGAATGATCCATGCATTTTCTAAGAAGTATCAATTTAAGGATTATGTTGGAAAATGTTATACAATTGGTTCATGTAGTTTCATAAATCAAACACGGTTAGTTCTTCGGTTGTTAAGACTATCAATTTTGTATGACGAGTATATATTCTTATCTTATTTTGATTTTTTTTAATTAATTTAAATAAATAATGTAATTAAGATATGATCTATGTTTTTGTATTTTGGCCAATTGAACAATTTCAGGTTCCCAATAGGTTGCCAAGGACGTAAATATTTTACGGATTTGGCATTTGGTTTTTGACATTTCTTGCTGACTTGGATATTGACTTTGTCAAATTTATTCCACTTTGTGTTTTAGTAAAGGTAAGTATATTCCTTACTCCTTAGTTCTCTAATCTCAGTTTATCTCAAACACACTCATTATATTAGGTGTTTGATAATTTGATAGGCCTTTTATGACCTCAAGTATAAGGCTCGGATGACTTTGTTAGATTCAAACTATTTGGTATCATATTTAGAAGCCTTTGATTCGGTCCATGCTTCAGATTCAAGGTTGTGTCTAATTCAGTCAGTCAAACTCTTGACTCAATCAACAACTATCAAATAACCTCAAACCCGAACTTTGCATTCTAAAGGTCAAGGTTTTTTTTTTCCACGTAATGCAACATGTGAGTATTATTTTTAGATTACAAATATATAACTACATTTATATGGATTTAAGTTACAAATAGATCCATAAAACTTTCCAAAACAAATGATATCTAATGATTAAAAACATACAACTTACCGATATAGCTTTTCAATCCACATTGAAACCTTTATTATCTTCATATTTTGTGAATTGTGACCATATACCAATTAAACTAAGATATATCTTGTTTGATAAAGCACTAACTAAACCAACAATACTCACATAGATACTGAAATATGAAATAAAATGTTTAAATCTTTAAATCCTAGATTATGATTTAAGAGATAGGATGTGACCGATTTTTTGATTCAAAATGAGAGGAAGAAGTTGATAAGGCCACTTTATCGATCATAACATTGTATAACCTATCTGTCGGTTTTAAAAATATTCAAAAACTTGACTTCAAATTCTATATCAACCATTGTAGCAATGAAGAAGATGATGATGATGTTAGGTTGCTCAAACTTGTCACAAACTAGATGATAACCCACACACACCCTGTGTAATGATAAGAACATTAAATTAGTTATTTTATATGTTGTTAACAGTGGAATAGAATTGTTAAAAGGCTCAACAATTCAAGATTTTGAAACCATATATACCAATAATATAGTGTTTACCTCGTCTAATCCTAAAATTGATACATTTGTTAAATAATAAGGGACAATTTGTAAAATATATTTTTTTGGTAGACAAAACAAATTTGCAAAAATCCCCGAATGTGTAAATAAAACCTAAACTATTAAAAATGATTTTTATTTACAAGTTAAAATACATTTTCAAGACAATAAAACTGCAAATAAATTACATGATTTTTGTTATTGAGCATAAACTTGTAAAATTTAATATTAAAAATTTTAAAAACAATAAATTCATGATTTGGTTTGTTTTGTTTTGATAAAACTACTTACATGACCAACTCCAAATAATTAAATACTAACATTTAAACAAAACTAAATTTAATTCACATCCAACAATAAACCTAATATTAATACAATTTTTAAATTTTCCATGAATGACAATCATGTATTTGTTTAGGCAAATTCAATGACAGTAAAATGATCAAAACTTTATTTGAGAGCTTAATTACCCAAAAATATGAAATTAACCAATTAGTAAAATTATTTTTGGAGTTGGATTTTCCAATGCAGAATTACATGCAACTGTCCGTATTCTCAATTGCTTGGAGGGTTCTTTCCTTTTAAATTATTTAGGTGTCCCGGTTGGGGTTAATATGTTATTGACAAAGAACTAGAAGTCGATTCTTGATAACTTTAGCTCCAAACTAGTTTGGAAAGCTAAACCATTATCGTTTGGCGGTCATCCCACTCTCGCCAAATCTGTCCTTGGTTCCCTTCTGGCCTACTACATATCTTTATTCAAAGCTCATCAAGGAATTATTGATAATCTTGAAATGATCAGGAGCATACTTATTTGGGGGATGTGGAGGACCTAAAAAGAAAATTCACCGGATGGAATGCTCAAAAGTCACCGCGCCAATATCTGATGGAGGTCTTGGAATTGGATCCTTATTAGCTCAGAATACAGCCCTCTTAATCAAATGGTGGCGTAGGATGATTAATGAAAAAGATAGTTTGTGGAAAATGGTTATTGATAACATTCACAATCTGTACAATAAACTGTTGACAATTTATCTGAGACAGATGTGGCATGTTGGCGTATTCGGGTCCAAATCAAAGGTTACTTGGAGTGTTGTCCAAGGTTTTAGAGTTTTCCTTGAGCCATAAGGAATGCTTCACATGGAAAGTATTATTTAATTACATTTAGGTATCCTAGTTATATTCTAATGTGATCTGTATAGTATATAATAGAGATAGGATCTTGTATTCTGTATTCGATTGAAGTTTTGGGTAATTTTCTTCAAATAAAGTTCATGCGAGTTAGGTATTCTACTTTTGTTACTTGTATTTCCTGTTACCTTTAATTGGTATCAGAGTCTCAAATCAAATACCTATGACAGAAGGTGAACTTGCGATAGAAGAGAAAGAGCTTTCATGTTCGAAATCAGAGAAACAGTTCGTGTGGAAAACATGAGCATAAATCTAAATCGGAACAATGAATAAATAACTTTCCTATTCGTGTCGTCGGTTTCGTCGGCTTGGATCAATCAAAACATGAGGATCATACACCTTGAGCGAGGTTAAGGCTTTGAGAATTCTTGATCGATAGCTTGAAGAGCTAAAAAGAATCGAAAGCTTGACAATTAAGGCAGAAGCATAATCTATTTGGTGATGACAGGAGAAGTAGGCTCTTCACAGCCAACTATAAAGGAACCTACCTCGTTAGCATTTCAATGCCTAATTTTAACGGCGACAAACTACATGATTTGGAGAATGTAAATGGAGGTTTTGCTTGGAATCCATGGGGTCTGGGATGTCGTTGATCTAGGCTCAGACGACTCCAAAAGGAACAATATCGTGAAAGGACTATTGTTCCAGTCAATACCAGAAGACCTAATACTTCAAATCAGAAATCTCATAACAGCTAAGGAGATGTGGGATGCAAATAAGACTCGAAACTTGGGAGCCGATCGTGTGAAGGAAGCGAGACTCTAGACGTTAATCACTGAATTCAAAAATCTCAAGATGAGTGATACAAGCACAATAGATGATTTTGCAGCTAAACTGTTTGGAATTGCTTAAAAATTTGCTTCACTAGGACAGCTCATCACTAAACAGAAGCTTGCAAATAAGTTTCTTACAAGCCTCCCTAGGCAATTTGTGAATATTGTGGCATCTCTCGAACAAGTCTTGGATCTTAAAATAATAGGTTTTAAGGACATGGTTGGTCACTTTAAAGCCTATGAAGAAAGAATTAAGGGTGAAGATAACTCATTCGAAACACAAGCAAAGCTACTCTATTCCAAATCAGAATCGTCCACAAGAAACAACGAATCATCAAGGGTTAGAGGTTGGGGTTCAAATTATCTAGGTAAAGCGCGTGGTGGTGAACATGGTCGAGGTAACACACAAACTCACGATCACTTAGGATCATCTGAAACTCGTGAAGATAAAAAACAGAAGGGCAAACCATGCGAGCAAAGAGTTCTCTCAAACATCCAATGTTACTGGTGTGACAAATACGGACACTTCACTTCAAGATGCTTGAATCGAACCAAAAAGCATGAGGAAAACCTTGATGAGGCATACGAAGGAGATACAAATCATGAAGAATGAACTTTCTTTATGATGAATGCAATTCAAGAAGCAGTGTTCTTGAACGAAGACAAATATATCCTTCCAAAGATTGAGGAAAATGTCCATGAAGATGGTGTTTGGTACTTAGACAATGGTGCAAGCAACCACATGATCGACAACTACTCTTATTTTCTAAATTAAATACGAACATAACGTCAAGGGTGAGATTTGGAGATGGATCATGTGGTAGCATCAAAAGGAAAGGATCAATTTTATTCGAAGGCAAAAATGGAGAGAAAAAATTGATGAAATATATTTATTACATTCCATCCCTTCGTAGTAATGTAATATGTAACGCTCGCAGATCCGGGCTAGTCAATTTAGAGATAATAGGGGTTGAAAACGACTTTTCGACAAAAGATTATTTAGAATAAATAATCTTAACAAAGTTTTAGAATACTTCTCAAGGGTTCCGTACATATAAAGACTGCCAAAATCCGAGTTATTACGAAGAAATTATGGCTCGTCGAAGTTTTACGGCAAAACCGGCAAGGCACCGGGAGACGTAAATAGTGAATTTACGATAGAGGACTTTTTAGTCTTAGTGATCTAAACAAACATTGTATTATACGTTAAACTGAGAACATACAAAAAAAGAACGCCCAGATCTGACTTCGTATGAGGAAATTATGAATTTTCTAAGATTTGACCTAACAGTGCACGACCCAAAACTCGAATATTAGTTCGAGCGGTTTTTGGCTTACGCGACCTAAATGAGAGTTGTAGATCTCATTAATAGGAACTCAACGGTAAAAAGACAGACGAAAATGGAGTCCGTATGAAGGAGTTACGAATTCTTTGCAGTCATTTAGCAGTCTAATCTCTTCCTACTGTTAAATTTAAGATCGGTCGAGAATTAGCCGACAGAGTCTAAATGAAAGTTGTAGATCTTGTTTTTACCTACGCGTGGAAAAAAAAGTTGAAAATGGAGCTCGTATGCGAAAGTTACGGGTTTAGAAATCGGCAGGTTGCTGCTGCAAAAGGGGTGACGTGGCTAAATATAGGCCAAGGCTTTCTCCCCAAGGAAAGCCATCAGGTGATGACATGTGGCACCGACTCGGCGAGTCCGTCAGGATTTCACCCTATAAATAGAGGTGTCAGGTTCTCTCATTTCCCACACCTCTCCCCTTCAACTTTCTCTCTCTAAACTCTCTCTCTCTAGCCTCCCTTAAGCCCCCTAAAGTCTAGGTAAACCCCCTAGCACCCGAAGGAAGCCCCGAGGCTCCCGAAGTCCTAAGAAAAGGGCCTTTCCGCTTGGGAACGCTGCTCCAGCGAAGCCAGGTTTTCGAGAAAACTCGCTTTAAGTGAGCTACGCCTACCCTATCTTTAATATAACTTATGTTTCAATATAGTAATATTATTAGGACCTTATAATAAGTACTTGGGCTATTATTATGGGTTATATAAGTATTGTTTAACGCTTATATAATAGTAACAATAGCTAGACTATTAATTAGTCTTGGTGAATATTAGACTAAACTCTAGTGGTAATGATACTAGGTTTTGTCCGAGGAAAATTGTGTTGAGAGTAATGAAGTGTTGTCCGAGTACCGAGTCACCACCGTATCAGGTGAGTGCATAATTACTTTCATCTTACACATAGATATGAAGTATTTTATATAAACTACGTGCTATGTGTGTATATTGTCTGAATACTTGTTGTCTGTGCTAGGTGAAAGATTTTTATACATGTTTTAAATTATGTAACAGCCCGGATTCCCAGGTATTATTCATTCTTATATTTTTGGTATTTTGTGAGGAGACTCGGCGAGTTGGAGCTCAAAATCGCCGAGTAGGATCGCGATTTGGGTGAGGGTTCGCGTCTGGACTCGGCGAGTCCACGCTGTTTAATGAAACCCTAATTCTCCGGGTTTGGAGCCTATTTAAGGGCACTTATAGCCTCCCATTGCGCCTACCAGTCCCTTGAGAGAACCGTAAGAGAGCTAATTCGTTTTGGGAGAGAGGAAGTCACTTTTTGGCCTTTGTATTCTTTGTTTAGCAAGAGCAAGGAGGAGGTGAGATTCCAACAGATCCAGAGTCCAGAGGCTTCATTTTGAGGTAATGGTTCGAATCTCCTTCAGTTATAGGGTTGATCTTTAGAGTTAGGGTTTTATAACCCCTTTGGAGAGAGATTATGTGAAGCAAATGGTCCCTCTTCGAGTTTGTGCCTTGGATCTGGACTCAAAGAGGTCCAGAGACCTTAACCATTGGAGCTTTATGGGTTATTATGGAGTCATTGGACCTAGGTGGTTATTTTTGGGACCAAATCACCTTTTGATGCCTTGTGGGGGTTATACAAGCATCAAGTTTCGAACTTTATGTAGCATTCATGCTTGGGAAGGCCAGATCTATGGCTTGGGGAAGCAGATCTGACCTCAGAAGGTCAATAAAAATGTGTGCATGGAATGAACTCGTCGAGTTGTTCTTGGGACTCAGCGAGTAGGGTTGGGGTTTCACGTAAAGTGTTCTGCGAGTGGACTCGCTGGGTTAGGGGATAACCCAGTGAGTTAGGGAGAGTCAATATGGGGTTGAGTCAAGCCGGAACTCGCCGAGTTGTTCTTGAGACTCGACGAGTTAAGTCATGGTTGCCCTGCGATTCATGCCAGGTGGAACTTGTCGAGTTAGGGGGTGCTCGACGTGCCAAGAAAATATCCGGGGGAGTCATTGAACGCGTTAGACTCGTCGAGTTGCTTTGGTGCACTCATCGAGTCAGGTCAAAGTTGACCGTTGACCATAGTTGACCAGTGTTGACTTGATAGGGTTAGTCAACCTTAGTTGTAAAAGTGTTAATTAGAGATATATTGTATTATCGGAAGATTATAGTTCGGGGGATCGAGCACAAGTGATTCCAGGGATTTGCGAGTTATCGAGATACACGAGGTGAGTCTTCTCACTATACTTTACATTGAGTAGGTAACTAGAGTTATGTGATACAGTGCTTGTATGCTATATATGTGTTATGTGTTGCGCTGCATTATTCTATGTGATTTATGATGTGCATGTTTACAGACTTAGAACCTGACAGTTCACAGAGTTTGGGTGCACGGACCCACAGAGTTATAGCCTCGAGTGGCTAATATGTGTTATATGTGGTATTTTGGGGAACTCACTAAGCTTTGTGCTTACAGTGTTTGGTGTTATTTGTTTCAGGTACTAGTGACGACCGTGGGAAGGTGCCGACTTGATCAGTACACACACTCAGGATTTTATGTTATGAGATCTTGGGAATTTTGTATGACATGAATTGTATTTCAAGCATGGGTGTTTTTACGAATATTAAATGAATTATGTTTTTATAAAATGCGAAAAATTGTTTTGAAATTTACGGTGTTACAAGTTGGTATTAGAGCCTTGGTTTGATGGATTCGGGTACACCTTCGGGAGTATTTGAACTCAAACTGAGGATTTGGAAAATATTTTCAAAAGAGAACCAAATTTTCTAAAAGAGGTAAAAGATTTTTAGAGAAACTCAGAGTAGAAACGTGTGTACAATCAGTCAGCGCCCGAACGGTGATTTCCCAAAATACCCTTATATTATATGTTTATGAGATTGATATGATGTATTCTCTTGCTAGAGTAGGCTAGGTATTCCTATTAGGACTAGAGTGCCCTGATTTGTGATGCCTTAGCCTAGGGATAGGTGAGCTGCTATGAGATGCTTGAGAGTGAATAGGTAGCAGCGAGGAGCTTATGAGAGATCTGTTAGAGAGTGATAGAGTACTTGGAAATTGGGATCCGAAGAGGAGGATTTGGGGTGTATACTGAAACAGTGCGGATAGTAGTATTGGGCCCATACTACTGAAAGCACCGGGGCGGTGTACAGTTCAAGTAAGAACCTTCGGAATGCCAAGGATCAAGGAGGGAAGAGTTCTCGAGTGTGAGTATGCTCGAATGGATTCTAATTTATCGTATGTTGTATTTCAGAGGTAGATCATGGTGAGGACACGTCTTATGCCAGAGAGCAGTGGGGCTAGTGATGAGGAGATCCGTCGGATCGTCCACGAGGAGGTGGTTGCGGCCATCAGGGCAGAGATACCATAGATGTTCGGGTCTATTAAGACCATGCTGATTGAGACTTTCGACAAGCGTTATGCTGTTCTTTCTGAGGCTGCTGTTGCGGTGGCCACGGCAGCTGTTGCTGCTGCGCGGCCGCTGGGTGGTGATGCGTTGCTGTTCTGAGAGTTCAGCAAGACGAAACCGCCAGAGTTTGACGGGACCCAGGACCCGGTGGCGCCTATGAGGTCGATTTCAGACATAGAGGGGTGTTTCTTCACTTGCTCATCTCCTGAGCATTTGAGAGTCCGGTTCGCGCTGAACCAGCTTCGCTTGGGAGCGAAGGACTGGTGGACGTTTGTGACAGCGCATTTTTCGCCTGCTGAGCTTGCGACAGTGACCTGGGAGAGGTCCACTGCCATGTTCCGAGATGAGTATGTTCCCCAGGTGGAGAGGGAGCGTTTGACCTAGGAGTTTCTGACCCTCAAGCAGGGTACTGAGTCTGTTACGGTGATTACCAGGATGTTCCACGAGAGGGCGATGTTCTGCCCTGAGCATGTGTCCACTGAGCAGGCATGCATGAGCCGATATTTGAGTATCTTGAGGCGAGACATTCGGGAGTTCATGACGAACTCCTCGTACCGGACATCTGCCGAGCTTTAGGCAAATTCCCGGAAGAGGGAGATTGAGCTAGAGACTCAGGCCAGGGAGGAGGTGGAGTTTCAGGGGAGGGATCGGCGACCGGTACAGTCCCAGCCGGCAGCCAAGCGGGTCAAGCCCACTGATCCCAAATCTGGGAGCCCGAATGATGGAGTATGTAGAGCTAGATCTTGGTACAAATGTGGCAAGGAGGGGCATATGGCCAAGGACTGCCCCAAGGGGTTTGCAGTATGTTTTGACTGCAACCAGACCGGAGACCGGAAGGTGGAGTGTCCGCGGTTGTAGGGATCAATTCAGGGAGCACCTCAGGGATCTACCCCTGCCGCCATCAGAGTTACCGAGAGTCGGCCAGTGAAGGCCGAGGCGCCGAGGGCACGAGGGAGAGCTTTTCATTTGACCGCGGAGGAGGTCCGCGCAGCGCCCGATGTCGTGGCTGGTATGTATTCTTTCATGTATTTTTTTCAATGATTGAGATATTATGCTTATATTATGTTATGCATGGGTACTTTTCTTGTGAATTTTGTAACTGCCTTGGTGTTATTTGACTCGGGTGCGAGTCGGTGTTTTCTATCTTTGGCTGTTAGTCAGCATATTAGTGTTAGTCGCTAGGCGCTGAGTCGGCCTCTGAGAGTTTGCATAGCTGACGAGAGGGTGATATATGCCACAGAGGTGATCCGCGGGTGCGTATTCGAAATTTTCGGTGTTGAGTTCCCGATTGACTTGGTTCCAATTGCGATGGGTGATGTTTGTGTCATTGTGGGTATGGACTGGTTGAGCAGAGTCGGTGCGGTTATCGACTGCGAGCGACAACTGGTGACCATACGAGATCGTAGTGGGGGGTTCTTACGGTGTACGGCGAGGGTACCCATTCTGGATCAGCGTTTTGTTCGGCCGCTAGGGTGAGGCAGTGTCTACAGCAGGGCTGTAAGGGTTTTGTGGCATACGTGATGGATACACGGGTTGATTCCGAGAGTCCGAGGTCAGTAGAGGAGGTTCCGATAGTGCGTGAGTTCCCAGATGTCTTTCCAAACAAGTTTTCGGGGAAGTGGAGTTCAGTATCGATTTGGTTCCGGGAGCCGCGCCTATTGCCAAGGTGCCTTATCGCCTTGCACCTTCAGAGATGCAAGAGTTGTCCTCGCAGCTTCAAGAGATGTTGGGAAAGGGGTTTATTCGGCCGAGCGGCTCGCTGTGGGGAGCGCCTATCCTTTTTGTCAAGAAGAAGGATGGTTCACACCGGATGTGCATTGATTACCGGGAGTTGAACAAGCCGACGGTCAAGAACCGTTACCCGTTGCCGAGGATTGACGATTTGTTCGATTAGTTACAGGGAGCATCTTGGTTCTCCGAGATCGATTTGAGGTCTGGATACCATCAGGTGAGGGTGCGAGATGAGGACATCCAGAAGACAGCATTCAGGATGCGTTATGGGCATTATGAGTTTGTGGTGACGCCTTTCGGGCTCACCAATGCCCCGACAGTGTTCATGAATCTCATGAACCGAGTGTGCAGGCCGATGTTGGATCGATCAATGATTGTATTCATCGATGACATCTTGGTATATTCGAGATCAAGAGAGCAGCATGAAGAGCATTTGAGGGAGATCCTCGGATTTCTGAGATCGGAGAGGCTTTATGCCAAATTCTCCAAGTCTGATTTCTGGTTGCGAGAGGTCCAGTTCCTGGGACATCTCGTTAACCAGAAAGGGATATTGGTCGACCCGGCCAAAGTTGAGGCATTGATGAGATGGGAGGTGCCGAGGTCACCCTCCGAGATCAGGGGTTTTCTAGGGTTGGCCGGTTATTATCGGAGATTTATCAAGGATTTCTCTAAGATCGCAGTGCCACTCACTAGAATGACCCACAAGGATGTCGCTTTTTCATGGGGCCCCGAGCTGCAGGCCTCCTTTGATACGCTTCGTCAAAGGTTATGCGAGGCCCCGGGGTTAGCCCACCCGGAGGAAATGGAGGACTTTGTGGTATACTGTGATGCATCGATCTTGGGGATGGGAGCGGCGCTGATGTAGAGAGGGCATGTGATAGCATACGCATCGAGGCAGTTGAAGCCACATGAGACGAGGTATCCCACCCATGACCTAGAGTTGGGGGCAGTGGTGTTCGCCCTCAAGATTTGGCGTCACTATCTATATGGGGTTCGGTGTACGATATACACGGACCATAAGAGCCTGAAATATTTGATGGATCAGCCCAACTTAAATATGAGGCAGAGGAGGTTGTTCGATGTGGTTAAGGACTATGATTGAGAGATCCTGTACCATCCGAGCAAGGCTAATGTGGTAGCCGATGCCCTGAGTCGCAGGGCAGAGAGCTCCCTGTTGCGAGGTGTATGTTTGTGTTTGACCGTGATGGCTTCAGTGCTGGACACCATTCGTGGAGCACAGGCTGAGGTCGTGAGGTCGGAGAACCAGAAGAAGGAGCGAGTGGTAGGGTTGGTATCGGAGTTCGTTACCGATGGGCGGGGGCTTATGACATTTCAGGGGCGGATTTGGGTGCCGTTTGTGGGTGGGGGGGGGGGACGCGTACCATTTTGATGGAAGAAGCTCATCGGTCGAAATTCTCGATCCATACTAGGGCCACTAAGATGTATTTGGATCTGAGGAGGGAGTATTGGTGGCCCTGTATGAAGAGGGATGTTGCGTGGTTTGTTGAGAGGTGCTTAACCTGTCGTTGGTTTAAGGTCGAGCACCAGAGACCGCATGGTAGGTTGCAGCCGTTGGAGGTTCCCGAATGGAAATGGGAACAGATTACCGTGGATTTGATCACCAAGTTGCCAAGGACTGCGAGGGGAGTCGATGCAATTTGGGTGATTGTGGACAGGTTGACGAAGAGCGCCCACTTCCTTGCTATTAGTGAAAGCTCCTCCGTAGAGAAGTTAGCAGAGATGTACGTGAGGGAAGTGGTATCTCGGCATGGGGTGTCGATCTCGATTGTCTCAGACCGGGATGTACGTTTCACTTCCAGGTTATGGAAGAAGTTTCATCAGTAGCTGGGTACTAGGCTGCATTTTAGTACCGCATATCACCCCCAGACAGACGGACAGAGTGAGCGGACGATTCAGACGCTCGAGGACATGCTCCGGGCATGTGTGATGAATTTCGGGGGGAGTTGGGATACGTACTTGTCATTGGCAGAGTTTTCTTACAACAACATCCATCATTCGAGCATTGGTATGCCACCATTTGAGCTGTTGTATGGGAGGAGTTGTCGGACCCCATTTGCTGGGGAGAAGTCGGACAACGTGTTATGGGTAGTACTGAGATTGTACTTCAGACGACAGAGCAGATCCAGCAGGTTAGATAGAGGTTGTTGACCGCTCAGAGTCGTCAAAAGAGTTATGCGGACAGACACTGGTCCGAGCTTGAGTTTCAGGTCGGCGACTTTGTGCTCCTGTAGGTCTCTCCTTGGAAAGGAGTGATTCGATTCAGGAAGAGGGGCAAGTTGGGGCCCCGATATATTGGTCCATTTCGGGTGGTCGCGAGGGTAGTCAGGGTAGCCTATCGTTTGGAATTGCCAGCAGAGTTGGGGCAGATTCACGACACTTTCCATGTGTCGCAATTGCGGAAGTGTATAGCCGATGAGTCGGCAGTGGTTCCATTAGAGGATATTCATGTGGATGCGAGCCTGAATTATGCTGAGAGACCAGTGGCAATCAGAGATCGGAAAAATCAAGGTTCTGAGGAACAAGGAGGTACCCTTGGTTTTGGTTCAGTGGCAGCATCGGAAGGGATCCGATATGACTTGGGAGCCGGAGCGTGAGATGCGCGAGCAGCATCCGGAGTTATTTGCAGAGCGGGACTTCGAGGGCGAAGTCTAGTTCTAGTGGGGGAGAATTGTAACAGCCCAGATTCCCAGGTATTATTCATTCTTATATTTTTGGTATTTTGTGAGGAGACTCGGTGAGTTGGAGCTCAAACTCGCCGAGTAGGATCACGATTTGGGTAAGGGTTAGCGTCTGGACTCGGCGAGTCCATGATGTTTAATGAAACCCTAATTCTCCGGATTTTGAGCCCATTTAAGGGCACTTATAGCCTCCCATTGTGGCTACCAGTCCCTTGAGAGAACCCTAAGAGAGCTAATTCGTTTTGGGAGAGAGGAAGTCACTTTTTGGCCTTTGTATTATTTGTTTAGGAAGAGGAAGGTGGCAAGAGCAAGGAGGAGGTGAGATTCCAGCAGATCAGAGTCCATAGGCTTCATTTTGAGGTAATGGTTCGAATCTCCTTCAGTTATAGGGTTGATCTTTAGAGTTAGGGTTTTATAACCCCTTTGGAGAGTGATTATGTAAAGCAAATGGTCCCTCTTCGAGTTTGTGCCTTGGATCTGGACTCAAAGTGGTCCAGATACCTTAATCATTGGAGCTTTTAGGGTTATTATGGAGTCATTGGACCTAGGTGGTTATTTTTGGGACCAAATCACCTTTTGATGCCTTTTGGGGGTTATACAAGCATCAAGTTTCGAACTTTACGTAGCATTCATGCTTGGGAAGGCCAGATCTATGGCTTGGGGAAGCAGATCTGACCTCAGAAGGTCAATCAAAGTGTGTGCATGGCATGAAATTGCCGAGCTGTTCTTGGGACTCGGCGAGTAGGGTTGGGGTTTCACGTAAAGTGTTCTGCGAGTGGACTCGCCGGGTTGGGGGATAACCCAGTGAGTTAGGGAGAGTCAATATGGGGTTGAGTCAAGCCGGAACTCGCCGAGTTGTTCTTGAGACTCGACGAGTTAAGTCATGGTTGCCCTGCGATTCATGCCAGGTGGAACTTGTCGAGTTAGGGGAGTGCTCGACGTGCCAAGAAAATATCCGGGGGAGTCAGTGAACGCGTTAGACTCGTCGAGTTGCTTTGGTGCACTCGTCGAGTCCGGTCAAAGTTGACCGTTGACCATAGTTGACCAGTGTTTACTTGACAGGGTTAGTCAACCTTAGTTGTCGAGTTAGGGGAGTGCTCTTTCTGAGGCTGCTGTTGCGGTGGCCACTGCATCTGTTGCAGCTGCGAGGCCGCAGGGTGGTGATGCGTTGCTGTTTCGAGAGTTCAGCAACACAAAACCGCCAGAGTTTGACGGGACCCAGGACCCGGTGGCGCCTATGAGGTGGATTTCAGACACAGAGGGGTGTTTCTTCACTTGCTCATCTCATGAGCATTTGAGAGTCCGGTTCGCGCTGAACCAGCTTCGCTTAGGAGCGAAGGACTGGTGGAAGTTTGTGACAACGCACTTTTCGCCTGCTGAGCTTGCGGCAGTGACCTAGGAGAGGTTCACTGCCATGTTCCGAGATGATTATGTTCCCCAGCTGGAGAGGGAGCGTTTGGCCCGGGAGTTTCTGACCCTCAAGCAGGGTACTGAGTCTGTTACGGTGATTACCAGGATGTTCCACGAGAGGGCGATGTTCTGCCCTGAGCAGGCACGCATGAGCCGCTATTTGAGTATCTTGTGGCGAGACATTCGGGAGTTCATGGCGAACTCCTCGTACCGGACATTTTCCGAGCTTTAGGCAAATGCTCGGAAGAGGGAGATTGAGCTAGAGACTCAGGCCAGGGACGAGGCGGAGTTTCAGGGGAGGGATCGGCGACCGGCACAGTCCCAGCTGGCAGCCAAGCGGGTCAAGCCCGCTGATCCTAAATCTGGGAACCAGAAGGTCTGCACTTGTGGAAAGTGCGGCAAGGGTCATGATGGAGTATGTAGAGCTAGATCTTGCTACAAATGTGGCAAGGAGGGGCATATGGACAAGGACTGCCCCAAGGGGTTTGGAGTATGTTTTGACTGCAACCAGACCGGAGACCGGAAGGCGGAGTGTCCGCAGTTGTACGGATCAGCTCAGGGAGCACCTCAGGGATCTACCCCTGCCGCCATCAAAGTTACCGAGAGTCGGCCAGTGAAGGCCGAGGTGCCGAGGGCACGAGGGAGAGCTTTTTAGTTGACCGCGGAGGAGGTCCGCGCAACGCCCGATGTCATGGTTGGTATGTATTCTTTCGTGTATTTTTTTCGATGATTGAGATATTATGCTTATATTATGTTATGCGTAGGTACTTTTCTTGTGAATTTTGTACTTTCACACCCCAAAACCGGAACGGCGGAAACGTTCTGGGGTGGATGACATCATGTCAAGTATCACAACACATGCATTATAGTATTCAAAGTACAACAACACATTGCATTAATAGTAATAGTTTTACATGATTACATCAATACATTAAAGTATTATAAATAATCGAATAGATACAACGCAGTATTAAGCTATCTCCACCAACAGCTCCGAGATGTACATGTCTAATGCTAACCTGAGAATACAAGTTATTTGAAAAGCGAGTATCAGCATTTTTACAAATGCTGGTGAGTTCATAAGCATTTAGTGACATTTCATTCAAATAACTTCATAAAGTAATAGTTTAAGTGTTTACAGTGTATTGGAGTTCTTTCCAGAAAATCCTATATTTTCCTTAATTAAAGTAGCCTTCTACCAAGACTGGTCAGTGTTATGTGGTAAAAAGTGGTTTTCCCTTATTTACTATCATTATCAAAATACTAAATTTGATTATTAAAGAAAGAAAGATATGACAGGGAAATAACATATGCCTCAGCAATGAGGACTGCTGACTAAGGCAAAGGAATCATAGACTCCAGGAGAGTATCGAACGAACGACACACCTGGCTCAGTCTAACAAATAGGGACACAGACCCCAGAAGGTACTAAATGAAAGGTACATCTGGTAAGGCTCAAAACAGTGAATACAGACCGCAGGCAATATCAAATGAAAGATACATCTAGCCAGGTCTAAAACAGTGTATATAGTGGATACAGACCCCAGACAGCATCAAATGAGAGATACGTCTTGTAGGGTCAAAACAGAGAAGATAGACCCCAGACAGTATCAAATGAAAGATACGTCTTCTAAGGTCAAAACAGAGGAGACAGACCCCAGACAGTATCAAATGAAAGATACGTCTTGTAGGGTCAAAACAGGGGAGACAGACCCCATACAGTATCAAATGAAAGATACGTCTTGTAGGGTCAAAACAATGTGACTCTGAAAATGAATTACCAGCATACAGTGTAAATTGCTGGCGAAATACCATTACCTTAAGGCCAGGAATTATAAGGTAACCCGGGATACTCATAACCATACTAACCGACACTAGAGTACCAGACGCCCTACAAGCGTCTATATAATGTGACATTTGTCACCCCTTGCCTTGGTGAGCCGTGGACTGTAGCTAGCAGTCAGGGTGCAGGGGGTGTCAATCCCGTATAGATCTATACATACAATGTCTGCTCTCCCTATAGGAGATTCTGGTTGCCAACTAGATGACGGAGAAGGCCGTGTCCTGAATATGCATCCCAAATAGTGGGTGGAGACTTCCAAACAGTGGGTAGTGTGTAAGTGTTGAACTAGAGGTAGAGACTTCCCAATAGTGGGTTTCTAATGTAAGTATAGACTAGAGGTAGAGACTCTTAACTGAACTGACTAGAGAATTCCTATATGTCCATACTCATATACATAATATATAACTAATGAATCAAATGACCTTCGGACGGCCATCCGATCTCACCAGACTACATCTCAACGTGAAAAAGGAAATAGGGCAGACAAGCCTTCCTAAGTCTTTCAATCATTACTTATATGTACCTATATAAGCACAGACATACATCTAACTATGATTGAGTGTGTATCAAGTAGAAGTGATCTTTGTGAAGTAGGAGTGTCTAACAAGTGAAGTAGAAATGGTCGCAAGTGAAGTAGAAGTGTCGAACAAGTATAATCGTATCACGAAGTAGAGACGACAATAAGTGAAGCAAGAGCGTATCAAGTATAAGTGTAGTAGAGTCGATATCATGTATAAGCGAAGTAGAATCGTATCACTAAGTAAGGGTGTGAATAAATATAAACGTCCATCAGGTATAAGTGACTTCAAGTATAAGTGAAAGCATTACAGAGTAGGAGTATAAAATAAGTATAAGCGAAGCGGCAGTAACTAGCAAGTAAATGTATTCTACGTGGAAGAGAATTTGGTGAAAACCTTGGAAAACCTTTATATTTAGGAAAATCGCATTTTGTATTCTTTGATAAAATAAGTGTGAAAACCTTTAGAAATCTTTGGAAACTTTATGAATCAGTTTGAAATGATTTTGAATAAAATAGTATAAGTAAGAGTTTGAAACAGTTTGAAAACCTTTTTGAAAGTCATTATAGTGTCCTACTCGGTAAAACAGTATACAGTGTGGTAAAATCTTGTGCATGCGGGTTATCAATCACATGTGATTGACATGATAACTGGCATGTATAACTTGTATTCCCCCCCCCCCTATAAAACATGTAAAAACATTTAAAAGGTTCATTCAGGGGTATGAACTCACCTAGTGTAAGTAGGTCCGACGAAGGTGCCGTTTGGGTGTTCGGTGTCACGCTAGGACTTGAACACACATAATGACCTATTTAACATATGATAACATATGTTCATACACAATTAGTATATTTACTACTAATTAAACAAATATACACGCTCACAGGAGCGGAAAACACTTTTGATAAGTGTTTGGGTGTCCCGGGTAGCGTCTAAAGGTGTGTATGGCTAAGGAATGGAGCTTACCATCCAAGATTAAGCCCTTAATATGATGTTTACGGCCCAGGGACTACTCACCATGAGTTTACGGCCGTAAACTCATGGTGAAGGGTTCTAGGGTGTTTGAGGCTTCTAGCTTGTTCATGGAATTATTCTAAGTACTTTTTATAAAAGGCATGAGTGGGTTTAAGGCTTCTAAGGGCACCTTATAGGAATTTACAGCCTAGGGACACTCCTATGGGAGTTTATGGCCGTAAACTCTCATTCTTTGAGTTAAGTGAAGTTTTAAGCCCCTATTACCTTTCTAGCAATTTCTAATGGAGTGTGATGCCATTTTGGGGGATAAAAACTATCATTTGGGTGTGTTTTGGGGAGTTTACGGCCTAGGAACTTTCTTGGGCATCCAAGTCACCCCATATTTCCTTGTGTTTAAATGGTCTAAACCCAAAATACTAAGTCCTTAAATTATGTATGAAGCTTATGGGTAGTTTGGGAGTGTTTTGGGGGCCTTTTAACAAGATTTTGAGGTGTTTACGGCCTAAGCTTGTGCTTGGTCTGTAAACTCTCTTTTACCCCCTAATTTGATTGTTTTAAATGAGTAAACACTCCTAGGCTAAATCCCCTAATAGTTTCTAAGCTTAAGGATGAGTTTTAAGGCATATTTGGGACCATATTAGGGGTTTACGACCCTAGAGTGTTCCTGGGTCGTAAACTCCTTATTCCATGCCTTCTTAGACGATTTTTGGGCTATAAACACAAATCATAATGTTTAGAATAAGCTAGGGTAAGTGGACTTATGATTTGGAAACGTTTGGTGGCGGATTTGGGGCGAAAACGGGTCTAGAGAGAGAGTATAGAGAGAGAGGGTGGAAAAGTCTCCAAATGGAGTTTACTCCCCTTTATATATGGATGGGAGTTGGAGCTCAGTGATATTTTACCCGATACTGTCGTTTAACGGGGATTTTGGTCGCACTCGATTTAGTGGTCGTAATAATAAAAACTAACTTTTCCAATTAAATGGAAATGTGTGTTATGTGTTTTTATTTCCTTTTATCACGACTTAACGACATATATAATTGAAATATTTATTAAATTGGCAACCTCTAATTAATGAAACTTGTATACGGTGGAAAATTCCGTTAATGGTAACGGGGAAATGTAACGGAATAACTTTGGGTTGTCACATCATCCCCTCGTTAGAGGGAATTTCATCCCGAAATTCAGGTCTAGGCAAGGAAGTAGGTATGAATGGCCAAGTAGAGGTAAGAGATTACCTCCTATATTGTTCATCCTTGCATTCCCAAGTGGACTCTAGTCTGTGTTTGTCATTCCAACAGACCTTCACGCACGGGATGCAGATTCCGTCTAGTGTAGCTAGTGGGTTCCAACTGGTGTATCTACGAGGTTAGAGTTCTCAATGGATTCTATCAAGATGAGTGAGGTACGAAGAGTGATGTCGGGCAATCACATATCAAGTCTAAGAAGTGGATCGGTCGGGTGTGAATCTTGCGGTATATCCGAAGGTAGTAGCGGCCTGAAAAGGGTTGGACCAAGTCTCCATGGGGATTCCCATATGGTCCTAAGCTCTCGAAATGGTATAGCTTTTCAGTACTTAGAACATAGTGTACTTCTATGGCCAGATCATCACTGGCATGATCGCCATTCCGAAGTTCCTAACGTTCTCTCCCGTACTGGTGGTGTAGTCCTTCAAGTTGGTTCTTAGAAAGTTCGGGTGGTCTTTGGTCTCGCGTTTCCTGTCAACTGGTTGATAGAGTCTTTCTAGATCATCGAGTGGGTTGCGTGACTATGGTTATTCGCTTGCTATAGAGTGTCTATCTCAAGCTTGTGCAAAATGAATCTGCACTAAGGGATCCTGAGATGCGGAAACCCTGAGGGCCTGGGAGATTGGGTTTCGCCATACGAGTGTTGGACTATCTCGGGAGGTGGTTCTACTATCTCTGCGTGAGATAGTATTCGTGGAACACCTAATAGTCCAATGAATCTCTAAGGTTTCGGTTTATTCTAGTTCGGAAAGCGCATGCTCCTGCATAACCCCTCGACTAACACCAAGGCTGGTGTCAAGTCTATAATCTCTTCGGGACATGGGTCATGAGGCTTAATGTAACTACTTTCGCACTTGATCAGGTATTCTTGGCTTCGAAGGTTATCCTGTGGTTCTCGGTATCCTAGTGTTCACTTCAGAGAATGTATTTTATCATCTACAGGGCGACGACAATTTCCTCCATGCATGAGAGTGGAGGATGATAGGCACTACTCGTCTATGACTGGGTGGACGAGGTGCCTGAGTATTGCAAACATCTACTGCAACTACTCTTTCGAAGGTTCTGAGTTTTCTCGGTCTAGGTCAAATCTAGTGAGTATAGGTTCTTATCACTCGGAACTTTAATCTTTTCATCCACTCTTCTTAGAGTTTACTTTATCACAACTCTCGGATTTCCGGGATATTCGCCGCGATGCTTAATTCGGGGAATCAAGCGTGAATGGATGGTCGTAGTCAATGTCCTTGACTCTTACGATTCAGGTTTCTTTATCAACCGAGGGTGTTATCTACTAGGTTGGCTCAAGCGGAATGATAACAACTTCAGATCTGTGGTCATTATAGTGGCTCAATCCGTAGGGTTCTCTTGACTCTAGCTCCCGTTCCATGGGATAGGATGAAGGATCTTTCTAGGGAATCTACTAAGTATGCTTCGGGTGGTTATCGTCTTCTGGAATGCATGCAGTGCCTTTCGCTTCGGTTCTTATCTGTCTAAGGAGGGTTGGTTAACAGCGCGCGGTACCCTCTCTTGGGTGCTTCAGAAGGTTTGAGATAAGAGAGATAATTGACGGATCGCATTAGATTTGATTATTTGTGTTAGATTTAGGTTCGGGAGAACCTTTATTTGCCGACATGGATATGGGGAAAGTTCTTTTTACACATCACTAAGAATGTACACATGGTTGCACTAAGTCGAACCATGATCAATAGGGTCGTCGAAGTTGGCATACTTCGACAAGATATACAATGAGGATCGATAGAATCATGCGCCTAAAAGGCACACAAGTTTCTAGGCGTTTCAGGTTTCGTCCTGTGTACCACTACCGCAGATACTTGGACCGATAGAGTCGATGCGGAACTATAGAGAGTCCCGAATGCTTCTGAATAGAATACCTTTCTATGAATGGATTCTTACAAGGCATTTCTATAATCGCCTAACATATACTAGTCATGTATAATTAAGGTGGGGAGGACTGTTGACTGAGCGACTCCGCCCTAAATCCACAACCAAACGAGGAACATGAAATGAGGCGGCATTCACTCACTCTAGGTCTATCCATCTTAACTATACATGGTCGTAACGCATACGTTTAGCCATTATAGTTCTACCCAATGAATTTTTAAATTTTATAACAGTGCTGCGACTTTCGCCTTAATGGGGAAGTATTTGCATTTTGAATTAATCCTTTAATGTTTTCAGTTTAGTTATCCGAGATCGAGAGACGTACCATAATCTACTAGGTTCCTTGATGCTTCTCCCTAAACATTAGAGTTAGAATCCTCCTGTGTCTTTGTCTTTCCCTTTGGTTGGGCAGTCCTTCTTGAAGTGTCCCATTTCACCACATAGGTGACAAACGGGATTGGTCGTCACATTGGTGGTTGATGTAATGAACTCAACCGGGGTTCTGCAGATGCGAGCAGTATGCCCCAACATGTGGCACCTAGCACAATAGAGTTCCCGGTAGGCACCATGATGATGGTAGCCGCACTTGCTACAGTGGGGAAGGTCTCCTAAATACGGTCTTCTTGGAGTCGGGAGGGAAGGATTGACAGGGGTATAGACTATCTCAGCTCGTTGCCCATCAGAAGGTCCTTGAGCCGAGGTACTTCCCACCTCTATCTTGAGTTTTCTGTTTAGTGGTTTTGAGTGAGGTTCTTGGGTAGCTGAGTATGAAGGTGTTGGTTGCTGCTGTCCATTGCTAGGATCAGAAATCCCGATAGGCACCTTGCTAACATCGGCGTTGTTAGCATTCAGGTGAGCCATGACAGCTGCTACGGCTGCCGAGACTGCAGCTTGAAACGTAGCTTCATCGAATACGAGAGTAGGTTTCTTGCTTGTGGATTGGTTACGCTTCTTCAGAGGCATGGTTTTCCTACACGGAAAGGAACGCATGAAAATGAGAGACGATGGTTAAACCTTGGACATATCTGTCCTAACTGTATTAGGCATAAATTTTTCCTGAGCCTAGAGTACTGGTTGTCTGAGTGTCGACCTACATCCCTATGATGTAGTCCTGGTGTACAAGGTAAGAGTATGAGTATCGGAAAAAGGCCATAAGATGGGAATCGTTCCTACTAGGTTACCTTTATACTGGGAAAGGTTTCACTCTCCGGTCGGGAGAGATTTAAGAACAGTTCAGAATGAAGCCGCGGAAAGAGAGGCTCATGAAGACTTATGGCTAAACAACCTCAACAGAGGTGTAGGGATCCGCTCTAAGCGCATCATTGGCAACGGGAACAAGGAGATTTACCTAACACACAGCGTGAGTAGTGTAACCACTAACTCACTAAATTGTATTATTTTAAGGGTTTATTAGTGTGACGAACACAAGGGTAAGACACTTCTCGGGTTCCATGCACTGGCTCCCTTTGTCTGCCTCATATCTTTGACTGGCATTGGCGTTGGTTTCCTTCGGGTAGTTACCTAGGGTTCTCTTCGCGTTTGGATATATTGAATTTCTACTCCGCCTTCCTTCTGACTCCGAATATGGGTGTCATCACTTCATGATGGATGACTGGAATCTCGGAAGTTTAGGCGAATTTCTTCACCGGTGTCCCTAAAAGATATAGGCACTTGGTGAATTCAATAGTCTCGACCTAGTTCATTCGTTTCCGAGCTGGAAATCCTCTCAATGAATTTCTTCGGGGTCGAAATCAGCTCTTCTGTCGAGTACTGAAGTGGGTAGGGTTGTCTACAGGGTTCGCGCGAGAATGGAAATGTCTAAAGAATCCTAAGAGATTATTAACATTTCACTGTATGATCCATATCGAGTCCTGCTACGATTACATAGGGTATACAAATCATATATAGCTTAGATCCGATAGGCCTTCGAATATGTGATACTACTCTAGAACCACATCCCAACGAGGAAAAGAAAATAGGGTGAAACCACACATTCTTAGCCTATGGGATCCTTATTATATATAACCTTGGAAGTATACTCTCTGTAGTTGTAGGTATATCAATAAGGATCTTTTAATTCTCACACCAAGTTATATATGTATCCTAAATACCCCTATGGTATTTTAATTCTTGTTTGTTTCTTATCTTCTGATTATGATTCCGGGATTAACATGAGTCTTTTAGTGTTCCAAAATACTCCTATAGTATTTCAACATTATGTTTGGCTCTAGCATTCCTAGTTGGTAAGTTTCAGACCTGTTGTACATCACTATCACTCCCAAGCACACGTTCCTCGCATCTCGGATAAATGTAGTTGATCAGGTTACATTTATCCCAGCTTACGATTACATAGCTGCCCAGGTTTGACTGTAATGCTTAACATCCGAATACTTTTATTATTGTTCTTCTTGTGATACTTTTGTTCGAGTGTTTAGATTTTGGATGTTGTTATACTTTGGTAAAATATGGTTATATTTCAAAGTATAATCCTTGGTCAGAGTGTTTTATCCCTTTGTGTTTATAGGTTGTGTATCTTTTATGAATTGATATACTTAGCTCACTATAAACAATGCTCTGATACCAATCTGTCACACCCCAAAACCGGAACGGCGGAAACGTTCTGGGGTGGATGACATCATGTCAAGTATCACAACACATGCATTATAGTATTCAAAGTACAACAACACATTGCATTAATAGTAATAGTTTTACATGATTACATCAATACATTAAAGTATTATAAATAATCGAATAGATACAACGCAGTATTAAGCTATCTCCACCAACAGCTCCGAGATGTACATGTCTAATGCTAACCTGAGAATACAAGTTATTTGAAAAGCGAGTATCAGCATTTTTACAATTGCTGGTGAGTTCATAAGCATTTAGTGACATTTCATTCAAATAACTTCATAAAGTAATAGTTTAAGTGTTTACAGTGTATTAGAGTTCTTTCCAGAAAATCCTATATTTTCCTTAATTAAAGTAGCCTTCTACCAAGACTGGTCAGTGTTATGTGGTAAAAAGTGGTTTTCCCTTATTTACTATCATTATCAAAATACTAAATTTGATTATTAAAGAAAGAAAGATATGACAGGGAAATAACATATGCCTCAGCAATGAGGACTGCTGACTAAGGCAAAGGAATCATAGACTCCAGGAGAGTATCGAACGAACGACACACCTGGCTCAGTCTAACAAATAGGGACACAGACCCTAGAAGGAACTAAATGAAAGGTACAACTGGTAAGGCTCAAAACAGTGAATACACACAGCAGGCAATATCAAATGAAAGATACATCTAGCCAGGTCTAAAACAGTGTATACAGTGGATACAGACCCCAGACAACATCAAATGAGAGATACGTCTTGTAGGGTCAAAACATAGGAGACAGACCCCAGACAGCATCAAATGAAAGATACGTCTTGTAAGGTCAAAACAGAGGAGACAGACCCCAGACAGTATCAAATGAAAGATACGTCTTGTAGGGTCAAAACAGAGGAGACAGACCCCAGACGGTATCAAAGGAAAGATACGTCTTGTAGGGTCAAAACAGTGTGACTCTGAAAATGAATTACCAACATACAGTGTAAATTGTTGGCGAAATACCATTACCTTAAGGCCATGAATTATAAGGTAACCCGGGATACTCATAACCATACTAACCGAAACTAGAGTACCAGACGCCCTACAAGCATCTATATAATGTGACATTTTTCACCCCTTGGCTTGGTGAGTCGTGGACTGTAGCTAGCAGTCAGGGTGCGGGGGTGTCGATCCCGTATAGATCTATACACACAATGTCCGCTCTCCCTATAGGAGATTCTGGTTGCCAACTAGATGATGGAGAAGGTCGTGTCCTAAAGATGCATCCCAAATAATGGGTGGAGACTCCCAAACAGTGGGTAGTGTGTAAGTGTTGAACTAGAGGTAGAGACTTCCTAATAGTGGGTTTCTAATGTAAGTATAGACTAGAGGTAGAGACTCTTAACTGAACTGACTAGAGAATTCCTATATATCCATACTTATATACATAATATATAACTAATGAATCAAATGACCTTCGGTCGGCCATCCAATCTCACCAGACCACATCTCAACGAAGAAAAGGAAATAGGGCAGACGAGCCTTCCTAAGTCTTTCAATCATTACTTATATGTACCTATATAAGCACAGTCATACATCTAACTACGACTGAGTGTGTCATTATAGTGTCCTACTCGGTAAAATAGGGCAGACGAGCCTTCCTAAGTCTTTCAATCATTACTTTATGAATCAGTTTGAAATGATTTTGAATAAAATAGTATAAGTAAGAGTTTGAAACAGTTTGAAAACCTTTTTGAAAGTCATTATAGTGTCCTACTCGGTAAAACAGTATACAGTGTGGTAAAATCTTGTGCATGCGGGTTATCAATCACATGTGATTGACATGATAACTGGCATGTATAACTTGTATTCCCCCCCCTATAAAACATGTAAAAACATTTAAAAGGTTCATTCAGGGGTATGAACTCACCTAGTGTAAGTAGGTCCGACGAAGGTGCCGTTTGGGTGTTCAGTGTCACGCTAGGACTTGAACACACATAATGACCTATTTAACATATGATAACATATGTTCATACACAATTAGTATATTTAATACTAATTAAACAAATATACACGCTCACAGGAGCGGAAAACACTTTTGATAAGTGTTTGGGTGTCCCGGGTAGCGTCTAAAGGTGTGTATGGCTAAGGAATGGAGCTTACCATCCAAGATTAAGCCCTTAATATGATGTTTACGGCCCAGGGACTACTCACCATGAGTTTACGGCCGTAAACTCATGGTGAAGGGTTCTAGGGTGTTTGAGGCTTCTAGCTTGTTCATGGAATTATTCTAAGTACTTTTTATAAAAGGCATGAGTGGGTTTAAGGCTTCTAAGGGCACCTTATAGGAGTTTAGGGCCTAGGGATACTCCTATAGGAGTTTACGGCCATAAACTCTCATTCTTTGAGTTAAGTGAAGTTTTAAGCCCCTATTACCTTTCTAGCAATTTCTAATGGAGTGTGATGCCATTTTGGGGGATTAAAACTATCATTTGGGTGTGTTTTGGGGAGTTTACGGCCTAGGCACTTGCTTGGGCCGTAAACTCCAAGTCACCCCATATTTCCTTGTGTTTAAATGGTCTAAACCCAAAATACTAAGTCCTTCAATTATGTGTGAAGCCTATGGGTGGTTTGGGAGTGTTTTTGGGGCCTTTTAACAAGATTTTGAGGTGTTTATGGCCTAAGCTTGTGCTTGGGCCGTAAACTCTCTTTTACCCCCTAATTTGATTGTTTTAAATGAGTAAACACTCCTAGGCTAAATCCCCTAATAGTTTCTAAGCTTAAGGATGAGTTTTAAGGCATGTTTGGCACCATATTAGGGGTTTACGGCCCTAGAGTGTTCCTGGGCCGTAAACTCCTTATTCCATGCCTTCTTGGACGATTTTTGGGCTATAAACGCAAATCATAATGTTTAGAATAAGCTAGGTGGTGGTTGTCGAGGCCAACACAAATAATAACCCTAATTATTACACACTAAAATAGTGTATAGTGGTAAAGGGGTCGAATCCACGGAGACTGGTTCAATTTGATAACTCTATGAAAAATCTCTTTGTAAAATACTTGGAATATGACAATAAATTAAAAATGGGGGTTTTGATGTTTTGAAATACTTGAACCAAACTAGAATTAACTATGATTTTAATAGACAATTGCAACAAAAATAAGAATTTGATGTAAAATCAATAAGGGAAAGATGGTTGACTTAAAGTTTTCTCACTTTGACTTTTGATGAACATATCATTAGAATTCAATGGTGCAGTACTTGTTTTAAATCCTCAATTTGGCTATAGTAATCCAAGGAGCTTGAGATTACCTAGACTTTTCTTAATTGTTGAAATGGCTAGAGAAGCTCATAACAATTTCCTTAGTCAAAGTCACTAATTCCAAATAGCATGTAATTAGTGAAAGTCAACTAGCATTAAGAACCAAAAAGTCACCAAATCCAAGAGGGGTCAAATGCTTTCACCACCATGTTGGAGGAAATGTTTTTATGATTGTGTGAAGCGAAAACAACACAAAAATCATTTGTTGCTTGCTAATTTGAGGATCCTTTACTTAATCAAGAAATTAGCCAACTAATCACCACAAACACATTTAAACTCATGAACTAAAACATACAAGTAATGATAAGATGTTAAAACACAAAACATTTCCATAAAGATTCAAGAACATGTTCATGGATTCTTCAACATTCAACAAAAGTTCAAAGGATTAACCAAAAGTCAACCAAGATTAGTTTAGCCAAGCATGGCTAAACATAAAGAAACAAAGTTAGAGAAAATTGTACCAAACATTAAGCAAGAATCAAGAGGTAAAAATATGATGTTCTTCAAGGGTTCTTGGCCTTCAAAAGTCTTCAAAACTCCAGAGAGAATCTCCAAAAATCGGATGTGCAAGTGTATGCAAAAGATGGGCACCAACCTTCCTCAAATAGCTCAAAAGAAGAATTTCCGAAATTTCCCCTGCAGGAGGTTGCGCGACCCGCGTGCTGCTGCGCGGGTGGGTTGCGCGGGTGGTGCCTGACATGGGCTTCTTTGAGATTTTGGGCCTCTAAAGCATATCCCACTAGCCCAGATCGAATCCAATCACCTCCTAGCCCATTTTCTTCAAGTTTTTCTTCATTTAAAGCCCAATTTGACCTCTCCAAATCCTCCAAAGCTCGTGAACTCGCCCGATTAATAATTTTCATACGCTTGAATATTCCCCCGCATCTTGCAAATTTAAAGTTTATTTCTCTCCAAGTCTTCAAATGATCATCAAGATCACTCCATGCATCATCTCCACTACCCATCAAGCCCAATGTCATTTTTGTCTACCAAATCTCATCGCCTCCTACACGTCCCGAACACTCCCGCTCCGCTAGACCCGAAAACCTGCAATTATGCTCACAAGATTCGAGAGTACCCGAAATAGTCATAAAATAACGAAAGGGAAAATATGCATGGAAATTATCTAAATTATGAATGAAATATGCTAAAATAAACTATAAAAAGAAGTAAATAAAATGAAGCTATCAAATCACCCCAAGCTTAAACCTTACTTGTCCTCAAGTAAGACAAGACTAAATGAACTTGGGATGAACTACCCTAGAAATAAAAAGAATGGATAGAACCATGGAACCTGTCCGACGTTAGTCAACATGGTCAGAATTGATTTCGCTGCTATCTCACAACTTTTTCATCCGATGACAATAGAACCATAAACCACAGCCAGGACAACTCCTTTAGGTGAGTAAGGAGGGATGAGCAGTCGCAGCCTCAATGGAACATGTATACAATGAAGAACATCTGTAGTAGGGAGAAAGCAACTGGATGGGCTCGGGTGGAGCTCTTCTTTAAGTGCACAATCTGATCTCACATCTGCCGGTTTCTCTCATGTGTAACTAGGTTTAATCGCTCGGGCACCGTTGTAGGAATCAGTTCACTTAGTGTTGGCCCAAACCTCCTGTAGTATCCGACTCGACAGTCTCCCTAACATCACCAATTTGCGAAAAACAACTCGATCTATATACAATAAAACATACCTAAATAAATGAATATCAAACGCCGAGTGACCAAGATGTTGGGAAATTTGTTCAATAATTGAACCGGCCACCTATCTAAGATAGTTGCAACTGAAAATTTGCATGCTTCATTTTGTTTTGTTTTGTTTTGTTTTTTTTTGTTTTTTTTTTGTTTTTTTTTTGTTTTTTTTTGTTTTTTTTTTGTTTTTTTTTTTGTTAAAAGATAAAACCCTTTGACTCAAAATTTGGTTCCCAAAGGTGTGTAGGTGGAACCGAAAGGGTAATGATATAATCCGAATGGCCTAAGTATGAAAATGACCATGTGTGGAGCATAAAGATGTAATGTAAGCTCCTTCAAACTTGTGGTTTTTCAAAGATAATGAAAATGTCCAAATGTGGACTAAAAGACTCTCTAAATTCTAAGAAAATCGCAAAAAGATATGGTGATGTAAAGAGGCCGGATATGGATTCTACTCGGGGACAAGCACCAATGCTTCATCCCAACAGTTCAAACATGATCAAGTGTGATCCTCTCCGCGGTAGTGACCGCAAGGCTAAGAACACCCATTGCTATAGTATATCCTACAGTTGTTAGTATTGTATGCATAATTCTTCATGAAACTACCTGGCCATGATCACTTACCCCTTTAAGCTACCAGCATCTGATCCCAAGTATGAAATCCCAAACTGCAGCTAGTGGTCCCGGTTCGATGGGTGAGATAGCAACAAGATCCTGGACCAATAATGATACAATAACTATGAACCTGTTCCATGGCATCCAAGAAAGGTGAGAATAAACAGACAACAAAAATGCATGAATGATAATGTCTTAAGCTAAATGTTATGCAAAAATAAAAAGTAGAAAAGAAGAAAATAAAATCTTTTTAAAATTTAATAAAATAAAAAAAATGAATGCAAATTAACTTAAACTAATATGTTATGCAACCTAACTAAAAATGCATGAAAAAGAGTAAAAAAATAAGGGAAATGCCCCACCCCAAGCTTAAGAACAAGCATTGTCCTCAATGCTTAAGGAAAGGGCGGAAAGGACCTAAATCGGAGGGTCGGGCGGCGGGAAATGTCTGTGGCGGTGGTTTCATGAAATTACGACCGGTAGAACTCCGCCAATCTTGAATTTTCAAGCGAGGTGGGTGCTGGAAGGTTATATGAGAGGAATGGAGTGGGAGGTCAAGATGATTAAATGAAGAAGAAGAGAAGCTGAACATTTTAATCTATGGGTCAAAAGGGTCAATTTCGGTCAATGTTGGTCAAGAAAAGTCAAAAGGTCAACTCATTAAAACCTTTGGTCAACACCTGGTCAAATAATAGCCAAAAATAGCCCAAATTGCCCAGCACAGTGCGCGGGTCGCGCAGTGTAGCACGCGGGTCGCGCAGACCTTGCAGTTAAGTCTTGGGCCAATGTCGCTTCATCACACCTGGCCGCGAAACCCACCCGCGCAACAGCACGCGGGTTGCGCAACCCCCTGATCCTGATCTTCATTTTTGCTTCATTTTTCTTCGTTTTTCACCCGTTCTTGCTTTGGAAGGCCCCAAACACCTAGAAACTCTTGATTTCTTCAAAAACAACTCTTTTGAATCCCAAAAATATCTTCCAAACTCATTTATTCACATTAAAAACACGAAAACACAATGCTTTCCAAAAATGCCCTTCTTTAACGTCTTTGGCGAGACGCCTCCAAACTTTACTTTAACACTTTGGGGCATCCAAATGGACAACATCTTGGACAATTGAATCAAAAAATTCATTTAATGGCTTCAATCGATGCCCATTAACCTTGTAAATTTTCCCCGTGTCGACATTTTTTAATTTCTGCACCTCCATTGGGACTCTTTTCTTGTATTTGACTTTCTTTTTACGGGAGAACCATACCGGACTCAGACCTTTGATAATAGCAATCATCCAACCATATTCTTTCTTGTACTTGTTTAGTAAGGTGACCAACTCTTCCCTCTTTGACATGGTGGTTGAGTAGGTGACCGGTTGGGCGTCTTCTTTCTCGGGATAGGTATCCTTTGAAGGGTCCGGCAGATTTATCGTTTCCGGATCTTGTGGTTGTTCTACCACTAGAGTTAGTTTCTCATTGGTAGTGGGTGGCTCAATCTCTCTTTCGTTAACCCTTATTACTTCGTTTATAGTTTCATTGACAACATTCTCAATTTCTTCTTCCTCTTTGACAACTTCTTCCACTTCTACTTCTTCTTCCTCTTCTTCATATAACACTCTTGAGCCATCAAAAGTTTTCTCATCTTTCAAAGGAATGCAACATGCGTTATGACATGGGCTCTCTTCAGATGGTAATTTGTGTTGAGCTTCCACTATACTCAATGATTGAGCAATTTGTGTTATTTGTTGCTCTAAGCTTTTGAGGCTAGCTTGAGTTGTTTCTTGGAAAATTTGGGTAGAAGTGGCAATGCTTTTCACAATGTCCTCTAAGGACATGCTTGGCGTTTCAGTTTGTTGAGGAGGGTAAGGATAGGGTTCTAGGAACAGTGGAGTTGGTTGATATTGGTTATTTCCCCATGTTTGGTATGGATTTTGGTAATTGTTATTTTCCCAAACTTGGTTGTTGTCCCACCATTGATCATGTTGAGGCTTATCATAACTCGATTGGTTTGACAAATAGTAGCTTCCCTTCTCTTGCACGTCTCCCCATTCTCCTTGTAAATATGAACACATGTCGGAATGATGTCCATTTTGGGCACAAAAATCGCAAAGAAGAGGTGTGGGCTGCACACTTTGGTCACTTTCAATCATCATAACTAAATGAGCTAGCTCAGAAAGTCGCTCTTCGGTGCAAGGAGTGTTCATCTCCGAACCATACTTCTTTTTTTTTTTTTTTAATTTCAGGAATTTAAATTTGAGTACCTGCACAATGAGATCTAGGCATAGAGAAACAAATTGATTAAAAATAAACCAATCCCCGGCAACGACGCCAAAAATTTGGTGGTTGTCGAGGCCAACACAAATAATAACCCTAATTATTACACACTAAAATAGTGTATAGTGGTAAAGGGGTCGAATCCACGGAGACTGGTTCAATTTGATAACTCTATGAAAAATCTCTTTGTAAAATACTTGGAATATGACAATAAATTAAAAATGGGGGTTTTGATGTTTTGAAATACTTGAACCAAACTAGAATTAACTATGATTTTAATAGACAATTGCAACAAAAATAAGAATTTGATGTAAAATCAATAAGGGAAAGATGGTTGACTTAAAGTTTTCTCACTTTGACTTTTGATGAACATATCATTAGAATTCAATGGTGCAGTACTTGTTTTAAATCCTCAATTTGGCTATAGTAATCCAAGGAGCTTGAGATTACCTAGACTTTTCTTAATTGTTGAAATGACTAGAGAAGCTCATAACAATTTCCTTAGTCAAAGTCACTAATTCCAAATAGCATGTAATTAGTGAAAGTCAACTAGCATTAAGAACCAAAAAGTCACCAAATCCAAGAGGGGTCAAATGCTTTCACCACCATGTTGGAGGAAATGTTTTTATGATTGTGTGAAGCGAAAACAACACAAAAATCATTTGTTGCTTGCTAATTTGAGGATCCTTTACTTAATCAAGAAATTAGCCAACTAATCACCACAAACACATTTAAACTCATGAACTAAAACATACAAGTAATGATAAGATGTTAAAACACAAAACATTTCCATAAAGATTCAAGAACATGTTCATGGATTCTTCAACATTCAACAAAAGTTCAAAGGATTAACCAAAAGTCAACCAAGATTAGTTTAGCCAAGCATGGCTAAACATAAAGAAACAAAGTTAGAGAAAATTGTACCAAACATTAAGCAAGAATCAAGAGGTAAAAATATGATGTTCTTCAAGGGTTCTTGGCCTTCAAAAGTCTTCAAAACTCCAGAGAGAATCTCCAAAAATCGGATGTGCAAGTGTATGCAAAAGATGGGCACCAACCTTCCTCAAATAGCTCAAAAGAAGAATTTCCGAAATTTCCCCTGCAGGAGGTTGCGCGACCCGCGTGCTGCTGCGCGGGTGGGTTGCGCGGGTGGTGCCTGACATGGGCTTCTTTGAGATTTTGGGCCTCTAAAGCATATCCCACTAGCCCAGATCGAATCCAATCACCTCCTAGCCCATTTTCTTCAAGTTTTTCTTCATTTAAAGCCCAATTTGACCTCTCCAAATCCTCCAAAGCTCGTGAACTCGCCCGATTAATAATTTTCATACGCTTGAATATTCCCCCGCATCTTGCAAATTTAAAGTTTATTTCTCTCCAAGTCTTCAAATGATCATCAAGATCACTCCATGCATCATCTCCACTACCCATCAATCCCAATGTCATTTTTGTCTACCAAATCTCATCGCCTCCTACACGTCCCGAACACTCCCGCTCCGCTAGACCCGAAAACCTGCAATTATGCTCACAAGATTCGAGAGTACCCGAAATAGTCATAAAATAACGAAAGGGAAAATATGCATGGAAATTATCTAAATTATGAATGAAATATGCTAAAATAAACTATAAAAAGAAGTAAATAAAATGTAGCTATCACTAGGGTAAGTGGACTTACGATTTGGAAACGTTTGGTGGCGGATTCGGGGCGAAAACGGGTGTAGAGAGAGAGTATAGAGAGAGAGGGTGGAAAAGTCTCCAAAAGGAGTTTACTCCCCTTTATATATGGATGGGAGTTGGAGCTCAGTGATATTTTACCCGATACTGTCGTTTAACGGGGCTTTTGGTCGCACCCGATTTAGTGGTCGTAATAATAAAAACTAACTTTTCCAATTAAATGGAAATGTGTGTTATGTGTTTTTATTTCCTTTTATCACGACTTAACGACATATATAATTGAAATATTTATTAAATTGGCGACCTCTAATTAATGAAACTTGTATACAGTGGAAAATTCCGTTAACGGTAATGGGGAAATGTAACGGAATAACTTTGGGTTGTCACATGTACCTGCCTTGGTGTTATTTGACTCGGGTGCGAGTCGGTCTTTGGTATCTTTGGCTTTTAGTCAGCATATTAGTGTTAGTCACGAGATGTTGAGTTGGCCTCTGAGAGTTTCCATAGCTGACGAGAGGGTGATATATGCCACAGAGGTGATCTGCGGGTGCGTATTCGAAATTTTCGGTGTTGAGTTCCCGATTGACTTGGTTCCTATTATGATGGGTGATGTCTATGTCATTATGGGCATGGATTGGTTGAGCAGATTCGGTGCGGTTATCGACTGCGAGCGACAGCTGGTGACCATACGAGATCGTAGTGGGGGAGTTCTTACGGTGTACGGCAAGGGTACCCGTTCTGGATCAGCGTTTTGTTCGGCCGCTAGGGTGAGGCAGTGTCTATAGCGGGGCTGTAAGGGTTTTGTGGCGTACGTGATAGATACGCGGGTTGATTCCGAGAGTCCGAGGTTAGTAGAGGAGGTTCTGATAGTGCGTGAGTTCCCAAATGTCTTTCCAGAGGAGTTTCCGGGTGTGCCTCTCGTGAGGCAAGTGGAGTTCAGTATCGATTTGGTTCTAGGAGTCGTGCTTATTGCCAAGATGCCTTATCGCCTTGGACCTTCAGAGATGCAAGAGTTGTCCTCGCAGATTCAGGAGATGTTGGGAAAGGGGTTTATTCGGCCGAGCTGCTCGTCGTGGGGAGCGCCTATCCTTTTTGTCAAGAAGAAGGATGGTTCACACCGGATGTGCATTGATTACCGGGAGTTGAACAAGCTGACGGTCAAGAACCGTTACCCGTTGCCGAGGATGGATGATTTGTTCAATTAGTTACAAGGAGCATCTTGGTTCTCCAAGATCGATTTGAGATCTGGATACCATCAGGTGAGGGTGCGAGATGAGGACATCCAGAAGACAGCATTCAGGACGCGTTATGGGCATTATAAGTTTGTGGTGATGCCTTTCGGGCTCACCAATGCCCCGACAGTGTTCATGAATCTCATGAACCGAGTGTGCAGGCCGATGCTGGATCGGTCAGTGATTGTATTCATCGATGACATCTTGGTATATTCGAGATCTAGAGAGCAGCATGAGGAGCATTTGAGAGAGATCCTCGGATTTCTGAGATCGGAGAGGCTTTATGCCAAATTCTCCAAGTGTGATTTCTGGTTGCGAGAGGTCCAGTTCCTGGGACATCTCGTTAACCTGAAAGGGATATTGGTCGACCCGGCCAAAGTTGAGGCATTGATGAGATGGGAGGTGCCGAGGTCACCCTCCAAGATCAGGAGTTTTCTAGGGTTGGCCGGTTATTATCGGAGATTTATCAAGGATTTCTCTAAGATCGCAGTGCCACTCACCAGATTGACCCAGAAGGGTGTCGCTTTTTCATGGGGCCCCAAGTAGCAAGCCTCCTTTGAGACTCCTCGTCAAAGGTTATGCGAGGCCCCGGTTTTAGCCCCCCCGGAGGGAATGGAGGACTTTGTGGTATACTGTGATGCATCGATCTTGGGGATGGGAGCGGTGCTGATGCAGAGAGAGCATGTAATAGCATACGCATCGAGGCAGCTGAAGCCACATGAGACGAGGTATCCCACCCATGACCTAGAGTTGGGGGCAGTGGTGTTCGCCCTCAAGATTTGGTGTCACTGTCTGTATGGGTTTCGGTGTATGATATACACGGACCATAAGAGCCTGAAATATTTGATAGATCAGCCCAACCTAAATATGAGGCAGAGGAGGTGGTTGGATGTGGTTAAGGACTATGATTGTGAGATCCTGTACCATCCGGGCAAGGCTAATGTGGTAGCCGACGCCCTGAGTCACAGGGCGGAGAGCGCCCCGTTGCGAGGTGTATGTTTGCGTTTGACCGTGATGGCTCCGGTGTTGGACACCATTCGTGGAGCACAGGCTGAGGCCGTGAGGTCAGAGAACCAGAAGAAGGAGCGAGTGGTAGGGTTGGTATCGGAGTTCATTACCGATGGGCGGGGGCTTATGACATTTCAGGGGCCACTAAGATGTATTTGGATCTGAGGAGGGAGTATTGGTGGCCATGTATGAAGAGGAATGTTGCGTGGTTTGTTGAGAGGTGCTTAACCTGCCGTAGGGTTAAGGCCAAGCACCCGAGGCCGCATGGTAGGTTGCAGCCATTGGAGGTTCCCGAATGGAAATGGGAATAGATTACCATGGATTTTATCATCAAGTTGCCAAGGATTGCGAGGGGATTCGATGCAATTTGGGTGATTGTGGACAGGTTGACAAAGAGCGCCCACTTCCTTGCTATTAGTGAGAGCTCCTCCACAGAGAATTTAGCAGACATTTACGTGAGGGAAGTGGTATCTCGGCATGGGGTGCCAATCTCGAATGTCTCAGACCAGGATGTACGTTTTACTTCCATATTCTGGAAGAAGTTTCATGAGGAGCTGGGTACTAGGCTGCATTTTAGTACCACATATCACCCCCAGACAGACGGACAGAGTGAGCGGACGATTCAGACGCTTGAGGACATGCTCCGGGCATGTGTGATGGATTTCGGGGGGAGTTGGGATACGTACTTGCCATTGACAGCATTTTTTTTTACAACAACAGCCATCATTCGAGCATTGGTATGCCACCCTTTGAGCTGTTGTATGGGAGGAGGTGTCGGACCCCCATTTGCTGGGGAGAAGTAGGATAGCGTGTTATGGGCAGTACTGAGATCGTACTTCAGACGACAGAGCAGATCCAGCAGGTCAGACAGAGGTTGTTGACCACTCAGAGTCATCAGAAGAGTTATGCAGACAGACACCGGTCCGAGCTTGAGTTTCAGGTCGGCGACTTTGTGCTCCTGTAGGTCTCTCCTTGGAAAGGAGTGATTCGATTCAGGAAGAGGGGCAAGTTGGGGCCCCGATATATTGGTCCATTTCACGTGGTCGCGAGGGTAGGCAGGGTAGCCTATCGTTTGGAATTGCCAGCAGAGTTGGGGCAGATTCACGACACATTCCATGTGTCGCAATTGCGGAAGTGTATAGCCGATGAGTCGGCAGTGGTTCCATTAGAGGATATTCAGGTGGATGCGAGCCTGGATTATGCTGAGAGACCAGTGGCAATCAGAGATCGGAAAAATCAAGGTTCTGAGGAACAAGGAGGTACCCTTGGTTTTGGTTCAGTGGCAGCATCAGAAGGGGTTCGATATGACTTGGGAGCCGGAGCGTGAGATGCGCGAGCAGCATCCGGAGTTATTTGCAGAGTGGGACTTCGAGGGCGAAGTCTAGTTCTAGTGGGGGAGAATTGTAACAGCCCGGATTCCCAGGTATTATTCATTCTTATATTTTTGGTATTTTGTGAGGAGACTCGGCGAGTTGGAGTTCAAACTCACCGAGTAGGATCACGATTTGGGCGAGGGTTCACGTCTGGACTCGGCAAGTCCACACTGTTTAATGAAACCCTAATTCTCCGGGTTTGGAGCCTATTTAAGGGCACTTATAGCCTCCCATTGCGGCTACTAGTCCCTTGAGAGAACCCTAAGAGAGCTAATTCGTTTTGGGAGAGAGGAAGTCACTTTTTGGCCTTTCTATTCTTTGTTTAGCAAGAGGAAGGTGGCAAGAGCAAGGAAGAGGTGAGATTCCAGCAGATCCAGAGTCCAGAGGCTTCATTTTGAGGTAATGGTTCGAATCTCCATCAGTTATAGGGTTAATCTTTAGAGTTAGGGTTTTATAACCCCTTTGGAGAGTGATTATGTGAAGCAAATGGTCCCTCTTCGAGTTTGTGCCTTGGATCTGGACTCAAAGAGATCCAAAGACCTTAATCATTGGTGCCTTTTGGGTTATTATGGAGTCATTGGACCTAGATGGTTATTTTTGGGACTAAATCACCTTTTGATGCCTTGTGGGGGTTATACAAGCATCAAGTTTCGAACTTTACGTAGCATTCATGCTTGGGAAGGCCAGATCTATGGCTTGGGGAAGCAGATCTGACTTCAGAAGGTCCATAAAAGTGTATGCATGGCATGAACTCGCCGAGTTGTTCTTGGGACTCAGCGAGTAGGGTTGGGGTTTCACGTAAAGTGTTCAGCGAGTGGACTCTTCGGGTTGGTCTATAACCCAGTGAGTCAGGGAGAGTCAATATGGGGTTGAGTCAAGCCGGAACTCGCCGAGTTGTTCTTGAGACTTGGCGAGTTGAGTCGTGGTTGCCCTGCGATTCATGCCAGGTGGAATTCGTCAAGTTAGGGGAGTGCTCGACGTGCAAAGAAAACATCCGAGGGAGTCAGTGAACACGTTAGACTCACCGAGTTGCTTTGGTGCACTCGCCGAGTCTGGTCAAAGTTGATCGTTGACCATAGTTGACCAATGTTGACTTGATAGGGTTAGTCAACCTTAGTTGTAAAAGTGTTAATTAGAGATATATTGTATTATAGGAAGATTATAGTTCGGGGGATCGAGCACGAGTGATTCCAGGGATTTGCGAGTTATTGAGATACACGAGGTGAGTCTTCTCACTATACTTTACATTGAGTAGGTAACTAGAGTTATGTGATACAGTGCTTGTATGCTATATATGTGTTATGTGTTGCGCTGCATCATTCTATGTGATTTATGTTGTGCATGTTTACAGAGTTAGAACCTGATGGTTCACAGAGTTTGGGTGCACGGACCTACAGAGTTATAACCTCGAGTGGCTAATATGTGTTATATGTGGTATTTTGGGGAACTCACTAAGCTTTGTGCTTACAGTGTTTGGTGTTATTTGTTTCAGGTACTAGTGACGACCGTGGGAAGGCGCCGACTTGATCAGTACACACACTCGGGATTTTATGTTATGAGATCTTGGGAATTTTGAATGACATAAATTGTATTTCAAGCATGGGTGTTTTTACGAATATTAAATGAATTATGTTTTTATAAAATGCGAAAAATTATTTTGAAATTTACGGTGTTACAAATTATTTAAACTCTATACGTATTTTATATCTACAAAATGTGTTGGGTAAAACATGGTTAGATGCAATAGTTTATGTGTGATAAAAATAAAATGATGAAGAGGTGATATAGACCATGAGGTAAGGGTGAGAGGTGAACCATGAGAGAAGTCTTTTACCCAAGTGTTGGCCCCGACATCTAGCAGAGTATGGATGACAACCACGGAGTATTCTGGACAGTCCAGTGGACACTAGCAGGCTCGCAACCTGTAGGTGTTTTGATTTGTGTATTCACCAGGTGTACTCTAAAAACTCATTGACACGTATTGCGAGTGGATTCTCGGAAACGATAATGTTGATAAACAAGATAAAAGCCCATTGACATGTATTGCGAGTGGATTCTCGGAAACAATACTGTCGATAAACGAGATAACACTGGCAGCTATGGATTTACTGCCTAATGAAAAAACCCTGGCAATGATGGATTTCATGCCTATTCCTTACGATAATCCTTAGGAAATAATGAAATGAGGAATAGCTAATTATTAGGGCAAATACTTAAGAGTAAAGAAGATAATGGGGATGGGTAATTGGGTTAATTGTTTGATAATTAAACATAATAATCATATTATTATGGGTTGAAAACCCTATGTACTCACCAGGTTTCCCAACCCGATCCACTCAGTTTATTTATATCACAGGTGACGATATGAAGTTACCTTACACTGAGAGATTAAAGAGATATAGATCACTAGTGATAATGAATGTAAGTTCTGTTTATGCTTATATTTCTGTATTGACAATGACATCCTAAATGTTTTTAAATGAATAAAAATACTTTTCTTTGGAAATGCCTTGATAACGTATTTACCATGTTTTACAGGGAACAAATTCCGCAATACTTTTATTAAAAGAAGTACTATGATTTTTATAAAACATAAACAAAATCGGTCTTTTCTGGTCGTGAAAATGGGGATGTCACATAATAATTCTTGGACAATTTACTATATCCGGGTGTGACATACAAATGTGAGGTGATTTCTTAACCTTGTGAGATGGAGATCGAAGATTACTAATGAAAGTCCCGAGAAGTGAAAACCACCTTTACCAGATTTGTTTGAAAGTTGGAAAACCACATTGTTTACAAGGTAAAATCAATGAAGTAGCATTGTTATGGCACACACGGCTTGGTCACATTAACTTTGGTGCAATATACTTAATGCACAAGCTAGCTAAATGGGTACTAAAAAATGAACATCAAGACCAACTATGTGAATCCTGCTTGGTTAAAAAACAAACGATGCAGTCATTTCCAAAGAAAGCTAAGTATATAGCAAAAAATATCCTCAAGATGATGCATGGAGATATTTATGGGCCGGTTGATCCCCCCGCCCAAGTGGGTAATATTTATATTTTAATTCTTATTGATGATTATTCTAGATACATGTGGTCTTTTCTTTTGAAACACAAAAACAATGCATCCAAAGTTATTAAGAGCTTCAAGACATTAATTAAAAAATGAACTGGTAAAGAGATCAATACATTCCATACAGATAGAGGTGGAGAATTCACATCGCATGAGTTAAATCGTTTTTGTAATGAAGAAGGGATAACATGTATGTTGACGGCTCCTTATGCACCTCAACAAAACTGTAACGCCTGGTTTCTGGTACACATTTATTTATAAATTATTCATTTTGATCGAGCTACTCATCGAGTTGGAAGCCCCAGAATCGTCGAGTAGAAATGGGTCTTAGACGCGGGGTTTAAGTTATCTACTCGACGAATCGAGAGCCCTCAACTCAGTGAGTAGGTCTGCCATAGTGAAATCCTAATTTCGGGGTCTTGCACCCTATTTAAGCATCTTAATCCCCATCTTCTGGCCTCATTTCCAGCCTCCAAGTCCCAAACCCTAATCCACGAAACCCTAGAGCATTATGTGAGTGTGTGAGCCATTTTTGAGTGTTCTTGTGTGTTTTGAAGCTTGTAGAAGAAGAAGAAGTTTGAGGACTCCAAGAGAAGATTGTAGATCCAGAAGTAACATCTCATTCCCTTCACTTTTTGGTAATCAAGTCTCCAACTTGATCATTTATTAAATTAGATCTACTTATTTCCACTTTTTAAGGGTTTTGGTTCAAGAAGCTTGACGCTTAGGGTTTGGATGTCCCAAGCAAGGATCCTTTCAGATCTGGGATCATTAAAGGTTGTTAAGGCATAAAGGTGCAAACTTTATGCCATTGAATCCCCCATGCAAGCTCTAAGGTGTTATGGCCTTTTGTGACCTAAAAGGCCATGTATGGAAGGAAAGTCTAAGGCTTTACGTGTTCTTATGGTATCTAGGACCTAGATCTGGGTTTTCATGTATTGGTTTGGAGTAATAAGGCTATTGGACAAAGATCTATGCCCTAAGGAACTAGAGTTTTAGCTAAACCCATTAAGATGGGTTATTAGCGGGTAAAGTTGGAAACTTTACCCCTAAAAGGGGCATTTCCAATGTATAGACGAAGTTTGGAATTTGGATCTGAGAGTAGAGGCTTAATATGTTAATATGGCCAAACAGACAGATGAACTCGTCAAGTCCATAGGGGAACTCAACGAGTTGGGTCGTGTTGCCCCGTTCCAGCTTAAGATAGAACTCGACGAATCTGTGAAGGGACTTGACGAGTTGATTCGCTAAATCGTGACCATGAGCAACCTGATAGAACTTGATGAGTTGGGGGGGGGGGGGAGACTCGGCGAGTTGGGTCACGATTTTAGGACTGTTAAGTTAAAGAACTCGGTGAGTTGATAGGTCGACTTAGCGAGTTGGTCAACCCAGAATGTTGACTTTGACCAAAGGTAAAATGGTCATTTTACCCTAAGGAGGATTATTAGGTTTTGACTAAGTGCTATTGTGATATTAATAGTCGGGGAGTCGTTGGAGAAGCCATCAGAGATTCCTCACTTGAGATTCCAACATTCAGCTTTGCGATGTAAGTTTCCTTCAAGAGGAACGGGTCTAAGGCACCAATGCCGACTCAATTTAATATACATGAAAATCAAGTTGGAAATGGATCGGGTACATTCACAGTGTCATGGAGTAATGATCGAACCATTGAAGAAGCCCAATCTAATGGTGGTTCGTGACCAACTACAATAGAAACCGAACAACCCACCGATCGGGCCTAAACCAACCAAGCTGATGACACCTCGCACATTGACATCAGCCCATCGCAACCTATTGATGATCATAATAACAATGCAAGTTTTGTCCCACTTCAATGGTCCACTCGAACTTTAGTGTTGCCAAGAAGATTAAATGACTACAAGCTAAATGTAAATCATTTAATGTTGACATTCAATGAAGAACCTAAGAATTTTAATGAAGTTAAATGAACAAGGATTGGCTTAAATTTATGAAGATCAAAACTGACTCCATTAAAAAGAACAACACTTGGAAATTAGCTCCTCCACCTAAATATGCTAAACCGATCAGGCTAAGTTGGTTGTACAAAATTAAAAGAAATATGAGTGGATCAATTAAAAAGAAATATGAGTGGATCATTTACAAGGTATAAAGCATATCTAGTGGCTAAAGGTTATGTACAAGAGCAAGGTATTGATTTTTCATGTAGTATTCGTTAGTAGCTTGTTTCGATACAATAAGACTATTGATTGCTCTCGCAACCAGGAATGGATGGAAAATTCATCACTTGGACAGAAAAACGACATTCTTGTATGGAGAATTAAAGGAAGAAGTGTACGTTAGCTAATCGGAAGGTTTTGTGAAGCAAGGTGAAGAAACAAAAGTCTACAAATTGGCAAAAGCTTTATATGGTCTTTGACAATCTCAAAGAGCGTGGAATTTGACACTTAATAATACTTTAAGAAATATGGGTTTTCAACGATGCATGCAAGAAAATGTTGTTTACAGAATGGTTTCAAATGGAAAATTTATAATTGTTGCGATTTATGCAGATGATTTATTCGTGATGGGAACAAGTCTAGAGTTTATAAACCAATTCAAGAACCTAATGGCGTTACAATTTGAAATGTCAGACCTTGGAAAACTAACTTGCTACTTGGGTATTGAAGTACTACAAGAAAAAAGTTGTGTAAAAGTAAAAAAAGATAGTTATGCCATGAAAATTCTAAAAGAAAGCAGGCATGAAAGATAGTTTATAAACCAATTCAAGTCACTATCCTATGGAGTCAGGGCTAAAATTGTCTAAAGCTGAAGATGAACCTAAAGTTGTAGCTACCCATTATTGAAAACTAGTGTGTTGCTTACGATATCTCTTGCACACATGTCTAGATTTAGCATATTTGGTTGGAGTCGTTAGCCGTTACATGCAACGTCCAAGAGAATCTCATGCATGTGCTATTAAGCAAATTCTTTCTTACTTGCGTGGTACGACATCTTTTGAGATAATATATAAACTAAGTAAAAATATGAGCTTGCTGGCATACAGTGATAACATTCATAATGTTGATGTTGATGATGACATAAGTACAACATGACATGTTTTCTACCTTGGTGACTCACCTATCATTTGGTGCTCCTAGAAGCAAGATACAATAACATTATCCTAATATGATGCTGAGTTCATGGTAGCTACTGCAGCTGCGTGTCATGCTGTTTGGTTAAGGGAGCTATTAGCTGAGTTGATAGGAATGAAGAAACATAAAGTGTTGATTTGCATAGATAACAAATCAGCAATTGCACTATCAATGAACAATGCCTTTCATGGAAGAAGCAAACACATCCACACTAGATTCCACTTCATTCGAGAGCATGTTGAAAACAAACAAGTGATAGTAGAATATGTTTCGGGAGACAAGTAATGTGCAGATCCACTTATGAAGGGCTTAGGTATGATAAAGGTTCATAGAAATGAGGTCGTTGCTTGGCTTGCAATAATTACCCACCACTCAGAAGTTCAAGGGTGATTGTTGGCGAATTATCTGAGACAGATGTGGCTTGTTGGCGTGTTCTAGTCTAGATCAAAGGTTGCTTAGAGTGTTGTCCAAGGTTATAGTCTTCCTTGAGCCATAAGGAATGCTTTACATGGAAAGTATTGTTTAATTCATTTAGGTATCCTAGTTATATTCTAATGTGAATTTTTTAGTATATAATAGAGATATGATCCTATATTCTGCATTAGATTGAAGTTTTGAGTAATTTTCTTCAAATAAAGTTCATGCGAGTTAGGCATTCTACTTTTGTTACTTGTTTTTCATGTTACCTTTATAAACCAGCCTTGTATATCGCTAGGAAATCCACAAATGGTGTTTGGTGTAACATCTCCACGACTGTGAAATTCATCTCGAACCTAAGTATTGATGGTAATGAGATTTTTAAGCTTATTCCATATTTAGGTGTCAAAATTTTGTTCTGAAAAAACACTTGGTGTGGTGATACTCCATTCCAAAAATATTCCCGAATTTGTATTCATTAGAAACAATAAAATTGTGTGCTCTAGAAGATCGGCTATCTAGAATGGAAGTTTGATCCGATGGATGCTAACAAAATAAATGAACTATAACTATACAATGATATTGGAATGTTGACAAATGTGAAAACTTCCAAATATGGTTTTCGAATTCGCTATGACCCCAATGGGGAATACACTGTCAATGCCATGAGGAGGTTGTTAGAATATAAATTCATTTTGTATAAAGGTTTGTTCATTTGTTGGTCATAATTGATACCTTTAAAAGTAAGATGCTTTATATGGAGAGATTTATTGGGTATAATCCATGTGGATGATGCTTTAATGGTCAGGGGTAATAACATTACAAATATTATTTTCCCTTTATGCAACAAGGAGAGTGAATAATTGGATCATCTACTCATTACTCGTGACTATACTCGGGAGGTACGAGACTGGATCCTTAAATGGTGTGGGGTTCAAAGTAAAAGATTCTTAAATGTTAAAGGATTCATTGATTATATGGCTATTTAGGAAACTATCTTAGGAAAGAAAAAAATTTCTAAACTTGGTGTTCTATATGTAATATTTGGTTGACTATGAATGATAAGAGTTTTAAGAATATTGGTGCACCACCGACAAAAATCGCGGACAACATTATTTCCTCTTCCCATGTTTATAAGCATAGAATCAATCGTGGATGTGAAGCGTGGACTGGCTGTTGTATTTCATCTTACTCTCACTTTTTTTTTTTTCTTCGTAATTATGTTTCTTTGTTAGTTGTTTATTGCCTTTATTTTCTCCATGTATTTGTATCTCTACCTCGTTTTAACTTCTTGCTTGCGAGTGCTTGTTTTTAATAATATTTATCGTTTAAAAAAAAATAAAAAAATTTGATTGTAACTAATACAAAACTTGCATTTAAAATTTTACCCTAATTAGATACTTAAAAAATGTCATATAGTTGGTTGTCGGTAGATTGGAAAATTTTGTTTCATAGACATTAGTGGTTGTGGATTTGTAATCCGTTTTCTTTTGTATTGCTGAGTCTTTGACTATTTCAAAAGAAAAAAAAAATCTCAGTTATCAAATACTTATGAAAAAACCAAGTTATAAATTCCAAGTGTAAATGTTAAATATAACTAATAAATATGCATGTAAAATTTTCAATGGAACTAATTCAACTCTTAACTAATTAGTAAAATTCGAAATCTAGATTTTAAATCAATGCCAAATATTCAATATAACTCAATTACCCAATTTTTTTTTTTTTGAAATAACCAGTTTATAAAAGTATAAAACATGAAATCTAAAATGTTAAATTTCGTTCCGGCAATTATCGATATGGACCGGCAACATAAATGGGCTTTGCTTGTGACCAACTGTTTCGATTTTTTTTTTGGACCGGTAATTATTAGTACATTATAGGAATAAATAAATTACACTTTTTCGTATCACTTATATTACAGTGTGCATGTGCAATGGGGATTCGATGATGAAGAAAATGAAAATTGCGATTTTTATCAACTTGTTGTAAGATATATAAAAAGGTATGTATATCATATACATAGACGTACTATATATTTACACTCTCATTTTGCGTACATTCATTGAAATAAAATTGTCGTAGAAAAACAAACAAGATACAATAAATACTACATAACAAAAAGAGAAGAACATAATAAGAAATATAGCTAATCATTAAAAAATTGTGTGTCCATAATACAATCATGATGTATGAATTTTCAAACAAGATACAATAAAGACTACATAGACGTACTATATTAGTATATTTTTACACTCATTTATGATTGTAATTTATATTTTGTTAAATCAATTATAAACTTTCAAATGTATATTCAACTTAGTATTTCATATTTTGGTTCAACTATGAAGCAAATCTGTATTTTGCTCAACTGCTAAATTGGAAGTGTGTATGTATTCAAATGTATGTTATTTTCCCACTCATCGTATATTAGTTGAATGTAATTCGATAGACCATGTATGAATCAAATTAACAAGCTATATATATATATATATATATATATATATATATATATATATATATATATATATATATATATATATATATATATATATATATATATATATATATATATATATATATATATAGTATATAGAACTTGTTTAATTTACACAAATAGCCCCTAACATACACTCTAATTACAAAACCTATACAAACAAAATACATGTTTACAAACCACTAGAAAATAGGCTTCTTAAGCATTCTCCTCTCTCTTTCAAAAAGAAACCTAGACCCATATAAAAACCGACCCAAAAGAGGAAACTTGGGGCTACCAAATATCATATACGTAACGGCAGCAAAACAACTAATAAAAACGGGTATCCATCTAGAATAATGTTGATAAAGCAACAAAAAGTTGATGAGAAAAGTGAGGATCATGGTGGCTATAGAGATGAAAAGTGAAGCTAAACATATCATAAGTTGTTGGGGTAAAGAAATCATGAAATCATGTTCACTATAATCGGATCCCAAAATGGATAACACCAAGAGGATTGAGGTTGTTGCGGATATAAATGATAAGCCATCGAAGATTATGAAGATTTTTGAAAGATTTTTTTTGAGGAAAATGGGGACGCCGGTTACTTGGTCGTATCCACCGGGAAATGTGAAAGCGGCTGCGAATGAGATGGTGGCGATGAGGGATGCAACCACCATTAATTGGGCGGCAGTTTCTTTCATCCACTCTTCACCTTTTGAAAATAATTCTTTGTGGTTTTTGTTGAATACTTCGTGTGGTGTTAGACCCGATGCGTTCTTTTTTTCTCGGAAAGGGGGAGGGAGTATGGCTTCTACTTCCTAATATCATAAAGATTATATTTATTATTATTGTTGTTATTGTTAGATGAATATTTTGTTTTAGGAGAGAATGGGAAATAATATATATATATATATATGAACATGAAATGATTTGCGTAGATTTGAAATGGAGAAATTTATATAAGTGAACAAAATGGGTGATGGTCTTTGACAAGATGATAAATTTTTTTAGGGTTAAATCTAAAAAAGAGTGAATCTTTTGTGTTTTTTTCGGGATTAAACCTTTTATTAAATTATTGTCTGAAAAATAACCTTGTATTTTTTTCATTTTTTTCTGATCTGACGCTTTTAGTCATTTTTTCCCAAAAATATTGTAAAATGTGAGGGTTTTTTCGAGAAAAACTAAAAAAGTTGAGGGTTTATTTGGAAGCATTTAGAAGGTTGACGGTATTTTTGGAAAAAAAATACAAAGTTGAGGGCTTTTTCGGAAAAAAAATGAAAAAATACAAGGTCTTTTTGAGGTAAATTTTTTTTTTTTTAGGTTTAATCTGGAAAAAGCACGAAATATAAAGTCTTTTTTGATAGTAACCATTTTTTACTTTTTACACAAATGACCCCAAAATAGATAACAAAGACTTTTGTTTTAAGAGAAAAAATTTATATATTGAAAAATTGGTCTTCATATACTGCACAATATACATGGTTTTTCATTGGATTTTTTCTATTCTTTTTTGAAGGATTTTTTTTTGTGTGGTGGGGACCATTCAAAAAGCCAATTCGTGTAAAAAATAAAAATTACAAAATGTTATTTTTGTTAAAAGCATTCACCATTTTACGTAATTTTAGTAATTTTCTCTTTAAAATGGGCTAAACACAAAAAATAGCAATGTACTTTCCAAAAATTTTTTTTATCATAGCATTGTAATTTAATTTGATCTCATGACAACTTTCTATTTCCAAATTATTTCTTTTAAAAAATGTACCCGATTATGCTACCTTTTAAATACTTACCCTACAACTACATGTTCAAAAATCCCATCTCTTTATTATATCATGAGTAAATTACTGAAATGGTCCCTATGGTTTGGTCAAAATTGCACGTTTGGTCCCTAACGTTTTTTTTGCACTCGGATTGTCCCTATGGTTTGATTTTGTTGCGTTTTTCGTCCCTATGGTTTGGTCAAAATTGTACGTTTGGTCCCTAACTTTATGTATGTAAGGGACGAAAAATGCAACAAAATCAAACCACAGGGACGATCCGAGTGCAAAAAAAAAGTTAGGGACCAAACGTGTAATTTTGACCAAACCATAGGGACATTTTTAAAAAATTTCTCATGTTATAAAACTATGTAAAGTACATTGCTATTTCTTGCATTTAGCCAAAGGAAACTAGAAAGTACCTTAAACCATAATGTCTCTAGATGCAATTGAAGACCAACTCCCGGGATATGTTGTAGTCTATTAATCTTTGCACTCTCCCCAACTAAATGCAACATATTATTCCCATTTTTATCTTCAAGAGTAATTATCAAATTCCTAAGTGCCCCTATCTCATACAACAAATTGTAGATCCCTTCATGACGATGTGACACAGCAACATGAAATATACTATGGTTATTATCATTCACCTCACGCACTAAATGTGGATATTGCCTAATAACTTCCACCACAAATGCAGTGTTGCCCATTTCTGCTGCAAGAAATAGCACCCGAGATGAGTATTTTTGATTTGAAGGATTTGAAGTTGTTGCATTTTCATTATTAGGGGATTTGAATAGGTTAAAGATTCTAGAAGGCATTTTTGCAACGTTGTCTGATATGGTTCTTAGTAGTAAAAGTGTTTCTTGTTTTTCCTTTTCATCGCGTGTTTGTTTTTCATCTTCTTTAGTTTGGTCAGGTGGGCCCCGTATTATTTCATCAATTTGAGCTTTTGGTAGTTTCACAATTTCTGCCCAAATGATTCTTAGTAATTGAAGGGCGTGACTTTCCATATCGGGAATCCCAATCTTTAAATGACACACTGCAAAAACTATGAAGAAGGTATATGCTAATAAGTAGAATGAAGAAATTGTAAAAGAAATCAAGGGAATTGAGATTGAGATTATTACATGAACATTTGAGTCTCCAGAAAATATTAGTTCTTGTAGCATCAAATGCATAAGGTTTTCTAGCTAATAATCCAAGTACATTTCCATTTATAGCAAGTTCTGGACAATCCATCACAATTTGTAATGCAACATCTACAAAAGTAATGAGAAAGACTTTATGATAGAAGAAGAAAAAGAAGGTGTAAATGCAACAGTTATGTGTCAAGATACTTACCAAAAAGATTAGCTTCTACACATTTCAAAAGAACACAACCTCTATTGTGATATGTCCAAAATTCACCAGTTAATTTCTGGGAATTGTGATAAAGATACCTCACCATATCATGTTTTCCAAATAAAGCAGCCATGTAAAGAGGCATCATACCTCGACTATCAGGGATGTTTAGAAGGGCATTGTTCTTATTCACCAAAATCATAGCTATTTTGACATTTCCAGCCATAGCTGCTAAACAGAGAGCAGTTTGTCCTATTTGATTTTGGAGTTCTAAGTCTTCCTTTTCCATTAAACTCACTAGATATTCCACAAACCAGTATGATTTCCCCATTACAGCAATGTGAAGAACAGTATCGTAACTTTCAGTGATGCTAAATCGTACAAGCTCAGGGCGTTTGTCTAGGATGATTTTCGCAGCTTTCCAATTGCCGGTTATGGTTGCTTTATATGTCGGAACACAAATTTCATTGTAATCGTCTCTTCTTCCTTCAAATAATTCCAAAATCAGATAGTTAATTACCTAATTGTATATGAGAATTCAATTCGAAGCTCAGGAACGATGAATATCACGCCAATTGTTGATTAAAACAGTGATTTTCAGCAAAATGAAGTAAGATTGCTGTTGAATTGCAAAATTGAGAGTAGCAATAACTATAGAAGAACTTACCAACAAGTAGATCGGAACGAGGTAGATTCAGTGGTAATGGCGGTGGTGACTGATTATGTGAAGCAATCGGAATTTGAATATGGCGATGTTGGAGCTCACTGATCGAACGCAGGTTCGTGTTCATGGGGTTCATATCTTCGTCTTTTTAAAATCTTTAAACATTAATCAAATCAAATCCCCACACGAAAGAATATAATGGACTATTGATTTATATTGTCGGAATATACGTTTAAGCTAAGTCGATGCTAAAGATATTAATACAAAAATGGTTAAATTGCAAAAAGTAGCAATAAATTTTAGAATTAATGTAAGATTAAGTAAGGAAGTATTTAAGATGTTTAAGAAACTAAAGAAAAATCATGGGAAGATAAGTTAATGCTACTTTAAAAGAAAATAATAAATTCAAAAAGTATTGACATTTATCATGTTTACTGTGTGAATTTGATATGATTGTTAAAAAAAACACCCCTAAATTATATATGTTTGTTCAAAAAATACCTTTGACCACTTAAAACTATCATTCACGACCATCTTTTTCGGCAAAACCCACTATTTTTGTTTCCTTTACCATTCGACACCTATTCCGTCTAGCAATGCGACCGACATTGATAAATCGTAAGAAACATAAATTGTGATACCCTCTTAGTATTTCCCAGATAAATCGAGCATCATAGCTCTGATTAAGCCGATTCAAATTTCTACAAAAGATAACTCAATTGCTTACAAATTTTGTACTTTGCGTTTTTCATCATTTTGCATCGATCATGAGTAGCAACACAACTAACATTGATGACATCATCAGGAATTCAATATAAATACAGCGTTAGTCTTTCGAACATAACTCAGACACCGTAACTCCTAATCTCCTATTAGGTTGACTCATTTTTTCACAAAAAATGACTCCATTGCGTATAAGTTTTGTGTTTTCCATAACTTCGTGATTATTCTACCAACAAACTACCAATATCGATGATGTCTTCGTGAACTCAATTTTGATACCTTGTTAGTCTTTCAAACATGACTCAAGTATCGTAATTCTGATTGGGGTGATTCTAATATACACGAAAAGATGACACAAGTTTTGTGTTTGATGTTTTTATTTATTTATTTATTATTATTATTATTATTTTTACCATTAGGTAGTTAATTCTAATACCATGTTAGTATTACAAACATAAATCAAGCATTGTAACTATGATTGGAGTGATTCAAAATTCCACAAAAATAAGACTTGTAATTTGTGTTATCTCCATTCCATACCAATTAAGCCAAAGAAAGTGTTGGTGAATTGTGTTTTAAAGTGGTGAGGCTGTTTCTCAACAAATATAAAGAGTTAATGGTGTTTTTTTTACTAAACATATCTAGCTTATTCACTTTTTTGTATTAAACCTGCTAAATAAAAGGTGGTCATAACATCTTCTTTTAATGTTGTAAAACTCGGTCGAATACTTAGAATTGGGTATGTATCGAGGCAATTTTCTAAAAATGAAAAAAAAATCGGTAAACTCAGGTCAAAAATAGGCTATTTGATATCATCGCCAAACCTCACAATATCGGAGAGCCACAATGTGCAGTTGGAACCCATTTAATTTAATACAAATTTGAAATAACAAAAGGAAAGACTATGAATTAAATTATTACAATAATATTAAAAAACGAATACCAATTTTTGAAATAGTATAATATTGTAACATTTGAACATTTATCGTTATTGATGATATTCATCTATTTTGTTATAAATTTTAGTGAACTTATATTGAAGAGTTCTATAGAAAATCCATGATTAAGACAATACATGTTGAAACTAATGAAAACATGATAATACATCATTTTAGAATAAATTATATAACTAACTTCTAAAATACATTATTTATTCTTAAATAAATAAACTCATGTCATTTGATCATTGTTCAAACTTATATTACCCTATTTATGTATTTTTCTATTGAACACACACACGCACGAATATATATATATATATATATATATATATATATATATATATATATATATATATATATATATATATGTTCGGTTCCGTTCAGGACTCTTTTTCGATGACGATTTGTAAGGACATCTGATAAATATTGAAAAAAAAAATACAAATCATAAAATCGAGCATACTACTGCATCGGAGAGAAAAGAATTGGAAAAAAACAAATTTGGATCATTAAAATTGAATCATGAATCATTATGATTCAATTTTAATGATTCAATATCTTTTTTCATTTTTTTCTCTTCGATATATTATTATGTTCGATTTTATGGTTTGAATTTTTTTCAAATTTATTAAGATTTCCTTACGAGTCTTCACTCGATATATATATATATATATATATATATATATATATATATATATATATATATATATATATATATATATATATATATATATATATATATATATATATATATATATATTCCCCCTAGTGATCTCCACATTGATTGAATAATTGTTACTCTTTAATCAACCGACTTAATATCACCTACGACTTTTGTAATATTTTTCAATATATTTTGACAAAAAAGGTAATAGTAAGACGTTTCCACTTCATATATATACTTTTATCAGCCCTAATCAGAAAGATATGCTAGAGTAATATACTTTATATCTTATTATAATAATATATTTTAATTTAATAATGATTATATCAATTGGTTACCATTTAATTACCTATGTGTTCAGTTTAATTGTTTAATATCATATCTTGCATGACACACATACACATAAAAACACACACACACACATATATATATATATATATATATATATATATATATGTGTGTGTGTATATATATATATATATATATATATATATATATATATATATATATATATATATATATATATATAAATGCATATTTACAGGTACACATTAAAAAAATGTAATTCATGTGTATATTTTCAGTTTTTTCATGCGGTTTTTACAACTTTTGAGTTGTAATTGGTCTAGACGAGATAATTAGATGGATAGTAGTACTTTTTGAGTGAATAATATTAACCGGATTATTTTTTCTTCAAGTTTTGATAATCTTTGTGCTCTGAAAAAAAATGGCTTCTAGCTACTTCTAATGTATCGATAAAGAATTGTTTAATGAATATGATGAACAACTTTTTTGTCTGCTATGCGTGGAGTATGCGATGGCCGGAGAAGTGAAGAGCAGGAGATGTCGATTGCTGGCATAGTGGGGTTTAATAATAATATATACATCACTAAGAATTGTTTAATGAATATTATGAACTACTTTTTTTTGTCTGTTTTGCATGGAGGATGGAGAAGTGGAGAGGTCGATACTAGCTTAATTACACTTCCAGCCAAAATTAAAATTTAAAGTTTAAAGCTATCTAAATATCGACATTAATATAGTAATTAATGAAGTAGATGTGGCATCATGTCATGTGGCGAATGATTGGTTTAATTATGGAAATGGTGACTGATTATTATAATCGTAAGAAAATAAAAAGATAGTGTTTAAAAAGGTTTTTGTAAACTATATTATTTGGTTATCGATATCTCTAAGTAATAATAAATATAGATCATATGTTTAAGGGAAAATGACTTAAAAGCCCAACGAAGTTTCCAAACCATTTAAAAAACCCCAATCATGTTTTGTTTGTTAAAAAAAACCCAACAAACTTAACATTTTATCTAAAAAGCTCAACTAAGTTATACTTTCTCGAAAGTCAAATAAGAGAAACAGATAACGTGGCTTATTACCGTATCGGAAAAATGACTTGTTAGACCAACGAAGTTTCCAAAACTTTTAAAAAACTCAAATTATGTTTTGACTGTTCAAAAAAAAAAAAACCCCAACGAACTTAAACAAAACAAAATTGGAATTTTCTAAACGGTTTGAAACTTTGTTGGACTTTTTAGACAAAAGGTTAAGTTTGTTGGGTTTTTTTGAACAGACAAATCATGATTGGGGTTTTTTGAATGGTTTGGAAACTTCGTTGGGCTTTTAAGTCATTTTCCCTATGTTTAATCCTCACATAGTTTAAATTGAAATTGAATACATACATATAGTAAAGCAAAGACCATGTTATGTGTAATAAACAAAAAAAAAAAAAAAAAAAAAAAATCACGTGAATAATGTACCTCAGAAAGAATCTTTTTAATTTGGTATGGAGTTGCTTACTGATCACCTAGTAACATATCTCTTTGTGTGGCATTTATCAAACAAGTTGTAGGGGAAGAAAAGGAAATCATGTGTACAACTGGTAAGCCCATGTTTCAAGAAATGAATATGGAAAAATACACCAAAAAGTTATGATAGCATTAGCACATGATGGGTATAAACCATTGTTTAAGCAAAGGAAAGCAAAACTCATTGCTTTTTTACTTTGTTCAGGATTCCAAATACATAGCATGGTTGTGTAAGTTGATGTAAAATTAAATGCAAATTGTGGGAAAATATTGTTAAAATCAAAAGTACACCAATGCTAGAAAACCCCAAGTGTAACATCTTCCCAAATTTCATAGTCCAAATATGCAAAATATTGATAAGGTTAACTTCATACTATGAATAGACGCTTTGGAGACTTCTATTCTATGTAATGCAATAAAAATAAGTAAAGATTTCAGTAATCATAGGTCATAAGTATGAGTAATTATGTGAAGTTTACATGAATTGAAAAGAAAGTTACAAGTTGGCATCCAACTGTTAACAAAAGGCTGGTATTAAACCTTGTGCACCAAGGTAAAGAAAGGAGAAAAAAAGAATTGAACAGATTAAGTTATTGAACTTCTTGTGAACACGTTGAAAACAAAAGAGAAACAAAAACTTGCTGTGATTTTTTTATTCTCAAAACTAAACAAGTTGAAACTTGTACCTTATTTATACTAGACATAATTGAATCATAAACAAACTATAAAACAATAAAAACTTAAATAGGTAACTTTTCGAATTAAACTCAAACTCTACTTTCCTAAAACGCCCTTAATATCCGACTAACCCAACAATCACCCCCTTAATCGGATTTGTCATACGAGCCACTCGTCGTTAATTCAAAACAATGCCGGTTCCTCTTCGATTAGACCCGCTTCTTCCTTTTCTCATTTAGGACACTCGTTTTTATAGTGACCAAGCTCACTACATTTGTAACATCTAACGTGACTTTTATCTCGGACACGTTCATTACCATCTCGACTTCTCCCGGACCCCCGACCTCTTCCCCGGCCATGTCCAAAGTCATCCCGATTTGAACGTCCATTGCCACAATGCTTACAAACATGTGACTTTTCATCACTAGCCAGCAACAACCCACCTTGAGTGTCCTCCACTTTCTCGGTTCCTCTTATACGCTCCTCGTACGCCTTCAATCTACCAACCGCTTCATCGAATAACATTGAATCAAACTCGAAACATTGCTCTATTGAAGCCACGATTTGGAGAAACGACTTAGGCATCGAATCTAGTAACCTTTTTACCAAATCACCTTCTTCAAGCTCATATCCAAGACTCCTTACTTTTGATGCTAAATCGGATAATTTCGTCACAAAATCATCAACCGTTTCATCCTCTTTCATGCGTAAACTTTCAAGCTCCCTTTTTAAGGTTGCAAGTCGAGCCGTTCTTACCCGATCCACTCCCAAATACCGTGTTTTTAGCCCATCCCACACTTGCTTTGGGTCAGTGTAACTCGCCATTTGCAACACCATGTCTTCGGTTATCGCTTGAAACAAAAAACAAGAGCTTGTTTTGACTTCTTCTTTTGATCTGGTGTTTTATCTAACGTCTTCGGTTCGACCGTCTCCCATATGCCATGTGCATCCATAACTGACTTGACTTTAACTGCCCACACCAGATAATTTGTTGGAGTCAAAACCGGAACTTGATATGTCAACGAACCTCCTTCTTTAACCAACACCATCATTTTCTTCTTAACCCTGACTTCTTTAATCAAGCTTGTTCCGAGAGCACTCTTCCACCGGACAACAAGACAAGGTCACGACCACCTTTACCGTCTTCCGTCACCCGCAAAACGAACCGAATCAAAGCCACCCGCTTTGACGTCTTCCCGTTCGTTTACTCCGCGCCTCCGATTAGTCTCTCACAAGCCCGATTAAAAGAAACCGAGGTTGCTTCTAATCAACCTCGAATCACACCCCCTTCAACGAAACCGCTCTCTGATACCAAGTGTTAACAAAAGGCTGATATTAAACCTTGTGCACCAAGGTAAAGAAAGGAGAAAAAAAGAATTGAACATATTAAGTTATTGAACTTCTTGTGAACACGTTGAAAACAAAAGAGAAACAAAAACTTGCTGTGATTTTTTTATTCTCAAAACAAAACAAGTTGAAACTTGTACCTTATTTATACTAGACATAATTGAATCCTAAACAAACTATAAAACAATAAAAACTTAAATAGGTAACTTTTCGAATTAAACTCAAACTCTACTTTCCTAAAACACCCTTAATATCCGATTAACCCAACACCAACCTCGTAGCCATTATCCTACTGCAATAGTTCTTGTTAAAAAGTTGTCAATCTCATAGATATCTGATTGGAGATATTACATTAAAAAAGGATACAAAGTTTCTGAAGATTAATTTAAAACCGACAATAAACTTAAAAAACAGCTAATGCTATTATACCACGTTATAGATGCTCCAGTCGTGGAACTTAAGGTACAACTCAGGAAGAAAGAAATATAAGTATTATTTAAATGTGATGTACAAGTGGTGAAATCATTAGATGAACATTGGAATTATATATATATATATATATATATATATATATATATATATATATATATATATATATATATATATATATATATATATATATATATATATATATATATATATATATATATATATATATATATATATATACTAGCCGTTACCCGCGCACAGCGGCGGGGACAAATAGCTTCTTTCAATGATATTTTTTTAAAGAAAAATGTTATGTTCCAAAAGAAAATTTATGTCGTGGGTGAGAGGAAGGGCGGTAGTCGTGATAGTGGTTGGTTGAAGGAGGAAGGAGGCAGAGCGGCTGTGGTGGTGGTGGTTATACTGTCTTGGTTACTGGTTAGGGTTCTTCGAGAGAGTGTGCGTATATTTCTTACTTTGAAGGGATTACGAAGATAGATATTATGAGATGACTTGTTACCAATGTGAGAGAAGAGATCCTCTATGAATTGTTGATATTGACCACTTCAAATGGATGAAGTGTTGAGATTGACGGGTTCAATTTGCAAATGAATTCTTCTATTAATTTGATACAAGATTTTTAGGGGATAAATGATAGGGTTAAAATTTTAATATTATTATATTATAAATGGGTTGTACTTCAAGCTTAATAGTTTGAACGTCTTAAAAAAATATTATTATTATATTCAATCTATTTATAGAAATAGTTAGATTTCTTTTATAAGTAGTATATATATATATATATATATATATATATATATATATATATATATATATATATATATATATATATATATATATATATATATATATATATATATATATATATATATATATATCAATCGGTCATTGTGATTTTCTAAGCATTATATTTTTCAATCCTAAAACAATAGAATTGTTGATTACGATTTAAAACTATACCGTAAGTATAAATTTTGAGAACACTTTACTTCATATTCTGTAAAAGTCATTAAATTAATGCAACTTTTTTTTATAAATTATTCTAGGACTAGTTCCAACTAAAATAATCACAATGCCAACAATTCAAGACCAAATAGGTAGATCTGGGATGGGCTTAAAATCCAATAAAATATTTAAAATATGTTTACAGACGGAAATTTCTTTTCTTTTTGGGCTGTGTATAACAAAACTACAAACGAGAGCAAATAATTCAAAACCAAATAATAACAAAGGTTAGTGATTTTAAATGCAACGAATGTCCTTTATATATATATATATATATATATATATATATATATATATATATATATATATATATATATATATATATATATATATATATATATATATATATATATGGGTAAAGTGAATATACCTAACAACCTTATATAAGCTTAGGTACCTAACATCTTCAAACTACGTTATTTTGCATTAAATTTTCATTGCAATCATCTAAGAATTTTAAACTTCATCCCTAAACTTGATTTACATCAAAAAAAATTTGGAAATTCATCATTATATTTCTCCTACATCCTTTCATTTGTAGCGGTAGGATATAAAGCTCATCAGGTGGTATTCGATAGAAAGACGTGTTGTAAAAGAAAGATATTGTTGAAAGTCCAATGATTTTGGAAGTAATCAAGTTATATGGTTGAAGTTTAAGAACCTTAGGCAATTACAATGTAAATATGATAGAAACCGATGTAGTATTATGGAGTTAGGTACTTAAGCTTATATAAGGTTGTTAGGTATATATATATATATATATATATATATATATATATATATATATATATATATATATATATATATATATATATATATATATGAATGAGTTCTATGGAAAACAAATAACTAGGGCAACATCTACCAGAACCAATAAGCAATGGCACCGGCTCGATTGTACACACCAGGGGAAGCGTTTGTTTTGAAGATCCTGGTTTATTAATTGATTGAAAAAAAGAGTTATGTATTGCAACTTAACAAATGGGATTTTTATGGAAAGTGTTAAAGAGAAAAACTGTTTTAATTTTAACAAAAAATTTGTTTGAAAAATTACGGTGTTACAAGTTGGTATCAGAACCTTGGTTTGAGGGATTCGGATGCACCTTCGGGTAAGTCTGGACTCAAACTGAGGAAGTAGGAAAAGTTTTCAAGAAATGATTTTCTAAAAGATGTATAAGAGTTTAAGGAGAAAGCGAGAAAGAGTAGTGTGTACAATCAGCCAGAGCCCGAACGATGATTTCCCAAAATACCCTTACTTTTGTGTTATGAGATATTTATGATACATTTATAACATATTATGCATGCTAGAGACAGGCTAGGTATTTCATATCTTAGGACTAGAGTGGCCTGATTTGTGATGCCTTAGTCTAGGAGTTGCTGTTATATGTGATGTGCTTTTGAGTATGAGTGAAAGTATTCAGTTGGAATCCTTTTAGGGGATTTGAGTAGAGAAGTAATCTAGAAGAGACGCCTAGATGAGTATTGTGGTGTTTATCGAAGAATAGTTAGAACCCGCGAGGGGTAGAGTTGCAGAGTTCGGTGGTACCTTGAGAATGAGCAGAGCAAGCGAAGTTATCATCCAGAGTGAGCTCTATGTATTCTTCGATGCCCGAATGCTGCTTGCTTTGTGCTTTGTGGAACTCTCGATGATGGGAGTCAGCTACCAAGTGAATATAACGATATTCAGGAGGTAGATGACTGGCATCATTAGGAGCTCTTCAGCAGTTGATGGCAGAGAAGTGGGAGTGACCTTAGCCAGATGAGTACGCTGGTGGAGTAGAGCATTTCGCTAAGGAATAAGCATGCGTGGTGGAATTGGTGAACGAGAAGGTTGAGCAGATACTTAGGAGCTCTGGGATGGTCCGTGTGGAAAGTATGGGTAGATTTGGCAGGTAGTATGGGCCCGTACTACCGAAAGCAGAGGACCCATACTCGATACAGGGAGTATTCGGAGGGTTCTAAGTAGCATATTGAGGAGTGATGTCATGGTTCGAGTACCATACATCGTAGCAGATTGAGGAGTGATGTCATGGTTCGAGTACCATACATCGTAGCAGATTGAGAAGAGTTGTCAGGGGCTGAGTACCATGGTTCTTAGCAATTGATGCTTGTGATTCTCCGGTTGTCTGATCAGGATTGATTAGTGGAGTTTGGACGCGATGGGTTTTTAGGCCTGAGGGCCATAATTGAGTCCGTAGAGGCATCCCTTGAGAGGGAGGTCGGGAGCATTTTAGAGTATTATTGGTAAGATGTCAGATGTAGTCGCAAGACTCAAGGATTTTTAGAGAAAGCATTTATGGGGGATTGTGGCCTGAGTGAGCGACTAGTCAATGGAGGAGATGTCACCTTTTGTGACCTGATGGGTGCTATTTATGTTTCTGTGGGAAACAGGAGAAACGTGAGATTTCAGTTTTGGGTTATAGGAGTAAAACCCTGCGGGATGACATGGATGTCGATTTTTCCACCAGAGTATCAGGAAACGTGTCCGCCGCATGGAAATGATCTACCATGAGCAGGTAGTCAGTGGGGACTGAGATGGCCAAGGACCACATTACACCCTAATTGAGTATAGTAGGGCGTGTGGTGGCGGTATCAGCGGGTAATCCAGTCGAGTATATCAAGGCGGAGGCTCTTCTGTCTATGATGGATATTGAGTATGGGAGTGAAGACCCTATTCTTGTGATGATTTAGGTGTTGGAACTTGGGTTGAGAAGTCGAGGTTGAGGAGTACGATTATTTATTGTTTCAGTCTAAGGGTCAGTAATATTACTGGACAGTCGAGATGTTCGGTATTAGGATGGTATGAGACTTTGAACAACTAAAGTCAGTCGTGATGAGAAGTTCCTAAGGATTTCTTCTGAGATTCAGGGTATTTGAGGTTGCTTGATCTCTTTAAAGGAGATTATCAGGCGTTGCGTAGCACCTTCCAAGGGCAGGTGTGATATTGCTAGTGGAAACAGTCTGTGGGTTGGTGTGTGCATCAATTGGTGATGGTTCTAACCCTAAGTAGGGGACTAGAGATTTGTGCATGAGAGGTTAGGGGTTAGGGGTTGGATTTATTGAGGGAACTAGAGATTTGTGCATGAGAGGTTAGGGGTTGGATTTAGAAATCTGCAGCTCGAATTCATAAGGCCAGGGTCATTGGTGATCAAAGAAAGGTACAGAGCGAGATAATGCATGTGGTGTGTGTCTAAGAAAGGATGGGTGTCTCCTTGGCAAGTTGCCAATGGTCAGGAATCCGGTGGTGGCCAGGGCCGTTTCAAAGGGAAGACTCGTATCAATGGTATTGGCAGTTGAGGACTTTTGGGTCAAAGTGTGGATTATTTATGCCCTTTTTAGGGTGGATAGAATATTATCAAGCAGTCAACTCCCGGGCCGGTATGTGTATACTTGCTTGGATTTTGAGTAGTAGGGGAAAGGGTTTTAGAGGATCGTCAGCGTGTTCTGAAGCGTTAATGCCTTCTTTGTATTTCAATTGAGTGTTTGAATACACTGAAGTTGCGCATTGGGTAAAATGAGGAATTATTTATGGAGTTCAGAGGAAATGTGTTGTTGTATCTGTATGGTGCTGGGAGTAGGAGATCAGTGGTTAAGGCAGGACATCGCGATGTTCTGTAATGGTGTTCCGTGGTGACCGGGTATAATGTTCCGATTTCGGAGTTATTTAGAATCTTGAGTTTGGACGACTAGTGGTGTATCATGTATTTTCAGTTCCAGTGGGAGCCCATCGGGTATTGGCATCAAGAGGGATTATTTAAGAAAGTGGATCTCCGCAGAGGTAGGTATTTTGTTATAGCAGTTGCCGTCGGAGTCTGTAATGCATATGTGGGGCAAGTATTTGTAGCTATCTATGATATTCTACGGAGCATGAGTTAGTGGGCGTGGTGTATCGTTGGGATGAGAATGAGAGTATGGGGTGAAGCTATGGGGAGCCGTAGTATTCACTAGTCAGAGGGTGTTGTGATGCTACCGGGAGCCGTAGTACTCACAAGTCAGAGAGAGGGAGTCGTGGTACTATGGGGAGCCGTAGTACTCACTAGTCAGAGGCTGTCGTGTTATTACGGGGAGCAGTAATACTCACTAGACGGAAAGAGAGTGTGATGTTGGAATGTACCCCGATCATGGTATGATGCAGAAGAGTTTTAGGCTTGAGTAGCCTTAGTATAGAGTTTTTGGAGCCTAGTGGTTGAACCAAGGGCGGAACTGGAGGTCAGAGTTGAGTCGATCCTCGGTTGGATGGTATTTTTCGTATAAGGAAAAGAGAATTTCATGACTTGCGAGTTACTGGGCCAGGATAGTGGTCATGGGGAGGAAGCTAATGAGATATTTTGGATCATGTTATAGATGATCTTTGGAGGTTCAGGTGTGGAGTCAAAAGCTGACCTGGTGCTCAGTATTGAAGTGGGATATGAGAAATAAGCTGGAGTTTATCATGGTGATGTCTGAGGACACTTCATGGCGAGCAGACGATTTAGACGCTCGAGGACATGCTTCGGGTATGTGTATTAGATTTCGGAGGAAGTTGGGACACGCAATTACTCTTGGCTGAGTTTTCCTATATAACAGCCATCATTCGAGCATTGGTATGCCACCCTTTAAGCTGTTGTATAGGAGGAGGTGTCGGACCCCCATTTGTTGGGAAGAGGTGGTGCATGGACCCGAGAGTCCTTGTGAGCAGACTCAGAGCATGTGCGATACGTGGAGTAGCGGTTACTTTGCGAGGGATAGTGTAGAGTGGGGTGTGAGCACCGTGGCACTTGTGTGAAGTGACAAGGTTGACAAGTAGATTTCCTTGGGTAAGGAAAGAGAAAGGTATGTAACTCTAGGCGGGGTGTTGGTTCACGGAAGTGAAAGCCGTAGTGAGAATGGATGATTAAGAGTATGGTGGTTGAACACTGTGTCTGTGTCAGTGGTATGGAAGCGCATTCGGGTTGGGTGTCTGTTGAAGTTGCGGAAGAATCTTCGGTGGTTTAGGATCAGAGTAGTTCGGAAGGAATGCAAGAATAGAGCCTTGGATTTATGTATGGTTGTGATTAGGAGGTTATGTATATAGCGGTAATTCATCCTGGGGATGTCGGATGGTATCGTCAGTATGTCGGGTTTTTGCAACCCGAGGATGTAGAGCAGGCTCAACATGTGTATACGATTGCAGAGGAGAGCTCAGGAGAGTTGTTCAGGATCTGTAGGATGGGTCATCCTGTCAGCACGGAAATAAAAGAGTTGAATTCAGATTAAAAGTGGGATGAGTCCCAGAATTGAATTCGATAAAGGATATGCTAATCAAGGAAAGGGATAGTAGTTGTTATTCGGTTAGAACCCGGTGGCCCGGGGTGATGTCTAGCTGTGTAGGGTTAAGCGATCGTTGCGATTTGGAACGAGTGAAGTATCATGGAGTGATCCTCGGTTGATAAGTGTGGGTATCAGAGGATGAGGCGGTGGTCTGGGCACCGCAGGGGAAGAGTCAGGTTTTGGGTTTCGGTGGTAGTGTTTTAAGGAACCTGGTTTGGTTAATGCCAGGTGGTGCATTGCGAGAGTAGTTTATGGAGTTGTATTGTTGCAGGCTTCGAGGACGAACCGTAATGTAAATGGGGGAGAATTGTAACATCCCGAGTCCAGGGGTGCAAAGTTCAGGGTTCAAAGTGAAAATGTGAATGGTCAACTCGAAGAGTCCATGGGGAGACTCGGCGAGTAGGGTCGCGATTCTGGTCGCGTGTCTAGTGACCAACTTGCCGAGTCGATGGCTCGACTCGGCGAGTTGGTGCTATGTGGAGAAAACCCTAATCCCAGGGATTTGGCGCTATATAAAGAACATGATACCCTCTCCCTAGCCTCTTTGCTCTCCCTTGAAGTCCAGAAACCCTAATATTCATTGTGAGAGAATTAGAGAATATTTGGATCTTGAAGGGGCGTTTGTTGAAGAGATATTTGAAGATTAAGAGGCTTGGATCAAGGGGCTTTTCAAGGTTTTTGACTTATTCTTCTGTTGGAGCCTTCTTTTGAGGTAATGATTCGTTGCTTGAGCTGTTATCCATCTAGACCTATCGTTTGTGGGATTTTTGGGTGTATATCTAGTGCTATCTTGAGTTTGGAGATTAGATCTGAGGTTGCTACCTCAGATATAGAATAGTGATGATCCAAAAAAGCATAAAGTCCCTGTTCAAGAGCTGTTGATGAAGTCTTTTAGCCCCAAACCTTAGCCCAAGAGTGTATTATGCTTAGATCTCCTTGGATTCACGTAAAGTTTGCCACTTTACGTGATGGATGACTCATATAAGAGTAGATCTATGGATTGGAGACCCTGCATGGCTTGGAAAGCCTCTGTATGGGTTAAGAGCTAGTGGTACTCGATGAGTCACATGGGTGTACTCGGCGAGTTGCATGAAGATAGGAAGAAACTCGGCGAGTTGGAAGAACAACTCGGCAAGTTGGTTGAAGATAACCTTGGACTCGGCAAGTCTGTTCTTGGACTCGATGAGTCTGGTCTTGAGGTCCTAACCTTTTCTGGTTAAGTTGAGAATCGGTGCGTCAAGGGATGACTCAGTGAGTTGAGTACGGTTTAACTTAGAGTTGTGGGACTCGGCGAGTCGTGGGGCGACTCGGCGAGTTGAGTCGTATTATGGGAGTTTCAGAGCATGGGGACTCGATGAGTCAATGGGTTGACTCCGCGAGTAGAGTCAGTTAGGAGAGTTGTCTTTGACTGAGGACTTTGACTTTGACCAAGAGTTGACCAGTTGACTTCCAGGGGTATTTTGGTTGTTATTGGTATTTATTGGTTTCGGTGATTCAGTGGTGGAGTTCGTGATGGTGGTCGGAGTAGTGTGATCTTATTCTTCAGTCAGCAATAGCAGGTGAGTCTTCTCACTATACTTTACCTAGAGTGGTAATAGAGTTATGTGACAGAGTTATTGTATGCTATCTATGCTATGTGTGGCACTGCATTATTTCTATGTGATTTATGCTGTGTATATATCAGAGTTAGGACCGGAAGGTCCACAGAGCTAGGACCAGAGGATCCACAGAGTTAGGTTTAGAGTTATGTGCCAGTGTAATTGTATGCTATTTATTTTCTGAGATTTATTGTGATATGTGATATGCATGATTCTGAGTTATCAGAGTTAGGACCTTTGGGTTCATAGAGTTAGGACCAGAGGGTCCACAGAGAGTTGGGACTGGAGGGTCCCACTGAGATAAACAGACCAGAGGGTCAATAGAGTTGTAGCCTTGAGTGGCTAATATGTGTTAGAGTGGTATTTTGGGGAACTCACTAAGCTTCGTGCTTACAGTGTTTTGTGTTATGTGTTTTAGGTTTCTCAGGTTTACGGGACGACACCAGCTCAATTGTACACACCAGGGTAAGCGTTTGTTTTGAAGATCCTGGTTTATTAACTGATTGAACAAAAGAGTTGTGTATTGCAACTTAAGAAATGGGATTTTTATGGAAAGTGTTAAAGAGATAAACTATTTTAATTTTAAAAAAAAATTGTTTGAAAAATTACGGTGTTACAATTGGAGCTCCCTAAGACGCAGTGCTTAGTCTCACTAATCATTCATGTAATAATTCTTGCAATTTCTTGGTTTCACTAAATAACATGATTCTATGTTTGTAGGACGTGACACATGGTTTCATCCTGCGCGGCGCGCCGTCGATGTTGATAGAATGTGTTTTTCATTTTTTTTTTGATTTTCTGTTTTGAGTGTGCTTGGGCACTTTCTGCACTTGACTCAAACTCATGAAAATTTGATGGTTTTACAAAAGTTGTATATCATTGTTTTTTTTTTGTTTTAATTGTTTAATTTTAATTATTAGTTAATAACAAAATCATGACATTGTTATTTGGACTATATCATACATGTGAGATCATAGAAACAATTGTATGTTGGCCTACTTTTAACTTATGGTATTCCTTTAATCTAAAAGTTTTTATCCAAGTTAAAAATAATTGTTTGTTTTGAATTGTATGGATCTAAAACATCGAGCCTCTTCTTGACCTATGTGTTGTATGTTTGGTTATGCCTTTGGTCTTTGTGACATTCATGTAATTTTTTCTATTGTATTATATATTTTTTCTTTTAAATAGTAATAGTTTAGTTAGGAAATTTGTATTAGAATAGAATATAGTAATTTGTTGAAGACCAAAGACCAGGAAAAGGATCTACGAGTTTGGAGTCTCATGATGCCCTTTCTGACATCAAGAGTTGGTGATTGTTTAAGTGGGAGCTCTGAAGTGTCGGTTTTTCCTTAATATGACTACTCTTTCATTTGATGGCTCATATGGGAGATGCATATGATCGAGGCTGATGGTATCTTTGTAACGCCCTATCCCTGGTACGTGATTTAAATATAGTATTATTCCTTTCCTCAAGGACTACTCGACGAGTCAGAAGCCCTATCTCGTCAAGTAGATGCGGGTCTATGTAAGGAGTTTTATGGGGAGACTCGACGAGTCGATATTCCCGACTCGGCGAGTCAACCAGGCTGGATAAAACCCTAATCCTTAGGATTTTCACCCCTATTTAAACGTCCTTATAGTCCCCCATCTTGGCCTCCATCACCTCCAGAACATTTCCCTCGAAACCTTAACCCTCCATTAGTGATCTTGAGTGGTTTATTGCAATTTTGTGGTGTTTTAGTACATTTTGGAGTTAGAAGAAGAAGAAGAAAGAAGTAGAAGGTTCAAAGAAGAAGAAGAAGATCCAGGAGCTACACCTCTTTCTCTTCACTTCCTGGTAATCAAGGCCTTAGCTTTCTCCTTCTCTTGTAGATTTTCGTTTATGCTTGTTTTGTTGTAACGACCCATCTCTGGTATGTTTCTTTTATATTATTTATTTTAGAAGTTTGAAGAGGGACTCGACGAGTCTATGGCCCGACTCGTCGAGTAGAGTCGTGATCTTGAGCAGCGTATAGATCGGCGACTCGGCGGGTCCATATTCGAGACTTGGCGAGTCGGCTTGCCAGGTAGAAACCCTAAATCCCCGGGTTTGCATCCTATTTAAACCATCTTATGAGCCCCCAAACTCGTCTCCTTCACCCTCAAAGCATTATTTAGCAAACACTAACCATTCCATTGAGTATTTGAGCATTTCTTGTGTAAATCTTGAAGTTTTGAAGAGAAGAAGGAGGCTAGATCCAAAGGAGAAGAAGAAGATCCAAGTTCTTGCACCCATTTCAGAGTTTATTGAGGTAATTATTGGATTCCTCCTGTTTTTATGATTGATTCTCCTTTATAAGCATATTTAGCCCATTTTATCCATTCTTTAGCTTGTTCATAGTAGAGAAATCATATTAGATTGATTAGCTTTCGGATCTAGCCATGTTTCAGTTCCAAAAACGTAGATCTATCAACTTTATGGAGCCATTTTGCATGATAGCCCTAGATCTATTCTTCCAAGTGCCATTTTATCCTCTATATCGTTTTGTATGCATATGTACACGTAAAGATGGGAACTTTACGTAGTAAACCAACCTTAGGAACTCAGATCTATATATTGTATGCAGTGGTTTTGAGCAGAATCGAGTTTTTAGTAATTGGATGCATGTGACTCGGCGAGTCGTTCTTCAGACTCGGCGAGTCGAGTCGCGCGTCCCCGATCCTTTCCCTTTGAGTGATTCCGAGTGGGGACCAGTGAGTAGTAGAATGGACTCAGTGAGTCGGAGGTTAGACTCAGTAATGGAGGGACTCGACGAGTTGTTCATACAACTCGGCGAGTCTAAGACAATCTTCATAGATTCAAGAACAACTCGTCGAGTGGTTCATACAACTCGGCGAGTCGGATACAGATAGTCTGAGTTTTAGAATCAAATGGGAACTCGTCGAGTTTATGCCATACTCGAGGAGTAGCAGCAAGCAGGGTTGAGAAATGAGAGTAGGGACTCGGCGAGTTGGCGGCCCAACTCGGCGAGTCAGGTCAACTCTAAGTTGACTTTGAGCAGAAGAGTTGACCTTGACCAGGAGAGTTGATCTTAGCCAGGGGTAAAAGAGTCATTTTACCCCAATGCAGTTATTAGTATTTTGATTGAGTGTATTTATGGAATTGTAGCCGGGGAGATACCGGAGCAGCAGCAGATAGCTTCCAGAGCCATACACTCAGTAGCCAGATCACGAGGTGAGTTTCCTTCCAGTAGGAACGGGTTTAAGGCCACAATGCCGGCCCATTTAACTAGTAGTAGCTTCCGGACTTAGGTCCGATGCAGATTCTAGTATGTTTGATGCCTTCGTGGCTCAGACAGGATTTATGTGTTATGTGTTCCGGGTTACAGCCTGATGCAGTGTGCAGTTTATGTGTTCATGCTAGTTGATGTGTTTATGCTATGCTATGTTCAGTAGTTCCAGACTTCTATCCGATGCAGTTAGTTCCGGACTTCGGTCCGATGCAGTTAGCTTCGGATTACGGTCCGATGCAGGAGGCAAGGCCTCAGTAGTTCCGGACTTCGGTCCGATGCAGAGGGCAAGGCCCTGGTTAGTTCCGGACTTCGGTCCGATGCAGTGGGCAAGGCCCAGTATATGTTTATATGTATTGTATGGTATGTGGTAGTTTGGGGGAGCTCATTAAGCTTCATGCTTACAGTTTCAGTTTTGGTTTCAGGTACTTCCGCAAGCAGAGGGAAGAGCTCGGGTTGATGGCATCGCATACACCACAGTTTCAGTTGTCCTGGGAGATGTTTTAGTTTTTCATAAATGTGATTTGATACAGTTTGACACAGTCTACATAATACTTTGCTATTGTTTTGAGATATTGACGTATGAGTTTTATTCTATGATATTATCTTAGTATTTTTATTAATTGTTAAACAAAAATTTTTGGGTCTTATTTTCGGGTGTTTCAAGTTGGTATGAGAGCCTTGGTTTGAGGGATTCGGATACACTTTCGGGTGTGTCTAAACTCAAACTTAGGAAACGATAAAGATTTTCAAAAGAAAAACGTTTTGAAAATGATTTTTGGAAAAAGAACTTAGAAAGAAGAAGAGTTTTTATAAAAGGAAAATGGTGTGGCGTATGTGATCAACCGAGCTTAAGTAAGTACCCCCAAATTACCCATACAAGTTATGCTATGATTACCAATTTTAATTTCAGTAGAACAACATGCTAGAATAGGATTAAGGATCTAGGAGGATGCCTTATGTGCCTGCTATATGTGTTTCGGCTTTTCGAATTTTGCATGCTAGTATTGAGTAGACTATAGTAGGATAGCCTGTTAGGGTTATGCCTGATAGTATGAGCTTAGCATTGTATGCTAGTGCAATATCTCATTATAAGAATAGATTTGCTTGAATAGTTTCCTGTATCTGAATGCTGCTTGCTTTGTGCTTTGTGGGACTCTGAGTAATGGGAATTAGCCATTAGGTGAATACGTCACATCACATGTGATCAGGGTTGGATAGTCTCAGAGTGTTGGATTTGGCTCTATTACGCAGCTCTTGTTTGAGTCTAACCGTTGTAGGGACGAGTCTTTTACTCGAAGGATTATCTGAGCCTCATTACATGTGATGGTGTTCAGGTAATGACTAATTAGCATTACAAGGAGGCCTTCAGCAACTGAGGACTGTTTTGAATGGAGTTAGAGATTTCCTCTAGGGCAAGCCTAGGATGAGAGTAGCAGAGATCAGTAGTAGTAGAAGTGACTTGGTGGAGTCAAGGCAGTTCTTGAGGAAAGTACAGATAGATGTGGAAGGTAGTATGGGCCCGTACTACCGAAAGCAGAGGATCCGTACTCGAATCAAGGAAGGCTGAGACAAGACCAGGAAACTAGTATTGGTATCAATGATCCCTTGAGATATTCCAGTTTTTCTGATATTGCTATGATTTGTTTCAGAATGGTAGTTTTGCGTTCGAGGCCAGCAGTCGGCAGTTCAGGTGCTGGAGGGGGATCAGGATCAGGATCAAGGCCGGAGGCCAGGCAGTTGGATGAGCAGACCAGAGAGTTTCTTTCTTCTAAGGTTACTCGTATCATACTAGAGCAGACTCATGTGATCTTCGGTTCGATCAAGGAGGGTATTTTAGAGCTGATAGATGAGAGATTGGGCACCTTCCGTGCCGAGGTGGTGGCCATGATGGGGTCGCGGACACTTACGTTCAAGGAGTTCAGGGCATGTGGAGCTCCAAATTACCACGGGGCGCGGGACCCCATAGCGAGTACTAGGTGGTTGGTGGATATGGCCAACGCTTTCCGTATAAGCAGGTGTCCCGAGGGGGACAAGGTTAGATTGGCGTCCTGTCTTCTGAAGGACAGGGCACGGGATTGGTGGGAGGAGGTCGGACATACCATTGGAGATGATGCAGCGTTAGATGCCATGACCTGGGCTGATTTCTCTACCAGGTTCAGGGCGGAGTTTGCACCGGTTATCGAGGTGCAGCAGTTAGCCAGGGAGTTTTAGGACTTCGGTCGGATGCAGTTAGTTCCGGATTACGGTCGGATGCAGTTAGTTCCGGATTACGGTCGGATGCAGGAGGCAAGGCCTCAGTAGTTCCGGACTTCGGTCCGATGCAGAGGGCAAGGCCCTGGTTAGTTCCGGACTTCGGTCCGATGCAGTTTCCGGACTTCGGTCCGATGCAGTGGGCAAGGCCCAGTATATGTTTATATGTATTGTATGGTATGTGGTAGTTTGGGGGAGCTCACTAAGCTTCGTGCTTACAGTTTTCGTTTTGGTTTAAGGTACTTCCGCAAGCAGAGGGAAGAGCTCGGGTTGATGGCATCGCATACACCACAATTTCAGTTGTCCTGGGAGATGTTTTAGTTTTTCATAAATGTGATTTGATACAGTTTGACACAGTCTACATAATACTTTGCTATTGTTTTGAGATATTGACATATGAGTTTTATTCTATGATATTATCTTAGTATTTTTAGTAATTGTTAAACAAAAATTTTTGGGTCTTATTTTCGGGTGTTTCATTTGTCCCTTTTTGGATCATTTCCAAGGCTAATCTCGAGTTTGGGGCTCTCTTGAGGTTATGGACGACAGATCTGGGCACCCTAGCTACCTTTATTCATCCATGGCCCTATTTCAAACCTTAGTTCCCCATTTTTAGTCTAGTTTGATATTTTAGCTTCATTCTTGGATGCATACATGTAAAGTTGGAAACTTTACGTGTTATGATGGCCTAAAAGTCCAGATCTATTAATTGGATGCACTGAAATCGGTTAAGATCAACTGTTTAGAAATTTAATGCAAAGACTCAACAAGTTATTCATCTGACTCGGCGAGTCTGGTCGCGAATCATAAATTCCCTTTTAGCGAGTTAAATCAGCGAGTAGAGGGGAAACTCAGTGAGTTGGGTAGAACAGGAACTCGGGGGATGAGGAAATCGGTGGATAACAGAATCAACGAGTCATAGAATGACCCAACGAGTCGAGTCGTGAGTTGTAAGGATTAGAGTTACAGAACTCGATGAGTCAATAGATGGACTCGACGAGTGGAGTCAACTTGGAAGTTTGACGCTGACCACGACTTTGACTTCGACCAAGGGTATAATGACCATTTCACCCTAGGAAGAATTTCCAAATGTTGATTAAAGTATTGTTATGAATTGACAGTCGGGAAGTCGCCGAAGCAGCAGATAGGGAATTCCTCGCTCATGTATCAGCAGTTCGTCATACGAGGTGAGTTCCTTTTTAGTACGAATGGCTCTAGGGCACCAATGCCAGCCCGTTTAGTAGTATAGAATACCGGGGGGTAGCTCGATGCAACTATATGATTCTAGATCTCAGCCCGATTTGGGGACAATTCCAATAAGTAGTTATGTATGCTTGATGTCTTTGTGATTCATGCATGTTTTGTGATTATGTTAAATGATATATTATGTTCAGTTTATTCCGGACTTCGGTATGATGCCGGGTGGGGCCCAAGTTATTCCGGACTTCGGTCTGATGCCAGGCTGGGCCCGATGTAGTGGGTGGGGCCCAATATTTGTATATGTTTTGTATGGTATGTGGTAGATTGGGGGGAGCTCACTAAGCTTTATGCTTACAGTTTCAGTTTTGGTTTCAGGTACCTCAGGTAGCAAGGAGAAGGGCTCGGAATGATGGCATGGCACACACCTCAGACATTTGCCTGATATTTTCAGTGTGATGTTTCTACATGTTTTGATGAGATGATTTATTATGATGTTGAGTTACAAGAGACATGATTTTCTATTTACCCTGGTTAGTTATGAGTTTTATAATAAGTTAAACAAAAATTTTTGGTATGTGTTTTTCAGTTGTTACAATCTTACTTGCAATCTGATTGTGTTTGTATGTTTTGTGGTTATTTTATTTTGCATGGTTGTTTTATAAAATTAGAACCACAAACTGTTAAAAGTTAGAATAACAAAGAAAAGGCTTTTTTATAGATGTTTATAAATTTGACTAAAATCTTAATAGTTTTCAAAAGATAAACTTAAATTTTTTTAACTAAACACAACAAAATCCCATTTTTTAAAAACTTAAATCTCACATCACCCATGAAAAACATGTTGGATTAGGTGTCTAAGGTCTTAACTAAATTGATATCATGTTAGTGAATAAAAAGTAAAATCCTTTTTGAGTTACCCTCATAACTGGAAATAACTAGAATTAATATTAGAAGAGAGATAATATAAATTGTTAATATATTATATGATTAATATATTAATTAGAAATTGTTGGAATTACTTACTTATTAAACAAAATAAATCTGGAATTAATTTGAGATTAATTAAAGTTAATTATAGGTGCAATAGCTGAATTGTAATTGTTTTTAGTTGAGCAGGGAAGACAATTCTAGAACCCTCCATGAGTATGGACGGTTTTGGAAGGGTTTCTAGGGTTAATGGAAGTGTGGGTGTCAAATCGGGAAATCGTGTCGTGTTTTTGTCTAATACAACACGACACAATTTTTTTATGTAACACGAACACGACACGACACAATGTGGTGTTTGTTTTTATTAACACAAAAACAAGTCGATTAAAACACAAAAAACACGAAACGACACGACAAACATAAGATAATATAATTATTAGTTCATCTAATTCATACTTAATCACACATAACACGAAAAATACGACAAACACATGTTAAATCGTGTCAATTTCATGTTGAATTTTAAACACGAACACGACACGACATGAAATTGTGTTTTTTACTTTTGAAATGAACATAACACGAACACGAGTTTGATTTTTGATTTCATCTTAATTTCATTTTGTGTCATGTATTTTTGTCATGTCATGTTATAAATTGACACCCCAATATAGCTGATAAGGATAACTGCCTTGAATAGATAAAATATGATTATTTTATTATTCAAATAAGGGTTTATCCTAGAGTTCCCTAGCTATAAATAAGACCCCTTGGGCATCAAATTTCATGAATCTCTCTTCCCATTAGGTGGAGAACAAAATTTATCATCCTTCCTCCTCTTTCCTTTTGAATTCTAGTGTTTTAAGGGTTTGAGTGTGAACCATTAGGGGCATCCACATTATTGGTGCTTGCTTTCTAAGGAAGAAATCAAGAGAGTTGTTTGAATCATTTGATTTTCTCACAAGGTATGTGTTCTAACTCATGTGTTTTTCGATTTCATAAGTTAGAAGATTGTTTCTGAAAGTATGTTGTTATAGCTTGAGAAAATGCCATAGTGTTTTAGGTTGCATGTACCTATAAGTGTTTATGTAAATTCTGATGTGCAAATCTCTTTGATGTAACCTAGAAAACCCATCAAAACAAATACCATCTATATAATTTGTTGACGTAGGGTAGTGCATGGAGCTAAGGGATCATTTTTTTTTTGTTGCGTAGTTGAGGTGATGTGATACTCTCGATTCTCAAGCGTTACTTGATCCAGGGATCACATGTTTTTCATGGTTGATTTACGATTTTACTTCATAATCCTTGGCTAATCCATTCATGAATGTTAGATAAGCATGGAAGAGATTAAGATGCTATTGATTAAAGTCAATAAATCTTGATAGATTTGGGAGTTTAATAGGGATTGAAATGGCAACCAACTTGCCTACCTTAATAGCTATTTGATGTGATTGCGACTAACCATCTTCACATTTTTAGAGTGAAATATGAATCCTAACCTTATTTAAATAATTTAATTGAATTGGGTAATTATTTTTCTAAATATTATATATGAAACAAACTATAATGGAACTAATACTGAATGATGTATATAAACTTTATCCACTAGAATTTTTTACTGCTATAAAACCTCTGAAAGGATAAATTGAAAGGACGTTTGAGAATAGTTCTTATGAACAAAAAGAAAGATTGTGACTTTTATAAAGCTCTTCCTGAGGTTCCTCCAACTATTGCATCATTATATGTTAAAAGGAACAATGTCAAGTGTACATTATAAATTGATGAATTGAAGCATCGTGGAATTTCATAAAGTTAGGTGTTGACTATGGGTAACATAACTAAGTAGTTGAAATGTACATATAATAAGTCCATTTTGATTTGATATGAACATGTTGGAAAGATCCAACAAGAGTTGCATGGCATTCTGAGGACCTCTAATCCTAAGATGGCCTTGCATAGAAACTCCAAATTCAATTCTCCTATATTTTCTATCAAGAATGGAAGTGTCATGAAGAGAAATCTAATTTTCCATGAGTAAAAGTTAATTAGAGTGGGTACACTCAACTACGAACCCAAATGCAAAGGACAAAAAGAATACTTATTTTGAGACATATTCTGATAGACTATTTGTTTACAAAACAAGAAAATGACTAAGAAAGAAAGCATGACCAATATATCAGATAAAGCTGAAAAGCTACAAGACAAAGATCATGTAACAATCACATATACAAATTCATAATACCATTGGAATATTACTTCCAACCATTGAGTATAGTACTCAATAATAATACTAAAATTTTGAAGATTGTGTGCTGACAAAAAGTTAGTATGAAACTAAAACATAGAGAACATAATTTGATCAAGGATACCGAGCCCCTGCTACTATCCTTAGGATCAAAAGACAACTCATTCTTCTAAATGTTTAGTCTATGGTCAGATATATGAATTCATAACATCATTGGAATATTACTTCTAACCCTTGAGTAATTTACTAAGGATAGGGTATTGGCATTTGCAAGGATGTACAGTGACTAAAAGAGAGTGAGGAAGTGAATAAATAAAACATGGAGAAGAGAATTTGATCGTGGATACCAAATCCTTGCTAATATTCATAGGATCAAATGCTAACCTATTCTCCCTAAATGTTTAGTCTATGGTCTTATGATCAAAATTATATATACAATTTTTTATGAGGTGGTTATGAATTATTTAAATGTAGAACGTTTGATATGTTTTCTATTTAAAAGAAAATCATGAAATCTAAGGGACTAGTATAGTAACAATAGTTTAATGTAGATTCGAATACATCTAAAATTTTGGATGAAATGTATTTGTGAAATCATTTTCTTAGACATATAAATGAGAAATGAATTACCAAATATCCAGTTGGATATAATTTGGAAATCATTGGACCATTAGTCTTATGATAAATTCAAATCTTGTTTATCAAAATAGATGATGAAAGCATCACTTGATGATATAAAATCTGTTGGAAATAGTTCACACGAATGGACCATTCAGATTAACCATAACACATTGTAAGACCAATTTAATTACCTTCTAAAGGCATGCACACGTTTATCTGAATAAAAATAAGTCTAGAACCTTAAAGGTGTTTAGAGCTCTCATAAAACGAAGTTAAGAATCAAATGGGCAATAGGATAAAATACTCAGATCCAATAGGGACAATGAGTATCTTAGTCAAAAGTTTAATGATCATAGAAAATATTTTGAAACAGTTTCACAAACTATCTCCATCCAGAAAATTTCCACAAGTGGTGTAGTTGGATAGAGAAATAAATCATTCTTTCATTTGATACTTATTGAGTCGTACTATGATTACAAACAATTCATGGACTGTACCATGAAGAATGTTACAAGATTCCTTGGTCTTTCACTAATTAAGAACTTTTGGAAGACACTCTCTAAGATGAATGGTAGGGTTCATTCCTCACTAATACATATGGAAGTCTAGGATCATGAGGCTTACACTCGTCGTGAAGCACTCGACATACTAGAACCTTGAACAGAGATGTGTTACTTTGTTAAACATACTAATAAGCCTTTTGGTAGATGTTTACAAACCCTTTGAAAAAAAAGTATTTGTTTCTGAGAGAGGAAGCTAGTATCCAAAAGGGATTTAGGGAGCCACATTGATCTTGATGAGGTTCAAGGTCAACCAACGAAGAACCTAAAGTTCGCACTAGCACTCAATTCGAGGTTGAAAGACCTATTGAGGAAACTGACACACCTCCATATCTTCTTTATATATATATATATATACATACATACATACACACACATACATATATGATAGAGGACGTAATGCACCTAGTTATATAGATTTTATATTACTGAGGTAAATGAGTCAACTGGTAGATGACAATCAGATTTTACCAGTTATCGAAAGCTATGGCAAGAAATAAAGGCTGCAAAATCGAAAGAGGTCATGGAGAGTGTGATTCAGTCCATGTATGTTTGAAACTTAGTTGATAAAATACTTGGCCTTAAAACGGTTAAGCGTAAGTAGATCTTTAAGAAGATGACAAGCATGGAATGGAACATACACATATTCAAACCAAGATACGTTGTTAGGGATGTGTAGGCTTAAGAAGTCCATTTATGAACTGAAACAAGCATCTCACAATTGGAATTTTTGTTTCATTTAGAGAACTCAAAGAGTTTAGATTTTAGGAAATGAAGATGATATATATATATAGATATATATATATATATATATATATATATATATATATATATATATATATATATGCCAAAGCTAGTGGGAGCATTGTTTCCATCCATGTATTGTATATGGATAATGTACGGTTCATAGGAAACGATGTCTTCACTTTGTGAAGTGTAGAAGCTTCATATGGATATTTTTTCACTATGACACACCTGGGTGAAGAAGCATATGTACTAAATATTAGGATATATGGAGATAAATCTGATCAATTCATTGGATCAAGCCAAAGTACATGGAATATTAAGGAAAGTTCACATGTAGAACTCTAAAAGAATTCGTGTTTATGAAGCATGGCATGACATTGAGAAATGTTAATGCTCTAGTTCTACTATTGATCTAGAAGAAATGTATAATGTCCCATATGATTTTGCTAAGGGATCGATCGTGTATTCCATGTCATTTACTAGGTCTGGTGACTCATATGCCTTGAGCACGATAAGTCAGTATCATATTAATTTGGCAAGACTTAAAGAATCAAAATCAAGAAATTTCCTAAGTGTTCTATGAGGAAAAAAGAGATGCTCTTGTTAGTATGGTAGAGATTAATTTAAAGGTTACACTGATATTAAGTTTGATGCTAAGAGATGATTCAGTTTATAGTCAGAATTCGTGCTCTTACTAAATGGGTAAAGTAGTAGCCTGGAAGAGTAGCAAGTATTACACCATATTAGGCTTCAAAACAAACTTAGAATATATGGTAGCTAGTTAGACTCAAATAAAAAGAATGTGATCACTAAAAGAGATTCGTCAGTGGCCTCAATATTTAATTTAATCATTGTTGGTCCTTTTAAAGTTTATTGTATCTAAATTCACCTTGAGTGAGGATCCCAAGTTACATAAGCTCACATGACGTATACTCAGTAAGTACCATCACATTTGATAGTTTTTCGAATCTGAAAACATGATAGTCAATAAAGTCATATCGAAAGAGAGTCTTGCTGATCCATTCTTTAAACCAATATCATTGACTATGTATGATAGTCACACAAGGTCAAAAGGCATTAAATTTTCAAATGAATTAGCTTGAGCACATTTTATTTAGTTTCTTTTAGTTGTGGGAAATTAATCAATATAAGTCTTTATTTGATTGTATGATTATTAAGTGGAGATCTTAATAAATGATGGACATTAGTTTATCCCTTTGTTCTTTTTTTGCGTGTTTTGATCCAGTTCCATAATATTACCTTATTCAAACATCCACAATTAGCACTATTTTTGAAATTAATTAGTGATTTTAGATTGTCATGGAGCATTGGTAGATTCTCCATGGAGATGGACATAACATAAGATTGTGACCCATACTCATGAGTACTCAAATGAAGAGTTTAGGTATTGAAGTAACCTGTACATAGAGCTTTACTTCATGGATTCTGTCACATGTAATTCAAAGATGGTATTATGATATATTATTCAAATAGAGATGCATGAGAAATTGACCGGATATGACATGAGGATATGCAAAATCTATGTAGTCAAAGTTTATTTGGCCCTTGTACATTAACATGAGAAGTAGATATCTTTGGCCCCTTGTTGATTTGGTGTTGACATCAAAATGCATGGTCGTGCTGAGACTAAATTGATAATGGATCAATCATGCAATCAATTTTGGTCGATACAAGTCACTATCGGGAAACATAATCTTGAACGTTCGAGATTAACATATCTCATTTTATGACATTCACATAAATATCATGAAGAGAAAAGGAATAGCTAATCACTTATCTAAGGGTTGTAGCACAAATTTAATTTATGACTAAGGAATGCGCACTTGATGACACACTCTCTACTTATTATTAATGAATATTGGACCACATAATGTTGGTGACTTGTGCAAGTGGGAGCTGTTGGAAGATAGTGCTTACAGTTACAATAGTTGTTAGTATTACTATTAATCGCAGGGTCATTTTGGGTTACACGCAAGGACATAAATAATCAATTAATAACATTGGAATATTATTGAGGTTAGTTTGTTAATTAATTAAGAAGAAACTTGTAAACTTAAGAGGTTTAACATGTAAAGATTTGAAACTCAAATCTTTTAGGATAATTACTAAACTGAGGATAATTACTTAGTGACCAAGTAATTATCCCTAAGAGTTCAAAAACCCTTCCTTATAAATATAGGGCTATATTGTCGGATTTTGTGATGAGTTTTTGACAAACCCTAACCTAAAAATCGCCAGCCTCTCCTAAATATCGTAAACCCCAAAATCCATGAAGGGTGTGAAGCGTCCTATTATTAATGTAACATGCTCCATCACAGATCAGATATGTGTTTCACATTTAAGGTGTTTGCTTTTTGCGGGCGATGCTAGAAGTAGCTGATTTGTTCCTTGGGTGCGACTACAAAAGAGGAATTCTACTTTGGACTCTTAGAACCCCCCTTCCATCAAGATCCAAGAATATGTCAAGGGATTACAATGGTATGTTGTAAGAACCCGAAAGTTAGAGAGAGATGACTTTTAGTCAACCATTGCCAAAAGGGAAAAATGGTAAATTATGAGAATTTAACAAGGTTATGAAGTTGTGACTTCATGAAAATGGTCAAGATGAGTTTAAGTCACTTAGATGAGTAATTTGAAGAGCAGATGCATTTTGGCAAAAATAGTAAAATGGGTAACTTTATGTTTTTGGACCAAATTTGTGACTTAATAGATTAAGACATGTATTAAGTCAATGCAAAATGAATTAACAGAGTTGTAGAGTATTTTTCTACCATTGTGTACATATAAGATCATAGAAAACGAGTATAAGAAGAAGAAGATATGAAGGCTTGAAGATTGAAGAAAATGTTCCCAAAGCTGGAATGGAATTAGAAATGCACTTTGCTGATCTCTAGATACCATAGTATGGTAAGTAGTGTTGGATAAGGTGTCTAAGTCCATAACTTATTTGGTATATACTTGACCCGACCGGCATGGTCCATTTGGGTTGCATCTCATCCAAACTATTATGGATAATTTTATGAGAGTTATACACATATGTTTATTAATATATTATGAGTTATAATATATTAATATGAAGTTACGTTATTTAATTAGTTTTAGTCTTAGATTAATTATGAATTAATTTAGAGATTAAAAGGAAGACTAATTAGATTATGGGCTATTTGTTTTATATAGTGTGGGCTAATACTCATTTGTTAATGGGCTAGGCTTATGTGGAAGTCCATGGATGATCCATGGAGCTTTTAACCCATGGATCCTTGGAAAGGAAAAGACATGGGTTATTAGGGTTTCACCCTAACCATGCACACTATATAAGCATGCTTATGGAGCATGAAATAGAGCCTAAGAGAAAACTAGTGAACTAGTGTGTGTGTGTGCATGTGTGTGGCCGATTTTATACAAGGGTGTATACTCTCTCAAAGTTTTCCAAGAGTTTGTGGTGTTTGTGATTCCATTTGAGGCATTCACACTATTGGTGCTTGGCCCTCAAACTCCTTAGAACCAAACTCACCAAAAGGTATGTAATCTCTTCTAACTCTTTTATGTTGAAATGTTCCCCATGCCATGTTAGATAGGTTATAAACCTTGGAAAATTATTATTTTGCATGTATTTAGACAAACATAGATCCAAGGTTTATTAGGGTTGCATGCACACTTAGGAAGTGTTAGATTGCTCAAAACCCAATAGTGGTATCAGAGCCTAGGCTTGCTTGTTTGATACTTGATGCAAAATAGTGAAAAAAGTCGAAATCGTTGCTGTCTGCATGGTGGACTCGCCGAGTCCATTGGGGGGACTCGACGAGTCCATGGCAAACTTCAACCTACTCGACGAGTCAGTTCATGCACTCGACGAGTAGGATCGAAAGAGTGTAAATTCTCAACTTTTGCTGCTGGAAATGGAATAGAAACATTACCCTAAATTGTTTTGGTGTTATAAAACTTATTTTAGTTGGTGTAATGGTTGTTCTAATCCATTTACAATAGCATATATCAAAATTCCATGATTTTATGTGTTCATATAATTCTTGAATTTTTGATGATCATGTTCATGTTCTTATGAATTTAAAAAATGATAGGAATTATTTGCTGAATTGTTTAGAATTAATTCTTGATCATTTATGTGTTTTAATGGAGTCCATAATTTGTCCTCAAGTTATGGATTTCCAAAGGTCACTCTTATTTAACACACTTAAAACACATAAGTTACATGAAAATGAAGAGTCTTCATTTTTATGAACCTTTAATTCATAAGTTATGAAATGAAGAGTTTTGCAAAGTTACAAAACTTGCCCTCAAGTTTTGGAATTTGTAAAGTTTCACACACTTTAATTAACTTTAATTCCAACCCTTAGAGTTTTAATAGCTAAAATTCAACCCTTATACTATTTATAACATTAATGGTTAATTATTATATATATGTATAAGAATAAGTCGTTTTACCGTTAGTAGGCCTCATTCACGAAGCCGGTCTATAAGGTGGGTATAAGGTTGTTGCCTATAAAATGGCGACTTAATGGGTGTATACTCTCACCCACCGTTTGCTTGATCGGTGGAGGGTCGTTAGCCGAACGGGTAGAACAATGACTTTAAATCCTCATTAAAAGTATAATGAATATTATAAAATAACTAAACTCTTTTAATTCCCAATCTTAGTTATTTTAGGAAAAATGTGAACATGGTGCTAGTCCATGGAATTCACACTTTGTACCTTACCAAGTCATTGGTGGAGCGTGTGTGGTTAACCGGCACACTAACTAGGACTAGTAAGGATCACGAAGGGTGACTTAATGTTTTTCATAGATCAATGGAGCGTGTGTGGTTAACCGGCACATTGATTAGGTGATAACATTAAGGGTACCAAGTGAGTTAGCATGGTTATTCACACCTTGTTTTGTGATCCTCGGCATCCCAGTCACAAAACTTGAAGGGCACAATCGAGATTGAAACATGCCATTGAAAAGTTCAATGAATCTCAAAAGAATCTAGGAATTTCAAATCCAATTAAACCTAATAAATCATTTCGTTTTCATGGTGGAAATTGGTGAATCGTCATTCACCTACCTTTCAAATATATTATTACTTAGATTACGACATCCCTCTTCTAAGTGTAATATATTGTGATTGGATCCTAGCCTTAATATTACATTTGGGTGTCTTATTAAGGATCCTAAATATCTAATCTAAACTCACTTTCTTCTTTCAGATGTCTTCCAACATTAATGCTTCAGGCTCTAACCCAACTGGTTCTTTCTCTCTCATGAATCTTTGTGGGAGGGTCATCTTTGATGGTTCCAACTTCATGGATTGGATTAGGAACATCATGATGGTTACTCGTTATGAGGACAAGGAATATGTCCTCGATAAGGAGTTAAAAGAACTTGATGAGTCTACTGCTACTCCTGAGGAGATCGCTGAATTCAGGACTCATGAGAGAGATGCTACTAAGGTGGCATGTATCATGATGGCCACGATGACAGCCGAACTCCAAAAATCATATGAAGATTTCTACCCTTTTGAGATGCACCAAGACCTGATGGAAAGGTACCATCAGAGTGCTCGTCAGGAGCGGTATGAAATAATCTCCTCCATAATAACTACCCGCATGAAGGACGGTGAATCCGTCACGGGCCACATGCAAAAGATGCAAAGGTATGTGGATCGTTTGCTGAAGCTGAATGTTAACATCCCTGAGGAGTTGGCAATTGACATCATTTTGCACTCCTTGCCTTCTTGTTATGATCATTTTCGAATGACATATCATATGAACAAGGAGGAAGTTACCCTCAGCAAGCTTCAAGGACTCTTGAAGACCGCGGAATCCGGTCTTAAGGGTAAGGCGGTTGTTACCTCTACTACTCCTACTCCAACATCTACCCCTGTTTTAGCTATTGGGCAAGGCAAAGGGAAGAAGAGGAAGCACACTTCGAAGGGTACCAAGGGAAAGTCTCTTGAAGGCTCCTCATCAAAGACCAAGGGCGGTTCTGCCACTCCTTCTGCCATTCCCAAGGATGCTGAATGCTTTTATTGCCATGAAAAGGCACACTGGAAGTGAAACTGCCCTAAGTACTTGCAGGATCTAAAGGATGGGAAAGTGAAACCCACCTATGCAGGTATTTACACTATATTGTCTAATTACTCAACATACTCTGACTCTTGGGTGCTTGATACAGGATGTGGTATTCATATATGTTCTGATTTGCAGGGCCTAAGAAGAAGTGAGGATGTGGAGCACGGGAAGATAAACTTAATCATGGGGAATAGGAAGGCTTCACCTGTTTCCAAGATTGGAGTTTATACTTTGTTGCTTAATAATGGGTTAAAATTAGATTTAAATAAATGTGTGTACTCGTCTGAAACGGCGAGGAATATTATTTCTTTTCATGCTTTGTACAAACAAGGTTTTACCTTTTCATTTGATAATGAATGTGGTGGTATTAATGCTTTCTTTAAAAATGTGTTTTATTTTAAAACATTACCTTGTGATGGTGTGTATGAAACTGTGTCGATTGTAGACAACTTAGGAAATAATGTGTTGTATATTGATTCTTCTACTAGCCTAGATAAGGCATCATTGTGGCATTGTCGTCTTGGACATGTAAACAAGAAACGCATAGGACAACTCCAAAGGAGTGGAGTCTTGGAATCATTTGACCTTAAATCGGATGATAATTGTGAATCTTGTCTACTTGGAAAGATGACAAAATAACCCTTCACTGGAACTTGTGAGAGGGGTGAAGGTTTGTGGGACCTAATACATACTGATGTATGTGGGCCATTCAAAACCGCCACAAGGGATGCTAATCGGTATTATGTGACTTTTATTGATGATTTTAGTAGATATGGGTATGTCTACTTAATCAAACATAAGTCCGAAACCTTTGAAAGGTTTAAGGAATTCAAACAGGAAATAGAAAATCAATTGGGCAGGACCATTAAGATGCTTCGATCCGATCGAGGTGGTGAGTATCTTAGCACCGAGTTCCTTGACTATCTTAAGGAGTGTGGGATTGTCTCGCAATTGACTCCTCCCAGGACACCACAGCTGAATGGTGTAGCTGAGAGGCGTAATCGAACTTTGTTGGACATGTTTCGCTCTATGATGAGTCGAGTTTCGTTACCAATCTCTTTCTGGGGGTATGCCTTAGAGACTGCCGCCCATATCCTTAATCTAGTCCCTACAAAGAAGGTTACCAAAACACCTCATGAGATGTGGACTGGGAAGGTTCCCAATTTGGACCACATCAAAATTTGGGGTTGCGAAGCTTTCGTGAGGCGTGAAACTCATGATAAGCTTGAACCCCGAAGTGAAAGGTGTATTTTCATCGGCTACCCACAGAAATCCTTCGGTTACCTCTTCTACAGACCCAGTGAGAATGTGGTCTTTGTAGCACGAAGAGGGATCTTTCGCGAGAAAGAATTTATAAGCCAAGGAGACAGTGAGAGGCAGATTGATCTTGAAGAAATTCAAGAATCAATTGGTGAAGGAACCTCAAACACTAGCAATCAACCTGAGGAGTAAAATCCTGTTGATCCAGCTGACGAGTCTGTACCTCCGAGGCGTTCCACATGGGTTAGGAACACACCTTCGTTTTATTATGGCTTTCATATTACTACAGAAGGTGATACGTTTATTAGTGATAGTACACTGGTAAATTTGGATGAACCCAGTAGTGTTAAGGAAGCCATGGCAGGCCCGGAGTCTGCTAAATGGAAGGAGGCTATGGACAGCGAGATACAGTCCATGTATGACAATCAAGTTTGGAACTTGGTTGACAATGTACCAGGCCGTAAAACAGTCGGGTGCAAATGGATCTTCAAGAAGAAGGCAGACATGGAAGGAAAAGTGCATACTTATAAGGCTCGACTGGTTGCGAAGGGTTTTACTCAAACTCAAGGTATTGATTATGATGAAACCTTCTCGCCGGTAGCAAAGATTAAGTCTATTAGAGTTATGTTAGCCATTGCAGCATTTCATGATTATGAAATATGGAAAATAGATGTCAAAACCGCTTTCCTTAATGGAAAGTTGGCTGAGGATGTGTACATGAATCAGCCAGAGGGTTTTGTCAGTGCAGAGTACCCTAATAGAGAATGCAAGGTTGAGAAATCCATTTATGGATTAAAACAAGCATCTCGTAGCTGGAATCTTTGTTTTGATGAGAAGGTAAAAGAGTTTGGCTTCTTGAGAAGCGAAGATGAGTCTTGCGTGTATGTCAGAGCTAGTGAGAGTATAGTTAGCTTCTTGGTACTGTATGTGGATGACATACTACTCATAGGAAATGACATCCCAACCTTGCAGGAGGTTAAGTCCTGGCTTGGGAAGTGCTTTGCTATGAAGGACCTAGGGGAGGCTACCTATATCCTAGGGATAAGGATATTAAGAGAAAGGAGTAGAAGACTAATTGGACTTAGTGAGAGTATCTACTTGGATAAGGTGTTGAAAAGGTTCAACATGGAGAATTCCAAGAAAGGAGATTTACCGATCCAAAGCAATACCAAACTGAGTAAGACTCAGAGTCCGAGTACAGAGGCAGAGATAGCTGAGATGAGCCAATTAGCGTATGCTTCCGCAGTTGGCTCGATCATGTATGCTATAACTTGTACCCGTCCTGATGTGGCATTTGCTTTGAGCATGGTCAGCCGGTATCAGGGGAACCCTGGCAAGGCTCATTGGACAACGGTAAAGAACATCCTCAAGTACCTGAGGAGGACTAAGGATTGGATCCTTACCCTTGGTGGCAATGATGACTTGAAAGTATTAGGGTATAGTGATGCTGGTTTTTAGACTGATAGGGATAATTTCCGCTCTCAGTCAGGCTGGATCTTTACCTTAAATGGAGGGGCAATTTCTTGGAAGAGTTCCAAGCAGGAGACGGTGGCTGATTCGACTTGTGAATCAGAGTATATAGCAGCGAGTGAAGCAGCGAAGGAGGCGATATGGCTAAAGAACTTCATCAGAGACCTTGGAGTTGTACCAGCTATTAAGGAACCTATAGAGATTTTCTGTGACAACAATGGTGCGGTTATCTTAGCCAAGGAACCAAGAGATCATGGCAGATCCCGACACATTGACAGAAAATATCACTTCATAAGACACAAGATTGAAGAAGGACTCCTTGTGACAAGGAGGATATCGTCGGATGAGAATCCTGCAGATCCCCTTACGAAGGGACTGACGAGGGTTAAGCATTTTCAGCATGCGAGACGCATCGGGCTGAGGGACGATATTATTTTTACAGATTAGATAGTTTTTCTGAAACTTGTAAAATGTAATCGATGTTTGATGATGAATAAAATTTGTGATTTATTTATGAGTAAAGTGTTACTATCATTGTCAATTATTTACTATTGTTTCAGTTTTGCATGTTTTGACTTCCAGAATAATTAATTTATTCAAACCTCCACAATCGATCATACGTCGGAAGTAGGTATGAATCAAGATTGTCATGAATTGGGTTTGTAGATGCCTTAAAGGTGTTTAGACATGGCAATGGTTCCTGTAACATTCATAAGTACTCATAAGTTATGAGTATTGGTATAAACCCACACTCACTTGTATCACTTCATGGAATTTATCTCGAGTGATCGTGAGACGATAACATCATATAAATCTTTAAACCTAGAGATATGAGTTGTTACCTATGAGTTGGTTGTGCATTGATTGCACGTAAACACATCAGTAACTTGATGTTATAAAACGTGCCTTTGTGTACAATTCAATAAGTAGTAGAACAAGCATATCAGTCGAAGTTTATCTGTTCCTTCTAGAAATAGAAGCGATATCTGGGCCCCTCGATGATTTTGTGTTGACCCATGTACCAGGCCTGGTCAGAACTAAACCGATGTGTTCAGTGAAGTTCTTTGTCAAACAAATCGGAAAATCGAGAAACAACTGCTAGACAATAAGCAAGACATAGTTCCATGTGTTTGTCCAACTGATATCATGAGAACAGAGGATTATGTGATCACTTATCTAAAATGGCGCTTCATAGTTCAACAAAGTCTTCATAGTTCGAGGGAGTTTTCGAGAGCTACGATTGCTGGTTGGTTATTGAAGTTATAGGCAAATATAGTTATTAGACTTATCCAAGTGGGAGTCTGTTGGATAAGGTGTCTAAGTCCATAACTTATTTGGTATATACTTGACCCGACCGGCATGGTCCATTTGGGTTGCATCTCATCCAAACTATTATGGATAATTTTATGAGAGTTATACACATATGTTTATTAATATATTATGAGTTATAATATATTAATATGAAGTTACGTTATTTAATTAGTTTTAGTCTTAAATTAATTATGAATTAATTTAGAGATTAAAAGGAAGACTAATTAGATTATGGGCTATTTGTTTTATATAGTGTGGGCTAATACTCATTTGTTAATGGGCTAGGCTTATGTGGAAGTCCATGGATGATCCATGGAGCTTTTAACCCATGGATCCTTGGAAAGGAAAAGACATGGGTTATTAGGGTTTCACCCTAACCATGCACACTATATAAGCATGCTTATGGAGCATGAAATAGAGCCTAAGAGAAAACTAGTGAACTAGTGTGTGTGTGTGCATGTGTGTGGCTGATTTTATACAAGGGTGTATACTCTCTCAAAGTTTTCCAAGAGTTTGTGGTGTTTGTGATTCCATTTGAGGCATTCACACTATTGGTGCTTGGCCCTCAAACTCCTTAGAACCAAACTCACCAAAAGGTATGTAATCTCTTCTAACTCTTTTATGTTGAAATGTTCCCCATGCCATGTTAGATAGGTTATAAACCTTGGAAAATTATTATTTTGCATGTATTTAGACAAACATAGATCCAAGGTTTATTAGGGTTGCATGCACACTTAGGAAGTGTTAGATTGCTCAAAACCCAACAAGTAGATCGCCAGGGCACAATGAGGGATGATGAGGATTCATATGAGACTCTTCACTGTAAGTGGTATGCAACCTACTTTTCACTACAACAGGGTATATGGGAACCACGACACGGTTGCAAAAGTAAACTGTTGTTGTGAAAAGTCATTGCGACTCGGTTAGAGGCAGATTGTGAGTTCATTAGACGCACCATGACACGATAAGAGACCCGTTGCAACGTGATGTTGTGATATATTAAAGGTTGTTAAGCCTTCATTCTCCCCAAAACACCCCGGAAATCCTCTAGAGCTAACCTCTAACGATTTTAAGAAGGGAAGACAACCAAGAGGCGATTAAGGGTTTTTGTAGCGTGGATTGAAAATCAAGAGATCATGAGGTAATCAAATTCTCCATTTTTAAGCTAGTAGGGCTTTAATGGTGTTTTTGATGATTTACATTAATTATGTAATATTGTGTTAAGAAAGCTTGTTAATAATGATTAATCAAGTGTTTAAAAGCATTGAATAAGCTTTGTATGTGATTTCCAATGTGATATATATATATATATATATATATATATATATATATATATATATATATATATATATATATATATATATATATATATATATATATGAAGTTAGGGTTTGAAACTCTAACTAGTGAATTTATGATTGATTCATTAGAGATTATATTATAATGAATTAGGTATTATGGGGTACTTAATTCATTGGTCCGATTGGAATGAATTGTAGGATTAATATTTAAAGTTTATAGTCACATTCTTAGACCTACTCGACGAGTTGGATGCCCCTAAATCATCGTGTAGAAGCGGATCAGGCGGTGTGATTTATGAGGACTACTCGACGAGTTGGAGGACCCCAACTCGACGAGTAGAAGCTGAATGGGAAAAGCCTAATTTTTAGGGTTTGCACCCTATTTAAAGGACTCAACCCACATCTTTTGACCTCCCTTATCACCCCATTACCCAAACCATATCCGTTCTTTACTATTCCTTTGTCCTTATGATGCTAAGAAAGTCTTTTTGGTGCATTTATTGAAGAAGTTTGAAGGTTGAAAAGCTTGGAACGGGAAGGAGCTTGTAGATCCAACATCTACATCGTTTTGGATACCATTTGAAGGTAACAAGCTGGTATATTGATCATTCTAGTGTTAGATCTCCTTATTCTTGCGTTGAAGGCCATTTTAAACATATTTATGGATCATTTCGGGTATTGGGCATGATTTGAAATTGTAACTTCAGAATTGGACTCCTTTAAGTCCTTATAGTCATAATGTTATTAAATTTATCAAGCTTTTGTTGGATTAGGTGTCTAAGCCCATAACTATAATTGGTATCTACTTGATCCGAGAGTAGCATGGTCGATTTTGGGTTGCATTCACCAGAACAATATGATAGGATGGATATTTGAGAAAGAGGTTATTTATGATTTATTAATATATTATAAGTATAATATATTAATTGAGGAATCATATTATTTAATTAGCCGAATGGGTGGAGGGTCGTTACCCGAACGGGTAGGATAAGACATTAATTCTCATTAAAAGCATAATGATAATTATAAAGTAACTAAATGTTTTACAAATTCCCAATCTTAATTACTTTAGGAAAAATGTGAAAGTGATGCTATTCCATGAAATTGCACTTTGCACCTTGCCAAGTCGTTAGTGGAGCGTGTATGGTTAATCGGAACACTAACATGGACTAACAAGGGTAGTAAAGGGTAGCTTGATGTTTTTCATAGATCAATGGAGCGTGTGTGGTTAACCGACACATTGATCAGGTGATAAGTGACATCAAGAGTACCAAGCACATTTGCATGGTCATTCACACCTTGTTTGTGATCCTCGGTATCCCAGTCATAAACTTGAAGGGCATAATCGAGATTTAAAAATGCCATTGAAAAGTTCAATGAATCTCAAAAGAATCTAGAAATTTCAATCCAATTAAAACTTAATATTCAAATTCGTTTTTCATGGTGGAAATTGGTAAATCGTCATTTACTTGCCTTCAAATATTTTGCAATTGGATTACGACATCACTCTTCTGAATTATAGAATATTGTGTTGGGTGCTATCCTTAATATTTCATTTGGGTGTTATATTAAGGATTCTTATCTAATCTAAACTTTGTCTTTCTGTTTCAGATGTCTCCCAACATCGCTTCTAGCTTAAACCCTTCGGGCTCTTTCTCCCTCATGAACTTGTGTGGGAGGGTCATCTTTGATGGTTTGAACTTCAATGACTGGATTCAAAACATTAGGATGGTCACTCTTTATGAGGACAAGAACATGTCCTCAATAAAGATCTTAAGGAGATTGATGAAACCACTACTACTCCTGAAGAGGTTGCTGAGTATAGGGCACATGAGAAGGATGCCACAAAGGTATCTTGTATCATGCTTGCCACTATGACAACAGAACTTCAAAAGTCCTATGAGGACTACTACCCTTTCGAGATGCACCAAGACTTGATGGAAAGATACCATCAAAGTGCTCATTATGAAAGATATGAAATCATTGCCTCCATGATTACAAAAAAAATGAATGATAGAGAGTCCATCACGACCCACTTGCAGAAATGAAAAGATTTGTGGACCGCTTGCTGAAGTTGAATGTCAACTTCGATGAAGAATTATTCACTTACATCATTCTACACTCTTTTCCTCCTTGTTATGATCAGTTTCACATGACTTATCATATGAACAAGGAGGAGGTCACTCTTAGCAAGCTTCAAGGCTTTTTGAGAACTGCTAAAAGTAGTCTCAAAGGTAAATCTGTTGTAACTACTCGTACTACTGCTGCCCCTGTTCTGGCAATTGGAAATAGGAAAGGGAAGAAGAGGAAGGCTCCTTCTAAGAGCCACAAGGGAAATTTTCATGATGGATTCTCTTCTAGTGGGACCAAAGCTGGTTTTGCTAATCCCTCTACCAATCTAAAAGAAGCAAAGTGCTTCTATTGTCATGATAAAGGTCACTGGAAGCGGAGCTGATCTAAATACTTACAGGATGTCAAAGATGGGAAGATAAAGCCCACCCATGCAGGTAGTTTACACTATTCTATCTAATAACTCTTCACATTCCAGTTCTTGGGTCCTTGATACAGGTTGTGGTTTCCACATTTGTTCTGATTTGCAGGGTCAAAGAAGAAGTAGGGATGTGGAGAATGGGAAGATGAACTTGATCATGGGGAATAGGAAAATGTCGTCTGTCACAAAGATTGGAGTTTATTATTTATTGCTTAGTAGAGAGTTAGAATTAGATTTGAATAATTGTTGCTACTCGTCCGATATGGCGAGAAACATTATGTCCTTTCATGGTTTGTACAAACAAGGTTTTAGTTTTTCATTTGATAATGAAATTGGTTCTATTAATGCTTTTTATAATGGTGTATTTTATTTTAAAGTATTGCTTTGTAATGGTGTATCTGAAACTATGATGGTTGTAGATAACTTAGGAAATAATGTATTGCACATTGATTCTTCCAATAGTTTGGATAAGGCATCCTTGTGGCATTGTCATCTTGGACATGTCAACAAGAAGTGCTTAGACCAACTCCAAAAGGATGGAGTCTTGGAGTCATTCGACTTAAAGTCGGATGACACTTGTGAATCTTGTTTTCTTGGAAAGATGACAAAGTCACCCTTCATTGGTACTTGTGAAAGGGGCGAGGGTCTTTTGGATCTCATACACACCGATGTGTGTGGACCCTTCAGATCCGCCACAAGGGATGCTAACAGCTTCTATGTGACTTTTACTGATGATTATAATAGATATGGCTATATCTACTTAATCAAGAATAAGTCAGAAACCTTTGAAAAGTTCAAAGAGTTTAAACAAGAAGTGGAGAATCAGCTGGGCATGAAGATAAAGATGCTTTGATCCGATCAAGGTGGTGAGTATCCTAGTATCGAGTTCCTAAACTATCTTAAGGAATATGAAAATGTTTCACAATTGACGCCACCCAGGACACCATAGCTTATTGGTGTGGCTGAGAGGTGCAATCAAACCTTGTTGGACATGGTTCTCTCCATGATTAGTTGAAATTTCTTACCTATCTCATTCTAGGGGTATGGATTAGAGACTTCCTCCCATATCCTTAATCTAGTCCCAACCAAAAAGGTTTCCAAAACACCTCACAAGATGTGGACAGGGAAGGTTCCCTCGTTAGCACACATCAATGTTTGGGGTTGCGAGGCTTTCGTGATGCGTGAGACTCACGAAAAGCTCGAACCTCGTAGTGAGTCTGACCCCAGCGACCGATGCTTCGTGCTTGTAAATCACACACTCGCAGCGTTGACTAGTGCTAGGCTAGGCGCGCATGTGGGTCTGACCCATCCCTTGATCCACTAAACGCTTTTGAAGACCTATCAAGAGAAAAGAATTATAAACTCACTAAATGTTTCTTCTCCTACCAATGTGAGATAAAGGAAACTTGTCAACTTGCAATATTTCCTCTATAATTTCCAACATCTTTGTTAGAATCGCTTGTCTCTTGTCACCTCAAGAAATCGACTGATGTTAATATATTTAAAGTGTCTTCCAATATAGTTTTGGATGATCCTGGAAACATATAGAAACTATAGTGAAGATCGCTTTATGTATTAAGTCATCTCTAGTGTCGAATTGTCCACTCATAACATCAATTTTGCCCTACTTTTCAAGAATTGTTGCTCTAAAAGGTGATAGATCTTTGCATAAACTAAGGTTTAATTGATCATCTGTTTGAATCGGTTTCCAACTCAAGGATTTATCCAACCATTTTTCCACTAGGTCACCAACGCTTCATCAACTTCTATCTCTCCATATCAAATACTAAAAATTACTTCATTAAGGATCTTGTTACTGCATCTCTTTAAGGTAAAGATTACACTGCTCTTACCTACACAATTTGCCCATCTTGGGAAATCTAGAAGGTGAGTTCTTCTTCCATTTTTACCCTTTATGACCCCTTCATCATTACTTTTATAAGTTTTTGCTGTGTGCAAAGAAGATGTATTGTTATTGGAGAATGAGATTGAGAATAATGAGGTGAGTATTTAGGAAAGAAACATAGGGAATTCAAGAAATACATAATCACATAGGGGAAGTTAATGAGATTTTTAAAGATATTACCCTTTTGTTACGTGATGTTTGTTGAGTTTTTGACCATAATGGGGTGATTGGAAAAAATATTTACCATTTTAGTGTTCTTTCAAAACTATTTACCATTTTAGTGTTTTTTCTCATTTTTCTTTATTTTTTAGTTTCCTTTTTAGTTTTTTTTTAAAATTTAAATATCTAATTTTTTTGTTCTTTTTTATTCCACATTTTTATTTTTTTTCTTATTTTTCTTTACTTTTAGTTTCTTTTTGTTTTTTTTTTTTAATTTAAATATCTTATTTTTCTTTTTTTCTTTTTTATTCCACCTTTTTATTGTTATATATATATATATATATATATATATATATATATATATATATATATATATATATATATATATATATATATATATATATATATATAATTGACAGGTTTCATTTTAGGTTTTTTATCCCTTTTTTATTGTTTTTTAAATATATGTTTTTTTATTTACTTTTTTTTTTCTTTTTTATTTAAATATCCGATTTTCTTATACAACCTTTTTACCATCAAATTTTAGCCACAACATTAAAAATTAATCAAAAAACACCACTATAATCAAATTTTAAGGTGCAAAAATTACAATATTCACATAAAGTGTTTTCAAAGTGAAAAAAAGGCATCTCAACATCGTTTCTTACTAAAAAAACACCACAAAAAAAAACTCCAACATTGTTTATTACAAAAAGAAAAACATCACAATTAGCTTCATCTTGAACCGGTAAAAAATCATTACCTGTAAAAAAAAATAATAAGAGAATAACCATAAGAAATACCATAATAATATTTTTTTTAAATTACCTTGGCATAGACGGACATCGTTTTCGATTATGTCCTGGTTGCCTACAAATTCCACAAAGATTGACATTTCTTCATTCTTTAATATCCTTGCCATTTTTTAGTCTTGTTGAACGAGGATGACCTTTTTTATTTCGTAATAGTTCTAAATTTGGAAATAATTCATTAAATGGTGATTGTGGCCAATACGTTTAATGAGTTGCGGGGAGAAATCAGATGCCCAAGTAGCATAATAGTATTCAATCGAGTAACATCTATCAACATATTGCCAACTATTCAAAGAGAGTTTGGCACATGCACTCAAGACATGAGAACAAGGATATTTAAATGCCTTCCATTTACCACTTGTGCAAGTTTTTTGTTCCAAATTAACTACTTGTACATTTCGACCTCTTTGAGTTATCAACTCAAATATACATTTTTCTCGGTTAAAAGATCTTAAGGAATGTGCACTTGCTTTTGCCATCAAAGCTACTTGTTTTACAACAACATGTGGAGTATGTGCATCTCCATGAGCTTGATAGCTAGATCCTAAAGGAATGTAGGTTGCACACAAGCTGTGATTGGTAAGAAACGGGCACCTTTAAGTACGCTGTTGAAAATCTCTGACAAATTTGTTGTGAGCAACCCATATCTCCTTCCACCATCATGTGCAAGTGTCCATCTATTAAGTGGATGACTCTCCAACCATTCTCGAGCACGTGGATTTAACTTCCCAATTTCTTCCATGATGGAGTTGATCTTTCGAATTTGATTCTGACTCCCGGCACGATAAGCTAAAGCTTTCAAATTGTAAATTACGAAACTTGTCATAAAAGTTGTTGATGAAATGTCATAAACAATAACTTTAAAATTAAAAAAATAATGTAAGTTAATGAAGCAAGTTATTGAAATGTCCTAAAATAATAGTTAAGAAATATAACAATACCTATGAAAACCATGTGGCTCTAACCATGGAGATCCATGCTCATTGACAGCCTTAAGAATTCCACCATGACGATCAGATATTAGACATATGCCTTCACGGTCTTTCACCACATGATTCTTGACATGAGAAAGGAACTAATCCCAAGTATCATAAGATTCATTTTCTACAATAGTAAATGCAAGTGGCAAAATTTGATTATTGCCATCAACTCCCATTGCAATTAGCATCTTACCCTTGTATTTATCATACATGTGTGTACCATCAATGCTAATTACTGGTCGACAATAGTGAAACCCTTTGATCTCGAGGGATAAAAGGCCCAAAAAACACGCCTAAATTCAACTTCATCCACATCGTTCGATCTTGAAACACACCATTCAACTATAGTTCCTGGATTGAACTTTTGAAGTGCACCTAGATATTTTGGTAAAGCGACGTAAGACTCTTCCCAGTTTCCAAACACATGTTCAATTGCTTTTTGCTTTCCAACCCAAACCTTCTTATATGAAGGATTATAGCCCAACTTTTCAACTATTTCAGTTCTCAAAGTCGGAATACTAATAGAAGGTTGCTCTTTTATAAGGTGTCTAGTTTCCATAGCAATTAAGCTTGCATCTAGGTTCGGATGGTCTAGAGAAAGCTTAGAGTGTAAACAAGTGTGTGGACCGGTATACGTTGTGATTTCAAAATAACCACTACGTTTACGTTTACTTGCATGAAGCTTCCATTTGCAACCAAATTGTAAGTACAACTTGCATCTTAGAGTCCAAATAGTTGGGCGTGACTCAATGACCTCAAATTGTCTATGTGTCCTAATGCTATGGATCTTGATTGCTCTAACAAGTTCCTCTTTATCCTTGAAAGAATCTTTTCCCAACTCTCAGGTAAAATCATTCTTACTCGTTGATTGTGTCATAATCCAATTTTCATCAATAGTCAAATTTGTTCCTTCCATATTAATAAAAGTTGAAGGTAATTCAACATTATTGTCAAAAGATGCTTCATCATCATATTCATCTCCAATTCCATCTTCCAGTATTTCATTTAAGTCAACATCATTGTCTATATTCATCACATTAGTCACAACAGCAGCTTGAGAAATTATAGAAAAATTCTCATTGTCAATCATGTCTATAATAGAATTCATCTACAAACAAATAAAAACAAGTAAAAATTGATCAAAAAATGATCATATGAATTTGTGATAACAAGAAAAAGAAACATAATAACATTATTGCAATAAATTCCATCAAAGATTAAAAAAAAAAACTGTGACGATGGAGGAGGTTTCCAGAAAAACAAGCCGTAACATTATTACAATCAATTCCATTCACAGAAGCAAAATAATCAAAACAGAAATTGATCAAAGCAAATAATCAAAACGTAAATTGATCAACAATTCGTCTAAACTAGAAGCAAAATCGAGACAAATAAGAATAGAGAAGCAAAAAGCAAACAAAAAACTTTAAATCGGAATCAAAATTGATAATTTTGCATATTTTGCAGGTTACCGACAACGAGGGAGGATGCGTAGGCAGCCGGCGACAGATGGAGGAGGTGCAAGCAGCCGGCGATGGTGGATGATGCGACGACAGAACCAGAGGTGGAGCCCTATAGCTGCGTTTACAATTTTTTTTAAACAATAATATTAATATTAAAATTAAGGTAATACCATTTTGGTAAATATTTTTCAAACAACCTAAATATTTTTTTTCCATTAACACTATTATGATTAAAAACTCTGATGTTTGTTTTTATATGATATTTGGTTAAAGACATCAAAAAAACTCAAAGAGCAAACTCTTCCATGGTAAATTTGATAATATTTCTTCTAGTTAACTTATGTTATTTATTATTTTGTTGAAGAGGGTTTAAATTGCTTATTGATATTATTTTTGTGTGCAAACCTGCTTGATTTTGGTGAAAATAAGAATTGTTCTTTTGATTGTGATTACAATACTTGCATTTTGCGGTTTAAAGGTTGTACAAGGATAATATAACCCAGTTTTAAGCATCACAACACGAGGTTTAAAATTGTTGAACAATTTTATAACCCAATTTTAAAATACTATAATAGACTTTTAAGAGATGCCATATTAACCCCAACATTGACAACATGGCATCTTTTTAAATTGTAGATTACACTACTTTACTAATACAAGAAAACCTATTAGCTAGTTATTGATAAAAAACTCATGTGTAATACAACACTCATTTACTTGGTAATTGATAATGTTTCGTTTAAGATCATACGGCACCTTTCTTTACATGGTGATACTGATTAACATATAATTATGGTTGAAATATGAAATGAACATATTTGAATATTAATATGTTGAATTTTTTGAATTTACCTAAGTTATATAAAGTGATACTTCTTGACTTTATGAATTTTTTGAGTTGGTGATTTATTATTCTTGTTACCTAAACTAGACTATAAGTTTTTTTGATAGATGGATGCAAAGTTGCCAATGGATATTTTTGAAAATTGTGATGCAATTGGCAACATAAGGATGTAACTTGTATTTGCCCGCATCACGACTTTTACATTAATTATTCAATTATAGGACCACATTTCGTGTAATATAGGTGTGGCCGAGGCTATAATCAGTATTGCCACATTTCACAATGATTTTTACATTAATTATTGACTACAATCAGTATTTTTAATATTATTGGATTGGTTTTTTATAATAATTTGTTAAATGTAATGTAGGAGTGGCCGAGGCTGTCTTTTTTATAACAAGGTTTATTTTTTACCTAACTTATGGATTTCATGTTAACATTTTCTTGTGGAGTTTACCTAACTTATGGATTTCATGTTAACATTTTCTTATGGAGTTGTTGATACTATTGGCTTGGCCTAATGTTGTAGCGGGAAGAATATTTCTGGTCCATGAAAACTTGCAGATGACCTTGTAAAAGGTAAAGTTTATATCTTTTGCACTATGCTATATATATAATACGACTGTTATATAGCTTTATTGATAGGTTGTATTCGTTTAAAAGTAGATAGTCATGAACTTGGCCCAATAATGGAAATGGAGGTGGAAGACTTGCTTGTGGTAGTACTTTTTATTGATGGGATGTAATGGTTTAAAAGAATCTTGTTTTATCAGGTTATTTTAATCTTTATAAAGTAGTAGTTTTTTCTTTATGGAAGCTTATTTCTATATGTAATTGATGTAATGATGTAATTTTATTTATCTTAGTTTTGGGGAAATTTCTTGGAGTTGTTATGCAAAGGAAGCCATTAATGTGCAAGAGAGTATCCAAGAAGAGTAAATAATGAAAAACATCCAGGTATAATGAATGTATTGTAACAAACTAAAAATACAGATCAAATTTTGTTTTTAAATTCATTCAAAACATACGATAATCGTATCAAAATAGTTGAAACTATATCATAACAACATTTTATCAGAGTACAAATTCCCAAAATCACATAATGTGGAAAATCATAGGTGGATGCAGTGCGATCAGGCCGGACCCTTCCCCTTCGAACTGGAAGTACCGAACATAAACTGAAAACCGTAAACGCAAAGCTTAGCGAGTTCCCCCAAAGTACCCCATACCATACACACATATAGTCAAACATATCTGAGTGCTTGCAATCCCCTTTGGTCTATTTCAACCGGATGTAGTCAAGCATATCTGGTTGCTTGCAATCCCCTTCGGTCTATTTCAACCGGATACAATCAAACTTATATGGGTGCTTGTACTACCCTTCGGTCTATTTCAACCGGATACAATCAAACATATATGGGTGGTTGCAATACCCTTCGGTCTATTTCAACCGGATACAGTCAAGCATATATGGGTGCTTGCAATCCACTTTGGTCTATTTAGACCGGATATAGTCAAGCATATCCAGGTGCTCGCAATACCCTTCGGTCTATTTCAACCGATATCGGGTGTATTTCACCCTTACCACTACCACATAATATCATAACAAAAGAATCACAGAGTCATTAAGTAAATACAGGCATAACTGACAATTTTCACGATGACAATCATCGTAAACTAGTGGGCCGGTATTGGTGTCTTTGACCCATGGATATAGTGAAGGAAACTCACCTCAGATTGAAGGTATCAAGTCACACTCGTGTGGCTGAATCGTTAAATCCTCTCTCTAAATCACAAGCATAAAACCCTAATTAGAAATTTGGTCAATAATCCAACCAGAGAGTCTAAACCCTAAATCCTAGCCCTAAGGGAAAAAATCACTTATTCCATGCCTTATTGGGCATAGTAGGCCCATCAAGGACAAAATGTTGGTAGTCACGAAGCCCAACGGTAAACAACATCCAAAATTGGCCGAAGCCTCAAGGGCCCATCATAGAAAAGCTTACGGCCTAACAAGGGCCCAACCCCCCCCCCCCCTAAGTCCCACACGACCTGAATAAACCAAAGCCTACTCTGGTGAGTATGCTCAACGTACTAATCAGTACGCCCGACGCACTCACATTCCTCGTACTCGTTGGGACTTCAGAGGCGTACGCGCAACGTACCTTTCTATTGGCTAAAACCTCTTCTATGGTCTTAATCAGTTAAGACCCAACGTCGAACTTTTAGATCCAGGCTTCTTAAAGTGCATTAAGGCATACAGTTGCCAACTTTATGCTTTTGCATGCCTTGATGGGGCAAATCTTGGATTAAACCACATTATCCTCATGAAGCCACCTTCAATCCTTGCATGATTGAACTTATTCAATCAAGACTCCATTTTTATTCTTAAGGGATGTTAGGAACACTAGGATCTAGCATTATAACCTTCTGGAGTAGATCATACTCTCAAGAAATACCTCAAGGACCATTTTATGATGAAATAAGCCCTACATTACAAACTAACACATGGAGTCATCAAGGTAGAAGCTTTTAACCTTTAACAAGCGAGAAATGATGTGAAACCCTTAGATCCACAAGCTCTTTCTGATCCAATGCTCCTTCATAACTCTTCTTATTCTTCTCGAAGCACCACACACACAAAAAACACACACACAAGCTCAAACTTTAGGGAAAATGGATTAGGGTTTCAAGATATGACTCAAGAGACAACGGAGGCTGAAAAAGGTGATGAACTTGAAGGACTTAATGAGCTTAAATAGGGTGAAAACCCTGAAAATTAGGGTTTTCCCATGGCTTGAGTACGCCCTGCATACGCATGGGTACGCCCCACATATGTAGGAGTTATCCCGATCTGTGCATGTAGAGGGAGTACGCTGTGCGTACCATGAGGACACCCAGCGTACACTCGTCTGGTAATGCTCCTCATTGTCGTAAATAACTCAGGGTAATGCTCCCTAATTTCTTCCTTTAACTCAAGGTAATGTTCCTCAAGGTTTTCGTCTTCCGGTCAAGGATCACTACCGGTCTCTCGATATAATTCAGGTGATCATCCACCCGAGTGCCCTCTAATGGAACCACTGCAGAATGATCAACCAAACATTTCCGCAGCTGAGAGGCATGAAAAGTATTGTGAATCTGACTCAACTCCTCCCGAAGATCCAAGTGATAAGCCACCCATGTCAAAACCCTAAAAGGACCAATGTACCTGGGGCCCAACTTGCCCCTCTTTTTGAATCGGATGACACCTTTCCAAGGTGACACCTTCAGGAGAACCATAACTCAGTCCTTAAACTCTAGATTTGATCAACGCTTGTCGGCATAGCTCTTCTACTGACTCTGTAATGCCTAGAGTTTACCACAAACCTAGTGAATCATCTCGGTTGTCTTCAGTACCACCTCGGTACTACCCTTGACCCACTAACCGACCTCGCCGCAATATATAGGGGCCCTACACTACCTCGCATAGAGCATCTCAAAAGGAGGTTGAGCGATGTTATCATGATAAGTGTTGTTATACAAAAGTTTCGCTAACGGAAGACACGTATCCCAACTACTGCCAAAATCTAGAACACATGCCCGCATCATATCCTCTAATGTCTGGATGATCCGCTCGCTCTGACCATCCGTCTATGGGTGAAAGGTTGTGTTGAAATACAAACAAGTACCCAACTCCTTGTGGAACCTCTTCCATAACCTGGAAGTAAATCGAACATCCCTATCGGATACTATAGAAACCGGCAACCCATGTAGTGCCATGGTCTCACTGATATAGATATCGGCCAACTTTTCTACTGAAATGCTCTCCTGGATCGAAATGAAGTGCATGCTCTTGGTCAATCGATCCACAATGACCCATAATGAATCCATTCCACGTGTTATTCGAGGCAACTTCGTAATGAAATCCAAGGTAATCTCTTCCCATTTCCATACATGAATGTCTAACGGCTACATCTTGCCGTGAGGCTGCTGATGTTTGACCTTGACTTTCTTGCAAGTCAAGAACTTCTCTACATACCAAGCTATATCCGGCTTTATACATGGCCACCAATAATCAGGACAGATATCTCTATAAATCTTTCTCGCCGCCAGATGAATAGAAAATCGTGACTTGTGCACCTCCTCCATCAAAACTTGTTGCGCACCACCACAATAAGGAACCCACACCCTCCGATGGAGATTCAATAACCCTTGGTTATTATAATTAAAGGAAGCCACCTGACCCATATTGTGTCACTCTTTCGGTGCTCTTCCTTCATAGCCTCGACTTGAGCCTCTCGAATCCGCTCCAAGAGTGGAGTAATCACTATTATCCTTAAACATATATCCTTGATCGAAGCCGCAAACGTATTGCGACTGAGAGTATCGGCCACCACATTGGCCTTCCCTAGGTGTTAAAGGATCTCACAATCATAATCCTTCACCACATTTAACCACTTACACTGCCTCATGTTCAAGTTCAGCTAATCCATAAAATACCTCAGGCTCTTGTGATATATGTAAATAGTAAAATGGATCCCATAGAGGTAATGCCTCAAAATCTTGAGGGCAAACACCGCAACCCCCAACTCCAAATCATACGTAGGGTAGTTCACCTCATAACGTTTCAGCTGCCTTGAAGCGTAAGCAATAACGCGACCCATCTGCATCAGAACTGCACCCAAACCCATGATCGACGGGTAACAATAAACCACAAAATCCTTAACACCCTCATCAAGGGTCAGAATCGGCGCCTCAGATAGTGTCTGTCTTAGGGTCTCAAAATTTTCCTGTTGCTTAGGTCCCTAACGAAAAGTGAAAGTATTCTTCGTCAATCAAGTTAGAGGAACCGCTAACTTGGAGAAATACTGAATGAATCTCCGGTAGTAACCTGACAACACAAGGAAACTCTGAATCTTAGATGGAGATCTCGGAACCTCCCATCTCATCACAACCTTGACCTTGGCCGGATCGACCAGAATACAGTTCTGGTTGACAAGGTGTCCCAAAAACTACACCTCACACAACCATAACTCACACTTGGAGAACTTCACATACAATCTCTCCCTCCTTAGATTCTCCAATACCTCTCTCAAATGCTCCTCATGCAGCTCCTGGGTCTTGGAATAAGCTTGGATATCATCAATAAAAACGATCACAGGATGATCCAACATCAATCGACATACACGGTTCATGATATACATGAACGTGGTTGGAGCATTGGTGATGCCAAAGGGTATCACCACAAACTCGTAATGACCATAACGAGTCCGAAAGGCCGTATTTTCATATCGTCCTCTATGACCCTCATATAATGATAACCCGGAGGTAGATCGATGTTGGAAAACCTGGATGCACCATGCAGCTGGTCAAACAAGTCATCAATCCCCTGGAGTGGATAACGGATCTTCACCATTAGCTATATAGCTCCCGCTAGTCAATATACATCCTATGTGACCTATCCTTCATCACGAACATGATCAACGCTCCCCAAGGAGAACTACTTGGCCGAGTGAATCCTTTGTCTAACAGCTCCTATAGCTATGCAAACAACTCTTGCATCTCTCGAGGTGCTAACCAATAAGGTGCTTTGGCTATCAAAGCCACATCAGGAATCAGGGTAATCCAAAACTTCAATTACCTCTCCGGAGACACTCCGTGAAAATCATCAGGGAGCACATCTAAATATTCTTGTACGGCCGACACATTATCCATAATCTTCGTACCCTTCTCCCGGGTATCCATGACATAGGCGATGAATCTGAAACAACCCTGCTAAAGATAGAGCCTGACACTAGCTGCTGAACAAAAAATCGTCTCACACTAAGCGCCCTTTCCCTGGACTACTAAATCTCCCCCACTCGGGGTCCGAACACGTACAATTTGAAGCTCTCAATCAATCACTTCCCCATTGGGGCTTAGCCAATCCATCCCCACTATAACCTTGTTCCCGTACAATGAAATAGGAACCAATTCAACTGGATACTGCTCGCTAAACAGCTCCAGGACACAATCCTGATGAACCCTAGATACTTGTATAGGATACTCATCAACAATCTCAACCTCTACTAGACAATCCAGCTCCCCTAGCGCATCCGCAAACCTCTTGTTAAGCGCAATAGATACGAAAAATCAGGTAGCCCCAAATCAAACAATACCAAGGAATAGATACCGTTCACAAGGAATGATCCTAAAACAAAACACAGAAATATAAGCAGAGAAATCTATTGGATTAGATGTCTAGGCCCATAACTATAATTGGTATGTACTTGACCCAAGAGTAGCATGGTCAATTTGGGCTGCCTTCACCAGAACAATCTGACAAGATGGATATTTGAGAAAGTGGTTATTTATGATTTAATAATATATTATAAGTATAATATATTAATTGATAAATCATAATATTTAATTAGTATTGATCAAAAATTAATTTAGTTATCAAAAGATACTAATTAAATTAACGGGGACTGATTATGTAAATCAGTGATATATATTGTTTGGGATATTGATCCATGATGGGCTAAGTTTATGTAAGTATCCATGAAGAGTTATCCCACATGAGATATGGATCATAACCTAAGTGTATGGATTAGGATTTACATATGACTCTTGGAATCCTACAATATATATGTGTTATCCCTTTGCTAAAATCGGCCCTAAGTGTTCTTGGAAGAGAGAGCCGATTTTGGAGTATCTATCCTTTCTCTCAAAGTCTTCCTTTGTTCATGGTGGTTGTGAACCATTTGAGGCATTACACTTGAGGTGCTAAGCTCTTGAAAGACCAAAACTACAAGTTATATTAAAGAGGTATTATTCTAACTAGTTTTTATGATTAATGTACCAAAATTATAAGTTACTTGTAGGTTTCATGCTTTGGAAATTTTATTGCATGTATAACTAGAGAAAACTTTGATCCAAAACTATTAGGGTTGTATCGGAACCATAAGAGTGTTATAGTACATAAAGCCCAACAGTGTATCAGAGGCATGGGTAGTTTTCTTTTATATAGTTGCATTTGGAAATTGTTCAAATTTGAAAAAATTGGAAAGGCCTTCTGCCAGGCTGAACTCGTAGAGTCCATTGATGAACTCGATGAGTCCAAAGCCTGGCTCAACGAGCTGTATTGACAGATGGCAGATTTTTGGGTTTTTTTTGGCCTATATTGGATTAGGATCACTACCACAAATTGTTTTGTATCATAAAATATATTTTTTATGATATGGTAGTGATAATACTCATCCAATCAAAAGATAATAGTCAACGTTTTAAGATAATTGTTGGTTATATGATAAAAAAAAAGTTACCTGTGTATTGTTGATTTGAAATTATCTTGCTGTATGAGTTTAGTTAGATCAATCATGAGTTATATGATAATTTTATTTGTTGAAATTGATCTAAATGTTTTTTTTAAGACTTCCATAACTTGTCCTTAAGTTATGGAACATGAAAAGTCTCATCCATTAAAATAATATTAAACTCATAAGTTATGGAATTTAAGAGTCTTGGATGGTTACAAAACTTGTCATCAAGATGGAATCCAAAAGGTTTTGAAGAGTTTCAAAACTTGCCCTCAAGTTTTGGAGTTTGAAAAGTTTAGTTAAAAGGTTTTAATTTGTAATATTGAATTCTAAAACATATAGTAATCGAAAGGTTTCAAAAGATGCATCTCTTGGGATCATAACTTAAAATTTAATTAAATAGTTTTGATTTTGAATTTTTAATAACCTAAATTCCTTGAATAGTTCAATTACACCTTATGGACTTTGTTATATTAATTAAAGTGTTTAATTAAAGGAGAAGTTTAATAAATCCATAATAACATGGTTTAAGATTTATTAAATTAAGAGTATAACTTATTAGTAGATTAAACCACCAAGTATTTTAAATGTGTAAAATACACCCTTATACTATATAAAATTAAAAAGTTTAATATATTACATGTATAAGTAAAAGGTCAGTCCTACCGTGAAGCCGGTCTATGATGCGGTATAAGGTTACGACCTATAAAATGATGGTTTAATGGGTGTCCACTCTCACCCACCGCTTCCTTGACTGGTGGAGGATCGTTAGTCGAACGGGTTTGACAGGCCATTTAAATCCTCGTTAAATTTATAATGAATTATAAAGTAACTAAACTTTTTATAAATTCCTAATCTTAGTTACTTAGGAAAAATGTGAATTTGATGCTAACCCATGAAATTGCACATAACATCTTATTAGTCGTTAGTGGAGCGTGTGTGGTTAACCGACACACTAATATGGGACTAATGAAGGATGGAAATGGGTAGCTCGTAGTTTGTCTTATATCAATAGAGCATGTGTAGTTAACCGGTACATTGATTAAGTGATAAATGACTTCGAGAGTACCAAGCTAATTTGCATGGTTAATCACCCCTTATTTGTGATCCTCGGCATCCTAGTCACAAACTTGAAGGGCATAACTTAGATTAAACATGCCATTGAAAAGTTCAATGAATCTCAAAAGAATCTAGGAATTTCAATTAATTTAAAACGTAAAATTCATTTTCGTTTTTCATGGTGGAAATTGGTAAATCGTCATTTACCTACCTTCAAATATTTTACAATTCGATTACAACATCCATCTTCTGAATTGTAGAATATTGTGTTGGGTCCTAGCCTTAATATCAATGGGTGTTATATTAAGGACATAAATCAACTAACTTAAATTTATCCCATTATAGATTTCTAAGTCTGAAAACTATGGTCTTCCCGAATCTTATGGAAAAAGCTTTCCTCATGAAGATGATATTCCACAAAACAATCAAGGTGAAAGATCAATCCTTTCTTCGTGCTATAATGGAACTTCACTTCCTCCACCTCCTCCAATAGTTCTCCCTAACCTACAAGTTCAAAGAATTGAAAAGTCCAAGGTCACTCAAGCCCTATTGGCTAGAAAACACCAAGATGGATGGTCTGTGTGTGCACATGTCTTGGAGGCGAAGTCACACATTGGCAGGCTAGGAATGTTAGGAGTCGTTGTCTCGAGGAAGTTGGTTGTTGACTGGGTTCTTTAATCACTTCCTGAGTCATATGGTGAGTTCATTAAAGATTACTATATGACAGACCACGACATGTCTCTTATCGATCTTACCTATTTGTTAATCGCTGCCAAATCAACAATGATTTGGCACACTGGTAAAGTAAATTTGATTGGAAGATCTACTTCCAAAACTTCCATGGACAATGACAATGGAAACATTGGAAGTCCAGAAAAGATTTCTCTTCCTAAGGGAAAGGGAAAGACTAACTGTGAGATTGTCCCATGTACCATTATGAAAGAGTCTGTTTGCTTCTATTTCTAAGAGAAGGGGCATTGGTTGCAAAGCTGCCGTAAGTACCTGAATGTTCATAAAGATGGTAAAGTCAAAAAGCTTGAGTCTGCTTCAGTTAAGTTCACTATCTAACTCTATTAAGTTCCTATTTGTAGATTCTTAATACATGATGTGATAAGATTACATTTTGATGTTTTGTAGGATCAAAGGAAGTTTAAAGGAAAAGCATGTTGAGTCAGATCGCGAAGAGATGGATTTCGATCGCACAGTTCGATGATCGGATTTTGGGTCTGATGCTAGGAGTTGTGATAGAATGCTTAGGAATATTTAGAAACATAGTTTTCATATGTACTTGCATTGTAAGGACAAGATTTTCCACATTTTATAAACAAAGAAAGAATTTTGATTTTATCTTATTTATATTTCCTTGCAATGGAATTTGTAACAATTGATGTTTGTATGTTTCTATTGTTAGCAATGTTAAAAATGGATTTGACTCTTTCGTTTGTGGCAGTGTCATAATTCACCAAATAAGGAAAGATTCTCATCACCCAAGTTTCAATTGAACAGAAACATGGAATCATGCGATTTGTATTGTATGATGAATGAGAACCTTCATTTTTGGGAAATTAAGACTAATTCCTTGTTCACATGTATATGTGAGTCAAGTGAAGGACTAGGGGATCAGGTATACTTGGTTGTGCACTGGTCAGGTCCACCACAAAGAACGACAAGACTATTCGTCATGATTTACTAAAAGTTTAGTAAATATGGTTATGCTTACAAGTTTAAGTGTAATTATGAATCGTTGAAAAGTTTCAATGTATAGGAGGACGAATAAAAAGAACCAGATAGGCAGAAAGATAAAAGTTTCTCCAATCTGAAAGGAAAGGAGAGTACATTATTATCGTGTTTTATGATCATCTTAATGATTATGAAAACCATATCACAATTGATCTTCTAAGGACACCTTAATGCACTTGTATGGCTAAGAAGAGGAATCAGGAATTGTTGAAATAGTTAAATCAATTAAGGTGAATCATACTTCATTCCAAAATCAAGTCTTAGAGTTATATTCCAAGATTGTGCCTTGAGTGATATAATCTTAAGAAGGTTTATAACACAGTCATCAAATATGGAATAGAAAAGATGTTTTATTACTCTTGCACATTTGAAATTGGTAAGTTGTGATGTCTTGGATAAGACAAAGACCAACTAAGAGCAATTGTGTGAAGTGTTTTGTATTGATAAGAAACCGCAGTAACTCTTGAATATTTGTTTGTCAAGTAATGTTTCATGACAAAGAGAGTCTTATATGTTAAGACTTCAGTGGGAGTCTTAAAGATCTTGAAAAGCTTCAAGAGCTAATCAAGAATAAACCTAATGTTAATCACTAGCCCACAACTTGAGGTTTTAAGCTATCGTGTTGACATATTCTTTTTTCTGTTCCCATTCCAGTTAAAGTTGACTATGCATGTGAGTTCTATGAGTGCTCAATTGTTTTCATAACAACTTGGAACCAATGGTAGGTCCTTGAGCTGCCAGGTGGCAAGAAATTAAGATTAAACAAGTTCAGTCCGTATGATTTTGGGATTTGTCACTAGCCTTGTCTTGTGATTATGGTTATGACAAAGTCACATGGATAGGAACACATACACCATAAAATCTGAGTGTCATAAGGTTTCTCTCCAATTCATGAAAATGATTGTGAGGAAACGCGTTCACTAAGTAGATTTTAAAGTATTAAGGTTAACAGTTGTGATAATTGCATTCTCAAATTCGAATATGATTACGACATTCCTTTTTATAGTTCGAATTTTGAGAAATTGGCAAATAGGTTGAACATTTGGGACTTATTAGTTCAAGTTCTAAAAGGTTCAAACACACAGTTGTGCTATTTAATCAGGAAGGTGTATGAGTTAGAGAAGCCTATATAAAGTCTTATCGAAGCATTTTGTATCAGAAATCTGAACTTTGGCAAGAAAGTCAACAAGTATTGATTTCTAGAAGTCCAACTCATTTCTGGGTACATGTCAAAGCTAGTGGGAGAATAAGTGTTATGCTAATAAGATAATAATTATTATGCTAGTGAGAGCATAATTATTATGATAAGTTTTGCGAGTTAGCAATGTTAATTATAGAAAACAAAGGTTTCAGTTTGCAAAGTTGCAGGGTTTGAAAAGTTGTTTTGCTATAATTAAGGGAGAGGAACTTATACTTCATTTCAATGCTAAAAGTTTAGATTGAGATTTTAATCTAATTTAGTCAAGGATATATGTGAATATTATGTTGAAAAGATTTAACATAATGAAATTCTATATATGGAAATGTTATAGCAAAAGACTAGTAAAGTATCACATCTTTATGGAAAACATTATGAATCGTGTCCCATATGCTTCGGATGTAGGATCGATTGCATGTGCTATAATATTCTCATGTTCTAATTTTCCAAATGCCTAGGGAATTAAGAGGGAAAAAGGACTATAACCAAATATGACTAAAGTTATTAAACAACTATCAAGAACGATTTGAGGTTTACCAAGGATTGGTTGCTTGTGGATAGTTAGAAGTATAGTAATGAATAAACCATATTGATATAATTATTAATAGATAGGATTCTATTAAGAATGGATAGTCATATGGAAATTATGGAAAATTTTCCATAATGGGAGTTTGATATCAAGAATCTATGAGTAAGTTAGAAACTTTTACGCAAGAAGGATGTTCAAAGGAATGCACTGTGAATATGAGACTTCGCTTCCATGGAATTGGTCTAGTAACCAATGTCCAAAGGGAATACTTTGTAATGTCTATTTCCAAGTCTCTATGACATTTGTGCATAGTCATTACAAGAGGATCGTTGCATATAAGTTTAGAATCTAACAGATTTTAGCAAATGGCAAGAATTTGGTGTTTTTACATTTACGATAAGGATTTGGAATTGTGAAATGAGAGGTATTGTAAATGGTTACAATTTATCTATTTCACATAGTAAGGACCATAGATAAACATAATGTGCATGCTTGGAGCATGGGATAAGTATTGTTTTAATTCAAATATTAAGTTGATAAATCAAAACATTCTACAATGAATAATGTGTTATCAATATGGTGATTAAATAAAAGGTGTTTTATTTATATTCAATAATTTTGAGACCATATTGGATTCGATTATTCTTTTATTTTTTTCACTTTGCATGTTTTGACTTCCCGAGTAACTAGGTTATTCAAACTATCCATAGTCGATCATACTTTGGATGTAGGTATTGAAGCTAGACCGTCGAGAATGGGTCTGTAGATTGTCTAAAGCGGTTTAGACATAGCACAAGTTTTCCGTAGTGTTCATGAGTACTCCTGTAATAAGATTTGAGTATTGGACTAAACCTACGCTCATTTGAATCACTTCATGGATTTTATCACGAGTGATCATGAGACGATAATATCTTATATTCTTGAAAGCAAGACATGTGAGTTGTAGTTTACAAGTCGGTTGAACATTGACATATGTAAACGCACCAATAACTTGGTGTTATAAAACATATTGTTGTGTGTGATTTTATGAGTAAGTACAAGCAAGCATTTGAGTCGAAGTGTATCCATTCCATTTATCCAATGTGGGATAAAAGTGATATCTATGGGCCCCTCTATGATTTAGTGATGACAACCCTAAGCGCTTTGCCAAGCCTGAATTGATTTAATTTGTTCAATTAGGTGGTCATCATAAATCGGAAATCGGGAAACAACACATGAAAAGAGATAATGATTATAATCTACGTATCAGTTCATATGATATCTAGAATGGAGGAATATATGATCCCTTATCTAATGGATGCGTCATTGACTGGGTCAGAGTTCGACAACGGCTTTTGAGAGCTATGATTACTAGTCGGGCTTTTGGAGTCGTACTTGAAATAATAGTTATTAGACTTATCCAAGTCGGAGACTGTTGGATTAGGTGTCTAAGCCCATAACTATAATTGGTATGTACTTGAACCGAGAGTAGCATGGTCCATTTGGGTTTCCATCACCAGAACAATCTGATAGGATGTATATTTGAGAAAGAGGCTATTTATGATTTACTAATATATTTTAAGTATAATATATTAATTGGATATCATAATATTTAATTAGTATTGATCAAGAATTAATTTGGAATTAATTTAGTGATTAAAATAGACTAATTAAATTAACGGGGATTGATTATCTAAATTAGTGATATATATTGTTTGGGCTATTCTTCCATGATGGACTAAGTTTATGTAAGTATCCATGAAGAGTTAGCCCACATGAGATATGGATCATAACCTAAGTGTATGGATTAGGGTTTACCAATTACTCTTGGAATCCTACAATATATATATATATATATATATATATATATATATATATATATATATATATATATATATATATATTATCCCTTAACTAAAATCTGCCCTAAGTATTCTACGAAGAGAGATAGCCGATTTTGGAGTGTCTAGCCTTTCTATCAAAGTCTTCCTTTGTTCATGGTGTTTGTGAACCATTTGAGGCATCACACTTGAGGTGGTAAGCTCTTGAAAGGCCAAAACTACAAGCTACAATAAAGAGGTATTATTCTAACTAATTTTATGATTCTTGTATGAAAACTGTATGCTAGTTGTAGGCTTCATGCTTTGGAAATTTTATTGCATGTATAACTAGAGAAAACTTAGATCCAAATCTATTAGAGTTGTATGTGAACCATAGGAGTGTTATATTACACAATACCCGTCAGCACATTTGGGGCTGCCCGAGCCTCGTCGATTGTCTGCTGAAAAGTCCTGCTCCTCACAACAAGTGCATCCACCTTGCCCTCGTGTCCTTCATTAATCTGTAGGGTCGATGGAACAGGTGCTGCTATTGGTCCTCCTGATGATAAGCTCGGGAAGTTGGCCTTTTTGTAGCCCCTCCGTTTGAAATGGAAGAAAATCAGATATGATGTTTTGGTGGTAATGATAGTATTAGTGCAATCCTTGCTAAAATGACTTGTATTTCCGCACTTGTAGCAGCCCAAACCACCCGTTGTGCAAGCCCCATCATGCATCCTATTGCATTTGCCACTTTAGTTCCGACCCTGCTGGCCCTTTCACCTTGAATTGAAACCCTTGGGTTTCTTCGTTGAAAACCCAATAGTCTGCCCATGCTCCGCCTTCCTCTTCCTTATGTGCTCCAAATCAATATCTCGTTTCCGTGCCCTGGATATCGTGTCATCTAGAGTTTGGCAGGCAAAAAAACTAACAAACTCCATGATGTCAGATCTTAGCATGTCATGGTATCGATTCTTCCTCATCTCCTCATTTTCTGCATACTAAGGTACTAACAAAGCCCTCTCTTAGAACTTAGCAGTGATCTCCGCCATAGCCGCAATCGTCCTTCTCATGTCCAGAAATGCCCTGGCTATCTGTTGCACCTCAACAGCTGGTGTAAACTTTGCCCGAAAACGGTTCACAAAATCGGGCTAGGTCATGGCCTTAATAGCTGGGGCTCCGAAAGTGTAACCGACCTCGTCCCACCAATCTCAGGCTCGCTCCCTCAGACATCTTGCAAAGAACCTCACTTTCGACCCCTCGGGGCAAAAGCTTGTCATCTAGGCATACTCGATGTCAACTATCCAACACCTAGCTGCAATGGGGTCCTTCACCCCAAAGAAATATGGTGCCCCACTTCCCCTGAAATCCTTGAAGGAAAGAGTACGATCCCCAGACTGGTTAACGACCAGATCAACACTGAAGATCCAAAGGCAATCCTTCATCAGCTTGATGATACCTTCCTTGATCGACCCGAACATCACCGGGGTTACATCAAGGATGCCTCTAGTAACCTCTAATGCAATGAATCCACGTAGTCTCTCATCAATTGATTTGGTACCCATTCCCAAACCAGATCTAGATCCTAAAACCCCTGCTCCATGACGTGTCACCACTATACTGAAACATAACCAGATAAACAATTAGTAAACACATGAGAAGGTTGACACTCTTGAACTCCCTAGATTCATTGTGGTCTTTCTAGTTTTGGGTATAAATCGTGTGCCTCAAGTAGTATGGGCCCAATAATACATTGCACACCTACTTATACCCTCCTCTAGGACTACTCTGACTGCTTTAAGTCACTCCTTCCCATCTAGCACACTCCTTATACTATAAGGCATCCTACGTACCGATACATCTCCTAAGGACTACTTAGGGTTCACTTCCTTACCCCTTTCTACTATCAGATGTAGAAGGAACTTATACTAATACCATCTAACTACCACATGAACACAATTACATACTATCAATACTATATAATTCTATGAATGAAAGGTCCCACACTACAATGGTTGGAATCAAACAAGAGTTGCACAATAGAGTTAAACCTATCCTTCTAAAATTATTCAATCTCAATAATATGTAACCAAACTCATTCACCCACTAGTTAGTTGGTACCATGATAATTTCCTAAAGCGCAAAGCATGCAACATTCGAGCATCAAGCAATTCAAATTAGAACATAACCTATATAGGCCTTCCTATTAAATAACTGATCTAATACTAGCATGTGAATCCATAAGCTCATACAAATAGGCACATAAAGGTATCTCTCCTAGCATTCTACAATGCAATCCTGACCAGATCCTTATCCCCTACTTTAGCATCCAATTCTCATATCATAGCATAAAACATATAAAATGTATGGGTATTTTGGGAAGACTTTATTAAGTTACGCTAACTGCACCCATCGTACGCTTATCTTTTCTTAAAATCCCTTAATTAAAATGTTTCTTTTTATGGAAAATATACCAAATCCTCGATTTGAGTTCAGGCACATCCGAGAGTATGCTCGAATCTCTTAAATCAAAGCTCTGATACCAACTTGTAACCATCCAAAAATACAGATAATTTTTTTTAAAATTCATTCAAAACATACGATAATCATATCAAAACAATCAAAAGTGTACCATAGCAACATTTTATCGGAGTACAAATTCCTAAAATATCATAATGCGAAAAATCATTAATGGATGCATTGCGATCTGGTCGGGTCCTTACCCTTCAAATTGGAAGTACCTGAAATATAAACTAAAAACCGTAAGTACAAATCTTAGTGACTTCCCCCAAAATACCCCATACCATACAAAAAAACTGTTAAGCATATCTGGGTGCTTGCAATTCCCTTCGGTGTCTTTCAACCGGATGCAGTCAAGCATATCTAGGTGCTTGTAATCCCATTCGGTCGATTTCAACTGGATATAGTCAAGCATATACGGGTGTTTGCAATCCCCTTCGATCTATTTCTACTGGATACAATCAATCATATATGGGGGCTTGCAGTCTCTTTCATTCTATTTCAACTGGATACAATCATGCATATTTCACTGCGATGCAACTTTTTGTAGCTGCATTTTCAGATAACAAATCATTGACTTGTTTCTCAGCATTCTCATGTTTGATTGTTAGGACTTTCACCTTTTCAGTCTTGATAGTAAGAACAACTGCTATTTTTCTCTTCATATCTAGGCCATATTGAAGCTTAGAGATTTGCGCGGAGATGGATGAATTGAACTGATCATGGCCAGTTTTAAGACCGGTGCGAACCTCTTGAAGTTTCGCCTTCTCAGTTTTAAGGGTTGACCCCAGGCTAGAAATGACTTCATTAACCTTCATAGTGTTGGACTCAAAGGATCTTTGGAACTTCTCCATGAATACCCTTGGATTAGTAATTAATTTATCGACTTTTTCGGTCGTGTTGTTGCAAACAGTAGCAGAAGCTTCTACCGGCTTGTTCATCTTTTCAAGGTTGGCAGAGTGCTCTTTCGTAAGGGTTTCAAGAAGGGACTTGACCGTTGCTTGGGAATAATCATCACTGGATGATGCCTTTGAAGTGTGAAGCAATAAGTCCACTTTTTGTGTATTACCTTGAGTTTCCCTCTCATGACATGAGCTTCGTCATCACTTTCAGTCTTGATGTTGAATGGGCTGTAGGTGAATCCTGCGAAGTTATCTTCATCATCACCGTATATCATATCTAGGTCATTTTGGCGAAGAAGGAAAATGGGTTGTGTGGAATGACCAGTTGTGAAACCTGAAACTCCTATACCCGCATCAAATGCATTGATAGAAACAAGAGGCTCAACAGTTGTTATTGGTGTGGTGGTGGAATCGGTGAAAATAGGTGGGGATTGTGAAATGCCCAAAGTGACAGGTAGGCATGGAGAAATAGTGATGGGTATGGAAACAATGGCAGTGGGATAGGGAATAGATACATTCTCAAAGAAATAAGTAGGAATCGGAACTGAGAAAGGAATCTCAGTAGTTACCTCAGGATTTGTAGAAATCGGCTGCGAAACATCAGGTTGTGAAGTTGTTGCAGTGTCTTTGTTTTGTATAGGCTCATCCCCTTCAATGTGAACATCTGAGTCAGACTGTGAATCTTCGTTATCACTTGGAGTTGGAGATTTGGGTTTACGAGCTTCCTTCTTTATCTTTTTCTTCTTTGTTGGAGTAGGAGCTGGTGCAAATGAGCCAACTTCTGTCTTTCATTTCTTGGGGGGTTTTAGTAGGTTCAGACAGACCCTTTTGAGCACTTTGTTTCTTTTCTCCTTTCTTACGTCCTTTCTGCCCTCCTTTCTTTGGTTTTTCAGCTTCATTAATGATTGATTGCATCTTAGGAGTTAAAGGACGAAAGCCTGGAACTAAGAGTTTTCTGTAGGCTTCTAGAATTTTGCTTGCTGCAGGAACATCGCGAAACATGGCTTTAGGAATGGAGCCAACAAATGAGAAGTTGGAGTTTTCAGCAAGGTTGATGTTCTTAGTGTGAAAGATTGAGATGGTAGACATGAAGGGGTCTTGCATCACCGGAATCTGTAGTTTCTCAATTGCCCTTTGAATAATGATTGTCCAGAAGCGAGGACATGACATTTCACCATGTCGAGTTGTAGAATGGGTAATTTTGACCAATTGAACCCAAAGAATAGCCCCAAATTGATGTTTATTCCAGTGTAGATCCCATACATAATGGTCATAAATAACCTACTGGCATAATCCGAGCTAGTCACACACTCCGGAAAACTTTTGAACAAAAGAGTAAAGAGCCTATTCCATTGCGGTAGCAGATTGTGCTTCTGGAATTTCGAGATGGTACTTAGGGTTTCTTTGTACCCCATTTGGTAGAACATCTCCATGATAGCGGTTATTAAGGTGGAATTAGGGTCAACCATATAACCATTCTGAGCGAGCCCTAGTAAGGAACAAAATCGGGACTTGGTGATTGAGGTTTTCTGGTTGTGAACTTCAAAGGTGATTCTTTGTTCTTCCTTGATGTAGAAAGCAGATAAGTAAGTCTTGGATAACAGAGACATCAGAACAATCTCAGATGTGGTCAAAGCATTAACCATAGGTGAGTATTTCAAGCACTCGACAATCGGCGACAAGAAGCTGTCATACTTGAGAGGATCGAGATCAAGAATCAAGTTTTGATTTGGCTTGATTGCAAGAATCAATGACTAAGCAGATTGCTCTTGAACTGAAGGGTTTTTTGATAAGGCGGCCATGGATGCTTGTTGAAGAAGATGATGAACAGTAGAGAGAAAAATCGCCTTGAGAGATTTTGAAATCTTTTGATAATGGTGAGGAACGATGAAGCGTCGGAAAACCCTTTATACCATTAACCAAGAGAGAGAAAATATGATGATGGTTGCGTTTTCTCCTTTGAAACGTCACCTAAAAACATGATGTGACAACTGCCACGTTAGAAAAAGGTGTCAAGCGGCGGAAAATCAGGTGTCGTTTCAAATTTCACGCGCCTATTCGAAATCTTATCCATTAGAGTTGCCGCTTTAATTTCTCCCTTTTGCAGTTCAGTTACATACAACCTTTCGCATGTAGATACAAAGTTTTGCTTTTAAGTAAACTTGATTTGAACTACGAAACTGAAAATAAATGTGAGTGCCAGGAACCAGAATTTTGGAAATCACAAGGATCTTCATGCGAGAGTGTGCCAAAGATAAAGGAATAAAGCAAAGAATATGCGTGAGATTTTAGTGATGTCTTGTTTAAGATATGAAATATTGGATCTCGGGCAAAGATCTCTTCCTTCGAAGTCAAGAGAGACTAAGAAGTGTGTGTGTGGCTCCCCATTGAATTACGATCATCTTTTTATTAAGAAACAGTGAAAGGCATCTTTTAAAGGTTTTATTCGGTGGTTCTATCTCCAACAAAACTACGAAACTTGATATAAGTCCGAAAGTTTGAATGGAGTACTTGTTTGACCAGTGTAGTCAATTGAACAAGTAAGTCTTGGAATTATTTGAAGTGACATGAATTCGCCTTGAAATATCAAAAAAAAAAAAAAAAAAAACTGGATCTATTGGGTAGAAATGTCTTAGGTCTAGAACATTTCATTAAGATCTCGCAAAAGAAAAAGAGATTTAGTTAATTCCTTGGTGAAGAGTCTAGAACATGTATATTGTTCACCGTCAATTCGTATAAGTGTGTTGGATTTTGGGTTTCACTCAATTTGTGGGGATAACGAATTGAAGATCATAAACATATAAATTATGTAACCATAAACCTTAGAGGTAATGTATGAGAGTCTGGATGGTTACATTGGTGAATGAGAAAGTGATGGAGAAGAGTATGAGGTGGTTCCAATGAAAATTGTGTACCTTTTCTATGCGAAAGTGACCAAGCAGTGAACTCTTAACTCATAATAAGAAGAGTAAGGTAGCTCGAGAGTTATGTGAACAAACAACCTTATATGGAAGAAACGATTGGTGTTATTGAATCATTAAGGCTTCAACATAGAGTCATTGAGGCTTCAAACAACATGTAACAACATGCTTCTAGGGATGCTTAACTAGTATATATATAAGAATGTTTATACCTGTGCCATCCTTCGTAATTGAGACAATCAAGAGTCTTGATATGACACCAACTCAATTATCTAATAATTTGGGTAATTTGAAATACGTTGAATAAGAGAGAAGAAAATAAAGAAAATATTTTTGTATTTTTGATTTTCTAAAAGAAATAAAAACATAAAGAAATATTTTTGAATTTTTGATTTTTCAAATAAAATAAAATAAAAATAGAAACAAATAAATATGTTTGTAATTTTGAATGAATAATAATAATAATAAAAAAAACGGAAAGGAAAAAAAAATATACACAATTATCAAAAGGGTACAAAACACTCCAAACCACGAATGAATAGTTGATCATGAGACACTTCGAGGTTTCATATGAAGTCGCATGGTAAAAGAGGGTTGTGAATCACTACGAGCGTTCACACCGATTCACATAACAAAAGATGAATGCAAATTACTGCGAGCATTCACATCAATTCACATGACATCCTATAGACTGCAAGAGCGAAAGTGTAACTAAAAGCGAAAGTGTCACTGTGAAAGCAAAAGTGGTTTTGGAACGAATTCAGCTTCCATCATTCCTAAGCCTTAAAAAATATAAATGAATGTTGATTCTGGTAGGGCTTTTGTGAATATGTCAGCTAATTGATAAGCAGATCTAGCAAAATGCATCTTAAAATTACCATTTTCTACATGATCTCTGATTAAGTGATACCTCAGTGCTATATGTTTCGTCTTTGAGTGTTTTACTGGGTTGTGACAAATGCGAATGGCACTTTCAGAGTCACAATATAGTAGGTCTTTGTTTCATGTTCAGACCATAATCACGAAGTTAACTTTGAATTCATATGACATGGGAAGTGCATGACGCAGCAACAATCTACTGGGATTCAATTTTTGATAAGGAAACATAGGTTTGCTTTTTGGATTGCCAACTGGCTAGTTTGCCATCAAGAAATTGGCATCCTCCAATTGTACTCTTTCTATCTAACCCGCATCCTACAAGATCAGCATCCGAAAATGCTTGCACAAAGAAACCAGACTTTGAGAGGTACATTATTCCAAGTGAAGATGTTCGTTTAAGATACCTGAATATGTTCTTGATAGCGATCATGTGAGGTTCTCGAGGATTAGCTTGAAACCTAACACAAAAACAAAAGAAAAACATGATATTTGGTTGACTGGGAGTTAGATACATTAGTGAACCTATCATCTGATGATAAAGTGACATATTTGCAGCTGGTTTTTCCCAAAAATGAGTTAGTTTGTCATTGGAACTTTACCTTAGAGTCTCCCACCATTCCAAACTTGGCAAGCAAGGTCTTTGTATAAGCTTCCTGATTTATAAATATTCCTTCTTGACTCTGCCTTATGTTCAAGCCAACGAAAAAGTTAATCGGACCCATGGAGCTCATCTCAAACTTCGCTTCCATCAAATTTTGGAACTCAACGGTTAAGCTTGGGTTAGAAGAACCGAAAATGATGTTATCAACTTTGATTTGGAAGATCATCAAGTGGTCACCATATTTCTTGTGAAAGAAGGTTGGGTCGACCGAACCTTGTTTAAGCTTAGTCTGTTGCACAAAACGAGTAAGAGTTTCATACCAGGCTCTTAGAGATTTCTTCAGACCATAGACCACTTTGTCCAGAATGTACCAGTGGTTCGGATACTTTTCATTTATAAACCTAGGTGGTTGTTCCATATACACTGTTTCTTCAAGTTCCCCATTTAAAAATGCACGTTTGACATCCATCTGGTATACTTTAAAATTCTTGTGCGCTGTGTAAGCCAAGAAGATACGGACAGATTCCAACCTTGCAACTGGTGCGAAAGTTTCTTCATAGTCGATGCCTTCTTCCTTGAAATATCCCTTGACAACCAATCATGCATTGTTTCGTATGACATTTCCTTCTTTGTCTAACTTGTTGCGAAATACCCATTTGAGACCAAAAATGGAAGCATACTTTAGAGTGGGAATAAGTCTCCAGACCTTGTTTCGTTCAAACTCATTGAGCTCCTCCTACATAGCTTGCACCCAATCAGAGTGATGAAGAGCAATTTGAACGATTTTAGGTTCAATTTTGGAGATAAACAAATTTAACATGCAAAATTCCACTTTAGAGAATAAGGCAGTTCGCTTCGCCTTTTGTTGAGCTCTCGTAAGAACACCTGAAGAAGAATCTCCAATGACATGAGATTTCGAATGTTCTTTGGTCCATCTAGCTAATGGAAGGTAGTTTGGATCATATGATAGATCCAATTCCACATTCACTTCTTCAAATTCTGATTGTACATCCGAATCATCATTCACATTTCCATTCCCCCCCTTGAATGATGTATGATCACCATCTTCTGGATTCAAATTCTCCTCCTGGAAATGTGGTTCTAAGCTAACATTAGGGGTTTCATTCTCTCTCTAAACAGGTGTATTATGAGAGGTGGTTGAAGAAGAATATTGCCCCTGTAATGTAGCATTCACATCTAAAGATTACGATGGACCTTCATGTTCTTTCGGAGTGGGATTCTCTTGTTCTGTTTCTTTTGCAACATCATCTATGATTTTCTTCAATTCATCGACTTTGTTGTTAGCTACCTTGGACTCGGATGGAATTGCTTTTTTTGGTTCATCGAAAAGATTCAAAAATTCATTGTAGAGAATAGAGAGAGGAATTGTTGTTGCATTTGCTTGTGGAAAGATCTTCTTCATTTGGCTATCAGCTTTCAGATTCCTCTTTAAATAATTATCATCGAATGTGACATAGTAGGTTTCTTCAATCCTTATGGACCTTTTGTTGAGAACCCTATATGATTTGGAGGTCAGCGAATATCCCAAAAGGATACATTCGTCAGCTTTCACATCGAATTTGTTCCTTTTTTCTTTAGAGTTGAAAATGAAACACCTGGAACCAAACACGTGGAAAATATTTACATTAGGTTTTCGTTTGTTTATGATTTCATAAGGAGTGAAAAAAAAATTGCTTGTTGAGGATTGAACGATTTTGTGTGAAGCATATAGTTCTTTTCACATTGGCCCAGAAGTAAATAGGCAAATTCGCAAAAGAAAGCATGGTTCTCGTAGCTTCACACAATGAGCGGTTTTTCCTTTCAACGAATATGTTCTGTTGTGGAGTATAAGGAGCAGAAAAGTTTTGCGTTACTCCTTTCGTAGTTAGAAACTCTTCAAACACTTGGTTTTTGAATTCCATCCCATTGTCGCTGCGAATGTTGTGAACCAACTTTCGCAATTATAACTCAATTTGCTTTATGAAGTCTTCTAACTTTGAAGTGGATTCATATTTTTTCTTATGAAAGTAAACCCAATTGAAATGGGAAAAATCATCTACAATAACTAGAATATACTTATTACCACCAATACTTTCGATCGCAAAACGACCATAGAGGTTGTTGTGTAGAAGTTCGAGTGGTTCAATGACTTTCGTATTCACTACAGTTGGATGACTCTTCCTTCTTTGCTTCTCCATTTTGTATGCAACACAGAGATGGTGCTTGTCATATCTCAATAGAGGAATCTCTCGCACATGATCACCAAGAACAAGATTGTTGATATCTTTGAAGTTGAGATGCGAAACTCTTCGATGCCATAGCAAACTATCATCTGTAGGCGATTTTGTAAGCAGGAAAATGGCAGGCTTCCCTCGAATAGGATTCATGTTCAATGGGTACATTTCACCTTTGCATTTTGATTTTAGAAGTACTAACTTTGTCTTTTTCTCAATGATTTCTGATCCTTCATCATCAAACAAAACTTTCAATCCTGTGCCAACAACTAACTACGAAACACTTATAAGATTGTGTTGCAGTTCCTCTACATATGCCACTTTGAGAAATAGAAAATTCTCCGTTAGTGATCATCCCATATCCTTTAATCTCTTTGAGTGAATTATTTCCAAACTTCACTCTTCCACCGTCTTTCGGTTCTCTATATTCTCGGAACTCTTCCTTCCTTCCTGTCATATGACGTGAGCAGCCACTGTCGGTGTACCATTCCGAGTCAAACTGCTCGTCACATATTACCTTCGAAAGTTAAGCAAATTTTGGAACCCAAAGTTGTTTGGGCCCTCGTGAGTTTTTCACAGGGAATAGGAACAGAAGGATCAACCATATATGTTCGTTTTATTAAGGTTGCTTTATCTTTCTTTGTGATTTTAAAAATAGTAATCCTATTATCTTTTAAGTTAGCATCCTTGGTCGATGGTTTCTTTTGATTATTATAGATTTGCTGTTTAACAACCTTTTTCTCAACTTGCTTAAGGTTAGCTTCAGATATTTTTGGAGGAAATTTAGACTCCGAAATCATCTTTCCTTTTCCTTTCACATCCTGTGAAGCCTTGACTGAGTGTGAAACATTTTGTTAGAAATGATATGAGAGTTGGTTTTCTACAGAGGTTTCACATGATGTTGAAAATATTGTTTTTAAGAAACATTGTGATGCAAGACCTGAGGTGCATGATTTTGTTGAAAGGTCTTAGGTTTCGTAGATGAAGAGACTTTCACATTTGGATGGACTTTTTCCTTATGAACGAAATCTGGTTTCCTAGACTGCTGGAATTGCATTTTTTCCTTATGATTCTTGTTATATCAAGCATTCCTTTGGCGTTTTTGAGCAACGAAATGCTCTGAGGATTTGTGAATATTGGCTCTAGATTTTGGCTTTCTGGTAGGGGTCTTGGTCTAAATAGATGGCGTATCACTTGGGACACTCTTAGTTCCACTTGGACTTCCCTTTGCGTAGCTTGAATTGACTTTGTTTAGGGGTTATGCTACGTATCTACTTGTTATTATGCACAAGACCATTTCAGATAGACCTTTGATTTCATCTGCATTGTTGATTAGAGCAGACTAGAAGTACTCATCACATCCATCTTTATTGTCATCATCAACCATGGACATTAATTTAGCTGTTTGGTTTTTGTCTAGTTCTTTTGTTGCAAAAACTTGGTTATGAACAATTTGGACTTTAGGAAAAACAGCCACTTTCGCTTTTAAAACTTCAGGTTTATCTTTAGAAATACGTGCCAACTCAACTGAATCTTCAGAAATTAGGACTTTTATAGGGACAGGTTCGTGTTTAATAAACTCAGAATAGTCAACCTCATCCTCCACAGAGATTTCTCTCATATCACTTTCATCGTCAAATTCAGAAACATTTTCAACATTAAGCTTGTTTTTTGAATTTAACTTGGTGCTTAAAGAGTCAAATTTCTGCACAGTTTTAGATTAAATTTACTCTTTGTCTTTTTCAACCAAAATTTGTTTGAACATGTTTTTGTGATCTTTGGACTTTACGAATGATTCGATTTTGTCTAGTCCAATTCGGTATGCATCTGAAGTTTTGTCAGATGAAACAATGGATTCGCACCTATAACAGTCAACATCAATTTTGACCTCTTTGAATTCGAGGAAAGGTAAAACCATTTTGTGAATTTTCTCACCAATCCCACAATTAAGATGAAACTTAGTGACATTGAAGTAAAGTCTTTTGGCAATCAAACAAAAATATTACGCTGTTTTAAAAGACTCAAATTATCACTTTGTAAATAAATTGACTCGTCCCTAGACTTAGATAAATCAAACTCAATCGTCTCTATCCATATGCATCTCTCCTCACTCTTTAATGAAACCCTATTGATTTAATCGGTTAGGTTAGATTTTGTTAAACAAGTTCTTTTTAAACTGTCACTAAAATTTGAAAAAGTGAATCGTAAATCATTTAGTTCAATTTCGTAATGAGACAACATAATATTTAGGGTTTCGAGAATAGAGTTTACCTTGTTGATGACTTGCTCGCATTCACTTATTTGCTCAGGAATAGTCTTTGCAGCAAAGCAGCAGTCACAAACATGATCACGATCAATAGCATATCATCTATGTCCTGACACATCATTCATCACCATCAAGCATATACCTCCAAACTGCAAATCTTCTTCATTCTGTAAGTAACTTCTTCCATGAGTAGGCCTGCAAACCTCCTCATCTTCACAATTAGTGGACCAGACTTCAACCCTGCCAAACTCATCATCAACATCGTTTTCCTGCATAATCAAAGCAGGCATAGTGGTATCAACAATATTTTTCTTCTTTATCTCCCCGAGCTTTCGGAGATGGTAAGTATCATTGTCTTCTCCTTCCTTCTTCTCGTTCAACCTTCACAACATACAATCCTTGGCTAGGTGGTTTTTGCCATGACAGTAGTTGAAATCATAGCCAGAGTCACCCATGAGCTTCTTCTCCTTCTTGTCCTCTTCCTTTTGAGAACTATTTGCACTTTCCTCTTTTACCTTCTCAAAGCTATAGCTTCCTTTCCAGTTTCGGTTCTTGTTCCAGTTGAAGTTCTTCTTTGTGAACCTCTTTGTGTTGGACACCATCATAGAGAAATCTTCTTTAGAAAGTTCACAATAGGAGAGTTCAAACTCCGAATCATCTTCTGCAGCTTTCTTACACTTAACTACCAGTGCCAGCGAAACTACTCTAGGAACAATTTCCCCTTATTTTGTTACTTCCTCCTCATGTGACCGCAGGATGCCAACCAACTTAGCTGACGTGTAGTTCTTAAGCTGCTCATGTGATTTAAGAGTAGGAACAACAACCTTCCATTCAGACCTTAGACCATTCATGAACGTGACTTTTTGCTCGATAAGCTCACGTCCAATTTTATGTATCATCGTCTTGCTGGGAAGATGATTATATCGATTAAAGGTCTGATCTAAAATTTCTTCAGGCTTTTGCACAAAAGATCCAACCTCAGACAACAATAAGATTTGAGTCAAATGCTCCAGATTAGCGTCATCATAGTACAATTCCTTAAGCTTATCCTAGACACCTTTTGATGTATCATATGAACTAACCAAACGAAAGGTGTCTGGTGGTAGGGTAAACCTAATGATCGTCATTGCCTTGACATTGTTGATTAACTTTTCCTTCTCATCTTGTAGAACATCCTTTACTTCAAGAAGAAGTTTATTATAGTCAGCCTGAGTTTAATTTCTCTCCTACTTCTAGTATGAACAAACTCCCCAACTTTGATGACATCCTAGATCAGATAACCATTGTCTTCCAGACCAAGGACGTAGTCTTCAAAATGCAATGCCCAAACTTCATATTCACTAGGGAATAAGATAGGATTCATTTTTGTGGATCCAATGTCGCTTGAGAGATTTATCGAGTTAACGTGGGAGTCCTCTGAATACCTGTTTGTATATCAAACACAACCTGTATGAACCAGGTGTGTAAACAAGATTAGGGTATTATTAAGATCAAAAGCAGCGTCAACGGATGAACAAACGATGATGACGGTTGACCCTAGATCCAATAATAGTGGAAACCCTAAAAACCTTCTTTCAACATAAGAGAGGCGTATAGATTACACAGTCTCTTGCTCTGATACCAATTGATAGGATTGAATCCTAGTTAGATCGAATAGATTCAAACAGGTAAAGAATAAGAAGAAGGTAAATGGATCAAAATATGTTGAATCATTATAAGCCACAACCTCAGAAGAAATCGATGAAGAATTGCTACTATAGAGGCGTGTAGGGTTACAAGACTATTTCCAAAGTTACAAAACACGGTGCATGCATGCACCTTAAATACTATAACCCTAATAATACATAACGGGTGGACAGGCCCAAGCTCGTTTACCAAAATAGACTAAATAAATAATCACAATGATGCAACACATATAACCAACAATGAGGCAACAAAAGACATCCTACATTGTCTTGGGAGGTTGATATACTAAAAATTTAGCAGTGGCTCAATTTGCAGGAACCAAGATACCCTCTTTTTCATATACATACTTTAATATCAAACTCCAATAACGAGCATAGGACACCCTATTCACAATATTTGTGTTCTCCATACTATCACCAATCCCTTCACATAACTGAGTTACATGATCCACTTGCAGATAATAGTATAACCCAACCACCATAACATACACCTCTAATTTTGCCTTATCCAACCCAACACTTCGAATAGTCTAGCATCGAAGATAAATTTGAAAGAGGAAATTCCAAAGACACGGGAGGGAAGATTTCTTAAAATCACTCATTCTGGTAAGAGGTGGTTGATGCCCCATCTCATGGAACGTATGAACAACCTATTCATTCGTAACCTCATAAAAGGGTTCAATATTAAGGATGTTCAATGTAACGCTTGTGTTTCCAGGCTTTCCATTTTTAGCAATGTAATGGTCTAGGTTAACCTTTGTAACCCGTTTTGAAATAATAAGATTGTATTATTTGAGTATTATGTGTTTTGTGCTTAGTTGCTTAATTATGTGGTTTGATTAATTAAGAATAAAAATAAGCGTCAAAATTTAAGTGTAAAATAAACTTGATATCTTTAGATAATTTTGTATTAGTTGAAACAAGGTTTCCGAAGATATAAAGAATGCCGAAATCCGAGTTATAACGAGGAAGTTATGACCTGTCGAAGTTTCGCGACAGAACCGGCAACGCTGAATGACGTAAAAAGTGAAATTTACGTTAGAGCAATATTTAGCCTTAGTGATCTAAACGAGAATTGAAGACCTCGTTGTTAGTATCAAAGCGATAAAAAGTTAGGCGAGAACGGACGTCAAACGAAGAAGTTATGAATTTATAACGAAATTTTCTGTCCCGGCCTATTAAAAATAAATAATAAAAATAAATTCAAAATTAACCGACGGAGTCTAAACGAAAGTTGTAGAGCGTAGTCTCACCTTTCCGTGGAAATAAAGAACGTCGAAAACAGAGTTCGTATGAAGAAGATATGAATTTCCGAAGTTTATTACATAATTTGTATTTATTTTTAAATCAAAATTCGGAAGCCTTATCCGAAGACGAGTCACAGATCTGATCCGAGGTACGCGCCACGTACTCGAGTACGCCCCGCGTACAGCCAAAGTGTCAACACTTCGGATGACGCATGCAGTGACGTATTTCGGAGGCAGTACGCGCTGCGTACTGTTGTACGCCCCGCGTAAATGAGACTTCCAGCCTCTATAAAAAGGATCCGAAGGCAGCCGAAAATTTTGTTCATTTCTTCTCTTCTCTCTCCCGTTTTGCATCGTTTTGCATGCCATAAATATCCCGAAGCCCCGGTATTATTCCCGAATCACGAAGCGAGTCCCGAGATCCCGAAGATCCCGAGAAGTGCGGTTTCCGAGCCGAAGCTCTGCCCGCGAGAAGTTCGATTCTTGTGGAGATCTTTCAGATCTGCTGTGGATTACTACTTCTGATCAAGTCGTAGTGCTGTCCGATCATCTTCTGATCAAGTGAGTGTATACTACCTTTCATAAACGCAATAATAATACAAGTATGGTTTGAAGGTATTAAGTTTATTGTCGTTTATACGTGTGAATGCATTGTTACTTTCTCCTAACGTATAACTATGAAGTATTTTATACGAGATATGTGTTATGTGTATATTTTGTTGTTATGTGTGTGAATGTATATTCACTTTCTTCTATCTTACAGATATGATTATTTCTATATGAAATACGTGTTATGTGTGTGTGCCTCATCTGTTATATGGAAAATGTTTTGATCAAGCATGCTATACAGGTTTTGAAAATATGTATAAAAATGTATGTTTTTATCTACTAATATGTTGGGTAGAACATGGGTAGATAGTTGGTGTGTAATAAACAGATGAGAGGCCTCGTTGTTTTGATCCAGTCATCTAGCGGAATTTAGATGACGACCACGAACTTTTCTAGACAGTCCAATGGAACGCTAGCAGGCTCATAACCTGTAGGTGTTAACGAACTTGGGTGTTCATTCGCTGTATTCCATCCCCCTTATGGTTGCCTTATTTGACTTATATTGCTGAGGAACCCCCGCAGCATGTGTTGTCACCCCGATGAAAATATTCTTAGATTTGGTCCCTTGTGTTAGTTATTTTAGGGATGTAAAGTGAGAATAACGGAAATGGGTAACTGGGTTATTGTTGGTTAATAATAATTAATTTAATTATTTATTGTGGGTTGAAAACCCTATATGCTTACCATGCTCCCAAGCCTGACCCACTCAGTTTTATTTGTATTACAGGAGGTGGCGCAAGGGCGTAAGATGGATGAACCATCAAGTTGTTTTGTTTACAAGTCTGTATATGTAAATATTTGTTGAATGACTTGTAATGTTATCGTTTATGCTTATTGGTCTATATCGGAACACGACACCCCGAGTTTTGATTATATAATGAAAAATACATTTCGTTTATGAAATGGTTTGGTAAACGTTGTTTTATCATGTTTTGTTTTTGGGAACAAATTCCGCAACTCTTTCAAATCAAATGGATTTACTCTGAATTTACTTTAAAAGCGTAAATGAAAATCGGTCTTTTCTGGCCGACATTTTGGGGATGTGATAGTTGGTATCAGAGCATTAGTTTAAGCGAACTAGGAATTTTTAGGATTTCTAGACTTAAACTTAGAATGCTAAGTGAAATTTTGAGATGTGTGTCTGTTATATTTTAGACACAAGCACTAGTTTATTTTAGGAAAGTTGCCTAAAATGCTTTATGTTCTAAATGTTATATGTTGCCATATATGATATTATTTGTTCGGATCTATGGTCTATTGTCGACCGGATCTAGAAACCTTATGTGTGTAGGATTCTAAGCGTACGTCTACGATATTAGAACTAGCATGTAAACGTTTCGGAGTGATAAGAATGATTTAAATATCCATCGTGAATAAGGATCTAATTTCACCTTATTCGGTGTGTAGATCAAAATGGTGAGAACAAGAAGTGGAGTTGGAAATGCTGATGAAAACAGGAATCAACCACCAGTGATTGAACAAAGACCTGTTGTAGCAGCAGCACCTGAGCCAATAACAATGGACGGTGTGCAATTGATGATTCAGACGATGTTGGATTGTCAGATGGATGAAACTAGACGGTTGCTTCAACAAAATCGTGAAGAACTGTCGATTCATGTGGAAGAGCCTGAACTGAATAAAGGGCACTCGGAAGGTGGAAACTTTAGTGGGTCTGTTGGTTAAGCCAACCCACCGATAGTTAAACAAGACAACCGTGATGGAAAGAATGATGGAATGGGATGCAAGTACAAGGACTTTCTAACTTGCAAACCATCGACCTTCAATGGAAAGGAGGATCCGATAGGAGTGATGGATTGGATCTATGAAATGGAGTTAGCCTTCATGACGTGTGGCTGAAGAGGTAAGTTGCATACTATCTATGCAGTGCGACAGTTCCGAGGTGGAGCCGTTCGTTGGTGGAACACGCTAGGGAAGACTTTGAGCCCAAATGAGCCACTACAATTGCCATGGGTAGAGTTCTTGGTGCATTTTAAGCGCAAGTTCTGCTCGGCTCAAAATCTGTTGGAGTTGGAGAACAAGTTCCTGACATTGACTAAAGGCAGTATGTCAGTTGATGAATACACCAATAACTTCACTGATAAGATGGAGGTTGCCTTGCGTATCGTTCCAGATGAGCTGACAAAGGTGAACCGGTATGCGAAGGGACTCCCATGGGAGTATGAGGTGCCAGTACGTCAGGCACTTACTCTAGAGGCAGCTATCTGGGCTGCCAAGTCTGTTGAGAACATGATAAAGGGGAGAACCACCAACAACGTTGAGATTGGTGAGAAGAGGAAGTTTGAGGGAACATCTGGTTCCGGTAAGAAAAGTAAATTTTCGAAATCTGATTCGAAAAGGTTTGGTGGGGGAAAAGGAGGAGAAGCGAAGTGGGGTGATAAGTGTAAGAAAAAGCACTTCGGGAAATGTAGCGAGGATGTAACTAGCTACAAGTGTGGAAAGGTTGGACATTTTGCCAATGAATGTCCGAACAACAAAATGATGTGTTTTGGTTGTAATGAAGAGGGGCACATTTTGAAAGACTGTCCGAAGAAGAAGGTGGCAGCTAAGCCCAACATTCCACCAAAGCCAAAGGCGAGAGCATTCATAATGACACTGGAAGCTACTAAGGATGAAGCTGATGTCGCTTCAGGTACCTTTCTCATTAACAATTTGCATGCCCAAATTTTATTTGATTATGGAGCCAACTACTCCTTTATATCGCATGAATTTTGTAGAAAACTAGCTTTGCCTATTGATAGACTAGATAATGCTTTATTAGTCAAAGTTGCTAGTGGCAAGTTTGTACCTGTTAGCCATCGCATGAAAAACATCTTAATCGACATGAATGGGAATAAGTTCCGCAAGGAATTATTGCCTATCGAACTTAATGGTTTCGACATCGTGTTGGGAATGGATTGGCTTAGTGCCAATGATGCCGAAATTTTATGCAAAAAGAAGATAGTGAAGGTAAACCCGCCTAGAAAAGATTCATTTATGGTGTATGGGGACAAACGCCGAGTGAATTCTGGAATCATTTCCCTAATGAAAGCCAGAAAGTGTTTGACCAAGGGATGTACATCATATTTAACATTCATAATTGATGCTAAGAAGGAGAAGAAGGTGATGCAGAGTATTCCTTTGGTGTGTGATTATCCGAAAGTATTTCCCGAAGATCTTCCTGGATTACCACCTGATAGACAAGTAGAGTTCAGAATAGACTTGTTACCAGGAACCACGCCAATAGCAAAAGCACCTTATCGATTAGCACCGACGGAGATGAAGGAGCTAATGACGCAACTTCAGGAGTTGTTGGACAAAGGTTTCATTAGACCTAGTTCATCACCCTGGGGAGCTCCAGTGTTATTCGTGAAGAAGAAAGATGGAAGTATGAGAATGTGTATCGATTACAGAGAGCTGAATAAGGCAACAATAAAGAATAGATATCCGTTGCCGAGGATTGATGACCTATTTGATCAATTGCAAGGTTCGAGCTATTTCTCGAAGATCGATCTTAGGTCAGGATATCATCAGCTGAAAGTAAGAGAGCAGGATATAGAGAAGACTGCATTCAGAACTAGATATGGACACTATGAGTTCTTGGTTATGTCGTTTGGACTAACCAATGCTCCGGCAGTGTTCATGGATTTGATGAATAGGGTTTGTAATCCTTTCCTTGATAAATCCGTGATAGTGTTCATAGACGACATTCTGATTTACTAAAAAATCCAGGAGGAGCATGGCAGACACTTGCGAGAAGTGTTAGAAGTTTTGTAGAAAGAGAAGCTTTATGCAAAGTTCTCCAAATGTGATTTTTGGATTCGTGAAGTCCAATTCTTGGGTCACGTGGTCAACCAAGAAGGGATAATGGTTGATCCAGCAAAGATTGAAGCTGTAATGAAGTGGGAACATCCGAAAAGTCCCATGGAGATTCGAAGCTTTTTAGGATTAGCCGGATATTACCGAAGGTTTATCCAAGGCTTTTCTTCGATTGCTACTCCGTTGACAGCTTTGACCCACAAAGGAGCTACTTATGCTTGGAGTGAGAAGCATAAAGAAGCATTCGAGAAGCTAAAGAAGAAACTATGCGAGGCACCGATACTTTCTCTACCCGATGGAGTTGAAGACTTTGCTGTTTATAGCGATGCGTCTGGGGTTGGATTGGGTTGTGTTTTGACCCAAAGAGAAAAGGTGATCGCATATGCATGTCGACAACTGAAAGAGCATGAAAAGAACTACCCGACTCATGATTTGGAGTTGGCAGCGGTAGTTTTCACTCTGAAAATATGGAGGCATTACCTCTATGGCACGAAGTGCAAACTTTTCACTGATCATAAGAGTCTCTAATATCTCTTCAATCAGAAGGAATTGAATATGAGGCAACGACGCTGGCTAGAGTTACTCAAGGACTACGACTGTGAGATACTTTACCATCCCCGTAAAGCTAATGTTGTTGTTGATCCTCTCAGTTGGAAAGTCAATCTTGAAAGGAAAAGGCCAAGAGCGTTGAGAATTGAAGTTGTCTCGACCATTGTGGAAAGTATAAAGAAAGCTCAAGAGGAAGCTTCTGAGAAAAATGACCGAAAGGAGGAACGTTTGGGTAAAACGTTGGTGTTTGGTACAAACGGTCAGGGACTGAAGGTATTCCAAGATCGTATTTGGGTACCTAAGTCAGGAGGAATTAGAGATCTTCTGATGGAAGAAGCTCACAAGACCATGTATTCGATTCATCCCGGTAGCACTAAAATGTATAGGGACCTGAAACCCTACTACTGGTGGCCGACGATGAAGCTTGATGTTGCAAAGTATGTGGCTGAGTGTGTGACTTGTGCGAGAGTCAAGACACAACATCAGAAACCGTATGGGAGTTTAGAACCTTTGCCTGTGCCTATGGGTAAGTGGGAAGACATTGCTATGGATTTTGTCACTAAACTACCCAGAACAAAGAATGGTCACGACATGATTTGGGTGGTCGTTGATCGATTCACTAAGAGTGCGCATTTCATAGCAGCCAGGGAGAAATGGCATATGGAAAAGCTTGCGAATTCTTATGTGAAGGAAATTGTGAGACTTCACGGTGTTCCGCTAACTATTGTATCGGATCGTGATAGTTGTTTCACCTCAAGGTTTTGGAAAAGTCTACAAGAGGAAATGGGTACCAAGTTATGTTTAAGTACAGCTTACCATCCGCAGACTGATGGTCAGAGTGAAAGAACGATACAAACACTTGAAGATATGATGAGAGCATGTATTTTGGAATTCCAAGGTAATTGGGAGAACAGTTACCATTAGTAGAATTTTCCTATAACAATAGTTTTCACTCGAGCATTAAGATGGCACCTTACCAAGCTTTGTATGGACAAAAGTGTTGTACGCCGTCTTGTTGGCTTGAGGCTGGGGAAAAGCAGTTTATGGGACCGGAGATGGTTCATCAAACTGCTGAAAAGTTGAAAATAATTAGGGAAAGAATGTTAGCAGCTCAAGATCGTCAAAAGAGTTATGCTGACAAAAAGCGAAGAACGATGACTTTTGAAGTTGGGGATTTGGTTTTGCTTAAAGTCTCGCCGTGGAAGGGACTTATAAGATTTGGTAAAAGGGGAAAATTAAGTCCAAGGTTTATTGGACCGTTTAAAGTTCTTCAGAGGATTGGGAACCAAGCTTACAAGCTCGAACTACCAGAAGAACTGAATGGAATTCATAACACTTTTCATGTGTGTTATTTACAGAAGTTCACGGGGGAAGTTCCCGACATGATTCCACTTTCGGAGTTGAGAATCGATGAGAACAAAAGGTTGATTGAAGAACCAGAGGCAATTGTTGACCGAAAGACTAAGAAGTTGCGACGCAAGATGGTCGAATTAGTGCTTGTCCGATGGAAACACACGAACGGGCCGAATCTCACCTGGGAGACGGAGAGTGACATGAGGAGTCGCTATCCGCATTTGTTTATTAATGTGTGATTCCGGGGATGAAATCATTTTAAGGTGGAGAGAATTGTAATGCCTGTGTTTCCAGGCTTGCCATTTTTAGCAATCTAATGGTCTAGGTTAACCTTTGTAACCGGTTTTGAAATAATAAGATTGTATTATTTGAGTATTATGTGTTTTGTGCTTAATTGCTTAATTATGTGGTTTGATTAATTAAGAATAAAAATAAGCATCAAAATTTAAGTGTAAAATAAACTTGATATCTTTAGATAATGTTGTAGTAGTTGAAACAAGGTTTCCGAAGATATAAAGAATGCCGAAATCCGAGTTATAACGAGGAAGTTATGACCTGTCGAAGTTTCGCGACAGAACCGGCAACGCTGAATGACGTAAAAAGTGAAATTTACGTTAGAGCGATATTTAGCCTTAGTGATCTAAACGAGAATTGAAGATCTCGTTGTTAGTATCAAAGCGATAAAAAGTTAGGCGAGAACGGACGTCAAACTAAGAAGTTATGAATTTATAACGGAAATTTCTGTCCTGGCATATTAAAACTAAATAATAAAAATAAAATCAAAATTAGCCGACGGAGTCTAAATGAAAGTTGCAGAGCGTAGTCTCACCTTTCCGTGGATATAAAGAACGTCGAAAACGGAGTTAGTATGAAGAATATATGAATTTCCGAAGTTTATTAATTAATTTGTATTTATTTTTAAATCAAAATTCGGAAGCCTTATCCGAAGACGAGTCACAGATCTGATCCGAGGTACGCGCCGTGTACTCGAGTACGCCCCGCGTACAGCCAAAGTGTCGACACTTCAGATGACGCATTCAGTGACGCATTTCGGAGGCAGTACGTGCTGCGTACTGCTGTACGCCCCGCGTAAATGAGGCTTCCAGCCTCTATAAAAATGATCCGAAGGCAACTAAATTTTTTTTTCATTTCTTCTCTTCTCTCTCCCGTTTTGCATCGTTTTGCGTGCCAGAAATATCCCGAAGCCCCGGTATTATTCCCGAGTCCCGAAGCGAGTCCCGAGATCCCGAAGATCCCGAGAAGTACGGTTTCCGAGCCGAAGCTCTGCCCGCGAGAAGTTTGATTTTGGTGGAGATCTTTCAGATCTGCTGTGGATTACTACTTCTGCAAGTCGTAGTGCTGTCCGATCATCTTCTGATCAAGTGAGTGTATACTACCTTTCATAAACGCAATAATAATACAAGTATGGTTTGAAGGTATTAAGTTTATTGTCGTTTATACGTGTGAATGCGTTGTTACTTTCTCCTAACGTATAACTATGAAGTATTTTATACAAGATACGTGTTATGTGTATATTTTGTTGTTATGTGTGTGAATGTATATTCACTTTCTTCTATCTTACAGATATGATTATTTCTATATGAAATACATGTTATGTATGTGTGCCTCATCTATTATATGGAAAATGTTTTGATCAAGCATGCTATACAGGTTTTGAAAATATGTATAAAAATGTATGTTTTTATCTACTAATATGTTGGGTAGAACATGGGTAGATAGTTGGTGTGTAATAAATAGATGAGAGGCCTCGTTGTTGTTTTGATCCAGTCATCTAGCGGAATTTAGATGACGACCACGAACTTTTCTAGACAGTCCAGTGGAACGCTAGCAGGCTCCTAACCTGTAGGTGTTAACGAACTTGGGTGTTCATTCGCTGTATTCCATCCCCCTTATGGTTGCCTTATTTGACTTATATTGCTGAGGAACCCCCGCAGCATGTGTTGTCACCCCGATGAAAATATTCTTAGATTTGGTCCCTTGTGTTAGTTATTTTAGGGACGTAAAGTGAGAATAACAGAAATGGGTAACTGGGTTATTGTTGGTTGATAATAATTAATTTAATTATTTATTGTGGGTTGAAAACCCTATATGCTCACCAGGCTCCCAAGCCTGACCCACTCAGTTTTATTTGTATTACAGGAAGTGGCGCAAGGGCGTAAGATGGATGAACCATCAAGTTGTTTTGTTTACAAGTCTGTATATGTAAATATTTGTTGAATGATTTGTAATGTTATCGGTTATGGTTATTGGTCTATATCGGAATATGACACCCCGAGTTTTGATTATATAATGAAAAATACATTTCGTTTATGAAATGCTTTGGTAGACGTTGTTTTATCATGTTTTGTTTTTGGGAACAAATTCCGCAACTCTTTCAAATCAAAAGGATTTACTCTGAATTTATTTTAAAAGCATAAATGAAAATCGGTCTTTTCTGGCCGAGATTTTGGGGATGTCATATTCAATATTTAGGAAAAATGTTTCTTGGACAACTTGTACTTATTCTCGTTGGTAAGTTGGAAGGTTACCACCTTAGTCGTCTTGTTAAAAAAATGCAACTGATCTAGCCAGACACAACCAAGTCATCGAAACAACAAAACATGAAGACATCACAGTAGATAACACCGAGTTATTCAGTGCAAGAATCAACATCTTCAGTTAATCAGGATAAACATCAACGTTGGTTTGAACCCTGTAATTGGTACTTTGAATCTTCAAAAGAGGTTGTGATGTGGCCTCATCAGTGGTTTGGGAAGGATCAATGTTCACATTTGGGGCCGCCATTGTTAGGTTTTGAAGGTATTTGAGAGAATAGAACATATAAGGGAATAATATTTAGGAAATCTTTAACATGGTTGCATAAAGTTAGAATGATATCACCCAAAACCCTTTTATACATAAACCCCAAGTTTGAATTTGAAGCGTGTATACATTAAAATCGTGCCACGCGTTTCCTGGAAAGCCTATAGCCGTAAAAGTAGCCTTGTTTGAAAAGTGTTGAGCACTTTTCCCTTGAAAAACATGAAGCAAGCAAATCGTCACATCAATCAGTCGTTTTACATGCCCAAGGGGATAAGAACCATCAGAGAAGCTTCGGCATGGAGGTAGGGCTCGTTCACTTTTGGGTTGTGAAGCGAAGTCATATGCTAGACCTTTCGAAATCATCAGCCTGAGTTGGTATTACTCAGAGCCTCAAGGATTTCAATGTATTCACAAGTGTGTCAAAGATGGAGATGAGATCAAGAATAAAAAAATTTGTATATGTGATGTCAATTAAAAATCAGCATAAAGGCAGTAAGATCCCAGGAAAAGATCACTTTGTTCAACATCAATAGAGATGTTGAACAGCTTTTGTGGTTTCCCATGAATTTCAATCGAATACTCAAAGAGGAGCATCGAAGGGCTTCTTTTTCAAGGCTTCATGGGTAGGTTGAATTTTTTTACATATCACAACTTAACATAAGTGTGAGAAATTGTAAATAAAATTACTTGCTTGACTAGTGTAGTCAGTGACAACTAGGATTTGGCAAAAAAATTAATTAACTAAAGTTCAGATAGATATTCAGACGGAAATCATATTTGCTATGGAAAATTGTCTTGGGTTTAGAACATTTTATCAAGACCACTCAAAAAGAAGAAATATGACTTTGAATATCGAAATGTGGTACTGAAACAAGTGTTTCGTTAAAATCTTGAATATGAAGTTCATCGTAAATTCCTTAAAGATTTCAAAATTTTGGGTTTCACCATCATCACGGTCTCATGAATCAGGATCATAAACACAAAATTCTTACATACCTAAATCTTGGTTGGTTTGAACCAGAGATCTCTTGGGAATATGTCATTGTGTGTGATCGTGAAAGAATATTTAGATGAAATAGATTGGGTTAAGAAACACAATGTACCTCTGATATATATATATATATATATATATATATATATATATATATATATATATATATATATATATATATATAGCCCAAGTAGGAAAATCTTAAATCGACATGAGAAGACTAAGGTAGCTGAGCGACTATTGTGAATATAGCCTGATTGGAAAGGAATCCTCGTGATGAGAGATCCATTAAGGGTTCAAAAATATTGAGTCTAGGAGGCTTGGGACAACATGCTGCAACATGCTTCTAGGGACACCTAAATAGTGCAAAGTATCAAAGTAATACCTTTCTCTAAAGCTACAATGCAAGTTCCACCAATATATTTCGATAGTAGTCTACATCAAATCTTGTTAACAACTAAAAGAATAAACCACAAATTTTTTTTTTGGATTTTTGTTTTGAAATGAAAATAACAACAATAAGAAAATCTTTTTTGTATTTTTTTTGAAAAGAAAATAACAAAAATAAGAAAATCTTTTGATATTTCTGTTTTTGAAAAGAAAATTACAAAAATTAAATTTTTGAGGAAAATAGGAAAAAAAAATGTATCAGAGAAGCGAAATGAAAACTACTGACACATAGAGTTGATGCAACTACATAGAAGTATGCTTTGAGTAAAGAAGCAAAGTCTGAATGTCGAACGCTAAATCGTAAACAGTAACATCTGAACCATTCAACGATATGTCGACACCACGTGACTTTATGACGAAGTCCCATTTGGAACAACATTCGCATCAATCATGTCTAAGCCCAAAAAAATACTTAGAAAAGTATTTTCATCCAAAGGTTTGGTAATGATATCTGTAAGTTGATCTGTTATCTTTACAAAATGAACTTCAATGTTTCCATCCTCAAAGTGATCTTTAATAAAGTGATAGTGAAGTGAAATGTGCTTGGTTTTCGAATGTTGCATAGGATTATGGCAGATGCGTATAGCACTTTGTGAATCACAATATAACATAATTTTCTTCATGTTGATTACATAATCGTGCAGTTGACTTTGAATCTATATGATTTGAGAAGTGCAAGCTGCAACAACAACATATTCTGCTTCTGCTATAGAAATCAAAACACAAGTTTGTTTCTTTGATTGCCAGCTAACAAGATTCCCATCCAAAAGTTGACATCCACCACTTGTGCTTGTGCCTTTTCGATCTAGTTGACAACCTCCAAGATCCGCATTAGAAAATGCTTATATGAAAAACCCTATGTTCCAAGGATACCACAAGACCAACAAAACTGTGCCTTTGAGATAGCGAAAGATGTTATTGATAGGAGTAAGATGAAGTTCTCTCGGATTTGACTAATACCTAGCACAATTTGACACAACAAACATAATATCAGGTCTACTGGCAGTTAAGCAAAGTAACGATCCAATCATGCTCCTGTACAATGTGAGATCAACAGTAGGCTTGACTAATGAAGGACCAAGATGCGTGCCAACAACCATAGGTAATCTTAATTTTGAACTGTTTTTCATGCTTAACTTCTAAAGCAGATTGCGATAATACTTCTCTTGATTTATAAAAATTCCTTCTCTGCTTTGACGAATGTTTAAACTCGGAAAATTGTTGATCTTCCCCATCATGCTCATCTCAAACTGACTTTTCATCATATTTTCAAACTTATTCAACAAATTAGGATCAGTAAAGCCAAAAATAATATCATCAAAATAAATTTGAAAAAGCATGAGATGATTTCCAACTTTCTTTCGAAAGATAGTAGGATCAACAAATCCTTGTTTAAATTTTGATGATTTTAAGAAATTAGTAAGAGTGCCTAACCATGCTCTTGGTGCTTGTTTGAGACAACAACCTTATCTAAATCATAACAATGATCAGGGTATTTTGTACGTATGAATCCTAGTGGTTGTTCAACATACACCGTTTATTCTAAGACACCATTGAGAAATGTACACTTAGCATCCATTTGATAAACATCAAAGTCCTTGTGTGCTCTATAGGCTAAAAATATTCGAACAGCCTCGACTCTTGCGACAGGGGAATAGGTTTCTTCATAATCTGTACCTTCTTGTTGCGAATAACCTTTAACAAGTAGCCTAGCTTTATTTTGCACTATGTTTCCTTTGTTATTAGTTTAATTTTTGAAAATCCATTCTAAGCCAATAATTGATATGTCATGAGGTTTCGGAACAAGCCTCCAAACTTTGTTTCTTTCGAACTCAGCCAATTCGATTTTATAAAAACAATGCAATCAGGATATTCCATTACAAGCTTTACTGAATTTGGTTCAATTTTTTAGATAAAAACATTTAACATACAAAATTCATGATGCTCCCCCTTGAAAGTATGCTTTCAAAATAAAAGCCTTCAACATCACTAGTTGAAATCAAGTGCTCCCCCTCCACTTGACCAGATGGTAATTTTGACTGACTTTCTTTGTTCAATGGAGAGTTCGTTGATGAACCTGAATCAATAATATCCTGAGTAATCATCGAATCATTTGAATTCTTCAAAACTTCAGGAATTTGGTTGTCATCAACCTTTCTTTTAGCATCAATATGAGATTCATCATTTGTTTCCTTCATGATTGGCTTTTTTTTCAAAACTCTTGTCAACTCTTTTGACGTGATAACCATCAAAGATAAGATTCAAAGTTTCTTCAATATTCCTAATTTGCTTGTTTAACACCCTATATGTAATAGAATTATGCAAAAAACCCAAGAATATCCCTTCATAATCCTTTGACTGAAATTTCAAAAGGTTATCTTTAAGATTCATGATAAAGCACCTGTAACAAAAAACATGGAAAATTTCGACATTTTGTTTCCTATTGTCAATGATTTCATATTGGGTGATGTTAAAACAATGATGAATAAAAGATTTATTTTGTGTAAAGGAAGCCGTCGAAACTGCTTCAAACCAAAGATATTGTGGAAGATTTGCATATGTAAGCATTGTTCTTGCTGCTTCGCAAAGAGACCGATTCCTCCTTTCAAGAACACCATTTTGTTGAGGTGTGTGACGAGATGAAAATTATGTGAAATACCATGATCAGCTAAAAATGAATGAAGAACATTGTTCTTGAATTCTGAGCCATTATCACTCTTGATCTTTCGAACCTTCTTCCTAAAACTCATTTCGATATGCTTAATGAAATTGATCATTACTTGATCTGTTTCAGACTTAAATCAAAGAAAGTACACCCAAGTAAACCTTAAAAAATATTATCAACAATGACCAATATATACCTCTTCATGTTGAGAGTTTCAATTGTCGAAGGTCCACACAGATCAATGTAAAGAAGTTCCAAAGGTTCAATGATCTTTGAATCTATAATGATTAGATGACCTTGTCGATGTTGCTTCCCTGTTCGCAAGCTACACATAAAGAATCATTATCAAATTTTAATACTGGTAAACAACAAACAAGATTATTTTTCACCAATTTAATTATTTAGATTCTTGAAATTCAAGTGAGAAAGTCTTCTATGCCATAGCCAGCTCATATAAGTTGATGCTTTCAAAGTAAATAGATCGAGGGAGCAGAAAAAATTGGTTTGATGTCAAGGGTAAAAATATCGCCTTTCCTCTTTGATTTGAGTAGAACCTGTTTGGTTTCATTGTTCGAAATAACACTTCCTTCTTCATCGAAGACAACCAGATTACCAGTGCCCACAACAAGTTGTGAAACACATATCAAGTTGTGTTGAAGACCTTTTCCATATGCTACTCTATTCACTGTGAACTTCCTATTTGTGACTTTCCCATAACCTTTCACTTGACATTTGTGATTTTTTCCAAATTTCACTACACCAGCATTTTCCAAGCTGCGATAATGTCACAAGTTTTCCTATCTTCCAGTCACGTGACGAGAGCAACCACTATTGATGTACCTATTTTCATCATATTGCTTGTCACACAAAACCTAAAATCACTGGAAGAATTTAGGTCCCCAAGGATTTTTGGGTCCTTGGAGATTAGAAGTAAATGTATTGTGAATTGAAGATCCTAAACCCAATTTCGAACTTTTGATTTCAAACTACGGATTACGTCAACTTCAATGGACGTAGGAGTCGAAATGAAATCATCTATAGGTTTAGAATCAACATTGGCTTTCCCTTTTTCTTTAGTGGTTCGTTTGACCTCAACTCTTGGTTTTGAAACAACTCTCCATTTTCGAACCAATGGGTTCGATTCCTTAGATGACGAACTCTTAGTGTGCGATTCTTTTAAGTAGCTTTCATAAGCATGTTGAATGGCTTTGACAAATGAAGCTTTGACTTTTTTCTTCGAATCAAGATTGGGAAATTGAGGTTGAGTGGCTTTGAAAGGTTCATTTTTCTTTCCATTGACTTGAAACTTTTCAAAAGTTTTGTTTGGAAACATTGGTTTTGCAAGTGATTGGTAAATAATTTGGAAACATTTCTTATAGCCGACACTTGTTTGATTAAAAACTTGTTGTGTGTGTGAAAACCTTCTTTGAGTTTGTACTTGAGGAAAAGATCGTTGTTGATTTGGAGTGAAACCATTTCCATGAAAATTATTTTGTGAAAACCTTACATTATGTCGATTAGGAACAAAATCCCTTTGTTGTTGGTTTTTAACAAAATTTTCATCTCTTGATTTTTTGAATAGTTGGTTTTTGAATCGGATTTTGAACATTTGATTTACTTTTTGAAAAAATCTTTTAGATTTTGACATATTTTATTTAGAACAAAAGACTTAATCTTTTTGATTTCGTGATTCAAAATTTTGCTAATAAGCCTTTTTCCTTGGTTTATTCATTGAAATTCCTTCATCTTTTGAAATCTTTTGAATTTGTTCATAAAACATTTTTACTTTTGTGGTTTTGTGTTGGAGAACCAGATTCATTTGAAGGTTTTTCATCAATTACTTTTTCTTTTGTAACCTCCTAAACTCCCTTTGGCTTGGATCTTTGAAATGTGCATGAATTTTTGTTAAGATTGTTTTCCACGGTGCTTTGGTTAGAGAAAAATCCTTCTTTCGAAACTTCTTTGTTTTTCCTTAACAACAATTTTTTTGATAACAGGATATACTTTTTCTCTATTTCCTATCGTAACAAACACTTGATTCAGAAATACCAAGTTATCGATGCATTTGAAGTTTGGATAAACCATCGAATTCGATTCAAGAAAATGAGGACCTTCTTCCTTCATTATCTTTTTAAACTTTTCTCATTCCTCATAAACTTGTTCAACAACAACCCTTGGAACAGTTGTGTCACCTGATTCAACTTCTTAATCATCATCACTATCAGTCTGACTATCTTTGAAAATTTGACGGTCATAGTCATGAACTTTCAAAGTGGAGGGTTGATCAGTGTAATTCTTGATCATAGATTCATCACATTTTCTCTTCCTTTGTTTATCGAATTGACATTAATGACATATAACTTTGAATAATCGACAACTTTCTTCTCCTCAATTTCACTGATATTGTCAGAATCATCTTTGATATCAACAAGATTGTTTTTTGAGTCAGATGTAGAATTCTCAATTCTTTTCAAAATTTTCATTTGTTCATTTTTGGTGGAGGTCTTATTCACAATTATAACAAGATCATTTGCATCTAAACATTCAATAAATTTAACTATACCATATGCATATGAATCATTTGTGACCTTGTCAAACTCAGATATTTTTCTCTCACATTCATAGGAAGTCAAATTAATTTTCTCTCTTTTGAAAGCTAAAAAGGGCAAAAGCTTTATATGTTATTCTTTGCTAATGTTTGATGATTGAATCAAAGAAGTCAATTTGGCATAAATTCAATTAGGAGTATTAGAATATATATATTTCTTTGTGTTACTAAAACTCTATTATTAGTTCGAAGATTGTCTCTATCACACATCACATTTGTCAATTGTAAATCTAAACTTTCTATCTTAGACTTCTTGAACTCCAAAATCCTCTGAGTTTCTAGCAATAATGTTTTGGACCTTGCAACATCACTACTGGTAGAGATAATCAAAATATTAAAATATGTAACATCTCTATCAAATGCAGATAAGATTGAATGATAAGAACTAGAAGGAATATTAAAGGATTCAAGATGAGTACGTACCTTAGACATCTTGGGATGATTTTCTTCACCAATAGTGACGAAACACTTCCCTGTCACCCTCAATTCCTTCTTTGAACTCAGCAAACATGGAAACATGTGTTGGATTACGCATCTCTTCATCTTCAGATCTAGAAGACTAGATCTGATACATTACTTCATCAACACAGCTTCCTTTGGCCACTAACGACAACCCTTTTGTCTCTGCCCTTTCCTCTTCGAGCCTCTCCACATAATAAGCTTCATCTTTTATCCTATTCTTCTTCTCATCTCTTTTCTTCAACATACAATCACTAGCCATGTGGTTCGCACCATTGCAGTAATGGCAATCGAACCCAGAGTCACCCTTTAGCTTTTTCTCGATCTTTGCATCCTCAGTCATATCTTCCTTCTTTTCCACTTTCTTTTACTTTCTCATTCCCTTCACAAATGAACTACCTTTTGAATCACTTGTTTTAGGCTTTGAATTGAAAGTCTTCTTGATAAACTTTTTCACTTTATTATTTTAATAAAATGCTATTGCTTCATCATCAGAATTCACAGTCAGTCCTTCATCTTCTGATCCTTCATTCTAAGCAGACTCAATCTCAACTTCTTTGTTTGTCACCTTAGACATCAAAGCTAGGAGACCACCCAAACTGATTCTTGTTTCCTCAACAATCTCATCTAGTTCCCATTTATGAACCCTCAAATCATTGTAAAGATCACTAAGAGAGAGATTATCAAAACATTGTTGAGTTTTATTTTGTCAGACCAACATTGTGCCACTCCTTATGAAGCCCCATAAGAAAAGTCACATTGTGCTCCATTGTTGATCTGTTGACTCCATATCTGCTACACTTGAAGATTAACTCATTCAAACAATCGTACTAGAGCTCAATTTTCTCACCTTCTTTCTGCTTGAATTTTCCTAACTTAAGAAAACATGCCTTAACAAAACTCTTTTTCATTTTCTCGCTTGCTTGATAGTTCTCCTTCAGAGTATCCCAAATTTCCTAAGCAACAGAACAAACACGAACATAGTTATACACTACAGGTGGAAGAGCATCTCTCAATTCACACAATCATTTATTCTCATTCCTCTTCTTTCTCTCTGATTGGTTAGAAACTCCTGGACTGGAAGCAATAGATCCAAAATTTTGTAATGAACTCGGGGATTCGACTTCACCATTGATACATTTCTAGAGATCTTCATCAATTCCATTCAGATAGTCTTCCATCGTATCTGTCCATTGATCATAATACTCAGAGATCAACATAGGTATTTTGGTTGACGAACCAAGAAGATAAGAATAAGACGTCATCATGTTCATGTTGAAGTTAGCCATTGTTGTACGGACGAGATTAGAGAAAAGCTTTAGAAATTTAAGATCTGATGCATGAAATTACCAGAGAAAAATATGGAACACTCGATTAAAAATGTAAGAATAGAACCGAATCAAAATAGATGATCTGAATTTATTTCAGAATCAAAAGTGCAGAAATTTTGAATCTAGAGCGAGATTCAAAAACTTTTGAAAACTGGAGAAAATCAGAAATCAACTATATGAATCTTGCTCTGATACCAAATGTAGCTGTTATCAATTGAGTGTTCGAACGTAAACAGAATTTAGATTGAAATATGAATGCAGAAAGTAAATAGAATTGTTATGGCTCGGTTTATGTTACTGAAAGATACAAATAAAATACAGAGTATATTAGCAAAGGCTTCAAATGTTACTCTAACTCTAGAATATATCACCTATTTATAGGGATTACAAAAACATACAAAAAATACATAAGAGCCTATACATTCAAGCTTCGACATTACGACATACCTTTATGAAAACAAACAAGACAACTTCGACACTAATATAGAACAAAGTACGCTTCGACATCTTACAACAATTTCGACCCCAACACAATTTAGAGACAATAAGCGTCAATTTTTTTATTGAAGATTATTTAGAATAAATAGTCTTAACCAAGTTACAGTATATATATCACAAGGGTTCTGTACATATAAAGAACACTGAAATCCGAGTTGTAAGGCAGAAATTATGACCTGTCGAAATTTTACGGCAAAACCGGAACGACATCAGGAATCGTAAAAAGTGACTTTGCTATAAAATACTTTTTAGCGTTAGCGATCTAAATGAAAGTCATAGTATATGTTAACTTGAGAACATGCATAAAAAGAATTTCCAAATCTGACCTCCTACGAGGAAGTTATGATTTTTCTAAGATTTACAATAATAGTGCACAACCCGGAACTCAAATTTTAGATCAATCAATTTCTAGCCGATAAAACCTAAATGAGAAATGAAGATCTAACTTATAGGAGCTCAACAATATAAAGACAGATGAAAACGGATGAAGGATGACAAAGTTATGAATTTTTAACAGATTTTATCTCTCCATGCCTTTTAAAATATAACTTTAAAATAAATTCAAAATTAGCCAACGGAGTCTAAACGAAAGTTATAGATCATGTTGTCGCCTACACGCGGATATAAAGAACATCAATAATGGAGCTCGTATGTGAAAGTTACGGATTTTAATAGATAATTAGTTTTTTGAGTAAACAGTGAGTGACCCGTGGCACAATCCTGACCATTGCTTCCTCCCCACGCCTTGCCACCAGATTGTGACACTTAGCACTCTACTCAATGAGTTGGAGGCTCTGAACTTGCTGAGTTAGTCAATTTCCTAGCCTATAAATAGAGGCATAAATCTTCCATTTCCTTCACACATCTCCCATTCTTTCTCTCTCAAACATCTCTCTAAACCCCTCCCAAGCCTTAGTACTTCCCAAGTGCTAAGAGGCGAATCCCAGAGTGCCAAAAGGCTCCAACAAGAAGAGCTTTCGACTCAAAAGTTTTGCCCCCATAGAGCTCGGTTCTTAGCCAAACCTCCTAGTTAGTGATTTATGCTTACCCTACTTTGAGTATAACTTATGTTTAAGTTCAATATCGTTATTATGAACTAATAAAAAATAAATATATTATAAAATATAATATACAAAGTGTTATTATAATATATTATAACTACTCGTGGTACGGAGAATCAGGTATGAAGGGCCGCATAGGGTTGTTGGATTTCAGAAGTGCTATAATGCCAAAATGGTCCTTCCCTCTGGTGTTTCATGTGTGTCCGTGTTTGTATATAGTGGTTGAAAAGTATTGTTTAACAATTATAAAACAACATCACTCGTAAATAGTCACAATAAATATTAGACTAAAATCTAGCAGTAATGATACTTGGTTTTGTCGAAGGAAAAGATGACTATTAGAAGCGAAGATGTCCTAATTTTAAGTTATCACTTTAACAAGTGAGTGCATAGTTTCTTTCATCCTACACATAGATATGAAGTATTTTAATATAAATTATGTCTTATGTGTGCATATTATCTGTGTTCTTGATATCTATGTTGGATGAACTAAATATAAATCTTTTATTTGATGTAAACTGTATATATATTTTATACCTATATAGAAATATTAGGTAAAGATGGGTAGATGAATGATGTCACACCCCCAAACCTAAACGGCGTAAACGTTTGGGGGCGAAGGACGTCATATTCAGTATCACAACAATTGAATAGTTATGAAAGTACACGCCACCATAACATATATATCTGAAAAGTTTACATGATTGAATCTATTACATGTTTAATAGTTAAATACAACTTGATGAATTAGAAAAGATGATGCTAACACCAGAGCGTTAATCCCCAAAAGTAGTTGCTAGCCCTGAATAGCAGTTTCCTGAGAATACAAGTTATTTCAAGAAAAAGTATCAACAATTAAGTTGGTGAGTTCATAAGTAGTGTTTTGAGAAAATGAATGCCATTCGAAAGTCCATGTATGTTTTCCAGAAAATCTGATATTTTCTAACAAATGTATGAAATGAGTATGAAAGATCGTTGTATAAACTATATGTATTTGAACCAGGAAAATCCCTTATTTTCCTAAGAATGATGTTGTAAATCGTTATTGTACAAAATGAATGTATTTGAACCATGAAAATCCCTTATTTTCCTAAGAATGATGTTGTAAATCATTATTGTACACAATGAATGTATTTGAACCAGGGAAATCCCTTATTTTCCTAAAACAGAAATGCAATCTTAAATGACCAAGACTATAACCTGTAAGCAAATACGACATACTTAAAATGCCGATGTATAGTTTTATTATTAAGTAAAACTAGTTGTGGAAGTATTTATCCTGAATTCTGAACATGCCGATAATACCCTAGAATATAGTTATTACCCCCGAGCATGATTGAGTTATGTATTACTACATGCATGAGTCATTGTTTCCGCGTTGCGAGTGTCTCATAACCATACTAGACGTAGTACCGAATGTTGACATTTGTCACCCCGGGTCGACTGTAGCTAACAGTCAGGGTGTGGAGTTGTCAGCCCGTATAGATCTATACACAAATTCACACTCTCCCTCCAGGAGACTCTGATTATAGATGTGAATTTCGTTTGGTACAAACAAATCCTTATGCCTCACATGATTGATAACAAGTTCACGAGTAATATGATGAAAATCGTTTGACTGTACTGGAGTTCTAAAGGTTTCTCCCTCTTGTTTCTCTTCCCGTCACGGGTTGCCCCTTTAGGGTCAAAGTTGGGAGGGTGTCCATATTTTACGAGAAGTTCCAGAGGAATTAAGATGGTAGGTCAGCGAGACCCAGAATTTTTGGCGTATTCCTGCTAACGCCTTCGGTGCTGATTGTTTCTCAACGGTTTTGATCAATTGAAAGGGTCCTTATGAATTTCCACCTTGATAACAATGTGTCTTAAGAATTGGACTCCTCAATTCCAAAACTCGTATCTGGAGAACTTCGGGTAATACTTCTCTGATCATATTGCTTCTGTGGTTTGTTGTAGCTGCTCTCCTTGGTTTCCTTCTTACTACGAGGGTAGATAAGTAAGTCATGTGTAATGACGATGATGAACTGATCCTAGCAAGAATGACATATCCTATTTATTACGTTCATGAATCCTACGAGTGGGTTTGATCCTATCCGAGGGTATCACTACGAACTTTCATCATCTGCATCGAAATTGGAGGATTGTTCTCAGACATCCTTCTTCAATACTCATGATTGGTGATATTCAGATCTCAGGTTCAATTCCTGAGGGGTACCTCGTTCCCTACGGTTGGTCGGCCTATTCGTCTATGCGAGGCAGATAGTAAAGGTTTCTATTGGAGATGTTGTCGGGGCCTCTGAAATCGATGGAATTATGAGCAATTTGTCATTCTAATTTGAAGAATAAGACCAGAGCTTTTCAGGGTGAGAAGCTTGGTTCTTCAATTCCATTGTTGAGTAGTTTGACAGGTTTGACCTGATAGCTCTTTTAGCTCGGTAGGAAGCATGTGGGTTTGATTTACACGACTAGGCCTTTTTGAATGGTAGGACATTTACTCGTCCTTCTGGGCAACCTTAGCCCGAAGCTCATGGCAGGACTCGTACCATATCTATCCCAAGCTTCTATGATTGAATCTTGTCTGCTACCTGCGCGACATTCCCGAAGGTCTCCTGTAAATACATGTGATAAGGCTTCGGGAAGTATGACACTCCTCTGGTTCGTGTTTTGGAGTTCCATAGCGAGAGATGACCCAAAGGTCCGTGCTGGATGTTTATGAGAGACGATAGTTTCGATATTCAGGGGTTAGGCGAAAGGCCTTTTTGTAGTCGTTTAATCAGGAAGACGAGGGCAATATCAATCAAAATTGGAATACGACAACACTATCTTTTTAGATAACATGAGATAAGTTGTATTCGAAGGAAGAGATCACTAGAGTGATAGAGTGTCATGTATTTCTTTTCTGTGTGTTCTATTTTGTTTGATGTTATGATTATTGTAGATGATTCATACCACAATGTCTAGCGTTGGTAGTGCGTGTGTTTTCGATAGCCAGTAATGGTATTTGATATCATGATTCCTGACAGGTCTCCTCACGATCGAGCGGTATATGATCGTCGTATGTAAATTGATATCGTGCAATCGTCGAGTGGGTGACTCCACTCAACCCCCTAATACTAGACATGGAATTGGAGTCAGGATGGAATTATCTATTTCAAGACTTAAGTATTTTGATTTTTAAATTAACCCCGATGTATGGACAAGGTCATCACAACTTACAGGTAATGCTCCTAAGGTCACATATGAACGTCTTTGATTTGATTTGTATGAGAGAGAAAATGTTTTAGCTACTTTTTAGAAGGAAGGTTACTTTAGTAAGCGTACCAAATTTATTACAAACATATAGTACTTAAACGTTTTGTCGTTGGGAACGTTACAAAAGTCCTAACATGGTTCCCTTGCTGCTCCTGTTGGTGTGTTCATCACATTCCTCCTGTTCCTTCGTCGTTCTTCTCAGTTGGACATTCTCTCTTGAAGTGTCCCGTTTCACCGCATAGGTAGCATATTGGGCCTACCTTGGTGTAGGTGATTGAAGGGAAATGCTGGGTCGGGATCTTACAGAAATGGACGGTATGACCTTTCCTGTTGCAGTTTTTACAGTGCATCTCCCGGCAAGCCCCATGGTGATGAAAGCCACATTTGTTGCACTTTGGGAGTGATCCCTCATATGGTCTGGCAGACATTTGGGTGGCAGACCCCGAGGCTAGTGTCGAGGCATGTGTCATGACTGCTGTTGTAATGGTAGGGGCGACCCTAGGTTGTTGTCTTTTAGTGTATCCTTTAGATTGGTGGCGCTCTTTCATGTCCCAAAACTTTCTCTTCTTGTTCGTAGGTTCGTGGCTTGAGGTATTTCTGCTGGTAGGTACCTATTGGTGTCCCTGATTTTTACCACAATTTGTATTGTTAGTACCGCTTCCACCCCTACTGATGTTGTTAGTATTTAATTGCACCATGACGGCTGCCACGGCTGCCGTGACTGCAACCTGAAAAGTAGCAGCATCTATCTGCAGTGTTGGTGCCTTGCTAGTAGGTTTGTTGCCTCTTGGTGAAGACATAGTTCTGTTTCATGATGAAAAACGACTTCGTTAGTGGGAATGATTGTCTTAAGTGCATCCTTACAATTTATATTTACGCATATAAATTTTTGCACATTACTGTACTATTCTTAGTGTTTCTGCTAACGCTCCCGAGATGGAGTTATGGCAGTAGGTAGGATTAGGTTTCATATGGACGTTAAGCTTTACTCCTCTTAGAATCATGTTTGTCCGAACACACTTGGCTGAGGAATTTTGATGGGATCCGGTGCATTAGTGCTGGTATGATCGCACCCATAGGTCTATGAAGAAGAAACTTCTCAACAAATGTTTAAAGGTGAGATGATATTGAGTTTCTAGAATGGCTATATGTCGCGAGTTTTCTAACTAAGTTTATCTCATATCGATTTGTATCAAAGTTCGGTTGTTTAGGGTGTTCTGAAAAGAATTTATAACGAGATTCTTTGTATAATAAACTCATGTATTTTAGTAGCTCGGTATCCAAGTGAAACCTTATACTTGACCCAAGCTAGGTCCTTATCACGACCTATTGATGTATGCTTAGTTATATAATTAAGGCTAGATAGACATTCGAGTCGGATAGGTACATCCTAAGCCCATCTTGTTAATATGACTCTAGAAATCATGGTTTCAGTGAAAATTTTGACCTCGATGCAGGTCTACTTCACATTTGTGCATGGGCGGGCTTTGATAGTAGATAGATTTCTCGATTAGTATGACCACTTAATTTGTAGTGTCGTGATTTTACTTACAATAGAGTAGCACCAGCGCATACTTATGAAACTAATTCACCAGGTCTGGTGAGCGGTACGAACTCTACTTACGATGATCCATCCCTTGTGATGCCTGAGGCAAGGTCGATGTAGTTTTGTAGCTTTGCCAATCAATGCTTGGCTACAATCATCCTTTCTTTGAATGCTGTGTGTCCTACCCTTTTACTCTCTTTCCTCTTCACGAGTGGCGATAAGGTCTTAAAAAGAGAGTTGGTATCGGGAATAGTAGTATAATTCTGAGTCACCGGTACATGAGATGGTGGGGTTTATAGTAGCGCGCAATTTTCTGAACTCAGATTGTAGTCTTCCTTTTTTGATCCCCGATGATCACGATCCGCCGGGTCTTTGCCGGGAGGGCTCTGTTCGTCAGTCCCCCGTGGTTGAGGTCATAGCACCCTCGTTGGTCTCCACATGGTGGTTGTTGTCATTGTTGTTCACATTCAACCCTCGATCACGATTGCCCAACGGGTCACAGGTTCGTTATAGTCGAAACGGTTCGCGGAACCCTTGCTATGCATGGAGGATCGATAACCTCCGGTCCCGCTTATGATTCTTCTCATAACCATTCACCATTCCTCGAGTTCGGATTAGGAAAGTAAGGGTTGTCCGGTAAGTAGGATTTTTGCTATGCCGTATTTGCGAGAATAGAAGTGGAGGAAATAAGTACTATGTGTCTAACTCTATTATCACTTACTTATAGGGGTGATCCTTATTAGTTACTTTTGTAATGACATAGTGCATACTAATTACATATAACAAGATACGATAGACCTTTGAATAAGTGATCCCACTCTAGGTCCACATCCAAACAAGGAAAAGTAAGTAACGTAATGACCACAAATTCTAAGTCTATAATTTCTAAGTTATATATAACCTTAAAGTATCCACTTAGGGACTATAGACCTATTATTAAGGATCTATTTAGTTTTCATATAAGTTATGATATTACAAAATACTCCTATAGTATTTTAAACTCATGTTCTATTCTAATGTTCTCATTGTGGTAGTGTTGGTAAGTTTTTAGACTTGTTGCCATATCACAACTATTCTTGGGCATGTGCTAATCACTCCTCGGACCAGCGTAGTTGATCAGGCTATGCCACTCCCAGGACTGACCATACATCCCCGAGCTTACCTGTAATATTCAACAATCATTACTTTTGTTTTGTTCTAGAGTGGTGTTGACCTTAATATGTATGTATGCATGTATACCTTTAATAAGAAACTATTTATTTCTAAAAGTATAGTTGTTTTGAAACTTTAAATCAGAGACTTAGTCCCAATGCATTTATAGTTTGTATATCTTATGTGGTTTGATATACTGAGTTCACTATAAACAATGCTCTGATACCAATCTGTCGTACCCCCAAACCAAGGATGGCGGAAACGTCCGGGGGTGGAGGACTTCATGTAGAGTATCACAACAATGAGTATAATAGTGCTCAAAGTAAATACAACTAACACAAATATAATTGAAAACGTTACATCAAAGCACATGTTTACATGATTCACATCAATTACATTATGATACAAAATGAACTGTTTGACGAATTATCATCCCATCCTCAAAACGTTGTTGATTTCCTGTTTTCGCTGAATTCCTGAGAATACAAGTAGTTTTGAAAAGTGTCAACACAAAGGTTGGTGAGTTCATAAGAGATTTCGTTAGAAAAGTAAATCGTTTTCCTGGTAAAAGCGTTAGAATATGTATCTAGAAAATCCGATATTTTCTTTAAAATCCGTGTAGTGTAGTCTTATGACTGAAGACCAAAATGTATAAGTAACCTTTCTTATTAATAGAAAATGTTATGTACTTAAATGGACATGGACGTGTTTGAATTAAATGAAATTTCTGTATGTTCTCATGTTTGTTAATACTTTATATATATGTAGTCCTAAATTAGAGGACCGAGTAATAACAAGTATTGACCATACTTAACGGTATGAATGTGGTTTCAAATGATGTGTAGTCGTAACTACCAAAACCAAAAGTGTACAGTAATATCTGTACTCATAGAGGTAAAAAGTGATTTTAAATCGACATAAAACTCATTTAGGTTTTAAAAATAAAATCCCGTAAACTTATGGATTGTTATATCCCTATGTGAGTTTCTATAATCATACTATGACTATGTGAACCTGCCACGACGTTCTTAGGCGTCGCGAAAACTGAAATGACATTTGTCACCCGTAGACCTACAGGTCCCACTGTAGCTAGCAGCAAGGTGTGGGGTGTCAAACCCAATATAGATCTATATACAAGTATCACGTTCTCCCTCAAGGAGATTCTGATTATAACTACCAGGAATTATATCCCGCACTCGGACGTACGGGGAGAGAGAGAGAGAGAGAGAGAGAGAGAGAGAGAGAGTCTCACAATAGAGGTTAACAAGTTTACGTGATATGTGTGTGAATATAAATCTTTTATGTATGAATGTACCCTTTTTGTACGAGTGTGTTGAGTGATGTATCATAAACTATACATATTATAGTTTATCTAAAATGTATGTAATATGTATGAACTCTTTTATGGAAATGTATTAGTGTTATGAATTTATGAAACTATAGGTTAACAAGTTTACATGAAATGTGTGTGAATATAAATCTTTTCTGTATGAATGTACTCTTTCTGTACGAGTGTGTTGAGTGATGTATCATAAACTATACCTATTATAGTTTATCTAAAATGTATGTAATATGTATGAACTCTTTTATGGAAATGTATTAGTGTTATGAATTTATCAAACTATACTTTTTATAGTTTATTATACTTGTTCTAAAATGAATGCATAATATTTATTACGATTGACTTAGTTTCAGTTCATGATGATAAACTAACAAAGAACGCATTTAATAATTAGAACTTATGATTATACACTTTGCTCAATATAATACAAAGTGTTGTGATATTTATATGCTGTTGGCTAACTTTAGCTTTTCTGCACTGTTTTGGAAAAATCATAGATAAATCATACGAAGTCGAAAACTAGATCCGTAAATTCTGAGAGTTCAAAAAATGTGTCTAGTTTACTCATAATTTTTATCACGATTTTTAATGACCTCAAACTTGGGTGAAAAAGTCCATAATGATAGACTGGTCCGGATTGTTCTTTGAAATGATAGGCAGTTTTGTAAAAATCACCATAAATTGTAGAAAAATCGTATGGAGATGTGCAAGTAGTCATTTTAAAGCTAAAAACTTGAAATATTTGCACCTTCTACAGTTTTGAAAACAAAAATGTTTAAGATGCCCAAAACAGTCCGTGAATGGAGTTGAACTTTTCTGATGAAGGCTGTTAGAAAAATTTAGTTATGTTCTTGGTGTTTTAACTTGTATTCCCCCCCTAAAAACTTGAGAAAACATGAAAATGTAGGGGTATGAACTCACCTTGAGTGATTTCAGTAGATAAGTGTTGAAGTAGAGAAGTGTTCAACCCAAGAACACTTGAAGAATCACTTGAAGATTCGAAGCTCTAACACAAATATAATGGAGTTTGTGTAAGATATCCAAGATTTGAGTGGAAATAAGTGAGATAATCATAAAGAGAATGGATTATGCTTACCAAATGTGGAGGAAAAACTCAATATCAGCCCTTGAATCTCAAATTTCTAGAGAGAGAAAGTGAGAGAGGAAAGAATTTGATCTTCTTGTGAAATGAGAGCAAATGAGAGAAGTGAGGAGAGAGGATGAATATTCAGCTCTCAAAATGTGGGAAAGAGTGATAATTGAGTGGAAAGGACATTGATGTGACCTAGGTAAGGTGGGGAGGTGTGGTTGGTCATAGAGTGGGTGTGGGAGTGGTTGCTTGTGTCATAAGGTAAAGCAAAGTCAACACTCCACCTCTTTGAAATTTACCCACTTACTTTTATTATTTAAATAAAGATTTTTATGAAAATATGATTAAATTGTGAATATTTAGGGTTTATTTTGTTAAAATATGATTTTGGGTGAAAATCCCGTGTTAAAATAATTAAAAACGGGCCTTAAACGCAAAACTACGCGAAAACCGAGAAAAATTGAGTTCCCAGCGAGACCTCTCGGTCCTAGGCCGAGACTCGGTCCATGCTGAATACTGTAGCCGGAAACGAATAGAGGGAAGCGAAAGGGGGGCGAGGAAGCGAAAGGAGGCGAAGGCGAAGGCGAGAGTCAGACCCGAAATGGACCAAATGAACAGTAGTGAACAGTACTCTCGGTTTCGGTTCCTCCTGGGCTCGGGTTCGGTTCCACCTGCTCTTGGGTTCGGTTCCTCCTGGGCTCGGGTTCGGTCCTCTTGCTCTCGGTCCCTAAGAGGACCTTCGGGTCCTAAGGAGCTTCACCTCTTATAAGAGGGTTTCGGTTCCTAAGGTCCATTTTTTTCGTTTTAAGCCGTTTTTGACCCGGTTAAGGGTCGGAATGACCCGAATGATTCTAAAAAGTTACTCGAAGCTTTTGAGAGAGATTTGGGAGAGATTTCACATACTTGGAGAGATTTGGGAGAGATTTGACATTCTTGGAGAGATTTCTCATACAAAGAGATATTTGAGAGAGGTTTTACATACTTGGAGAGATTTGGGAGAGATTTGACATTCTTGGAGAGATTTCTCATACAGAGAGATATTTGAGAGAGATTTCACATACTTGGAGAGATTTGGGAGAGATTTGACATTCTTGGAGAGATTTCTCATACAAAGAGATATTTGAGAGAGATTTCACATACTTGGAGAGATTTGACATTCTTGGAGAGATTTCTCATACAGAGACGTATTTGAGAGAGATTTCACATACTTAGAGGGATTTCTCATTCAAAGAGAGTTTTGGGAGGAGTTTCACATACTTAGAGAGTGTTGGGATTAAAACCCTAATTGAGATTTGATGAACAAGATGCGGAAAATAAGAACAAACACAAATATGAAGATTATGTCGAATGATCACTCGATTTATTGAATTGTGAGGAATAAATTACACTTAAGAAATAAGAATCTAACTCTACAAGAAACCTCACAACGTGGCGGCTACATTTTGCCTCACTCTCTTAACCCTAATTGTGAATAATACATGACTATTTATAGGGAAAAGACAAGTCTTGGGCTTTTAACCTACACTTCATCAAAGGGGCCCATTGCCATCATCCATGGAGTGCTTTGAAACCCTACAATCTCTCCCTCAAAGTATGGAATGGATGACAATGCTTTCACTTCCAAAACAAGCATCTAGCAAATAAAAAGATCTTGCAACGAGGAATAGATGAAGCAATCCACGAATCTTGATTCTTCAATAGTCTTCAAACACGGGCTCTAGGATATGTAAATCAAGCACTGAAGTAATGTCTTTAAACTTCATTTTCGAATGTAATCCCAAAGAATCTTCATGAAAACCAAACCCACCATAAAAACCCATTTCAAAACAAAGAAACCGAATCACTTCTTGTCTTTGAAGAGCTCCCCCTCCAAGTCACAATGATCTTTAAATAAGCTAATGATATAATCCATGAAAAATATCATGTAACAACCCAAACTTTAAGATTCGTAACGCCACTTGATCGAGAAAATACAAGAAGTCGGAGATATAACAAGTCCTTAGCAGAGCTCGATAAAGAACTTCCGCTGTAAAGGATACTTTTCTGTAAAAACTTTAGCAGAGCTCGATGAAGAACTTCCGCTGTAAAAGCTACCTTCATAATTCTACCACAAGCTTTATCAAAAATCTTCAACTTTGAAAAGTCACAAATCCAATTTCGAATGGCCATACCAAATTCTCCCCCGATTTATAATCAAAAACATGCTTATAAAGCCTTCAAATGGTCATGAGAATGATCTTGAATGGATAAAAATTTACGAAGCTCCCCCGCGACAAAATGATATACACAATGAAGTATAAAATCCGAAAAACTCATGAAAAATTTGACGTTATCACGAATAAACGACTTTTCGAACCGCCAAGACTTGATGGAATCTTTATTTTTCTGTTCACGAAAAAATATATGCATTAAAAATCCAAATTTATTTATCAGCCCTAAATTTGCAAACAATTCTGAATATTGGCAGAAACTGTCATTTGCCGAAAGTCAGTGGGCTAAATAGTAATTCTACATCATTTTCCCCATTAGATTGAAATAAACTAGAAAATTGCACCAAAGCTTTCATGTTGCTGAAGATACAGGGACCAAATATGTAACTTGAAGTCATCTTCCCCATTTACCCATTTACGCCCTGATGAACAAACGAATCCTCACAACAGGTAACGAAAACACGAACTCCGAATCCAAACAACAATGCCGATCAATCATTCGTTCCGAGCACCCTGATGCGACCGAATCTAAGTTCGTTCCAAGATCGTGAATTATTCACCTGAAGCGAACCCAACCGAAGGTTCGGTTCCTTTCGTTTCTTATTTCCATTTCAAGCTTCATCCGGCGAAACTCCTTTCGCTTTCGGTCCTTCCTTCGTTCGCTCCAACCATTAAGAAGCGAACCCAAGGTCGTTGTTCCAGGTTCGGTCCAAGTGCATCAGCTTTATCCCAAGGTGAAACCATTCACAGGTACGCATATTATTCTTCCCTCTTTCGCTCCAAGCTCTTTCGTTCCAAGAGCTTACATACACAAATTCATTCCATGTTCTTTTCGAGCACGAGCCTTTATACCGATCCTTGAGTTCTGAACGCCAAGTATCACACCCAAAGCGAACCAATTTCAAACACGAACCGAACGATCATGGGAGAAGAACGAGTGCAATCCCAGATTTCCAGTCCCGATTTCTCACCTTTTCGCTCCTAATCAACAGATCAAAAACGAATCTCCAGGTAAACACGAAACCAAGAACAAGTTTGTTGCGAACCACAGCCAATAAATATTCACCGGTAACTTAATCTTCACTTTCGTTTGACTGTTCTTCTTTCCGATTGAGTTCCTATTACAATTTCATTCATTCGCAAGGAAAGTTTTTCAAACTAATTTTGACCTTGAGTTTTGACCTGCAGAAGCAAACAGCTACACAAAAGCCATTCCATCTCTTTTTGAATGACACCATTGGACATTTTTTTTAATCGCTTCTAAGAACAAAGATTCGTCTTGATACTGAGAGACATCTGATAACCATGGTCACCTTCGTTTCAATTCTGTCTTTGTTTCCAATTGCATTTTCTTGATGATCCAATTTTGCTACAATTTTAACTTTTAGCATTTTCTCAGCACGTTTTCCAGATCAAGCAAGTCGATTCCCAGATAAAACATCACATTCAATCAAAGATTAGTACTAACTCCATCAGTTCATGACAATACTTCATCTGTTCTTCATCGTACAGACTCATGCCGTCATTCACAAGCACCATGAATCACAAACAAAAAAAATAACGAATCATAATCGACATGTTCATTATTGCAACAATTTAGAACAGAAAAGCTTTTCCAAGAGGTTCGACTTTAAGTATACGCAAGATCAATGTGATTAGATTTTCAAAACAAGAAAATTCAAATACCCAAGAAGTCAAAATCGACTTTCAGATCTGATCATAAAAAAATGAATCCAATCACAAATTGAAGGAAATCAATGAATCTTAATAAACAATCGAATATCAAGCAAGGATTGATTGATTGAAACACAAATGGAAAACATAGGTTCGAAGATAGATTTTTCAATGAAAGACGATAATAACTTAGACCTAGAATGAAGGAGTTTAGACAGAAAGAAGTTTGGGCCAGAACAAATGAATCAATGAACAGTAAGGAGTAAAAGCTTTGGGCTAGATCAAAAGAGATATTATTGATCGATTTTGGATCAAACAATCGATCAAATCCAAAAAAAAAAAATATACGAACAGGATTAATAAACAATTACCCAGATGAACAGTGGATGAACAATCCCCATGAACAGTAACTTGAACAGAATTTTGATTCGATGCCGCCAAAACACCAATAATATTCAATATATGTGCAGAAAATCACCAAACCAAGAACCAATACTTCAAAAATCAATAGATCTTCAAAGACCCGCTCTGATACCACTTGTTGGGATTAAAACCCTAATTGAGATTTGATGAACAAGATGCGGAAAATAAGAACAAACACAAATATGAAGATTATGTCGAATGATCACTCGATTTATTGAATTGTGAGGAATAAATTACACTTAAGAAATAAGAATCTAACTCTACAAGAAACCTCACAACGTGGCGGCTACATTTTGCCTCACTCTCTTAACCCTAATTGTGAATAATACATGACTATTTATAGGGAAAAGACAAGTCTTGGGCTTTTAACCTACACTTCATCAAAGGGGCCCATTGCCATCATCCATGGAGTGCTTTGAAACCCTACAGAGAGATTTCAAATAGAGAGAGATAGAGTAAAAACGATTGAGAGAGGTTTCGAGTGTGGCATTTGTGAGTGTCCGGCTTCGCAATGCAAGGTCCGTAAACATTGTTAAGCGTTGTTTAAGGATCTTACACACTCCTGATGAGTATGCAACATTGTTTTATCGGTTTGGCTAGCCACGTACCATAGTTTTTGGTTAAGGAGATCTAGATGTTCGCACTTTTGATTTATGATCTCTCATTAGAATAGAGAGTTGTGTAGAAATTTCATAATGTAAATTCTAGTACCCAAGGGCAAATTGAGTCAAACGGTTTGACTTGTTGACTTTAGTTGACTTTATCTTGACCGAACATAGGGCGTTCCCCTGAGTCTCATGGATTACGTACTCTTGACTCGACAGACGGATGGGACTGACATTGTGCCCCGAAAGCAAGGCGTTCCCTCAGACCTGCCTCGGGTTTTGTGCCTCGATCTTGTAAAATGTGTGGCTTTCACGTACAAGCTCCGTTTTCGACGTTCTTTATATGAACGCGAAGGTGAGAATATACTATGCAACTCTCGTTTAGACTTCATCGGCTAATAATATATTTTTAACAAGTCGGGACTGGAAAAGTTCGTTAAAAATCCATAACTTCTTCATCCAACGTCCATTTTCGTCTGTCTTTTTACCATTGTACTACTATTGACGAGAATCGAAGATTTTCAATTCTCGTTTAGGTCGTGTCGACTAGAAATCACTCGATCTCTGTTTTGAATTTTTAGTTGTCTAGTTCTATATCCAAAACTTCGAAAAACCATAACTTCCTCATATGAAGTCAGATTTGGACGTTCTTTTTACCGATATTGCCGCAGATCTTCGAATGGCCATAACTTCTTCGTTATATCTCGAATTTTAGGATTCTTTTTATTTCTGAAAACCTTGATACGATATCTACCACTTGGTTCATCCCAATTAAGACTTTAAAAAAGTTTAATTTTTACCTCAATTTTGCTGGTGTTACAAATGATGATAGATGAAAGATGATATAAATGAACATTGGTAGCTATGGACTTATTGCCTTATAGATAAACCTTGGCAACTATGGACTTTGGGCTGAATAGATAAACCCCAGAAACTATGGACTTAGTGCCTTGCAAATGAATTGGCAGCTATGGACTTAGTTCCTTACAAATGAACATTGGAAGCTATTGATTTAGTGCCCTATAAATGGATATTGGAAGCTTTGGACTTAGTGCCTAACAAATAACATCGGTAGCTATAGATTTAGTGCCTATTACATAAACCTTGGCAGTGATAGAATTCATGCTTATTCCTTAGGACAATCCTTTGGAATGAATGAGTTAATGATAGATGATTCTTAGGGTAGATCCTTAAAAAATAAAGAAGATAATAGGGATGGGAAATTGGGTTAATTATTTGCTGATGAAACATAATTACTTATTTATTGTGGGTTTAAAACCCTATGTACTCACCAGGTTTCCCAACCTACCTCACTTAGTTTATTTGTATTACAGGTGTCGATACGAAGCTACATTACACTCAGGGATTAAAGATGACATCCCAAAGTTTTAATATAAATAAAAAATTCATTTCTTCGGAAATGCTTTGATAATGTATTTATCATGTTTTCTAGGAACAAATTCTACAATATTATTCTTTAAAAATGAATACTCTGGTTTTTGAATAATCATAAATAATTTTTTTAAAATGACCGTGAATTTGGGAGTGTCACAATTAAGCTATAAAGGAGAAGCACTTCTAAGCACCATTTGTTGACATTAATTCAAAATACATAGGGAGAGGATGAAAAGAGAGATGCTACGGTTCTGGAGTTCTTCCAAGGGAAGATGAGTAGTCATTTTTCAAGCAACATACTTTCTTATATACTCACATACAAGTCAAAAAGGGTAAGCATTAATTTAATGTAAAGTATAGATTAGAAGCTAAGCAAGGGGAACAAAGGGTGGAGGCTGACAAGAAAACTCCCATACGTCTTGAAAGCTGCAGTATCATGGACAAAAAGAAGAGACAAAAGTTGTCTAGTTTATCTAACCAATTAAGCTAACTAACTCATTAAGTCAAAAGGTAACCAACGTGTCGAAACCATTTATACTTGACGTATTAATCATATTATATGATATATTAATTAGTTTTCCTCTCTTTAATTATTATTTTCCCAAAAACGATAATTATTCTCAAATTAAATACAAGAGTCGACTTTATTTATTTGTAATCATATAAATAATAAATAATCAAAATGTTCCAACTTGATAAAGGTGTGACCCTATAGGATCATATGTTATTAAAAATATCATTCAATAATGACTCTTGAGCACATAGATCCAACACTCTCCCACTTGCACAAGATTCATTATAGATTGACATAGACTGTAGCTAGCGTTTAGCAACGAGCTGCTACCCCTAGTAACACATAAAGGGTGCCATCTCATCAACAACCATTTCAAGGAGCGAAAAACTATAATTGTTACTAAAGGTTTGGTATCGGTTATTCCTTTGTCTCAGACATCATGTTGAACATGAGATATGGATTACGATCAGTTTCATGTGGTGCTCAAATTTTAGTAAGGCGTTAGATGTCTAACTCTTAATGATTAATAGGAACAAATCCTATCTGATGGGTTTTGGTCATAAGACATCTTATGTGCTCATACAAACCCTAATGCTTGGATCTAGGTTTCTCTATTGTATATGCTTTGAATCCAAGACTATAAACCCTAATTCTAGCATTCAAGTAATCATATTAATATGTAATTAGGTTTAAGATCATACCTTGATTGTTATGTAGCAATAACAATCCCAAATCTCCTTGTAATGACTTTGGAATGCTTAGAGTCACAAGTGTCACTCCTCTAATGGCTTACAAACACCATAAGCAAATGGAGAAGGTATAAAGAAAGAGGTGAGAGGTTAGAATTCGTATCTAGGACCTATTGGGAAGGGATACACGAATTCATGAGCCAAGGGGTGTTTATATAGGTGTAGAGATAGGGTTTCAGTCATTATCCTTATCTAGTTGCTTATCCACAAAGCAACCCATAAGATAATCCTTGAATCCTTATCATAGTCGAATTCTAAGGCCTTATCACCTTAAATTCGTCCAACCTAATAATAAGATAATCCTTACCTTATTTTGTAACTATCACATAATTACAAATCAGCCCTCTAGTTTAATTAATTACATTTGATCACAAAACTAATTCTTAATTAATTATTGACCAATATTAATTAAACAAATATGATTTCTCCTTTAATATATTATTCTTATAACATATTAATAAATCATTTTATCCTCTCTCTCTTTATTCATTTCTCCAATCAAGTTGCTTTGGTGAAGGCAACCCAAAAGGACCATGCACCATCGGGTCAAGTACATACCAAAATAGTTATGGAATTAGACACTAATCCAACAGTCTCCCACTTGGATAAGTCTAACAACTATTATGCGTATGACTTCAGATCCTGATCTACAATCGTAGCTTTCCAAAGCCGCTGTCAACTCTGATCATATCAGATACGCGTGCCCTTAGATAAGGGATCATATATTCCTCCATTCTAGATATCGTATGAGATATGATTTCTAATCATTCTCTTTGTACTATATCTTGATTTCCGATTTATGACGACAGACTAATTGAACAAATCAAATTAGCCCTAGCCCGGCCGAGCATTTACGTATGTCATCACTAAACCATCGAGGGGCCCAAAGATATCGCTTTTATCCTACCTTGGATAAAAGGAACGGATAAACTTTGATACAATGCTGGCTTGCACATACTAACCAAATCACCCACAACAATATGTTTTATAACACCAAGTTACTAGTGCGTTTACATATTATCAATGTGCAACCAATTAGCAAGATACAACTCACACATCTCGGTTTCAAGAATATAAGATGTTATCGTCTCACTAATCACTCGAGATAGTGATCCAAGTGAGCGTGGGTTTAATCCAATGCTCAAATCATATTCATAAGCACTCATGAACGTTGCAGCAAACATTTTCTTATGTCTAATACTCTTCTAGACAATCCACACACCAATTCACGACAGTCTTCATTCATATCTACTTCCAACATATGAACGACTGTGGCCCGTTTGAATAATTCGATTATTCTTAATAAACTCAATTATTTTGGAAGTCAAAACGTGCAAGGTGAAACATAAGAATAATACTAATCCCATATGGCCTCAACCCTTTAAGTATAAACAAAACACGTTTTATTTATCACCATATCGATTACTCATTATTTGTCGTTTCGGGTAATCAACTTCTTACTTGAATTATTACACTTGTCCCATGCTCCTAGCATGCACACAATGTTTACCTATGGTTCTTACTTTTGTGAAATAGACAAATTGAACACATTTCCAATCATTCTCATTTCATAACTCCAAATCCATTTTCTTAAGTGTAAGAATATCAAATTCTTGTTACTTATAGAATATACTAGATTCTAACACTTTATGCAACTATCCTTTTGTAATGTCACTGCTCCAAAGTCTCAAAGACTATTGCCAATGATATTACAAATTCCTCTATCGTAGATTGTTACAAGACAATTCCTTAGATATGATGTCTCTCACTCAAATGGTCCATCCAATATGGAAACACGCTTCCATATTTTCCTCATGACAACTCATTCTTAATAGAATCTTTTCTATTTGTAATGATGTCGATATGGTCCATCCAATATGGAAACATTTCCATATTTTCCAATACTATACTTTCAACTACTCACAAGCAACCAATCCTCGTCGAACTTTGGATTGTCCTTTGATAGTTGTTTAATTATTTTAGTTAAAACCAATTCTAGTCCCTTTTCCCTCTAAATGCGCTAGACATTTGGAAAATTTTAGAATGGTCAAACATTAAATCATTTGCAATCGATCCTATACCCGAAGCGTATGGGACACGACGCATAATGTTTTATTTGCTATGTTCTCAAAATTCGAATTGTGAAAAGGAATTCCGTAATCAGAATCGAAATTTTAAGAACACACTATGTACCTTCGACCAAATTTATTAACATTTCTCAACCTAAGCCTTTAGATTTGAAATGAAGCATAATATTCTCTCCCTTAATTATAGCAAAACAACTTTACAAACCTTACGACTTTGCAAGGTATAACTCTTGTTTTCTATCATTAATATTGCCAACTTGCAATACGTGCCTTAATAATCATACAATCATAACATTTATGCTCCCACTATCATGATGATTATTATAAAACATAACACTTATGCTCCCACTAGCTTTGACATGTATTCATAAACATCTTAACTTTCAGAAAGACAATACCTATTGAATTTCTTAAGTCCATGTTTCTAATACTTAGTGCTTTGATAATCTTTTATCAAGGCTTCTTGAACTTATACACCTTTGCCTTAGATAGTTCATATGTGTGTCTTAAACAATTAAGACTAATTGCCAAACCTCACAATTCAAATCAGGGAAAGGGATACCGTAACCATGATCGAATTCGAGAATGCAATTTTACAATCACTATCTTCTTAAAATCTTTCTTAGTGAAAGCATTTCCTCACAATCATTTTCATGAAGGAGGAAATCTTATGACACTTAGATTTAAATGGTGTATTTGTTCCTATCCATGTGAATTTGTTAAAACCAAAGTTTACGACAAATTCAAACTCATATGGACCGAGCCTTTTTTTAATCTTGCTTTCTTGCCTTATGGTAGCACAGCTGCCCAGCACGTCTTCCAAGTAGTTAAGCATCTCACCCTTTTCCTATCAATGTACCTTTCATTGATCAAGGTGCTTTGCCTTTTATGCGTTCAAAATGAGTACTCATAGGACTCACATGCATAATTAACTCAATTGGAACAGCACATAATCAAAATATCATCAACACGATAGGTTGTAAAACTCAACTCGTGTGCTAGTGATGATCGATAAGGTTTATTTGATTTGTTCTTGAAACTTTTCAAGACCATTAAGACTCCCACTGACTCCTTGACATATAAGATTCTCTTGTCAATAAACATTTGTTGACAACCAAATATTCAAGAGTTAGTGTAGCTTTTATCAAAACACTTCATAAATTGGTCCAAGTTGGTCTTTGTCTTATTCAAGACATCACAACTTTCCACATTTTATGAATGTTATAAACCTTTAATACTTTTCACTCATTGCCACAATCTTAACTTTAAGACTTGTTATTGGAACGAAGTATGATAGACTTCTTGATTTAACCATTTCTTCAATCCTTGATTCCTCTTCTTAAACATACAATTGTACTAAGACTTACTTAGAGGATCAATTGAGACATGGTTATTAATCATTAAGACCTATCATAAAGCATAAAAGGTACTCTCCCTTCTTCTTAGAATGGAGAAACTTTTATCTTTCTGCCTACTTGACTCTTCTTATTCGTTCTGCTATTGATTTAAACATTTTCAATCAATTCAGAATTACACTTAATCTTATAAGCATAATCATATTTACTAAACTTTTAGTAAATCATGACGAATATCTTTGTTACTCTTATGGTGAACTGGATCAACACACAAATTTATGTACTCGATCTCCTAGTCCTTCACTTGACACTTTGTCAATGAATTAGTCTAATTTCCAAATACGTAATTTCTCATTCATCGTGCATCCACGTTGCATGATTCCAAATTTCTGTCCAATTGAAACTTGGGCGATGAGAAACTCTCCTTATTTGGTAAATTCTTGACATTTCCATAAATAACATAACTAAGAATCATATCCATTCGTTGTAGAAATATGCAAACATCAATTTTCATAACAATTTCATTGCAAGGAAGTAAACAAATAAATAAGTTAAACAAAATTTCTTTTATTTATAAAAGCAGCGGAAAAACATTTGTCCTTACAATGCAAAATCTATTGAAAACTATGTAAAAGGAAAATTTCTAACAACTCTATCATAACTATCTAAGCTCAAAATCCAATCTTCAAGTCCATGCGATCGAGATCCATCACTTGTGATTAGATTCATCTTGCTCTCTTATCAAGCTTCCTTTCTTTTCACCGATCCTTCAAAACATTCAAATGCAATCTTATCACATCATCTATTAAGAATCAATGAATAGGAACTTAATGGAGTTAGATAGTGGATTCTTACCTAAAGCGTAGTCATACTTTTGACTCTCCCATCTCTTAGATCTCTTAGGTAAATAGGGCAACTTCGTCTCCAATGCCCCTTCTCTTGGCAATAAAAGTAAATTGATTCTTTTGGAACCACACATGGAACTACTTCAGACATCGCCTTTCAGTTATGATCAAAATTTTCGATCATTGCATGTCTTCCATTGCCATTGTCTATATCCATAGAGGTCTTGAAGGCAGATTCACCAATCAACTTTGCTTTTCTATTGCGCCAAACCATTGCTGATTCAGTAGCAATAAGCATATAGGTGAGATCTATAAGGGTCACATCGCGGTTCATCATATAGTACTCTCTTACGAACTCACTATATGAGTTAGGAAGTAACTGAAGAACCCAATCAACAACCATCGCTTCACCGACAACGGATCCCATCATTCTTAATCTATCAATGTGTGACTTCATCCCTAAGACGTGTGCACACACCGACTTGCCCTCTTTATGTTTACTTGCCAAAAGGGCTTGAGTGATATTGAACCTTTCAATTTTACAATCTTGTGGGTTAGGGAGAATAATTTGAGGAGGAGGAGGAAGTGAAGCATGATTTCTTGTTCCTCGATCGAATCGTGGAATATCATCTTCATGTGGAATGCTTGTTCCACGGGATTTGGGAAGACCATAGTTGTCAAACTTTTACATCTACAAAACGGGAGAAAACAAATTCAAGTTAGTTGATCGATTAAGTCCTTAGTAAATCACCCAAATGAGATACTAAGGCTAGAACCCAACACAATACGCTACAACCTAGAAAAGGGATTCCGTAATCTAGTTGCAGAATATTTGAAGGTAAGTGAATGACGATTCACTAATTTCCACCATGAAAAACGAAAAAGAAATTTAAGTTTTAAATCTATGAAAACTCCTAGATGCTTTGAGATTCATTGAACTTTCAATGGCATGTTTAAATCTCGATATGCCCCTCTTGTTTGTGACTGGGATGCCGAGGATCACAAAGCGGGTGTGAATAACCATGCAAACTTACATGGTGCCCTCACATGTTACAGTCACCTATTCGATGTGCCAGTAAACCACACACGCTCCATCGAACTATGACAACCATTGAGTCACCCTTTGCTACCTTTGCTTAGAACCATTTAGTGTGCCGGTAAACTACACACGCTCCACTAACGTCTTCGCAAGGGCACAAAGTGTAATTTCATGGAATTGCATCAATTCACTTTTGCCTAAGTAACTAAGATTGGGAATTTGAAAAACATTTAGTTACTTTGTATTTCATTATACTTATAATGGAAGGTTTCGTCCTATCCTACCCGTTTGGCTAACGACCCTCCACTAGTCAAGAGTGCGGTCGGTAAGAGTGGATACCCATTCAATCGCCATTTTATAGACAATTTCCTTAAACACCCCTTATAGACCAGCTTCGTGAATGAGGCCTACTAACGGTAAGACTGACTTTTACTCATAAATATATATAATATTAGACTTTTAATGTTATATATAGTACAGGGTGTATTTTATACTTTTAAAATACTATATGGTTAACTTTAACAATTACACTTTTAATTCAATTAAAAGGTTAACCTAAACCTTTATGGATTTATTAAATCTCTTTTAATTATACTCCTTAATTAATTAATAAAACCATAAGGGTGTGATTTGAACTTTTAATCAACTTTTAAATTCCAAAACTTGAGGGCAAGTTTTGAAACCTTTTTCAAAACATTAGGGTTTTAACTATTTAAATTTCAAAACTTCAAAACTTTTGGGTTCAAATTTAAACTATAAAACTTAAAGGGGAAAATATGAAACCTTTCATAACAACAAGTATCAAATAACAAATAATTTTAAATTAACATTTAATCACATAATTATCCATATTTGATTTATTTAATGATTTCTTGCAAAACAATTTATCAATTTACTCAAAATAATTAATCAATTATCTTATAAGGAAACAATTATCTTGTTAATTGATAATTATCTTTAATTAGATCAAGAATATAGTCATATATATATATATATATATATATATATATATATATATATATATATATATCATAAAATCGGATTTATATTGATCTAACATGATAAGGTAACTATCCAAATGCAACAACAGCAAGAAATCCCGAGATAAGCATTATCTGACGCTCGAACTCGCCGAGTACCACACTGTACTCGCCGAGTTGAGGTCTACTCGCCGAGTACACTGTGGTACTCGCCGAGTTCCTCAGCCATAAAGCCTAAAAAATGATTTTCCAGTTATACAATGCATCAATACAATTGAAACCAAGCTAGGCTCTGATACCACTGATGGGTTTTGGTCATAAGACATCCTATGTGCTCATACAAACCCTAATGCTTGGATCTAGGTTTCTCTATTGTACATGCTTTGAATCCAAGACTATAAACCCTAATTCTAGTATTCAAGTAATCATATTAATATGTAATTAGGTTTAAGATGATACCTTGATTGTTATGTAGCAATAACAATCCCAAATCTCCTTGTAATGACTTTGGAATGCTTAGAGTCACAAATGTCACTCCTCTAATGGCTTACAAACACCATAAGCAAATGGAGAAGGTATAAAGAAAGAGGTGAGAGGTTAGAATTCGTATCTAGGACCTGTTGGGAAGGGATACACGAATTCATGAGCCAAGGGGTGTTTATATAGGTGTAGAGATAGGGTTTTAGTCATTATCCTTATCTAGTTGCTTATCCACAAAGCAACCCATAAGATAATCCTTGAATCCTTATCATAGTCGAATTCTAAGGCCTTATCACCTTAAATTCGTCCAACCTAATAATAAGATAATCCTTACCTTATTTTGTAACTATCACATAATTACAAATCAGCCCCTCTAGTTTAATTAATTACATTTGATCACAAAACTAATTCTTAATTAATTATTGACCAATATGAATTAAACAAATATGATTTCTCCTTTAATATATTATTCTTATAACATATTAATAAATCATATTATCCTCTCTCTCTTTATTCATTTCTCCAATCAAGTTGCTTTGGTGAAGGCAACCCAAAAGGACCATGCACCATCGGGTCAAGTACATACCAAAATAGTTATGGACTTAGACACTAATCCAACACTATCTTGACTACATATACCCATCATCTAGTTTAAGTAATACCCAATGTTGGCCCTTATAGTTGCCTTTTACGGAGCATCATTAAATCATGTCAAGGCACATCAATTACGAAACTCAAGTCCCAAATTTGTATCTCAAGTCGATCAATACAAAGATAATACATTGATCAAAGCATCACTTATAACTACGATCCATAATGTGATTTTGATGCGAGTTAAGTCCAATACTTGTTCTCCAATCAAGTACCTATGAAGTTGGTTGCAACTCATGCTATTTTCATCTCCATGAAAATTAACCAATCCATTCATATTAGTATTACCTCATAGATGCTCCAACAACTATGAATGGTTATGGATATTTAGACTAACCAAGTTATACGAGGATTAAACATGATAATATAGAACAAAACAACTATTTAATGAAAATACTATATCCAATACACCAACTCTTTACAATATATGTTGCTTGTACTATTCTAATATCCAATTACTAAATTTCGATCATTTCCAGTCACTTAGAGCAACAAGGTCCTATAGAAGCAACTTGACTTTCATGCTAAGATAACAAAGGAATGTAGTTGAGTGCGTGTGTGTGTGTATATATATATATATAATTCGTATATAGAGAAAACTATTCATTGTTTTAAATGCTTAAATATGACTCAGATACCAATATTTGGGTAATCAGATTTCTCATAGTCATAATGAACTAGACATTTTAAGAATGTTTATATGTGGTTCCCTTAACAAAAATGTAGTCCAACTCCAGTGTGTAAATCTATTTAAAATATATATGGAACTACTATCCATGTAACTTTCTCTTTATTCATAATGAGAACATGCCTGATTTGTCATTGAGAGTTATCTCAATATATTTGGAAATTTTCATATACATGACAATTCACACATAACTTTCTTTCAAATAACAATAGATTAGGAATATTTCTTTAGTTCTTTTATGTACATTAGAATGTTCCTGTTAGTCATACCTTGACTTATTCTTGGATTATATTGGTATTTATTCATCATGCTTCATGCATATGGATTATTTGGCTTTCATGCATAACAATGACATATATGATTAATACAATGACATCAACATATGGGATAGGATCATATGATATAGTTCACACATTGTATTAGGATTTTGAGGGATGTTTAAAATCATGTCAGGTGATATTGACAAGATAAAATCTCTTAGAGTCTTATATATTAAGCTCTTTAAGATCTTTGGCAATTGTTAAATGTGACTCGAGCATTTAGAGCATTCACATGGAGCATTTGAGTTTAATGGAGCACTTGGAACAAAATGGAGCACTTGGGGTTATAGAGCATGTGACAAAGGACCAAATCATCAGAGAAAGGAATGTATCTCTTGACAAAGGAACAAATAAAGTGACAAAGGAATTGATCTTCTAAAATGGGGTATCAACCAATTGGAAGTAGCATGGAGCATCCTAGTGCATGGATACGCAATCTATGATTGAATCGATATTCTAGAAGCACCATTATGGATGAATAAGCACCATCCATAATGTTGATACGCCACTCGTTGTCTAGATATGCCATTATGGAAGACGAAGCACCATTTTGAAGGTAAAAGCGTCACTATGGTTCTAGAAGCGCCATTCTATAGGTAAAACTGCCATTAAGGACGAAGAAGCGCCACTTTGAAGGAAGAAGTGCCACTATGGTTCGAGTAGCACCACTCATAAGGAGGAAGTTCTATCCCTTGAGAAGTAGTGTCATTCCTTGCACAAGAAGTTCCATTCTCATGTTTATGTGCCATCTTGTTACAAGGATGTGCCACTTATATTCCTTGATGAGTTGTATGCTATGAAGTCATCTACATTGTTCAAGATTGTCCAAGGATTCCATGAACTTAAAGATGCTCAAGGAATACACCTTGATGCATCAACATGATGGATGAAGCAAAACCTACGCGTTATGATGGGCCACTATGGCTCATGATGTTCCATCATGTGCATTACTGATGCTCATGGATTGTATGGTATGAATGGATGTTCCAGAAGATGTTGCATTGCGGACTGTGATTGATTCACACCATTCATGGGCCTATGGTCCAATGGGCTTGGCATATTATGGTTTTATGTCTTGTCCCTCAATTATAAATAAGGATGCAAGCTAAGTCATTTGGTAGATGTTGAATTATAGATTCATAGGTGAATCTCTGTGAAACTGTACTTCTAACCCCTGTTTGAGAACTTTGAAATAAAAAATATTCCCTTCCTGCCCGTAGATATAGGTTACGTTGATTGGACCACATATATAATGTGTATTTGTGTGATTTTGGGTTTACTAGTTATCTGCTTTACTTCCTAATAAGTGGTATCAAAGCTTGGCAAGTAGCATCAGATTTGTTTTGAGTCTTGACAAGTATCGTCTGATTTGTTAACAAGTGGTATCATAGTTGTGGTTTGTGTTCTTGTGATTGAATATATCTACTCAAAAGTTTGATATGGAGAATTTAAATGTTTCAAATGACTTCACTTTGTGGAAGGTGAATATGAGGGCTATTTTGGTTCAAGACGGATGTGCAACATCATTAGAAAGAGAGGGAAAATTACCAATGGATATGGCGGCTGAAACGAGTGTGGATATTTTGGAAATAGCACATAGCACTATTCTGTTAAGTTTGAGAGACAAAGTATTAAGAGAGGTTGTGAATCAAACAAGTGCAACTGGGCTTTGGGAGAAATTGTGTGACAAGTATCAAAACAATTCTCTGACGAACAATCTGTATCAGAAGAAATGTTTGTATACTCTTAGGATTGTAGAAAGTACCCAAGTGAAGGATTATCTGGATAACTTTAATAGGATCATCTTGGATCTACAAGGTGTGAATGTAAATATTAAAGATGAAGATCAAGCACCAATCCACTTTTGTTCATTGTCGAATTATTCTGAGAATTTTGTTGATACCATGTTGTATGGAAGGGCAATGATCCATGTGAATGATGTGAAGGATTATATAATGTCCAAGGTACTAAAAAGAAAAGTTTCATTTAGAGAAGAAGTTTACAGTTTTAGTTCGTTCGTAGGCAGAGGAAGACCATCAGATAGAGGTGGATGTTAGAACCTGAAAGTGAACCTATAGCAATTTCTCTCTCTTGGGTGTTCCGAAGTTGGCTTTGTTCCAAAGTGAAGATGGTTCGGAATATTTTTCTAGTTTGAAGAGAAGATTGGTGTCCAAAATCAGTTTGAGGTGCGAAGTGAGGGTCAGTCCTAAATGAAGATCACTTCCGAATGTGTTTATCCATCTTTATTATTTACTTTATCATTTAGCTTGATGTAACGTGTCATAGGACTTAGTCTCTTTTGTTGTTAAGATAATCAGAATGTCAGGAGCAACTCTATTATCCGGTCCTATGTATGTTTATGGGTCAGTACTATGTATCCTATTCTCCTTTTTAAGGAGTTTTCAATGACAACATTAAGTGATGGATTGTTCTTCCAAAAAGAGTATTATTTGAATTTACTTCACGTTCTCTTCTCTATCAAATCACTTATATCTAATATTCTTCTTGTTCATTTATTTTCTATACTTTGATCATCCATTACTAACTTCATTTCAAACTTGAACACTTTTTTGAATTTATTTATTCAGTTCGACTGGTCTATCCAGACTTGACTCGAACATTAAGTTAGTAGCATACATTGATCTTAAGCATCAACTCAAGGCTTAAGGTTTCAAACCTTGTCCCTGCGCAATCAGATTCATTGACCTCACAATTGGTATCAGATCTTGTTTGGTTGTCCTTTGAATCTATACGATCATATTATAGTTGGTTCGAAATTACCATGGTATTTCAACCATTTATGTGATCTGGATAAAAGTTCTTCTATATACCAGTTTTGCTTGAAGATATCTTAACTTCAATGCCTACTTCTAATACTCAATAAATGTATTCAATGCAAATAGAAAATAGTGTGGGCTACCCTACTCACGCCCTACTGCTAGTTATTGAAGAATATGATGATTGGAAAGTCAAAATGGAAAGATTTTTGCTAGGAAAGGGAAAGGTGAAGCTATCTGGAGATCCATCAAAAAAGGTCCTCATGTTCCAGCTAGAACAACTATTAGAGATGTTGCTGCTCAACTTATGGATCAAGATGAACAACGTCCAGTTCCTCTCACTGTTGATGATAGCGAAAAGCTACATGCTGATCAAGTGGCATTTTTTGAAATGGTGTTTGGTGTCCCACCATCTCTTTTTTAGCACATTAAGCTGTGTAAATCAGCAAAAGAGATTTGGGATACTCTTCAAGATCTGTTTGAAGGTTCAGACAATATGAAAGATAAGCGTCTGACCTCAGTTGTCAACTAATTCGACACTTTCTCAACAACTCCTGGTGAATCAGTAGCTTCAGCTTCCAACCGGTATCGAATCATGGTCAACAACATGACTGCTCATAGGATTATCCAAGCTCCCTTAGAATACAACCTCAAGTTCGTAAATAGTCTTGGTAAAGGTTGGGGAAATTTGAAATATCGTCTTCAGAGCAACTATTTGATGAACTTCAAGGTCATGAATCCAACATTGCTTATACCTTAATAGAATTTTCGGAGGTCCACTTACTCTTGTAAGCTCTTTTGAATCTCCTATTCCGAACCCATCCACTTTAGAACCATTCAAATCAATTGCTCCATTATCAACACCTGTTTTACCTACTTCTAACTACCTTGTTGATGGTAATCTTGATTTCGAAGCTATGAACCCTAAATTCCATTTTCTACAAGATTTTTCCATCATGTCTATGAAATACAAACATACTTTAAATCCCTTTCACAAACTGTACCATAATCATTTTCATGCTCCTCACCAAAATAATCAACAACCCTTTTCCACCCCGAAATCTCAACCTACTCCGGAAAATACACCAACTTACAAACCAAACATCTATAAAACAAATTCCATTCCTGAACCAGAACAGGCTCCGAAATTAAACAAACCAAAAATCATGTGTCATAAATGTGGTCATGCAAATCACTTGGCAAAAGACTGTCTAGTTAAAGTCCCACAAAAACCCAAAATCAAGGATTCAACTTACTATGCACGTAGAGCTTAAGAGGTAGCAGAAAGTGAGAAGGCTTTTGTTAGAACTATATAAAGAGATGTGGAAGGGTATTGGTCCTTCGGGGATGACGACGATATGTTTACTGCTACATAGAAACAAATGATCCACCAGGACGAAGCATCATTCAGCAGGTAAATTCCATGATTACTGACAACAATTTTGATTTATCTCTTTGTGAATCTTATCTAATCTAGATCCAAACAGACAGGAGCACCATATATAGAGCTTATGAATCTTCCATAGAAGCCAGAGAGAAGAAGGATAGTGAATTGATTCGTCTTAGGTTACATTTAGAGGATAATAAGTTAAAATAGAGTCTTTAGAACGTGAGCTTGTAATGTCAAAAGATGAATGTATCATTCTTAAAGACAAATGTGAAATAACTTATTCCGAAAGAAATGTTTTAATTTCCGATAATAAACGTCTCAATACCAAAATAGATGCTTTGCATAATTCCATTAACATGCTTGAAGCAAATCAACAGATGACTCATAACTTTCGTCATCCTTGGTCAAAATCTCATAGTCTCGAGAGCGAGTTTCTGAAACCTATAGCTAATCCCTTGAACGAGTTGCAAAATCTGACATTTATGGGAAATGTTCTGAATCATCAACATTCGGATACCCTTATTTCTCCCTTGTCACCCCTTCATGAGACTATTGAAAAATTTGAATCTTTGATTCCTGAGTTTCAACCAATTGTTGTCAAGTGTTCTGATTCGATGCCTCTACCGCCTCTGACAAACCTAGACCTGAATCAGACCACGAAATTCCACTATAGTGTTTCAAATCATATAGATCATGTTCGAAACCATAGACCTCCAAACATCTGTGTTGTTGAGGAAATAGTTCCTGTGACAACTAAAACTTTTACTTCTTAGTTTGCATGGGCATCATTGAAACTTCAAGCAATGTCTACTCTCATTCTTGTGAATCAAATTCTTTAGTGACCTCTAAAACAACCTTGGTACCCATCAAGCCCAAGTCTAGCAATCCTTCCAAAGGTCAAACATCCAAGTCAACATCTGACCAAAGAAAGAAACCCTTGTTGAACAGAAAAGATGTTGTTCATCCTAAACAGGAAGCTAAAAATTCTCTCAAGAAAGAAGTTAAATCAAGACAAAATCCTAGGTTCCTTGAGAACTCCATAATGAATACACATAGGAGTAGTAGCAAATCTTCCTCTCAGAATCATAACACATCCCCTCAAGCTGGATTGTAGATCTTAATCATGCCCAACTTGTTACAAATAGCTGAGATCCGAGAACCAGGTAAAGCTTTTGTAAATACATCAGCTAGTTTACTTCATGTTCGAACATCGGGAGTAGAGATGGTTCCGTCTTCTAGATTTTCATGTGTGAAATGGTAGTCTCCTTCGATATTTTATTCCTTTCTGAAAGAAGGGATTGTTTTCAATATGGATAGCCGCCTCATTATCACTATACAAGTTCATTGGTTTCGATTGTGAAAAACCAAGTTCATTCAGCAAATTTCGTACCCATATCATACTACATGTAGTAGGAGACATAGCTCGGTATTCATATTCAGCACTTAACCATGAAACGAAATTTTGTTTCTTAAGTTTCCATGAAACTAGATTCTCTCTAACAAACACATAACAACCTGTAGTAGACTACCTAGTTGTTGGATACCCATTTTAATTGGCATCAGTGAACCCTTCGATGACATGATAAACATGATTTTCATATAAGATGCCATGACTAGGAGCACCCTTTAGTTACTTCAGAATATGACTAACTGCATCCCAATGAGTGGTTTGTGGAGATGACATAAACTCGCTTACAACACTCACCATAAAATCAATGCTTGACGTGTAATCTTCAGGTGGTTTAATTTTCCTACAATTCTTTTGTATTTCTTGAGGCTATCAAGTGGTTCTCCTTCAATTACTTTCAATTTCATATTTGGAACCATTGGAGACTCATAAGGTTTTGTTTCAATCATCCCGTACTTATTTAAGATATCCAATCAATATTTCCGTTGAGACAAACATATCCCTTTTCGAGTACGAGAGACTTCAGCTCATAAAAACATATTTTAATGAATCTAGGTCTTTGTTTGAAACATAGATGCAAGGAAATATTTCAGCTTCTTGATCTCAATTCCATCACTCACGGTGATCACAATGTAATCAAGATATTAACAATAACATAATGCATTTGGAAGACGACGAAGCAAAGAGAACAAAATTATCTTAAGAGCTTCTTTGTAAGCCAAACTGTGTCACCTCCACACTAAACCTCTAGATCAGGCCTGGGGGAATGTTTTAAACCATATAGTGATTTATGTAATTTACAAACTTTACCATATTCCCCCTAAGAAACAAACTCATGTGGTTGCTCCATATAAACTTCTTCATGTAAATCGCTATGAAAGACGGTTTTCTTTACATCCAATTGATGGAGGGCCCAATCCTAAGTAGTAGCTAATGAATTGAACAACCAGATGGAAGATACCCTAGCTATAGGATAAAATGTCATGGAGTAGTCTACCCCATACGTCTGAATATATCCTTTAGCAACCAATCATACCTTTAGACGAAGTACAAATCCGTCTGGCTTAACTTTCATGGTAAATACCCATTTGCAGCCTATTGCCTTTTCACACGCATGCAAGTTTAGCAAATCCCATATATGATTATGATCTAGAGCATTGATCTCATTAATCATAGCATCCCGCCATCCAGAATGGTTCAAAGCTTCACCAACCATTTTAGGAATAAGTATATTATCAAGTGTAGAGATCATTGCACGTAAAGTTGAAGATAGTTTACCATAAGAAACAAAAGAGGATATTTGGTAAGTACATGAATGCTTCCCTTTCCTTAAGGAAATAGGGACATCAAGGTCAATATCCTACATATCGGAAGATGGTGGATCACTCATATCAGGAGGATTATCAATACTTATACCTATAAGTGAAGATGGTATAATAGCGGGAGCTGATGTATGTTATCATTGCCTACTATACACATGAATTATTGGCAGTCTTGGAGGCTCTGATGGCTACTCAGAGTTGGATAGCATGGGAGACTCTACGGTCGAGTCAGAAACAGGTATAGTGTACACCAACAAATCATCATTGTCTACTTGAGCATGATTGTTAGTCACCATAAAAAGGGTACATTTTCTAGAAAACAGGCAATATAGACTGCATCAACCCAAAATCTTTTTGGAATGGTCATTTGAAATAATAGTGCACGAGCTACTTCAAGAAGGTGAGTATTTTTTCATTTAGCAACACCATTTTGGTAAGGTGTATTAACACAAGAAGATTCATAGAGAATACCTTGTTGAAGCATGCACGAACGAAGTATTTTAGAGGTATATTCTTTTGCATTATCACTACGCAAAGTTTTCATAGAGACACTAAATTGTGTTTTAATCTTAGCAACAAATGAAGAAAAATGGGTGAATACATCGGAGAAAATTTTCATCAAATACAACCAAGTAAAAAAAGAATAATCATCCACAAAATCCACAAAATACTTGAACCCGATTTTAGAAGTAATAGGACAGGGACTCTATACATCAGAGTGAACCAATTCAAATGCGGATGCAACCTGTTTATTATCCCTAGGGCTCAAGTGAACATGCTGATGTTTAGCAAATTGACAGGACTCACAATTTAAGGATGATAAATAACTAAATTGGGGATATAATTTCTTCAAAATATAAAGAGATTGGTGATGTAAATGGAAATGTAATTCAAATGGAGATAGTGACATCAATCTTACTCGGGATTTCGGGACCTTAGGTTCAAAGACATAAAGTCCATCGGAGTCTCATCCTCGACTAATTATTTGATTTGTAGAAAGATCTTGAAAACCACAATAATTAGGGAAAAACGTGACACTACAATTTAAGCCACAAGTAATTCTACTGACTGATAGAAAATTAAACGATAAGTTAGGGTGGATCAACACAGAAGATAATGAAATAGATGAGGCAAGATTAACTGTTCTAGATCCTAGTACTTGAGGGATAGAACCTTCAGTAATGGTAGCATGGGATGTTGATGTATGAGTTTGGAAATAGGACATAACATGATGATTACCTGTCATGTGATTTGAAGCATCTGAATCGATGACCCATTTGGTGGTACAAGATACCAAACACTTAGTAGAGTTTCATGTCTTAGCAAAACGGCCACCGATGAAGGTAAATTTCCATATCCAGAAAAAGAAACATTCTATTTCATAGGTATAGTAAAAATAACACAATCAAAACCAGAAGCAGGAATTTCAAGCATAATATAAGAACCAGAACCAGAAACAGGAATTTCTTGACAATTCGTAATCATTTTATAATCTCTCCTAGGATTAGGTTAGAATTCCACACGGTGTCGGTTGCAAAAATCAGAAACAGAACACTCATAGGGTGCCTTAATAAGAAGTGTGCCCTCTTTAGAAAAGTCATAAGTGAAACGATACCGAAATCTCAATGAACCATAATAGGGAATACTAACGATGAATAGTACTGTGAATAGTAATGATGAACAACAACATGAAAAGTGCAGTGAATAGTAGGTCCGTAGCAGCCGACCTATGCTTAACACAAAAAACCCTCAAACCCTAAACGTCGCTCCGATACCATGTAAACTTTACAAGAAACCGGTACAAGACTAGAAATAGATGCAAGATCCCTATATAAAGGAAACCCTAGGGGCCGATGGGCTAAGTAGGCCAAAACCAACATATTTACATTCTAATATTTAAATTCTAACATGATTTAAGGAAAATATGTACATCTAGTTCTACTGATGCTTAGATCTTGGACTATGGAGCATCATATCATATTACATGCAATCATGACTAGTTCGACTCATTCCAAGAGTAGAATGACACAGTCAACATGCGCGATGACTGGGTGAGAAGCATCAAGAGCAGTGGTACAGTGTAGATCAAGATGCACGACGGTATAGTTAGGAAACTAAATTGTTGGTTTATCTTGGAGCATTGAAATAATCTAATTTCTCTTGTCCTTTTGGCTAAGGATGGATTGAAGTATTATAGATAGAGTTACTGGGTAAGAGTCTCCATTGGTGCTCTTGTTGTTATGAAGGAGAAGATGAATCATGGGATTTATGTCTTGGAAGGCAAGACGGTTGGGCGAACGGTGACTGTAACCCAATATTTTGATCAATATGATGATGATAGAAAGTTATGGCATCATAATTTGGGCCATGTAAGGAACAAGGGGTTGTTTGGTTGAGATGAAACTGGAAATGCTAAACCTGGTGAATCTTGTGTCCATAAGATATAACATAGGCTGAATTTTAGTTTGGTACAACACTCAAGAAATGAAATCATCAAGTGTGTTCACTCAAATCTATGGGTTCCTTTTAATGTGAAGTCTCATGGTGGATGTCAATACATTGTCACTTTTTTTGATGATTACTCTAGGAAGACCTGGGCGTACTTTCTGAAGATAAAGGACGAAGATGAAGTGTTTGGGAGGTTCAAGGAGTCGATTATAATGGTTGAGAAATAGCTCGGGAACCATGTGAAGTCACTCATAATAGAAAATAGGTTGGAGTTCTACAAGGCTTCGTTTGGCAACTTCTACAAAACAGAATGCATTGTACAGCTAACACCACAATAAAGCGAAGTGGCAGAATAAATGAACCAAACACCGGTGGAGCATGTAACAACCTGTTATTTCAAGGCAATAAAAGTCTAGAGTACAACCATGTGCAAGTGAATTCACATCATAACATTTATACAATAAGAACCTGGAATGTCGTAAGAGAATGTTTATATAAGTTATTATATGAACATACTTTGAAAACCATACCTATATAAGTTATACATACTTACATTTTAAAAACCATGCTTATATGGGTTATATATATATATATATATATATATATATATATATATATATATATATATATATATATATATATATATATATATATAAGTATATGTGTGAAAAACATATTAGATTTAATTGTTATAATTCAATGCAACTCAAAGAATTAAATCAAATACATGGTATATACCCCACCAAGTAGGTTTTCGGTTTGAGTATATTAGACAACATGGAATTTTTGAAAACTCTTTTGTGTTTTCTCCTGAGTCCGAAAACCATTCCATGAAGTAACATAGAATCCAAAAACACCCCCCTTACTAGAAGAGCTTGACCGTAAACCCTTTACTCTTTGACCTTAAATTCAAAAACTCCTTTCTCTTTGACTTTAAGAAGAAAAACTCACTGTCTAGAAAATGTTATGTCTGAAAACCCATCTTTAATTACATAGTTTCATCCGAAAACTCCCTAAATATCTTGATGTATTATCTTCATTTAACTTCCCAAGGAGATAATTCGAGTAACCAACGTAAACATCAACTCGACCTCTTATCTCTTCCTTCGTATATAAGTCACAACTTAGGTTCAATTCTTCATTTTACAATCCAGTAAACAAAAACGTATTCATTTCCCTCTCAAATAAGCAATCATATTCCATCCTTTCTCAAGAAGCAAAGATTAAACCTCCATGGAACATATTTGGTGCTCCATCCTTAGGATACTATTGTAAGTTATTTTCATATTATTAGTGTTTTATGAAACACTATCTAATTTGACCATATTATTTATGCACTATTATGTGTTTAAACATTAGGATACAACTATTTTTACATGTTCTAAACTTGAAGTTCACCATTTCTATCCCGTTAATTAAACCGCTATTACATTCTAGGTGAGTTCTTACCGCTACATTTTCATAAATTTTCTATGGTTTAAGGGGAAGAATACAAGTAAAACACAAGAGACTTGTGTTAACATAAAAATTATGGTTTATATTTTATTTCCTTTAAATATCTTTTACTTAAGAATATCAAACATGAGACATAATGTTATTACCAAATTACAAAGGGTTATATGCAAAACATGTTAAAATGAAACGGTTATCTATCTTTAACAAAACAATACCTTTTAAACTATAATAGGTATATGATGAGTTGAAAACTATTTTAAGATCGTTTAGATTCTTAACAAGTAAATCAGAAAGAGAATAAAAGCATAAACACACAATGAATCAAACAAGTGTTTAATGATTAAACTGCAACACCTCAGAAAAGCTCGACTAAGAACTTCTACTGTAGAGGTGTGCTAGGGTTACAACACTATGAAATAAAAAATAATTGAGAAGTGTATTAATAACGATGCATGCCTACACCATAAATACTCACCCTAATAACAAAACACGGTTGGACAGGCCCAAACTGTGACAATATTGGACTAAGATAATAAGCCCAATGACGCAACTCCTAGACTCAACAATCTCCTCATTTGCCTCAATTAAGGAGAGAGATCATTTTGGTTGAGGGAGGGTGGATTTCTTCACAGTCTTGAATAGCTTCGGTATGATGGTGAGAAGAGTTTGACGGAATTCAATATACCACCGAAGCATATCCGAAAAATCTTCTTATCAGCTTCACTGTTTTGGTTACACCTGTAAATGATGTTAAGAATGTGTTCCTGACAAGTAATGGATAACATGTGTTTATCATCAAGAGCGAACAGGCACTTCTACCTTTCGACGCTGGTGAACATGACCGTGTGATACTTCGGGTCGATCTTATCTATCTGCATTTTGAAGACGTTGCTTACCTTCCCAATTGGTTTGATTGTAGGCTTCTTCCTTAAGCAAAAGGCGATCTCTTGATCCATCTTGGCAACTTCAAGAATGTAGAACACCAAAATTCTCTTGATGTAATGTTCAGGAGGATCCAGTCATGTCGGTTTAAGTTTGGTAAATCAGCGAGAGAGATCATATGAACCGAGCTGTCAGAGCCTTGGGTCACCTTGAATTCACATTTATAAAATTCCTTGCTGAAGTTGGTTTCAATACCTTGACCGATGTGATCTTTTGTGCACTCCGGGTCAAGTATTGTGGTTGAGAGAATGTGAGATAGTAGTCAATTAGTTCTCGATCAACCTTCAGGTCAGGAGAGGGGATAGAAATGTTTGGCTCAAAGCAATGAAATACGAATGCCTTTTGGGTGATCGACATGTCAAACTAAGAGCCTTTGGAATTCTCACGATTAAACGAGATGACCGGTTCGAGCCAATGAGTGCCAGGAGAGTCGATTGCTTCTTTTCGTTTTATTTCCCTCTTTTCTTCTTCTTTTGCGATGCGAAGCTTTTCATCATGCTCTCGGTCAATTTTCTTTCTTTTAAGAGTATCTACTTCAGATTCTTCTTCATCGCTATCGCCGATAGTCTTTTTGTCTTTGTCCTTCACACTAGAAACAAAAGCTTCATTACCCTTCGGTTCAGTGGTGACTTTCGGTTGTGGAGTAGGGTTGCTTGTTGGAGGTTTTTGTGGTTGACCCTGAACTGCTTCTCCCCCTTGTTTCGGAGGGACAACAGTCTCTGGAACACCTTCAATACGGCTCAACATGTCAAGATCTGGTCGTAGCTTCGCATCCAAATTCCTTCGAATGGTGAGAGTGAGGACCGAGTCATGTGTTGGGTTTTGAGCAATCTAAAACTTCCTAAGTGTACATGCAACCCTAATAAACCTTGGATCTATGTTTGTCTAAATACATGCAAAATAATAATTCTTCCAAGGTTCATAACCTATCTAACATGCCATGGGGTACTTTTAAACATAAAAGAGTTAGAAGAGATTACATACCTTTTTGATGGGATTGATTCTTTGGAGTTTGAGGGCCAAGCACCAAGAATGTGAATGCCTCAAATGGAATCACAAATCACCACAAACACTTGGAAAATTTTGAGAGAGTATACACACTCTTGGATTTTCAGCCACACACAAGCACACACACTAGTTCACTAGTTCCATTTCATGCTCCATAAGCATGCTTATATAGTGTGCATGGTTAGGATGAAACCCTAATAACCCATGTCTTTTCCTTTCCAAGGATCCATGGGTTGAAAGCTCCATGGATCATCCATGGACTTCCATATAAGCCTAGCCCATTAACAAATTAGTATTAGCCCACACTATATAAAACCAATAGCCCATAATCTAATTAGTCTTCCTTTTATTCTCTAAATTAATTCATAATTAATTTAAGACTAAAACTAATTAAATAACATAACTTCATATTAATATATTATAATTTATAATATATTAATAAACATATGTGTATAACTCTCATAAAATTATCCATAAACAGTTCGGATGAAATGCAACCCAAATGGACCATGTCGGGTCGGGTCAAGTATATACCAAATAAGTTATGGACTTAGACACCTTATCCAACAGACTCCCACTTGGATAAGTCTAATAAATGTATTTGCCTATATAACTTCAGGAACCAACCAGCAATCGTAGCTCTCGAAAACTCCGCTGAACTATGAAGCGCCATTTTAAGACATGGAACTATGTCTTGCTTATTGTCTGGCAGTTGTTACTCGATTTCCGATTTGTTTGACAAAGAACTTAACGGAACACATCAATTTAGTTCTGACCGGGCCCGGTACATGGGTCAACACAAAATCATCGAGGGGCCCAGATATCGCTTCTATTTCTAGAAGGAACAGATAAACTTCGACTCATATGTTTGTTCTACTAGTTGTTGAATTGTACACAAAGGCACATTTTATAACATCAAGTTACTGATGTGTTTACGTGCAATCAATGCACAACCAACTCATAGGTAACAACTCATATCTCTAGGTTTTAAGACTTATATGATATTATCGTCTCACGATCACTTGAGATAAATTCCATCAAGTGATACAAGTGAGCGTGGGTTTAATCCAATACTCATAACTTATGAGTACTCATGAATGTTGCAGCAACCATTGCCATGTCTAAACACCTTTATCCATCTACAAACCCAATTCATGACAATCTTTATTCATACCTACTTCCGACGTATGATCGATTGTGGAGGTTTGAATAAATTAATTATTCTGGAAGTCAAAACATGCAAAACTGAAACAATAGTAAATAATTGACAATGACAGTAACACTTTACTCATAAATAAATCACAAATTTTATTCATCATCAAACGTCGATTACATTTTACAACCTTCAGGAAAAACTATCTAATCTGTAAAACTAATATCATCCCTCAGCCCGATGCGCCTCGCATGCTGAAAATGCTTAACCCTCGTCAGTCCCTTCGTAAGGGGATCTGCAGGATTCTCATCCGACGATATCTTCTTTGTCATGAGGAGTCCTTCTTCAATCTTGTGTCTTATGAAGTGATATTTTCTGTCAATGTGTCGGGATCTGCCATGATCTCTCGGTTCCTTGGCTAAGGCAACCGCACTATTGTTGTCACAGAAAATCTCCATAGGCTCCTTAATAGTTGGTACAACACCAAGGTCTCCGATGAAGTTCTTTAGCCATATCGCCTCCTTTACTGCTTCACTCACTGCTATATACTCTGATTCACAAGTCGAATCAGCCACCGTCTCCTGCTTGGAACTCTTCCAAGAGATTGCCACTCCATTTAAGGTAAAGATCCAGCCTGAGTGAGAGCGGAAGTTATCCCTATCAGTCTGAACACTAGCATCACTATACCCTAATACTCTCAAGTCATCATTCCCACCAAGAGTAAGGATCCAATCCTTAGTCCTCCGCAGGTACTTGAGAATGTTCTTTACCGCGGTCCAATGAGCCTTGCTAGGGTTCCCCTGATACCTGCTGACCATGCTCAAAGCAAAGGCCACATCAGGGTAGGTACAAGTCATAGCATACAGGATCGAGCCAACAGCGGAAGCATACGGTAGTTGGCTCATCTCAGATATCTCTGCCTCTGTACTTGGACTCTGAGTCTTACTCAGTTTGGCATTGCTTTGGATCGGTAAATCTCCTTTCTTGGAATTCTCCATGTTGAACCTTTTCAACACCTTATCCAAGTAGGTACTCTGACTAAGTCCAATTAGTCTTCTATTCCTTTCTCTTAATACCCTTATCCCGAGGATATAGGCAGCTTCCCCTAGGTCCTTCATAGCAAAGCACTTCCCAAGCCAGGACTTAACCTCCTGCAAGGTTGGGATGTCATTTCCTATAAGTAGTATGTCATCCACATACAGTATCAAGAAGCTAACTATACTCCCACTAGCTCTGACATACACGCAAGACTCATCTTCACTTCTCGAGAAACCAAACTCTTTGACCTTCTCATCGAAACAAAGATTCCAACTACGAGATGCTTGTTTTAACCCATAAATGGACTTCTTAAGCTTGCATACTCTATTTGGGTACTCTGCACTGACAAAACCCTCTGGCTGATTCATGTACACATCCTCAGCCAACTTTCCATTAAGGAAAGCGGTTTTGACATCCATTTGCCATATTTCATAATCATGAAATGCGGCAATGGCTAATATAACCCTAATAGACTTAACCTTTGCTACCGGCGAGAAGGTTTCATCATAATCAATACCTTGAGTTTGAGTAAAACCCTTCGCAACCAGTTGAGCCTTATAAGTATGCACTTTTCCTTCCATGTCGGTCTTCTTCTTGAAAATCCATTTGCACCCGACTCTTTTACGGCTTGGTACATTGTCAACCAAGTTCCAAACTTGATTGTCATACATGGACTGCATCTCGCTGTCCATAGCCTCCTTCCATTTAGCAGACTCTGGGCCTGCCATGGCTTCCTTAACACTGCTAGGTTCATCCAAATTTACCAATGTACTATCACTGATAAACGTATCACCTTCCGTAGTAATATGAAAGCCATAATAAAACGAAGGTGTGTTTCTAACCCGTGTGGAACGCCTCGGAGGTATAGACTTGTCAGCTTGCTCAACAGGAGTTTCCTCCTCAGGTTGATTGCTAGTGTCTGAGGTTCCTTCACCAATTGCTTCTTGAATTTCATCAAGATCAATTTGCCTCCCGCTGTCTCCTTGGCTCATAAATTCTCTCTCACGAAAGACCCCCCTTCTTGCTACAAAGACCACATTCTCACTGGGTCTGTAGAAGAGGTAACCGAAGGATTTCTATGGGTAGCCGATGAAAATACGACTTTCACTTCGGGGTTCGAGCTTATCTTGAGTCTCGCGCCTCACGAAAGCCTCGCAACCCCAAATCTTGATGTGATCTAAATTGGGAACCTTCCCAGTCCACATCTCATGAGGTGTTTTGGTAACCTTCTTTGTAGGGACTAGATTGAGGATATGGGCGGCAGTCTCTAAGGCATACCCCCGAAAGGAGATTGGTAACGAAACTCGAATCATCATAGAGCGAACCATGTCTAACAAGGTTCGATTACGCCTCTCAGCAACACCATTCAGCTGTGGTGTCCTGGGAGGTGTCAATTGTGAGATAATCCCACACTCCTTAAGATAGTCAAGGAACTCGGTACTAAGATACTCACCACCTCGATCGGATCGACGCATCTTAATGTTCCTGCCCAATTGGTTTTCTACTTCCTGTTTGAATTCCTTAAACCTTTCAAAGGTTTCTGACTTATGTTTGATTAAGTAGACATACCCATATCTACTAAAATCATCAATAAAAGTCACATAATACCGATTAGCATCCCTTGTGGCTGTTTTGAATGGCCCACATACATCAGTATGTATTAGGTCCAACAAACCCTCACCCCTCTCACAAGTTCCCATGAAGGGTGATTTTGTCATCTTTCCAAGTATACAAGATTCACAATTGTCATCCGATTTAAGGTCGAACGACTCCAAGACTCCACTCTTTTGGAGTTGGCCTATGCGTTTCTTGTTTACATGTCCAAGACGACAATGCCACAATGATGCTTAATCTAAGCTAGTAGAAGAATCAATATAAAAGACATTATTTCTTAAGTTGTCTACAATTGACACAGTTTCATAAACACCATCACAAGGTAATGCTTTAAAATAAAACACATTATTAAAGAAAGCATCAATACCACCACATTCATTATCAAACGAAAAGGTAAAACCTTGTTTGTACAATGCATGAAAAGAAATAATACTCCTCTGCCATTTCAGATGAGTACACACATTTATTCAAATCTAATTTCAACCCATTATTAAGCAACAAAGTATAAACTCCAATCTTGGAAACAGGTGAAGCCTTCCTATTCCCCATGATCAAGTTTATCTTCCCGTGCTCCACATCCTCACTTCTTCTTAGGTACTGCAAATCAGAACATATGTGAATACCACATCTTGTATGAAGCACCCAAGAGTTAGAATATGATGAGTAATTAGACAATATAGTGTAAATACCTGCGTGGGTGGGTTTCACTTTCCCATCCTTTAGATCCTGCAAGTACTTAGGGCAGTTTCGCTTCCAGTGTGCCTTTTCATGGCAATAAAAGCATTCAGCATCCTTGGGAATGGCAGAAGGAGTGACAGAACCGCTCTTGGTCTTCGATGAGGAGCCTTCAAGAGAATTTCCCTTGGTACCCTTCGAAGGGTGCTTCCTCTTCTTCCCTTTGCCTTGCCCGATAGCCAAAACAAGGGTAGATGTTGGAGTAGGAGTAGTAGAGGTAACAATCGCCTTACCCTTAAGACTGGATTCTGCGGTCTTCAAGAGTCCTTGAAGCTTGCTGAGGGTAACTTCCTCCTTGTTCATATGATATGTCATACGAAAATGGTCATAACAAGAAGGTAAGGAGTGCAAAATGATGTCAATTGCCAACTCCTCAGGGATGTTTACATTCAGCTTCAACAAACGGTCCACATACCTTTGCATCTTTTGCATGTGGGCCGTGACGGATTCACCATCCTTCATGCGGGTAGTTATTATGGAGGAGATTATTTCATACCGCTCCTGACGAGCACTCTGATGGTACCTTTCCACCAGGTCTTGGTGCATCTCAAAAGGGTAGAAATCTTCATATGACTTTTGGAGCTCGGTTGTCATCGTGGCCATCATGATACATGCCACCTTAGTAGCATCTCTCTCATGAGTCCTAAATTCAGCGATCTCCTCAGGAGTAGCAGTAGACTCATCAAGCTCTTTTAACTCCTTATCGAGGACATATTCTTTGTCCTCATAACGAGTAACCATCCTAATGTTCCTAAACCAATCCATGAAGTTGGAACCATCAAAGATGACCCTCCCACAAAGATTCATGAGAGAGAAAGAACCAGTTGGGTTAGAGCCCGAAGCATTAGTATTGGAAGACATCTGAACGAAGAAGGCAAGTTTAGATTAGATATATAGAATCCTTAATAAGACAACCAAATGTAATATTAAGGCTAGGACCCAATCACAATATATTATACTTAGAAGAGGGATGCCGTAATCTAAGTAATAATATATTTGAAAGGTAGGTGAATGACGATTCACCAATTTCCACCATGAAAACAAAATGAATTATTAGGTTTAATTGGATTTGAACTTCCTAGATTCTTTTGAGATTCATTGAACTTTTCAATGGCATGTTTCAATCTCGATTGTGCCCTTCAAGTTTTGTGACTGGGATGCCGAGGATCACAAAACAAGGTGTGAATAACCATGCTAATTCACTTGGTACCCTTAATATTATCACCAAATCAATGTGCCGGTTAACCACACACGCTCCATTGATCTATGACAAACATTAAGTCACCCTTCGTGATCCTTACTAGTCTAAGTTAGTGTGCCAGTTACCCACACACACTCCACCAACGACTTGGTAAGGTACAAAGTGTGAATTCCATAGACTAGCACCATGTTCACATTTTTCCTAAAGTAACTAAGATTGGGAATTAAAAGGAGTTTAGTTACTTTATAATAATCATTATACTTTTAATGAGGATTTAAAGTCATTGTTCTACCCGTTCGGCTAACGACCCTCCACCGATCAAGCAAGCGGTGGGTGAGAATGGACACCCATTAAGTCGCCATTTTATAGGAAACAACCTTATACCCACCTTATAGACCGGCTTCGTGAACGAGGCCTACTAACGGTAAAACGACTTATTCTTATACATACATATATATATATATATATATATATATATATATATATATATATATATATATATATAATTAACCATTAATGTTATAAATAGTATAAGGGTTGAATTTTAACTATTAAAACTTTAAGGGTTGGAATTAAAGTTTATTAAAGTGTGTGAAACTTTACAAATTCCAAAACTTGAGGGCAAGTTTTGTAACTATGCAAAACTTTTCATTTCATAACTTATGAATTAAAGATTCATAAAAATGAAGAATCTTCATTTTCATGTAACTTATGTGTTTTAAGTGTGTGTTAAATAAAAGTGACCTTTGGAAATCCATAACTTGAGGACAAATTATGGACTCCATTAAAACACATAAATGATCAAGAATTAATTCTAAACAATTCAGCAAACAATTCCTATCATTTTCTAAATTCATAAGAACATGAACATGATCATCAAAATTTCAAGAATTATATGAACACATAAAATCATGGAATTTTGATATATGCTATTGTAAATGGATTAGAACAACCATTACACCAACGAAAACAAGTTTTAAAACACCAAAACAGTTTAGGGTAATGTTTCTAGTCCATTTCCAGCAACAAAAATCGAAATTCTGCATTTTGTTCATTCTACTCGCCGAGTGCACGAACTAACTCGGTGAGTAGGATGAATTTTGCCTTGTACTTGGCGAGCCCCCCCATGGACTCGGCGAGTCCAATCGTCAGACAGCAACAATTTCAACCTTTTTCACTATTTTGCATCAAGTATCAAACAAGCAAGCCTAGGCTCTGATACCACTGTTGGGTTTTGAGCAATCTAACACTTCCTAAGTGTACATGCAACCCTAATAAACCTTGGATCTATGTTTGTCTAAATACATGCAAAATAATAATTCTTCCAAGGTTCATAACCTATCTAACATGCCATGGGGTACTTTTAAACATAAAAGAGTTAGAAGAGATTACATACCTTTTTGATGGGATTGATTCTTTGGAGTTTGAAGGCCAAGCACCAATAATGTGAATGCCTCAAATGGAATCACAAATCACCACAAACACTTGGAAAACTTTGAGAGAGTATACACACTCTTGTATTTTCGGCCACACACAAGCACACACACTAGTTCACTAGTTCCATTTCATGCTCCATAAGCATGCTTATATAGTGTGCATGGTTAGGGTGAAACCCTAATAACCCATGTCTTTTCCTTTCCAAGGATCCATGGGTTGAAAGCTCCATGGATCATCCATGGACTTCCATATAAGCCTAGCCCATTAACAAATGAGTATTAGCCCACACTATATAAAACCAATAGCCCATAATCTAATTAGTCTTCCTTTTAATCTCTAAATTAATTCATAATTAATTTAAGACTAAAACTAATTAAATAACATAACTTCATATTAATATATTATAATTTATAATATATTAATAAACATATGTGTATAACTCTCATAAAATTATCCATAAATAGTTCGGATGAAATGCAACCCAAATGGACCATGCTGGGTCGGGTCAAGTATATACCAAATAAGTTATGGACTTAGACACCTTATCCAGCATCATGTGCTTCCAGGATATTAAAGAGATGATAGTGCACGTCACAAACACAACTTTTGATAATTTCCCTCTCAGACTTGAGGTCATCGACTTCCTTGTTCGCTTGATTGAGCTTTAAGGCTTGAGTCTTAAGGTTTGTGGTCTTTAGGGCGAGATCAATCATGACTTTGTTTTCCAAAGCAAGATCAGCCTGGAGTTTAGTAAGACGGGCATGGATTGAAGTTTGAAGCTCGGTGTTGTCAGACTTGATGCTTTGGCATACGTATTTAAAGTGCTTCTTCTCAGCTTGAAGCGATTTTGTGGGATTGTCAACAAAGGCATTAATAGTTTGAGCCTTCTTTTGAGCAGCCTCCTGAAGAGAATCTATAAAGATATTAGCATCAGACATTAGTTATTCGACTTTTTTGGTGGCTTTCTTGCAATCTTTTGTTGATTCTTCAACATCGATGGTTGCTTTTTGGCAAGAGGAGGTAGAAGCTTCAATGGATTTTGGCAGCATTGGAAATAAAGGAGTCATGCTCCTTGACAAAAGTTGCCAACATAGCCTTGAAATCTGTCTCGGAGTAAGTCTCGCTTGGAGTGGAAGAGGAAGAGGAAAGCAACTTGTCAAGCTTCTCGTTAAGATCCTTTAGATGTCGTTTCGTTACAAGAGCATCATCATCATCGTCACTCTGAACTCTGTAGGGGCTATAGTAGAAAGAATCAAAGTCAACATCCACTCCACCGAGAAAGGTGTTAGATTCATTTGAGTTAGGTGGAGAAAGCGGTTTAGAGGTAATCGGGGTTTCGATTCCTGAAGTAGGCACCCCTATATCAGATACGTTGACACGAACTTGAGGTTCGGTTATAATTGGTATAGTGGTGGTGGTAATTTCGGTGAATAAGGAGGTTGGTAGTGGTATAGAAGTTGCAATTGGAGAGGATATGGGAGGAGGGCATGCAGCAATTGTGATATGAACATAGCGAGTAGGAGAGGAAGGAGGTGAGGTTCGGTTACCCTGATGATTCGGTGCAGGTAGAGGAGAAGCTCCTCGGAGCGAACCCTCATCTTGAGAATCTTCACTATCGCTTGAATCTTGTTCTGGTATATGGTCAGAGGGAACATATTCTGAATCACTTGAAGACAGAACCCTTTCCTTGTTCGCCTTCTTCTTGATCTTTCGCTTCTTGGGAGTGGAAGGAGCTGCTTGTTCTGAATTTCACTTTTTAGGCCCAGCTGCTTTATACTATGGTCCTTCCTTCTCTCCCTTCCATTGATCAACCTTCTTCCCTTGTTTCACTGGTTTATCAGTAGCATCCAGTGATCTTTGCATTTTAGGGGTTAGCTACCTCGGTCCCGTAGGAGGGATCTTCTTGTATTCTTGGATAACCTTGATTTCCCCATAAACACATCGATACATTGACTTAGGGATGGAACCAATAAATGCATACTTGGTTGGGTCGGCTATGATGATTTTCATCGCGTGAAAAGTAGCAATTGAGGATAGTAACAAGTCTGCCATTATCGAAATATGAAACTTCTCCATTACCTATTGAGTGATAGTATTCCAAAACCAGCCACATTAAATTTTGTAATGATGAGAAGCCGAATTAAGGCTTTGTACCAGTTGAACCCATAGAATAGACCCATAGTCCATGTCGATTCCATATTAGAGACCATAGAGAATGGTCATAAATGACTTGCTTGCCCCATCTGACCCTGAAACCCTTTCTGATAAGCCCTTGAAGAGAAGGGTAAGTAAACCATTCCATTGCGGAGGAAGGCATGAATTCTTGAATATAGTCACAGTAGAAAGAAGGTCTTCGTACCCCATATCGTAAAACATGGTGAAAAGTTGAGTCGTGGTGATCGAATTCGAGTTCGTCATGGAGTGGTTGACGTTAAGCCCTAGCAACGAACACAACCTAGCATTTGAAATAGAATTCTTTAGATTGAAAATCTCAAAGAAAATCCTCTCCTTGGCTTTATCGTATATCGTCGTTGAATAGACTTGAGAAATGAGAGACATCGGAACAGACTCCACCTTGGTTAGAGCAATAATGAGTGGTGAATATTTGAGGTATTCGACCATCTGAAGCATGTAATGATCATACTGAAAAGGAGAGAGTTCGATGATGAGGATTTTATTGGGCTTGATTGTGAGCAGCGACGCCTGTGCACTTTATGTTGAAGAGATGATGAGTCTATCATTGATGAAGCTTGTAGAAGAAGATGAACAGTAAGAGGAGATAGATCGATGGCGAATGATCGACAGGACTTTCGTAGTAGTAAAGAACTAAAAGCGATGTGAGAGATCCTTTTATATGATTACCATGAGAGAGAAAAATCTGGAGTGATGATTGCTTGATCCTCTGAAGCGACACCTGAAAAAGCACGATTTGACAATTGTTTTCCCCCAAAAGGTGTCAGGCCGTGTGATCTTAGGTAGATTTTTCAAATTCACGCGCCTTTTTTCAACCTTATCCTTTCACTTTATCTTTAATTTTGAAATCGTTTAAATTCCCATCGAAGCGTTGACTCTTCCTTTCGCTTCAAACATATTGAATGGCCTTTGCTCCCAACAAAGTGTACCATCACAACCTATTGAAGCAAATTGTATATTTGAGAAATAGCTATTAGTACCACAATCAAGACATGTGGAAAATCATAAATATCTTCGTGCAAGAGTGTGCCAAAGAAAAATAAATAAAACGAATTATTTGCAGGATATTAGTGATGTCAATTAAGACACGAAACAATGGATCCTGGGCACGAATCTCTTCCTTCAAAGTCAAGAGAGACTTAGAAGTCTCTATGTGGTTTCCTACTAAAATAAGATCAAATGCTTATTAAGAAGCATTGAAAGGCATCTTTTTAGTATAAGGCTATTAGGTTGGCTTTCGCCTCAACCATACTACAGAGCTGGATATATGACCGCAAATGGGATGAAGTACTTGTAAGACCAATGTAGCCTAAAAGCAAGTAGGTATGAACATATTTCAGTGACTTGGTGATATTGTGGAAATCTAAAAAACAAAAATAAATTGGATATTTTGGATAGAAAAGTCATGGTGTTAGACAATTTCATAAAGATCGCTCAAAAAATAAAAAGATATTTCTTGGTACCTGTAACATACACGTTTTAAAATCGAGTGTTGAGTTCTAACAGATGGTTTTTATTATAAATGAAGTAAAACTATGTTTAGAATCACTCAGAAAATATTTGAAGTCTTATGAGATTCCAATTAAAAGCTAAATAGTGAAATTTAGCGAAAATATGAAATTTTAAATAAGTATAATTTTATTATTTGATGTTGTAGAGAATCTCGGTAGAAACTTGTAGGCGAAAACTGTTAGGTTTAATACAAACAATCCTATGTGTGCATGCAACCCTAGTTGGATCTATGTTTTCACTATAAGACATACAACTTTATGAACACAAAATAAACCCTAGCATGCTTCTATAATTTTCGAAAATTACATAGAAGTGTAGTAGACATACCTTTGTTGTTATATAGCAATAACAACTAGTTTCCTTGATCTCTTGAACTCTCTTGAACTCTTGAAAGCAAGCACCACAATTGTAGTGCCTCTAATGGCTCACAAACACCTTGAAGCAAGAAGGCAACTAAGAGAGAGAGAAGGGAATGATGCTAATTTCGGCCCTAGGGTTCCCTTGGAATCAAGTGGCCTCAAATTGAAGCATAGGGCATGTATTTATACTATAGGGTGCTAGGGTTTTAGTCTAAACCCTAATGGACAGCTTAGCCACCAAGCAGCCCAAGAAACCTTATGGAATGAGGCCTTGGACGAAAATATCATGATCCTTCATCATAATTTCGTTCCCCCTTAGTCCATTAGGTTTCCTAGCCCAAAACTCAACTATCACACATTTGACAGTTACACCCCTTTATTTGATTAATCTCTTTTAGTCACCAAATTAATTCCTAATTAATTTATGAATAATACTAATTAAATAAATATGATTTCTCCTTTAGTATATTATTCTTATAATATATTAATAAATCATAATATCTCCTCTCTCATATCAAATTACCTTGTCAAGTTGCTTTGGTGAAGGCAACCCAAAAGGACCATGCACACTCGGGTCAAGTATATACCAAATATGGTTACTGACTTAGACATTAATCCAATAGTCTCCCACTTGGATAAGTCTAGTAACTATATCTCACGTATTACTTCCGTACCCGATAGCAATCGTAGCTTTCAATAGCCGCTATCAACTCTGACCAATAACCTGTCCTTTAGATAAGGGATCGTATAATCCTCTGTTCTAGATATCATGCTAACAATACTTATCGTATAGCATTTTGTTTCTTGATCTCTTATTCGTTCAACATAGAACTCAGTTGAACACATCAACTTCATCTTGATCGGGCCCGGCACATAAGTCAAAACAAATCATCAAGTGGCCAAGATATCGCTTTTATTCACAGAATAAAAGGAACATAAAAACGTCGACTAATATGCCTTTATCATTTACTAGTTAAACCATACACAATAATACGTTTTATAACATCAAGTTATTGATGCGTTTTCGCATTATCAATGTATAATCAACTAGCAAACAATAACCATATCTCTAGGTTTAAAGATTATATGATATTATCATCTTGCGATCACTTGTGATGACATTCATGAAGTAATACCAGCAAGTGTGGGTCTGTTCCAATGCTCAATACTAATTTCATAAGCACTCATAAACTTTGTAGCAAACCTTTGCTATGTCTAAAACTTTTCAGACAATCTACAAACAAATTTATGACAATCTTTCTTCGTATCTACTTCCAACATATGAGCGATTGTGGACTGTTCGAATAATCTCATTATTCAGGAAGTCAAAACATGCAAAAATCGGAAAAATATATAAATAATCAACACAAGATAGAAACTTTCTTATAAATAACACACTTTTATTTAATCATCAATTGTTGAATATGACATTATCTATTACAAGTTTCCTACCTATCTAATCTAAACTAATATCGTCCTTCAGCCCTACGCTCCTAGCGTGCTGAAAATGCTTGACCCTACTCAGTCCCTTCGTAAGGGGATCTGCTGGGTTGTCTTCTGACGATACCCTCTTCACAACGAGGAGTCCCTCTTCTACCCGATGTCTAATAAAATGGTATTTCATGTCGATATGTCGAGATCTGCCATGATCCCTTGGTTCCTTGGTTAAGGCAACCGCTCCTTCATTATCACAGAAAATTTCCATGGGCTCCTTTATGGATGGCACAACTCCAAGGTCTCCAATGAAGTTCTTCAACCATATAGCCTCCTTTGACGCTTCGCTCGCCGCAATATACTCTGATTCGCACGTTGAATCAGCTACGGTCTCTTGCTTGGAACTTTTCCAAGTCACTGCTCCTCCATTTAGGGTAAGGACCCAGCCCGACTGCGATCGGAAGTTATCCCGATCCGTCTAAAAACTAGCATCACTGTACCCTCGTACCCTTAAGTCATCACTCCCACCGAGGACTAGAAACCATTCCTTGGTCCACCGAAGGTACTTAAGAATATTCTTAACTGCAATCCAATGTGCTCTACCAGGATTCCCCTGATATCTGCTGACCATGCTTAAAGCGAAGGCCACATCAGGGCGAGTACAAGTCATAGCGTACATGATAGAGCCTACTGCGGAAGCGTAAGGTACTCGGCTCATATCAGCTATCTCTGTCTCTGTACTCGGGCTCTGAGTCTTACTCAGCTTGGTATTGCTTTGGATTGGCAACTCCCCTTTCTTGGAATTTTCCATACTAAAACGCTTTAGCACCTTTTCCAAGTATGTATCCTGACTGAGTCCTATCAGTCTCTTTTCCCTGTTTCTTACTATTCTTATTCCCAAAATATAAGCAGCTTCTCCGAGGTCCTTCATAGCGAAACATTTCCCAAGCCAGGACTTGACCTCCTGCAAGGTTGGGACATCGTTTCCTATGAGTAATATGTCGTCGACATACAATACGAGGAAGCTTATTATACTCCCACTGGCTTTGACATACACACACGATTCATCTTCGTTTCGCAGAAAGCCAAACTCTTTAACCTTCTCATCAAAACAAAGATTCCATCTGCGAGATGCTTGTTTCAATCCATAAATAGATTTCTCAAGCTTGCATACTCTATTCGGATGCTTCACATCGACAAAACCCTCTGGCTGATTCATGTAGACATCCTCAGCCAACTTTCCATTAAGGAAAGCGGTCTTCACGTCCATCTGCCATATTTCATAATCATGAAACGCAGTTATGGCAAGCATCACCCTAATAGACTTTATCTTCGCAACTGGTGAGAAGGTCTCATCATAGTCAACTCCGGGAGTTTGAGTAAAACCCTTCGCAACCAATCGCGCTTTATAAGTATGCACTTTCCCATCCATGTCCGTCTTCTTCTTGAAGATCCACTTGCATCCGACTGTCTTACGACCAGGTACATTATCAACCAAATTCCAAACTTGGTTGTCGTACATGGACTGAATCTCGCTGTCCATAGCCTCTTTCCATTTTGCAGACTCTGGGCCTGCCATGGCTTCCTTATAGCTGCTAGGTTCATCCAAACTTACTATTGTACTATCACTAATAAATGTATCCCCTTCAGTAGTAATATGAAAACCATAAAACTGGGGTGGAACACTAGCCCTAGAGGAACGTCGAAGAGGTAAGGACACATCAACAGGTTCAACAGGAGTTTCCTCCTCAAGTTGAGTGCCAGTGTCAGAGGTTCCTTCATCGCTTTAATCTTGAATTTCTTCAAGTTCAATTTGCCTCCCACTGTCTTCTTGGCCTATCAATTCCTTTTCTCGGAAAACTCCTCTTCTAGCAACGAAGACAACATTGTCACTCGATCTATAGAAAAGGTAGCCAAAAGACTTCTGTGGATAGCCGATGAAATAACACTTCTCACTACGAGGTTCTCGTTTGTCGTGAGTCTCTCGTCTTACGAAAGCCTCACAACCCCAAACCTTGATATGTGCCAACGAGGGAGCCTTCCCTGTCCACATCTCGTGAGGAGTCTTGGAAACCTTCTTAGTGGGAACTAAGTTAAGTATATGGGCGACAGTCTCTAAGTCATACCCCGAGAAAGCTATTGGTAACGAAGTCCGACTCATCATAGAACGAACCATGTCCAACAAGGTCCGATTACGTCTCTCAGCCACACCATTCAATTGTGGCATCCTCGGAGGCGTCAATTGCGAAACGATTCCACATTCTTTTAGATAGTCGTGAAACTCAAGACTTAGGTACTCTCCTCCTCGGTCTGACCGAGGCATCTTGATTTTCCTGCCCAACTGATTCTCCACTTCACTCTTAAACTCTTTGAATTTTTCAAAGGTTTCCGACTTTTGCTTGATCAAGTAGATATATCCATATCTGCTATAATCATTTGTAAAAGTCACGTAGAAGCGGCAAGCATCCCTTGTGGTGGATCTAAAGGGCCCACACACATCAGTGTGTATGAGATCCAATAAACCCTCACCCCTTTCACAAGTGCCAGTAAAGGGTGACTTGGTCATCTTCCCAAGTAAACAAGATTCACACGTATCATCGTCCCTAAGGTCGAATGACTCCAACACTCCATCCTTTTGGAGTTGGGCTATGCGTTTCTTGTTGACATGGCCAAGGCGACAGTGCCACAAGCATGCTTTGTCTAGACTAGTAGACGAATCAATATTCAAAACATTATTTCCGAAATTATCAACAATCATCACAGATTCATAAATCCCATTACAAGGTAATGCATTGAAATAAAAGACACCATTCAAATAAACATTAATAGAACCATTACTATTATCAAAAGAATATCTGAAACCTTGTCTAAACAACCCGTGAAAAGAAATAATGTTTCTTGCCATATCTGGCGAATAACAACAATTCTCTAAATCTATTCCTAACCCATTACTCAACACTAAAGAATAAGCACCGACTTTGGTCACAGGCGACGATCTTCTGTTTCCCATAATCAGGTTCATCTTCCCATGCTCCATTTCCCTACTTCTTTTTAGGCCCTGCAAATCAGAACAAATGTGGTAACCACATCCTGTATCAAGAACCCATGAAGTAGCAAATGATGAGTTATTAGATTTAATAGAATACATACCTGCAAATGTGGGCTTGATCTTCCCATCTCTTATGTCCTGCAGATATTGTGGGCAGCTTCGCTTCCAGTGGCCCTTTTGGTGGCAATAGATGCACTCTGCTTCTTTAGGATCGGAAGAGGGTTTAGCGGGGCCTACTTTGGTCCCACTTGACGACGAACCATCACGGGGTTTCCCCTTATGGTGGCTCTTACATGGAGCCTTCCTCTTTTTACCCTTTCCTTGACCTATCGCCATCACAGGAGCGGCCACAGCAGGGGACGGTGCAACGGATTTGTCTTTGAGGTTGCTCTCAGCGGTCCTCAAGAGTCCTTGGAGCTTGCTCAAGGAGACCTCCTCTTTGTTCATATTATAGGTCATCCTAAACTGATTGTAGCAGGAGGGCAAGGAGTGGAGGATTATGTCGATAGCCAAATCCTCATCAAACTTAACATTAAGTTTGAGAAGACGATCAACATACCTCTGCATTTTCTGCAAATGAGAGGTTAGGGATTCTCCACTCCCTATCTTAGCGGTGATCATGGTAGTAATGATCTCATAGCGCTCTTGCCTCGCGCTCTGGTGATACCTTTCCAGCAAATCCTGATGCATTTCATATGGATACATGTCCTCATAGGACTTTTGGAGTTCGGGGTTCATGTTGGCCAGCATGATGCAGTGAACTTTTGTGGCATCACGCTCGTGGGCCTCAAAGGCGGCCAATTCCTCAGGAGTAGCAACATCTGGGATGATCTTCTCAAGCTTTTCATCGAGGACATATTCTTTGTCCTCGTAGCGTGTGATCATGCGGATATACCTCATCCACTCATTGAAGTTTGAACCATCAAATGTCACTTTCTGACACAAGTTCATCAACGAGAATGACCTAGAAGCGTTGTTGTTGTTGTTTGTAGACATCTGCAAAGGAACAAAGTTTGATTAGAAATGAATCCCTAATTAAACACCCAAATGAGTAATTAGGGCTAGGATCCAACAACATTATTTACAACTTAGAAAGGGATGTCGTACTCTAAAAGTAAATAATTTGAAGGTAAGTGAATGACGATTCACTAATTCTCATCATGAAAAACGAAACGGCAATTTAGGTTTTAAATGTATTGAAAACTCCTAGATCTTTGAGATTCATTGAACTTTTCAATGGCATGTTTAAATCTCGATATGCATTTCAAATTTGCGACTGGGATGCCGAGGATCGCAAACAAATTTGTGAATAACCATGCGAATCAACGCGGTGCACTCAATGTCTTTATCACCTAATCAATGTGCCGGTGAACCACACACGCTCCATTGATCTATGACAAACATCGAGTCACCCTTCGCCACCAATGTCATCCCCAAATTGATGTGCCGGTTAACCACACACGCTCCATCAATGTTTGACATGGGTACCAAGTGTAATTCCATGGATTAGCATCATTTTCACATTTTACCCTAAAGTAACTAAGAGTGGGAATTTGTAAAACAATGTAGTTACTTTAATATTTTCATTATACTTTTAATGAGGAATTAAGTGCCCTATCCTATCCGTTCGGCTAACGACCCTCCACCAGTCAAGCAAGTGGTAGATGTGAGTGTACATCCATTAAGCGCCATTTTATAGGCAGCAACCTTATACCCACCTTATAGACCGGCTTCGTGAATGAGGCCTACTAGCGATAAGACTAGCTTATTCTTATACATATATAATAATTAATCTTATAATATCATAATTGTATAAGGGTGTGTTTTAAAGCATTTCAAAATACTAGTATCTTAATGTGTATTAAAATTTTCGAAAATTAAGGCTATTTAATTTAAAATTTTAAACACCAAAAATACTTTGATTTAATAATTATCAAAATCAAGCAATTAATTTGAACTATTAAATCTTTAAGGTTTATCATAAAATCAAACTATTAATTTATTTAATCCGTTTATCCCCTAGATTTTTAAATATATGGAAAGGATAATACAAGATCTTCAATTATCTAGTTTAAACAATTAAATTGATAATCACAAAGATAGCAATATCCAAATCCCTAAAATCTTGGGATCTTATCTTGGGGGCAAGGGATTTTCGAAATCCCTAGGGTTTCTTCACCCTAATTTCGAAATTTGGAGGCTAGGCAAAAAGGTTTTAAGAACCCTATCAAAAAATCGACAACTAGGGTTTTGCAACCCTAATTTGCAAAAATCACCAAGCCTTAGGGTTTACTTGCCATAAACCCTAATTTGTCAAATTCATAATATGTATCAAATCCAATTGAAAACAAAAAAACCAATGGCTCTGATACCACTGATAGGTTTAATACAAACAATCCTATGTGTGCATGCAACACTAGTTGGATCTATGTTTTCACTATAAGACATACAACTTTATGAACACAAAATAAACCCTGGCATGCTTCTATAATTTTCGAAAATTACATAGAAGTGTAGTAGACATACCTTTGTTGTTATATAGCAATAACAACTAGTTTCCTTGATCTCTTGAACTCTCTTGAACTTTTGAAAGCAAGCACCACAATTGTAGTGCCTCTAATGGCTTACAAACACCTTGAAGCAAGAAGGCAACTAGAGAGAGAAGGGAATGATGCTAATTTCAGCCCTAGGGTTCCCTTGGAATCAAGTGGCCTCAAATTGAAGCATAGGGCATGTATTTATACTATAGGGTGGTAGGGTTTTAGTCTAAACCCTAATGGATAGCTTAGCCACCAAGCAGCCCAAGAAACCTTATGGAATGAGGCCTTGGACGAAAATATCATGATCCTTCATCATAATTTCGTTCCCCCTTACTCCATTAGGTTTCCTAGCCCAAAACTCAACTATCACACATTTGACAGTTTATACCCCTTTATTTAATTAATCTCTTTTAGTCACCAAATTAATTCCTAATTAATTTATGACTAATACTAATTAAATAAATATGATTTCTCCTTTAATATATTATTCTTATAATATATTAATAAATCATAATATCTCCTCTCTCATATCAAATTACCTTGTCAAGTTGCTTTGGTGAAGGCAACCCAAAAGGACCATGCACACTCGGGTCAAGTATATACCAAATATGGTTACTGACTTAGACATTAATCCAACAAAAACCTCGTCAAAATCCGAGTTATAACGAAGAAGTTATGACCAACCGAAGATCCGCGACAAAACCGGCACGGCGCTGAATGACGTAAAAAGTGAGTTTTTGATAAAATACTTTTTAGCCTTAGAAATCTAAATGAAAGTCGTAGTATTCGTTAAACCGAGAAATTTGATAAAAAGAGCGGCAAAATCTAACTTCGTATGAAGAAGTTATGAGTTTTCGAAGTTTCAACTTAGCAATAGACAGCTAAAAACTCGAAATTTAGATCGAGCGATATTTTACCGATACATCCTAAATGAGAATGGAAGGTCTCGTCATATGTAGTACAACGGTAAAAAGTCTGACGAAAACGGATGTCGGATGAAGAAGTTATGAATTTTTAACGGATTTTCCTGTCCTGCTCTGTTAAAAATCATAACATTAAAAATAAATTCAAAATTAGCCAACGAAGTCTAAACGAAAGTTGTAGAGCGTAATTTTAGTTACGCGTGCATATAAAGAACGTCAAAAACGGAGCTCGTATGCGAAAGTTATTGATTTTAGAAGTTCGGGGCTCAATTTCCGAGATTTTCGCATGAACAGTACCAGCCACTGGAGACCTCATCGCTACCACGTCACTTCGCACGAAGTAGCTGCGTCACCGAGGTCGTGGCCCAATCAGAGAAGCAACGCGTGTCAGACTGTGATAGGACCGAAGGGAGGTCCAACCGGAGGCTTCTGAGTGTCACATACGTGGCATGTACGAGGTGAGCCACATCTCGCCTACGAGCTGCTGACGCTTCGCTCCTTGTCACGCCTCCGAACCTCGCACCTGGCCGCCTCGCGGGTGTGACATCTGGCCACTGAACCTCGCATCCAAGCCTCCTTTTCTCGCCACCTGCCCTTCGATGTATGCTTCGCTACTTAGCCGACTCCGAACCTCGGACCTATATAAAGGGGGCTGCGAGATCTTCCGACTAACTTTGAAAATTTGCCACTTTTAGCCCCTCTTTCCATATTTTCTTCATTTTGACTTTCCCCGAAGCCCCGAAATCAATTTTAGCACTCGAAACACGTCCCAAGACCCCCGAGAAGCCCAAAAATTTTATCTTTTCGGTTTTGAAGCCCTACCTTCGCAGAGCCCGATTTTCAATCAAGCTCCCGGTTTTCAACATAGAAATTCATATTTAAAGCCGAAGTGTTGTCCAAATTACTATTTTAACCCTCGTTTAACTTAAGGTGAGTCCAATATATAGGAACAATTGTATTTATGTGTTATATGTGCTATGTGCTTTTCAGTATTATCATTCTGAGTTATTTTCTCGTGTTATTCGCTATATTTATAGCAATTGTAATACCTTTGACAATGTGATCAGTGAAAGGGCTTAGATTCACATTGGTACTGGTACGTAGCCTCTGGCCATGTAGAGCATGTCTCCGTAAGAGAATGACTTCTATTCTATGGCATTGGCAAATGGTTAGATAGGACTATAAGCCTGAAATCTAACAAGATGTTAATCAGAAATTGCATGTCTTCTATGCCATTTGGGCCAAAGCTTTATTGATGTATATCAAGAATTGAAAAGAATATCTTTGAATAATGTCTTTGATTGATATGAACGCTTGTCACATGATCTCACATACATCTTGTTGTTCCTCTTTGCTTTGCCACATTGAAGTATATATATGGCATAGCATTATATTTGTATCTATTTTTTGAACTCGCTAAGCGTCACCACTTACCCTATCAATGTTTAACAATTGCAGGTGATAAATAACTAGTATGTTTACATACTATTGAAAGATGTAGAATAGTTTGTAATAGTACTTTTGTACTACTTTTTAAGCTTGTATAAATTACAATATCCTGGGTAGTTATGTAATATATATATATATATATATATATATATATATATATATATATATATATATATATATATTGTAATAGAAGGTTTGTATCCAATAGTTTGTAAATCCTTTATATCAATGTCAAATATTGCTTTTATGAATATGCAAATAGCATGTTTTGGAGTAATGATAATGTGAAATATGAAAGTTTGGGTCTTTCAAAAATATGAAAGTTTGGGTCTTTCAATAGCTCTCACTAAAGTGGTTTTGTTAATACTTAGGTGAAAACTAGAACGTTTGATTGTTCACCGTCAATTCATTGTAGGTGTTGGATTTTGGGTTTCACTTAGCACGTGGTGAAACGAAACTAAGATCATTAACACGGATATTGTGTAACCGTAAGACTCAGTGGTAAATTCTGAGAGTCTCAGGGGTTACAAAGATGAAATGAAATATGATGGAGAAAAGTGTTGAGGTGGTTAATGAACCGAAAGTACCTCTGCTATGCAAAAGTTACCAAGCAGTTAATTGTTGACTCAATATGAGAAGAGTAAGGTAGCTCATGACTTAAGTGATTTTATCAGCCTGATTGGGAAGAATCTATTTGTATAAATCGAATCAGTAAGGCTTCACTTGAAGTCTTTAAGGCTTTGGACAACGTGTATCAGCATGCTTCTAGGGACACCTAGCTAGTGCAAAGAATGAGAGTTATACCTGCTCCAGCTCCATCAAATGGAGTTGTCCGTGAGCCATTTAGTGCGAAGAAGTTAAAATTAAAACTAAGCACGAAAAGAGATAAGACATAAAAGAAAATATTTTTGAATTTTGTGAATTTTTCGAAAAGAAATAAAAAAAGAAAAGACAATATTTTGGATTTTATGAATTTTTCTTGAAAAGAAATAAAAACAGAAAAGAAAATATTGTGGATTTTATGAATTTTTCTGAAAAGAAATAAAAACAGAAAAAAAATATTTTTGGATTTTATGAAAAGAAATGAAAAACATAAAATTAATTGAGAAAATATATACATAGTGTAAAAAATATATAACCAGAATTTCACGTTAGAAGTGATGAAGCGAAATGGAATAAGCGTTTGGTTCATTTTGGTTCCCGAAAAATCTGGATCCGAAATAGACCGGGTGTTCGCTCTATTTCGCTTGTCCAATTTTAATGAGACGAAAGCGGTTTTGGTACTGATTTGGCTTCCATCATTCCCAAGCCTTGGAGTATTTTATTAAAACTTGCTTCAGGTAAGGATTTCGTGAAAATGTCAGCTAATTGATCAACGGATCGAACAAAGTGGATTTCAACGTTACCATCTTCCATGCGATCCTTGATGAAGTGGTATCTCAGTACTATATGTTTTTGTTTTGGAGTGTTGTACTGGATTGTGATATATCTGAATGGCGCTTTCTGAGTTACAATAGACGGGTATTTTCTTTATCTTTAGGCCATAGTCTCTAAGTTGACTTTGTATCCATATGACATGTGAAGTGTAAGACGTTGCGACTATGTATTCAGCTTCGATCGTAGAAAGATACACGCATGTTTGTTTCTTGGATTGCCAGCTGACGAGTTTTCCATCAAGGAATTGACACCTGCCAGTTGTGCTCTTTCACTCTAGAACACAACCTCCAAGATTGGCATCTAAGAATGCTTGAACAAAGAAGCTAGGTTTCGTCAGGTACCAAAGACCGAAAGATGAGGTTCGGTTCAAATACCTAAAGATATTTTTCGCAACCACCATATGAGGTTCTTGTGGATTAGCTTGGAACCTGGCGCAATAGCAGACAGAAAACATAATATCTGGTCTACTAGGTGTTAGATACATTAGAGACCTTATCATTTGATGATAGAGGGTCGTATCAACAGCTGGTTTCTCCAGAAATGGTGTTAGCTTCATTTCGAATGCCATTGGAACCTTTACTTTAGAATCTCCCATCATACCGAACTTCGCCAGTAGAGTCTTTGTGTAAGTATCCTGATTAATGAATATTCCTTCTGGTCCCTGTCTTATGTTTAGTCCAAGGAAAAAGTTAATCGAACCTATTCAACTCATCTCAAACTTACTCTCCATCAATATTGGAAATTCAGTTGTTAAGCTTGGATTCGTAGAGTCGATGATGATGTCATCGACATAAATTTGGATGATGATTAGGTGTTCACCCTTTTTGTTATGAAAGAAGGTTGGGTAAATCGAACCCTGTTTGAATTTAGACATTTTTAGAAAGTGAGTTAGTGTTTCATACCAGGCTCTCGGGGCTTGCTTCAGACCATAAACCGCCTTGTCCATAACATAGCAATGATCAAGATACTTCTCGTTCACAAATCCAGGTGGTTCCTCAATGTATATAGTCTCCTCTAGTTCTCCATTCAAGAATGCACACTTGACATCCATTTGAAAAACTTTGAAATTCTTTTGGGTAGCGTATACCAGAAAGATCCAAAATGATTCTAAGCTTGCTACAGGAGCGAAGGTTTCATCATAGTTTATCCATTCTTCCTAACAATATCCCTTAACCACTAGCCTTGCCTTGTTGCGTATTACATTTCCTTCTTTTTCCATCTTGTTATGGAATACTCATTTTAAACCAACCATATATCCATCCTTTGGTGTGGGAATCAGTCTCCATACTTGGTTTCGCTCGAACTCATTTAGCTTATCTTGAATCGCCTGTACCCAATCTGAGTAATCAAGTGCAGTATTAACCGTTTTCAGCTCAATCTTGGAAACAAACGAATTAAACATACATAATTCTACTTGAGAGAATAAAGCATTTTGTTTTGCTTTTAGTTGATAGCGTGTGAGAACTCCCTCATATGATTCGCCAATTAACTGAGTTTTTGGATGATCGCGTGTCCATTTTGCGAGTGGAGGGTAATTTGGATTGCAAGCAGGATCTAATTCATTATTTATTTCTTCTTCAAATTGTGATTAAGTATCTTTTTCATTTGTATTATGATTCCCCCCCCCCCCCTTGAATGACGAAACAGTTTCAACATCTGGTTCAGAATTCTCCCCCTTGATTAGACTTCCATGGTTCATTGTTGGAGATGGGTTCTCCCCATGGAATGGCAAATCAGGTCGCTATGGTGTAGATGAGACCTCCCCTAGAATGTGGAGCGTCTATGTGTATGTTCGCTTGAGCTTTGAGGTTAACCTTAACCTAGAGATTCACTTTGAACTCGAGGTTCGCTCCGATCTGGAGGTTCACTTTCCATGGATTTTGCGACTTCGTCGATTATCTTTTTCAAGTTTTCAACCTTATTATCAGCTGCTTTCGCTTTGGAGAGAATGTCATTCTCTAGTTCATCAAAGAGCAACATGTACTCTTCATCAGATTGGATATAGGAACCGAGACTTGACCTATTTTGGGAATGATTTCTTCCATTGGTCCTTCGCTTGACGGGAGCTTCTTCATGTAACTATCATCAAATGTGACATAATAGGTTTCCTCGATTTTCTTCGAACGTTTATTCAGAACCCTAGAACCGAAAACCAGGAAAAACTTAACATTACGCTTGCGATTATTTAAAATTTCATACGCCGTGATGGAAAATCGCTCATTTAGGAAGGATCAGTTCTAGGTATAGAAGGCAGCTGCAATCGCATCAGCCCAGAAGTACAGAGGTAGAGAAGCGAAGCTAAGCATGGCTCGGGCAGCTTCACACAATCAATGGTTTCGCCTTTCAACTACACCATTTTGTTGTGGAATATAAGGAGCAGAGAAGTTGTGAGTCGCTCCCTTTTCAACAAGAAATTCTTCAAACTCTTGGTTTTTGAATTCCAACCCGTTGTCACTGCGGACATTTCTAACCACCTTTTGCAGTTGAAGATGCACTTGCTTTATAAAGTTTTTGAGCATAGGAGTCTCCTCTGATTTCTATTTAAGAAACAAAACCTAGGTGAAACGTGAAAAATCATCAACTATTACAAGAATGTACTTACTACCACCAATACTTTCTATGGCTGAAGGGCTGCATAGATTGATGTGTCGAAGCTCAATAGGTTCGATGATCTTCGTGTTAACATGTGTTGGATGACTCTTCCGGCTTTTCTTTCCCATTCCGCATGCAACACACAAATGTTCCGTCTCAAACTTTAGAAGTGGCGGTCCTCGCACATGATCACCAAGAACTAGCTTGTTGATGTCTTTGAAGTTAAGGGGCGAGAGTTATCGATGCCATAGCCAACTTTCATCAGAATGAGCTTTCGTTAGAACATATACAACAAGCTTCCCTCGTATCGGGTTTAGATTTAATGGATACATTTCGCCTTTGCGCTGGGACTTCAGTAGAAATGTCTTTGTTTTCTTTTCAATGATCTCGGATCCTTCATCATCAAATGAGACCTTCAAACCAGTCCCTAAAATCAATTGTGAAACACTTATGAGATTGTGTTGCAATCCTTCCACGTAGGCCACCTTTTGGATCGAAAAATCTCCGTTTGTGATAAATCCATAGCATTTTATTGTGCCAAAAGAGTTGTTTCCATACTTGACGCACCCACCATTTTTGAGAGCCCAAAACTCCCTCAACTCTTCCCGTCTTCCTATCATGTGACGCGAGTAGCCACTATCGATATACCATTCTTTGTCGAACTGCTCGTCACCGATAACCTGCAAAAATCAAGCAGATTTAAGAACCCAAAGTTGATTGGGTCCGAGTGAGCCTGTTACAAAACAGGGAATAGCAATAGAAAGATCAACCAAATATGTTCCTTTTATTAAAGTGGTTTCGTCTTTCCTTTTGATGGTAAAAACCTTAATTTTGTTAGGTTTCGTTTCGTTTGAATCAAGTTGTGGAATTTTATTTTGATTTAACAAAATTGTTCACTTGTTTCCTAGTCTTAGCTGTCGTCTTCTTTGTTTACGTTTCGTATTCTGAAACATGATTTCCTTTTCCCTTGACATCCTTGTTAGGATTTTGCTTTGGTTGAGAATGAGGAGGATGGGATTTAGGACCGAAACTGGTCTTTCGGTTCTTGTCACTACTCGATTTGGGATCGAAACTACTTCTTCGGGTCGTCTGACTGCAAGATTGGCAGTGAGTGCATCGACTAGAGTTAGCCTTTGATCATTCTTTCGCCTTGAGATTGGACACCTTTTCTGTGCAAACATAATTAGAGTTTTGGGATTGCCAAAACCTATTCCTTTCATTGAGATTCTTCTGGTATCTCGTGTTTCGCTGGCATTTCTGTTCTAAGAGTTTCTTTTGATACTTGTGAATGTCTACTCTCGACTTCGGCCTTTCAGCATGAGTTTCACTCTTCAATGAAGAGGTTTCGCTTGCCTCCTTTGTAGGTTCGCTTGGAATCTCTTTAGTATCACTTGTGCTTGATACATCAAAGCATGTATGCTTATTGAGTGGTTCTTCCACGTATTTTCCTTTAACTCTCCATGAGGTTCTCTTTGATAAACCTACAGTCTCATCTACATTGTCAATTGGGGCAAACCGGAACTGATCATCATAGCCACCGGCGTTGTCTTCGTTTACCAAGGCTGTAAGTTTGGATGTGTGTTTCTGAGAAACTCATGTTGTGGTGTATACCTGATTTGGTACTGTTTGTATCTTTTGATATACCATGGCCTTTTCAGAACTTTGGATTTATCTTGGGACATCCGAGCGAACTGAATTGAATTTTAAGATATAAGACCTTTGGTAGCTTCGGTTTCGCTTTTGACAAATTATGAACAGTCAACTTCATCCTTTACAGATATTTCACTCATATCACTATCCTCGTCAAATTCAGAAGTGTTTTCTACATTTATCTTATTTTCAGAAGTGTTTTCTACATGGTTTCGGTCTTGATTTTCAATTTATCGTTTTCGTCCAAAAGGTTTTTAAGCATGTCCTTATGGTCTTTCGACTTAATAAAGGACTCGATTTTGTCCAGACCGATCTTGTAGACGTCAGAAATTTCATCTGAAGAAACAATAAATTCACATTATAACCATTAATATTTACTTCATCTTCCTTTAATTCCAGGAAGGGAAAAATCATTTTATGAATCTTTTTACCGATCTCACAATCTAAATGCAATTGAGTGATATTAGTATATAAACATTTAGCAATCAAGAAAAAAATGTTTCTTTGTTTCAAAAGCTTCAAATTATCACGTTGCAAATAAATTACTTCATCTTTCGCCCTAACTAACTCCACTTCCTTCTTCTTTGTCCACATCCTTCTTTCCTCACTCTTTAAAGACACCCTACTGAGTTGATCAGTTAGGTTAGAATTTGCTAGGCGATTTTGTTTTAGACTACCACTTAAACAAGAAAACTTGAATTTTAATTTGTTTAATTCCTTTTCCTAGTTCTTGACTAGTATTTTTAGTGATTCGAGAATGGATTGTACCTTTTTGATCAAATGATCGCATTCGTTGATCTGCTCACCCATCGGTTTGGCAGCGAAGCACTTGTCTTCTCTTTTCTTCGCCTCCTCACCTTCACCATCGGTTGTGTAGCCTCTAACTTGTGACACACCAGCAGTCACCATCATACATCTTCTAGCAAACCCAGTGTTACCTTCCTTCGCCACAACTGCTCTGCCATGTGTGGACTTGCGAACTTCTTCATCTTCGGAGTATGTAAACCAGACTTCTACGCCTCCAAACTCATTATCAACGATGTTTCCTGCATAATTAAAGCATTCATAGTATTGTTAGCAGTCTTTTTCTTTTTGATTTCTTCCATCTTATGCAAATAGTAGGCTTCATCATCTTCATCCTCATTCTTTTCAGACCTCTTCCTCAAAACTCAATCTTTCGCAAAATGATTTTTACCTTGCAAAAAATAACAATAATATCCAGAGTCACAAACCAACTTTCTCTCCTTCTTTACTTCTTGTTGCTGAGGAGCGTTTTTAATCTCCTATTTCGCCTTTTCGGAACTGTAGCTCCGTTTCCAGTTTCGGTTCTTAGAGGTAGGGAGCTTTTTGCGATCAAACTTCTAGGGATTGGAGACCATTAATGCATATTCTTCGTTTGTCAGATCACATTTAGAAAGATCCAAATATTCTCCTTCTTCAGCCACACTCTTACCCTTTGAGAGAAGGGTCAAAGATCCCATGCTAGACACCACATTCACCAACAAATAGGTTTTGAACAGTTCATGAGCTTTTACAGTCAAAACCACCGCCATCCATTCGGATCTCAATCCATTCATAAAAGTGACCTTCTACTCGATTACCTCTGTGCCAATTCCATGCTTCATCATCTTGCTGAGAAGATGATTGAAATGATCAAAATGCCTGAATGAGTTTTTCTTCTGGATTTTGCTTGAAGTCACGAAACTTAGAAAGTAAAAGAGCTGGAATTGAATGCTCTAGATCCTCATCTGTAGAATATAGCTCCTTAAGCCTATCCCAAATTTTTTTCACTATTGTGCATGAACTAACCAGACGAAAGATTTCAGATTGTAAGGTGAATTTGATCATCCTCATAGCTTTAATGTTGCTCATCAGTTTGTCCTTCTCGTCTTGAGAAATTTTCTTTACGTCAATCATAAGCTGATTGTATTCCTTTTGCATCTTGATGGTTTTATTCGTTCCAGAATGAACGAACGGACCAACGGTAATTGCCTCCCAGATTAGATAGCCATTTTCCTCCAAACCAAAAACATAGTCCTTAAAGTGATGCATCCAGACTTCATAATCATGAGTGTATAAAATCAGGATTCTCGTGGTAGATCCGATATTGTTGGATATGTTGATGGGGTTTGAATGAGAGTCGTCGTGTGACATGATGATATGATCTTATAAGCATCCACGAATCAGACTAGTAAACTGAGTTAGGGTATGATCCAGATCTGTGAGCAACGTCAATAACAAGATGACGGCTCTAACAAAAACGATGATAGTCCAAACCCTAAAACCTTTTTCAATAGAAGAGATGTGTATGGATTCCACAGTCTCCTACTATGATACCAATGGACGAGTTGAAAAATCTTTTAAGATCGTTTAGATTCTTAACAAGAAAATCAGAAAGAGAATAAAATCATGAACACACAATGAATCAAACAAGTGTTGAATGATTAAACTGCAACACCTCATAATAGCTCGACTAAGAACTTCTACCATACAGGTGTGCTAGGGTTACAATACTATGAAAGAAATAATAATTGAGAAGAGTATTAATAACGATACATGCATGCACCATAAATACAAACCCTAATGACAAAAACACGGTTGGACAGGCCCAAATCGTGACAATATTGGACTAAGATAATAAGCCCAATGATGCAACTCCTAGACTCAACAGTATAGTATGAAAAATATTCACATTATTTTACCCTTTAGGGGGAAGAAATGATTATATAAAAATATGGTTATTTTTATGTACATATTAAATATGATGAAATGGGTAATAGTTTCATGGATGAATATTTTCATTAACAAAACACGTATCTCGTTGAAAAAGTGTGAGTCATTCATCTTCCATGTACCTACCAATGGTATCCGTGGAGGTCATGTTTATAACCAGTGTCTCCTCCCCAAGAGCGTGATACTTGTGTATAGATCTATACAGGACTAATGATCCCGCACCCTGGTTGTTAGCTACAGCACGGCCAATAGGTTAAGGGTGATAAACGTGATATCTTTTCGACGCCTGAAGAACATCGAGGCAGGCAATTCATTAATAGCACGATTATGAACACTCAGATGGTAAACGACAATCTGTTATTTTTATGTGAAATCGATATTACACTTATTTTATGTAATTACACAACTCTTTAAATGGTTTTATTTTCGAATAAAACTACATGTTACAAAACTAACTATAGGATATATACTTGTACTTTTCAATCTTGGAATATAACCAGTTTACAATTCAATATTATGGAAAATATAGAATTTTCCGGGATAAATACGATTACTTTACAAACAAACAGATACAGTTCAGCTTTACATAAAATATAGGATTTTCCGAGACAAATACGATTACTTTACAAACAAACAGCTTATAACTCATTTTATAGAAAATATCGGATTTTCTGGAAACAAACGTGATTTCATCTCATTGAATGGCATATATTTTTATACAAATGCTTATGAACTCACCAACTTAAATGTTGACACTTATTTTCAAATAAATTGTATTTTTAGGAAATCAGCAAGACAGATTATCAATAGCTTTTGAAGATTTGACGCTAGGGCGTTATACAAAACTTTTGACACCAAATTGTAATTGACTTTTGAAACATGTAAACGCATACAATGATGTAACTTTTTCAATTATGTATATGATAGTTGTATTTACTTGCTTTACTATTCAATTGTTATGATATTACACATGATGTCCTCCGCCCCCAAATGTTTCCGCCGTTCAGGTTTGGGGGTGTGACAGAGCATGATTAGGGCATGCAATTATCTGCTAATTTGTTAGAGAAATTTTGGGCGAAGCAATCAATATTGTTTTCTATCTGGTAAATAGATCTCCATCAATTAGAATTAATTGTAAGACTCCTCAAGATGTAAGCTCTATGAAACCCTCTATGAATTCTGGTTTCTGAACATTTGGCTGTCTTGCTTACACTCGTGTGAATTATGGTAAACTGGAGTTGAGGGCAATGAAGTGCATATTTCTAGGATATGCATCTGGAGGGAAAGGTCATTGTATATGGTGTATAGAATAAGGAAAGACTCAAAAATTTGTTATTACCAGAGATATGACCTTTGAATCTGCTATGTGTAACTAAATAAGGTGGTACAAGTGTCGTGGGGAATGATCAGGGTGTTATCTAGAAGGTGGAGTTTGAAATAGAAACACCACACGGTTTACGATAAATATGGAACAACAAGATGGCATGGAACATCATAGATGTGAAGAATCTCTCGAACAACCAAGGAAAGAAGTGTTTGGTGATTTTCATGCTAGGAAAGACAACTTGATGAAGCTTCTGGAGTATGAATTTGTGATGAATTATTTAGGATTTGAAAGGAAGATAACTAGGATGGAGACTTAGAGTGATAGTAGAGGAGGATTGTTATACATTTCTCATTTCATTGAGAAAGTCTTATGGTCGTTCAATCGTGATTAGCCCAAACGTGTTGGTACTTCTTTGGCAGTTCAAAACAATTAGGGGAAAACTCATTGGGAAGTGGTCAAGTAGATATTGTGATACTTCAAGGTAAGGCTTGATGTTTCCCAGGTGTATGGTGCCAATGTACGATATATAGACTTAGTTGGATTGATATACTCATACCATGAAAGTGATCTAGAGAAAAGAAGATCATTGGTGGTTGGTCTTGTTCAGACTCTTCTTTTAAAGGTGGAGAAGTCTATCATGTTCAATTATAGGTTATGCATTTAAAAGTATGGTACCAAGGAGAATTTGGAAGACATGGTGACAAAGTCATTGCCCACAGATAAGTTCAAGATTTTCTTGAATTTAGTAGATGTTTGCAGGAGTTTGGTCCCTTCGAGGTTGAATGGTAAGAAGGGAGAGGAAATTCTTATTTAAGGTAGAGTTCAGAGGAGGCTCAAATCAATGTGGAGATTTTTAAATATGACTCAAGAATTTGGAGAATTCACATGGATCATTTGAGTTCAACGGAGCACTTGGAACTCAATGGCTCACTTCGGGTTCATGCAGCATATGACAAAGGAAAAAAATCATCCGGGAGAGGAATGGATCTCCTAAAAAAGGGATGGATAAAGCGGCAAAGGAATGTATCTTATAAAAGGTGTTATGGAGCACTTGGAAGTGGAATACAGCATCCTGGTGCATGTATTCTCTTTCTATTCTTGAAGCGTCATTCTAGAAGCGCCATTATGGATGATGAAGCTCCATCTATAATATGGATGTGCCACTCATTCTCTAAGTATTCCACCTTGGAGGAAGAAGTGTCACTTTGAAGGTAGAAGAGCCATTCTATAGGTAGAAGGATAATTCTGGAGGAAGAAGTGCCAATATGGTTCTAGAAGCTTAACTCATAAGGAGGAAGTGCCATCCCTGGAGAAGAAGCATTATTCCTTGCATAAGAAGTTTCATTCTCGTGTTGATGTGCCATCTTGTTGCAAAGATGTGCCACTTGTGATTCTTGAGGAGTTATATGTTATGAAATCCTCTATGATGCTCAAGATTGTCGAAGGATGCCATGAAGTTTAAGATACTCAAGGAATAAACCTTGATGCGCCACGTTGACGGATGAAGCGCTACTTGTGCATCATGATGTGCTACTATGGCTCATGATGCTTCATCATGTGCGTTGTTGATGCTCATGACTTGTATGACATGGATGAATGTTCCAGAAGATGTTGCATGACATATTATAATTGGTTGACACCATTCTTGGGCCTTCGGGCTAATGGGCTTGGACCATTAGGGTTTTAGGTATGATCCCTTAAGTATAAATAAGGATGCATGCTAAGTCGTTTGGTGGGTCTTGAATTCTAGAGTTATAGCCAAATCTCTGTGAAATTGTACTTCTAACCTCTGTTTGAGAACTCTGAAATAAAGAATACTCCCCTGCTGCTTATGGACATAGATCCCTTTTACCGGACCACGTAAGTATTGTGTATTTGTTTCCTTTTGGTTTTGCTAGTAAGTCGCTTTACTTCCTAACAGGTCATATCAGAGCTTGGCAAGTAGCAACAGACTTGTCCTGAGTCTTGACAATTATCTTCTGATATCCTAACAATAATTAATGAAGTTCTACTTAATCTTTTAAGTTTCAATCATCTACTTATATAGATTTTTATTCCTACAGTTAGTATGTCAATAACATATCAGACTAGGAATGTTATTGCGGTCCCACTAGCTTTCTAGAAAACATAAGTAATCTTGATTTTATAAAGAGAATCACACTATGTAATTATCTTAAAACAAATAAGATTCTTACTTTGAGATGTTAGCTTAACTCTAAAAAAATTTCATCCATGTATGTTTTCTCCTTTGAAAACTCACTTACCTTTTATAGTCATACTATATCGAAGTCAATTAATCTAGCTCTCTAACACCCAAAGTTTGGAAGGCCAAGAATGGAAAGAAAACCTTAATTTTAAGGGGGACTCGACGAGTCCAAGGATGAACTCGACGAGTCCGAGCGAAATCCGGGTCGAGGAGTAAGTGACCGACTCGGCGAGTCGGCCAAGGGGACTCGACGAGTAGGTTATGTGCGAGGAAAACCCTAAAATCAAGACTTGGAGTCTATTTAAACGTCTCATTCTCTCCCCTAGGGTTCCTTTACTACCTCTTTCACCCATAACACCAAACCCTAGTCGCCTTAATCATTGATTGAGCCAATTAGAGCCTTGAAGAGTGCATTAAAGCTTGGAGAAGGAAGAAGGATCTTGGAGGTGCAAGAAGGGGCTATAAATCTGGGATTGGGAAGATATTTCTGAGCATTTGGAGGTAATAAACTAGTTCTTGGACTCCTTTGCACCTAGATCTATGTGTGTGTTTTGGGCATTCTTGGCATGATAGTAACCATTCGAGCTAGGGGTTCAGATCTGAGGTTGCTACCTCAGATCCATGCTTATTTTGGTCTAGAATCCCGTAAAGTATCAGCTCTTGGTATATTGGTGAAGCATGGTTGTCATAAACCCTAGTTTATGGTGTATTTTGCTTAAATCTCCTTCTCTACACGTAAAGTTTGCAAATTAACATGAGAAATAGGCTTGGGAAGGGTAGATCTACAGTTTGGAGTCCATGCATGACTCAAAAGTCGTCTGCATGTAAGGAGATCTAAATGGAATCGGTGAGTCCTTTAAGTGGACTCGACGAGTAGCATGAAGGTGAGGAGCAACTCGACAAGTGGGATGAACAGCTCGTCGAGTCATATGAAGATTGCCTTGTACTCGGCGAGTCTGTTCTTGGACTCGGCGAGTCAGGTTGCGAAACCCCAAACCCTTCGACTTGAGACTCGGATCAGTGAGTCGGGTGGAGACTCGATGAGTTGGACAGGTCAGGACTCAGAAGTCGGTAGACTCGGCGAGTCATGGACTGACTCGGCGAGTCAAGACGCGAATGGAAGGAATCTGAACATTTGAACTCAGCGAGTCAGTAGGGTGACTCGGTGAGTAGGGTTGACCTGGAAGGTTGACTTTGACTTTGACCAGAGTTGACTTGGTTGTCTTTCGGGGGTCAGTTAGACTCAGTGTTGCTTTGATATTGGTAGTTCGGGGAGCAAGGGGAGCAGGAGTTCAGTGAGTTGCTGGGCAGCAGCTAGTGAGATTATCAGCAAGTTCAGCCAGTGCAGGTGAGTTTCCCTTTGTGTGAATGGGTCTAAGGCCACAATGCCGGCCCATGTAGTTATGAGTAGAAGACCCGGGAGTTAGCCCTAGGCACAGGATGCTAATATGATTTTCAGGATGAGGTCCCTAAATAATGGGCGGGTGCCCAAGGATTTGTTTATATGATAGTCTATACTTGTTGTTTGTGTGATACATGTATGTGCCTGGTAGGGAGGTAAGTATTGGTGAGGTCTCGTATCTCACCAATAGCAGAGTGTGTATTGTGTTCCACATCTCACTAGTAGCAGAACAGGGGTAAGGCCCAAGCTAGGGAAGGAGTGAGAGTGGGCTAGGCCCGTATCTCACTACCAGTAGGAGCATGGATGGGGTCCCATGACTCATCAGTAGCAAGACAAGGGCGAGGCCCAGGATAGGCAAGGCGTTAGGACAAGATCAGATGTATGAGTTTAGCTTATGTGTTGTGATATGTTTATGTGATATTATTTGTTGGCGGGTGGGGCCCTGTGACAGGCGAGGCCTAAGTAAAACATATATGTATCCGAGTGGGGCTCGAAGCCAGGCGGGGCCTGGAGCTGCGGGGTCGTTGTAGCGGGCGAGGCCCGAGGCAGGGGGCGAGGCCCAAGATAGCGGGCGTGGCCCAGTATGAGCAGTATGTGGTTATGCATGGTATGTGGTAGGGTGGGGAACTCACTAAGCTTCGTGCTTACGGTTTTCATTTTTGGTTTCAGGTACTTCCGGTAGCGGAGGGAAGAGCTCGGGGTGATCGCATGGCACACACGATAGATTAGACAACCTGGGAATGTTTACTCTGATAATGAACATGTGTTTTGAAAACTTATACTCGGATTATGTTTTGGAATGATGACTTTGCTTAAAGTAATGTTTTATTAAAAGAAATTTTTGGTCTTAAATTTTGGGTTGTTACAAGCTCATACTTTATAATCATACATGAATGCATCTTTATATTTTCTATTAGTTTCTAATCAACGATTGAACATATTCACCAACAATTTAAAAACATGTTAGTTCTAAACTATAATTTGCTTAGTTTATAGTTCTTTAGTTCACAAAGTTCCATATTGCTCCCACTTAGAAAAAAAAAGATGTTTTAAGTATATGACTTATGGAATGAAAATTAGTAGGATTGTAGAAACATTATCCTAAACAATCATTTAGGATGGTTGACATAAATTCAATTTGTATATCCTAGAGTGAGTTAAGAATATTGTCTAACATAAGATCCATAACTCCATACCTTTTAGATAAGGATAGAACATTTCATCCTTAGTATAATAAAATGATTTAATCTACTTATGTGGTTGCAAATATATATATATATATATATATATATATATATATATATATATATATATATATACACTCTAGTGAGCATGACTCCAAACATATTATAAAGGAAATAGTTCTTTAAAAAATATCATATAGTAGATTGTAAGGTCTAATTTATCCTCTTCAAAAACATATAGTATCGAAATTGAACTAGTAGCCCGGTGACCCTATTCCACTAGAGAATACGAGGCTACCTCAAACATCATATGATAAACCCAAGTGACCAGGCAATCCTGTGCCACAGGAACCATACAAATGACGAGTAGGTGTTCTTGTCGGGAATGAACTGTGAACTGATTCCATAATTCCTAAGATGCTCCATGAAGACGTGGTTTATACAACTCATTTTCTTTATCATAACTAAAGGTTAATGATAGTCTCATTGAGTTGTATTCCAACCTTCACTATGTAACAATTTTGATTAAATCAAAAGTTTCAACAATAACGGATAAAAGTCATCAGTGAAATTGATTAAGTATCTATCACCAAATATATTCTTGGATTGAAAATACTACATACATCACTTTGTATAACTCTTTGTCAAGCCTTTTGTTCTTTCATTACTAATAGAGAAACACATGTGTGAATCGTCTTCCCATTTAAATATGATTTGCATATATCAAATAAATCAAACTCATTTGCCTTAAAAAAATTCCATCCTTTTAAAGTTGGTATAAGTGTATTATATTTATATAGTCGTGATGATACATATATAGATAAGTTTGAATCAAATATCATTTTATTATATAGGTTCTATCATTAGAACTATTAATTCAATGAAAAACATATGATTTACTTAATAAATGACATTATCATAAAATATTCTTAATATCAATTATTAGTATCACATGCAACATAACATACTCAAGTGAATGATTGAAAATAATTACTTTTATCCTATAGATACTTGAAGTGTCGGCCATGCCAGACTTCCTTGGCTCGATGATATTAGAGGAGCAATTCCTCTTTCAGTGTCTAGTTTCTTCCATAATAGAGACAAGACTAATCATTTTGCTAATTTCTTGATTTTTGAGTTTATGTTGTATTTCCCTAAACTGAACTACATGCCTATTAGAGTACACATTCTCTTAGATCTTCCTTTTTTCAATGTTTGAATAGGTTTGAAACATGTTATGTTGTTCTAATTGAATATATACTTTACTTGATGAGACATCTGGTATATTTCATAATTATTCAAGACCTTCTATAGGTCAAAAGCAATTATTCTATTATTGAGACACACCAACATCATCTCCGACTGGTCATGCTTTAGGCTCGGGTGTGAAGGACAAAGGCAAAAACATAGTTGAGGACGAAGATGAAGAAGGCGACAAGGAGACCATTGCTGACATTTTAAAACGAAAGAACAGTCGCAAGGTTGATGAAGATGCCAGTCGTGTGGCGCGAGAGGCTGCTGAAGCCGAACGCAAACATAAAGAAGCCCACGATCTCCTTGAGAGCCAAAAGACTCTCTTCCTTGCCTGGACCAGGGAACGTTTAATCAAAGAGGCCATTGAAACTCCCAGCATCTTATGGCTCGAGCCGGTTATATCGTTCGACTGCAACAACACTGTCAATTCGCAGTTCGATATGCCGCTGACTCGAAAGGTGTAACAGCCTGGAATTTCAGGTATTGTCATAATATTGTTTTTGGGGTGTTTTAGGAGGGGACTCAGCGAGTTGGAGCCAGACTCGCCGAGTAGGACCACAGACTTGGTCGCGGGTTCGCGACTGGACTCGACGAGTCCATTATGGACTCGGCGAGTCTGCGCTGTTCAGCGGAAACGCTAGCCGTTCGGTTTTGGAACGTATATAACGGACTTATAGGCCGTCATTGTTCGTCTTTAGCGACTGAGAAGAACCCTAAATCGGTTGTGGGCATCTAGAGCAAGGATTGAAGGCCATTGGTGATCTTGAAGAAGTTATTGTGCAATGAAGAGAAGAGTTTGGCTAAAGGAACAGCAAGGGAATTAAGTCTGAGGATTGGGGACACAGAGAGTGCATTATTCAGGTAATATTTCGGATCATATTCTGCTATGTTGATGTGTGCATGGATTTAGGGTTTATGGAACCCTTTTGTGACTAGATTGATTATTACCCTTGTTCCCCAAACGATTATAACCATGTATTAGGACCTTTAGAGGTCCAGAATGTCCCATGCCTGTGTATTTCGGGAATTAAGAGAGGCTTTGGATTGGAATCCTTATGCCTTAAGTCAAAAGGTAAATTACAAGTCTTGGAGCGTAGCATGAGCACCTAAATGAAGGTCTTACGTGTTGTACGAACTTAGGAGGACCAAACCTATGAATGGTCGGGACAATACAGATCTCAGGAAGCAATTTGATCGAGTGCATGGCATGGACTCGCCGAGTCCGATGAACAGACTCGGCGAGTAGCTTGAAGATTAACTGGGACTCGTCGAGCTGTTCTTCAGACTCGGCGAGTGGAGTCGGGGTGGCCCCGCGATTCTTCCACAAGGAACTCGTCGAGTCAAGAGGGATACTCGACGAGTAGAAAGGGAACATCAGGATTTGGTGAGGACGTCTAGACTCGCCGAGTCGCCTTAGCACTCGCCGAGTCCGGTCAAGTTGACCATTGACCGTTGACCAGAGTTGACCTACATGTGATTTCTCAGGGTCAGTTGTCTTGAAAGATAAAAGTATTATTAAGGGATATATGATATTATAGGGAGTCTGTAGCTCGGCGGATCGAGTGCGAGTGATTTCAGGATTCGCTAGCTTTCATTACCCACGAGGTGAGTCTTCTCACTATACTGTACCCGGAAGGGTTTGACAGTGTGACCGGAAGGTCGGAAATGATATGTGTTATACGTGCTATAAATGGTAAGGTATTTGCTATGCGTGCTATGTATGTTTATATGGGCCGGAAGGCAATATGTTATGTGACTGAAAGGTCGGATATGATATATGATATATGTGCTATACGTGTTAGGATAAATGTATTATTTGCTGTGTATGTTTATGGGCCGGAAGGCAATATGTTATGGGCCGGAAGGCGATTATGTTACGGGCCGGAAGGCGTTGCGTTGTAGACCGGAAGGTCAGGGCCTGGAAAGGCGTATATGCGTAAGTAGTATACTGGGGAACTCACTATGCATTTATGCTTACAGTTGTTATGTATGTGTTTCAGGTACTAGCAAGGACCGTGGGAAGGCGCCGGCATGACGCGTACACACTGTTGATGTTTTGAGATCTTGGGGATGTTATGATTGTATTTTGATATGAAATTTGGAATAATTATATTTGGTTGAAATAAATCACTTTATTTCAGTTTAAAAATTTGTTTGAAAATTTGCGTTGTTACAATTGGTATTAGAGCCTTGGTTTGAGGGATTTGGGTGTACCTTCGGGTGTAACTGAACTCAAACCGAGGATTTTAGGAGAATCTTTTAAAAATAATAAAGACATAAACTTTTATAAATGGTAAAGTGGTAAACAAGAAAGAAGCAGTGTGTACGATCAGCCAGTGCCCGAACGGTAAAGATCCCCAGAATACCTTACAATGTTATGTTATGCAATGAATTATGAATTGTTATGCATGCTAGAAGACTAGGTATTCATGATAGGACTAGAGTGGCTTGATTTGTGATGCCTTAGTCTAGGGAGTTTGCAGATATGAGATATTTGGTAGTGTGCAGATAGATAGTGCATATCAAAGTAGAGTACTCACTATTCGGGGTTTGGGGAGGAAGATTTGGGACAAATACTGATACGGTGTGGTCGGTAGTATTGGGCCCGTACTACCGAAGACACCGGGTCGGTGGGAGACCCAAGTAAGAATCCCTGGATATCGGAGACTGAGTAGGGTTGCGTATCAAGTGCAATTGTACTTGATGGAGTCTCTGATAATTTTATGTTGTATTTCAGAGACATCATGGTTACCACACGCCACGAGGCGAGTTCGAGCGCTGTGAGCGACGAGGATATTCGTCAGATGATTCAGGAAGAGGTAGCTGCAGCGATCCGGGCTGAGATCCCAGAGATGTTTGGGTCTATTAAGACCACTCTGATGGAGACGTTCGAAGAGCGGTACGCCGCACTGACTGAGACTGCAGCCGCTGCAGCTACCGCATCCGTGGCCGCTGCCAGGCCGCAAGGGGGCGATTCGTTGCTATTCCGGGAATTCAGCAACACGAAACCCCCTGAGTTCGATGGGACATAGGATCCGATTGCTGCGATGAGGTGGATCGCCGACATTGAAGGGTGTTTCTACACTTGCTCATGCCCGGAGCACCTGAGGGTACGGTTCGTTTTGAACCAGCTCCGTCTGGGAGCGAAGGATTGGTGGAAGTTCGTGACGGCGAACTTCACTCTGGCGGAGATTGCAGCAGTGACATGGGAGAGGTTTACTGACATATTCAAGGATGAGTACGTTCCCCCAGTGGAGAGGGAATGATTGATTCAGGAGTTCTTGACCCTTAAGCAGGGTAATGATTCGGTTGCGGTGGTCACACGGAAGTTTCATGAGAGGGCGATGTTCTGCCCTGAGCTGGTGTCTACAGAGCAGTCGCGGATGAGCCGGTACTTAGGCGTTTTGAGGAGGGATATCCGGGAGTTTGTGTCAAACTCAACCTATCGTACTTTTACTGAGCTTCAGGCGAATGCCAGGAAGCGCGAGATCGAGTTGGAGACCCAGGCCAGGGAGGAGGTCGAGTCTCGGCAGGTGGACCGGCGGCCGGCTCCGTCTCAGCCGGCAGCCAAGTGGATCAAGTCCGCTGATTTGAGGACGGGAGGTCAGAAGGGCCGCACTTGCGGGAAGTGCGGCAAGGGTCATGAGGGGACGTGCCGAGCTGGTGGTTGCTACAAGTGTGGCAAGGAAGGACACATTGCCAGGAATTGTCCTAATGGGTTTATGGTTTGTTTTCATTGCAACCAGACAGGCCATCGGAAGGCCGAGTGCCCGCAACTTCGTCAGAGATCTACACCTACTACCAGGACTACTGAGACTCGACCGGTGAAGGTCGAGGCCCCGAGGGCTCGCGGGAGAGCCTTTCAGCTGACTGCGGAGGAGGTCCGCGCTGCGCCCGATGTTGTGGCAGGTATGCTGTAATTCAAGTATTTATTTAAAGTCGAGATGTTATGCTTATGTTACTATATGTGTAGGTACTTTTCTTGTGAACTCTATGCCTGCTCTAGTGTTATTTGATTCGGGTGCGAGTAGGTCCTTTGTATCTGTAGCTTTTAGTCAGCATATCAGCATTAGTCGTGAGCCGTTAAGTCGGCCCCTGAGCGTTTCTATAGCGGCCGAGAGGGTGGTTTGTGCCACGGAGGTTCTTCGGGGATGCGTACTAGAGATTTTTGGGGTTGAGTTTCCGATTGACCTAATTCCTATTGCGATGGGTGATGTCTGTGTCATCGTGGGCATGGACTGGTTGAGTCGATTCAGCGCTGTCATCGACTGTGAGCGCCAGCTGGTGACTGTACGAGACCCTAGTGGAGGAGTTCTTACGGTGTACGGCGAGGGTACCCGTTCGGGATCAGCTTTTTGTTCGGCCGCAAGGGCGAGGCAATGTCTACAGCAGGGATGTAAGGGTTTTGTGGCGTATGTGATGGATACACGGGAGGCTTCCGAGAGACCAAGATCAGTGGAGGAGGTCCCAGTGGTGCGTGAGTTTCCAGATGTTTTTCCCGAGGAACTGCCGGGAGTACCTCCTGCGAGGCAAGTAGAGTTTGGTATCGATCTGATTCCGGGGGCTGCGCCTATTGCGAAGGTGCCTTATCGTCTCGCACCTCCAGAGATGCAAGAGTTGTCCTCGCAACTCCAGGAGTTGCTGGGGAAGGGATTTATTCAGCCGAGCAGCTCGCCGTGGGGAGCACCGATCCTGTTCGTCAAGAAGAAGGATGGTTCACACCGGATGTGCATTGATTACCAGGAGTTGAACAAAGTGACGATCAAGAACTGCTATCCGTTACCGAGGATCGATGATTTATTCGATCAGTTGCAAGGGGCATCTTGGTTTTCCAAGATCGATCTGAGATCAGGGTACCATCAGGTAAGAGTGCGGGATGAGGACGTCCAGAAGACAGCATTTAGGACGCGATATGGGCATTATGAGTTTGTGGTGATGCCTTTCGGGCTCACCAATGCCCCGGCAGTGTTCATGGACCTCATGAACAGGGTATGCAGGCCGATGCTGGATCGGTCTGTGATTGTATTTATCGACGACATCCTGGTGTATTCGCGATCTAGAGAGCAACATGAGGGACATTTGAGGGAGGTCCTTGGGGTACTGAGGTCGGAGAAGCTATATGCAAAATTCTCCAAATGTGACTTCTGGTTGCGGGAGGTCCAATTTCTTGGACATGTTGTTAATCAGGCAGGGATATTGGTCGATCCGGCCAAGGTCGAGGCAGTGATGAGTTGGGAGGTACCGAAGTCACCTTCCGAGATCAGGAGTTTCCTTGGGTTGGCGGGGTACTATCGGAGGTTTATTAGAGACTTCTCCAAGATCGCAGTACCACTCACCAGACTGACCCGGAAGGGTGTTGCATTCTCATGGGGACCCGAGCAACAGATTTCTTTCGAGACACTTCGCCAGAGATTGTGCGAAGCCCCGGTGTTAGCTCTCCCGGAAGGGATGGAAGATTTTGTCGTATATTGCGACGCATCGATTTCGGGACTGGGTGCAGTGTTGATCCAGAGAGGTCATCTGATAGCTTATGCATCGAGGCAGCTAAAGCCTCACGAGGCGAGATATCCCACGCATGACTTAGAGTTGGGGGCAGTAGTGCTCGCTCTCAAGATTTGGCGTCACTACCTGTATGGGGTTCGATGTACGATATACACGGACCATAAGAGTTTGAAGTATTTGATGGATCAACCCAACCTAAATATGCGTCAGAGGAGATGGTTGGATGTGGTCAAGGATTGTGACTATGAAATCCTATACCACCCGGGCAAGGCTAATGTGGTAGCCGATGCATTGAGCCGCAGGGCGGAGAGCACTCCATTGCGAGATGTATGTCTGAGACTGACGGTGAAGACTCCGGTATTGGATGCTATTCGTGGGGCGCAGGCCGAGGCTGTGAGATCCGAGATGCAGAAGAAAGAACGGGTCATTGGGTTAATCTCAGAGTTCGTTAAGGATGGACGAGGACTTCTGACGTTTCAGGGTCGGATTTGGGTACCGTTCGTGGGCGGTACGCGTGCTACTTTGATGGAAGAGGCTCACAGATCGAAATTTTCGATTCATCCCGGTGCTACAAAGATGTATTTGGACTTGAGGAAGGAATACTGGTGGCCTTGTATGAAGAGAGACGTCGCCTGGTTTGTTGAGAGGTGTTTGACCTGCCGTAGGGTTAAGGCCGAGCACCAGAGACCGCATGGCAAGTTGCAGCCTTTGGAGATTCCTGAGTGGAAGTGGGAACAGATTACTATGGATTTCATCACCAAATTGCCGAGAACTGCCAGGGGAGTCGATGCAATTTGGTTGATTGTGGATAGGTTGACGAAGAGTGCACATTTCCTTGCCATCAGCGAGAGTTCATCAGCGGAGAAGTTAGCGGAGATATACGTGAGGGAAGTAGTATCTCGGCATGGAGTGCCGATCTCGATTGTTTCGGACCGTGATGTACGCTTCACTTCCAGGTTCTGGAAGAAATTCCATGAGGAGCTGGGTACTAAACTGCATTTTAGTACCGCATACCATCCCCAGACAGAAGGTCAGAGCGAGCGGACGATTCAGACATTGGAGGACATGCTTCGAGCGTGTGTGTTAGACTTCGGGGGTAGCTGGGATGCGCATTTACCCTTGGCAGAGTTTTCCTACAACAACAGCCATCATTCGAGCATTGGTATGCCACCTTTTGAGTTGTTGTATGGTAGGAGGTGTCGGACCCCCATTTGTTGGGGAGAGGTGGGACAGAGAGTGATGGGCAGTACGGAGATCGTACTTTAGACGACAGAGCAGATTCAGCAGGTTAGACAGAGGTTATTGACCGCCCAGAGCCGACAGAAGAGTTATACGGACAGGCGCCGGTCCGAGCTTGAATTTCAGGTTGGCGACTTCGTTCTCCTGAAGGTTTCTCCTTGGAAAGGAGTGATCCGGTTCAGGAAGAGGGGCAAGTTGGGGCCCCGATTTATAGGTCCATTTCGTGTGATTGCAAGGGTACGCCGGGTAGCTTATCGGTTGGAGTTGCCAGCAGAGTTGGGACAGATCCACAATACTTTTCACGTATCACAGTTGAGGAAGTGTATAGCCGATGAATCGACAGTGGTTCCATTAGAGGATATTCAGGTGGATGCGAGCCTGAATTACGCCAAGAGACTAGTAGCCATCAGGGATCGGAAGATCAAGGTTCTGAGGAACAAGGAGGTACCTCTGGTGTTGGTTCAGTGGCAACACCGGAAAGGATCGGAGATGACTTGGGAGCCGGAGCGTGAGATGCGGGAGCAACATCCGGAGTTATTTGCAGAGTGAGACTTCGAGGGCGAAGTCTAGTCCTAGTGGGGGAGAGTTTTAACAGCCTGGAATTTCAGGTATTGTCATAATATTGTTTTTGGGGTGTTTTAGGAGGGGACTCGGCGAGTTGGAGCCAGACTCGCCGAGTAGGACCACAGACTTGGTCGCGAGTTCGCGACTGGACTCGACGAGTCCATTATGGACTCGGCGAGTCTGCGCTGTTCAGCGGAAACCCTAGCCGTTCGGTTTTGGAACGTATATAACGGACTTATAGGCCGTCATTGTCCGTCTTTAGCGACTGAGAAGAACCCTAAATCGGTTGTGGGCATCTAGAGCAAGGATTGAAGGCCATTGGTGATCTTGAAGAAGTTATTGTGCAATGAAGAGAAGAGTTTGGCTAAAGGAACAGCAAGGGAATTAAGTCTGAGGATTGGGGACACAGAGAGTGCATTATTCAGGTAATATTTCGGATCATATTCTGATATGTTGATGTGTGCATGGATTTAGGGTTTATGGAACCCTTTTGTGACTAGATTGATTATTACCCTTGTTCCCCAAACGATTATAACCCTGTATTAGGACCTTTAGAGGTCCAGAATGTCCCATGCCTGTGTATTTCGGGAATTAAGAGAGGCTTTGGATTGGAATCCTTATGCCTTAAGTCAAAAGGTAAATTACAAGTCTTGGAGCGTAGCATGAGCACCTAAATGAAGGTCTTACGTGTTGTACGAGCTTAGGAGGACCAAACCTATGAATGGTCGGGACAAAACAGATCTCAGGAAGCAGTTTGATCGACTGCATGGCATGGACTCGCCGAGTCCGATGAACAGACTCGGCGAGTAGCTTGAAGATTAATTGGGACTCGTCGAGCTGTTCTTCAGACTCGACGAGTGGAGTCAGGGTGGCCCCGCGATTCTTCCACGAGGAACTCGTCGAGTCAATAGGGATACTCGACGAGTAGAAAGGGAGCATCAGGATTTGGTGAGGACGTCTAGACTCGCCGAGTCGCCTTAGCACTCGCCGAGTCCGGTCAAGTTGACCGTTGTCCGTTGACCAGAGTTGACCTACATGTGATTTCTCAGGGTCAGTTGTCTTGAAAGATAAAAGTATTAATATGGGATATATGATATTATAGGGAGTTTGTAGCTCGACGGATCGAGTGCGAGTGATTTTAGGAGTCGCTAGCTTTCATTACCCACGAGGTGAGTCTTCTCATTATACTGTACCCGGAAGGGTTTGACTGTGTGACCGGAAGGTCGGAAATGATATGTGTTATACGTGCTATAAATGGTAAGGTATTTGCTATGCGTGCTATGTATGTTTATATAGGCCGGAAGGCAATATGTTATGTGACTGAAAGGTCGGATATGATATATGATATATGTGCTATACGTGTTAGGATAAATGTATTATTTGTTGTGTATGTTTATGGGCCGGAAGGCAATATGTTATGGGCCGGAAGGCGATTATGTAACGGGCCGGAAGGCGTTGCGTTGTAGACCGGAAGGTTAGGGCCTGGAAAGGCGTATATGCGTAAGTAGTATACTGGGGAACTCAAAGCATTTATGCTTACAGTTGTTATGTATGTGTTTCAGGTACTAGCGTGGACCGTGGGAAGGCGCCGGCATGACGCGTACACACTGTTGATGTTTTGAGATCTTGGGGATGTTATGATTGTATTTTGATATGAAATTTGGAATAATTATATTTGGTTGAAATAAATCACTTTATTTCAGTTTAAAAATTTGTTTGAAAATTTGCGTTGTTACAAAAGGCGTTCATCTTCCACGTCTTCTCTAACATCTTTGAAGTCCCTCACCCGAACGCTGAGCTTGACAGGGAGCTCATTGACTTCTATCTGGCGGCTGCTCGTCCACAATTCCTTACTTGGAGCGCCCAGAAGATTGTAAACGTTCGGATGCTGAAACCTTATACTGAGAGACGTTTTATAAATGTTCGGTTCAAGTTGATTCGGGGATCTGCAAGAACTGCTCATCTTATCTCCCTGGCAGATCTACCGAATCTAAATCCTCATGATTGGATTGTCCTGTATAGTATCCTTTTGACTAATGAAGCTGAATATGGTCCCATTCTAGACCATGTCAAAAGGATGTTAGTCTGCTACATCATGGAGGTTGCTCTAATGGATCAGGAGGTCGCCACAGTCTTCAAGAAGAAACCCAAAATTGCTCCTGTGGGATCGGCCAGTGATCTCAATCAAATGCTACTGGGCAGGATCGACCCGAGACGCAACTCGGTTATGTTCACTAGAGCGGAAGGACAGAAATGTCTCTTCGCTTTAGCTGACAAGCATCTTTACACCACAACCTATTAGGAGCATGTGCTGTTCATTGTCAAACGGTGTAAAGAGAACTCGGCTGATGATGTCAAGTATTTTGAAGATATGATTAACTGGTACATCCGGTTTAGACAGACCATTCTTTCCATCACCAAATGTCTGTTGAGTACCGTGAAGAAGAAGGTACCTGCTTCAGCTGCTGGACCCAGTAACTAGTGAAGGTCTCGCTCCAAATTGACGCAAAGGGGGAGATTGTTGGGCTGGAGATCATTTTTGAAGATTGCATCTTTTGGGCTCGTTTAGCATAAGGCTTTCTGTATTCCGGTTTGGGCCTGTCCAACCGTGAACCTTTTATGTTTTGTATATAAGTTTACGCTTGCATGCATATTAGGTCAAGGTTTTTAGAGATCCGAGTATAGCGGTACATCTAGACGATATCAGGTTTCTTTGATCGTTCTTGTAACCTTCCAATCCTCTACAGTTGATGTTCTTAATCGAGCTCTTCTGAGGATTTTGTTTAATCATTCGACACATTTGATTCCATCTTGTCTTGTTCTTATTATTGTGTTTATATCGTTTTCGTTTACTTACTTGTTCAAGATCTAATCGATCTTTATAGATTAAAGGTTAGTTCAATCTCATCATTATTCTAATTGAATATCTACTTTACTTGATGAGACATCTGGTATATTTCATAATTATTCAAGACCTTCTATAGGTTAAAAGCAATTATTCTATTATTGAGACACACCAACATCATCACAATAATACTTCCATCAGAGCATTGTGATCAGACTTATTGGTTGGTAGGTTGTTTAGGAATGGGATTTTTTAGTTTATATAATTTATGTTTATCATTGAGTAAGAACCTCAAGGTATTATACTAGTTATAGAAATTATAATCATCAAATATTACTATCTCTGGAAACTCAACAAGAGAAAGGTTTTATAGCGGGGGGGGGGGGGGGGGGTAAGAGTTAGTAGTTATATATATATATATATATATATATATATATATATATATATATATATATATATATATATATATATATATATATATATATATATATATTAACAAAATTTCATTTGTTATTTCAATATTATGTCTTTAAAAATTAAAACATTTTATCGTTTCTACAACATTAATTTATTGAAGTCTAAGATCCAAGTTACAGAAAAAAAGTTAGGTGACCTTAATCTTATCCACTTAATCCAACTTGGCAGGTAGCGATTACCAATTGCATATATTAGGATCCTTTTATCTAAGTATGTAAAAGCGGTTTTCATACATACAACAACATAAAATAAGCAACACAAGTATGCATCAAAATTTGTATAAACTAAGCCATAACTAGAAATAATTTTAGTAACCCAACATAAGAAATAATCTTGATCTGCACCGTGCCTCTTCAAAGTGGTCATTTCTTCAACTTGTGCATTTAAAAAATTACAACTAGTCTAACTAATTTATGACAATAAATAAACAAATGAAAAATACATATTTATCTATTACATCTTGTGAATAAATAAATATCAACCAACAACGATACAAATTTCCTAATGGCTTGTTTATACACAACAACATATGAAATATAATAACAAACATTTTGTTTTTGTATGAAAAATTAAACAAGTTGTAATCGAAAATATATTTGGCGATTTCTTTTCCAAAAGAAATAGCAAGCATATTTTCCAAAACTAAAGTTATGAAACATTTATATAATTCTTTCTAAACATGTGTAAGAGACTCTACTACCACTGATGGGTTTTGATAACTAAAAACGATCTTTCTTTTTATCAAAACAAATTTAATGGAAAACAGAAGACCTTAAAATAACTGGTTTATTTTTAGATCATTTTAATAAAACCACCAAGAGGATCCAAATACATGAACTAGAAAGATAATAACAATCATAGGAAGTTAAGAAGATAACATTTGAAGCCTTTGATCCCACATGGAATTCGGGAGTTCCCATCTTGTATGAAGTACTTCCTAAGACTTTAAGTGATTAACAAAATTAAGCACTAAAGGATAACCACTTTTAAGAACCATTTCTTCAAATTACTTCAAAATACATGGAAAGAGGATGGGAAGAGAGAAGCTATGGTTTTGGAGTTCGTCCAAAGGAAAAACAATAGTAATTTGAAAATTGACACACTTTATATACTCTCATGCAAGTCAAAAAGGTTATACATTAAAATAATGTAAAGTAAAGACTAGAAGGTAAGCATGGGGGAAAAGGAGGAAGGTTGACAGGCAACCTCCCATGCGTCTTGAAAGTTGTGACATCATGGACAAAAAGAAGAGACAAAAGTTGTCTAGACCAATTAAGCTAACTAACTAGTTAAGACAAAAGGTAATGTCTCCAAAACATTTATACATGACTTATAGTCATACTATATGATATAATAACTAGTTTTACTCTCTTTAATTATTATTTTACAAAAAAAAAAAAATATTCCTAATTAAATACAAGAGCTGATTTAATTTATTAATAATAAATATTCAACATGTGTCAACTTGATAAAGTTGTGACCCTAAAATATAATATGTTATTACCAATATCTTTCAATAATGATGCTTAATCATATAGATCAAACAGAGCATACAAAGGTGCATATAAGGTTAGGTTTTTTAATCAGACTTGGTTTTCTAAAATCAAATGACAAGAAAAATGTATATATAAGTGTATGTGCATGTTACAATAGATTTGTTTTGGCTTTTATAGATATCCAATGGATTATTGGATGAATATGGTTAAGGTTGTTGACATGCCTATCACAAATCTAAATTGTTGTTTTAATAGACAATTTGTTTTGTTTGGTTCTTGAGTAGATAAGTAAAATGTTGAAGTTTTAAGCACTACTAGAAAAACAGCCTTTTACGACGCTCATTGCGCGTCGTAAAAGGCTCAGACGACGCGCAAATGCGCGTCAAGGAAGGCCCTGTCATAAAGAGAGACGACGCGCTTTTGCGCGTCATCTATAGACGACGCTCATTTACGACACGCAATTACGACGCGCGTTTACTACACGCAATGCGTATCAAGGAAGGCCCTGTCATAAAGGAAGACGACACTCATTCGCGTGTCGTAACCTTACGACGCGTGTATTAATGACACGCAATGCGTATCAAGAAAGCCCCTGTCAAGAAAGGCCATGTCATAAATGAAGATGACACACATTTTTGCGTATCGTAAATTTAGATATTTAAACAAAGTATTATTTATAGATTTACTAATTTTCAAATTAAATAATACATTAAAAATGTCATAATACAAAATAAAATACCATAAATAACAAAGATAATTCATTTCACTAATATATCAAATACAAATAATTATTCCAAAAGTAAGTAAATGTTATAAAAAAAATGAACTCATTTATATACAATTGCATCATCTAGCTTACTATGTGCTAACAACTCTCTATGTGTTTACTTTTGCTTGAGTCTCGTTTCCTCCAAAGCTTCTAGCCATGCCAAAATATGATACCTGTTGATATGATTAAGATATTTATTAACCCAGTCCCCACTTGCACCCACTTGCAGGCCTGACTTGGTTATCCTCAATAGTCAATTCCCCACAACTCATCTTTGAAACAAACTAAAGGAACTTGGAGTTCTGCATGTTATTTGCCAAACCAAATAAATAATATCCTGATTATAAAATTAAAAAAAATACATTTACCAATTCATATTGACCATGTCCACACCAACAACAGCACCACAGGATGGAATTGGGCATCTCAAAGTCAAACATTCAGGACCATCATTGATATATGTGCTAATGTAAGCTACCATCTTCATTGGCAAAGCATGCTTCATGAACATTGCTAACATTCCTGCAGGGTTAGATAGCAACTTGTTAGATAGAAGAAATTTAAAATCTTGATACAGAACAATTTGTTATTCACAAAAATTAAACACTTTTCCAGTTAATAAGAAAGTAAAATGGTTTCAAAAAAATTGAAGCGTTATTACCGTTCTCTTTCCTTCTTTACCAAAATTGTGATGTATGCCATATGAATATTCTTTGTCAAATCTCTCAGCTCCAACCTACATTATAATTCTTTTAAATGCTCCAGCAACATGAAAATAATTCTTTCAAATTTGCAATTCTTTTAAATGCTCCAGCAACCGGAGTAAAGTACACGCTTCTTTGAAAACAAAGGCAATACACGAATAAATTTTGAAAGGAAATTGGAACGCAATTACATAGCTACCATTTTTTTTAAGTAAAAATTAGATACAAGACTAATAAACTACAATTCTATTGAATTTAAAAAAGTAAAATTTAGATACAAGACTAGTAAACTAGAATTCTAATGAATTTAAAAAAGTAAAAATTAGATACAAGACTAATAAACTACAAGACTAAAAAAATGGAAGGATTTATCTCTCATTACCTCTTCATGTTCAATTGTCCGGCCAAATGGAATTATAATTTGAGACTCGATAAACCTTGTGGGCCGCATCTCGGGATACCCATACGGTTAGCTTTAACTGAGGAAGCAGATAAGCATTCACATTAAAAGCGGCCCATTCTGATTGATGCTCCCGTTAAAAGCGGACCAAAACAGCCGGAGGTACATTCTAGAACAAAAAAATTACAAGAATATAAGGCACTAACCAAAATGAGGGGCATTTTAGTCAATACACAACACTCACTTGAAACAACATCGAGGCCTTTTCACAAAGAACCCCTCCAAGAAACGAGATGGAATTTGAATTCTTGGTTGAATTAATCATGACAATCACATCCTCAGCACCATCATTTTATGTCCCCAAGTGCAGTTAACTCATTTTACGTTAGCATTCAACTTGCTCTTTTCCCTGCACCAAGAATTATGTTTTTTTTGAAGTCAATTCAAGTAATTTACACACACATAGACACATACATACATACATACATACATATATATATACATATACATATACATACATATATATATATATATATATATATATATATATATATATACTAGGGAAGTCAAAAAGCCATACTAAGGACGGCCCAATGCCGTTTTGTATTTAATATGATTCTATAATTTTAAAGACCAAAATTAAAAATGCTACAACACTCGATAAAACGAAAGTAAATTGCCACTTCTCTTCATTTAGGCCAATTTTGGATAGTTTATGTATTCACAAGTTTGTGATGGTTGAAACACAGGTTTCTACAATATAAGTATCAAGTAGTCGACACATTATTATACAAATGGTCACTCAAGTGTGTTTCAGTTGTAGCGCCATCCATCATGTTGTCGCCTGATCTCCTTTAATTACGAAAATACCCCCACACACCCTAAACAACGGAACTAATAAAGCAAAGAATCACAGAATATGTATAAATGTGTGTGTAGCCTCCAATATATTGCATCTTAGCTCCAACTTAACAGTTTGTGGATCCAATCTTTGTAGATACCCAATTAGATGCCATTGGTCAGACCTGTTTCAGGAGTGCATCATCATGTCATTTTACATAGATGGTCATTTAATTGCTGGTAATTAATGATTTTGTTCTAGTCTATTAAAACTATATAACATCAAAGGCTACAAACTTGTTTTATATATGATGTTATGTATAGTCATGGACCTAATGGTCAAGATTAGTATCTAGACATTTTATATATATAAAAAAAAAAGATTATACTAATAAATGTGTCTCTGTGTGAGTGACCTTATTTTATGGATCTCAAAACACAAAGTTAGTCATATTCGATAGAAATTAGGAAACAGGAAAACAAATTGTTGCAATTTCCTTTTACATGGATTATTTAAGAAGAGTCTACAAATGTATGACATCTTGGGAATGCAATTGAATAATCTCACCTATATGCAAAGTTCTAAAATAGAGTAAAGTAACTTCTATAGAAGATAGATTTTGTTTCATAATTGGTAATATATTTTAAAACATGATAGTCATTTTTGTTATATTTCATAATATACTCCATTTTGTGATGTCTCTCTACCGCTTTATGAAAAAAAAATGATAAGAAAAATCCTTCATTGTCATCAGAATCTCCATAGCAATTAGTTTCATATAAAATTTTATTAAAAAGAATGTGGCTCACCTTCAATTCATCAACAGCGTTGAATGTATTCAAGAAAGCGATGAGTGCTTCAGGTGACCTCTTTGTTGGATTACTCAAGCTGACCCAACCAACTTGTTATAAACAGAAAAGAAGTTCTTCCATCCTTCATTACTACCTTTCATTTCTCTCCTTTGTGGCAACTTCCCGATGTCGACCAGGATCTAACATATTAAGATTCAAACAAGCTCCATCAACATCCAATTCTAATTTTAACTCTCCTTAGTAAAACATCTGTGAATCTACTTAGAGACATTCCAATTTTTTATTATGATTGAAATTGAACAACTAATAGTATTTAACTCAAAAGGAAATGCTTGATTTTTCTAACTCATAAACAAGAGAACTAATTATTTAACTAAAATGATATTCTAATTATAGTTAGACAAAATTGATAGAAAATAATGGCTACGTATGAAAAAAACAATTGAATAACTTGCAGAGATTATGACCAGAGCATAAGCTGTTATAAATTACTTAAAATAAGGAAAATTACCTCTTTTGGAGCCTTCGAGTTTATCCCATTTAATAAAAATGGTATGCATCGTTTGGTCAATATAAATAAAAATATGAAACAATGGATTTTTCATTTAAAACCACCACCATTGCAATGCTCAGGGAGTTTTCCATGATTTGAAGTCGGTGAAACGAAAAGATGTGCTCCTCATATGCCTATGCTTCATTTTATTTGTTCTATTAAATTACTTAAGTAATAGAGAAATACCTCATTGGGGCTATTCTCAACAACCTCTTTAATCCTCATAATCTTATTAAAGATCTGGGACTGTTCTTTGATATATTTCATCTACAAGAACTTTTATATCCCCATAAATTGTTGATTGTATAAGGAATTAAAGTAGAATCCAAAAAAGTGGGATGGGGTCATACCTGTAACATTGAGGCCACGATGGGTTTAAGGAACTAGGTTTTCTTTGATGTTCAGGGTTATCGTCAGAATAATTTGAAATTTCTGAATCATTCCTATCGTCTTCACCTCTAATGGAGTCCTTGTCTTCCTCATAATCTTCACTCTCGATGAAAAAGGCTTGATCTGATATTGAATTCTTCATTTTCTCACAAATTTCGTAGCCTTCTTTTCAGATCTCTGAGACTTCAAAGAAAAGAGGTTAATCTCGTGTAAGATAAGCTTTAAACAAAATCAACTCATTAGAATTATACTCAACTGCAATATTAATCTAACCTAGGGCTTGTAAACTTGAACAATCGTTGTAGTCTTTGGTGAGGTCAAGTGAGCCCGAGGTCACCGGCGAAAACAGATGAGTCGAGGTCAGAGGTGAGTTGAGGTAGATTCGGTAGTGGTGGAGGCGGATTAGGGTTTATAGAGAAAAGGGGAAGGAGAGAGTGACGGTTGTCGGCTGGTGGCGTGCTTGCGTTGATCGACGTCGATGACCGGGAATGGCAAGTAATGATGGTCGAAGCGGGTGGGAAGAAGTAGGGAGCCATCAATTTCAGGAGGGGAAAGAAGGAGCGTCGATAATTAGGGCAAGAGGGAAAGTAAGAAAAAGGAAGGCGGGGTTTTTAAGTTTTTAGGATTTCATTTACCCCGCCCCCCAGCTATTAAAGGATGGAACCGTGTTTCCATTAAAATTTATAAAGCGACATCTTCAGACGTCACACATTTTATTATAGGCGCCCTCCGTGTTTTTTTGTTTAACACTAATTTAAGGGCACGCAAAAATGCGCGTTCTAAATCCTTAAAATTTATAGAGAGATGACATTATTTTTTGGTCACACACTTTTGCGTATCGTAAATCGGTGCGTATCATAAATTACGCGTCGTAAAAGGCTATTTTTCTAGTAGTGAAGGTTGGGTTTGTAGTGATCGGCTTATTACATAGGTAAATTGTTAACTTAATAGAATGGTTGTTTTGTTTTCTTCTTAAGTTGATAAGTTACATGCTCTTGTTCATGTACATGTATATTTCATAGAGTTTATATACATGAAATAACAATGGATATTTTTTTCATCATACCTTATACCAAGCCTCATATGATCATCATATAAAGGAAAAATTGCAATATACTTATATTTCTTTACCCTATTATTATTTTTGCATGTCATTAACGTGACATTTATGCCATAGAATGTTATGATCAAGGGCCTGAAGGCAATAAAGAAAAATGGTGCATAAAGGGAACATAATGATCAAGGGCTTGAAGGCTAGATGATTGTGTGTGGGATGAAGACAAATATGATCACCGATCTTTCAAAAAGAAAGCAATGTTCATCATCTTATTTTAGAATCTATCAACAACATATTATTTTACAACGTACCACAGTTATTCTATTAGAATGCATCATCAACATATTTATATTTTGTTAATGTGTTTTACTTTAAGAATGTTTTTTTATATCTCATTCTTTAAGAATGAAAAATAGTATTTTTTTTTTTCTATTTAAGATTGTTTAGTCATTAGATGTATAGTAATTCATAAAATGTAATCATTTGACATTTATTAGGTTAAAGAATGTTTTGTGTATTACATTAGGTCAAGAATGGATTTTTTTTAAAAAGAAAAAAGTGATTACATATTCATAAACGTATTCTTTCATAATTCACACCATACTCATAAACATATTTTGCTAGAATATCCAAATTAATAGAATCATTATCCATTATAATCAAAATTTTAAAATAAAGAGAATCAATTATACCTTAAAATTTAGAAATTTTCTTTTTTTAAATCTATTTAAATTTACTAAAATACCCTTACAATGATATTTAAATTAATAGAATCATTATCCACTATAATTAATATTTTAAAAATAAAGAGAATCAATTATACCCTAAAATTTAGAAATTTTCTTTTTTTTTAAATCTATTTAAATTGACTAAAATACCCTTACAATGATACTCATGTGATTATGAGGTAAATGTTATTCCATTGTAAAATCATAGACCTTCAAATCATAGAATTTTATCCTTTTCATTCATTAGACTAGATTTTTCTTTACGACCACATAATAGATGTCATCGATATTATATATATATATATATATATATATATATATATATATATATATATATATATATATATATATATATATATCAGTGTTGTAAAAATCCTGATTAGGTCCCGATTAATCTCTAGGTGCTACCCGGCCTATTAGAGGGTGTCTAGCGATTAATCCTTGCTTACAAGGTGACTAAAATAGTAGAAAACGATGAAATTTTAATACTTTGAAGAAGTTCTATCTCAATAAAAACCATTGAAGGAATAATTAATGTTGTATTAATCATATTAACCTATTTTATTAATATATTAGTGGTATTTATGAACATTGTTATGATATTAGCCATATTTAATTTTTGATAATTTAACAAGTTCGTAATTGATAGTCCCCAATTAATCCCCGCCTAACCGATTAATCCCATAACCCCAATCCACCAACTACCTAATGTCGAGCGTTTTTTACAACCTTGATATATATATATATATATATATATATATATATATATATATATATATATATATATATATATATATATGTGTGTGTGTGTGTGTGTGTGTGTGTGTGTGTGTGTGTGCAATTTTGGTGGATGTTTGCAATTACACTTATCATTAGTCTATTTTGTAAAATGATATTTTTCACCTGTCTACTTTTCAAAATATCGTTTTAACGCATTCACATTGAACTTTGGAAAATGTCACTTTCACTCATTCCATTTCTTAAAATTTAGTTTTTGTCACACCCCAAAACCAAGAACGGCAGAAACGTTATGGGGCGGAGGACATCATGTATAGTATCACAACACAGTATAATAGCAAACAAGTAAACATCATCATCCATTACATTAAATATATATTTTTAATCCAAGTGTGTTCTGTGGTTTATAAGACACCAAAAATATGAATCAAAATAAAATATGAGTCTTGTATGTGCTCCATCTTTTCAAAAGATGGCCTCGGTACCTGTCTACTGATGACCTGAGAATACAAGTTATTTTGAAAGAGTTTATCAACATTAAAGTTGGTGAGTTCATAAGTATTTAGTGTCAATGATTTTCATGAAAATGTTTGTATGAGTTTGAGTGTAAAAGTATGTAAAATGTTTGTAGTAATCGTTTGTATCCCTTAGAAAAACCTATATTTTCCATTTAAAGCAGCCTTCTACCAAGGCATCAAGTGTACTGTATGTTTCTTCTTTGTAAAAGTGAGTATTTTCCCAAAACGTGACTATCATTATTGAAAATATAGTTTTTACATTACTCTTTATTGAGAGGAGGTCACAAAGTAGATGTAAAAAGGGAAATAATGAAGTATTGTAGTATAATAATATTATTACTACTAATGTACTAACTACCTTAATCCAATTGTTAATTAAGGTATAATGTGATATAATTGTAACCATACTTGATCGACCTAGTGAACCACGATGATGTAAGACGTCTAAATGTTATGAAATTCATCACCCGTAGACCTATAGGTCCCACTATATCTAGCAGCAAGGTGTAGGACGGTCAGTCCAGTATAGATCTATACATGAATTCACGCTCTCCCTCCAGGAGATTTCGGATACAATACAAGCCATGACAGAGATGTCATGCCCCAAAGTAGTGCCTCACATTTATGTTATAGTGTGTATGTAGTATATGTCTTCCCTGATTCTCATCATTGTATGTTCTCTAGTATAGTATATAGTGTGTATGAATAGTATGTACTAGTGTATGTTTTCTCTAAATCTCATCATAGTATGTTCAATTGTATAGTGTCGTGTATGTATTTTTAATAGTGTGTAGTAACTCATGTATGAACTGACTCTTTGTATGTTTCTTTGTACTAGTAGTAGTAAGTAGTATAACCCTAAACTATACCTATTATAATTTAATAGTAATGTTGAATGTATATCCGAGTGTACTGAAATAAGATAACAAGCTTTTATGTCTATACATATATACAGGATATATACTAAGGATCAAACGACACTCGGACAAACAATAGGGTACTCTAAGTCCACAACCAAAGAAGGAACAGGAAATAGAGTGTATTATCAGTCCTAAGTCCTTCAAACCTTATTTATATAACTATATATGTATCGGACATGATTTGACAATAAAAGAGTTTAAAGAATTGAAAGTAAAGATTTGTAAACTAAAACCAAGTTTTATAAAGAGTTTAACATGTAAAAGTGTTTGGTAATCATTGGCAAGTACTTTTGTTGATAAAATAGTTTGAAGTGTAGTAAATCCATTTGTATGTTAGTTATTAATCACATGTGATTGATATAATAACTAGTATGATTCAACTTGTATTCCCCCCCCCCCCCCCCATAAAAGTATTTAAAAACATTTAAAAGGTTAATTAAGGGGTATGAACTCACTTGTAGTGAGTGGATGGTACAGAAGTGTTGGACAAGGTGCTAGGTGTCAAGTGAAGACTTGAACAGACACAATGATCCTAAATAACATATGATAACAGATATACGTATCCAATTAGTCATTTAACAACTAATTAACTAAGTTAAAACACCCTAGGACATGGAAACACCTTGATTCAACTGCTATAGTTACCAAAGTGTTGCATTTAAAGGTTGTGTGGCATGTCATTGGAGTTTATGGCCCCAGGACCACTCCTTAAGGAGTTTACGGTCTAACGTCACTTCCCCCATGAGTTTACATCCGTAAACTCATGATACTTAGTGCCATTTGGTGATTTAACGTTTTATAAGTCAAGAGTAAGCATTCTATGATCATGTCCAAGCCTTAGGAAGCATTAGGGGCACAATATGACCTCTTTATAGAGTTTACGGCCAATGGACCATTCCTCATGGGTTTATGGCCGTAAACTCTATGGGTTCATGGTCTTTTTGATGTTTAAGGCCCTAAACACTTCAAGGAAGTGATCTAGACAAGTATCCAAGGCCAATGAAGGGACTAGGGTTCATTTTGCCCCAGTTATAAGGGTTTACGGCCCAAGACCATGCGTTGGCCGTAAACACCTTTGATCTTATGTTTTCTTGGTGTTTTCTAAGTGTAAAAAAGTTCATTCAAGTACATAACAAGCTAGGAAAAGTGTACTTACAACATAGAAGCTTGATTGGGTGTTTAAGGTCCAAGAACACTAGTGTGTGTTCTTAGTGTTTTCAAGAACACTTGAAGATCTAAGTGAAAATCAAGAATGTATGGATGAAATGATGTATAACAACTATATGTAATGTTGTAACAACAAATCAAGTGAAGAAACACTTACATTTTCGGAATATCGAGAGAAGAGTGGGATGATACTTAAGAGAGAATGGTGGGGGTTCTTGAGGTTGGAAGTTGGAGAATGAAAGAATGGAGGGTAAACTCATGCCTAAAGCATGAGTTTGCGGCCCTAAGGGAGTTCACAGCCCAAACCCCCTTTGTTTGGCCGTGAACACTTAACCAAGGTGTTATATGTGCGTTTGCTACTCCAAGACCCGAGAGAATACTTCCATTTATTTGTTCGTTTTATGAATAATTATTAAAAATTCTCAAATGGACTTTAAACCAACTAAAATTTAGTAGAAAAGTATTTAACTTTTATTTAAAGTGCTTGACTGTAGGGTTTGTACGAATAAAAATTTCAATTTGTCAAAAGTTTTTATCCCCCATAATCATGGTTGTAAGTAATGTAAGGCATGACGTGGCAGACATAACCAAGCCTCAAGCATTGCGAGACATGGCGAGGCCTTAACGTTTTTCAAGGCGTGTCAAGGCAGGAAAATTTTAATATATTTTATAACTTTATATATATATATATATATATATATATATATATATATATATATATATATACTATCATCCAATTATATATATATATATATATATATATATATATATATATATATATATATATATATATATATATATATATATATATTACTATCATCCAATTATATAAACAAGACATATCTTAAAAAAACAATTTTTTTCACATATCCATATACATTTAATCTAACATATAGTTACCGATTTACAATCATACTAAAAGTTATATCCTTAAATCAAATCCAAAGAGGAATAAAAACCCTTTTGTGGATACCGTCGTGGATACAGAGATTCGCCCGCAATGACTTTGGGCTACTTGTAAAACATGTTGGAACCTTAGCTATTCAGGCCAAGGAAAAAATTTTACACAAAATATCGCACATTTTTGTGGCTTACCATCTTATTTGGGCACCAAGCTTTACACAGGCATCTAGGTCATTTTCGGGACGATTACATCACACCTCGTCGTCATGGCACGCCTTTGCGCTGCCATTATTTAGAACTTTACCCGTAATGTGTGTGTGTATATATATATATATATATATATATATATATATATATATATATATATATATATATATATATATATAAAATGTTATTTTCCTCAAAAACTTTTGTTTTTCAACTTAAAAAAATATATGTATCTATTTTTATGTGTATGGCGATATAAATTAAAATGAATAACGATTTGACATAAATTTAGAATTTGGGTTGGCTAATTTAAAAAAATAATAATAATTTGTTTTTTATGTATGTATCGGTATAAATTCACATTAGTCTACGTTTGAATGTAATTTTTTTTTATTGTTTTCATACTTATTTTTATATATGATTCATTTGTATGAATCAGGTCACATATAATATGTTGTTTTATTTGAACTTTAATATTTATATACATGTCGGTAGAAATTTGAGTTTTTCTACATTTTGACGTAATTTTTTTTTATGTTTTTGTATTTATTTTTGTGTACGTTTCATACGTATGAATCAAATCGCATATAATATGTTTTTGATTAATTGAACGTCCGTTTGTTAACTTAAAAAAATAATCTTATTTACTTATTTTTATGTATGTATCAGTATAAATACAACTTTCTATACCTTTCTAGGTAAATTTTATATCCATTTTCATGCTTATTTTTATGTATATTTCATGTGTATCAATTTGTTCATATATAATACATTTTTATTTTGACAGTATCAATTAGAGTTAGTCGTTGGTACTAACATTGTATATTTATCTGTCAGCAAATGCAATTGTACCTAACTTTTATCAATAAAATCATCAAAATTCAAGTTATAAAATAGATTGACACCGCTAACACCCGAGGAGCAAGCAACTAGTTATACAATGATACAGCAAGTTACAAGTAAATAGATATTCGAGTGATATACTCATTGGTAGAATTTTTCTTATTTGTTATCAAAACATAGGTAAAACTTAAAAGAAAATATTGAAGGGTTGGTAGATCGAAATTAAATTACAAGGTATATACTAACAGAGTTATGGTAAAACTTAAAAGGATCATCAAGAATTTATTAGAAATTTTATCTTAAATTATTTTATTCTAAACAATGTGTTGCTTTCGGACTTTCGGTCCCTCGGTGGCACGTACATTCCACCATAACGCCTTATCCCAACCATCAAACGTACATATTGTATCATGGCCATAAAGTGATGTCGTGGCAACAACTAGGAAAGAAAACGAAGTTGTCTACAACCTGATATTTTTTTTATTCAAAGGATATAATATTAGAAATAAATATAAAGCCAAGAAAAGCAAAAGGAATATTCCAAGATATGTTTTCAAGACAATAGAAGCAGACAAGGTACAAAAGAAAACAACATTTCATATAAGAATTATGGAGGACTTTGGTTTAGTTTTTAGGATTTAAACAAAGAGAGAAGAATAGGACATTTCTTGTTAAAGAAAAGATGTTGATTTGAGTCGAGTTGAGTAAGGTAAAGGTGTACCCAAAGGAAGCGGACAATATTACAAGAAAAGACAAGCGACAAATAAAAAAGGAAAGTTTTTTTCACATACGTTGGGATTATTGTATCATGTATGGATCTAAACGAACCAAGTCGAGTTGAGTTGACATTAGTCGAGTCATACTAGTTTAAAGTTACATATAGTAGCTCGAGTTCGAGTTTGTTAAGAATTTGTTAATGATCGTATGTCCGTAAGCTCATTAAAGATCAGGATCGGTTTCCTATATTTTCATATTTTATAATATATAAGTAATAAATAATAATATATAAAATTAAAGTATATTATACAAAAGCTCGCGAGTTTACACGAGTTCTCATATACAGGTTCGAGATTAGACTCGTATTAAATGAGCTTTTTTCCAGGCCCAAGCTTGTTCGCTCATTTCAAGTTTTTAATGACCCGAACTCGAATAGCTCGCGAGTACTTGAGCTCGTTGACATCTTAAATCATATCCACCCCATACTCAATTATCTTTATGTACATGCTTAATAATGCTCTCGACTTTCACCGCCAAATAAATTTTAACGAGCATATTTCTTTATAAATATAAATTAATTTTTATATTTACTATAACAGAAAATAAGTTGAATAATGAACATACTCTATCAATATTCAATTTAAAGATCATATTTTTAATATGTTTCTTTAAAGGACTATCATGTATGTTTAGCTTTATAAAAGTGTTGGACTAATATACCAGAAGCAAAACGATAACAGTGTTGTTCATGTTGGGTCAAAAATGTGGTTTATACTTTACTTTTCTAAACATTTATTATTTTTAGTTTTGGGCCGAAAATATTATTTTGCGTAATTGTAGCTTGAACCGAAAACTCATTGGTTTTCGGTTTGGGCCTTGAGTTTTAGTCCATTAGTATAAATTTAGATGTAAAGGTGATGAGTAGAAGTTGGCCATATCATTAGTAAGGAAGGGGCGTTTATGGTTGGGAGAGTGGAGGAGGGAAGCCTTTGTTGAGTGGAACATATTATAGAGAGAGAAAGTGAGAGAACTTGTATATGTGTGTGTGAATCTTGTGTCGAAACATCATTCTAATCATTTAAACATTGAAGATTCATCAAGTTCATCATCATCATCTTCTTCATCTCCTTCTTCTTTTTGATCTTGCATCATCCAATTGATGTCATCCAATTGATTGGGATTGCGTACCATCAATTATTGGATCTGATTGATACATCAAACAAAATTTGGGACTTACAATTGGTATCAAAGCTTGGATTGTATCCATCATTCTGGCAAGGTCTGGAGCGTTTTTGCACTTTTTCTTGAAAGATTTTACGTATTTGGATAGTTTTTGAAGAAATATTGGGGGTTTGTTCTTCAAGTTTTTCATAAAAATGAGTTTTTGATCGAGTTTGGAGCTAAAAAGGTGAAAAAACGTTGTTTTTGTTCGTAATTTGTGAGGGATTTGCAGCCGGAAACGATTTGCAGTTCAACAGTTTACGGCTGAAATCGCGTTTGCAGTCAGGAGGAGCGTGCAAGTTTTCGGCCGGAAGTGTTTACAGCCGATGTCCGTTTTCGGCTTCAGAGGTTTTCGGTTCGGACGGTTCTCGGCTGCGCACGTGTTTGGTCGTAGCACGTGTTCGGTCCTCGTCATTTTCAGTGGGGGTGTGTATGGGGCGGTTTGGTTGGTTATTGGTCAAAGCCGAACCATAACCATTATGATTGGTTAATATTGATTATGGTTAATGGTTAAAATTAGTTAACCAGAATGTTTATAAATGGCGAAAGTATATTGACATAAAAATGCAAAGAGAATAAATAAAATTCTTCACTGCCAATGTTTGTAACCTAACTTATAGTAATAGAATGAAATGTGTACATTTGATACTCAAAGTGAGATAAACATATAGTCACATTCAAAATAAAAAACATTCAATAAAAATATAAAACATTAAAAAAAATTGACATTAATAATTTCGGTATATTGATAATTGATATTAACATTAAAATAAAATCAAACATTCATATACGCTCAATGCGGTTAAATCAAAAACTATTAAATAAAATAATTAGACATTGATATTATGTGTTATCCGGATAAAAAAAAAAATCAATCACTCATATATATTCAATGTGATTAAGTCAAAAACAGTAAATACTAAAAGCCAAAATATTCAAAAAAAAAAATACATTCTTAATATATCACAAAGTCAAGAATAACTAAAAACTAAACTTTCTTAGAAGTCTTGATTATAAAGTCAAAAAATCCTTCAAATAGGACTATAAAGTCAAAACAATATTTGATTAAGATTAACGGTGTGAGAAGCCTTCAGTTAGGATTATGAGTGTGAAGAGTAAATTAATTTTGAATAATGTTTACAAATTGTAGAATTATCATATTAGGAATTACAACATTAATTAATAATCTAACTCAATGCATGATTGGAAGATTGTATGTATCTGCGTGATCAACCTTTGATGGTTTCATTGCACGTGCGTCTCCTGATAAGTGATGATTAATGAATTATATTTTGAAAAATTAATGGGTCTTAAATAAGTTTGACTACATTATTTTATATATAATCTATAATTTTTATATATTAAACTATAAAGTTAACGGTTCGGTTAATAATTGTTTGGTTAACCTATAAAACCATAACCGAATCGTTAGTTATCGATTAACAAAAATTAGAGATTGAACCAATGTTTTTAAAATGGTTTGGTTCTATCGGTTAATTTGGTTTTGGTTCAGTTTTTCAGTTATTTTCTCACCCTTAATTTTCAGCCTCAGCTCTTTTCGGTCTCGTAGACGTTCTCGGCCAACAGGTTTTCAGCCTAACTCAAGTTCAGATTCAGCCTTTACATTTTGCGTCCAATATTCAAAAATTTCAGAGAGTACAAGGATTCGAACCCGGGTCCCTTGTATACTTAACCAACACTCTTACCAATCTGTCTAGCATGCCTAATGCTTAATGCCTTCCCGATTTTGATCCAATAGCCTCACTGTTTTGATCCTAGTTTCGCAATTTTTACATTTTTGGCCAAAAATTCAATTTTTTCGAATTTTAAATTTCCATTTTCTACCCAAAACTTGGACTTTTGATTTTTTTTACTTCCTAAATTGACTTTTGACCTTAAAACTTTGACTCTGACTTTAAATTTTGACTTTCTCGTTTAATCTTCAAAATTTTCACTTTTAGGTTTTCGGTTTGACTTTTAAGTTTGACCTTTTAAGCTTGGCTTTTAAGGTTGCATTATGAGGTTTTAAGTCAAAGGGCAATTTTTTTAAAAAACAATTAGTTCCCCAAACATCTCGGTCAATGAAGTTTCATGTTCTAAATCTTGTGAAGCTACAATTAAATTTCTTCATGAACAAAATGATTTACTAAAAAAGGAAAATGAGGACCTTAAATATGAAAGACCTGCTCTTAGAAAGGCCCAAAAACCCTTAAAAACACAACTAGAGGCCAAAACTAAGGTTTTCGAAAACCTCAAGAGGAATATAGCAACAAATGTGAAAATTGTGACTATGTTAAGAGACAACTTGTCGAATTAACTGCCGAACTTGATGCATTGAAAGCTAAATATAATGATGTCGAATTCACGTTTACGAAATTTAATGTGTCAAGTGAGCTAGTTGTATCCATGATTGAAAAACAACTAAAGTTCAAAGATAATCAAAGTAGGGGTATATGGTATAATACCATTCCACCTCCCTTTAATGACAACTCTAACCCATCCCTTGAGACCAGTGAGGAAGAAATTCTTGCTCAGTATGGTCAAATCCATGTGTCAGCTTCTGTTAAGACTGAACAATTTGGGCCAACTGAGAATAATAAGGTGAACGTTTTTTATGATTCTAATTCTTGTGCAGGTAAAGTAGTGGAAGATGAGAACAAGGAGGACACTATTGAATAAACCAATGACTCATTGCACTTTGAATCAGTTGCTTCTAACTCAGTTACTTCTAAACCAATTGTTGGGAAATACAGGCCACCAAAACAAGTGAAACAAAGTGCTTGCTACAAGTGTGCTTATGGGAACAATAAGAAACAAGGCAAGGGCACGCCACCAGGGGCAGGAAGAAACAACTCCTACGTGAAAAAACAAACATGTTTTCACTATGGAACACCTGGACACATTTCCAGAAATTGTCCAAATCACGCATACATTCCCTACTATGCACAAGGCTGGCTGAACGCACAAAGAGGGAGCTTTTCCAAAAGAAACTCTTCAAGGCCATGTTCAAACAATGGTGACTAGAATGCGTAGAAGGCCAAAAATCAAAATCCCAAGAACAAGAAGGGAATGCCAGCCAAGAAGCCAAGTTCAATAGATTCTCCAGTGAAACCAAGATTAGTTAAATCAAAGTCATCTTGAAGATCGACTTAAATTTCAAAATCAAGTGTCGAGGCACCCATCCCCTCGAACAAGAAACAGGTTAAACCCAACTACAGATGTGTACCAAAGGTTTAATCTCCCAAATCATCTAATGATTCTAACATTTCTTCATCTTTTGTTTGTGATAAGTAGGATATATCAGGCGAGAGAGAGTATTTTGCATAGATGACAAAGGTCGACCCAATTTCAAAATGGGTTGGGTTCCAAAGACAAACTGATCCCATTTTGTGCTGGAGCAGCTATGGAGGCATATCATCAGACTTCAGTTTGTTGATAGTTCCTGTTCCAGGCACATGATAGGGGACATATATCAACTGTATAGCATTCAGAACTTTGTTTGAGAGTATGTGTCCTTTGTGGGAAGGGAAGAAAGGAAAGGATTACACATGGGGTTTTGTGCTTAACGATGTGAAATTTTTTTGGATATGTTGTGAGGTTATGCATGTTGTTCTCGGACCTTCTGGATACAAATTCAATCGGTGACTTACGGTTTGAGTTTTCTTCTTGATACTCCTGAGTTTATCTTAAACTGATTCGTTTTGAAGACAATCATTTATTTTCTTATAGTTTTTCGTTTGAAAGTTTTGTTAATTGGGAAGTGATATGAAGTATATTGCTAAAGGGAAATTTATGATGTGTGTAATGCACTAAAGCCGAACTGTCTAGACTCTGTGTTCAATGTGCTGGTAGGCACAAAGGATTCAAATGGACTAAACTAGGCATAGATGGACTGTGAAAAGACTTGACAAATATTGACTTAGATAGTTCCATTTGGTTTAACAATACGACGCTCGGGTAGATTGAGCAACATGAGAACCTGCAAGATACACTAAAAGTTAATTATCTAGAGTTGTGACTTAACATTTGTGAAAACCTGATATTTCAAGTCAATGTAATGACCTAAAAGTCAAGGATTTATAATTTACTTTTGATATAATAAAACTAGCATCAAAAATAAAATATTCAAAAGTCTCAATTAGGTTGCATAAAGTAATAGATATCATAACAAGGTTTTTCAAAAATGTAATGAACACAAAAATATGAGTTATAACGAAGATGTTATGACCAATTGAAAATCCGCAGCGAAACTGGTAAAACACTGTTGAGCGTAAAACTCGGAATTTCAATAAAATACTTTTTAGCCATAGGTGTCTAAATGAAAGTCGTAGATATCATTAAACCATTAACGTACATAAAAAGAACGTCCAAATCTGACTTCGCATGAGGAAGTTATGATTTTTCAAAGTTTCGGAGTAGTAGTAGACAGCTAAAAACTCGAAATAGAGATCGAGCGACTTCTAGCCGACGCAACCTAAACGAGAATTGAAGATCTTAACAATAGTAGTACAACGGTAAAAAGATAGACGAAAACGGACATCGGATGAAAAAGTTATGAATTTTTAACGGACTTTTCCTGTCCCGGCCAATTAAAAATATAGTATTAAAAATAAATTGAAAATTTGCCAACAAAGTCTAAATGAAAGTTGTAGATTATAATCTTACATACATGTGGATATAAAGAATGTCAAAAACGAAGCTCGTATGCAAAAGTTACGCATTTTAGAAGATTGGGGCACACAAACTGAGGGGGAGTATGCTATGGCGTACGAGGGTACGCCCATCGTACTCAACGATGGACCTCAGATCGAACACGTCTACCCCTAGCCTTCTAGCCTGTCCCATCCAAAGTCCGGTATCTGACGAAGACGTCATGCATGACGTATGCCCCGCGTACGCGAGTACGCCCAACATACGAGGGCAGTTCCCAGCCCTATAAAATAAGATGTGATGATTATGAAGTTCTTTGCAAATTTACAACATCTCTCCCATATTTTCTCACTCTTGAGCCTCTCGAAACTACCCCAATGCCCCGGTTACGTATCCAAGGTCCGACGAAGGTTCGACTGGTCCGAAACTCCTGAGAAATTTTCCACTTTCCGGTCGAAGTGCTGCCCGAGAAAAGTCTCGTTTTCTTCAAAGCATCACACTTACCAGGTGAGTTCATATCCATATATTTTTACGTCTTTACTATATTTTAGGTGGAAAAATACAAGTGAAATGCAAGAAAAACATATGTTAAATGCAAATCGTTACATATAGTTCTAATGCTTTATCCACATTTTGTGTATAAATGTTAAAAAGGTAAAATAACGTTATTAGAAATGTTATACTTTACATGCAAAGCTGGTAACACACCAAGGTTTATCATTCAAATGAAACACACTTTTTGAATAACTATAATAGGTATATTTTACGAGATATTCATGATATTTTTCATACTTTAAACACTATAAAGAGGAAATACTTACTTTCACCAGAAAAATGGACTTTTCATATGTAAATCTATTTGATACTAACTTTTGTGAGATATTTGACTTCACGTACTTTCAAGTATGCATTTCAAGTCCTGAATTATAAATCATAATCTCTTGTAGGGAGAGCGTGATAGTTGTATGTAGATCTATATGAGATTGACAATCCTGCACCTAAATTGTTAGCTACAATTAGATCGGTAGGTCTGGGGTGACAAACATCATTACACTCTAACGCCTGAAGAACGTTGTTACAGGCAGTCTGGGTCAATACTAGGGTTATAAAACTCACAAGAAGTGTCTTCTTCTCATGGTTATTCCAGGTTTGATGATGTTGTATGAACCATTTCAGGTGTCACACTTGGGGCACTAGGCTCTCGAGCTTCATGGAGTCAAGCTACATCAACAAGGTATGTATTTCTATCTATTTTATTACCCAAGTATTAAAGATTGTATGCTAGTTAGGGTAATACCATGGAATATTCATATTTGCATGTTAAATAGAGATAACATAGAGCCAAGGTATTTAGGGTTGCATGTATACTTAGGAGTGTTAGAATGCTCAAAACCCAACACACTCAGCATGAGCGACCCAAACGCCTCATGACCTATTCATTGGCATTCCCAAAAGGAACCACCGGGTACAACGAGCTCCTTGTCCAAAAGCTTCCTACTGTAAAGAAAAATATTGCATTACTGAGCACATACTTCTGAGGCCAATTTGCTCAGCGCTCCCCCCCCCCCCCCCATGTTGACCAAATATTGAACCAAATTCTCACATCTTGAATGACACATTCTTATGCTCCATTATATAAAACTATAAACTTGAATAGTTTGATGATTATACAAGTTGAATACGTAGTTCTTCCCCACTTAGGGTTTGAACTTCCCCCAACTAGCATTGCAAACAAAATAAATCTGAAACCGGCTCAACCAGATACATAACATCTCTAACCCTTGGAACACAACACAATATTATCTTTAAAATAAAGATGAAGAAACTTCAAAGATATCTCGAGTCTAAGATGGAGACCTCGTAAAATTCCCAATCATAACTGCCTCTACCATCAAGAAACCGATGTGCTGTAATTTTGATAGTCCATTCATAGCACTGATTCTCTATTTAGAAATAATTAGACTACCACACACCTCGCCTATAAAACCCTAATAATCAATACATTGTGTGAATCTTCATAAATACAAGAGGCATCATTCTCATAGACAGAATACATCAGAGACAACAAAATTTATCATTCCCAATTCACTTCCCCAGTTACCTGAAACAACCAGTTAGCACATGTCCTAACTAAATTCAAAAAAATCAGACCCTCGATCTCATATCAAGGCAATCATATCACAAGAATCCTCATGTGCATTTCGGTAGTGTCATACTTGCTGCCAAAAATCGTAACTATCTAGCCCGTGCTAGGTTTACATCCCAGCTCTTAAAATGACATGTGTGCTCACTCTTTCCTCTAAATACAGAAAACTAGAAGAACATAACCTTGGTCGTAGATAGTTACATTCCAATTGATCTGCCAATCCCTTAGCCTCGTTCTTTAGTCCCACTACTCAATTGGCACTACCTTGTGCAAGGCCATCGATACTTCAAAATCAACTAACTTATCTAGCCCTACACCATTTAGACCTTGAGTAACATGGCCCCTAAGGCCCAAAAAATTACCAGAGTCATTCTCCTTCCGAATAACCAAAACCGAAAGGCCGATAAAAAAGGAAATACACTGCTATGTGTAATAATTGAGAATTTTCCATCATTGATTGTTATTAGGAGTTAGAATCAACTCATAAAGTAATCAAAAAGTTAAAATGGTTAGTGTATTGCTAAAATACACGACCTAATGATCCCAAAAATATAAACATTGAGAAAATCTAACTCTAATTTGGAAGAGTTATGATTTTATAATGAATAGAAACCAACCATGTTAACTCGTTTTATAATAAGCAAGATGACATAGGATAGTATAACTGTAGATACTATGCCTAAATTTAAGCTATGATCTGTGTGTAAAGGATATGATGTCTGGTAATTGAGGATTATATATTACCTAAATGTTAAAATGGCCGAATCCCTAGGAAACTTTAATTACCTAGGAGTTACACTAGACACAATTTAGGATATGCATTGTACTTAGTTGTTACTCTACCCAAATATCCTGTTAAAATAACCTTAATTACGGTATATGTATGACTAATTATATATAGTAGATAATTATGAGATCATAAATATAATTACCAAATACATACATACATACATACATATATATATATATATATATATATATATATATACACACACACACACATAAATCATTTGATGATATATACCCAGGAGAGGTATATACAAAGATAGTGTGATGTGTGTGTGTGTATGTGTGTATATATATATATATATATATATATATATATGTATGTGTATATATATATATATGTATATATACATATATATATATATATATATATATATATATATATGTATATATGTATGTATGTATGTATCGAGGTAATTATGATAAAGATAAAAGATAAAAGATTAAAACATAAGGTTAATGCGTTAGTGAGTTGGTTATTCATCCAAAATCCTAGATTTAATTCGGCATATCCCCAATACCTATAATCGTTAATCTTGCGAGAGCTAGAATGTTATGTATAGATCTATAAGGGGATATGACAACCCCACCTGTCATTGGTAGTTACAATCTCAGCATAATACCTTCCATATAAGTTACTATTCAACATCCGATGAAGCAACATGATTTGGGGTACATTTACGGTTGTAGCATCAATTATAGGGGCTCGCGTTAATACATGAAAAATTGTCTTCGAGCTTAGATTACCATTTGGGATGTCTGGTATGGTATTTAAAATACGTTTGGATCGTTAGAAATCCTTAAAAGATAGCAAATTAGGGTTAACAAAACATAATCCTAACTAAAATACATTAGGATTGTTAGATATCCTGAAAAAAATATTAATTTAGGGTTTATAAAAGATACCCTAAAAATAAGGAAGGCTAGGTAAATAACTAATAAAGGTTTTCACCAAAGAAAACTATTCTTAAAAGAAATTCAAAATAAAAACTCGTGCACACACCAACATTATGTTGGATTTCAAAATTCATGTATTCTCAAGTTAATAGGATTGGCGCTCTTTATATTGTCACACTGCTCGGTGTTTCCACAGATGGCCGGGTAGGGGGTGCGACAAAGATGGTATCAGAGCATAGGTTTGGCTATAGCAAATTAGTATTTCCTTTGGAATAACAACTTAGTATTTATTGGAAAGGTGACTAGACTGGAACTATCACATTGGGTTGTAGTATTTCAGAACAAATATATTCCAAAATGGTCCTGCCACCGACTTTTCCTACCTGGCCAATCCCTACATAGTCTAGAAGTATAAAAAATTAATAAACCACCAATCAAAAATAAATCTATACGAAAACACAACACATAAAGATAGATATTCAGGAATTCAGTGTGTAAAAGTTGAGTCACTCCTAAGCATAGCTTGATCAACTATGTTTAGTCTTGACTGAACCAATACAACATCTGAATTAGGATAGACAAATGAAACATAAAAACCATATATATATATATATATATATATATATATATATATATATATACACACATATACAATCCCAAACCAAATAAAATATCTCAAAATAGATCATAAAGTATCAATATACAAAATAAAACCCACAAATCTACTCCTCACCACCCTACGACTCCGTCTCGGTCTCCTCCTCATCGTCATCGTCATCAGCTTCTCCAGGATGTGTGCCTAAAGGACCAGTACTATAGTAACTAGTGTTATGTGGTTGAAAATGGGATGGTACAATGGGATCTGCACTAAGAAAGGGCGGATGGTCCATCCCTAGATGTTGCATCATCATGACAAGCGAATCCATCATCCAATGGCACTCCTGCTGTGCATCAGTAAGACCCTGCATCACTTCTCCAATATTAGGCTCCGAAAGATCAGGCTCTGCGTTCCTAGGTCTCTGATGCCTCACAAAGGCAGACCCAGGAACGACCTTCGGCTCCACCTGCCGAATTGGCTCGACAATGTCATCCCCCGATACTCGTTGTGGCTGACCCGCCTCAATAGTCAGCACCCACATCTTCTGGATAGTTATAGTACCCAACTCTTGAATAGATATATGGACCATCCCACTAGTATAAACCCCGTAGGATAGGGCTAAACTAGTAACCCAGTGACCCTCGCAAACCCTGCTCGAGGATGTGGTACCTAGAGCCATACAAAACAAGTAAAGAACAAGAGTGAAAGGAAGCTAAAGACGAACATACATCTGAGTGAGGCACCACATATATAAAATGTTGCTAGAAGGAACTTTTTCACAATCCTATCTATGACAGATGACGGATGCGAACAGTCGGTGAAGCACCCAATAGATAGGGGAACGGAAAACGGAAGGCACTCTCCTTGCCGGACCGAGAGACATAGGTCCTCCGAGTGTGGGCCTTAACCTTGATAAATTGATACTCATGTGGAGGCGTAGTGGTACAATTGTCCAAAAATGCATAAAAATGAGGACTCATAGTCTCCTTAGTAGCATAAATCCCTAGATGCCTCCCCAACTTGATGAGGATGCAGGAGCGGGATACGCCTCCCAGGAAAAAAGAAAACACTGGACAATCATCCCAGAGCCTCAACTCCTTGTTGAAGCAAGCCATCGAAAAGAACACCCAACAGATCTCCTACTAGATCACCTCTCTAATCCTGATAACCAGCCGCCACCCATGGCAGACAAAAACCTGGAGACCGCTATCATCCCGAAGTGATCGGGTGAGGAATGGTGCTACCTGAGTAGAACAGCCAGTGTTATCCGCCAAATTCCCATAAAGAGACTGAGGAACTCTAAACTTCTTGGATAGAAGGGAATTGGGGCGTGAAATGAAAGTACTCCGATCCAGAATGTCATTGGGAAGCTATAAGAAAGGATGTGTTGGCCAGTTAGGAGGTAACTGACTTGCAGCCTGACGACCCCGTCATGACATATATGTTGAAAAATAAGGCAAGGAAATAATTAGAATTAATTTAGGATAACTTAAAATGAATAGGGGATTTAAGTAGGGCAGATGCCCCAGATGCGTGCCACATGTGAGTGCACGCGACACAAACACGTCTGTGCGGTGCACCCCAAGAACACGAAAAACAGATGGCATGGCAACCTGTTGTTTCGTCCAATTTTCAACCAAAAAATCATTTAGGGATGTTCGGATAGTCTTCTAGAACACATATAGCTTCATTTTATCCAAAACAACACCTAATTCCGATTTTTAGTTCAAAATATTTAAAAATTTATAAAATGAAAATGGGAATCAATAGATGAATTAAACTAAAAATTGAGTATATTAAGTATAATCGGTACTATAGGGCACTAACTCAATTTCACAAAATACAACAAAATTTTGTCAAAAGATAAAATCCTCGAAAAATCCTAAAAATTCGAAATTTAGCCCATAATTTAGGATAGGATTTAGCATAGAGGTTACCTAGTAGTAGAGTGATCAAATGGAATGAAGAAATCAATGAAAAGCAGTACACACGCCAAGTGTTCATCGCACATGTGGACCCCGATAGCGACAAAGCAGATAAACACATAATGAAAGTTCGAATGAAGCCAAAAATCGACTTTAATGCAGATCAGTTGTTTTTTTGCGACGCACAGATCGTATGTTCGACACACACGCTATATTTTCTTTTTTACACTTTTGACTCTATTGATACTCTAAAATAACCTAGGCCTTTAAGAGTCAAATTTTATGACAAAGAAGTAGAAACTTCCTTGGAATGATAACAAAGTTGTTAGGAAAGAAAAAATAGCATGTTATGATTAGTCAGCTATTAGGTAAACAATAGTAAATTTCTAGCAAAGCAATGAAACCATGTTATGATCAGTAAGTCGCTAGGAAAGTAACAGTAAGTTGCAAGGGAAGCAATAATATCATGTTATTATCAGAAGCTTGCAAGGAAGGCAACCAAAAGATGTAATATCAACAATAATAATCCAAAAATCATATTAGAAAATAATTATAAATGTAACGCCCGATTCTCAGGTGTTGCTTAAATAATATTTAGTGGGTTAAGCTCTACTCCACGAGTTGCTTGACCTACTCGTCGAGTAGCAGCTGGATGAGATCGATTTTTAAGTGACCTACTCGACGAGTCCATGTTGGGACTCGGCAAGTAGTAGCTGGCAGTGGAAACCCTAAATCCTGGGGTTTGCACCTCTATTTAAAGGAGCCTTAGCCTCCTTTGGCCTCTTTGCAGTCTTTGAGAGCCCCTTAAAACCCTAATTTGTGTGTGTGTGCCTTGGTGTGGTGTTTGAAGCTTGGAAAAGAGAATCTTAGAGAAAGAAGCTAAAAGTGCAAAGGAAATTGAAGCAAGGAAGGAGTGGGAAGCATGATTTACCTCAGCTAGCATCCTTTGGAGGTATCAAAGTGCCATCCTTACTTCCCTTTTTCCTTTTTGTTGAGTTTCTAGGGCTTTTTATGGATTTTCAAGTTGTTATGATGAGCTATCGGATAGATCTGAAGTTGTAACTTCAGATCTGGAACCTCCTTGGATTCTAGAAGCATAAATTCATAGTCTTGGTTGTGATTAAGGTCCCTCTTGAGCATAAAGTTCCATTCATGCACATAAAGCTTGCAACTTTACGTGATAACCATGCCCTAGAAGCTTGGATCTATGAGTCGGAGCCATTACATGGCTCAAAACTAGTATGTATGGTAAAAGGACTGAATGGACTCGGCGAGTCGCAAGGTTGACTCGGCGAGTCACATGAAGATGGCCAGGAACTCGACGAGTTGGATGAACAAATCGGCGAGTCCGATGAAGTTTGCCATAAACTCGACAAGTTGAAGAACAACTCAGCGAGTCGGATGACTTTTCTCTTGGATATGTATGAGTGTGTATTCGTCGAGTTGCATGGAGGGAACTCGACGGGTGGCCTTAAAGTTTGATCAAAAATCAAAGGAAACTCGATGAGTCACTCTGATGAATTGGCGAGTTGGAATGTACTTCAGGGAAGTCGACGAGTAGCCAAGGGTACTCGGCGAGTTAATGTCAACATGAACTGTTGACCTTGACTAAGGACTTTGACTTTGATTAGGGGTTGACTAGTGGATTATGGATTACCTTATAAGGTTAAGGAATTATGATTACGATGTACTATGATAATAGGTGGTGGAGCCTGTGTCAAGTGATCTGAGAGTTGGAGTTTACCCTTCGTGTCAACATCTGCTAGGTGAGTTATCCTCACTATATTGATAGGGTCTAATGCCCTAAGGCCAGCCCTTTAGTTGTTATTGTTATTGTATGCTACATGTGGTTATGATCTGTTGGATCAAAATTAGGGTATACAGTATGTTATGCTCTTATGATCCACAGGGATTGGTATATTAGTGACCTGCTAGGTCGGTACTCTAGTTTTAGGAGAATTCTATGATTGATGATCTGTGTTACAGATGTGTTTGATGTTTGTATATGCCTGTATATGATAGTATGCACACATGGTTATTTGCTTGTGGTTGGGTTGAGGTGGTCCTGTTGGTGCTTAAGGCCAACATACCCTATGAGCGGTTCGGAGAGACTGTAGGCCCACGTGGTGGACCAGTCATGTTGAAGGCTCGGGATAGATTCAGATAGATTGTAGGCCCGGTCGGGCGGTCCAGTCAGGCCGATGGCCCAGTATGCATGTTGATTGATTGATTATTTCTAATATGGTATTGTTAGTGTGGTATTGGTATTTTGGGGGTAGCTCACTAAGCCCTCGGGCTTACAGTTTTCAGTTTATTGTTTCAGGTACTTCAGGAGATCATGGAAAGGAAAAGGTGTAACCGTACCGCTCCTTATCCTTATGTTATGATTTTTGGGATACTCTGATGGAAAATGATTTGAAAACATTTTGTAAACACTGCTATTTGGTTTTATTTATGTTTGAAAAAGTTTCAATTTGACGTAAAATTTATGGATGTTTCAATAAAAGCGATAAGAAGACAAGTTGCTTAGAGAGCAACTATAAAGACCCAACAAATAAGAAATAGGATTGAACCTTTAGGTTAAACCCCGTAATCCTCTTATCTTTTGTTTCGGGAAAACCACCCTGCTATGTTAACCTTACTCAATGCAACCACCATCCAAACCATGATTCAGCATTAAGTCTATGATGCATTAAGGAATCTTAGAGTTGACCATTGAGAAGGAAGCATCAAGGAAAGTAGTCAAGCCTACCATGATTGTCATCGTAGTATGACATGATCCTTTTATTGAGATGAAGGAGTAAATAGCCTAATCCACTTGATCAAAGGAATAGAGATTAGGTATAATAAGGAGGTTAGGGTAAAATTTGCAACTTGCACTCTCATGGGAAGGTTGTTATCTTCTGGAGTATCACACTAAAGACTATAGGAGTAGATGCAACCTATGCAATCTCTTGGGAAGAGTTGAAAAGGAAAATGATAAGAGAATTCTATTATATAGGAGATTTGCTCCGAGTAGAACATGAATTCGGTTAGTTAAGCACTAGGAAGTCCAGTTTAGCTTACTACACCATACGCTTTAAGGAGCTAGCTACGGTATACATTGAAATGATTGGCTCAGAGAGCAAGAAAACCAGTGCATATCTCCAAGGATTAGCACCTTATGTCAGGAAGAAGATACAAGCATACAAGACGCACACCTTCGAGGAAACTAAGCAGCTAGCATTTCACTTTAGGGAAACCAAAGTCCTAGATGGCATGACTAAGGCTAGGGAATTCAGAAGAAAATGCGATAATCAACAATGAAGGACCAAGCCGACCCTTGTATAAGAGAAAGGAGGAAAGAAAGCCTCCAATGGTTGTTCCCTGAGAGGGATACTTGGGAAGATTTCCTTTGTGCAGTAAATGTGGACTGCACCATTTTAGTAGTTATGAAGATTTCAAGTGCAAGGAGTGCAGAAATACTAGAAAATAATAGGAATAGGAATGTGAAGGGAAAGGAAACCCCCACAAAAATCGTTGTATGATTTTTTCCAAGGATGATAGGAATCCTCGAAGTTTAAATGTTTTAATATAGAGTTCATTGTAATAGTAAATTTAAAATGATTAATTAAAACATGGAAATCCCTCTAGAAATCCTTAACCAAAGTTTGATAGAAATTGTAGGTTTCTTATAAGTGTAAAATAGTATCAGGTAGGATTAGATTACTAAGGATGAAGTTCAAGAATTAAAAGTAGAAAACTAAGAAGGAAATTTAGTTAATCGACTTCCTTTAAAAGAAATTGGTCTCCCCTTTTAAAGTTTAGATAAGACTCAAATTTCGAGGATGAAATTCCTAAAACCTGGGGAAAATGTGACCATTAAGAATTTTCCGTCATTGATTGTTACTTGGAGTTAGAATCGACTCAAAATAACAAAAACATCCCATATTGAAGGATAATATAGAAAGTTGAGTCGAAAATAAAGTAATCAAAAAGTTAAAATGGTTAGTGTATTTGGAAAATACACGACCTAATGATCCCAAAAATATAAATATAGAGAAAATCTAACTCTGATTTGGATGAGTTATGATTTTATGAAGAATAGAAACCAACCACATTAATAACGCTATTGACGTCAAAAATAGAAAAAAGAGAACGGTTGAGTTTCGGCTAACACTTCAAAAAAATTGTAGTAAAACAAAAGATAAGAACTTGGGAAGGAAGAAGGGAAAAAATAGAAGTCGTATGAAGGAGATATGATTTTTATAAAATGTAAAAATTTGGGTTAAAATCAAGTTTAAAATTAGAAGATACAACCTAAAAGGAATGTTGTAGTTCTAGGAAAGAGCTATACAAAATATAAAGAAAGTATGAAACAAAGTTCATATGAAGAAAATATGAATTTTTTTAAAGGATTTAAGGGTGCGCGTCAATGTGCACGCCATGCCTGTCGCGCATATTTGACCCCCATATTCGTCGGAGATTTAGAAACGTGGACCACTAGAAGGGTGACATGTGGCAAGATTTGGATGGGCCACAAAGCAAGTACATGCCGCACATGAGAGTGTCCGACGCGCACCATCACTATAAATATAGGTGATTGCTTCCTGTTTTTCATCTCAAACCAACCTCCAAACTCACTCTCTATACTTCAATACCATATCGAAGGCAAGAAACTATGGTTGCAACGGTTTTAGCGCTTCTCAATCCGCTGTTAGAGTGAGTTCACAACCCTATTTTAATGTTTTGTAATGTTTTCAGGGGAGGGATATATGGTTAACAAATGATTTTATAAAAATATTTATTTTATAAATGTTAAGTCATTTTATAATAAGTTAGATGCCTTAGGATAGTATAACTGTAGATACTATGCTTAGATTTTAGCTATGACCTGTGTCTAAAGGATATGATGCCCAATAATCTAGGAGAAGGAGCTACCTAGATGTTATAATGGGGAAATCCGTAGGAAACTTTAAGTGCCTAGGAGTTATGCTAGACAAGATTTATGATATGCATTGTACCTAGTAGTTACGCTACCCAAATATCATATTAAAATAACCATAATTAGGGTGTATATATGACCATTTATATATTAGATAATTATGCGTTCATAAATATAATTATCAAATAAACACACACACACACACACACATATATATATATATATATATATGTATGTATGTATGTATAGGGGTAATTTATGATAAAGATAAAAGAAAAAAGCCTAGGGTTAATGTATTAGTGAGTTGGTTATTCATCCAAAAGCCTTGATTAAATTCAAAAAATACCCAATATCTATAATCGTAAATCTTGCGAGAGCTCGGAAGTTATGTATAGATCTATATAGGGCCATGATAACCCCACCTGCGATTGCTAGCTACAATCTTAGTAGGATACCTTCCATATAAGTTACTATTCGGCGTCCAATAAAGCGTCGTGATTAGGGGTACATTTACGATCTTAGTGTCAATTATAGGGGCTCACGTTAATACATTAAAAATTGCCTTAGAGCTTAGATTACCATTATGGACGCATGGTATGGTAATTAAAATACGTTAGGATCGTTAGAAATTCTTAAAAGATAGTAAATTAGGGTTCAAAAAGATAATACTAATTAAAATACGTTAGGATCATTAGATATCTTTAAAAGATAGTAATTTAGGGTTTATAAAATATACCCTAAAAATATGGAAGGCTAGGTAAATAAATAATCAAGGTTTTTAGTAAAGAAAGGTATTCTTAAAAGAAATTCAACATAAACACTCGTGCACTCAGCAACATTATGTTGACTTTCAAAATTCAAGTATTCTTAGGTTAATAGGATTGGCACTCTTCATACCGTCACACTGCTTAGTGTTTCAGCCAAAGGTCGGGCAGGGGGTGTGACACATTGAATTGTAGAGCGAACCATGATATCTACCCCTAACTAGCTTCTTAGTATCCCCGAAATTTTCTTTCATTCGAGTATGAATCTTGTCCCTTCAGTAGTACGTCCACACCTGTCCATACTTTCCTGAAGAATCATTGTGAATCCTCTAAGTCACTTTCTCAAACTGATATTCCTAAAACCCGCTAAACAACACACCAATTCCTCTAAGGCACTTTTTAGGAGTTCCAAGGATCACTAACTCACCTTGTCATCTAATGCTAAATAACTCCTACTAATTTCATCTAACTACTTCAAGAATATAATTGCATGCAACAAAACTTCAATTATCTTTCAACTAAAGGACCAACCCTACAATTGTTAGACTCAAACGATAGTTGTGCAATAGAGCTAAATAAATCATTCTAAAATTATTTAACCTTTGCAGCATGTGACTCATCATATTCACTTAATAGTTAACTCACATCAATAAGAATCCCACAAAGAACAAAGAAATCAACATTCAAGCAATAACACTCTATAGGCCACAAAACATAAAAGGCATACTCCAACTAACTTGCTTCTGTGATGCTAGCAACTTCTACCAACACTGTCGGTTGCCTTATGCATGCGAATTATACACAAAATGGGATTACATAAACTATTGAATGAATAATTCTACCCTAAGACCACAATCACACAAGGAACAGGAAATAAGGCCAAACCAGTCCTTCTATAGTTATAAGATCCTGATCGTATACAATTTTTAGAGCACATAATTAGCAATTAATTGTGTCTATAAATTTTTTTACTAATATATAGCATCAAATTCCCCTAGTCTATAAGGCATCAAACAAATAACACATTTCTAGCATATGATTCCTGAAGTTATCCTTAGCTCTACTCTAGCATGCAATTCACATAACGGTCATACTAGGCATATACTTAGGTATAGGTATTTAGGAATGACTTACTTGAGCTTAGATAATTGCACATATTGTATCCCTTATTCTTTATAGAAATCTTATTAGAAAATTTATTTCTTTTTCAAAAATGTTACCAAATCCTCAGCTTGAGTTCAAACACATCTAAGAGTGTGCCCTAATCCCTCAAGCCCAGGCTCTGATACCAACTTGTAACATCCCGAAAGTACTGAGTAAAAGTTTCATTTTTGGTAAGGTCAAACAATTCGTTCATTAACCTAAATGTGAAACATCCCAAAATTCTGAACCAAAAATTTCATTTTTAATTAAGTAAATTATAAACATAGTAGTCTGAAAACATTAACAGTGTCATGCAAATCATGATTAAACCCAAGTGTCAAAACCACAACTTGTCATAGGAAAACAATATCAGAGTACAATCCCCAAGTTCCCATAATGTGTACAATCATAGTGTGATGCGTTGCGATCATGTCAGCTCCTTTCCTTTTTAAGAAGAAGTAAATGAAACCAAAAACTGAAAACCGTAAACACATAGCTTATTAAGTTCCCCCATCATACCACATATTCACATACTGCCAGGCATATCTGGGTGCCCGGACCACCCTATCAGGCACATATGGGTGCCTGACCTACCCTGTCACACCTCATTAACAATTCAAACTAAGCTAAACCATGAAAACGAGCCCGAACAAGGAGATCTAAGCATAGGATAAGCAAGGTTGAGATTTTATACCAGAAATATGTTGTAAATGGAGTAAGTACTCGAGATCTGGAAGTTCCCTCTTGAATCACCACCTTGAAACAAGCTCCATTTTCATCAAAAAGCTTCCAACATTCCAAAATACACTCAAAAACTCTCAATAAGGCTCTAGGGTTTTGAGGTTAGGGTTTAGGACACTGGAGTCTGGAAATGAGGCCAACATATGTGGTTAAATTTGTTTAAATAGGGTGCAAGTTCCCAGATATAGGGTTTCCCAAGCCCCTATCGAACTCGTCGAGTTGGTCCTTTAAATTCCCGCGTGCCAATTAATTCCAACATGTCGAGTTCTCCCCCTTGAACTCGATGAGTTGGCCTCTTAAATAAATATTATCTTTCCTTAATTGGCCTTCTAGATTGCAGGTGTTATAAAATGACAATCAAAGTAAAAGTGATCTCAAAACATTAGAGTAAAATCATAAACATTAAATGCAGATTGAATCTCTAAGGGATGCAGTACGATCAAGTCAAACCCTTCCTTTTGAAACTAGAAGTACTTGAAAATATTTTAAACATCAACCATAAACATAAAGCATAATGAGTTCTCCAAAAATACCACATACCATAATAATTAGTGAGCCCAACCCTAGGGTATATTCCAACCCAACATATAATAATAGGCCCAGCCATAGGGTGTACTTCAAGCCGAACATGCAATAATGTGCCCTGGCCTTACATATCTTTCAATGCAATACTTATCAATGGTTCCATCCCTAGGGTATCTTTCAACCTAATACATACGTGAAAAAGTCACAAAGATAAATAACATTCACATAACAAAAACTAGTGGGGCGACATTGGCGCCTTCAACCCGTAAATATAGTGAAGTGACTTACCTGAATTACTCAATAGAAGATTAATATCTACCTCAAGAACAAAACAACCATACCAAGCTTCCTAAAGCTAAAATGAGACCACTCCTTAGACAAATGCTCAATTCTACCCAAGTTTAACCAAAAGTCAAATTGGTCAAAAAGTTAACGGCGAAAGTCCACAAGGTCAATGGTCAATTTAGACACAAACAACCCTTTCAGCATAAGTCATGATGTGACCCATTCTTGGTCACATCGTGAGAATATAGAAAACCTCAAAAGTGGGATCCTTTCTTGGTCACCTTGCGAAATCTCTAGTGTCACGTTGTGACTTCAGTCTGAATCATCTCCTTAATGATTTGAGTTCTAAAACCATTAAGTGTCCAAACCTAACTTTTCTAGAAGCTTAAGAGGACTCTAATGGTCCATAAAAATGTTTATTTTATGGACATGCATGTCCTTAATCCATTCTAGCTCAAAAGGGATAAAATGGTTCATAATCCCATGCATGACATCAAAACTATTGTAAGTATAGATCTAAAACATACACTATTCTTGGGGACCCTGGAGAGTAATAAATATGCAAACTTTAGTCCCAACTCTCACTCAAAGCTCATTAAAATGGACCAAATCACCAAATACACTTAGATCTAAAGATCAAATGCAATAAACGTTGGAACTTTATAACTTACAAAGGTCTAGAAGATAAATGAAAGTTGAGATCTTCAATTACCAAGGTTGAAGGATCAATCTTGCATGTAAACATTGCTCCAAAACCATCAAAAACTCCAACAAATAGATGAGAGAGGAAATGAGAGGCTCAAATCTTGAAAATAGAGGCTAAGGTTTTCCCATGGGGTTCTAGATATGATGGAGGCTAATAAAATGACGTAAAACGTGAATCCTAACCTTTAAATACCTTGAAAATCCGAGTTTTTTAGGCTTGGTCCTTCACACGATCGAGGGCTTAGATAAATTAACCACATTATCAACATCTGGTGGGTATAAACTTTATTTCCTTGAAGCCCAAGGCCTTTACATGATCAAATTATAGTCTAAAATCCCAAAATTAGAAAATTCTCAAAATAGGATGTTACAATCCCAATTTGTTATTATTGTTGACATGGAATGGCTTCATATTGCCCTTCAACGGGCAAATCAGTCGCAGCTAATTTGTGGTATTCCAATCGGCAGAAATGGGATTCTAGTGTCACATCTTTTCTATACAGATGAGGGAATTATTCTTTTTGATTAGGATGAGGATTGTACTTGTAATATTATTCTCATCTTTCGGTGCTTCTTATTGGCTTCTGGTCCTAAAATCCACTTACTTAAACTTAAGTTAATTGTGGCTGGAATGACTTTTTTTCTCAGATGGAGAGGGGTGTGGGTATTCTTTAGTGTGTCCCCTCCAAACTCCATTTTACTCATCTTGGTGTCATGGTGGGGGTTTCTATGTCGAGGGTGGACGGATTATCGCACATTATTAATCTTTTTAAGGATAAGTTGTCAAGATGGAATGAAAAATTATTGTCTATCAGTGGTTATTTTACTCTTTTTGCTCGATGTTAGGGAGTTTAGGCTCGTATTATACATTGATTTATGTAGCTCCAGTTTCAGTCTGAAAGATTCTAAACTCCCTACGTGCTAGATTCATTTGGGGTGCTAATTTGGGGATCAAAAGTTTTACTGGGTTATGTGGGATAAAGTATTAGCAGCTAGGGTCGATGGAAGTTTGGGAATAGGGAATCCTTTAGCCTTTTATAGGGCTTTGTGGATTGGAGGGCCACATCAGAGCTCGTTGTCATGGAACGACTGGAGTCCCAAATGCCGATGGAACGGCTGTGTCATGGAACGGCTGGAGTCCCAAATGCCGATGTTTGAGTTATCAGTTCTTCTATTTAGTCGGTTACTGCAGTGTTGGTATTCATCAGTATTTTCTGTTTATTTTTTGAAATTCAGCTGTAATCTTGGATGATCAATGGAATGGAATTATCTTATTTAGCTCTAGTTTTACTTGGTACCTTATTATGATTGGATTGTTTATTTTATCCTTGAAAATTTTCATGTGTGTCAATTCATGAATGTTGTGTGGGTTCATATTGAAGCTACCAAAATCAAGCATATTCCAAGTGGGGGAGAGTAGAGACCTTGTAGGAGGGAGACTTTTTCCAAGGTTTAGTTCATAGATAAATTTCTCTATTTCAAGATTTTTGTACAATTGCTTAATCTTCCGATTTCTCATCAAGATCATCATCAGCTATTGGATTTCCCTTCGAGTTGTCATATTTTTAGTTGTGATAGAAATCTATTGGTCATCCTCGTGCTTTAGACTATAGGGTGTTAGGAGCCCACGTTGAGGGTTGTGATGAGGGCTTCCTTTTTTGTTCTTGTTTTATTAGGGTTTGGAAGTCTGAATCACGACCCAAAGGCCTGATAGGTTTAGTTAAGTTTGTTGGGGTCAATATGTATTATGTTAGGTTAAGAATACAGTTGTTGGTTAGTGGATCGGGGGTAAGCCTGAGTGCAGTTGTTGGTTAGTGGATTTGGGGTAAGCCTAATTATTGTTAGTGGTTAGCTAATCGAGTGTAAGCTTGAGTATTGTCAGTGGATAAAAAGCAGGGATGTTAGAGTCGAGTATGAGAATGTTCTAGTTTAGTGTGCCACCACTTTAGGAGCATGGTGACCTTAGTGAATTTATTTGCGGGTTAGCATGACTGCTTTTAGCTGGGAAGCTTTTGGACCGATTAAATATGTGTATTTTTAGTTAGTTTAGTTGATGTGAGGGTTGTGTTAGACTTCAGGATTTGTGGGTTTCTCGTAAGGATAGGGGGATTTCTGACATGATTTAAGGAAGTTTTGAGAAGATGTTTTCTTCAGGCCATGTGGTATCACCAAAATTTGGGCGGGCAAAATTGTCGAGAGATGGTTTACTTTTAAAGATGTTGCAATAAATATGAATTAGATCATGTGTTGGGGCCATTATTGGTGATGGTTTCAGATTTTGGCATTTTAATGATCTCATCCTGCGTTGAAGGAGCCAGGCTTGAAGGACCTTGAAGAGGTTACACCAAGAAGTGGAAGCGGGAACTAACTTCGAGGATGAAATCTAACTTAAGTGGGGGAGAATTGTAAGACCCGGTTTATAGTCATTTCTTAATTCAGGGTTGTAGACCAAAGGTTTGTTATGTAAAGGTTGTAGGCCTTAAGGAAGTAATGTTTAGACCTTTTGGGAGGGGATAATGTTGGTTGTGAGATCTAACCCTTGAATTATGTGGTGGACCGAAGCGTAGAAATGGGAAAATTTATGGATCGGGTTTCTTGCATGAATTAAGGATTTTAGTTCGAGATTTTTTTAGTCCAAAGTAACTATATAAGATTGTAGGGATATTTCATAACTTTTTGTGCATAGAAAGAACGCCGAAAATGGAGTTGAAACAAAGAAGTTATGGTTGTTTGATGTTGAAGTGGAAATTGGGGATTTTGGATTACGAAGGGCATGAATAAAAGTCACGCAGAGTGTAAAAGGCCTTTAATGAATTACATAAGGCGTAATTAACAGGTACGCAAGGCGTAATCGACCAGAGTGCGAACCCCAAATTCAGGGTTCTCAACCCTATTTAAACACAATAACCTCCATAAATGTCTTCCATCCTCAGCCTACATCTCTCCAAATGACTTCCTTGAAAACCTAACTGTGACATCCCAAAAATCTCGGCCAGAAAAGACCAATTTTCATTTATGCTTTTAAAATAATTTCAGAGTAAATCCATTTGATTTGAAAGAATTGCGGAATTTGTTCCCAAAAACAAAACATGATAAAACAATGTTTACGAAAGCATTTCATAAAAGAAATGTATTTTTCATTATATAATCAAAACTCGGGGTGTCATGTTCCGATATAGACCAATAAGCATAAACGATAACATTACAAGTCATTCAACAATTATATACATATACAGACTTGTAAACAAAACAACTTGATGGTTCATCCATCTTACGCCCTTGTGCCACTTCCTGAAATACAAATAAAACTGAGTGGGTCGGGCTTGGGAGCCTGGTGAGCATATAGGTTTTTCAACCCACAATAAATAATTAAATTAATTATTATCAACAAACAATAACCCGGTTACCCATTCCCGTTATTCTCAGTTTATGTTCCCAAAATAACTAACACAAGGGACCTAATCTAAGAATATTTTCATCGGGGTGACAACACATGCTGCGGGGGTTCCTCAGCAATATAAGTCAAATAAGGCAACCATGAGGGGGATGGAATACAGCGAATGAACACCCAAGTTCATTAACACCTACAGGTTATGAGCCTGCTAGCAATCCACTGGACTGTCTAGAAAAGTCTGTGGTCGTCATCTAAATTCCGCTAGATGACTGGATCAAAACAACAACGAGGCCTCTCATCTGTTTATTACACACCAACTATCTACCCATGTTTTACCCAACATATTAGTAGATAAAAACACACATTTTTATACATATTTTCAAAACCTGTATAGCATGCTTGATCAATACATTTTCCATATAACAGATGAGGCACACACACATAACACGTATTTCATATAGAAATAATCAGATCTGTAAGATAGAAGAAAGTGAATATACATTCACACACATAACAACAAAATATACACATAACACGTGTCTCGTATAGAATACTTCATAATTATACGTTAGGAGAAAGTAACAATGCACTCACACGTATAAACAACAATATACTTAATACACTCAAACCATACTTGTATTATTATTGCGTTTAGGAAAGGTAGTATACACTCACTTGATCAGAAGATGATCGGACAGCACTACGACTTGCAAAAGTAGTAATCCTCAGCAGATATGGAAGATCTCTACAAAAATCGAACTTCTTGCGGGCAGAGCTTCGGCTCGGAAACCGCACTTCTCGGGATCTTCAGGATCTCGGGACTTGCTTCGGGACTCGGCAATATTACCGGGGCTTCGGGGTATTTCTGGCACACAAATCGAGGCAAAATGGGAGAGAGAATGGAGAAAAATAGCAAAGAAGCCGGCTGCCCTCGCATCCTATTTATAGGAGGCTGATGCCTCGCAGTACGCGGGGCGTACATATCCGAAATCGTCACTGCGTTCGTCATCCGAAGTCCTCGAGTGCAAGTGTCGACATCTTCGCTGTACGCAGGGAGTACTCCGGATGAGTATGGTGACTCGCCTTCGGATAAGGCCGGATTTTCCAATTAAAATTAAATACAAATTATTTAATAAACTTCGGAAATTCATATCTCCTTCATACGAACTCCGTTTTTGACGTTCTTTATATCCACACGAAGATGAGACTACGCTCCACAACTTTTGTTTAGACTCTGTTGGCTAATTTTGAATTTATTTTTATTATTTATTTTTAATAGGCCGGGACAGAAAATTTCGTTATAAATTCATAACTTCTTCGTTTGACGTCCGTTCTCGCCTATCTTTTTATCGCTTTGATACTAACAACGAGATCTTCGATTCTCATTTAGATCACTAAGGTTAAATATCGCTCTAACGTAAATTTCACTTTTTACGTCATTCAGCGTTGCCGGTTCTGTCGCGAAACTTCGACAGGTCATAACTTCCTCGTTATAACTCGGATTTCGGCATTCTTTATATCTTCGGAAACCTTGTTTCAACTAATACAACATTATCTAAAGATATCAAGTTTATTTTACACTTAAATTTTGACACTTATTTTTATTCTTAATTAATCAAACCACATAATTAAGCAATTAAGCACAAAACACATAATACTCAAATAATACACTTCTATTATTTCAAAACGGGTTACAAAGGTTAACCTAGACTATTACATTGCTAAAAATGGCAAGCCCAGAAACACAGGCGTTACAATTCTCCCCACATTAGGATGATTCCGTCCCCGGAATCACACCTCAACAAACAAATGCGGATAGCGACCCATCGTGTCACTCTCCGTCTCCCAGGTGAGATTCGGCCCATTCGTGTGTTTCCATCGGACAAGCACTAACTCAACCATCTTGCGTCGCAACTTCTTAGTCTTTCGGTCAACAATTGCCTCTGGTTCTTCAATCAACCTTTTGTTCTCATCGATTCTCAACTCCGAAAGTGGAATCATGTCGGGAACTTCCCCCGTGAACTTCCGTAAATAACACACATGAAAAGTGTTATGAATTCCATTTAGTTCTTCTGGTAGTTCGAGCTTGTAAGCTTGGTTCCCAATCCTCTTAAGAACTTTAAATGGTCCAATAAACCTTGGACTCAATTTTCCCCTTTTTCCAAATCTTATAAGTCCCTTCCACAGCGAGACTTTAAGTAAAACCGAATCCCCAACTTCAAAAGTCATCGGTTTTCGCTTTTTGTCAGCATAGCTCTTTTGACGATCCTGAGCCGCTAACATTCTTTCCCTAATTATTTTCAACTTTTCAGCAGTTTGATGAACCATCTCCGGTTCCATAAACTGCTTTTCCCCAGCCTCAAGCCAACAAGACGGCGTACGACACTTTTGTCCATACAAAGCTTGGTAAGGTGCCATCTTAATGCTCGAGTGAAAACTATTGTTATAGGAAAATTCTACCAATGGTAATTGTTCATCCCAATTACCTAGGAATTCCAAGGTACATGCTCTCAGCATATCTTCAAGTGTTTGTATCGTTCTTTCACTCTGACCATCGGTCTGCGGATGGTAAGTTGTACTTAAATATAACTTGGTACCCATCTCCTCTTGTAGACTTTTCCAAAACCTTGAGGTGAAACGACTATCACGATCCGACACAATTGTTAGCGGAACACCGTGAAGTCTCACAATTTCCTTCACATAAGAATTCGCAAGCTTTTCCATAGATCATTTCTCCCTGGCTGCTATGAAATGCGCACTCTTAGTGAATCGATCGACGACCACCCAAATCATGTCGTGACCATTCTTTGTTCTGGGCAGTTTAGTGACAAAATCCATAGCAATGTCTTCCCACTTACCCATAGGCATAGGTAAAGGTTCTAAACTCCCATACGGTTTCTGATGTTGTGTCTTGACTCTCGCAAAAGTCACACACTCGACCACATACTTTGCAACATCAAGCTTCATCGTCGGCCACCAGTAGTAGGGTTTCAGGTCCCTATACATTTTAGTGCTACCAGGATGAATCGAGTATATCGTCTTGTGAGCTTCTTCCATCAGAAGATCTCTGATTCCTCCTGTCTTAGGTATCCAAATCCGATCTTTGGAACACCTTCAATCCATAACCGTTTGTACCAAACACCAACGTTTTGCCCAAACGTTCCTCCTTCCGGTCATTCTTCTCAGAAGCTTCGCTTTGAGCTTTCTTTATACTTTCTAAAATAGTCGAGACGACTTCAATTCTCAACGCTCTTGGCCTTTTCCTTTCAAGATTGACTTCCGACTGAGAGCATCAGCAACAACATTAGCTTTACCGGGATGGTAAAGTATCTCACAGTCGTAGTCCTTAAGTAATTCCAGCCCGCGGCGTTGGCTCATATTCAATTCCTTCTGATTAAAGAGGTATTGGAGACTCTTATAATCAGTGAAAAGTTTGCACTACGTGCCATAGAGGTAATGCCTCCATATTTTCAAAGCGAAAACTACCGCTGCCAACTCCAAATCATGAGTCGGGTAATTCTTTTCATGCTCCTTAAGCTGTCGAGACGCATATGCTATCACCTTTTCTCTTTGGGTCAAAACACAACCCAATCCAACCCCAGACGCCTCGCTATAAACAACGAAGTCTTCAACTCCATCGGGTAGAGAAAGTATCGGTGCCTCGCATAGCTTCTTCTTTAGCTTCTCGAATGCTTCTTTATGCTTATCATTCCAAGCATAAGTAGCTCCTTTGTGGGTCAAAGCTGTCAACGGAGTAGCGATCGAAGAAAATCCTTGGATAAACCTTCGGTAATATCCGGCTAATCCCAAAAAGCTTCGGATCTCCGTGGGACTTTTCGGTTGTTCCCACTTCATCATGGCTTCGATCTTCGTTGGATCAACCATTATCCCTTCTTAGTTGACCACGTAACCCAAGAATTGGACTTCACGAATCCAAAAATCACATTTGGAGAACTTAGCATACAGCTTCTCCTTCTTCAAGACTTCTAACACTTCTCGCAAGTGTCTGCTATGCTCCTCCTGGCTTTTTGAGTAAATCAGAATGTCGTCTATGAACACTATCACGGATTTATCAAGGAACGGATTACAAACCCTATTCATTAAATCCATGAATGCTGCCGGAGCATTGGTTAGTCCAAATGACATAACCAAGAACTCGTAGTGTCCATATCTAGTTCTGAATGAGGTCTTCTCTATATCCTGCTCTCTTACTTTCAGCTGATGATATCCTGACCTAAGATCGATCTTCGAGAAATAGCTCGAACCTTGCAATTGATCAAACAGGTCATCAATCCTTGGCAAAGGATATCTATTCTTTATTTTTGCCTTGTTCAGCTCTCGGTAATCAATGCACATCCTCATGCTTCCATCTTTCTTCTTCATGAATAACACCGGAGCTCCCCAGGGTGATGAACTAGGTCTAATGAAACCTTTGTCCAACAACTCCTGAAGTTGCATCGTCAGCTCCTTCATCTCCGTTGGTGCTAATCGATAAGGTGCTTTTGCAATTGGCGTGGTTCCTGGTAACAAGTCAATTCGGAACTCCACTTGTCTATCAGGTGGTAATCCAGGAAGATCTTTGGGAAATACTTCCGGATAATCACACACCCCAGGAATACTCTGCATCACCTTCTTTTCCTTCTTAGCATCAATCACGAATGCTAAATATGATGTACATCCCTTGGTTAAACACTTTCTGGCTTTCATTAGGTAAATGATTCCAGAATTCACTCGATGTTTGTCCCCATACACCATAAACGAATCTTTTCCAGGCGGGTTCACTTTAACTATCTTCTTCTTGCATAAAATTTCGGCATCATTGGCGCTAAGCCAATCCATTCCCAACACGATGTTGAAACCATTAAGTTCGATAGGTAATAATTCTTCGTGAAACTTATTCCCATTAAGGTCGATTAAGATGTTTTTCATACGATGGCTAACAGGTACAAACTTGCCACTAGCAACTTCGACTAATAAAGAATCATCTAGTCTATCAACATGCAAAGCTAGTTTTCTACCAAATTCATGCGATATAAAGGAGTAGTTGGCTCCAGAATCAAATAAAATTTGGGCAGGCAAATTGTTAACGAGAAAGGTACCTGAAGCGACATCAGCTTCATCTTTAGCAGCTTCCAGTGTCATCTGGAATGCTCTTGCCTTTGGCTTTGGTGGAATGTTGGGCTTAGCTGCCTCCTTCTTCTTCGGACAGTCTTTCAAAATGTGCCCCTCTTCATTACAACCAAAACACATCCTTTTGTTGTTCGGACATTCATTGGCAAAATGTCCAACCTTCCCACACTTGTAGCAGGTTACATCCTCGCTACATTTCCCAAAGTGCTTTTTCTTACACTTTTCACACCATTTCGCTTCGCCTCCTTTTCCTCCACCAAACTTTTTCGAATCAGATTTCGAAAATTTGCTTTTCTTACCGGAACCAGATGTTCCCTCAAACTTTCTCTTCTCACCAACCTCAACCTTGTTGGTGGTTCTCCCCTTTATCATGTTCTCAATAGACTTGGCAGCCCAGATAGCTGCCTCTAAAGTATGTGCCTGACGTACTGGCACCTCGTACTCCCATGGGAGTCCCTTTGCATACCGGTCCACCTTTGTCAACTTGTCTAGAACGATACGCAAGGCAAACTCCATTTTATCGGTGAAGTTATTGGTGTATTCATCAACTGACATGCTGCCTTTCATTAGTGTCAGAAACTTGTTCTCTAGCTCAAATAGATTTTGAGCCGAGCAGAACTTGCGTTTGAACTGCACCAAGAATTCTGCCCATGACAATTGCAGTGGCTCATTTGGACTTAAAGTCTTCCCTAGAGTGTTCCACCAACGAACGGCTCCACCTCGGAATTGACGCACTGCATAGATAGTCTGCAACTTGCCTCTGCAGCCACAAGTCATGAAGGTTAACTCCATTTCAGAGATCCAATCCATCACTCCTATCGGATCCTCCTTTCCATTGAAGGTCGATGGTTTGCAAGTTAGAAAGTCCTTGTACTTGCATCCCATTCCATCATTCCTTCCATCTTGGTTGTCTCGCTTAACTATCGGTGGGTTGGCTTGACCAACAGACCCACTGAAGTTTCCACCTTCCAAGTGCCCTTCATTTATTTCAGGCTCTTCCACATGAATTGACAGTTCTTCACGATTCTGTTGAAGCAACCGTCTAGTTTCATCCATCTGACGATCCAACATCATTTGAATCATCATTTGCACACCAACCATGGTTACTGGCTCAGGTGCTGCTGCTACGACAGGTCTTTGTTCAATCACTGGTGGTTGATTCTTGTTTTCATCAGCATTTCCAACTTCACTTCTTGTTCTCACCATTTTTGATCTACACACCGAATAAGGTGAAATTAGATCCTCATTCAAGATAGATATTCAAATCATCCTTACCACTCCGAAACGTTTATATGCTAGTTCTAATATCGTAGACGTACGCTTAGAATCCTACACACATAAAGTTTCTATATCCGGTCGGCAACAAACCATAGATCAGAACAAATATATCATATATGGCAACATATAACATTTAGCACATAAAGCATTTTAGGCAACTTTCCTAAAATAAACTAATGCTCGTGTGTATAATATAACAGACACACATCTCAAAACTTCACTTAGCATTCTAGGTTTAAGTCTAGAAATCCAAAAAATTCCTAGTTTGCTTAAACTAATGCTCTGATACCAACTGTGACATCCCCAAAATCTCGGCCAAAAAAGACCGATTTTCATTTATGCTGTTAAAATAATTTCAGAGTAAATCCATTTGATTTGAAAGAATTGCGGAATTTGTTCCCAAAAACAAAACATGATAAAACAATGTTTACCAAAGCATTTCATAAAAGAAATGTATTTTTCATTATATAATCACAACTCGGGGTGTCATGTTCCGATATAGACCAATAAGCATAAACGATAACATTACAAGTCATTCAACAATTATATACATATACAGACTTGTAAACAAAACAACTTGATGGTTCATCCATCTTACGCCCTTGTGCCACTTCCTGAAATACAAATAAAACTGAGTGGGTCAGGCTTGGGAGCCTGGTGAGCATATAGGGTTTTCAACCCACAATAAATAATTAAATTAATTATTATCAACCAACAATAACCCAATTACCCATTCCCGTTATTCTCACTTTATGTCCCAAAATAACTAACACAAGGGACCTAATCTAAGAATATTTTCATCAGGGTGACAACACATGCTGCGGGGGTTCCTCAGCAATATAAGTCAAATAAGGCAACCATGAGGGGGATGGAATACAGCGAATGAACACCCAAGTTCATTAACACCTACAGGTTATGAGCCTGATAGCGTTCCACTGGACTGTCTAGAAAAGTCCATGGTCATCATCTAAATTCCGCTAGATGACTGGATCAAAACAACAACGAGGCCTCTCATCTGTTTATTACACACCAACTATCTACCCATGTTCCACCCAACATATTAGTAGATAAAAACATACATTTTTATACATATTTTCAAAACTTGTATAGCCTGCTTGATCAATACATTTTCCATATAACAAATGAGGCACACACACATAACACATATTTCATATAAAAATAATCAGATCTGTAAGATAGAAGAAAGTGAATATACATTCACACACATAACAACAAAATATACACATAACACGTCTCGTATAGAATACTTCATATATATACGTTAGGAGAAAGTAACAACGCACTCACACGTATAAACAACAATATACTTAATACACTCAAACCATACTTGTATTATTATTGCGTTTATGAAAGGTAGTATACACTCACTTGATTAGAAGATGATCGGACAGCACTACGACTTGCAAAAGTAGTAATCCTCAGTAGATCTGGAAGATCTCTACAAAAATCGAACTTCTCGCGGGCAGAGCTTCGGCTCGGAAACCGCACTTCTCGGGATCTTCGGGATCTCGGGACTTGCTTCGGGACTCGGCAATATTATCGGGGCTTCGGGGTATTTTTGGCACGCAAATCGAGGCAAAACAGGAGAGAGAATGGAGAAAATTAGCAAAGAAGTTGAATGCCCTCGCATCCTATTTATAGGAGGCTGATGCCTCGCAGTACGCGGGGCGTACGCCTGTATGCGGGGCGTACAGATCCGAAATCGTCACTGCGTTCGTCATCCGAAGTCCTCGAGTGCGAGTGTCGACATCTTGGCTGTACGCGGGGCGTACTCCGGATGTGTCCGGTGACTCGCCTTCGGATAAGGCCGAATTTTCCAATTAAAATTAAATACAAATTAGTTAATAAACTTCGGAAATTCATATCTCCTTCATACGAACTCCGTTTTCGACGTTCTTTATATCCACGCAAAGGTGAGACTACACTCTACAACTTTCGTTTAGACTCTATCGGCTAATTTTGACTTTATCTTTATTATTTATTTTTAATAGGTCGGGACAGAAAATTTCGTTATAAATTCATAACTTCTTCGTTTGACGTCCGTTCTCTCATATCTTTTTATCGCTTTGATACTAACAACGAGATCTTCGATTCTCGTTTAGATCACTAAGGTTAAATATCGCTCTAACGTAAATTTCACTTTTTACGTCATTCAGCGTTGCCGGTTCTGTCGCGAAACTTCGACAGGTCATAACTTCCTCTTTATAACTCGGATTTCAGCATTCTTTATATCTTCGGAAACCTTGTTTCAACTACTACAACATTATCTACAGATATCAAGTTTATTTTACACTTAAATTTTGACGCTTATTTTTATTCTTAATTAATCAAACCACATAATTAAGCAATTAAGCACAAAACACATAATACTCAAATAATACACTTCTATTATTTCAAAACGGGTTACAAAGGTTAACCTAGACTATTACATTGCTAAAAATGGCAAGCCCAGAAACACAGGCGTTACACTAACCCTATATTTGAGCCCTATAAGCTAAAAAGTGTGTTTTAGGTGCCTTTGAAGGTAGAGTAAGTTGGTGATGTTGCTTCAAAAGCTTCAAGCTTTGTGGATCTGTGATTTGCACATATCAAGCATTCTCCAAGAGGTATAAAGTTTGGAACTTGGTGAATGATTTTGTTAAATCTAGTTAGTTCTTAGTTTTATGTCCTTTCCATTTTCTCGGTCTAGTTAAGTATGAGCTACTCCAGACCTCATGATTAGCATTTTTAAAATATGTTGACTTTTAAAGATGTTGCAATAAATATGAATTAGATCATGTGTAGGGGCCATTATTGGTGATGGTTTCAGATTTTGGCATTTTAATGATCTCATCCTGCGTTGAAGGAGCCAGGCTTGAAGGACGTTTAAGAGGTTACACCAAGAAGTGGAAGCGAGAACTAATTTCGAGGATGAAATCTAACTTAAGTGGGGGAGAATTGTAAGACCCGGTTTTTAGTCATTTATTAATTCAGGGTTGTAGACCAAAGGTTTATTATGTAAAGATTGTAGGCCTTAAGGAAGTAATGTTTAGACCTTTTGGGAGGGGATAATGTTGGTTGTGAGATCTAACCCTTGAATTATGTGGTGAATCGAAGCGTAGAAATGGGAAAATTTATGGATCGGGTTTCTTGCATGAATTAAGGATTTTAGTTCGAGATTTTTTTAGTCCAAAGTAATTATATAAGATTGTAGGGATATTTCATAACTTTTTGTGCATATAAAGAACGCCGAAAATGGAGTTGAAACAAAGAAGTTATGGTTGTTTGATGTTGAAGTGGAAATTGGGGATTTTGGATTACGAAGGGCGTGAATAAAAGTCACGCAGAGTGTAAAAGGCCTTTAATGAATTACATAAGGCGTAATTAACAGGTACGCAAGGCGTAATCGACCAGAGTGCGAACCCCAATTAGGGTTCTCAACCCTATTTAAACACAATAACCTCCATAAACGTCTTCCATCCTCAGCCTACATCTCTCCAAACGACTTCCTTGAAAACCTAACCCTATATTTGAGCCCTAAAGCTAAAAAGTGTGTTTTAGGTGCCTTTGAAGGTAGAGTAAGTTGGTGGTGTTGCTTCAAAAGCTTCAAGCTTTGTGGATCTATGATTTGCACATATCAAGCATTCTTCAAGAGGTATAAAGTTTGGAACTTGGTGAATGATTTTGTTAAATCTAGTTAGTTCTTAGTTTTATGTCCTTTCCATTTTCTCAGTCTAGTTGAGTATGAGCTACTCCAGACCTCATGATTAGCATTTTAAAAAATTTTATGGGCATGGAATCATAAAAATACAATGTTGATTCTTTCTTTCCGTCCACACATGAGTTATGGGACTTAAGATCTTGTGATAATTTGGGGTTTTGGTTTTGGGCACTTTCTAGCCATGCAAAATCATAAAGATGGAAAATTTATGATTTGGGGTGTTATTTGGGATTAGATCTGAGTTTTGGATGAAAGGTCTTTAAGGAATAAGTGCTTAATCAAGAGTGTAAATTTGTCTTAAGTACGCATGGCATACCAAAGGGGTAGTCATTACGCACAAGGTCTGAGTCCCATACGATATGCGTAAAAATGGAGTATGCAGGGAGTACTCAACATGATGTGGACTTTGACTTTCTTTGACTTTATGAGTTTATGATTTGGGGTGTTATTTGGGATTAGATTTGAGTTTTGGGTTAAAGGTGTTTAAGGAATAAATGCTTAATCAAGAGTATAAATTTGGCTTAAGTACGCAGGGCGTACCAAAGGGGTAGTCATTGCGCATAAGGTCTGAATCCCATACGACATGCTTAAAAATGGAGTATGCAAGGCGTACTCAGCCTAATGTGGACTTTGACTTTCTTTGACTGTTGATCGTTGACCATTGAGTTTTTAATAAATGTCAAACATGATGTTTTTGGATTGTTGATTAAGATTCTACCTGGTTTTGGTGTTAATGGATTCGCGGGAGCAAGCAGTGCAGGAAGGGAAGTATGTCACGGTGTTTCTGGGTTATTCAATTTAGATGAGTTAACATCAATGTACTGGTAGGTTAAAGGCACCAATGTCAGCCCACTAGTTTTGGTTATCATTTATTAGAAGGATGCCCTACGGATTGTATGTAGTCATGTAGGATAGACTGATGATTCTTGATCTAGTTTTCTTGCATGTTCCTTGTCTAGTTGTGGCTTTAGAGTAGGATCATCTGTCCAGGTGTCTATCTCACCTCTGGGTACATATGGTTACACATTCCTTGGAGAGTTGGTTGTGTATCCTTGTGTATAGAATGTTGCTATGTTGTAGTGATTTGCTATATATATATATATATATATATATATATATATATATATATATATATATATATATATATATCCTGGTGTGATATGATGCAACCGTAGTGGTATGTTGGTTAGAGTACCTGTAGACTGGTTATCATCTAGTAGAATGCCCTAGGGGTTGTATGTAATTATGTAAGATAACCTGAGAACTCTTGATCTAGGTTGTCTTGCATTTCCCTTGTTTAGTTGTGCCTGTAGAGTAGGATCATTTGTTTAGGTGGCTATCTCACTTATGGTTACTTATGGTTACGCATTCCATGGAGGTTAGCTGTCAGTGAAATAGTGTGTTATGAGAGATCTAGTAGGCGGTAGTGAGCTGTATGATTGGTATTTGTCTGTATTATGTGCCTACTTGATCATTGATTGTTTATATGTCGACATATGGTGGCAGATAAGGTTGAGGCGGTCATTTTGTGTGTTGTACGCCAAGATACTAGGTGCGGGCCAACTGTATATCGTAGGCATGGAGGTTCAGGAAGAACGGTTGAGTTGAGGTGGCAATCCAATCCGATGATAATGAACCTGATATGTATACTGGTATGTTTGTTGTAAGGAGTATTTTGGGAGAATTCACTAAGCTTTTTGCTTACAAAGTTGTTGTTTTTCAGGTATCATCGGTTCATGGGAGGACGGAGGTGTGACTGTACACACTCATCAAGAGCATTAAGGATTTGCATTATTATATTACTCTGATTTTCGATAAATGGAATTTGGGATAAATGTTTTCTCATAAAAATGGATTTATAATTGGGAAGCTTACCGTAATAAAAATGAAAATTTTTGTTTGTGAAAATGGGACGTTACCGGATTCCTATTAGATGAAGATTGTTCAATAGAGATATCCAACTACCTTATATTCTTTGTCCAGTATGTGGTTTGAGAATGGAGACGATTACCCATATTTTTATAGTGTTCTATACTGAAGCGTCTATGGGGATCGTATTGATAATTAGTAGCGGATTTCTTTGCCTCAGTTGCTTCTCTTGTTTCTTGGACCAATGGTCTTCGATTTTCTCGCAAAGAAAAGCTTTGGATGCTGTCATTATTAGTTATTTTTGGAGTATTTGGGGGTTTTGTAATAACTTGGTATTTGGAGTGATAGTAATTGATCCTTACGAAATCTCTTATTTTTTACTATATTGTTATTAATGCGATTTTTTATTTTTATTTTATTTTTTAGATTTCAAATAGGTTTAAGAAATACAAATTAAATTGGGAGGTAGGTTGCAAAACTCTACTCTTTCTTGTATCTTTTTATAATTCATTGCTGGCCTCTTGCTCGTTTTTTTTTTTTTTTTTTTTTTTTGATAAAGTCCGCCGTTCCTAAAAAGTTTAAAGAAAACATGTACGAAATGAATGGAGATATACAATGCCGGTAGACGAAATTGTTATCAATTCGAAATGGGTGAATACACATTTGTAGATATACTATATACTGTATAGGAAACACATAATATGCCAAACCCTATTGCAACAATTATTGTTTCAAGTGGAGTAAGCACTTGTGCAAGGGGGCAGGTAAAGGTAACTGTGTTGTATACTTATAAATTATAAATAGCAATAATTGCAATAATAATAATAATATAAACAACAATACTTATTTATATAGTGTTTTGCAGGTAGAGGGCAACTACTCGTGCTTTACGTTTATCATGTTGTCCTTGTATCTTATAGTATTAGAAATCAAAATAATAATTTCAAAAACAGTATTATGAAAGAGCATAATAATATCATATCGTAATAAAATATAGATAGAAAGGCCTAATTATATAAACTACAATCTAAAATGAGAAAAATATAAATATCATTAAATTTAGAAATGGTCAAATACCACAAATAATTCGCGTGGATGATCTTTAAGATTGAAAATTTTTGCATCATAAAAAGTGCACGAGTCTATAAGGTAAAAGCACATGGTTCATTATTTAAATGAAACCGACTAAAGAGTAAAACTATTAAAAAAATACTATTGCCGGTTCGGATCGTGTTAAGTCGTATCAGCAAAAAAAAATATTTAAAGATCTATTTAGATACGTCGAGGCAATGAAAAAAAAAATCACAATAAGTTATTCACTAAATTAATGAATTAAACATATAGTGAAGAATTTGTGATTTGTGAATCACCAATTATCGATGGTGGAATTAGAATTCCAAAACTAACAAATTTAATGTTCACAAAGTTAGAAATAGAAACCATATATTTTACTTAATGCTCACAAAATTAACAAAAATAATTTACCTACAACAGGCAAACGGGTAATATGATCGGTGATTTGAATGAAGTGTAGAAGCTTCATGTATTGCGGTGAAAACCATTTTTGAGTCGCGTTAACTTTATGTTTTAGTTTAATTTGTATTAGACTATACATATTGGATGATATCTAAAAACATTGGGCTATTAAAACACAGAATAAGGGCTCTAAAAATATGATTTATGTATATTTTTGCCAAAATTAATAAGATGGTTCACTTATATTTATTTTATGGTACGTCACATTTATTTATTATATATAATTTGTTTAAAAAAATAAAAAAAACGTGGGTCAAGTGATCCCACCATAAATATATATAAACTTGTGAATGATTCATAAATGTTAATGACTAATAACATTAAAAAATAAACGAAAGATTGTAAACTTTACAATTTGAACAGCCGATGTCAACCTAACATACGACCTATGTGGGAAGTAAATCGCATAACATAACATTACGTTGGATGTGTCAAAGTTTGAACCATGCACATCTTGTGTAATTCTAGTATTTGTGAACTAACCAAATTACCATTCATTTATTCTTTTATCATTTTATCTATTGCTTTTATTTTATCACGTCTCTCTCTCTCTCTCTCTCTCTCTCTCTCTCTCTCTCTCTCTCTCTCTCTCTCTCTCTCTCTCTCTCTCTCTCTCTCTCTCTCTCTCTCTCTCTCTCTCTCTCTCTCTCTCTCTCTCTCTCAATGTCGTTGTTGTTGCCTCGTAAAACCTTTATTAGATCCAACTACCCTTGAGAAGTCCAAAATTCTTAGCGACTTTTAACCCTCCAACCACCCTTTAGAAGTTCAAAATTCTTAGTGACTTTTAACCTTCTAGAAAACCCAGTGGATTTGAATTATTGTTTCTCAAACACTTTGATTTTTACTAGTCCTTTAGATTCAGAACAAAGGTCTCAATCACTTCTATGGGTTTGGTTATGGATCAAGTGTCACTTAAATCTACGTGTGATTCTTGATTAAAGACAATGGGTGAGAATATGTGTAGGCAAATAAAAAAATCGATGAACACGATGGAAATGACTACAATAAGGTGGATATTTGGGAGATTGTTGAAGACCTTAGAACGATACAAATGGTGATGTTGGGGATGGTGGTGATAAATTTGATACTAATTTTAAAGTGGATGTTGGCATGTTAGCAACATTAGAAGAAATGTATGTTTAATTAGGTGGGGTGGCTTTGTGGATCATGGTTGGAATTGAAAAAAAAAAAAAAATACTATGTATGTATTCGAAAGAAAAATTACTATCGATTGGGAGTTGATCTTGATTCATGACCTCTCTTTTATTGGATATGAACTCTAGAATGGATTCATTGAAAAGGAAAATAAAATGTTTTTAATAGATATGAAACTGATCTTGATTTATAATCTTGATTTGATCTTGTTTATTACTAGTAACAATGATTTCTATTCTAAGTTTTACATGAGCAAAGAAGTTAGAATGAGTTTCGATGAAAAGAAAATTTGGAATAAATCACAAGGACCAAAAGAAACAAATGATAAGTAGAAAGTCAAGGATTAGTTTATAATATGATATGGATTTTATAAGAATAAAAACTAGAATGAAATTTAGGTTTACACAAACATAAAAAGTAGAATTGATTTGTAATCTTTCATTAGTTTTATTGCTTTTCACCTATGTTGAATTCGATATGTATGAAGTCATGTAACATTAAACACTCAAATGAATTTTGCAAGGTCCGTGCTTTCTTCAATGGTTGCAAAGAAGGTGTAAGGTAAAAGAAATTAACGATAGAAGAGAGAGTATTAGGGTAAGTTGGGGTAGGATCGATATTAGTGGTTTTGATTTTTTCCTTTGAGGGTGTGACCGTGATATGAGAGTTAAAAGTTTCATCATACATGATGTTGAGGGAAGAGATGGGTGGGGAAGGGTTAAATGGACGAGAAAAATATATAGAGGGTGACAGAGGGTGGTAAGGATCAAGTGTAACGTGAATAATAAAAAATGAATAAAACAATGGTACATATGTCATTTCACAAATACTTAAACCTTATTTTTAATTATGTTAGTCAATATGCAAAAAAAAAAAAAATTATACGTAAGGACCTTCCTTGCTAAAAAAATTACATATAAGAAACAAAGAAGTTGGAATGGATTTCATCAAACCGATCTACATCAAACCAAAGCAACAATCTAAAGAAAAACTTGATCAAACAAAAATTATTGATGATCAAGACACTAAGTTCATCAAGAAATTCTTAGGCAAAACATAAAGTGATGCACCACCTCTTTTATTACATACCAAAATCATTTAACGACCCCAACAAGCCTTGAGAATTTCTATTCCTATGGAAACCACCCTAACCCCACATCTTTACTTCTACCAATGTCCATCACTGGTCATCATCACTTTCTTTGATATACTACATCGGAAAATGAGAGGGAACCCACTTTATATTTCTCTTTCTACACATAAACCATAATCAATCCACTCAAAAAAGCTAATGCCCAGTAAAAGTCATTAAGTGCCACATGTTTATCGGAAGAAATAATTTTGGGTTTCGATTACTCCATTATCTGTTGTAATTTTGGTTCTCCATGATTCGATTAGAGTTGAGATGATTATAGCTAAGCTCTATAGGAAAATCCCAAATTTTGATACGTCAGTAGATTATGATTATGATGGGGTAGCTGGTGAGGTGCTTTGGAGTTGGGGATGAGGATGCATTCGTAGTTGGGGACAATGACTAAGCTTATTGTGCAAATGAGGAGTTGAAAGGAGGTTGGGGGCATTGGAAGTGGGTAATTCCAAAGACTTTACCGTCTTTAGCAAGGGAGTCCTAATTTTAGATTTGATCGAGATTCCACACCTTCAAATGAGTTAAGAGACGTGCCTTCAAATCTATTTAACTAAATGTGTAGTTTTATGATATTTAGTTGGATATGATTACAACGGACAATAAAATCAAATACAATGTGGATTATTTTTGGCGCTTAAGTTTATTGATTCAAAAGCAGATATGATATTTAAAGAAAAAGCAAAGGAAATATCGAAGCAATGCTTCAAATGGGCTTTTTGGTGGTGTGGTATTTCTTTTTCTTTTGGTTATATATATATATATATATATATATATATATATATATATATATATATATATATATATATATATATATATATATATATATATATATATATATATATATATATATATATATACACACACAGAGAGAGAGAGAGGTATAAGAAGGCTCATTTTCATTGTTTATTTTTAAAATTATGTGACAACATAATACTTTTCCAGTTAACAAAATTCAATTCCGTTAAATAAAACTTCGAATTTTATTTATTCCGTCAAGTTTATAAGGGTTAGAAAACTATTTAAATTATATAATTAAAATATATATAAGTTTCTTAACCAAAACTTTTTTCCTCGAAAAACAGCAAAACTCGTTGAACTATGCGTTTTCGGTCGAAAACAGATCTCGGCCGAGAACCCACCTCCGGTCGAAAACCCAACCGTTATAAAGGTTTTCATCCGAGAACTTGTTCATTTATCACCCTTTCCACTCGAAAAGTCTCTTATTTTGCTCCCAAGGATCACCCAAGAACACACATACATTGAAATGGAAACCTTCAAATCTTCATATTTTTCCTCAAGAACACCAAGAACAACTTTCATATCTTTAAGGGCCGAAACACCAGCAGAATCGAACACCTGATTATAGTCGAAAACCAGTTTCCGACCGAGAACCTGATTTTCGGATTTAGCCTTGATCGAAAACCCACCCTTTCACTTCAAACAACTCTCAGGTACTATACCTAACATGAAAACAAATGTTTTCTAAAACTTAAATTAAAGGTTTAACTAATTTAAATACAATTATGTGTTTAATTATCATTAGGATACCATTAATCCCACGTACATCAACTCGAGGGTCATCTATCTAGTCTCGTTGTCCAACACGTGCACATACAACTATGTACAACTATGTTGGACATTAGTACAACTTATCATCCACAAACCAACGGGCAGAGTAAGAGAACGATTCAAACACTAGAAGACATGCTGAGAGCATGTGTTATCAACTTTGGCAAGTCATCGGATACCCAGTTGCCCCTGGTCGAGTTTTCATATAACAACAACTATCACACCAGCATCAAGGATGCTCCATTCGAAGCCCTCTATGGTCGTAAGCACAGATCCCCTCCGTGTTGGGCTGAAGTAGGCGACATGCAGCTGGCTAAGGGAAAAGTCCCTAATATGACTCTCATGGGCTCGTAAATCATTTAAGAAACTACAGATAAGATCATACAAATCGGGGAACGACTAAAAGGCTCGAGGGATAGACAAAAGAGCTATGCCGACAGAAGATGAAAACCCTTGGAATTCTAGGTCACTGATCGCGTTCTGTTGAAGGTCTCACCCTGTAAAGGCATGATACGCTTCGGAAAAGCGTGGAAAGCTAAATCCAAGATACATTGGGTCATTCGAGATCCTCACTAGGATCGGCCCCGTAGCTTACAAACTTCATCTGCCGCAAGAACATAACAGTGTACACCCAGTCTTCCATGTGTCAAATCTTAAGAAGTGTCTATCTGACGAGACCCATGTGATTCCACTCAATGAAATCGAGATAAATGGGAGTCTTAACTTCTTGGAAGAACTAGTCGAAATCTTGGATTGGGAACTAAACAAAGTCGCATACCGATAATGAAGGTTCACTGGAATGCCAAGTGGGGGCTTGAATTTACTTGGGAGCGAGAAGAACTGATGCAACGGAAGTACCCGTATCTTTTTCCTAGTCCATGAATGTACTCTTTAGAAAGAATTATGGGACGAAATAATCTCTAACGGAGGGATGATGTGACAACCCGATACTTTTCCAATTAACAAAAGTCAATTCCGTTAATTAAAATTTCAAATTTTATTTATTCCGTTACGTTCGTAAGGATTACAAAACCATTTAAATTATATAACAAAAATTTATATAAGTTTCACAACCAAAAACACTCGAAAAATCAAGTTTTTCCCTCAAAAAACAGAAAAAATTGTTCAGCTATGCGTTTTCAGCCAAAAACCCTCGGGCCAAAAACCGATCTCAGCAGAGAACCCACCTCCAGCCGAAAGCCCAACCTATATAAAGGTTTGCATCCAAGAACTTGTTCATTTCTCACCCTTTCCACCCAAAAACTTTCTTATTTTTCTCCTAAGGATCACCCAAGAACACTCCTACATTTAAGTGGAAACCTTCAAATCTTCATATTTTTCCTTAAGAACACCAAGAACAACCTTCATGTCTTCAAGGGCCGAAAACACCAGCATAATCGACCACCTGATTTCGGCCAAAAACCATTTTTCGGCCGAGAACTCATCAGACTGAGAATCTGATTTCCAGATTTAGCTTTGACCGAAAACCCACCCTTTCACTTCAAACAACTCTCGGTAACTATTCCTATCATAAAAACAAGTGTTTTCTAACGCTTAAATTAATGGTTTCTCTAATTTAAATACAAATATGTGTTTAATTATCATTAGGATACCGTTAATCCTGCGTACATCAACTCGAGGGTCATCTTCCCAGTCTCGCTGGCCAACACGTGCATAAATAACTGTGAGTTCGTAACCCTACATTTTCATTGTTTTTAATGTTTTCAGGGGGAATACAAGTAAAACACAAGGATTTTTGTGTTTTTATACAAATTGTCCACCAGATTAAAGACTTTTGCAATTGTTGTGATACTGCACATGACACCCTCCGGACCCGAACATTTCCGTCGTCTTGGTTTGGGGGTGTAACAGATTGGTATCAGAGCATTGTTTATAGTGAACTAAGTATATCAAACCTTACATGGTATACAACTATAAACACGAAGGGGCCGAAGCGATCTGAACTAAAGGTATAATTTAAAAATCTAAGTATTTTATAAGAAGTATACTAACACCTACATACATACCAGAAGCAGTATCACAAGAAGAGCAAGACAAACGTATTTAGATGTTGAACTCTACTGTCAAACCTAGGTAGTTATGTAATCATATCTGGGATAAATATAGCCTGATCAACTATATTTATTAGAGATATGACCAACATGTGTTCGGGAGTGATAGTGGAGTTGCAACAAGTGTAAAACTTACCAAACTCTATACAAAAGAGAACAGTAGAACAAAGCATACAAACTAAAATACTATAGGAGTATTTTGTAGCACTACGATACCATGACCAAACACATTGTACAGACTTCATTCCAAGTGTTACTATAAATTTCATGGCGATTGTTTACTTGTATGAAGTAGATTCCACTGTAAATCGCTTGATAGAACACTATAACTATCAGGGTATGTTATACGTTGTGCGATATCACCTGACTCCTAACCACTATAGAGGACTTATCTTCATTTTTCTCTTAAGTTCTTTTAAAGATAGATGCCTCCGAAGAAGTCCAACCGAAAGAACAACAATCCACCACCACCACCACCTCCTCAGTACGATCCTGATGTGTTCTAGGCAGTAGTTACAGCCGTCGTGGCTATCGTAATGTCCCAAATTAACGCAAGTGGCACAAGCAGGGAAGGTAGTGGTGCCAACTATTCTAACCATGGAGACATTAAAGGACACGCGAGGGATTTCCTACAAGGACTTCAGTAACGCTAAACCTCTATCTTTCCGCCGTCTTGGTGTGGGGGTGTGACAAATTACAACCCTCCAACCTAGGAGACAGTCAAGGACACCCGAAGTTGTGATACTGTACATGACGTCCTCCGCCCGCTAACATTTCCGCCGTCTCGGTTTGGAGGTGTGACAAATTACAACTAAAGAAAACATATAAAGGATCTAAATGAGCCAAGGACCAACTATTCAAAAAAATTGAAACCTAAAGGATCATCTATGTATTGAAAAAAAGTAAGGATGAAACTTGTAAATACGAGAAACCATAGGGATTATTAATGTAATTTTATGTAAAATAATAAAAAATGTTACGGAAGTGATCCATATAGTTTCATAGATTTGCAAGTCTTGCTCCTAACTTTTTTGTTACGTTGATAGTTCCAATATTTTCAAAATCTTGCATAGTTGGTCCCTTACACATATAAAATATCTTTTATACCATTTTATTTTATTTTACATTTTTGTTAAGTAACTTTAATATAAATAATCGAAAACAAAAACACTCCCACACGCATCTGTCACCCACCCCTTGTTCCTCAACCCCAATAAACCTTACCCTCGACTCCAAAATATAAATAAAAAGAATATCATCCTCCTCCCCTTTCTCCAGTAATAATGTATGCTACCACCATCAGTAAGATTGTCCACTACATCCTCAACCTCATCTATTCTTTATGTTATTGACCCACCCCTCTTCCTTCACCTATGTCTTATTTCCCTATCGATAATACCTTTTGATGTCATCAATCCACCCCTCTTCCATATAAAACTGTAAATCTACTAAGAAAGATAGAATTACTAACATCTTGTGTAGCTCGATCTTGATCTTCTTGAACCTTCTTGATTACATCTTGTTCCAACCATTTTACTTGGATGAGATGACCCAATGGAGAATCCCTCTAATGGAATCACATCCAAGACTTCAAAGAGCAAACTCGAAGAAAAGTAGGAAAGGGTAACATTTCTACAAACCCTAGGAAAGGTTAAGAAATTCATCCCAATGAGAGAAAGGGGATAAATTCATAAAAATCTCAAGCTAGGGTGGAAGGAGGAATGAAACCCTCACCATCCTATTTATAGCCTTAAACCCCTTGCCAAGTTTCATCTACCATCCCATGTGGGATAGAGATAATTTTGTAATCATGTCCCATCCCATGTTGGATGGAGATTTTGAATATCCCTGATTCCTTAAGGGTTCTGGAAAATACAATTAGTGAATATTTTAACTAATTAATATTCAACCCCATGAATTAATTAATTCTTAATTAGTTCCAAAATAGTTTTTGATTAATTTATTAAACATAATAATTAATAAACTTATTTGTCACCTTAATTATATTTCTTCTAGGTTGTCATTTGTGTCATGAGGGGAACACAAAAGGACCATGTTATTATTTAGAAATATTATCAACACTTGATGACCTTGAACACTATTTCCAATAATCTCCCAATTAGACAAGTCATCAACTACACAAGTTCTAATACTTCTCAAACAATCAATAGAGAGTTAGTCATCCAATGCAACTGTCAAAATCCTTATTTAATCAGGATTCATCCCTTAGATAAGTGATCATTTATTTCTTTGCTCTAGATATCTATATGAACCTGAGACATGGATAAGGGTATATCCTAATGTTCCAAATTTTGTTTTCTAATAGAGATTAGTGATGACTACACCTGACTACTAAATTGAACACATCAATTTCAATCATGACGCGACCATGCATATTAGATGTCAACACCAAATCATCGAGGGACCCATGGATATCGCATCTTCAGTTCAAAATTTTGTCTACTAGTCATATCATACATGGACATACCCTTTATTACGACCAAGTACAGATAGCGTTGGAGCAGGCAAATGCACAACAGATTTGACAAACCAAACCCCATACATATCTCATTTTGAAGAATAAAAGATATTATCATTTTGAAATTACTCGTGACATGATCAATGAAGTAACTTCCAAGTGTGGGTTGTTTAAATAATAAAATATCAATTTCAAGTACCCATAAGTGTTGGAGCAATGTCCATTGTATGTTCAATCTCAATGGACAATCCACCAACGTCATAAAAAGTCATAAATTCTATACTCACTCCCAAGATTACGACCTACTGTTGAGTTTTGAATATAATTCTTTTAATATTTTGGAGGTAGGTTCAAAACATGAAAATAGGACAACACATTGATAAGATAATGAAATAAATGATCTCTTATATTGCTAAGTCAAATCATTTGCAAATTAAATGCCTCATGACTAAGTCTTACTATCAAACCTAGTTAGTGATATTGAATTAGCGAACGGATCGACAAGATTTCCTTTCGATATGATTCTATTGATTATGATGTCTTCACATTTGAACAACTATAAAATGTTATAGTACTTACTAAGTATATGTTATGTGGTATTGTGTGACTTTAGGATCCACATGAGGCAAGTTCATGCTTATAGTCCCTAAAAAAATGTCAAAAGGATCATCAATGATTGAATGACAACAATGATGTCACTAATGAATCTCATTTAGTAATATAGTTTCCTTTGTAGTCTAACTATTTGTGATATACTCTAAGTTTATCCATTATGGTGTATTACTTGGTACTCTTTCAAGCTACTACTTTATTATTTAGAAAAAGTAAGAATTCTGAGGGAATTGTCCCTACCAGTATGTAACTTAGCATCAGTGTAACCTCTACATTGATCCCTTCTATACTAACAAAATAATTTCCTTTATCCTCCTAGGATACCAAGGAATGTACTTGACATTAGTTCTTCGATTCTCGCAAAGTTGATCTGATCCAACATGTCATGCTTAAGGAATACGCGCCATTAGATCTAGTCTATGTCATGGAATACATGATCGATCCTACAAGTAGAAGTATGTAGGACATTACTCGTGTCTTCTAACTCAATATTAGAACTAGGAAGTTTTCATTGCTTAATGGCATGCCATATTTTATAAACATCAACTTTCTTGGTGTTTTTCATCTCGAGTTTCCTTGAGATTTTATGTATTCTGGCTTAAATTAGTGAATCAACTAGGTCTATCTCCATAAATCCTTACATTCAATATGTGTGTTGTTTCTTCCACGTGATTCAAGGTGAAAATATTCCCAAAAAATCCAAGCTTTTACACATGCTATGTTAGAACATTGTCTCCACTGAATTGTGTATTATCGAAATACATTACAAGGATGGGAACAATACCTCTACTAGCATTGACATATGTATGGCTCATCATCATTTCTCGAAATTTAAAATCTTGAATTCTCCTATTAAAACAAGGATTTTAAATGCTCCCACTAGCTTTGACATGTTTATGGTCCACCTTCGTTTCTTAAAATTCAAACTCCTTGATTCTATCATTAAAACAAAGATTCCATTTTTTGAGATTCTTCTTTCATTTCATAAATGAACTTCATAAGCTTACACATTATTCACAACCTATCTTGGTTTGACTATGTGTTTGTTTCAATCCATATTTGTTATCTTCTTGAAGCTTCACTAACACTTACGGTTTTAAGTTCAAGTGTTTAATCAACAAAGTTTCATACATCCATAGTCTGAATCTCGCTCTCCATGTCCTCCTTCCATTTTGCAGCCTTTTAGGGCCTATCATATCTTTCGGTAGCTATGATACTATGATTGTTATCTACCAATGACTCATATTCAATGGTAATATAGATTATATATAACTAGGTTTATGACGTCCTCTATCAAGTCTATTAGGAAGAGATGGAGTTTCCTTAATTGCTTTTTCAATCTTGGATTGAATGCTAGGACCAAATTTTGGTTCTTTGTTGGTTCTGTTAGAACAAAAAGTGACCCTCTTAAACTAGGCCATCCGAAATCACTTTTTGTCTACCACAGCTATCTTTCTGCTACTGCAATCAAGTCTTTCCTTACCGCAATGAAGTGTCTACCATAGTTTCAAGAAGTGAACCGCAATGTCTCTACTCTAATGAAGATTATGTTACGTCCTCTAACTTAATGTGATAGCCTTTCTTTATCTAATGGACTTTGCATGGACTTGTTATTCAGTAGGTTATTATTTGTTTATTCAGGATGTAACTTTTAGAGGCTCTATAAATAGAGCGCTCATCTTCTTGTATCAAACACCTCTTACCACTTCTTCACTACAATCTTTTGATCTTTCTCTCTAAAATATAAAGATCACTTTTTCATATCTCTATCTTCGTGATCATTATTGAAGAACCTCTTCACTTTAAAAATATCTCACATACTAACTTGTGTTTGAGTGAAAACCTTGTTACGAATCAATTTGGTGTATACTTGATATAACTTGTCATTTAAATTTCCTTTACTTTTTGAGCACTTTTAATTCCGCAACTAACTATCTAACAAATCTGACTTCTTATTATTGTTGAGATTTTATGATCCTTTGAGATTAACTTATTTCGTAACTATAATATTGTACTAACGTCTGTTCAAGTGTTTTCCAAAGTTCTTCTCTCAACAATTCGTATGAGAGCCAAAGTGGTTGCTTTGTAAACAAAACTCTTATTTTGAAAAGCCTTCTATACCACTGAAGCTCATTCTTAAAAAAAACAAAAAATAGAGGAAATATGGCACAAGATTTATCATTATACATTTCCAATATTGTTGGAGGCTCCAAAAGAGCTCCATTACCATCGGTCTCAAAGAATGGAGAGGTATCTGAAAAGACTTGGTAGAAATGTGTGGAGATCTGTGGAAGAGGGACCCAATGTTCCCATCCTTACTCCTCTTCAAGCTAATGGTGCTCAAGCTAGACTAGGTGGAGGTCAAGTTGTAATGAATCATCCCACTAAAGATGATCTTGATAAGATGGAAAGTGATGCTCTATGAAATCTCATGCGGAGTGGCCCCAGACAACTTTGACATCATCATCAATTGCAAATCAGCCAATGAAATCTGGGATGTTCTCAAAAACTTGTGTGCAGGTTCCGAACAAGCTCAAGACAAGAAGCTCACCACCGCACTCAATGAGTTTAATAACTTCAAAGCTCATCCTTGTGAGAGTCATGAAGACTTATTCAAAAGATTCAGTCTTATTTTCACAAAGTTATCAAACACTGGCACCATCCTAAGAAATCATGAAACAAATCTTCAGTTTCTCATTGGTTTAGGTAAACATTGGACTATGGCAAAGATGATAGTCCAAGGAGATAGGAAGATTCACACACTATCTCTCTTCAAGTTACATGGTGAAATTCAGGCACAAGAATCAACTGTGCTAAAAGATTAACTTCAGTGATCCACTTGCCCTCATAGCTCAAACCCCAAAAAGCAAAACCAACCAATCATATGAACCTTTCCCTCTTTCATATAACAACCCACCACAGTCATATGAAGCTGATATAGAATATAATGATGAAGAAGAATTTCAAAATGCCATTGCCCTGGTTAGCCAACAATTCAATAGGTTACCAACAACCTCATTTCTTAAAAATCAGTAGTTTACCAAACCACTCTTCAAATGTAACTTCAATACGTAGAAAAATCATTCCAGATATCCCAGAAACCCTCACCAGTCTCCGCAACCACAAAATGCTCATCAACCCAAAGAGGCACCAAACTCCATCAAGTCAACTGAATCTGGTACCTCAACCAAAAACAAAAATGATGTTATCATCTATCACAAGTGCATCAAAGAAAACCACTTTTCCAAAGACAGCAAAGCAAATGTGGTGAAAGAAAAAGCATTCTATCTTAGAATGGCTCAGGATATGAAAGAGAAAGAAAAGGCAAGGGCATATGTGGACCAAGTAAAGAGGGATCATCAAGTGTGGTAATCTGGAGATGAAGATGAAGATTTTAACAACATCAAGGGCAAAGGAAAAATATGCATGGTGGCAACTGCTGATCATGACTGATCAACAAAGCTAGAGAAAAACTACTGCTTCATGGCGAAATATGGAACTCTCAGCATTGTTGAACAGGTAAAGCTCATGATCAAATGTAATAATTACATCATGCATGATTTTCAACCTTTCTTAGACAAACTTAATGACACATGTGTTTATGTCCATTGATACTTTAATAAGGCTTTAGATGAGAAGAACATAGCATCCCAAGAAATGTTTCATGTGAGAGGACGATTAGAAGACAAGAGACTTAAAGTAGCCATGTTAGAAAAGGACTTAGCATTAGAAAAAGATGCAAGAATGTTGTATGAAGCTCAGTTAGGATTAGCTTTGAATCAAAGAGATTTACCCCAAAAAGAAAATGTACGCTTAAACCTTTAAATTGAAAAGTTGTTTAATGAAAGTGAAGCTATTCAAAATCTTGTGAATAATTGGATTGTTGATAACACATACAATTGGGGTTGGTCCAATGGTTATTCAACTGCAAAGGACTCATCTCCTCATTTTAACAAAGAACATCCATATGTCCCTCAAGATCGAGAGTTTCATTTCCATGTCAATGACAAAACATTCCCCGAAGACATAAAATGTCACTTCGGTAGACTTCATGATGATTGTCCCAATTCTCAGTTAATGAAGTCACTGACATAAATTGTCCCAATTATCAGTCATCTTCGGATGTAGATGAAGAAATTGTTTTGGAGGGACCAGACTTAGCTGATGATTGTCCATCTTTACCTTCCATAAAGTGTCCCAACAAAAATCCATCCTTGACATACTCTACGATAGTCCAATCATCCTAACCACAGATTGCAGTCAAAAGCATAGTGACCATTCCACCCATCCATCATGAATTACCAATTGAGAATTTTGAATATGGTCAATGTTCAAAAAATCTTGAACTCTTTAGTTCCGATGATTCCAGTCCTCGTTTTGTAAAACATACAAAACTTTTCAAGAAACCGCAGTTGAATATTTCTGACTTCGGTTTTCTGAAAACTCAAGCAAAACTGGCTTTCAAAGAACATCTCAAGTATCGAAACAAAGAGCGGGATGATAAATACAAAAACCATTTCAAACATCCCAAGGTTTCAAATCAAAAGAGTTTAGAAAAACCTGTCATTAACAAAAATCTTTCGAAAATCACTATGGTTAAAGAATCCATCAAAAGGGAGTGTACAGTAACAAAAACTTTTTTAAACACTCCTGCAAAATACGAAAAGAACGCCACGTATTTTCAAAGGTATATTTTTCAAAATTATTCCTTAAAAGATCTAAAATTGAAAGGTATTTTTCCAACTCCTGAACTAACTAAATCACCTCAATCATTTTTTAAATCAAAACCTAGGAGAAATTCCCGTGCAAAAGTTTTTTCAAATCTCAAAGGTCCTGCAATCAAAAGTCATTCATGGACCGGAAAAAAGACTCAGACAACACCCTCTAGACCGTTAACCATATCTGGTGTTTGGGTAAAACCTCTTACTTCTGGACTTTATCTTCTGAAAACATCACGTCCTATTAAACCTCGTAACTATTGGATTAATGTCTAAGTCCATAAGTAAAGTTGGTGAGACTTGACCCGACTAGTCCTGGACCATTTGGGTTGCAAGGCATCAAGCATTTGGATAGACCAGAATGAGAGAAATAACACTTAAGGTTTGTTAATATATTATAAGTTCTAATATATTAATAAGATTATTTAAGTAGTATTGATCAAGAATTAATCTAGGATTAATTAAGTGATCAAAAGAAGACTAATTAAATATATGGGTTGATTGTGTAAATCATCCATACTTGTATAGTGGGCTAATGCTTCATGGATTGTCAAGTTGGGCTAAAACCCATAAGATGCTCCATGGTGGATTTGAACCCATGGATCCAAGGAAATGGAAATCCATGACAATTAGGGTTTACCCTAATTGTCACTAACTATATAAGCATCTTATTGTTGACAAAATCGGGCACTATGTGTGAGAATGGAAAGGGCTAGCCGATTTCATGAAGTGTGTATGTTCTCTCAATCTATTGCAAGTGTATTTGGTGTTGTGTGAACCATTTGAGGTGTCACACTTGGGGCACTAGGCACTCAAGCTTCACGAAGATAATCTACATCAAAGAGGTATGTAATTCTAACTTCATATATTCATTTGAATCAATGTTATTATGCTAGTTAGGATGAATACCTTGGAAAGTTCATATTTGCATGTATAATAGAGAAAACATAGATCCAAGGTATTTAGGGTTGCATGTACACTTAGGAGTGTTAGAATGCTCAAAACCCAATAGTGGTATCAGTGCCATGGGTTGTTTTCTGTTATATTGATGCAAATATTTTATGTTCAAAGTTGGAAAAAAAATTGACGTTTGTCAAATTTTAAGATAATTACTTATTTTTGTGAAAAAACTAATTATTTGTAAAATTTGAATAATTTGACATATGAGTTAAATTAGGTCAAGTTTAGTAAAAGATAAAATGATATGATTATTTTATTAGTTTTAAAAGTTTGATCTAAAGAGTTTTTTGAAACCTCCATAAGTTATGGATATGAAAAGGTTTTAAAACAAATTGATTAAAAGTTTTTTATGGAGTTACAAAAATTTGTGTTAATGTTTTAAAGAATTTCATAACTTGTTCTTAAGTTATGGAACATGAAAAGTTTCATCATTGAACAAACATTAAACTCCATAAGTTATGGAATGCAAAAGTTTTTTTTTTTTTTTTGAATTATTTTGATCTTATGAGTTGGTTTAGATTAATAGAAAATTATGTGATAATATATTTTCAATCCATTTTAATCTAAGAGTTGATTCTAAATTGTGTTTTTGTAACTTGTCCTCAAGTTACTTGAAAAGTCACGTTTAAGTTTCTTAAAACTCATAAAAGTTGTAATAGGATACAATATGAAGAGTCTTGTCATTATTAAATGGTTTTATAACTCCATAACTTGTCCTCAAGTTATGGAGGTTCAAGAGACTCTTCATTAAATAACAAAAAAAAATGTGTAACCTTAATTAATTCCATAAGTTACAAAATAAAAAAAAAAGTTACATTCTTTTATTATTTTAAAGTCTTCCATAGCTTCTCCTCAAGTTATGGAACTTGAAGAGTCTTTTAATTAAAACTACTTTAAGCACATAAGTTATGGAATTAATTAGTTTTGAATAGTTTCAAAACTTGCTCTCATGTTTTGGAATTTGAAAAGTTTTCACTTATGAATACTTTAATTCCAAGTTAGGCCTTAAAATTTTAAAAGTTAAAATTCAACCCTTATACTTTATAATATTATAATTTAATAATATATATATATATATATATATATATATATATATATATATATATATATATATATATATATATGTATAAGAGTAAAGTCAGTCTTACCGTTAGTAGGCCTCATTCACAAAGCCGGTCTATAAGGGGGTATAAGGTTACTGCCTACAAAATGGTAGTTTAATGGGTGTCCACTCTCACCCACCGCTTCCTTGACTAGTGGAGGGTCGTTAGCCGAATGGGTAGGGCAAGGACTATAATTCTCCCTTCATTAAAAGTATTAATGATAAATACTAACTAAACCTTTTATAAATACCCAATCTTAGTTACTTAGGAAAATGTGAATAAGGTGCTAATCCATGAAATTACACTTTGCACTTTGTTTAAGTCGATTAGTGGAACGTGTGTGGTTAACCAGCACACTAACTCATATTTAACAAGGTAGGAAAAGAGTAACTTAATGTTTATCATAGTATCGATGGAGCGTGTGTGGTTAACCGGAACATCGATTGAGGGGTAAACACTTAAGGGTACCAAGTATATTTGCATGGTAATTCACACCTTGTTTTGAGATCCTCGGAATCCCAATCACAAATCTTGAAGGGCACAATCGAGTTTGAAACATGTCATTGAACAGTTCAATGGATCTCAAAAGATCTAGGACTTTCAAATCCAATTAAAAAAAACCTAATAAATTTATTTTGTTTTTTCATGGTGGAAATTGGTGAATCGTCATTCACCTACCTTCAAATATTCTATAGCTTGGATTACGGCATCCCTCTTCCAAGTTAAAAAATAGTTTGTTGGGTCATAGCCTTAATATTTCATATTGGGTGCTATATTAAGGACTTTAAATCAACTATCTTGAATATCTCCCAAAATATGTCTAATTCAGAGATCTATAATCTTCCCAAATCTCTTGGAACTTCACTTCCTCCACCTCCTCCAATTATTCTCCCTAACCCACAAGTTCAAGGTCACTCAAGCCCTATTGGCAAGCAAAGTCTATGTGTGCTCACATCTTGGAGATGAAGTCACATATTGACAAGCCTGGAGAGTTGGGTGTCAAAGTCTTGAGAAAGTTGGATGTCCAATCACTTTGTAAGTCACATAGTGAGTTCATTTGGGACTCCTATAAAACAGACTATGACAAGACCCTTAATGATCTTATTTATTTGCAAATATCAACTTCCCAAAACTTTATGGACATGGACAATGATGACACTGGAAATCTAGAAAAAGCATTCTCTTCCCAATGGAAATGGATCCGCCATAGTCAACTCAGTTAACCAAATGGTAAAGAGAAAGGCTAAGCCTGAGATTGTCTCATGTACCATTCCCAAAGGGTCTATATGGTTCTATTGCCAAAAGGAAAATTTTGATTTTATTTATTTTATGTATCCTTACAATGGCGTTTGTGGAAAATTGTTGCTTATAAGATTCCACTGATAGCAATATTAGAAAGTGAATTTGATTCTCTCATTTGTGGTAATGTCTAAATTTAGCAAATAAGGAAAGATTCTCATCACCCAAGGTTTAGTTGGATAGAGACTTGGAATCATGCAAGTTGTATAGCATGATGAATGAGAACTTTCAAGCATTGCAAAAAATTAAGACTAACTACTTGTTCACCTGGATGTGAGAGTCAAGTGAATGACTAAGGGATCGAGTACACATTCTTGTGCACTAGTCAAGTCCACCACAAAAGATCGATAAGATTATTCGTCATACTTTACTAAAGCTCAATAAATATGGTTATACTTACAAGCTTAATGGTAATTCTGAGAGATTGGAAAAAGGTTCCAATGTATGACAGAGTGAATAAGAAGAATCAAATTAGGCTGAAGGATAAAAGTTTCTCAAATCTAAAAAGATGGGAGAGTACTTTAGTATCATGTTATATGATCATCTTAATGATTAAGAGACCTTATCACAATTCATCTTCTAAGTGCATTCTGTTAGCTAAGAAGCGGAGCTATGAATTGTGGAAGTGGTTAAATCAAGAATATGATTCATACTTCGTTCCAAAAACAATTCTTAGAGTTATACTCTAAGAATATAATTTGAGTGACATATCTTAAAGAAGGTTTAAAACACATGTCAAATGTAAGAGTAAAAGTTTTCTACTCTTGTACATTTGAAATTGGTAAGTTGTGATGTTTTGGATAAAATAAAGATCAACTAAGGCCAATTGTGTGAAGTGTTAGTCTTGATTAGAATCCACACTATCTCTTGAATATTTGAAAAGAGAGTCTTATATGTCAAGAGGACAGTGGGAGTCTTAAAGGTATTGAAAGTCTCAAGAACTAATCAAGAATAAAACCTGAAGTTCTTCACTAGCACACAACTTAAGGTTCATAACCTATCGTGTTGACATATTCTGTGCCCATTCCAATTAAAGTTGGCTTTGCATATGAGTTCTTAGAGTTCTCAATTGGTTGCACAACAACTTGGAAGCAATGGCAGGCCCTTGAGCTGCCAGGTGGCAAGAAATTAAGATTGAGTTGAGTCTATATGAGTTTGGATTTGTCATTAACCTTTCTTGTGACTATGGTTTTGACAATTCACATGGATAAGAACACATACACCATTAACCTTTCTTATGACTAAGGTTTCTCTCCGATTCATGAAAATGATGGTGAGGAAACACTTTCACTAAGTAGATTTTATCTAGATAGCAATTGTGATATTTGCATTCTCAAAGTCGTTAATGGAGCATGTGTGGTTAACCGGCACACTAACATGGACTTGTGAGAAGTGGCAAAGGTCTAAACAATCGAGAATATGATTACGACATCCCTTCTCATAGTTCTTAAAATTGTTTAGACACACCTGTGAGCTATCTAAGATAAGGTGTATGATATTGATAAAGTGTTATCAAAGCAAGCTAGTATCAGAAATCTGAACTTTGGTAAGAAAGTCAATAAAGTATTGATTTCTATAAGTCCAACTAATTTCTGAGTACATGTCAAAGCTAGTGGGAGCATAAGTGTTATGCTAATGATCATCATGTTAGTGGGATCATAATAATTATGATAAGTATTGCAAGTTAGCAATGTTAATTATAGAAAACAAAAGGTTTCAATTGGGATAAAGTTGTTTTTCTATAATTAAGGGAGAGGAAATTATACTTCATCTCAAATCTAAAAGCATACATTGAGATTTTAATCATATTTAGTCAAGAATATATATATATATATATATATATATATATATATATATATATATATATATATATATATATATAATGTTCGAATGGCTCAACATAAGAAAATTCTATATATGGGTCCATTATTTGCGTTCTAAAATTCGATTATGATTACGACATCCCTTTTCATAATCTGAATTATGAGAACATGGAAAATTGAAATGGAAATATTATAGCAAAAGACTGGTTTAATCTTTATGTAAGACATCATGAATCGTGTCCCATATGCTTCGGATATAGGATCGATTGCATTTGCTATATTCATCCTTTCTAAAATTTTGCAAATGCCTGAGGCATTAAGAAGGGAAAAGTTCTAGAATTGGATTTGACTAAAAGGATTAAACAATTGTCGAGGACAGTTGGTAGTATAGTGATAATTCTAGAATGACCATATTAACATAATCTGTAAGCAGGCAACTCTTGTTCAGAAGTTATAGTCAAAAGGGAATATGGAAATGTTTCAAAATTAGAAAATTTTCAATCTGTGTAAGACTAGGAAACTTAATGCAAGAAGTATGTTTCCAAGGAGCTGATCTCCTTTGGAATGCTCTGAAATGGTTGTTGTAAAGTCTTTCTGACTTTGTGCATAATCATTACAAGAGGATCAACGAATATAAGTTTAGAATCCAACAGATTTCAGTAAATGACATGAATTTGGAATTCTTGCATTTGCAGTAAGGATTTGGGACTGTGAAAAGAGGATCATTGGAGTTATGATCAATTGATCTATTTTCACAAAATAAAGATCATAGACAAACATAGTATGCATACTTGGTGTATGGCATGACTAGTGTTTAGAATACATACTGTACATGCTTGGATCATGGGACAACTATTGTTTTAAATTCAAGAATAAAGTTGATAGCTGAAATAGTATACAATGAATAATGTGCAATTATATGGTGATAAATAAAAGGTGTTTTATTTTTGTTCATAGGTTTTGATACCATATTAGATTCAATTATTCTTGTGTTTCATTTTTCATGTTTTGACTTCCAGAATAACTAGGTTGTTCTTCCTGAATAACTAAGTTATTCACCATCCACAGTCGGTCATATGTTGGAAGTAGATATGAATGAAGACTGTCATGGGTTGGCTTGTAGAGGTCTAAGATGTTGTAAAAAAGGCTACAACACTCATGTGTGCTCATAAGTTCTGAGTATTGGATTCAACCCGCGCTCATTGGAATCACTTCATGGATTTTATCACGAGTGATCATGAGACGATAATATCTTATATTCTTCAAACCTAGAGATATCAATTTTTACTATGAGTTGGTTGTACATTGATTGCACAAAAACGCATTCGGTAACTCGGTGTTATAAAACATGCCTTTGTGTATGATTCAACAAGTAGTAGAACAAGCCATATAAGTTAAAGTTTATCCATTCCTTTTACTTTTAGGATAAAAGCGATATATGTGGGCCCCACGATGATTTGATGATGACAAATGGAAGTGCTCGACCGGGCCAGGACTGATTTGATTTGTTCAATTAGTCAATCGTCATAAATCGGAAATCGGGAAACAATAATTGGATAGAGAGAATGATTATAATCCATATCTCAGTCCATATTATATCTAGAATGGAGGAATATATGATCCCTTATCTAATGGACAAGTCATTGACAAAGGTCAGAGATCATCGGCAAGGTCAGAGTTTGACAGAAGCTTTTGAGAGCTACGATTGCCAGTCGGTACTTGAAGTCATACGCAATAATAGTTTTAGACTTATCCAAGTGGGAGACTGTTGGATTAATGTCTAAGTCCATAAAAATAATTGGTGAGACTTGACCCGAACCGGCATGGTCCATTTGGGTTGCATGGCATCATGCATTTGGATAGACCATAATGAGAGAAATAACACTTAAGGTTTGTTAATATATTATAAGTTCTAATATATTAATAAGATTATTTAACTAGTATTGATCAAGAATTAATCTAGGATTAATTAAGTGATCAAAAGAGGACTAATTAAATATATGGGTTGATTATGTAAATCATCCATACTTGTATAGTGGGCTAATGCTTCATGAATTGTTAAGTTGGGCTAAAACGCATAAAATGGTCCATGGATGCTCCATGGTGTATTTGAACCCATGGATCCAAGGAAATGGAAAGCCATGACAATTAGGGTTTACCCTAATTGTCACTAACTATATAAGCATCTTATTGTTGACAAAATCGGGCACTATGTGTGAGAATGGAAAGGGCTAGCCGATTTCATGAAGTGTGTATGTTCTCTCAATCTATTCCAAGTGTATTTGGTGTTGTGTGAACCATTTGAGGTGTCACACTTGGGGCACTATATGTGGATGATATCATTTTTTGGTCAACAGATCAGGGTATGGTGAATATATTTGCAAAGATCATGATAAGCAAATTCCAAATGAGCATGAATATAGAGATCAACTTCTTTCTATGTCTTCAAGTGAAACAAGTCCCTCAAGGGATATTCATTCATCAAGAGAAGTACACATCTGAGCCACTGAAGAAATACTCAATGAACAATTTTTCCGCAACCAACGTCCTTATGGCCTTTGGATTCAAGATTTATGTTGATCCTTCAGGAGAATCAGTTGACCACATAACTTATCGTGGAATGACTGGGTCATTAATGTACCTCACCGCAAGTACACCAGATATTGTCTTTGCCATATGCCTATGTGCTCGATACCAAGGTGACCCTACAGTATCACATTTGACCACAGTCAAGCAAATCTTCAGATACCTTAAGGGAAGTAAAGCTCTAGGCCTCTGGTACCGTGCATGAAATGACTTCAGCCTTCAAGCCTTCACATATGCAGATCATGTTGGATGCAGATTAGATAGAAAGAGTACCTCTGGTGGCTATCAATTTCTAGGAGGAAGACTAGTTAGTTGGTCTTCAAGGAAGTAGAATTGTGTCTCGTTGTCTACTGTAGAGGCATAATATGTGGCCGCAGCCAACTTTTGTTCCCAAGTTCTATGGATAAAAACTCAACTCTTGGATTATGGATACAAAATGTTGTGGATACTGATTTACTATGATTCAGAGAGTGTTATAGTAATTTCTCACAATCCTATCCACCATTCAAAGACAAAACACATTGAACTTCGGTACCACTTCATCAAGGATCATATCCTTAAAGGTAACATCGAACTAATTTTTGTTCCAACTCACGAAGAAATTGCTGATGTTTTTTACAAAGGCACTTTACACGCAAAAAAATTGAATAAAATTCTTGAAATTCTAGGAATGATGAATCCAGACCCGCATTTCTTTTTGAATTGATAGGTACCGCAGACCACTTTTGGTCTCCGGTGCGGTCTTAGAATAATAGATTTATCATATATCGTCTCAGTATACCATCTATACCGCAACCATATATAATACATATATTCTTTAGGTCTTTATTTTTTTGTTATTTCGAACCTTTTATCAAGTGTTTCTTTTAGCTTCCACTATCGTAGTCATACTAATTCCCACCACAGTCATCAGAATCTATCTGCAACTATCCCTCAATCACTTCATAAATTCACTGATAATGATCTTCATTAAATAAAAAATATTCCTCACAAAAACATTCATTGTGTCGCATACAACATTTCGGTTTCTTTCAAAATCACATTTTTGTGCCAGACCTATTTTAGGTTAAATGGCAAATAAATCGTTTTTCCCATAAAAGAAATCTTTTAAGAAATCTCTTTTCTTAGTCTATCACTTCTCATTGCCCCCAAACTGTCAAATCCGTTTCAACTTCTTTTACAACGGATAAAACCCACTCACCACATATTTTTCGAACGTGTGAACATGGTTCTGACAGTCATTAAATTCCCAAATTTCCTAGTATTTTTTTATTTAATTTTTCTTGTGGCTGATAATGGTTAAAACCCAAGGTTTTTTTTACCATTAACAGTTGTAAATAAGTTAATTCAAATAATATTTGAAATTTGGAGATATAAAAAACCCCTTTTTCTCCCAATAATGCTTTACACTTTATGAATCCCTAATCGACGATCTTCATCTTCTTCCCCCTTGCTGAAACAGTTTTTCCCTGCAAGTTCTTAAAGTTTTTCCTGCAACTATGGCGAATCAAGCATCTCCAAAAAACAGTCGAAGGCCTCTGGGTATGCTTGACCAACAAGCTCTGAATCTAAAATCAAATATCAATCCCCTACCATTGCCTCAAGCAATTTTAGAGCTATATTTTCCAATCATCCCTCATAAAATGATGCTATTGGGCTAACGATCCAGTTTCTCTCAAAACACCCACTTTTTGGACCATTTAACGCCTTCACAGAAGTAGTTCCATTGCCAACTCTTTTCAAATGTGCATTCAGTGCTCTCTGACCATCTCAAAACCTTCAAGAAGTTTATCTTAATTTGATGGATAACTCTGTTGTTGTTCTAACCAAAGCCAAGTTCCTGGAAGCAATTAATCTAAGGGTCATGTCTACTACAAAGTTCTTCTCTCCAAGCCCTAACGATTTAATCTCAAGCCTATATTATATGGGTTATCATAAGAAGTTAAGAGGAATTGGAGAATTCAAAAAGAACCAGCTCCTGGCAATGTGGCAGTTTGTGTGCCACTTCATCATCAGAAGTCTCTCCGGTAGAACAGGTAGCACCGATAATATTGGTATCAAGCTTTTGGAATTGGTTTGGATCATATTCACTGGGAATCTCATCAACTATGGTCAAATACTTTGGGATGATTTTCTTCAATATATCCCCAAAGAATCTGCTAAAGAAGGTGCTATCAAGCTCACATTTGCTCATTTCTGGTCGCTCTACATGTTTGATCAACACAAGCAAGCCAATCTCGACATGGGAGATGATTCAAGCCTATTTGTCACTTCAGATCTTAAAAGGTACACTGCCTCTAAAGATCAATCTATTTATGGACCCCTTAGGAGATTACCTAGACATATTTTGGAGTCTATTGGACTTAATACTCGTGAAGTCACAAATCATATTGAGGATATCGATAGTATCGACTAATACGATTCTTCCCCGCCTTATCCTAGTCAGTCTAAACTAGCCCATACAGAAACCCAAGGTCCTTCTAGTACAACAACACCTATCTCCACTTCAATCCCTCATACTAAAGAACAATCTAGTCAATTAAAACCCAAACGCATCAACAAAGTTGTATCCTCCAAGAAAGCTCTCTGTGACATTGTCAAATAGGGAGAAACTTTCTTAAAGAAATGCAAGTCCAGAACTATTGAATCTTCATATGAAGCTCCTCACTCCCCCTCCAAAATTCAAGACATACATGTCAATGTTTTATAAGACTCTTATCATGACTACGATGATGTTTTCAGACGTAAAAAGCTCAAACTTGGCCCTGGTCATAGCCAAATGCGTAACCGGACTCATACCGCAATCACTCTACAGACTCCAGTAGTCCTTGGAGCCCCCACATGCTTATTCGCTTTTACCCTATCTCACTACTCAGATACAAAAAGTGTATCTGTTTCATCACAATATGGAGACACACCCCCAGTTGGATCCCAAGAGGATCCCATTGGTACAAGTCGCCCTAAGGTCTCCAGGGTAGCACACTTACACGTCTTTGAGCCTGAGGAGTTGAACTCCATCCTCCTTTCTGTAATGCATACACTGCAAACACACGACCCACTACTTGACACTTCTTCATCTCTTGCTAGAACCGAGCCGAGGCCAAACTTGACTTCAGGTCAAGGAGACCAAGGAAGCTTGGGAAAACCTACTCTACCACCATTACATACACGTGGTTTAGGCGTGGTGAGCACCAATGTGTCAGGATCCACGAACCTGGGTGACATCCTGGTGCGAACCAAAGGATTTGATGGATATCATTCTGATCATTCTTGGACTCAGTACCAACCAAGTACTGAATCTAGAATTAGGAAATATGAAGCTTTTTGCAGGGCTTTTCAGGAATGCAGTAATGGGAAAAAGATATTGAAACGATATCTAAGTACTAGGCTGACACATTCAACGATATGAAAACTATTTATGATATCTTGCAGATTCAAGAATGGACATCAAAAATAGAGGCGACGGTACAGCAAGTTCATAATCTTCAAGGTGGTGCTGATCCATCTCAGCCTCCCCCAACGGTTGAAGATCATGACTCTAATGATGACAACACGACAATTGAGGTCAGCTCAGGTCCGATGTTTGGATTTGATGATCTGGATGTTAATGAAGTTGAATAGCCTGCGCATTAATATGAGTTCTTGATGATTTTTGGCGAATAAGAAGAGTCAAGTGGATCCCAACACTCCACTTCAAAGCCTAAGGAAAAAGAAGAAGAAGTTGGCAGTTGCAGGAAAATAATTTCTTTCTCTACAATCTAAAGTTGACCGAATTTTGGCCGTAGTCACCTCCAACCAAAAAACATTGAGCTCTCTACCACGCAATCGTTAGTTGAAAGTCTTGAAACTAGGGAACGTCTAGTTGTAGAGCGCATCCCTCTCAAAATTGGAATATGTATTAGAGCCCTTGATAACAGCCACACTGCGGATCACAAACAATTTCTATCCACTGCTGAAAACCTCATCAAAGAGGTGACGTCACTCAAAAAAGAAATCAAGTCTACCCTTGAAAGTCAAGCTACTCACTCTAAGAACCTGATACAAGAGACTCACAATGCTTATGAGTCAGCTATTGCGGTCCTCCAATCCACCATCAACAATATGAGACGCTATGTCTCTGCTCCACCCCATGTCAATGAGATTCTCAAGTTCCAAGGAAATCCATCAACTCTTGTTCAATACAGAAATCCACAACAATCTCCAAGTCTCCGAGTTGATCAAAAAATAGTTCACTGAAACATTCTCCAAAATCGACGAACTAAAGCAGTGGTTTGAGGATCAACAAGTGTTTGATTCCTCAAAAGGGGGAAGTGATCACAGTCCGTTCAATCAACAACATGATCCTTCACACTCCAAAACTCCTTCAGTTCATCAAACTCCTCCAAGAACTTCACTAATTGCGGATCAAAACAACCCTCCAACTCTACAATCTTCACCACAACCTTCTCCTAAAACATCAACTCTGGTGCAAACTCATCAATCTCCTCCATCAGAATAAGATCCTCCGATGCAAACTCAAGATCAACATTAGTCTCCTCCACATCAAGAAACTCCTCCGCATTTCAAAAACCTTGAGCCTATGATTTCCTCAGAACAATCAAATGACGCTCCTGCTACAGTCCAGAGGAAGAAGGATTGGAGAGCTGCAAAATTAGCGCAACAAATATGGAGAGAACACGATTTTGACACAACCATGGATGAATCTTTAATCAGTTTTTGGGTTAATCCCATCTGCAAACTACTTGATGATGATTACAGACCCTTTCTCACTTATGCAGAACCCCCATCAGATGGCTAATGGGATGTTCTAGTCTCTCCTAACTCCAAATTCTTTCCTGTCTTTGAGCCTTTTGATCTAAGCATTCTAGATCATCAAAGACTTTCACTTAAGTTCGAACACCTAAACAGATTTCATGCCATGCATGGAACTAAATTTGAGCATATTTGGTCTAATGATAGACCTACAGGGGTAAAGAGTTACAAGGTGAGAAAATTCATGAAAACTGACTTTGTTCAGTACACACTCACCAGGAAACGAGATGATTATATCAGAACACAGGCTGATTTTCCTTATATGAATCCAGAAGAAGTGTTTTTGATTGCAAGGTTTTTCCAGCTCAAGGAAGAGAAGCACACGAAGATGAAGATCGCCTTCGAAAAGGTCTGCAGATTTCTTCAAGCATTTGTCTATAACTTTGGCAAAATTGATGCTGAAGTTTATCCTTTTCTTGGCCCGAAATTCAAATTCCCTAAGTTTAAATCTGCACCAACCTTGACCGTAGGTTACCAGGAAATGTCACTTGGTGCAACAAACTATCCAGAATTAGGGGTTGTTTATAAAAGAGCCAACAACAACCTCAAGTACTTCATTCACATCACTGCAATGCACAAGCCGACCAGAAAGCAACTTGAAGTGACTTTAGCTTCAACTCAAAGGTCCAAAAAGTATGAGATTACGAGAAGATTCACTTGGCTAGGAGAAGTGAGGAAGTTTTGGTGGCTCCTTATCAAAATTTTGAAGCTTGATAATTGAAAGAAAAGTTGAAGATGTAACTTGGGGGGAAATTGTTAGACGAAAAAGTGACCCTCTTAAACTAGGCGATCCGAAATCACTTTCTGTGTACCGCAACTATATTTCTACTACTGCAATCAACTCTCTCCCTACCGCAATGAAATGTCTACTGCAGTTTCAAGAAGTTAACCGCAATCTCTCTACCGAAACTAAGATTACGTTACGTCCTCTAACTTAACATGATAGCCTTTCTTTATTCAATGGACCTTGCGTGGCCATGTTAGTCAGTAGGTTATTATTTGTTTATTCAGGATGTAACTTTTAGAGGCTCTATAAATAGAGTGCTCATCTTCTTGTATCAAACACCTCTTACCACTTCTTCACTACAATCTTTTAGTCTTTCTCTCTAAAATATAAAGATCACTTTCTCATATCTCTATCTTACTGATCATCATCAAAGATCCTCTTCACTTTAACTGATCTCACACAATAATTCATGTTTGAGTGTAAACCTTGTTACAAATCAGTTTGGTGTATAGTTGATATAAATTGACATTTACATTTCCTTTACTATTCAACACTTTTAATTCCACAACGAACTATTGAAAAAATCTGACTTCTTACTATTGTTGATATTTTATGATACTTTGAGATTAACTTATTCTACAACTATAATCTTGTACTAACGTTTGTTCAAGTATTTTCCAAAGTTCTTCTCTCAACAGGTTCACACTTGAATCTTATGAAGATCAATTTAGCTATGATGTGTCATAAATTATACATATTTTAAGGGACACATTTAATACTTTTCTGTACATTTTAATAGATATTTGATATTGAAATGGTATAAATTCGTATTTTGCAAAATATAAGAACTAAAAGATAAATTAGAAGATTTTTAGTGCACATTCTAGAAGAAATTCGTAGCTTGAAGACTAAGAGTGATTTAAATAAAGATATATCCAGAATAGTAGAAGATTTCAAAGATATATGAAGATTTTGTAATTCACGTAGTGAATATATTGTCATGCCGCAATTAAAGGTGGTTACATATTGCGATAAATTAAACCCCAATTTTGTATTATTGAAGATTAGAGAAATTGGAAGCAGAAAAACCTAAAGTTATAGTCATTTGAAGTCTGAAAGAAAAAAATTAAGAAGTGTTTTTTCAATGCACATTCAACATTAATTTGGTTCGCAATATATTTAACTTTTTAGTTTATTTCAGTCATTTAGTTTTGATTGTGGACTAAGTCCTTATCCTTTCATTTAGATTTTAATGATAAAAGATGATTATATTTTACTTCATTCAAAGGAATTTGATTGATATTTAATTTATTATGTTAATATTTAACTAAATATCCACGAGTATTGATAATTCTTTTGTCATGTTTATGTAACTAAGTACATGATTTATGATTAGATTCAAATTATATATCTTGAATCAATTTGTTTATTCACTTGTCCAAGCTAGAAAATTGAATGAAGAGCATAGAAAATTGTGATTAGTGGAGAGATACCCTAGGTTAAACATAATAAAATTGTTATTGGTATTTGTGATTCATCCAATAACTTGGACAATTTAAGAGGGTACCATTAAGCCTGCGACTAATCATACATGTTAAGTCATTACATAATATGAATGAATAGACTAAGTCTGAGAATATTATCCTTGCTAGTAGATAACTAAGAGTCATAGGATTAATGATATTAGCATCAAGTTAATCAAACTAGAAATGAGTAAATATCTATCAAGTTTCGTTACACTTCAATGAATTAAACATAATTATATAGAAATTTAAATACTAAACGAAACTATATTTTAATTATTTATTTGACAACTATAGTAATCTGGTTGATTTAGTTACATTAGTTTGGTTAGATCTTTCTTAATTGATACATCCCTATTCCCCTTGATTTCGACACCTTTACTTACTTCAATTAATATTATTACTGATCTGGTACACTGCCTGGTGATAGTAGTCAGTTTAGATTGTTAGGATTTACAAATTTAAAATTAGATTTGTTGTTTAAATTAAGTGTATTTTGCTAGATTGTTTTATGCACATCAAAGTTTTTGGCACCATTATTGGGGAATATTTTTCAAGCAGTAGGAAAAATCAAAATAACTGAATTTTAATGAAATCGGGTCGCGTCCCAAAAATCTCGTTGAGATTTCCCTCTGAGAACAAAAAAATGGAGAAGATTACATTAAAAGAGAATATACCCTTAAAAACATAAATAATATAACACCGTGAATAATTAGACCTAAAATCCAAATGGAAAAAAAATTGAATTTAAAAAGAAGTTGATAGGAATGTTAAAAGAAAAAACCTTCTTCGGCATTGAAGAAGAAGATCCAATACGACATACATGATATGGGAAAGAAAGTGTTGATCTATTTAATGTTCCAGGAATAGATAAAGACTATTTAATGCTCTGATTATTCCATATAACTTTACAAGGAATGGTAAATATATGGTTAAAGTCTATAACACCAGGAACTACAAATAGCTGGAAATTACCAAAGGCATAATTTTTAAAGCAATACAGTCTGCCTTGTAGAATAGAAAACTTAAAAAGAAATCTATATTTTTCAACATGAAGAAGAAGAATCACTCTATGAGGTTTGGAATGGGTACAAGAAAATGTTGATAACATGTCCTCAACACTCCATCCTTTTGGAGTTGGGCTATGCGCTTCTTGTTGACATGTACAGGACAACAATACCACAAGCATGCCTTATCCAAACCATTGGATGAATCAATATGCAATACATTATTTCCTAAGTTGTCAACAACCATCATAGTTTCATATATACCATTACAAGGCAATGCTTCAAAATAAAATTTACCATTATAAAAAACATTAATAGAACCAATTTCATAGTTAAATGAAAATATAAAACCTTATTAATACAAACCATGAAAAGAACTAATGTTTCTCGCCATATTTGGCGAGTAGCAACAATCGTTCAAATCTAACCCTAACCCATTACTAAGAAATAAATAAGAAACTCCAATTTTGGTGATAAATGATGCTTTCCTATTTCCCATGATCAAGTTCATCTTCTCGTGCTCCACACCCATACTTCTTCGTAGACCCTGCAATTCAGAACAAATGTGAAAACCACATCCTGTATCAAGGACCCAAGAACTAGTATCTATTGAGTTTTTATATTGAATAGTGTAAATACCTGCGAATGTGGGCTTTATCTTCCCATCCTTAATGTCCTGCAAGTATTTAGGGTAGCTTTGTTTTCAATGCCTTTTATATGACAATGAAAGCACTCTACTTCCTTTGATTGGATGAGGGAGTAGCAGAACCACCTTTGGACCCACTAGAAGAGGATCCATCATGAGACTTTCCCTTGTGAGTTTTTGAGGAAACATCCCTCTTATTTCCCTTCCCATGTCCAATTTCCAGGATTGGGGAAGCAACAGTAGGAGTGGGTACAACATACTTGCCTTTTAAACTACTTTCAGCAGTTCTCAGTAGGCCTTGAAGCTTGCTTAGCGTGACTTCCACCTTGTTCGTATGATAAGTCATTCTGAACTTATCATAACAAGGAGGCAAAGAGCGTAAAAATAATGTTAATAGCCAACTCTTTGTCGAAATTGACATTCAACTTTAGCAAGCGGTCCACATATCTTTGCATCTTTTAGAATTGGGCTGTGATGGACTCTCCATCCTCCATTTGTTGTTATCATGGAGGAAATGATTTCACACCTTTCTTTTCAAGCACTCTGATGGTACCTTTCCTTAAAGTCTTGGTTATCTCGAAAGTCATAATGGCTAGCATGATGCACGACACCTTTGTCGTGTCCTCCTCATAAGCTCTATACTCAGCCAATTTCTTAGGAGTAGCAGTTTCTTCATCAATCTCCTTTAGCTATTTGTCAAGGACATATTCCTTTTCCTTGTAGTGAATGGCTGTGCGAATGTTACGAATCCAGTCGTTGAAATTCAACCCATCGAAAATGACCCTCCCACATAGGTTCATGAGGGAGAAAGAGCTAGAACGGTTTGAGTTTGAATCATTGCTTGAGGTAGACATCTGAAAAAGAAGAATAAGTTTTATTAGATAGAAATTCCTTAATATAACACCCAAATGAAATATTAAGGCTAGGACCCAGACACAATAATTCACAACTTAGAAAAGGGATGTCGTAATCTAATTGAAAATTATTTGAAGGGAGGTAAATGACGATTTACCAATTTTCACCACCCAAAACCAAAATTTAAAAGAATTAAGTTTTATGAAAATCCTAGATCTTTGAGATTCATTGAACCTTTCAATGACATGTTTACTCTTGATTATGCCCATCAAGTTCGTGACTGGGATACCGAGGATCATAAACAAGGTGTGAATAACCAAGCAAATATGTGTGGTACTCTTGATGTCATTTATCACCTAAACAATGTGCCGGTGAACCACACACGCTCCATTGATCTATGACAAACATCGAGCTACCCTTTCCCACCATTTTTAGTCTAAATCAGTGTGCCGGTAAACCACACACGCTCTACTAACGACTTGGGAAGGTGTAAAGTGCAATTTCATGGAATAGCACAATTTTCAATTTTTTCATAAAGTAACTAAGATTGGGAATTTAGATAAGCATTTAGTTACTTTTATAATTATCATTATACTTTTTAATCAGAATTAATGTCGTATCCTACCCATTCCGCTAACGAACCTCCATTAGTCAAGGAAGCAGTGGGTGAGAGTGGACACACATTCAATCGCCAGTTTATAAGTAATTTCCTTATAACCCCTTATACATCAGCTTCGTGAATAAGACTTAATAATGGTAAGATTGACTGTCTTATACATACATACATACATATATATATATACATACATATATATATATAGATATATATATATATATATATATATATAAGTATTAAATTATTAATATAATAATAGTATAACGGTTGAATTTTAAACTTTTAAAACTCTTGGGTTTAAAATTTAAATATTTTAAAATCAAAACCTTTTAATCAAATATTAAATTCCAAAACTTGAGGCCAAGTTTTGAAACTTTTCAAAACCTCTCTTAGGTCAAATTTGAAAATAATTAAATTAATCATATAATTTATCTATGTCACAAAATTTGACCTAATCTAATTTCATATAGTAAGATAATTTAAATCAAATTCTAAAAATAAATATTTATCTCATAAACAAGTAATTATCTCAAAAAATTTGACAATTATCCTTCAGTTGGATGACGATAATAATTACCTTATCATAGAAAAACGAATTTTATCTGTCAAAACAATTTGTGGTAATGATCCTAATCCAATTCTGAAAAAAAAAACCCCGAAAATCTGCAAACTGATGATCCAATTTGTTGAGTCAGGCAATGGACTCGTCGAGTTGGTTTAACTCGTTGAGTTCCTTCATAGGACTCGTTGAGTCCACCAGTCAGAGAGCAGATTTCAATTTGCTTCAACTTTGAACAATTAACCAATGCAACAATATAACAGAAAACACCCTAGGCTCTGATACCACTGATGAGTTTTGGGCACTATAACAATCCTATGGTGCACATACAACCCTAATGCTTTGGATCTAAGTAGCATACAATTTAGATATTTACAACATAAAACAAGTTAGATGAATACCTCTTGGTTGTAGCTTGTAGAACTTGGCCTTTAAAGAGCTTAGTACCTCAAATGTGATATCTTAAATAAGTCACAAACACCAAGAACAATGGAGGATTATGCAAGAGAGGTTAGGAGACACCAAAAATCGGCTAACGTTTCTTCTTGGAAGTCTTGGCTGATTTTAGGATTGTTAGGGGTTACATTTATAGTGTGTAATTCTTAGGGTTTCAACTTGTAAACCCTAATTTATTCACTCAGGCCTTTAATCCAATAACTCATTTGATAGCCTTTTGGACGAACTCTTCATGGAATCTCACATAGATTTAGTCCACCCCTATTCAACATGGATCATTAGCCCAAACTATATGTATCACTAATTTACTTAATCAGACCCCTTTAATTTAATCATTCTATTTTGATCACTAAATTAATTCCTGATCAATACCAATTAAATAATATGATTTCTTAGTATATATTATTCTTAAAATATATTAATATATCACAAATAACATCTTTCTCAAATATCCATCCTATCAAATTGCTCCAATGAAGGCAACCCAAAAGGACCATGCTACTATCGGGTCAAGTACATACCAATTATAGTTATGGGCTTAGACACCTAATCCAACACCCTATACTATACAAAGTTATAAGAACATGGTAAACTTTTAACAAAATTGTTATTAGTACTTATGATTGATCTAATAACTTGGACAATTTGAGAAATTGCCACTAACCTTAGGACTAATCATACCTGTTAAGTTATTGCATAATATGAATGAATATACTGAGTCTAGGAAAGTTATCCTTGCTGTTAGATAACTTAGATTCATAGGATTAATTGATACATGCCTATTCTGCTAGAGTTCGACACCCTTACTTACTTCAACTATTACTATTCACCATCAGGCACACTGCCTTGTGCTAGTGGTTAGTTTAGTTTGTTAGGATGTATAAATTTTAAAACTAGATTTGTAGTTTAAATTAAATTTACTTTATTAGACTATTTCTACACATCAGGATCCTAATAGCTCTTTTGTATATCAACTCCCTCTCAAGAAGGACTACCCTTCGTGCAACAAACGTTATGTTCTCAAAAGGGTTGTAAATTTTTTGCCCAAAAGTCTTGTTGGGATATCCCACGAGATAACACATCTATTTTCTAAATCCTAGATTATCAAGTGATTCATGAATAACGTAAGCCTTATAATCAGAGTCATTCATATATGCTAGAAAGGGATGAGCCCTTACTCCACATCTCAGAGAGTATCTCATAAACCATCTTTGTTGGTCTAAGACCAAGGACTTTTGAAACAGTATTCATGGTACAATCCATTAACTATTGGTAAGCATAATATGACTTACAAATTGCCAAATCAATCAACGATTTGTTTAGTATGTGGTATTTTAGGGAACTCACTAAGCTTTGTACTTATGGTTTTCAGTTTATGTTTCAGGTACTTCTAGTTTTGAAAGGAACGAGATTGGTTTAATAGCAACGCATCCACCCATATTTCCGCATTATGATGATTTTGAGATTGTACTATGATTAATTGTTTTTCTTATAAAGTACTTTTGAATATGTAGAAAAGGATAATGAAGGTTTGGCTTAAAGATAATTAATGTGTTGTTCGAATTAAAAATGAAATTTTTACCGCATAATTTTTGGGACGTTACATAATATAACTTGTAATTAATCAAAAAGATATATATATATATATATATATATATATATATATATATATATATATATATATATATATATATATATATATATAACTGATGTTATAATCTGAAATAGAAACTCTGGAACGGAGATCACAACTCCAGAATACTATGTTCCGAAGCATGTGATCATTATACAAAAAAAAAATGTTGGTTATTTTTGTTAAAATTATCGTTTATAAGGATTAGATTACACAATTTCCCTTATATAAATGTTAATATAACTTGTAATTATATATATATCTATATATATATATATATATATATATATATATATATATATATATATATATATATATATATATATATATATATATATATATATATTGATATGAGCATATTTAGTTATAAAATTCATGCATGATCTTAATACTTTATGTTGATTTTGTCTCATTTAATGAACAAAAGGTGCTTAATTAGATTAAATATTTCATTTTCAGCAACAAAGACATGCTTGAAAGGAAAATGAAGCGGGACTAGCTATTGGAAGCTTGGATCTTGGATTTTGAAGAAAGAAGGATGTTGTTGGACAGCTTGACCCCTCATCAGTGTTTTGGCCATATCGCATGCACCGTAACTCCGATTGACGAGATTCAAAATGTTCTGAAAACTAGACACAATTTCGGACGACTTTCGTGTTTTGAGAAAATGCTGATTCAAAATGTACTCGGCGAGTAGGATCGATTACTCGCTGAGTTGGTCAGAAGTTTCGCGATTCTGGACGCGCTGACTTGCCGTACACGGGTTTTAAGTGATGGACTCGCCGAGTAGGTCACTGGATTCGCCGAGTAGCCTCTGTTTTGTGAAAATCTATATAAAGGGACTTTCATATCGATACCCTAGGATATAGATGAACCCTTTGAGGCCAATTGTCGATTAAAGGTGCTGCTAGAGCGTGGGAAGCAAGGGAATCAACCCTACATTCAATTTTAAGGAGAATCAAGTCAAAATCATGTTTACTCTTACCTAATCTCTTGTTTGAACTATGTTTTTACCAATTGATTTCATTTTTGTACTTGTTTCTGCTGTAATCATGAGCTAAAAACTCATAACTTCTGTTTAGGTAGATGAATTTGTGAACATGGATTGATTATTTGATTAGGATTAATTTTAATTGGTGATTATGTTTTATTAAGCTTGTTAAAGAATATTATGTGTTAACAATAACTATTCTTCTGTTAATAAATTAGTAATTAAGTTGTATGAACATCTCTTAGTTGCTAATTTCATATGATTTACGTGACCACATAGTTGTATGTCTAGGAATAACGAATGTGAAACTAGAATTAACTTAAAGATAGGTAAGTTAATGTGTGAGCTTGTGTGATACACCATCAACAAGAGGTTAATTGAATCACCAATTTGATTAACTATTACAAGTCTTATTTAACCCGAATCAATAACTAGGAAATCCGTTGATTTAGATAACTGGCCACTGCTTGAGTTAATTTGTTTCCTAAGGATTAGTAATAGCAAACGTGAAACTAATCATCTTAGTCGGTAGCCAATGAAGAGTTAATCCGATACATTGAAATCATCCATGGGAACAAATGAGTCAAACCTAAACAGAATTCCTCTTTATTATTGAATTTAGTTGATTTTTATTTGCTTAGCTCTTAGTTTCTTAGTTTAAGTTTTAGGTAATTGTTTAAGTTTCTAGTCTTGCAAAACTAGAGAAAACCCCCTTTCTATTATTTGTTTTATTTAGATAATATTAGCATTTATTTTAATTGTTTACCGTTCCCTGTGTTCGATACCCTACTTGCTTGAACTATATTACTAATCGATAGGTACACTGCCATTCGTGTGTTTATTTTGTGTCTAAGTTAGTAGGATTAAAAGTAGTTGGTTTTACACACATCAAGTTTTTGGCGCCGTTGCCGGGGAACGGTTCAAATATTTAATTTTATTTGCTAATTGTTATCTTTTTTGTTTTATTGATTAATTTTTTTATAGTTTAATTTTGATTTTAATTTTTATTTATTATGTATTTTCCAAATCTCGATGCTTTTGATGTTTTTCTTGAGGATGTAGTACAGGAAATTGAGCAAGAAGATGAGGAGTATGACTCATATGAAGATTTGAAGAAATTTGGAAGATGGTTAGATAACATCTTGCCCAACACAGAAGGGACATCTGAGGTAAAAGATGAAGAATTTAACCCAGAAAGAGATTTGGAGGAACTAGAAAGGTTGCTAGCAGAGAGTTCGAATGAAGAACAAAAACAAGCTGAATTGCAGGAACCAACTCGTGGTTTGACCATTACCACGACGTGGCCCCCTGTTCTTCCGGTTTGTGTTTCGAAGCGTGGGGTGACGACTCCAACTTTGGAGAAAGTTCTGAGGCATGATCCATTTTTGATTAGTATCCAACCGGTTCCAACCCTTGTCAAGATTCTTGGGTTTGATGAATTCAAGCTCGTTTGGCCAATTTTTGAAGCAAAGAGCCAAATTTTACAAATTGGTCCAAAGAAAATATTTAATGCAATGGATGGATGGGCATCGAATTTATTAGAAGTTTATTAATTTGGGAGTCCAGCTAAAGACTCGCACAAAAAGAAGCGCTTGCGGGAGGCAACCCGTCATTAGAGTTTGCTTTTCTTTTTCTTTCTAAACTTCTAGTATTTAGGGATAATTTAGGATTTTTATTTTGATTTATTTTTATTATTACTTGGTATTTGTTTTTAATCTTTTCAGAATATAGGGTGAGGGATGGAATGAATGAATAAAGCGTGAGGAAATAAAGTGAGGGGTCAAGTCATAGACGAGAAGATTAGAAGATTTGAGTAATTTTATAAGTCCGATGGTTTTAACGGTTAAAAAAGGAGTTTCGTCACTGAAGAATATAAGGAGGTGTACCTTAATACCCTCTTTGACCTCAAAAACAAACCTGAAGCAGAAAGAAGAATTTGCACAATCAGAGTCGAAAACTCGTCGAGTACACCCTTATAACTCGACGAGTTCCAACGAAAATTCACGATTTCTGCCCATATGACGATTCAACTAGGCGAGTCTCCACATAAAACTCGACGAGTTGCTCATTCTTTTATCTTTGAGTCGAAGATTTGATTCAATTCAAGGCGGCAATTGGCTATATTTTTGAAGTTCATTTCCGAGCATTTCCAAGAAGCTTTTTCCTCGATATTTTAAAGATTGTACCACACGAGATTTTGACACCCAAAACATGGATGAGTTGTTCACATGTCTAAAGTCAATTGAAGATGGAGCTGAAGAGAATAGATATCAACCTCGCCACTACTATCCCAGGGGAGTTTGTTCCAATTCTCTCCTTATTTTTATTGTTCTTTATCATGCATGATATGTAATGGAGACATTGCATAAATTAAGTGTGGGGTAGGGGGTTGGTTAAATTAGTTAAAATTTTAGTTAAAATTCGAAAATCTTGAAATTTTAGTTAAATTTTGAAAGTTTTGCATAAAATTTGCTAGGATTAATTTAGAAAATTTTGGTAAAGCAATTAGGGATCATGCTAGTATTATATTTGATGATTGCATGAAAACCCAAATGTTTAGTTGAGCCTATATACGTTCTAGTGCATTTGTGGCTTCCTTATTCCAGTGAAATCATGGGACAAAAACACAACCTCGCTTAGTTTGAAGGATGCAATATGTTTAGCATCGTGTACTAGAAATGTATCCAGGAAAATTATTATCGCTAACCAATAAAGGTTGAAGTTGAGCGCCCCTGCTTAACCATGTAGGGATTTGAGTGAAAAAAAAGTGAGGTACATGTAATAAAAAAAAGAGAGAATTACAAGAAAAAGTTTGAAGAATTTTTGGAGCATCAAAGTTAAGTATGAAATTAGAAGATCAAAAATTCTGAAGAAATTAAAAAGTTGAAGATACTAAAAATCAAACAACAAGGTGGTGAATTCAAAGAAATTAAAGATCAAATGTCAAAGAAGTGAAGAATTCCAAAGAGCTCCAATGTGGTATCATAAATTGTAATTTTCTAGATTATGTATGCTTGGGTTGCTCAACCAAAAATACCTTGAGGTTAAGAGGTTTTCTGAGGATGGATTCAGAAGGATGCATAAAATGAGCATTGTTCGGAAAAAGTGGGCGAATGTTTATGAGGATTGTGAGTATTTGGAGTATGGGGGGTTATTAGGAAAATTTTAGACACAAATGCATGCGTTGCGGTCTTGGCATAATGGTTGGGTTTGATTGGGATTGTCTTATGTAATATTAGTGTACTAAAATTAAGTTTTGCTTCGGGGCAAGCAAAAGTCAAGTGTGGGGTATTTTGATATGGACATATTTAGTTATAAAATTCATGCATGATCTTAATACTTTATGTTGATTTTGTCTCATTTAATGAACAAAAGGTGCTTAATTAGATTAAACATTTCATTTTCAGCAACAAAGACATGCTCGAAAGGAAAATGAAGCGGAACTAGCTATTGGAAGCTTGGATCTTGGATTTTGAAGAAAGAAGGATGTTGTTGGACAGCTTGACCCCTCGTCAGTGTTTTGGCCATATCTCATGAACCGTAACTCCAATTGACAAGATTCAATATGTTTTGAAAACTAGACACAATTTCGGACAACTTTCGTGTTTTGAGAAAATGCTGATTCGAAACTTACTCGGCGAGTAGGGCCGATTACTCGCTGAGTTGGTCAGAAGTTTCGCGATTCTGGACGCGCTGACTTGCCGTACACGGGTTTTAAGTGATGCACTCGCCGAGTAGATCACTGGATTCGCCGAGTAGCCTCTGTTTTGTGAAAATCTATATAAAGGGACTTTCATATCGATACCCTAGGATATAGATGAACCCTTGGAGGCCAATTGTCGATTAAAGGTGCTGCTAGAGCGTGGGAAGCAAGGGAATCAACCCTACATTCAATTTTAAGGAGAATCAAGTCAAAATCATGTTTACTCTTACCTAATCTCTTGTTTGAACTATGTTTTTACCAATTGATTTCGTTTTTGTACTTGTTTCTGCTGTAATCATGAGCTAAAAACTCATAACTTCTGTTTAGGTAGATGAATTTGTGAACATGGATTGATTATTTGATTAGGATTAATTTTAATTGGTGATTATGTTTTATTAAGCTTGTTAAAGAACCTTATGTGTTAATAATAACTATTCTTCTGTTAATAAATTAGTAATTAAGTTGTATGAACATCTCTTAGTTGCTAATTTCATATGATTTACGTGACCACATAGTTGTATGTCTAGGAATAACGAATGTGAAACTAGAATTAACTTGAAGATAGGTAAGTTAATGTGTGAGCTTGTGTGATACACCATCAACAAGAGGTTAATTGAATCACCAATTTGATTAACTATTACAAGTCTTATTTAACCCGAATCAATAACTAGGAAATCCGTTGATTTAGATAACTGGCCACTGCTTGAGTTAATTTGTTTCCTAAGGATTAGTAATAGCAAACGTGAAACTAATCATCTTAGTCGGTAGCCAATGAAGAATTAATCCGATACATTGAAATCATCCATGGGAACAAATGAGTCGAACCTAAACAGAAGTCCTCTTTATTATTAAATTTAGTTGATTTTTATTTGCTTAGCTCTTAGTTTCTTAGTTTAGGTTTTAGGTAATTGTTTAAGTTTCTAGTCTTGCAAAACTAGAGAAAACCCCCTTTCTATTATTTGTTTTATTTAGATAATATTAGCATTTATTTTAATTGTTTACCGTTCCCTGTGTTTGATACCCTACTTGCTTGAACTATATTACTAATCGATAGGTACACTGCCTTTCGTGTGCTTATTTTGTGTCTAAGTTAGTAGGATTAAAACTAGTTGGTTTTACACACATCATATATATATATATATATATATATATATATATATACACACACACACACACTAGGCGAATGTCCGCAAGTTGCGTGAAAAACACCTATATAGTTGAAGTCATTTCAAATACATGTTTTTTAAAATATAACAATAATGTTGGTGTTAAACTTGATATCATAATTCGTATACTAGATTGATATAATATATTGATTATTTTGAATTATATGATAATATATATACATCTATTATAATTGCATTAGCTCAATAGTTTGAATTATTTCTACCCCCGAATTACACGTGAATAAAATTAAATATAATATATTGTTTAATGTTATTTATAGTTGTTATTATTGCTAATTAATGTTTTAAAATTTACTTGCTTAATATTTTAATCTCTATCATTATAATTATTTAAAACATTAAACATTGTTTTTTGATTTTAAATGTAACAATATAATCATTTATATAGAATTATTTTTAACTATTGTTACTGTAAGTTATTTTAAGCTACTTATTTGAAAACTTTTAACGATTATAAAAATATCTTTCGGAAATATTTTAGTTAAATTGATATTACAATTTAGTTTTTACATTTATCACTACAATTTATCACTTTTAAACTGTTTACAAAATGTTCCTTGGCTTTTTTAAGTGTAAATAAAATTTATATTTAAGTTGACATTGAAATTTCATATTTAAATTAACAATTTAAGTATTTTTATCCAAACTATTCAAAAGTTATAGTTTCAAACTGATGATGGTTTACATACAACAATATTTTAAATCTAATAAATTATGTATTATATGTTAAAAGTTAAAGACATAACTTTATAATTAGATGTAAATATATTATTTTAAAATTGAAATTTAGTTTATATGATTACAATTTAGGTTTGATATTTATTTAACCTTACTAACCAACTTATAATCATTATTAGAAAGACACTGCAATTTATCACTTTTAACTATTTACAAAATATATATGATTAAACTTTAGGTTTTGATATTTATTTAACCTTATTAACCAGTTAAAATTATTATTAGAAAGAAATTGACAAATAATGAGAGTTTCAAATGAATGTGGTGAAAAGAAAAATGCATGGGAGTTTCAAACGCATGATGTTAAAGAAAAAATCCAAGCTTTATAAGATACTAGGCGAATGTCCGCGAGTTGCGCAACAACACCTATATAGTTAAAGTCTTTACAAATATATGTATTTTTTAAATATAGCAATAACGTTGTTGTTAAATTTGATATAATAATTCGTATACTAAATTAATATGATATATTGATTATTTTGAATTATATGACACTATATATATATATATATATATATATATATATATATATATATATATATATATATTTATTATAACTGCATAATCTCAATAATTTGAATGACTTCTATCCGCGAGTTACATATGAATAAAATTAAATATAATATATGATTTAATGTTATTTATAGTTGTTGTTAATGTTAATTAATTTTTTTAAAATTTATTTGCTTAATGTTATAATTTCTATCATTATAAATATTTAAAAATCAAACATTGTTTTTATATTTTAAAGGTAACAATATAATCATTTATATATAGTTATTTCTAACTATTGTTATTGTAAGTTATTTTAAGCTACTTATTTGAAAACTTTTAACGATTATAAAAATATCTTTAGAAAATATGTTATTTAAATTGAGATTACAATTCAGTTTTTGCATTTATCACTATAATTTATCACTTTTAAATATTTAAAAAAATATTCTTTGTTTATTTAAGTGGAAGTGAAATTTATAATTAAGTTGACCTTGCAATGTTATATTTAAATTAAAATTTGAAGTTTTTTATCCAAACTATTTAAAAATTGTAGCTTTAAACTGATAATGGTTTACATACAACAACATATTAAATCTAATAATTAAGTATAATTTGTTAAAAGTTAATGATATAAATTTATAACTAGAAGTAAATATATTATTTTAAAATCGAAATTTAGTATATTTATGATTACACTTTAAGTTTGATATTTATTTAACCTTATTAACCAACTTATAATCATTATTAGAAAGACACTACATTTAATCACTTTTAACTATTTACAAAATATTATTTGAATTGTTTAAGTTAAACTGAAATTTTATATTTAAGTTGACCCCACAATAAATCAATGTAATGTTATATTCAAATTAATAATTTAAACATTTTATACGAATTATTCTAAAATTGTATCTGTAAAATAATAATGATTTACATCCAACAACAAAAACTAATAAATTAAGTATAATATGTTAAAAGTTAAAAAACGTAACTTTATAAGTACAACCTATAATTATTATTAGAAAGAAATTGAAAAATCATAGAAGTTTCAAATGAATATGATGAAAAAAAATATTTCTTTTATAATAAAATATCATATATATATATATATATATATATATATATATATATATATATATATATATATATATATATATATATATATATAGGAGTAGGATCAAATGAGAACACAAAAAAGGTTGAGAACGCGAGAATAAAGTATATTCATTTACGATTCCATTTATTCATTTGTGGAGAAATGATAAATTTTTATGCATTTAATTTCAGTTGAAGAGAAAAAACATATTCATGTTGATTATGCGTAAAAATTTATCATTTCTCTACAAATGAATACATGGAATCAGAAATGAATATACTTGTTCTCGCGTTCTCAACCTTTTAGGTGTTCTCATTTGATCTTTTCCATATATATATATATATATATATATATATATATATATATATATATATATATATATATATATATATATATATATATATATATGATACCATTTTAATCAAAAGTCTTATAATTTTTATTCATCGTTAGTATAACTAGAAAATGACTAGTTTTGTTTTTAGATAACGTATCTGTTTGTAACGAATTTTAATACTTGCTCTTATGAATCGTCTAACATCATGAATATGATTATTGTTTAAAATTGTGCCTTGATTATTAAGTTTATAAGAATCTTTAAGATTTTGCTCAGAGTTATTAATAGATTCTTGGATTTGCTGTATTTTTAAAAGAATATTTCTATTAGGAATACAATTCATCAAAATTTTGCTAGACATAATTAAATGATCTAACCATGAATTTGATTAATTTGATTATTAAAAACGAGTACTATTTTAACAAAAATTTCAAATCTTTTAGAATTAATAGTTAGAATAACTCGCAATGAAATTATCATAAAAATAACACAACAATAGAATATTTTAGATAATACCTTCTTGAATTAGGCTTGAATTACAATCAGTACATACTTCTGGAGAAAGAATTATTTGAAAATCTAAAGACTTTGAACATCTAGTAGTAGAAAGAGAGACTCTTGGAGATTTTTTAGACATTGGATGAACATTTTTTTTAGAGAATGAATTTTTTCTCTTGTGATAACCTCTATTTATAATCATCTTGGAGTCTTCAAAGTCTTGAAATCATCTTGTGATAAATTTTTCCGTAAGAATCCATGGCCAATCAATAATTATTTGCAAGTGGTTGTCCTTGAAAGTGGTTGTCATTCATCTTCTTTTGATAAAGCAAGCCATTATAGAGCATCTTCTAAAGTTTTTTGTCTTAAAGTGGTTGTCATTCATCTTCTTTTGATAAAGCAAGCCATTATAGAGCATCTTCTAAAGTTTTTTGTCTTCATATCATCATTGATTATAGATTTGATAATAATTTTGATAAAAATTGTTTATACATAAATACATGAATACCTACATAGTATACATGTATTCGTACTTGAAAAACGAAATTTTGATAATAGAAAAAACGAAATATCTTACATTTAAAATATTACATCAAATTTATGGATAATGATTTCTTATTCTTCATAAGGATCATCAAAAGGGTCTTGAGCGTCTTCGAATAAATCATTCTTTATAGATTTTGGAGAATCGTCAGAAACTGATGGAGTTTGGCGAATTTCTTGAAGTAATTTTTGAAGTTCTTGAGGAGAAGAGGTAGCAGCATCTTTAATTCTTGCAATTAGATCCACATCGCTTTTGGGAAGACTGTTGATAAAAGTGGCTTCGACTTCTGGTTTTTGAATATATATTTCTTGATAATGTTTAATTACTGCTTGTTCACTAGCTTGAGAAATCTTCATTTTATCCCACCATTTTGAGCGAAATTGGCGATTAAGCCAGGGAGGAGAGGTGTCTTTTGCTTCTTGATAATGAAAAGTCCAAGACATTATCCATGGAACTTTAAATATCATAGTGAATTGTAACATGTATTCAAATTCTGGAATTTGTTGAATAAACAATTCTTTAAATTTGAGATATCCATCGTAAATTTCTTTTGGTAAACAATTTGGAAGAATACCCATATATTTGTACCAATTGATAAACCATCTTGGATATTCACAATTGAAGTTCAAATCAAAGAAGATAAACCATGAATGTGAATAATTCCGAATAAAGAATGCCTTAGTCCAGGCGTCTTGATAATCATAGTAAGAAAATTTGGGATAAGCAGGATAACTTATAAGAGGTTTTTCAGAGTGAAGGTTTGGAACCCAACTTTCTGGAGAAATGATTTTGATAATATGAGCTTTGCTAAAATCAATGTTTCCCTCTTTAGAATTAGAACGATGAACAAAATTGACTGAACCAGATTCTTGCAGAATAGCTTGATAATATTCTCGGGTTTTATATGAATCAACATAAAAGGTTTTTCCTTGTCCAAAGAGATGATTGGTGAGAATATGAAAACCTTGGTGTAACTTATGGATTTGAAAATCTTCAAGAATTTGAACTCTTAGGAAATTTGGATTAAGAACATAAGGAGTTTTTGTAGAAGGGCTAGGAGTAACAGATTTTTGAGTTTGAGGAGAGATAGGTTTTGCAAAAGGGCTTATTGTGTCAGTTGAAGCAACTTTTGGAGTAACAAGTTTTGACTGAAGGATATTAGAATAAAGTTGTGAATTCTTAGAAGTAGGTGTTAAAGGAGAAAAACGATTTTGATTTTGAAATGGAACTAGCTTTTGAGAGGCTGGAACAAGATTTTGATAGACTGGCTTCTTGTCATCATGTTTGGAAGAGGACGATGAACTCATTTTCCCTGCAAAAATTCTCGAGAAAGAAAGTCAGGAAGTGAGTTATTTTCTCCTTTTATAAATTCTATTTCGAAATCAAAGTTACCTAAGAGGGCTTGCCAACGAGCAAAAATTTGCTTGGAAATAATATTTTTTACATCTTTTTCCAAAATACTTTTTGCAGATTGACAATCTATTCTTAATAAAAAAGTTTTCATAAATAAATCATCTTCAAATTTCTTAATACATAAAACAATGCTTAAAATTTCTTTTTTGACAGTTGAATAATTTTTCTGTGTATTATTCCATGCACCAGAGTAATATCGAACTAATTGCTCTTCAGTTGAGTTAACAAATTTTTGTTTTAAAATTCCTCCGAATCCAATATCACTAGCATCGGTTTCAACTATGATTTTGGCATCGGGATGAGGTAAATTTAAACATGGCAAAGTAGGGACCTTTTGTTTTATATATTTAATTATATCTGTATGTTTTTGAGTCCATGGTTCAGGATTGTCTTTTAATCGATTATAAAGTGGTTTACATATGATCCCTAAATCTTTGAAAAAATCATGGATGTAATTTAAGCATCCTAAAAATCTTTGAAGTTGTTTTTTATCTTTAATTTCATCAGGAAATTTAGTAGAAAATTGCAAGCTTCTTGTTATAGGTCTAATAGTGTTTTTGACAATATCATGTCCTAGAAAACAAATTTCATTTTTAAATAAATGCATTTTTGTTGCAGAGACAGCTAAACCATTTTGATAAATTAAATCATGAAATTGATTTAAATGTTTAAAATGTTGATCAATTGATTTTGAAAAAATTAGGACATCGTCGATATAAGCAATAGCAAAACTACTTATAGGAGTTATGATATCATTCATAATATTTTGGAATTCAGAAGGAGCATTTTTTAATCCAAAAGGCATTACATTCCATTCAAAATGCCCAAAGGGAACATTAAAACCAGTTTTGTATTTATCTTCCTCATGAATTTGTATTTGCCAAAATCCTGATTTCATATCAAACTTTGAAAATATTTTTGAATCATAAAGCTTTTTTAGCAAATTTCGTTTATTAGGAATAGGATAACGAATCCATTCTAAAACTTTGTTTAAAGGTTTATAATTGATAACTAATCTTGGTGATCCTCTTTCTAATTCTGCAGCATTCATAACATAAAATGCTGAACAAGACCATGGTGACTTAGAAGGTCTTATGAGTTTTTTATTTATTAAATCTTGAATTTCATTTTTACAATGACTTTCTAATTCATTATTCATGTGAATGGCTCTAGATTTTGATGGAATATCCTTTTCATTAAAAAATTTTATATATGGTAGTTTTACAATATGTTGCTTTCTATTCCAAAAGGCATTAGGAATATTAGAACAAACATTTTTTTCAAATTTTAATTTTAATCCGGTTATTTTATTTTGAATATTATTATCACTTAATTGATTAGTTATTCGAACATTATTTATTTCGTTAATAAGATATTTGGCTTGTTGCGTTTTATAATTAAGGACATTAATTGTTGAATATAGAGGAGGTTCACAAAATTTAAATATAATTTCTTTTCCAAAAACGTTGGTTCTTATACCATCATCATGAACCATAAAAGGATATAGTTTTGTAATGAAAGGTGTTCCTAGAATTAAAGGAGAAGATAGATCTTTTACTAAAATTAGGTGAGTTTTATAACAGTAATCTTGGTCATTACAAATATGAACATCAGAAACTTTATAATTTACAATTAATTTTGTACCTCCGGCACCAGTAAGTCTAGATGTAGTTTTTTCATAAAATTGTGTAGGAAAAATTCCTTCTTGAATACAATTCATATCAGCACCACTATCAATTAAAGCAGTTAGGTTAATTTTAAAATTATCCTTAACTAAAGTAATTTTAGTGTTCCATTTTTGAGAAACTTGATTATTTATAAGTTTACTAATAGTTACATTTTCAATTTTATTTTCTTCTTCATTATTAATTTCTATATTTTTGTTTTTAAAAGTAGAAGGTTTTTCTTTTTCTAAAATTAAAATTTTATTTTTTATTTCTTTTATTTCTCGTTTTACTATTTTTAATTCTTCTTGAAGTTCTTGCATAGAAATTGGCTTTGCTTCAGTAAATCTTTCGTATATACTTTTTAAATTAAAATTTTCATTATTAGCAGGAGTTATGTTATTAGTTTTATTAAGCATCTGTTTTATTAGCAATTCTTGGATATTTTTATCTTTTATAGAATCAAGAGAGTTTAAAAGATCTTTATCATCTTGCGAAAGAACATTAATGGAGCCACTAGTGATTACATTGATTAAATTGTTACAATGACATTTACCAATACATTCGCAAATATCAGAATCTTCAGAACTTGAAGTAGTATTTTCGAGAATATTTAAATCATTTGTTTGAAAGTCAGAAATACTTTCATCGGAATCTGAATCAGTATTTAAAATAATTTTTCTTATTTGTTCTTTCAAGTCTTCAGAGACATTTAACTCATTTATTTTCGTCTTAGCATAACAATTATTTGCTGTATGACCATTACGCCCACATTTATGACAAATAATAATATCTTTTGATTTTCTTTTAAATTTTTTATAATTTTGTCTATAGGGTTTTTTGTCTTTCGAAGCGTAATCTTTACCCTTTTTATAATTTTCTGGAAGATTATATTTCTTTTTCCTAAAATATTTTGAAGATCTTTTCTTAAAAACTTTAGATTTTGAAGTAGACGGACCATTTAAGGGCTGATAACCATATTGTTGGCAAAAATTTCCCAATTCATTTTTACTGTTAATTCTATCTTTTTTGAGTTTTTCTTTAAACCTAAGATCAGCACAAACTGCCAATCCCTCTTTATTAATATAGTTTATTAAATCTCCATAAGTTAGATTTTGATAAGGAATGGTATTATTAAAATTTTCTCTTAATTTTTGTCGAACTCTTTCCGCAAAGAGTTTTGGAAGGCCAGCAATAAAACGTTCTTTCCAATAAGACTCTTTACAATCGGGTCTTGAAAAAACTTTAACAAGATAATTATCTTTATACCATCTAAAATCAGTAAGTTTTCTGCAATGTAAATTCATTAAAATTTCTGAAGTTTTTTCTTGAAAAGTAGTAGGATCCCCTACAAAGTTTTTGATAATAGCAAAAATTAAAGTGTTAACCATATCATCTTCAAACGTTTGTATTTGTTGATTATTTTCTTGTTTTATAATAGTTTTCTTAGCAGATAAAATATAATCTTTTTCTTCTTGTGAAATATAGAAATCCCACCAGCCTTTAAGACTGCCAGTAAAACCAGAAGTAATAATATTAACAATTTGGAGTTGAGTATTATTATGAGCTTTATAAGCATTAGCAGCCATAGTCATTTCTTGTACAATATTCATAATTTGATGTTCAGAATGGCCATCAATATTCCATTCATAAACAGAATTACCATCATATTGAGAACGGTCAAATTGAAAACTTCGTTCTTCAAGTTGAACATCTGGAAGAGAGGGTCTATTCCAATAATTTCTTATGGTTGGTTTTGGATTTTTTCCGAAAGTGCTTTGCTTTGATTGATGAATTTTATTAAGATTTGAAAAGTCATTAGTGAGTTGATTAATATCATCATTCGTATTAAATTGTTGAGCAAGAGTTTCAAAATTTGTTTCACTATTAATATCACTATTTTCAGATTCTTCATTCGTAAGAGTATTAATATTATTAGTGTTTGAGATATGAAGTTTTGAAAGTCTTTTTTCTAATTCGTTAATTAAATCTGTATTTCCTAGATTAAAATTACCATCGATTTGGCAAGGAACAAAACTTAAATTACTAGTGCTTGCCATATCTTGCTTGTTAATGTTTTTATCTTTAAAAAAATTTTCTTCAATTTTTACTAGATGCTCGGTAATACTAGATAAGGTTTCATTTGCATAGTTATTTTGGTAAATAATTTTTTGAAGACCCTTTTCGGTAGTTAATGGATTTGGGGCTTGAACTAAAGGAGTTGCAATAAACATATCGTTAATAATAATTTCTCCTTTTGGTGGAAAATTAGCAATAATTTCTTTATTAGAAATAATATCTTTATATTTTTTCTCTAAAATGGGAGTGATAGAATCATTTTTAAATGGGTAATTTATTTTATGTTTAGGGGCATAAATTAATTCAAACCATTGAAAAAAAGGAGAATGGATTTTATTTGATAAGACATAATCTTCCCAAAGGCCTAAATGGAGAAATCTTAAGTAGTATGAATAATTTTCTTCGTGCCAAGCTCTTTTTTGACGGTTATAATCTTTATAATACTCAATATTTTTTAAGTAATCAAAATCAACTTGATATTCTAAATTCGAGAAATTCATTTTAACAGGTTGTTTTTGTTAGGATTGAAGAAATATGCTTTATCGATTCTAAATTATGACTTCTTGATTTTTCGTATTTTTTTATTCCTATCTTTAGCCTAGAAATTTTTTCTATTTGTTTATTATATTTATTAGTATATGGAGATATTTTGTATAAATTATTATTTTCATAAGTTTTAGTTTCTTCTAAATGTTGAATTGTTTTGCATATATTAGAATTTATCTTCCAATGTCTTTTTAACATATTAGCCCAAAGCTTATTATTTTGTGAACAATTAATTTGTATTTTAGAACTCATAATTGTTGTTTAAAATTCTGAAGTTCATCAATAAAATCTGATTTAGTAGGACTAGGAAGACTATTTTCACTATTTTGATCATCTTGATATAATGGTTTGGGAATAGAATTAGTATAGTCAACAGTTTTTAGTTTTAAAGATCTCGACTTTAATAACGAAGATTTTGAAGAGCCTGTTTCTGGAAAAGAAGTTGATAATCTGGATGATGAAATATTTAAGGAAGAAAAATTTATATCTACAGAACCATCATTATATTCAATAATATTTGAGATTTGTTTTGAAGAGTCTAATGGTTTTGGATCAATAACATTTTGTAAGTTCCAATTACATGATTGGGTTATATCAGACCATTTTAATCTTTTTGGTGTATGAACTTTGGTATGGTTAGTATTTGCTTCAAAAATAATTGTTTCATTTTTAGGATTTGATAAACGTGTTTTTGGTTCAAGTGTAGTTGTCATAGTTTTGTAACAAACACGATAAATTATTGCTAAAGGCTTTGTATCATCCTTAAATTCTAAATTTTTTGTTTCTATAGTTAAAACTAAAGTATCTAAAATATTTTTATCAAATAATCCTACAGAGAAATTCGGATAACAATTGAAATAAATAGGTCCGTTAGCAATATTTGTTTCAGCCATAGCTAAAATAGAATTTTGAAAATCTTTATGTCTCCTGTCTCTTAAAATAAGGAGAACAGGGGCATCTATTCCAATTCTAAATAGAGGCTTGATAGCAATTTGGACTAAACCGACATGTAAAAATTTATATTTCGTTCTATGCTCTAGAATAGATCGTGATGATAACAAATGTAAGTTTTGTTGGTTTTGACCAATAGACAAAGTTTGTTCTGTCATTTTAATAGAATAACCTTGAAAGTAATCAAAAGTTCCTATTTTATATATTGTATTAATATTAGTTTTAGGTATTGTCCAATTATTCAAACTTTGTTCTGTGTTATTAACGGTTTCTTCAATAGAATTTATTTGATTATCATCATCATCTTGTTCATTATTGATATTTTTACCAAGAATATATTTTTTGGATAGTATGCCTGAAATTTTACTCATATTTTTTGTTTTAAAATTCTATAAGAAAACTTACTTGTTTTAAAACAAGTAAGTTTTCTTATAGAATTTTAAAACAAAAAATATGAGTAAAATTTCAGGCATACTATCCAAAAAATATATTCTTGGTAAAAATATCAATAATGAACAAGATGATGATGATAATCAAATAAATTCTATTGAAGAAACCGTTAATAACACAGAACAAAGTTTGAATAATTGGACAATACCTAAAACTAATATTAATACAATATATAAAATAGGAACTTTTGATTACTTTCAAGGTTATTCTATTAAAATGACAGAACAAACTTTGTCTATTGGTCAAAACCAACAAAACTTACATTTGTTATCATCACGATCTATTCTAGAGCATAGAACGAAATATAAATTTTTACATGTCGGTTTAGTCCAAATTGCTATCAAGCCTCTATTTAGAATTGGAATAGATGCCCCTGTTCTCCTTATTTTAAGAGACAGGAGACATAAAGATTTTCAAAATTCTATTTTAGCTATGGCTGAAACAAATATTGCTAACGGACCTATTTATTTCAATTGTTATCCGAATTTCTCTGTAGGATTATTTGATAAAAATATTTTAGATACTTTAGTTTTAACTATAGAAACAAAAAATTTAGAATTTAAGGATGATACAAAGCCTTTAGCAATAATTTATCGTGTTTGTTACAAAACTATGACAACTACACTTGAACCAAAAACACGTTTATCAAATCCTAAAAATGAAACAATTATTTTTGAAGCAAATACTAACCATACCAAAGTTCATACACCAAAAAGATTAAAATGGTCTGATATAACCCAATCATGTAATTGGAACTTACAAAATGTTATTGATCCAAAACCATTAGACTCTTCAAAACAAATCTCAAATATTATTGAATATAATGATGGTTCTGTAGATATAAATTTTTCTTCCTTAAATATTTCATCATCCAGATTATCAACTTCTTTTCCAGAAACAGGCTCTTCAAAATCTTCGTTATTAAAGTCGAGATCTTTAAAACTAAAAACTGTTGACTATACTAATTCTATTCCCAAACCATTATATCAAGATGATCAAAATAGTGAAAATAGTCTTCCTAGTCCTACTAAATCAGATTTTATTGATGAACTTCAGAATTTTAAACAACAATTATGAGTTCTAAAATACAAATTAATTGTTCACAAAATAATAAGCTTTGGGCTAATATGTTAAAAAGACATTGGAAGATAAATTCTAATATATGCAAAACAATTCAACATTTAGAAGAAACTAAAACTTATGAAAATAATAATTTATACAAAATATCTCCATATACTAATAAATATAATAAACAAATAGAAAAAATTTCTAGGCTAAAGATAGGAATAAAAAAATACGAAAAATCAAGAAGTCATAATTTAGAATCGATAAAGCATATTTCTTCAATCCTAACAAAAACAACCTGTTAAAATGAATTTCTCGAATTTAGAATATCAAGTTGATTTTGATTACTTAAAAAATATTGAGTATTATAAAGATTATAACCGTCAAAAAAGAGCTTGGCACGAAGAAAATTATTCATCCTACTTAAGATTTCTCCATTTAGGCCTTTGGGAAGATTATGTCTTATCAAATAAAATCCATTCTCCTTTTTTTCAATGGTTTGAATTAATTTATGCCCCTAAACATAAAATAAATTACCCATTTAAAAATGATTCTATCACTCCCATTTTAGAGAAAAAATATAAAGATATTATTTCTAATAAAGAAATTATTGCTAATTTTCCACCAAAAGGAGAAATTATTATTAACGATATGTTTATTGCAACTCCTTTAGTTCAAGCCCCAAATCCATTAACTACCGAAAAGGGTCTTCAAAAAATTATTTACCAAAATAACTATGCAAATGAAACCTTATCTAGTATTACCGAGCATCTAGTAAAAATTGAAGAAAAATTTTTTAAAGATAAAAACATTAACAAGCAAGATATGGCAAGCACTAGTAATTTAAGTTTTGTTCCTTGCCAAATCGATGGTAATTTTAATCTAGGAAATACAGATTTAATTAACGAATTAGAAAAAAGACTTTCAAAACTTCATATCTCAAACACTAATAATATTAATACTCTTACGAATGAAGAATCTGAAAATAGTGATATTAATAGTGAAACAAATTTTGAAACTCTTGCTCAACAATTTAATACGAATGATGATATTAATCAACTCACTAATGACTTTTCAAATCTTAATAAAATTCATCAATCAAAGCAAAGCACTTTCGGAAAAAATCCAAAACCAACCATAAGAAATTATTGGAATAGACCCTCTCTTCCAGATGTTCAACTTGAAGAACGAAGTTTTCAATTTGACCGTTCTCAATATGATGGTAATTCTGTTTATGAATGGAATATTGATGGCCATTCTGAACATCAAATTATGAATATTGTACAAGAAATGACTATGGCTGCTAATGCTTATAAAGCTCATAATAATACTCAACTCCAAATTGTTAATATTATTACTTCTGGTTTTACTGGCAGTCTTAAAGGCTGGTGGGATTTCTATATTTCACAAGAAGAAAAAGATTATATTTTATCTGCTAAGAAAACTATTATAAAACAAGAAAATAATCAACAAATACAAACGTTTGAAGATGATATGGTTAACACTTTAATTTTTGCTATTATCAAAAACTTTGTAGGGGATCCTACTACTTTTCAAGAAAAAACTTCATAAATTTTAATGAATTTACATTGCAGAAAACTTACTGATTTTAGATGGTATAAAGATAATTATCTTGTTAAAGTTTTTTCAAGACCCGATTGTAAAGAGTCTTATTGGAAAGAACGTTTTATTGCTGGCCTTCCAAAACTCTTTGCGGAAAGAGTTCGACAAAAATTAAGAGAAAATTTTAATAATACCATTCCTTATCAAAATCTAACTTATGGAGATTTAATAAACTATATTAATAAAGAGGGATTGGCAGTTTGTGCTGATCTTAGGTTTAAAGAAAAACTCAAAAAAGATAGAATTAACAGTAAAAATGAATTGGGAAATTTTTGCCAACAATATGGTTATCAGCCCTTAAATGGTCCGTCTACTTCAAAATCTAAAGTTTTTAAGAAAAGATCTTCAAAATATTTTAGGAAAAAGAAATATAATCTTCCAGAAAATTATAAAAAGGGTAAAGATTACGCTTCGAAAGCCAAAAAACCCTATAGACAAAATTATAAAAAATTTAAAAGAAAATCAAAAGATATTATTATTTGTCATAAATGTGGGCGTAATGGTCATACAGCAAATAATTGTTATGCTAAGACGAAAATAAATGAGTTAAATGTCTCTGAAGACTTGAAAGAACAAATAAGAAAAATTATTTTAAATACTGATTCAGATTCCGATGAAAGTATTTCTGACTTTCAAACAAATGATTTAAATATTCTCGAAAATACTACTTCAAGTTCTGAAGATTCTGATATTTGCGAATGTATTGGTAAATGTCATTGTAACAATTTAATCAATGTAATCACTAGTGGCTCCATTAATGTTCTTTCGCAAGATGATAAAGATCTTTTAAACTCTCTTGATTCTATAAAAGATAAAAATATCCAAGAATTGCTAATAAAACAGATGCTTAATAAAACTAATAACATAACTCCTGCTAATAATGAAAATTTTAATTTAAAAAGTATATACGAAAGATTTACTGAAGCAAACCCAATTTCTATGCAAGAACTTCAAGAAGAATTAAAAATAGTAAAACGAGAAATAAAAGAAATAAAAAATAAAATCTTAATTTTAGAAAAAGAAAAACCTTCTACTTTTAAAAACAAAAATATAGAAATTAATAATGAAGAAGAAAATAAAATTGAAAATGTAACTATTAGTAAACTTATAAATAATCAAGTTTCTCAAAAATGGAACACTAAAATTACTTTAGTTAAGGATAATTTTAAAATTAACCTAACTGCTTTAATTGATAGTGGTGCTGATATGAATTGTATTCAAGAAGGAATTTTTCCTACACAATTTTATGAAAAAACTACATCTAGACTTACTGGTGCCGGAGGTACAAAATTAATTGTAAATTATAAAGTTTCTGATGTTCATATTTGTAATGACCAAGATTACTGTTATAAAACTCACCTAATTTTAGTAAAAGATCTATCTTCTCCTTTAATTCTAGGAACACCTTTCATTACAAAACTATATCCTTTTATGGTTCATGATGATGGTATAAGAACCAACGTTTTTGGAAAAGAAATTATATTTAAATTTTGTGAACCTCCTCTATATTCAACAATTAATGTCCTTAATTATAAAACGCAACAAGCCAAATATCTTATTAACGAAATAAATAATGTTCGAATAACTAATCAATTAAGTGATAATAATATTCAAAATAAAATAACCGGATTAAAATTAAAATTTGAAAAAAATGTTTGTTCTAATATTCCTAATGCCTTTTGGAATAGAAAGCAACATATTGTAAAACTACCATATATAAAAAATTTTAATGAAAAGGATATTCCTTCAAAATCTAGAGCCATTCACATGAATAATGAATTAGAAAGTCATTGTAAAAATGAAATTCAAGATTTAATAAATAAAAAACTCATAAGACCTTCTAAGTCACCATGGTCTTGTTCAGCATTTTATGTTATGAATGCTGTAGAATTAGAAAGAGGATCACCAAGATTAGTTATCAATTATAAACCTTTAAACAAAGTTTTAGAATGGATTCGTTATCCTATTCCTAATAAACTAAATTTGCTAAAAAAGCTTTATGATTCAAAAATATTTTCAAAGTTTGATATGAAATCAGGATTTTGGCAAATACAAATTCATGAGGAAGATAAATACAAAACTGGTTTTAATGTTCCCTTTGGGCATTTTGAATGGAATGTAATGCCTTTTGGATTAAAAAATGCTCCTTCTGAATTCCAAAATATTATGAATGATATCATAACTCCTATAAGTAGTTTTGCTATTGCTTATATCGACGATGTCCTAATTTTTTCAAAATCAATTGATCAACATTTTAAACATTTAAATCAATTTCATGATTTAATTTATCAAAATGGTTTAGCTGTCTCTGCAACAAAAATGCATTTATTTAAAAATGAAATTCGTTTTCTAGGACATGATATTGTCAAAAACACTATTAGACCTATAACAAGAAGCTTGCAATTTTCTACTAAATTTCCTGATGAAATTAAAGATAAAAAACAACTTCAAAGATTTTTAGGATGCTTAAATTACATCCATGATTTTTTCAAAGATTTAGGGATCATATGTAAACCACTTTATAATCGATTAAAAGACAATCCTGAACCATGGACTCAAAAACATACAGATATAATTAAATATATAAAACAAAAGGTCCCTACTTTGCCATGTTTAAATTTACCTCATCCCGATGCCAAAATCATAGTTGAAACCGATGCTAGTGATATTGGATTCGGAGGAATTTTAAAACAAAAATTTGTTAACTCAACTGAAGAGCAATTAGTTCGATATTACTCTGGTGCATGGAATAATACACAGAAAAATTATTCAACTGTCAAAAAAGAAATTTTAAGCATTGTTTTATGTATTAAGAAATTTGAAGATGATTTATTTATGAAAACTTTTTTATTAAGAATAGATTGTCAATCTGCAAAAAGTATTTTGGAAAAAGATGTAAAAAATATTATTTCCAAGCAAATTTTTGCTCGTTGGCAAGCCCTCTTAGGTAACTTTGATTTCGAAATAGAATTTATAAAAGGAGAAAATAACTCACTTCCTGACTTTCTTTCTCGAGAATTTTTGCAGGGAAAATGAGTTCATCGTCCTCTTCCAAACATGATGACAAGAAGCCAGTCTATCAAAATCTTGTTCCAGCCTCTCAAAAGCTAGTTCCATTTCAAAATCAAAATCGTTTTTCTCCTTTAACACCTACTTCTAAGAATTCACAACTTTATTCTAATATCCTTCAGTCAAAACTTGTTACTCCAAAAGTTGCTTCAACTGACACAATAAGCCCTTTTGCAAAACCTATCTCTCCTCAAACTCAAAAATCTGTTACTCCTAGCCCTTCTACAAAAACTCCTTATGTTCTTAATCCAAATTTCCTAAGAGTTCAAATTCTTGAAGATTTTCAAATCCATAAGTTACACCAAGGTTTTCATATTCTCACCAATCATCTCTTTGGACAAGGAAAAACCTTTTATGTTGATTCATATAAAACCCGAGAATATTATCAAGCTATTCTGCAAGAATCTGGTTCAGTCAATTTTGTTCATCGTTCTAATTCTAAAGAGGGAAACATTGATTTTAGCAAAGCTCATATTATCAAAATCATTTCTCCAGAAAGTTGGGTTCCAAACCTTCACTCTGAAAAACCTCTTATAAGTTATCCTGCTTATCCCAAATTTTCTTACTATGATTATCAAGACGCCTGGACTAAGGCATTCTTTATTCGGAATTATTCACATTCATGGTTTATCTTCTTTGATTTGAACTTCAATTGTGAATATCCAAGATGGTTTATCAATTGGTACAAATATATGGGTATTCTTCCAAATTGTTTACCAAAAGAAATTTACGATGGATATCTCAAATTTAAAGAATTGTTTATTCAACAAATTCCAGAATTTGAATACATGTTACAATTCACTATGATATTTAAAGTTCCATGGATAATGTCTTGGACTTTTCATTATCAAGAAGCAAAAGACACCTCTCCTCCCTGGCTTAATCGCCAATTTCGCTCAAAATGGTGGGATAAAATGAAGATTTCTCAAGCTAGTGAACAAGCAGTAATTAAACATTATCAAGAAATATATATTCAAAAACCAGAAGTCGAAGCCACTTTTATCAACAGTCTTCCCAAAAGCGATGTGGATCTAATTGCAAGAATTAAAGATGCTGCTACCTCTTCTCCTCAAGAACTTCAAAAATTACTTCAAGAAATTCGCCAAACTCCATCAGTTTCTGACGATTCTCCAAAATCTATAAAGAATGATTTATTCGAAGACGCTCAAGACCCTTTTGATGATCCTTATGAAGAATAAGAAATCATTATCCATAAATTTGATGTAATATTTTAAATGTAAGATATTTCGTTTTTTCTATTATCAAAATTTCGTTTTTCAAGTACGAATACATGTATACTATGTAGGTATTCATGTATTTATGTATAAACAATTTTTATCAAAATTATTATCAAATCTATAATCAATGATGATATGAAGACAAAAAACTTTAGAAGATGCTCTATAATGGCTTGCTTTATCAAAAGAAGATGAATGACAACCACTTTAAGACAAAAAACTTTAGAAGATGCTCTATAATGGCTTGCTTTATCAAAAGAAGATGAATGACAACCACTTTCAAGGACAACCACTTGCAAATAATTATTGATTGGCCATGGATTCTTACGGAAAAATTTATCACAAGATGATTTCAAGACTTTGAAGACTCCAAGATGATTATAAATAGAGGTTATCACAAGAGAAAAAATTCATTCTCTAAAAAATGTTCATCCAATGTCTAAAAAATCTCCAAGAGTCTCTCTTTCTACTACTAGATGTTCAAAGTCTTTAGATTTTCAAATAATTCTTTCTCCAGAAGTATGTACTGATTGTAATTCAAGCCTAATTCAAGAAGGTATTATCTAAAATATTCTATTGTTGTGTTATTTTTATGATAATTTCATTGCGAGTTATTCTAACTATTAATTCTAAAAGATTTGAAATTTTTGTTAAAATAGTACTCGTTTTTAATAATCAAATTAATCAAATTCATGGTTAGATCATTTAATTATGTCTAGCAAAATTTTGATGAATTGTATTCCTAATAGAAATATTCTTTTAAAAATACAGCAAATCCAAGAATCTATTAATAACTCTGAGCAAAATCTTAAAGATTCTTATAAACTTAATAATCAAGGCACAATTTTAAACAATAATCATATTCATGATGTTAGACGATTCATAAGAGCAAGTATTAAAATTCGTTACAAACAGATACGTTATCTAAAAACAAAACTAGTCATTTTCTAGTTATACTAACGATGAATAAAAATTATAAGACTTTTGATTAAAATGGTATCAGAGCCAAGAAAAGATTTTGGGGAGGTTATGCATGATACATTATAAGACTTTTTATTAAAATTATAAGCATGATACAGAGACAAGACCAGTGATTCGCTGGATTAGCGTAAAGCGCGCAGATAAGGACGTAAGACGCGGTGTCGGACCACAATCATCGTCGGGACGAATCCCCTCTGTTCACCATTATTAAAACAAGTAAGTTTTCTTATAGAATTTTAAAACAAAAAATATGAGTAAAATTTCAGGCATACTATCCAAAAAATATATTCTTGGTAAAAATATCAATAATGAACAAGATGATGATGATAATCAAATAAATTCTATTGAAGAAACCGTTAATAACATAGAACAAAGTTTGAATAATTGGACAATACCTAAAACTAATATTAATACAATATATAAAATAGGAACTTTTGATTACTTTCAAGGTTATTCTATTAAAATGACAGAACAAACTTTGTCTATTGGTCAAAACCAACAAAACTTACATTTGTTATCATCACGATCTATTCTAGAGCATAGAACGAAATATAAATTTTTACATGTCGGTTTAGTCCAAATTGCTATCAAGCCTCTATTTAGAATTGGAATAGATGCCCCTGTTCTCCTTATTTTAAGAGACAGGAGACATAAAGATTTTCAAAATTCTATTTTAGCTATGGCTGAAACAAATATTGCTAACGGACCTATTTATTTCAATTGTTATCCGAATTTCTCTGTAGGATTATTTGATAAAAATATTTTAGATACTTTAGTTTTAACTATAGAAACAAAAAATTTAGAATTTAAGGATGATACAAAGCCTTTAGCAATAATTTATCGTGTTTGTTACAAAACTATGACAACTACACTTGAACCAAAAACACGTTTATCAAATCCTAAAAATGAAACAATTATTTTTGAAGCAAATACTAACCATACCAAAGTTCATACACCAAAAAGATTAAAATGGTCTGATATAACCCAATCATGTAATTGGAACTTACAAAATGTTATTGATCCAAAACCATTAGACTCTTCAAAACAAATCTCAAATATTATTGAATATAATGATGGTTCTGTAGATATAAATTTTTCTTCCTTAAATATTTCATCATCCAGATTATCAACTTCTTTTCCAGAAACAGGCTCTTCAAAATCTTCGTTATTAAAGTCGAGATCTTTAAAACTAAAAACTGTTGACTATACTAATTCTATTCCCAAACCATTATATCAAGATGATCAAAATAGTGAAAATAGTCTTCCTAGTCCTACTAAATCAGATTTTATTGATGAACTTCAGAATTTTAAACAACAATTATGAGTTCTAAAATACAAATTAATTGTTCACAAAATAATAAGCTTTGGGCTAATATGTTAAAAAGACATTGGAAGATAAATTCTAATATATGCAAAACAATTCAACATTTAGAAGAAACTAAAACTTATGAAAATAATAATTTATACAAAATATCTCCATATACTAATAAATATAATAAACAAATAGAAAAAATTTCTAGGCTAAAGATAGGAATAAAAAAATACGAAAAATCAAGAAGTCATAATTTAGAATCGATAAAGCATATTTCTTCAATCCTAACAAAAACAACCTGTTAAAATGAATTTCTCGAATTTAGAATATCAAGTTGATTTTGATTACTTAAAAAATATTGAGTATTATAAAGATTATAACCGTCAAAAAAGAGCTTGGCACGAAGAAAATTATTCATACTACTTAAGATTTCTCCATTTAGGCCTTTGGGAAGATTATGTCTTATCAAATAAAATCCATTCTCCTTTTTTTCAATGGTTTGAATTAATTTATGCCCCTAAACATAAAATAAATTACCCATTTAAAAATGATTCTATCACTCCCATTTTAGAGAAAAAATATAAAGATATTATTTCTAATAAAGAAATTATTGCTAATTTTCCACCAAAAGGAGAAATTATTATTAACGATATGTTTATTGCAACTCCTTTAGTTCAAGCCCCAAATCCATTAACTACCGAAAAGGGTCTTCAAAAAATTATTTACCAAAATAACTATGCAAATGAAACCTTATCTAGTATTACCGAGCATCTAGTAAAAATTGAAGAAAAATTTTTTAAAGATAAAAACATTAACAAGCAAGATATGGCAAGCACTAGTAATTTAAGTTTTGTTCCTTGCCAAATCGATGGTAATTTTAATCTAGGAAATACAGATTTAATTAACGAATTAGAAAAAAGACTTTCAAAACTTCATATCTCAAACACTAATAATATTAATACTCTTACGAATGAAGAATCTGAAAATAGTGATATTAATAGTGAAACAAATTTTGAAACTCTTGCTCAACAATTTAATACGAATGATGATATTAATCAACTCACTAATGACTTTTCAAATCTTAATAAAATTCATCAATCAAAGCAAAGCACTTTCGGAAAAAATCCAAAACCAGCCATAAGAAATTATTGGAATAGACCCTCTCTTCCAGATGTTCAACTTGAAGAACGAAGTTTTCAATTTGACCGTTCTCAATATGATGGTAATTCTGTTTATGAATGGAATATTGATGGCCATTCTGAACATCAAATTATGAATATTGTACAAGAAATGACTATGGCTGCTAATGCTTATAAAGCTCATAATAATACTCAACTCCAAATTGTTAATATTATTACTTCTGGTTTTACTGGCAGTCTTAAAGGCTGGTGGGATTTCTATATTTCACAAGAAGAAAAAGATTATATTTTATCTGCTAAGAAAACTATTATAAAACAAGAAAATAATCAACAAATACAAACGTTTGAAGATGATATGGTTAACACTTTAATTTTTGCTATTATCAAAAACTTTGTAGGGGATCCTACTACTTTTCAAGAAAAAACTTCATAAATTTTAATGAATTTACATTGCAGAAAACTTACTGATTTTAGATGGTATAAAGATAATTATCTTGTTAAAGTTTTTTCAAGACCCGATTGTAAAGAGTCTTATTGGAAAGAACGTTTTATTGCTGGCCTTCCAAAACTCTTTGCGGAAAGAGTTCGACAAAAATTAAGAGAAAATTTTAATAATACCATTCCTTATCAAAATCTAACTTATGGAGATTTAATAAACTATATTAATAAAGAGGGATTGGCAGTTTGTGCTGATCTTAGGTTTAAAGAAAAACTCAAAAAAGATAGAATTAACAGTAAAAATGAATTGGGAAATTTTTGCCAACAATATGGTTATCAGCCCTTAAATGGTCCGTCTACTTCAAAATCTAAAGTTTTTAAGAAAAGATCTTCAAAATATTTTAGGAAAAAGAAATATAATCTTCCAGAAAATTATAAAAAGGGTAAAGATTACGCTTCGAAAGCCAAAAAACCCTATAGACAAAATTATAAAAAATTTAAAAGAAAATCAAAAGATATTATTATTTGTCATAAATGTGGGCGTAATGGTCATACAGCAAATAATTGTTATGCTAAGACGAAAATAAATGAGTTAAATGTCTCTGAAGACTTGAAAGAACAAATAAGAAAAATTATTTTAAATACTGATTCAGATTCCGATGAAAGTATTTCTGACTTTCAAACAAATGATTTAAATATTCTCGAAAATACTACTTCAAGTTCTGAAGATTCTGATATTTGCGAATGTATTGGTAAATGTCATTGTAACAATTTAATCAATGTAATCACTAGTGGCTCCATTAATGTTCTTTCGCAAGATGATAAAGATCTTTTAAACTCTCTTGATTCTATAAAAGATAAAAATATCCAAGAATTGCTAATAAAACAGATGCTTAATAAAACTAATAACATAACTCCTGCTAATAATGAAAATTTTAATTTAAAAAGTATATACGAAAGATTTACTGAAGCAAAGCCAATTTCTATGCAAGAACTTCAAGAAGAATTAAAAATAGTAAAACGAGAAATAAAAGAAATAAAAAATAAAATTTTAATTTTAGAAAAAGAAAAACCTTCTACTTTTAAAAACAAAAATATAGAAATTAATAATGAAGAAGAAAATAAAATTGAAAATGTAACTATTAGTAAACTTATAAATAATCAAGTTTCTCAAAAATGGAACACTAAAATTACTTTAGTTAAGGATAATTTTAAAATTAACCTAACTGCTTTAATTGATAGTGGTGCTGATATGAATTGTATTCAAGAAGGAATTTTTCCTACACAATTTTATGAAAAAACTACATCTAGACTTACTGGTGCCGGAGGTACAAAATTAATTGTAAATTATAAAGTTTCTGATGTTCATATTTGTAATGACCAAGATTACTGTTATAAAACTCACCTAATTTTAGTAAAAGATCTATCTTCTCCTTTAATTCTAGGAACACCTTTCATTACAAAACTATATCCTTTTATGGTTCATGATGATGGTATAAGAACCAACGTTTTTGGAAAAGAAATTATATTTAAATTTTGTGAACCTCCTCTATATTCAACAATTAATGTCCTTAATTATAAAACGCAACAAGCCAAATATCTTATTAACGAAATAAATAATGTTCGAATAACTAATCAATTAAGTGATAATAATATTCAAAATAAAATAACCGGATTAAAATTAAAATTTGAAAAAAATGTTTGTTCTAATATTCCTAATGCCTTTTGGAATAGAAAGCAACATATTGTAAAACTACCATATATAAAAAATTTTAATGAAAAGGATATTCCATCAAAATCTAGAGCCATTCACATGAATAATGAATTAGAAAGTCATTGTAAAAATGAAATTCAAGATTTAATAAATAAAAAACTCATAAGACCTTCTAAGTCACCATGGTCTTGTTCAGCATTTTATGTTATGAATGCTGCAGAATTAGAAAGAGGATCACCAAGATTAGTTATCAATTATAAACCTTTAAACAAAGTTTTAGAATGGATTCGTTATCCTATTCCTAATAAACGAAATTTGCTAAAAAAGCTTTATGATTCAAAAATATTTTCAAAGTTTGATATGAAATCAGGATTTTGGCAAATACAAATTCATGAGGAAGATAAATACAAAACTGGTTTTAATGTTCCCTTTGGGCATTTTGAATGGAATGTAATGCCTTTTGGATTAAAAAATGCTCCTTCTGAATTCCAAAATATTATGAATGATATCATAACTCCTATAAGTAGTTTTGCTATTGCTTATATCGACGATGTCCTAATTTTTTCAAAATCAATTGATCAACATTTTAAACATTTAAATCAATTTCATGATTTAATTTATCAAAATGGTTTAGCTGTCTCTGCAACAAAAATGCATTTATTTAAAAATGAAATTCGTTTTCTAGGACATGATATTGTCAAAAACACTATTAGACCTATAACAAGAAGCTTGCAATTTTCTACTAAATTTCCTGATGAAATTAAAGATAAAAAACAACTTCAAAGATTTTTAGGATGCTTAAATTACATCCATGATTTTTTCAAAGATTTAGGGATCATATGTAAACCACTTTATAATCGATTAAAAGACAATCCTGAACCATGGACTCAAAAACATACAGATATAATTAAATATATAAAACAAAAGGTCCCTACTTTGCCATGTTTAAATTTACCTCATCCCGATGCCAAAATCATAGTTGAAACCGATGCTAGTGATATTGGATTCGGAGGAATTTTAAAACAAAAATTTGTTAACTCAACTGAAGAGCAATTAGTTCGATATTACTCTGGTGCATGGAATAATACACAGAAAAATTATTCAACTGTCAAAAAAGAAATTTTAAGCATTGTTTTATGTATTAAGAAATTTGAAGATGATTTATTTATGAAAACTTTTTTATTAAGAATAGATTGTCAATCTGCAAAAAGTATTTTGGAAAAAGATGTAAAAAATATTATTTCCAAGCAAATTTTTGCTCGTTGGCAAGCCCTCTTAGGTAACTTTGATTTCGAAATAGAATTTATAAAAGGAGAAAATAACTCACTTCCTGACTTTCTTTCTCGAGAATTTTTGCAGGGAAAATGAGTTCATCGTCCTCTTCCAAACATGATGACAAGAAGCCAGTCTATCAAAATCTTGTTCCAGCCTCTCAAAAGCTAGTTCCATTTCAAAATCAAAATCGTTTTTCTCCTTTAACACCTACTTCTAAGAATTCACAACTTTATTCTAATATCCTTCAGTCAAAACTTGTTACTCCAAAAGTTGCTTCAACTGACACAATAAGCCCTTTTGCAAAACCTATCTCTCCTCAAACTCAAAAATCTGTTACTCCTAGCCCTTCTACAAAAACTCCTTATGTTCTTAATCCAAATTTCCTAAGAGTTCAAATTCTTGAAGATTTTCAAATCCATAAGTTACACCAAGGTTTTCATATTCTCACCAATCATCTCTTTGGACAAGGAAAAACCTTTTATGTTGATTCATATAAAACCCGAGAATATTATCAAGCTATTCTGCAAGAATCTGGTTCAGTCAATTTTGTTCATCGTTCTAATTCTAAAGAGGGAAACATTGATTTTAGCAAAGCTCATATTATCAAAATCATTTCTCCAGAAAGTTGGGTTCCAAACCTTCACTCTGAAAAACCTCTTATAAGTTATCCTGCTTATCCCAAATTTTCTTACTATGATTATCAAGACGCCTGGACTAAGGCATTCTTTATTCGGAATTATTCACATTCATGGTTTATCTTCTTTGATTTGAACTTCAATTGTGAATATCCAAGATGGTTTATCAATTGGTACAAATATATGGGTATTCTTCCAAATTGTTTACCAAAAGAAATTTACGATGGATATCTCAAATTTAAAGAATTGTTTATTCAACAAATTCCAGAATTTGAATACATGTTACAATTCACTATGATATTTAAAGTTCCATGGATAATGTCTTGGACTTTTCATTATCAAGAAGCAAAAGACACCTCTCCTCCCTGGCTTAATCGCCAATTTCGCTCAAAATGGTGGGATAAAATGAAGATTTCTCAAGCTAGTGAACAAGCAGTAATTAAACATTATCAAGAAATATATATTCAAAAACCAGAAGTCGAAGCCACTTTTATCAACAGTCTTCCCAAAAGCGATGTGGATCTAATTGCAAGAATTAAAGATGCTGCTACCTCTTCTCCTCAAGAACTTCAAAAATTACTTCAAGAAATTCGCCAAACTCCATCAGTTTCTGACGATTCTCCAAAATCTATAAAGAATGATTTATTCGAAGACGCTCAAGACCCTTTTGATGATCCTTATGAAGAATAAGAAATCATTATCCATAAATTTGATGTAATATTTTAAATGTAAGATATTTCGTTTTTTCTATTATCAAAATTTCGTTTTTCAAGTACGAATACATGTATACTATGTAGGTATTCATGTATTTATGTATAAACAATTTTTATCAAAATTATTATCAAATCTATAATCAATGATGATATGAAGACAAAAAACTTTAGAAGATGCTCTATAATGGCTTGCTTTATCAAAAGAAGATGAATGACAACCACTTTAAGACAAAAAACTTTAGAAGATGCTCTATAATGGCTTGCTTTATCAAAAGAAGATGAATGACAACCACTTTCAAGGACAACCACTTGCAAATAATTATTGATTGGCCATGGATTCTTACGGAAAAATTTATCACAAGATGATTTCAAGACTTTGAAGACTCCAAGATGATTATAAATAGAGGTTATCACAAGAGAAAAAATTCATTCTCTAAAAAATGTTCATCCAATGTCTAAAAAATCTCCAAGAGTCTCTCTTTCTACTACTAGATGTTCAAAGTCTTTAGATTTTCAAATAATTCTTTCTCCAGAAGTATGTACTGATTGTAATTCAAGCCTAATTCAAGAAGGTATTATCTAAAATATTCTATTGTTGTGTTATTTTTATGATAATTTCATTGCGAGTTATTCTAACTATTAATTCTAAAAGATTTGAAATTTTTGTTAAAATAGTACTCGTTTTTAATAATCAAATTAATCAAATTCATGGTTAGATCATTTAATTATGTCTAGCAAAATTTTGATGAATTGTATTCCTAATAGAAATATTCTTTTAAAAATACAGCAAATCCAAGAATCTATTAATAACTCTGAGCAAAATCTTAAAGATTCTTATAAACTTAATAATCAAGGCACAATTTTAAACAATAATCATATTCATGATGTTAGACGATTCATAAGAGCAAGTATTAAAATTCGTTACAAACAGATACGTTATCTAAAAACAAAACTAGTCATTTTCTAGTTATACTAACGATGAATAAAAATTATAAGACTTTTGATTAAAATGGTATCAGAGCCAAGAAAAGATTTTGGGGAGGTTATGCATGATACATTATAAGACTTTTTATTAAAATTATAAGCATGATACAGAGACAAGACCAGTGATTCGCTGGATTAGCGTAAAGCGCGCAGATAAGGACGTAAGACGCGGTGCCGGACCACAATCATCGTCGGGACGAATCCCCTCTGTTCACCATTATTAAAACAAGTAAGTTTTCTTATAGAATTTTAAAACAAAAAATATGAGTAAAATTTCAGGCATACTATCCAAAAAATATATTCTTGGTAAAAATATCAATAATGAACAAGATGATGATGATAATCAAATAAATTCTATTGAAGAAACCGTTAATAACATAGAACAAAGTTTGAATAATTGGACAATACCTAAAACTAATATTAATACAATATATAAAATAGGAACTTTTGATTACTTTCAAGGTTATTCTATTAAAATGACAGAACAAACTTTGTCTATTGGTCAAAACCAACAAAACTTACATTTGTTATCATCACGATCTATTCTAGAGCATAGAACGAAATATAAATTTTTACATGTCGGTTTAGTCCAAATTGCTATCAAGCCTCTATTTAGAATTGGAATAGATGCCCCTGTTCTCCTTATTTTAAGAGACAGGAGACATAAAGATTTTCAAAATTCTATTTTAGCTATGGCTGAAACAAATATTGCTAACGGACCTATTTATTTCAATTGTTATCCGAATTTCTCTGTAGGATTATTTGATAAAAATATTTTAGATACTTTAGTTTTAACTATAGAAACAAAAAATTTAGAATTTAAGGATGATACAAAGCCTTTAGCAATAATTTATCGTGTTTGTTACAAAACTATGACAACTACACTTGAACCAAAAACACGTTTATCAAATCCTAAAAATGAAACAATTATTTTTGAAGCAAATACTAACCATACCAAAGTTCATACACCAAAAAGATTAAAATGGTCTGATATAACCCAATCATGTAATTGGAACTTACAAAATGTTATTGATCCAAAACCATTAGACTCTTCAAAACAAATCTCAAATATTATTGAATATAATGATGGTTCTGTAGATATAAATTTTTCTTCCTTAAATATTTCATCATCCAGATTATCAACTTCTTTTCCAGAAACAGGCTCTTCAAAATCTTCGTTATTAAAGTCGAGATCTTTAAAACTAAAAACTGTTGACTATACTAATTCTATTCCCAAACCATTATATCAAGATGATCAAAATAGTGAAAATAGTCTTCCTAGTCCTACTAAATCAGATTTTATTGATGAACTTCAGAATTTTAAACAACAATTATGAGTTCTAAAATACAAATTAATTGTTCACAAAATAATAAGCTTTGGGCTAATATGTTAAAAAGACATTGGAAGATAAATTCTAATATATGCAAAACAATTCAACATTTAGAAGAAACTAAAACTTATGAAAATAATAATTTATACAAAATATCTCCATATACTAATAAATATAATAAACAAATAGAAAAAATTTCTAGGCTAAAGATAGGAATAAAAAAATACGAAAAATCAAGAAGTCATAATTTAGAATCGATAAAGCATATTTCTTCAATCCTAACAAAAACAACCTGTTAAAATGAATTTCTCGAATTTAGAATATCAAGTTGATTTTGATTACTTAAAAAATATTGAGTATTATAAAGATTATAACCGTCAAAAAAGAGCTTGGCACGAAGAAAATTATTCATACTACTTAAGATTTCTCCATTTAGGCCTTTGGGAAGATTATGTCTTATCAAATAAAATCCATTCTCCTTTTTTTCAATGGTTTGAATTAATTTATGCCCCTAAACATAAAATAAATTACCCATTTAAAAATGATTCTATCACTCCCATTTTAGAGAAAAAATATAAAGATATTATTTCTAATAAAGAAATTATTGCTAATTTTCCACCAAAAGGAGAAATTATTATTAACGATATGTTTATTGCAACTCCTTTAGTTCAAGCCCCAAATCCATTAACTACCGAAAAGGGTCTTCAAAAAATTATTTACCAAAATAACTATGCAAATGAAACCTTATCTAGTATTACCGAGCATCTAGTAAAAATTGAAGAAAAATTTTTTAAAGATAAAAACATTAACAAGCAAGATATGGCAAGCACTAGTAATTTAAGTTTTGTTCCTTGCCAAATCGATGGTAATTTTAATCTAGGAAATACAGATTTAATTAACGAATTAGAAAAAAGACTTTCAAAACTTCATATCTCAAACACTAATAATATTAATACTCTTACGAATGAAGAATCTGAAAATAGTGATATTAATAGTGAAACAAATTTTGAAACTCTTGCTCAACAATTTAATACGAATGATGATATTAATCAACTCACTAATGACTTTTCAAATCTTAATAAAATTCATCAATCAAAGCAAAGCACTTTCGGAAAAAATCCAAAACCAACCATAAGAAATTATTGGAATAGACCCTCTCTTCCAGATGTTCAACTTGAAGAACGAAGTTTTCAATTTGACCGTTCTCAATATGATGGTAATTCTGTTTATGAATGGAATATTGATGGCCATTCTGAACATCAAATTATGAATATTGTACAAGAAATGACTATGGCTGCTAATGCTTATAAAGCTCATAATAATACTCAACTCCAAATTGTTAATATTATTACTTCTGGTTTTACTGGCAGTCTTAAAGGCTGGTGGGATTTCTATATTTCACAAGAAGAAAAAGATTATATTTTATCTGCTAAGAAAACTATTATAAAACAAGAAAATAATCAACAAATACAAACGTTTGAAGATGATATGGTTAACACTTTAATTTTTGCTATTATCAAAAACTTTGTAGGGGATCCTACTACTTTTCAAGAAAAAACTTCATAAATTTTAATGAATTTACATTGCAGAAAACTTACTGATTTTAGATGGTATAAAGATAATTATCTTGTTAAAGTTTTTTCAAGACCCGATTGTAAAGAGTCTTATTGGAAAGAACGTTTTATTGCTGGCCTTCCAAAACTCTTTGCGGAAAGAGTTCGACAAAAATTAAGAGAAAATTTTAATAATACCATTCCTTATCAAAATCTAACTTATGGAGATTTAATAAACTATATTAATAAAGAGGGATTGGCAGTTTGTGCTGATCTTAGGTTTAAAGAAAAACTCAAAAAAGATAGAATTAACAGTAAAAATGAATTGGGAAATTTTTGCCAACAATATGGTTATCAGCCCTTAAATGGTCCGTCTACTTCAAAATCTAAAGTTTTTAAGAAAAGATCTTCAAAATATTTTAGGAAAAAGAAATATAATCTTCCAGAAAATTATAAAAAGGGTAAAGATTACGCTTCGAAAGCCAAAAAACCCTATAGACAAAATTATAAAAAATTTAAAAGAAAATCAAAAGATATTATTATTTGTCATAAATGTGGGCGTAATGGTCATACAGCAAATAATTGTTATGCTAAGACGAAAATAAATGAGTTAAATGTCTCTGAAGACTTGAAAGAACAAATAAGAAAAATTATTTTAAATACTGATTCAGATTCCGATGAAAGTATTTCTGACTTTCAAACAAATGATTTAAATATTCTCGAAAATACTACTTCAAGTTCTGAAGATTCTGATATTTGCGAATGTATTGGTAAATGTCATTGTAACAATTTAATCAATGTAATCACTAGTGGCTCCATTAATGTTCTTTCGCAAGATGATAAAGATCTTTTAAACTCTCTTGATTCTATAAAAGATAAAAATATCCAAGAATTGCTAATAAAACAGATGCTTAATAAAACTAATAACATAACTCCTGCTAATAATGAAAATTTTAATTTAAAAAGTATATACGAAAGATTTACTGAAGCAAAGCCAATTTCTATGCAAGAACTTCAAGAAGAATTAAAAATAGTAAAACGAGAAATAAAAGAAATAAAAAATAAAATTTTAATTTTAGAAAAAGAAAAACCTTCTACTTTTAAAAACAAAAATATAGAAATTAATAATGAAGAAGAAAATAAAATTGAAAATGTAACTATTAGTAAACTTATAAATAATCAAGTTTCTCAAAAATGGAACACTAAAATTACTTTAGTTAAGGATAATTTTAAAATTAACCTAACTGCTTTAATTGATAGTGGTGCTGATATGAATTGTATTCAAGAAGGAATTTTTCCTACACAATTTTATGAAAAAACTACATCTAGACTAACTGGTGCCGGAGGTACAAAATTAATTGTAAATTATAAAGTTTCTGATGTTCATATTTGTAATGACCAAGATTACTGTTATAAAACTCACCTAATTTTAGTAAAAGATCTATCTTCTCCTTTAATTCTAGGAACACCTTTCATTACAAAACTATATCCTTTTATGGTTCATGATGATGGTATAAGAACCAACGTTTTTGGAAAAGAAATTATATTTAAATTTTGTGAACCTCCTCTATATTCAACAATTAATGTCCTTAATTATAAAACGCAACAAGCCAAATATCTTATTAACGAAATAAATAATGTTCGAATAACTAATCAATTAAGTGATAATAATATTCAAAATAAAATAACCGGATTAAAATTAAAATTTGAAAAAAATGTTTGTTCTAATATTCCTAATGCCTTTTGGAATAGAAAGCAACATATTGTAAAACTACCATATATAAAAAATTTTAATGAAAAGGATATTCCTTCAAAATCTAGAGCCATTCACATGAATAATGAATTAGAAAGTCATTGTAAAAATGAAATTCAAGATTTAATAAATAAAAAACTCATAAGACCTTCTAAGTCACCATGGTCTTGTTCAGCATTTTATGTTATGAATGCTGCAGAATTAGAAAGAGGATCACCAAGATTAGTTATCAATTATAAACCTTTAAACAAAGTTTTAGAATGGATTCGTTATCCTATTCCTAATAAACGAAATTTGCTAAAAAAGCTTTATGATTCAAAAATATTTTCAAAGTTTGATATGAAATCAGGATTTTGGCAAATACAAATTCATGAGGAAGATAAATACAAAACTGGTTTTAATGTTCCCTTTGGGCATTTTGAATGGAATGTAATGCCTTTTGGATTAAAAAATGCTCCTTCTGAATTCCAAAATATTATGAATGATATCATAACTCCTATAAGTAGTTTTGCTATTGCTTATATCGACGATGTCCTAATTTTTTCAAAATCAATTGATCAACATTTTAAACATTTAAATCAATTTCATGATTTAATTTATCAAAATGGTTTAGCTGTCTCTGCAACAAAAATGCATTTATTTAAAAATGAAATTCGTTTTCTAGGACATGATATTGTCAAAAACACTATTAGACCTATAACAAGAAGCTTGCAATTTTCTACTAAATTTCCTGATGAAATTAAAGATAAAAAACAACTTCAAAGATTTTTAGGATGCTTAAATTACATCCATGATTTTTTCAAAGATTTAGGGATCATATGTAAACCACTTTATAATCGATTAAAAGACAATCCTGAACCATGGACTCAAAAACATACAGATATAATTAAATATATAAAACAAAAGGTCCCTACTTTGCCATGTTTAAATTTACCTCATCCCGATGCCAAAATCATAGTTGAAACCGATGCTAGTGATATTGGATTCGGAGGAATTTTAAAACAAAAATTTGTTAACTCAACTGAAGAGCAATTAGTTCGATATTACTCTGGTGCATGGAATAATACACAGAAAAATTATTCAACTGTCAAAAAAGAAATTTTAAGCATTGTTTTATGTATTAAGAAATTTGAAGATGATTTATTTATGAAAACTTTTTTATTAAGAATAGATTGTCAATCTGCAAAAAGTATTTTGGAAAAAGATGTAAAAAATATTATTTCCAAGCAAATTTTTGCTCGTTGGCAAGCCCTCTTAGGTAACTTTGATTTCGAAATAGAATTTATAAAAGGAGAAAATAACTCACTTCCTGACTTTCTTTCTCGAGAATTTTTGCAGGGAAAATGAGTTCATCGTCCTCTTCCAAACATGATGACAAGAAGCCAGTCTATCAAAATCTTGTTCCAGCCTCTCAAAAGCTAGTTCCATTTCAAAATCAAAATCGTTTTTCTCCTTTAACACCTACTTCTAAGAATTCACAACTTTATTCTAATATCCTTCAGTCAAAACTTGTTACTCCAAAAGTTGCTTCAACTGACACAATAAGCCCTTTTGCAAAACCTATCTCTCCTCAAACTCAAAAATCTGTTACTCCTAGCCCTTCTACAAAAACTCCTTATGTTCTTAATCCAAATTTCCTAAGAGTTCAAATTCTTGAAGATTTTCAAATCCATAAGTTACACCAAGGTTTTCATATTCTCACCAATCATCTCTTTGGACAAGGAAAAACCTTTTATGTTGATTCATATAAAACCCGAGAATATTATCAAGCTATTCTGCAAGAATCTGGTTCAGTCAATTTTGTTCATCGTTCTAATTCTAAAGAGGGAAACATTGATTTTAGCAAAGCTCATATTATCAAAATCATTTCTCCAGAAAGTTGGGTTCCAAACCTTCACTCTGAAAAACCTCTTATAAGTTATCCTGCTTATCCCAAATTTTCTTACTATGATTATCAAGACGCCTGGACTAAGGCATTCTTTATTCGGAATTATTCACATTCATGGTTTATCTTCTTTGATTTGAACTTCAATTGTGAATATCCAAGATGGTTTATCAATTGGTACAAATATATGGGTATTCTTCCAAATTGTTTACCAAAAGAAATTTACGATGGATATCTCAAATTTAAAGAATTGTTTATTCAACAAATTCCAGAATTTGAATACATGTTACAATTCACTATGATATTTAAAGTTCCATGGATAATGTCTTGGACTTTTCATTATCAAGAAGCAAAAGACACCTCTCCTCCCTGGCTTAATCGCCAATTTCGCTCAAAATGGTGGGATAAAATGAAGATTTCTCAAGCTAGTGAACAAGCAGTAATTAAACATTATCAAGAAATATATATTCAAAAACCAGAAGTCGAAGCCACTTTTATCAACAGTCTTCCCAAAAGCGATGTGGATCTAATTGCAAGAATTAAAGATGCTGCTACCTCTTCTCCTCAAGAACTTCAAAAATTACTTCAAGAAATTCGCCAAACTCCATCAGTTTCTGACGATTCTCCAAAATCTATAAAGAATGATTTATTCGAAGACGCTCAAGACCCTTTTGATGATCCTTATGAAGAATAAGAAATCATTATCCATAAATTTGATGTAATATTTTAAATGTAAGATATTTCGTTTTTTCTATTATCAAAATTTCGTTTTTCAAGTACGAATACATGTATACTATGTAGGTATTCATGTATTTATGTATAAACAATTTTTATCAAAATTATTATCAAATCTATAATCAATGATGATATGAAGACAAAAAACTTTAGAAGATGCTCTATAATGGCTTGCTTTATCAAAAGAAGATGAATGACAACCACTTTAAGACAAAAAACTTTAGAAGATGCTCTATAATGGCTTGCTTTATCAAAAGAAGATGAATGACAACCACTTTCAAGGACAACCACTTGCAAATAATTATTGATTGGCCATGGATTCTTACGGAAAAATTTATCACAAGATGATTTCAAGACTTTGAAGACTCCAAGATGATTATAAATAGAGGTTATCACAAGAGAAAAAATTCATTCTCTAAAAAATGTTCATCCAATGTCTAAAAAATCTCCAAGAGTCTCTCTTTCTACTACTAGATGTTCAAAGTCTTTAGATTTTCAAATAATTCTTTCTCCAGAAGTATGTACTGATTGTAATTCAAGCCTAATTCAAGAAGGTATTATCTAAAATATTCTATTGTTGTGTTATTTTTATGATAATTTCATTGCGAGTTATTCTAACTATTAATTCTAAAAGATTTGAAATTTTTGTTAAAATAGTACTCGTTTTTAATAATCAAATTAATCAAATTCATGGTTAGATCATTTAATTATGTCTAGCAAAATTTTGATGAATTGTATTCCTAATAGAAATATTCTTTTAAAAATACAGCAAATCCAAGAATCTATTAATAACTCTGAGCAAAATCTTAAAGATTCTTATAAACTTAATAATCAAGGCACAATTTTAAACAATAATCATATTCATGATGTTAGACGATTCATAAGAGCAAGTATTAAAATTCGTTACAAACAGATACGTTATCTAAAAACAAAACTAGTCATTTTCTAGTTATACTAACGATGAATAAAAATTATAAGACTTCTAAAGTTTTTGGTTTAATATCCTATAAGAAATATATAAGTTTTAATAAGCATGATACAGAGACAAGACCAGTGATTGGCTGGATTAGCGTAAAGCGCGCAGATAAGGACGTAAGACGCGGTGCCAGACCACAATCATCGTCGGGACGAATCCCCTCTGTTCACCATTATTAAAACAAGTAAGTTTTCTTATAGAATTTTAAAACAAAAAATATGAGTAAAATTTCAGGCATACTATCCAAAAAATATATTCTTGGATATTTTTATCTTTTATAGAATCAAGAGAGTTTAAAAGATCTTTATCATCTTGCGAAAGAACATTAATGGAGCCACTAGTGATTACATTGATTAAATTGTTACAATGACATTTACCAATACATTCGCAAATATCAGAATCTTCAGAACTTGAAGTAGTATTTTCGAGAATATTTAAATCATTTGTTTGAAAGTCAGAAATACTTTCATCGGAATCTGAATCAGTATTTAAAATAATTTTTCTTATTTGTTCTTTCAAGTCTTCAGAGACATTTAACTCATTTATTTTCGTCTTAGCATAACAATTATTTGCTGTATGACCATTACGCCCACATTTATGACAAATAATAATATCTTTTGATTTTCTTTTAAATTTTTTATAATTTTGTCTATAGGGTTTTTTGGCTTTCGAAGCGTAATCTTTACCCTTTTTATAATTTTCTGGAAGATTATATTTCTTTTTCCTAAAATATTTTGAAGATCTTTTCTTAAAAACTTTAGATTTTGAAGTAGACGGACCATTTAAGGGCTGATAACCATATTGTTGGCAAAAAATTTCCAATTCATTTTTACTGTTAATTCTATCTTTTTTGAGTTTTTCTTTAAACCTAAGATCAGCACAAACTGCCAATCCCTCTTTATTAATATAGTTTATTAAATCTCCATAAGTTAGATTTTGATAAGGAATGGTATTATTAAAATTTTCTCTTAATTTTTGTCGAACTCTTTCCGCAAAGAGTTTTGGAAGGCCAGCAATAAAACGTTCTTTCCAATAAGACTCTTTACAATCGGGTCTTGAAAAAACTTTAACAAGATAATTATCTTTATACCATCTAAAATCAGTAAGTTTTCTGCAATGTAAATTCATTAAAATTTCTGAAGTTTTTTCTTGAAAAGTAGTAGGATCCCCTACAAAGTTTTTGATAATAGCAAAAATTAAAGTGTTAACCATATCATCTTCAAACGTTTGTATTTGTTGATTATTTTCTTGTTTTATAATAGTTTTCTTAGCAGATAAAATATAATCTTTTTCTTCTTGTGAAATATAGAAATCCCACCAGCCTTTAAGACTGCCAGTAAAACCATAAGTAATAATATTAACAATTTGGAGTTGAGTATTATTATGAGCTTTATAAGCATTAGCAGCCATAGTCATTTCTTGTACAATATTCATAATTTGATGTTCAGAATGGCCATCAATATTCCATTCATAAACAGAATTACCATCATATTGAGAACGGTCAAATTGAAAACTTCGTTCTTCAAGTTGAACATCTGGAAGAGAGGGTCTATTCCAATAATTTCTTATGGTTGGTTTTGGATTTTTTCCGAAAGTGCTTTGCTTTGATTGATGAATTTTATTAAGATTTGAAAAGTCATTAGTGAGTTGATTAATATCATCATTCGTATTAAATTGTTGAGCAAGAGTTTCAAAATTTGTTTCACTATTAATATCACTATTTTCAGATTCTTCATTCGTAAGAGTATTAATATTATTAGTGTTTGAGATATGAAGTTTTGAAAGTCTTTTTTCTAATTCGTTAATTAAATCTGTATTTCCTAGATTAAAATTACCATCGATTTGGCAAGGAACAAAACTTAAATTACTAGTGCTTGCCATATCTTGCTTGTTAATGTTTTTATCTTTAAAAAAATTTTCTTCAATTTTTACTAGATGCTCGGTAATACTAGATAAGGTTTCATTTGCATAGTTATTTTGGTAAATAATTTTTTGAAGACCCTTTTCGGTAGTTAATGGATTTGGGGCTTGAACTAAAGGAGTTGCAATAAACATATCGTTAATAATAATTTCTCCTTTTGGTGGAAAATTAGCAATAATTTCTTTATTAGAAATAATATCTTTATATTTTTTCTCTAAAATGGGAGTGATAGAATCATTTTTAAATGGGTAATTTATTTTATGTTTAGGGGCATAAATTAATTCAAACCATTGAAAAAAAGGAGAATGGATTTTATTTGATAAGACATAATCTTCCCAAAGGCCTAAATGGAGAAATCTTAAGTAGTATGAATAATTTTCTTCGTGCCAAGCTCTTTTTTGACGGTTATAATCTTTATAATACTCAATATTTTTTAAGTAATCAAAATCAACTTGATATTCTAAATTCGAGAAATTCATTTTAACAGGTTGTTTTTGTTAGGATTGAAGAAATATGCTTTATCGATTCTAAATTATGACTTCTTGATTTTTCGTATTTTTTTATTCCTATCTTTAGCCTAGAAATTTTTTCTATTTGTTTATTATATTTATTAGTATATGGAGATATTTTGTATAAATTATTATTTTCATAAGTTTTAGTTTCTTCTAAATGTTGAATTGTTTTGCATATATTAGAATTTATCTTCCAATGTCTTTTTAACATATTAGCCCAAAGCTTATTATTTTGTGAACAATTAATTTGTATTTTAGAACTCATAATTGTTGTTTAAAATTCTGAAGTTCATCAATAAAATCTGATTTAGTAGGACTAGGAAGACTATTTTCACTATTTTGATCATCTTGATATAATGGTTTGGGAATAGAATTAGTATAGTCAACAGTTTTTAGTTTTAAAGATCTCGACTTTAATAACGAAGATTTTGAAGAGCCTGTTTCTGGAAAAGAAGTTGATAATCTGGATGATGAAATATTTAAGGAAGAAAAATTTATATCTACAGAACCATCATTATATTCAATAATATTTTAGATTTGTTTTGAAGAGTCTAATGGTTTTGGATCAATAACATTTTGTAAGTTCCAATTACATGATTGGGTTATATCAGACCATTTTAATCTTTTTGGTGTATGAACTTTGGTATGGTTAGTATTTGCTTCAAAAATAATTGTTTCATTTTTAGGATTTGATAAACGTGTTTTTGGTTCAAGTGTAGTTGTCATAGTTTTGTAACAAACACGATAAATTATTGCTAAAGGCTTTGTATCATCCTTAAATTCTAAATTTTTTGTTTCTATAGTTAAAACTAAAGTATCTAAAATATTTTTATCAAATAATCCTACAGAGAAATTCGGATAACAATTGAAATAAATAGGTCCGTTAGCAATATTTGTTTCAGCCATAGCTAAAATAGAATTTTGAAAATCTTTATGTCTCCTGTCTCTTAAAATAAGGAGAACAGGGGCATCTATTCCAATTCTAAATAGAGGCTTGATAGCAATTTGGACTAAACCGACATGTAAAAATTTATATTTCGTTCTATGCTCTAGAATAGATTGTGATGATAACAAATGTAAGTTTTGTTGGTTTTGACCAATAGACAAAGTTTGTTCTGTCATTTTAATAGAATAACCTTGAAAGTAATCAAAAGTTCCTATTTTATATATTGTATTAATATTAGTTTTAGGTATTGTCCAATTATTCAAACTTTGTTCTATGTTATTAACGGTTTCTTCAATAGAATTTATTTGATTATCATCATCATCTTGTTCATTATTGATATTTTTACCAAGAATATATTTTTTGGATAGTATGCCTGAAATTTTACTCATATTTTTTGTTTTAAAATTCTATAAGAAAACTTACTTGTTTTAATAATGGTGAACAGAGGGGATTCGTCCCGACGATGATTGTGGTCCGGCACCGCGTCTTACGTCCTTATCTGCGCGCTTTACGCTAATCCAGCCAATCACTGGTCTTGTCTCTGTATCATGCTTATTAAAACTTATATATTTCTTATAGGATATTAAACCAAAAACTTCAGAAGTAAATATATCATGCATAACCTCCCCAAAATATTTTCTTGGCTCTGATACCATTTTAATCAAAAGTCTTATAAATTTTATTCATCGTTAGTATAACTAGAAAATGACTAGTATCTGTTTGTAACGAATTTTAATACTTGCTCTTATGAATCGTCTAACATCATGAATATGATTATTGTTTAAAATTGTGCCTTGATTATTAAGTTTATAAGAATCTTTAAGATTTTGCTCAGAGTTATTAATAGATTCTTGGATTTGCTGTATTTTTAAAAGAATATTTCTATTAGGAATACAATTCATCAAAATTTTGCTAGACATAATTAAATGATCTAACCATGAATTTGATTAATTTGATTATTAAAAACGAGTACTATTTTAACAAAAATTTCAAATCTTTTAGAATTAATAGTTAGAATAACTCGCAATGAAATTATCATAAAAATAACACAACAATAGAATATTTTAGATAATACCTTCTTGAATTAGGCTTGAATTACAATCAGTACATACTTCTGGAGAAAGAATTATTTGAAAATCTAAAGACTTTGAACATCTAGTAGTAGAAAGAGAGACTCTTGGAGATTTTTAGACATTGGATGAACATTTTTTAGAGAATGAATTTTTTCTCTTGTGATAACCTCTATTTATAATCATCTTGGAGTCTTCAAAGTCTTGAAATCATCTTGTGATAAATTTTTCCGTAAGAATCCATGGCCAATCAATAATTATTTGCAAGTGGTTGTCCTTGAAAGTGGTTGTCATTCATCTTCTTTTGATAAAGCAAGCCATTATAGAGCATCTTCTAAAGTTTTTTGTCTTAAAGTGGTTGTCATTCATCTTCTTTTGATAAAGCAAGCCATTATAGAGCATCTTCTAAAGTTTTTTGTCTTCATATCATCATTGATTATAGATTTGATAATAATTTTGATAAAAATTGTTTATACATAAATACATGAATACCTACATAGTATACATGTATTCGTACTTGAAAAACGAAATTTTGATAATAGAAAAAACGAAATATCTTACATTTAAAATATTACATCAAATTTATGGATAATGATTTCTTATTCTTCATAAGGATCATCAAAAGGGTCTTGAGCGTCTTCGAATAAATCATTCTTTATAGGTTTTGGAGAATCGTCAGAAACTGATGGAGTTTGGCGAATTTCTTGAAGTAATTTTTGAAGTTCTTGAGGAGAAGAGGTAGCAGCATCTTTAATTCTTGCAATTAGATCCACATCGCTTTTGGGAAGACTGTTGATAAAAGTGGCTTCGACTTCTGGTTTTTGAATATATATTTCTTGATAATGTTTAATTACTGCTTGTTCACTAGCTTGAGAAATCTTCATTTTATCCCACCATTTTGAGCGAAATTGGCGATTAAGCCAGGGAGGAGAGGTGTCTTTTGCTTCTTGATAATGAAAAGTCCAAGACATTATCCATGGAACTTTAAATATCATAGTGAATTGTAACATGTATTCAAATTCTGGAATTTGTTGAATAAACAATTCTTTAAATTTGAGATATCCATCGTAAATTTCTTTTGGTAAACAATTTGGAAGAATACCCATATATTTGTACCAATTGATAAACCATCTTGGATATTCACAATTGAAGTTCAAATCAAAGAAGATAAACCATGAATGTGAATAATTCCGAATAAAGAATGCCTTAGTCCAGGCGTCTTGATAATCATAGTAAGAAAATTTGGGATAAGCAGGATAACTTATAAGAGGTTTTTCAGAGTGAAGGTTTGGAACCCAACTTTCTGGAGAAATGATTTTGATAATATGAGCTTTGCTAAAATCAATGTTTCCCTCTTTAGAATTAGAACGATGAACAAAATTGACTGAACCAGATTCTTGCAGAATAGCTTGATAATATTCTCGGGTTTTATATGAATCAACATAAAAGGTTTTTCCTTGTCCAAAGAGATGATTGGTGAGAATATGAAAACCTTGGTGTAACTTATGGATTTGAAAATCTTCAAGAATTTGAACTCTTAGGAAATTTGGATTAAGAACATAAGGAGTTTTTGTAGAAGGGCTAGGAGTAACAGATTTTTGAGTTTGAGGAGAGATAGGTTTTGCAAAAGGGCTTATTGTGTCAGTTGAAGCAACTTTTGGAGTAACAAGTTTTGACTGAAGGATATTAGAATAAAGTTGTGAATTCTTAGAAGTAGGTGTTAAAGGAGAAAAACGATTTTGATTTTGAAATGGAACTAGCTTTTGAGAGGCTGGAACAAGATTTTGATAGACTGGCTTCTTGTCATCATGTTTGGAAGAGGACGATGAACTCATTTTCCCTGCAAAAATTCTCGAGAAAGAAAGTCAGGAAGTGAGTTATTTTCTCCTTTTATAAATTCTATTTCGAAATCAAAGTTACCTAAGAGGGCTTGCCAACGAGCAAAAATTTGCTTGGAAATAATATTTTTTACATCTTTTTCCAAAATACTTTTTGCAGATTGACAATCTATTCTTAATAAAAAAGTTTTCATAAATAAATCATCTTCAAATTTCTTAATACATAAAACAATGCTTAAAATTTCTTTTTTGACAGTTGAATAATTTTTCTGTGTATTATTCCATGCACCAGAGTAATATCGAACTAATTGCTCTTCAGTTGAGTTAACAAATTTTTGTTTTAAAATTCCTCCGAATCCAATATCACTAGCATCGGTTTCAACTATGATTTTGGCATCGGGATGAGGTAAATTTAAACATGGCAAAGTAGGGACCTTTTGTTTTATATATTTAATTATATCTGTATGTTTTTGAGTCCATGGTTCAGGATTGTCTTTTAATCGATTATAAAGTGGTTTACATATGATCCCTAAATCTTTGAAAAAATCATGGATGTAATTTAAGCATCCTAAAAATCTTTGAAGTTGTTTTTTATCTTTAATTTCATCAGGAAATTTAGTAGAAAATTGCAAGCTTCTTGTTATAGGTCTAATAGTGTTTTTGACAATATCATGTCCTAGAAAACGAATTTCATTTTTAAATAAATGCATTTTTGTTGCAGAGACAGCTAAACCATTTTGATAAATTAAATCATGAAATTGATTTAAATGTTTAAAATGTTGATCAATTGATTTTGAAAAAATTAGGACATCGTCGATATAAGCAATAGCAAAACTACTTATAGGAGTTATGATATCATTCATAATATTTTGGAATTCAGAAGGAGCATTTTTTAATCCAAAAGGCATTACATTCCATTCAAAATGCCCAAAGGGAACATTAAAACCAGTTTTGTATTTATCTTCCTCATGAATTTGTATTTGCCAAAATCCTGATTTCATATCAAACTTTGAAAATATTTTTGAATCATAAAGCTTTTTTAGCAAATTTCGTTTATTAGGAATAGGATAACGAATCCATTCTAAAACTTTGTTTAAAGGTTTATAATTGATAACTAATCTTGGTGATCCTCTTTCTAATTCTGCAGCATTCATAACATAAAATGCTGAACAAGACCATGGTGACTTAGAAGGTCTTATGAGTTTTTTATTTATTAAATCTTGAATTTCATTTTTACAATGACTTTCTAATTCATTATTCATGTGAATGGCTCTAGATTTTGAAGGAATATCCTTTTCATTAAAATTTTTTATATATGGTAGTTTTACAATATGTTGCTTTCTATTCCAAAAGGCATTAGGAATATTAGAACAAACATTTTTTTCAAATTTTAATTTTAATCCGGTTATTTTATTTTGAATATTATTATCACTTAATTGATTAGTTATTCGAACATTATTTATTTCGTTAATAAGATATTTGGCTTGTTGCGTTTTATAATTAAGGACATTAATTGTTGAATATAGAGGAGGTTCACAAAATTTAAATATAATTTCTTTTCCAAAAACGTTGGTTCTTATACCATCATCATGAACCATAAAAGGATATAGTTTTGTAATGAAAGGTGTTCCTAGAATTAAAGGAGAAGATAGATCTTTTACTAAAATTAGGTGAGTTTTATAACAGTAATCTTGGTCATTACAAATATGAACATCAGAAACTTTATAATTTACAATTAATTTTGTACCTCCGGCACCAGTAAGTCTAGATGTAGTTTTTTCATAAAATTGTGTAGGAAAAATTCCTTCTTGAATACAATTCATATCAGCACCACTATCAATTAAAGCAGTTAGGTTAATTTTAAAATTATCCTTAACTAAAGTAATTTTAGTGTTCCATTTTTGAGAAACTTGATTATTTATAAGTTTACTAATAGTTACATTTTCAATTTTATTTTCTTCTTCATTATTAATTTCTATATTTTTGTTTTTAAAAGTAGAAGGTTTTTCTTTTTCTAAAATTAAAATTTTATTTTTTATTTCTTTTATTTATCGTTTTACTATTTTTAATTCTTCTTGAAGTTCTTGCATAGAAATTGGCTTTGCTTCAGTAAATCTTTCGTATATACTTTTTAAATTAAAATTTTCATTATTAGCAGGAGTTATGTTATTAGTTTTATTAAGCATCTGTTTTATTAGCAATTCTTGGATATTTTTATCTTTTATAGAATCAAGAGAGTTTAAAAGATCTTTATCATCTTGCGAAAGAACATTAATGGAGCCACTAGTGATTACATTGATTAAATTGTTACAATGACATTTACCAATACATTCGCAAATATCAGAATCTTCAGAACTTGAAGTAGTATTTTCGAGAATATTTAAATCATTTGTTTGAAAGTCAGAAATACTTTCATCGGAATCTGAATCAGTATTTAAAATAATTTTTCTTATTTGTTCTTTCAAGTCTTCAGAGACATTTAACTCATTTATTTTCGTCTTAGCATAACAATTATTTGCTGTATGACCATTACGCCCACATTTATGACAAATAATAATATCTTTTGATTTTCTTTTAAATTTTTTATAATTTTGTCTATAGGGTTTTTGGCTTTCGAAGCGTAATCTTTACCCTTTTTATAATTTTCTGGAAGATTATATTTCTTTTTCCTAAAATATTTTGAAGATATTTTCTTAAAAACTTTAGATTTTGAAGTAGACGGACCATTTAAGGGCTGATAACCATATTGTTGGCAAAAATTTCCCAATTCATTTTTACTGTTAATTCTATCTTTTTTGAGTTTTTCTTTAAACCTAAGATCAGCACAAACTGCCAATCCCTCTTTATTAATATAGTTTATTAAATCTCCATAAGTTAGATTTTGATAAGGAATGGTATTATTAAAATTTTCTCTTAATTTTTGTCGAACTCTTTCCGCAAAGAGTTTTGGAAGGCCAGCAATAAAACGTTCTTTCCAATAAGACTCTTTACAATCGGGTCTTGAAAAAACTTTAACAAGATAATTATCTTTATACCATCTAAAATCAGTAAGTTTTCTGCAATGTAAATTCATTAAAATTTCTGAAGTTTTTTCTTGAAAAGTAGTAGGATCCCCTACAAAGTTTTTGATAATAGCAAAAATTAAAGTGTTAACCATATCATCTTCAAACGTTTGTATTTGTTGATTATTTTCTTGTTTTATAATAGTTTTCTTAGCAGATAAAATATAATCTTTTTCTTCTTGTGAAATATAGAAATCCCACCAGCCTTTAAGACTGCCAGTAAAACCAGAAGTAATAATATTAACAATTTGGAGTTGAGTATTATTATGAGCTTTATAAGCATTAGCAGCCATAGTCATTTCTTGTACAATATTCATAATTTGATGTTCAGAATGGCCATCAATATTCCATTCATAAACAGAATTACCATCATATTGAGAACGGTCAAATTGAAAACTTCGTTCTTCAAGTTGAACATCTGGAAGAGAGGGTCTATTCCAATAATTTCTTATGGTTGGTTTTGGATTTTTTCCGAAAGTGCTTTGCTTTGATTGATGAATTTTATTAAGATTTGAAAAGTCATTAGTGAGTTGATTAATATCATCATTCGTATTAAATTGTTGAGCAAGAGTTTCAAAATTTGTTTCACTATTAATATCACTATTTTCAGATTCTTCATTCGTAAGAGTATTAATATTATTAGTGTTTGAGATATGAAGTTTTGAAAGTCTTTTTTCTAATTCGTTAATTAAATCTGTATTTCCTAGATTAAAATTACCATCGATTTGGCAAGGAACAAAACTTAAATTACTAGTGCTTGCCATATCTTGCTTGTTAATGTTTTTATCTTTAAAAAAATTTTCTTCAATTTTTACTAGATGCTCGGTAATACTAGATAAGGTTTCATTTGCATAGTTATTTTGGTAAATAATTTTTTGAAGACCCTTTTCGGTAGTTAATGGATTTGGGGCTTGAACTAAAGGAGTTGCAATAAACATATCGTTAATAATAATTTCTCCTTTTGGTGGAAAATTAGCAATAATTTCTTTATTAGAAATAATATCTTTATATTTTTTCTCTAAAATGGGAGTGATAGAATCATTTTTAAATGGGTAATTTATTTTATGTTTAGGGGCATAAATTAATTCAAACCATTGAAAAAAAGGAGAATGGATTTTATTTGATAAGACATAATCTTCCCAAAGGCCAAAATGGAGAAATCTTATGTAGTATGAATAATTTTCTTCGTGCCAAGCTCTTTTTTGACGGTTATAATCTTTATAATACTCAATATTTTTTAAGTAATCAAAATCAACTTGATATTCTAAATTCGAGAAATTCATTTTAACAGGTTGTTTTTGTTAGGATTGAAGAAATATGCTTTATCGATTCTAAATTATGACTTCTTGATTTTTCGTATTTTTTTATTCCTATCTTTAGCCTAGAAATTTTTTCTATTTGTTTATTATATTTATTAGTATATGGAGATATTTTGTATAAATTATTATTTTCATAAGTTTTAGTTTCTTCTAAATGTTGAATTGTTTTGCATATATTAGAATTTATCTTCCAATGTCTTTTTAACATATTAGCCCAAAGCTTATTATTTTGTGAACAATTAATTTGTATTTTAGAACTCATAATTGTTGTTTAAAATTCTGAAGTTCATCAATAAAATCTGATTTAGTAGGACTAGGAAGACTATTTTCACTATTTTGATCATCTTGATATAATGGTTTGCTTTATCAAAAGAAGATGAATGACAACCACTTTCAAGGACAACCACTTGCAAATAATTATTGATTGACCATGGATTCTTACGGAAAAATTTATCACAAGATGATTTCAAGACTTTGAAGACTCCAAGATGATTATAAATAGAGGTTATCACAAGAGAAAAAATTCATTCTCTAAAAAATGTTCATCCAATGTCTAAAAAATCTCCAAGAGTCTCTCTTTCTACTACTAGATGTTCAAAGTCTTTAGATTTTCAAATAATTCTTTCTCCAGAAGTATGTACTGATTGTAATTCAAGCCTAATTCAAGAAGGTATTTTCAAGAAGCCTATATATTCCATGTTTTGGTCTGACTCATTTAAAATGACTTGTAATTAATATATATATATATATATATATATATATATATATATATATATATATATATATATATATATATATATATATATATATATATATTAAAATGAGTCATAGACCAAAAGAGGGACCAACTACACACCAAAAGCCGTTCAAAAAAAAATCTGTATCCTAAAAAAACTAAGGATGAAACTTTTAAATCTGGTAAACTATAAGGACCATATACGTAATTATATGTAAAGTAATCATATGAATAATAATTAAAAATTTGAGGATGGGGACAGCCCGTAAAACTAGATTTGAAAAAAAAAATGTGAAGATCTTTCTAGTTTTATCTTAAAAGACGGGGGAACATATGACAAAAGAGCCTCAAGTCTTCTGTCTTTTTCTCTTTCACCATAACCAATGAATACAAGCAGACATGAATCATATGATGTATCTGTTTATCTACCAATCTTATATATAACAATAGTTGACTAACTTCACACGATATCTACACGATATCTCCACTGTGTACAGTATAAGTTCGTCTTTCATAATACTCCAAGTCTCTCCCAATTGTGTGGTGATTTTGATTTTTGTTATTAATGCTGTAAGAAGACTGAGAATGAACCCTACAAACAACAACGTGGGTTCAATCTACGAGTTGCAATCACAACACCAGATTAACATTCGTGGCGTTTCTCATAATCATAATCCACCACCACTTCCATTGAATCTACCTCGTTCAGATCTACTTGTTGGTAAGTTCTTCAATCGTACACCAAATTGCTACCAGATCTGTTTCTATAATACCCTCAATCGAGTTTCTACTGTATTCATTGTTATGATGTGCTTCAAAGCCTAAGCTTCGAATTAAATACTCATACAGGATATACGTACGAAACTACGAATTGGTAATTTGTGATTAGTAACTTGATTTTGGAATTACTTTGAAGGAAGAAGAGAAGATTACAACGATATTTGTGTTCCTACTTATAAAGCGACAATAACTGGAAATTGGAAAGCTGCTAAAATCATACTTGATAAACGAAGAGAGCTTGTAAGGTTTAGCATCACTGAAAGTTACGATACTGTTCTTCACATTGCTGTAATGGGGAAATCATACTGGTTTGTGGAATATCTGGTGAGTTTAATGGAAAAAGAAGACTTAGAACTTCAAAATCAAAAAGGTCAAACTGCTCTCTGTTTAGCTGCCATAGCTGGAAATGTCAAAATAGCTACGATTTTGGTGAATAAAAACAGGGCCTTGTTGGATATTCCTGATAGTAGAGGAATGATGCCACTTTACATGGCTGCTTTATTTGGAAAACATGATATGGTGAGGTTTCTTTATCATAATTCCCGGAATATGAGTGGTGATTTTTGGACACATCATAATCGAGGTTGTGTTCTTGTCAAATGTGTTGAAGCGAATCTATTTGGTAAGTATCATAACTTTTGTATTTATACCTTTATTAGTTAATTTTTTCATTAAGTGAATATCAAATACTTTGTGTAGATGTTGCATTACAAATCGTGACAGATCGACCCGAACTTGCTATAAATGGAAGTGTACTAGGATTATTGGCTCGAAAACCTTATGCATTTGATACTACAACAAGTAATACATTCAAGAGAATCATATATTCATGTAAGAATTTCATTTATTATATACCCGACTTCATCATAAAAATGAAAAATATACTCATATGTCATAATTCATATATTCTACTTTGGTTAATTTTATTAGTGTTGGAAGCATGTCATCTGAAGGTTGGAATTCCCGATATGGAAAGTTACGCCCTACAATTACTAAGAGTAATATGGGCAGCGATTGTGAAACTACCAAAAGCTCAAATTGATGAAATAATAAGGGGCCCACCGGATCAACCAAAGGATGATATAAAGCAAACACGCGATGAAAAGGAAAAACAAGAAACACTTGTACTACTAAGAACCATATCAGACAACATTATAAAAATGCCTTCTAGAATCTACAACCTATTCCGATGCCCTACTGATGAAAACGCAGCCACTTCGAAAACTGTAAAGCAAAAATACTCATCGCGAGTGTTATTTCTTGCTGCAGAAATGGGTAACACTGCTTTTTTAGTGGAGGTTATTCGGCAATATCCACATTTAGTACGTGAGGTAAATGATAATAACCATAGTATATTTCATGTTGCTGTGTCACATCGTCATGAAGGGATCTACAATTTATTGTATGAGATAGGAGCACTAAGGAATTTGATAATTACTCTTGAAGATAAAAATGGAAATAATATTTTGCATATAGCTGGGGAGAGTCCGAAGATTAATAGACTACAGAATATCCCAGGGGTTGGTCTTCAATTGCATCTAGAAACATTATGGTTCAAGGTACGTCTTTCTAAATAAAAGAATTAGCATCTTATTTTCTATGTTTTTTTTTATTATATCATTATACCTTGGCATTGTACTTTAAAATTATTTCTTATTAGGGTATTGTACTTTGAAGAATATATCAATGCGTAACCCAATTCGGAAACGAGAAATAATTTTGAAGTACAATTTTGTAATATGAATTGGAAATTACATTACTTTTATTGTACTTAGCTCATGATATTTTGAACATGTAATTGTTAACTAAATATTTAAAAAGGGATAATGCATTAAAAAGGTAATGTAGTTTAGATTGTGTACAGCTTTAACCACTTATGTTTATTTTTGTAGGCATTTAAATTTTTTTATTTTTTTATTTTTTATTTTTTATTTTTTTGTACATGTTTAGTTACTTAAGTTTTGTACCTTGTACACATATGACCATTGATTGTAATGGCATATGTGTACAAAATAAAACACATAAGTTACTAAATATGTACAAAAATAAACATAAATGAATAAATGTATACAAAAATAAACATAAGTGATTAAATGGGTACACAATCTAAACTATGTTACGCTTTTAATTCATTATCATATTTAAAAATGCAACATGTGACATATTTCCTATTTTCTTGTGAAACAAATTTTGATCTAACAATGATGTATGTAATCTTTGTGATATTAGGAAGTAGAAGCCATACTTCCTCCACCTTTTCGGGAAAAAAAGAACACAGCGGGTTTAACACCACATGAAGTGTTCGTGAAAAACCACAAAGAATTATTTTCAAAAGGTGAAGAGTGGATGAAGGAAACAGCCGCCCAATTAATGGTGGTTGCATCCCTTATCGCCACCATATCATTTGCAGCTGCATTTACATTTCCAGGTGGATACGACCAAGTAACCGGGATGCCCATTTTCCTCAAAAAAAATCTTTCAAAAATCTTCATAATATTCGATGGCTTATCATTTATATCCGCCACAGCTTCAATCCTCTTGGTGTTATCTATTTTGGGATCCGATTACACTGAACATGATTTCATGATTTCGTTACCTCAACAACTTATGATGTGTTTAGCGTCACTTTTCATCTCTATAGCTACCATGATCCTCACTTTTCTCATCAACTTTTTATTACTTTATCAAAATAATTCTAAATGGATACCGATTTTTATCAGTTGTTTTGCTGCGGTTACGTATATGATATTTGGTAGCCCAAAGTTTCCTCTTTTGGGTCGCTTCTTATATGGTTCGAGGTTTCTTTTCGAAAGGGAGAAGGGAATGCTTAAGAAACCCATCTTTTAAGTGCCATTGTAAACGCAATTTTGTCAGTGTTAGATGTTAGAATTATTTTGTATTGTTTTTGTAATTATAGTATATATTAGGGGCTAGTGATGTAAATGTATACCCAGATATTTGTCAAAAGACATTATATATGATGATGTTTTGGCCCTCAAAGTCATATGTTCACACTTGCTATGAATTTTGTTGTGAAATGTCATGATCTACATAAATTAAAGCGGGTGTCACGGCTAGATATATTTGATCCTCTGTGGAAGGACTTAATAAATCCGAAATTTTGGATGACTGATGAAATGAAAGGAAGCATAAAAAAATCTTGTTTTTTTCATGATGAAACTCGATGGAATATTTCTACCTATTTTATGCTTGAGATTGCTTTGAGATTTAGATTAACACAAAATAGCATGAAATCAAATGTGGTTTTTATTAGATTAGGTGTCTAAGCCTATAACTGTAATTGATATGTACTTGATTTGATAGTAGCATGATCTTTTTGGATTGCCTTCACATTAGCAACTTGGAATGATGATTTTTGGAGAGTGAGATTGAATTTATTATTTGGAATAATAACTTGATTTATTAATGTATTATAACATTAATATATTAATTAGAAATCATATTATTTAATTAGAATTTAATCAGAAATTAATTTAGAATTAATTTTGGGATTAAAGGAACTGATTAAAAGAACATGGGTAGTTTTGCGAATCATTGATACTTGTGATACTAGGTTGATAGACTCTATAATTAGGAGTGGACAAAATTCTATAGAAAGGTCCTATAGATTTCGTCCAAGGCCTGTTGATGGAAGGTTCATGGGTTGCTTAAGCCTTAAGTAGAAAATTAGGGTTTCCTCCAGGAAACCCTAGAAACCCACCGCTATATAAGTAACCCCTGACTTATGATTTTATGCCCTATGCTTTCTAAGAGAACCCCAGATGAAATTCTAAGTGCTTCACTCCTCTCTCCTCTCATCTATTTGCTAATAACTTTTGTGAGCCATTAGAGGTGCAACATTTGGGGCACTAAGCTTTCAAGAGTCAAGGATCTACAAAGGAATTCTTGTTATTACTACATAACAAGCAAGGTAATCATCAAAATCCTTTTGTTATACGTTTTTTGAAAATTGTATGCTAGATCTAGGGTTTATTGCTTTGGTATTCAATTGAATGTTCAACTATTGAAAAACTTAGATCTAAAACAATTAGGGTTGCATGATCCTATAGGATGCAGTTATGGTCAAAACTCATCAGTGGTATTAGAACCTAGGATGTTTTTTAGTTGAATTTGATGCATATGTTAATTGTCCAAAGTAGGAGGGAATAGATTCGTCAGTCTGTTGATCTGACTCGACGAGTTCATAGTGGAACTCGGCGAGTTGCCCCTACTCAATGAGTGTATTGCAAAAACTCGACGAGTCGAATTGTCAGATCTGTGATTTTTCGATTTTGATATCTTTGTTTGATTTGGATAATTACCAAATTCGTTTAAAACGTCTAAAATCGATTTTATTTGGAAAAGTAAATCAATATGCTTATCAAATTAAGCGATTTGGTCAAATTTTAAGATAAAGATAAAATTATTTGATTAATTTAAATATTTAAAATTTGATCTAGTATTTTTGAAATGTTTTAAAAATACTCCTTTGGTTTCAGAATGTAAAATTTAATTAAAAGTTTTGTAACATCTGAACTTTCAGGTATATTATTTATTTATTTATTTTTGAGGTCTATTGAGCAACTCAACGAGTAGGTGCTTCACCTCATCGAGTAGAGTAGTATTTGGCCACATGGGACTGGTAACCTACTCGACGAGTCAGAGAGTTTACTCGTCGAGTAGGCGCTATGTAATGAAACCCTAAATCTAGGGGTGTAAGTGAGCCGAGCTACTCGTGAGCTACTCGGGATCGACTCGTTAAAAGCTCGACTCGAGATCGAATTAAACGAGCCCGAGCCGAGCTCGAGCCTAAATATGAGGCTCGTTTATTAAATGAGCTCGAGCCGAGCTTCAATTAATGGGCTCGCGAGCCTAAACGAGCTTAAACGAGCCTATATATATATATATACACACACACACACACACACACATATATATATATATATACATATATATATATATACATACATATATATATATACACACACACACACATAGAGGCTCGTTTAGGCTTGATTAGGCTCGCGAGCCCACTAAATTGTTCATGAGCCGAGCTCGAGCTTCATTTTAAGGCTCGAATCGAGCTCGAGCTCGAGCTCGAGCTTCCTCAAATTAAACGAGCCGAGCTCGAGCTTTGTCAGGCTCGGGCTCGGCTCGGCTCGTTTACACCCCTACCTAAATCCCTGGGGTTGGGGCCTATTTAAGAGAACTTATCTCCCTATTTGTGCCTCACCAACTGCCCAACTTCACTAATAGAAACCCTAATAGTGATTGAACTAACTTTTGAGTGTTTTGGTGAATCTTTTGGAAGGAAATAAGGGTGATACAAGCAGGGGACAAGGAGATACTATGGGATCCATCAATTCTTTCACTTAGAGCTTCTGTGGAAGGTAAAAGTTTGCACCTTTCCCATGTATTTAGTTAGATATCTTGAGTATGGAAGTTAGGGCTTTTACCACCTTTTATTGGGACAATGAGTGCATGGAGTCTATTATGAGGTCTACACTTTTTATTTGGAACATGTGAGGTCCCTTGAGTCCAAAGGTCCCAACTTTATTAAGCCAAAAGAGGGTTTTGTGCTTAACACCTTGTGAGAGCATGTAGTTGGTAATATGGAGCAAATAGGCCATGCATGAACGTGAAGATTGAAGCTTTATGTGACATTCGAGCCTTGGGAGGTTGGACCTAGAGTTTGGGAAGGTGTTCTACCTTGAAATCGTCTGATTGAGAAATGATTTTGAATGGACTCGCCGAGCCGATGAGCCAACTTGACAAGTCGGTTAGGGTTTATCCCGATGAGCTTTGTCATGAAAATAACTCGACGAGTTGGGGATCAACTCGACGACCATAGCTAGACCTTCACGAGACTTATGAGGAAAAGAGTGGATTCGACGAGTCACATGGGTGCACTCAGCGATTCGGGTCAAACATGGACTGTTGACTCGAGTTTGACTTCTCTTGACTTTAGGATTTGGTCAAATATGAGTAATAGAGACCATGGAGGGGTAAAATGGTCTTTTTCCCATTCCAAGAGTTAGAGAGAGAGAGAAAGAGAGAGAGAGAGAGAGAGAGAGAGAGAGAGAGAACAACCTTTGGTATAATTTAAGTATGAATAGAGTATTAATTAGAGATAATTACCCTATGTGTTAGGCGGAGGCTAGTTCGAGATTCCGTGTACGAGATTGTTCTTTCTTCCTTACGAGGTGAGTCTTCTCACTATACATACCTAGAGTGATAATCTGAGTTGTGTGAGCGGAGGGTCTTATATTTTTTTATTGAGTATTGTGATATCCTGCATTATTTCTATGTGATTTATGTTGTGTATTATTCTGAGCTTACTGAGTTAGGGCCGGAGGTTCCACCTGAGTTAGGAACGGATGGTTCACCTAAGTTGTGGGACCGGAGGGTCCCACTTCGACACATTGACCAGAAGGTCTTACTAAGTTATAGCCTAGAGTGGCTAATGAGCTGTGTGTGGTATTTTGGGGAACTCACTAAGCTTCGTGCTTACCGTGTTATGTGTTATGTGTTTCAGGTACTTCTTAGGATCATGGGAAGGCACCGACTTGATAGTACACATTGGTGAGAGATTATCTTCTGATTTTGGGATTGTGATTTTTATTTATGGATTGTTGAAATTTGAGACACTTGTGATTTTAAGAATTATAAGAATGAGTTTTATTGTGTTTTGAAAATGAAAATTTTGTTTAAAAATTTACGGTGTTACAAGTTGGTATTAGAGCCTTGGTTTAATCGATTCGGATGCACCTCCGGGTATGTTTGGACTCAAACGAAGGATTTGAGAAAAAATTTCAAAAGAGATAATTTTTCTAAAAATAAGAAAGATTTTAAGAGAAAACGAGTTGGAGCAGTGTGTACAATCAGCTAGAGCCCGAACGGTGATTTCCCAAAATACCCTTACTTTTGTGTTATGATATATTTTTGAGATATTATGCATGCTAGAGGATAGGCTAGGTATTTCATATTTTAGGACTAGAGTTGCTTGATTTGTGATGCCTTAGCCTAGGAGTTACTACTACCTATTATTTGTTTTTGACTTTGTGCTGAGTAATAGTATCTAGCAGGAATCAACTAGAGAGGGAGTTTTGAGTTAAGAGATAATCTAGGAGAGATACCTAGATGAGCTTATGAGGGCTTTACCGATAGAATAGTTTGTTATTGTGAGAGATAGAGTGCTTGTGAATTTGGATCCTAGGAGGAGGACTTGGAGTGACTATAGGTTGGTGTGGAATGTAGTATTGGACCCGTACTACTGAAAGCACCGGATCTGTAGCCAACACAAGTAAGAATCTACATGATGTCAGGAATCAAGTAGGGATGAGTAGTCGAGTGTGAGTATACTCGAGGGAGTCTCTGATGTTTTTTTGATGTGTTTCAGAGACATCATGGTGGGTACACGCTACAACCCAGAGAGTAGTTGGGTTAGCGATGATGAGATTCATAGGATGATTCACGACGAGGTGGTCGTAGCCATACGAGAGGCTGTTCTGGAGGTGTTTGGGCCTATTAAGACCACTTTGATCGAGACATTTGATTAGCGATATGTTGGTGTTACTAAGGCGGCTGCTGCTGCAGCCACCGCAATTGTCGCTACTGCCAGGCCACAGGGAGGTGACTCGTTGCTGTGTCGGGAGCTCAGCAACACGATTCCACCAAAGTTTGATGGGACCCAGGATCCGATTGCTTCGATTAGATGGATTTCGGATATCGAGGGGTGTTTCTATAATTTTTCATGCCCAGAGCATTTGAGGGTACGATTCGCATTGAACCAGCTTTGCTTGGGAGCGAAGGACTGGTTGAAGTTTGTAACAGCCATTGTTTCTCCTGCAGAGCATACTGCAATGACATGGGAGAGGTTCACACTGATGTTTCGATATGAGTATGTTCCCCCGGTGGAGAGGGAACAATTGGCCCAGGAGTTTCTATCTCTCAAGCAGAAGACATAGTCTGTGACAGAGATTACGAGGATTTTTCACAAGAGGGCATTTTTCTGCCCTGAGCACGTGTCTACCGAGCAGGCATGCATGAGTCAGTATTTGAGCATTCTGAGGATGGATATTCGAGAGTTCGTGGAGAACTCATTTTATCGGACATTTTTGATGGGTTTTAGCCATAAGAACATCCTATGTGCTCATGCAAACCCTAATGCTTGGATCTAGGCTTCTCTATTGTACATGCAATTCATCCAAGACTTTAAACCCTAGTTCTAGCATACAATTAATCATATTAACATGTGAAAGGGTTTTAGATCTTACCTTGATTGTTATGTAGCAATAACAATCACAAATCCTCCTTGTAATGGCTTTAGAAAGCTTAGAGTCACAAATGTCACTCCTCTAATGGTTCATAAACACCAAGAGCAAGAGGATGAAGAATAAGGAGAGGGGAGGCTACCCAAAACGTGTGGAAACCCTAAGGAATAAGTTCACCACGTTTTTGAGTCTCAAGGGTTCTTTAAATAGTGAGGCTATTAGGGTTATCTAACAAGGAAATCCTAATTTGGATGCTTAGGCCCTAAGCAACCCATGGACTCCCTCCTTAGAGGCCTAGGACGATTTCTAATGGGTTTTCCCATAGAATTCGTCTACCCCTCTAATATGGAGTCCATTAGCCCAATATTCAACTATCACACAATTGACAGTTCTAGTCCCTTAAGTTTAAATAATGTCTTTTAGCCACAAACTTAATTCTTATTAATTATTGACTAATATTAATTAAACAATATGATTTCTCCTTTAATATATTATTCTCATAATATATTAATAAATCATAATTAATCCTTTCTCTCCATAATTTATCCTATTAAGTTGCTTTGGTGAAGGCAACCTAAAAGGACCATGCACCATCAGGTCAAGTACATACCAAAATAGTTATGGACTTAGACACTAATCCAACAGTCTCCCACTTGGATAAGTCTAATAACTATTCTACGTATGACTTCAGATCCTGATCTGCAATCATAGCTTTCCAAAGCCGCTGTCAACTCTGATCTTTTCAGATACGCGTGTTCTTTAGATAAGGGATCATATATTCCTCTATTCTAGATATCGTATACATATAAGACATGAATTCTAATCATTCTCTCTATACTATTTCCCGACTTCTGATTTATGACGACTGACAACAGACTACAATTCATCTCATCAATTTAGTCCCGACTCGGCCAAGCGCTTAGGTGCCATCACTAAATCATCGGGGGGCCCAAAGATATCGCATTTATCCTACTTTGGATAAAAGGAACAGATAAACTTTGACCCAATGCTCGCTTGCACTCACTTACCGAATTACACACAACAATATGTTTTATAACACCAAGTTACTGGTGCGTTTACATATTATCAATGTGTAACCGACTCGCAAGATACAACTCACACATCTCGGTTTCAAGAATATAAGATGTTATCATCTCAGCAATCACTTGTGATACAATTCATGAAGTGATCCAAGTGAGCGTGGGTTTAATCGAATGCTCAAATCATATTCATAAGCACTCATGAACGTTGCACCAAACATTTGCTTATGTTTAATACACTTTAGACAATCCACACACCGATTCACGACAGTCTTCATTCATACCTACTTCCAACAATGTAGTCCGTTCAAATAATTTGACTGTTCTGAACCAATTAAATTATTCAGGAAGTCAAAACATGCAAAGTGAAACACAAGAATAATAGTAATCCTATATGACCCCAAACTTTTGAGTATAAATAAAACACCTTTTATCTATCACCATATTGATTACTCATTATTTGTTGTTTTAGGTAATCAACTTCTTACTTGAATTATTACTACACTTATCCCATGCTCTTAGCATGCACACAATGTTTACCTACGGTTCTTACTTTGTGAAATAGATCAAATGAACACATTTCCAATCATACTCATTTCACAACTCCTAATCCTTTTCACAAGTGAAAGAATATTAAATTCTCACTTATAAAATATGCTAGATTCTAACATTTTATGCAATGATCCTTTCATAATGTCATAGTACAAAAGTCACAATGACTCTTGCAAATGAAATTACAAAGTCCTCTATCTGAGATTGTTACAATACAATTCCATAGACGTGATGTCTCTCACTCAAAGTACATTCCTTGAACATCCTTTTGCATAAAATTTTATAATCTAGACATAGACTCTCAACATCCAATTCCTAATATGGAACCATTTCCATATTTTCCATATGACAACTCATTCTTAATAGAATCTTATCTATTCATAATAATGTCGATATGGTCCATCCAATACTATACTTCCAACTACTCACAAGTGACCAATCCTCGGTGAACTTTGGATCGTCCTTTGATAGTTGTTTAATTATCTTAGTCAAAACCGATTCTTGTCCTTTTTCCTTCTAAATGCGCTAGAAATTTAGAAAATTTTAGAATGGTCAAATATTATAGTATCTGTAAACGATCCTTTACCCGAAGCGTATGGGATACGATGCATAATGTCTTTCATAAAAATACGATACTTTATCAATCTTTTTCCATAATATTTTATGTGTCACATTCTCACAATTCAAACTATGAAGAGGGATGCCACAATCATAATCGAAATTTTGAGAACGCACTATGTACTCTTGACTAAATTTATTAAAAATCCACAACCTAAGCCTTTAGATTTGAAATGAAGCATAATATTCTCTCCCTTAATTATAGTAAAACAACTATTTAACCTTACGACTTTGCAAAGTATAACTCTTGTTTTCTATAATTAATATTGCTAACTTGCAATACTTTCCTTAATAATCATACAAGTATAATATTTATGCTCCCACTATCATGATGATTATTAGCATAACACTTATGCTCCCACTAGCTTTGACATGTATTTAGAAAATAGCTTAACTTCCAGAAAAACAATACCTATTGAATTTCTTAAGTTCATATTTCTAATACTTAATGCTTTGATAATCTTTTATATAAGCTTCTTAATCTCATACACCTTTATCTAAGATAGCTCATATGTGTGTCTAAGCAATTCAGACTAATTGCCAAATCTCACAATCCGGATCATGGAAAGGGATACCGTAACCATAATCGAATTCAAGAATACAATTTCACATTCACTATCTTCATAAAATCTCTCTTAGTGAAAGCATTTCCTCACAGTCATCTTCATGAAGGAAGAAATCTTATGACACTTAGATTTTAATGGTTTATGTGTTCTTATCCATGTGAATTTGTCAAAACCAAAGTTTACGACAAATTCAAACTCATATGGACCGAACCTTCTCAATCTTGATCTCTTGCCTTATGGTAACACGGCTGCCCACCATGTCCTCCAAGTAGTTAAGCAGCTCACCCTTTCTTATCAATGTACTTTTCATTGATCAAGTTGCTTGCGTTTTATGCGTTCAAATGAGAACTCATAGAACTTACGTGCATAATTAACTCAATTGGAACGGCACAGAAACAAGATAGTGTCAACATGATAGGTTGTAAACCTCAAGTCGTGTGCTAGTGATGTTCGATAAGGTTCATTTTGATTTGTTCTTGAACCCTTTCAAGACCATTAATACTCCCACTATACATCGGAAGGCATGTGGCAAAGGATTGCCCCAAGGGGTTTGTAGTCTGCTTTCATTGCAACCAAACCGTACATCGGAAGGCGGAGTGCTCCAAGCTTCTTCAAGGATCAGCACAGAGATCTACACCTGCTCATATACGAGCTACTAAGAGCCGGCCAGTGAAGGTCGAGACACCGAGGGTTGGTTGGAGAGCCTTCCAGCTGACAACGGAGGAGGTATGTGTAGCACCGGATGTCATGGGCAATACGTGATTCTTTACATATGCTATTTTAAGTTATGATGTGCCTATATTGTGTTGTGTATAGGTACTTTTCTTTTGAGTTCAGTACCTTCTTTGGTGTTATTTGACTCGGGTGCGAGTCGATTCATCGTGTCACTATCTTTTAGTCGTCACATCAGTATTCAATGTGAAGCGTTGAGTCGACCTCTGAGAGTTTCTATAGCCGATGAGCATGCGCTGTTTGCTACTGATGTGATTCGGAGATGTGTACTCGGTATTTTTGGTGCTAAGTTTTCGATAGATCTGGTGCTGATCGCAATAGGTGATGTCTGAGTCATTATGGGAATGGACTGGCTAAGTCGGTTTGGAGCTATGATCGACTGCAAGCATCAGGTGGTGACCATATGAGACCCTATTTTTTGAGTGCTTACAGTGTATTACGTGGGTACCAAATCTGGATCAGCTTTCTGCTCTGCTGCCAAAGGGAAACAGAGTTTACACCAAGGTTGTAGAGGATTTTTGGTATATGTGACGGATACACGAGTTGGTACAGAGAGGCCTAGTTCTATCGTTGAGGTTCCGATAGTGCGTGATGTTCCAGATATTTTCCCGAGGAGTTACCGGGTGTGCCTCCTGAGAGGCAAATGGAGTTCCAGATTGTTTTGGTTTTGGGAGCGGCGCCTATTGCCAAGGCACCTTATTGCCTTGCGCCACCAGTGATGCAAGAGTTATCCTCACAGCTCCAGGATCTGTTGGGGAAGGGATTTATTAGACCGAGTAGCTCGCCGTGGGGAGTGTCGATCCTTTTTATCAAGAAAAAGGATGGTTCACCGCGGATGTACATTGATTACTAGGAGTTGAACAATATGACGATCAAGAACCGTTATCCACTTTCGAGGATCGACGATTTGTTCGATCAGTTGTAGGGCATGTCTTTGTTTTCCAAGATCGATTTGAGGTCTGGATATCATCAGATGAGAGTTTGCGAGGAGGATATCCAGAAGAAGTCCTTTAGGAATCGTTATGGGCACTACAAGTTTGTGGTAATGCCTTTTGGGCTCACCAACGCACCGGAAACGTTCATGGACCTCATGAATTGGGTGTGCAGGCCTATTTTGGATCGAACAGTGATCGTGTTCATCAATGATATCTTGATGTATTCGAGATCCAAAGAGCAGTACGAGAAGCATTTGAGAGAGATTCTTGGAGTTTTAAGGTCGGAGAGGCTTTATGCCAAATTCTCCAAGTGTGATTTTTGGTCACGAGAGGTCCAGTTCCTGGGACATCTCATTAATAAGAATGGGATAATGGTTGACCTGGCAAAAATTGAGACAGAGATGAGATGGGAGGTGCTGAGATACCCTACCGAGATCAGGAGTTTTCTGGGTTTGGCCGGCTACTATCGGAGATTTATCCGAGATTTCTCCAAGATTGTTGTCCCTCTCACCAGATTGACCAGAAAGGGTGTTACTTTTGTGTGGGGGCCCGAGAAGCAGGCCTCATTTGATACTTTTTGCCAGAGATTGTGCGAAGCCCCAATGTTAGCCTTCCCTGAGGAAGTGGAGGACTTTGTGGTTTATTGTGATGCATCTATATCAGGGATGGGTGTGGTGCTGACGTAGAGGGGGAACGTGATAACATACGGATCGAGGCAGTTGAATCCTCACAAGACGAGGTATCCCACCCATGATCTGGAGCTGGGGGCAGTGGTTTTTTCCCTCAAGATCTAGTGCTACTATTTGTACCGGGTCCGGTGTACTGTATACACGAACCACAAGAGCCTGAAGTATCTCCTAGATCAGCCCAACCTAAATATGAGATAGATGAGATGGTTAGATGTAGTGAAAGACTATGAATGTGAGATCTTGTATCATCCGTGTAAGGCTAATGTGGTAGCCGACACCCTGAGTCGTAGAGCAGTGAGTGCTCCGATCCGAGATGTGTGTATGAGGATGGCGGTCATGAATCCAGTCTTAGATACTATTCGAGAGGCCTAGGTGGAGGCCATGAGAACGAAGAACCGCAAGAGGGAGCGGGTGATTGGGCAAGTGTCTGAGTTTTTGACGGATAGTCGAGGGATTATGACTTTCTGAGGGCGGATTTTGATGCCCTATACAGGCAGAGCTCGGCATATACTGATGGAGGAGGCACATAGATCGAGATTTTATTTCCATCCAGGGGCCACTAAGATGTATTTGTACCTGAAGAGAGATTATTGGTGGATCTGAATGAAGAGGGATGTGACATGGGTAATTGAGAGGTGCTTGACCTGTCTTCGGGTTAAGGCAGTGCACTAATGTCCACATGGTCCATTGCAGCTTCTGGAGATTCCCTAGTGGAAGTGGGAACATATATTTATGGACTTTATCACCAAGTTACCGAGCACTGCACGTAGAGTTGACGTGATTTGGGTGATTGCGAACCGACTGACGAAGAGTGGTCACTTCCTCGCTATTAGTGATAGCTCTTCTGTAGAGAGACTGGTTGAGATCTATGTGAGATAGGTGGTAGTACGACATGGAGTTCCGACCTCGATAGTGTCATATTGAGACGTGCATTTTACTTCCAGGTTCTGGAAGAAATTTCATAAGGAGTTGGGCACACATTTGCATTCTAGTACCGCGTACCACCCACAGACGGACCGGCAGAGCGAGCGGACGATTTAGAAGCTTGAGGATATGTTGTGTGCATTTGTTATGGACTTTGGAGGATGTTGGGAGACTTATTTACCCTTGAGTTTTCTTGGAACAACAACCACCATTCGAGTATTGGTATGCCTCCATATTGAGTTTCTATACGGAAGGAGGTATCAGACTCCCATTTGTTAGGGAGAAGTGGGGAAGAGAGTGATGGGGCGCACTGAGATAGTGCTGAAGACGACCAGGCAGATTCAATAGGTCAAACAGAGGTTACTGACAGCCCAGAGTCGCCAAAACAGTTACGCAAATCGGCAACGATCCGAACTAGAGTTGCAGGTTGGAGACTTTGTCCTCCTGAAGGTATCCCCATGGAAAGGGGCGATCCGATTAAGGAAATGGGGCAAGATGGGGCCCCAAGACATCGGTCTTTTTAAAGTTACCGCTAGAGTGGGTAAGGTAGCATACTGGTTGGAGCTACCAGCATAGTTGAATAAAATCCATAACATCTTCCACGTGTCTCAGTTGAGGAAGTGTGTAGCCGATGAGACGGTAGTGGTGCCAATAGAGGATATTTAGGAGGATGTGAGCCTGAATAATACCGAGAAGTCAATTGCGATCTTGGATCGAAATGTGAAGGTTTTGAGGAAAGAAGAGGTGCCCCTGTTCAGTCCCAGTGGCAACATCAAAAAGGGTCCGAGTTGACTTTGGAGCCAGAATCCGAGATGCGAGAGTAGTACCCAGAGCTATTTCCAATGCATGACTTTGAGGGCGAAGTCTGATTCTAGTGGGGGATAATTGTAACATCCGGATTCCCATGTATATTATTTATTTATATTATTTATTTTTGATGTCTATTGAGGAACTCAATGAGTAGGTGCTTCAACTCGTCGAGTAGAGTCGTATTTGGCTACGTGGGACTAGTAACCTACTCGACGAGTCAGAGAGTCGACTCGTCAAGTAGGCGCTATGTGATGAAACCCTAAATCCCCGGGGTTGGGGCCTATTTAAGAGAACTTATGTCCCCATTTGTGCCTCACCAGCAGCCCAACTTCACTGAGAAAAACCCTAATCGGTCGTCGAGCTAAGAGAGAGTGTTTAAGCTAACTTTTGAGTGTTTTTGTGAATCTTTAGGATGGACAAAAAGGTGATACAAGCATGGTATAAGGAGATACTGTGGGATCCAGAAATTCTTTCACATAGAGCTTTTGTGGAAGGTAAAAGCTTGTACCTTTCTCATTTATTTAGTTAGATCTCTTGAGTATGGAAGTTAGGGCTTTTACCACCTTTTGTTGGGACAATGAGTGCATGGAGTCTATTAGGAGGTCTAGACTTCATATCTGGTCCTTGTAAGGTCCCTTGAGTCCAAAGGCGCCAACTTTATTCAACCAAAAGACGGTTTTTCTTCTTGACACCTTCTGAACGTAAAGATCGAAGCGTTACGTAACATTCGAGCCTTGGGAGGTTGGACCTAGAGTTTGGGAAGGTGTTCTGCCTTGAAATCGTCTGATTGAGACATGAGTTTCAATGGACTCTCCGAGTCGATGATCCGACTCAAGGAGTCGGTTAGTGTTTGTCCGGATGAGCTTGATCATGTAATAATTCAGTGAGTTGGGGGTCAACTTGAAGAGCTGAGCTAGACCTTCACGAGACATCTGAGGAAACGAGTGGACTCGATGAGTCACATGGGTGCACTCGGCGAGTCGGGTCAAACATGGACTATTGACTCGGTTTGACTTCTGTTGACTTTAGGTTTTGGTTAAATATGAGTAATAGAGACCATGGATGGGTAAAATGGTCTTTTACCCATTCCAAGAGTTAGAGAGAGAGAGAGAGAGAGAAAGAGAACAACCTTTGGTTTATTTGGAGTATGAATAGAGTATTAATTAGAGATAATTACCATATGTGTTAGGTGGAGGCTAGTTCGAGATTCCGTGTACGAGATTGTTACTTGCTTGCTTACAAGGTGAGTCTTCTCACTATACATAAATAGAGTGGTAATCTGAGTTGTGTGACCAGAGGGTCTTATGTGTTTTTATTGAGTATTGTGATATCATGCATTATGTCTATGTGATTTATGTTGTGTATTATTATGAGCTTACTGAGTTAGGGTTGGAGGGTCCATCTGAGTTAGGACCGGAGGGTCCACCCGAGTTGTGGGACCAGAGGGTCCCACTGAGATACATTGACTAGAGGGTCTTACTGAGTTATATCCTAGAGTTGCTAATGAGTTATTTGTGGTATTTTGGGGAGCACACTAAGCTTCGTGCTTACCATGTTATGTGTTATGTGTTTCAGGTACTTATCAGTATCATGGGAAGGCACCGACTTGATAGTACACACTGGCAAGAGATTATCTTTTGATTTTGGGATTGTGATTTTTATTTATGGATTGTTGACATTTGAGACACTTGTGATTTTGAGAATTATAAAAATGAGTTTTATTGTGTTTTGAAAATGAAAATTTTGTTTGAAAATTTACGGTGTTACAAGTTTAATTTTAAAAGATTAAATTCTAGAACCCTAGTATTTTAAAAGTTTAAAATACACGCTGATACTATTATAAGATTAAAAGTTTAATTTTTATATATATATATATATATATATATATATATATATATATATATATATATATATATATATATATATATATATATATATATATATATATCAGAAAGTCAGTCTTACCGTTGGTCGGCCTCATTCACAAAATTGATCTATAAAGGGGGTATAAGGAAATTGCCTATAAAATGGTGGTTGAATTGGTGTCCACTCTCACCCACCGCTTCCTTGATTAATGGAAGGTCGTTAGTCGAACGGGTAGGATAGGACATTAATCTCTCATTAATAAGTATAATGATCAATATAAAGTAACTAAATGCTTTTATAAATTCCCGATCTTAATTACTTTTGGAAAATGTGAATTTTTTGTTAATCCATGAAATTGAACGTTGCACTTTGTTAAGTCGTTACTAGAGCGTGTGTGGTTAACTGACACACTAACTTGGATTAACAAAGGGTGGCAATGGGAAGCTCGTAAATTATCATTGATCAATGGAGCGTGTGTGGTTAACCGACACATTGATTAGGTGGTAAATGACATCGAGAATACCAAGCTAATTTTCATGGTTATTAACACCCTTTTGTGATCCTTGGTATCCCAGTCCCAAATTTGAAGGGCATAATCGAGATTAAACATGTCATTGAATAGGTCAATAAATCTCAAAAGATCTAGGAATTTCATTTGCATTCGAAACCTAATTCATTTAAAATTTCATTTTCATGGTAGAATTGGTATATCGTCATTTACCTACCTTTAAATAATTTACAATTGGATTACAACATCCCTCTTTCCGAATTGTGAATTATTGTGTTGGATCCTAGCCTTAATATTTCATTTTGGGTGTTATATTAAGAATTCCTTATCTAATCAAAAATTGTCCTTCTTCTTTTGATGTCTACCTCAAACAACGCTTCCAGTTCCTCCAATACTTTCTCGCTCTTGAGCATCTATGCCAAGGTGACATTCGATGATACCAATTTTAATGATTGGATCCGTAACATCCGAATGGCCTTGCGTTTCGAGGAAAAGGAATATGTCCTCGACAAGGAGCTGAAGGTGATAGATGAGTCAGAAGATATTCCTGAAGAAATAGTTGAGTATAGGGCTCACTACAAGGATGCTACCAAAGTGTCTTATATTATGGTGGGTATTATGACTCATGAGCTACAATGGTTCTATGAGGACTATCGGCCTTATGATATGTGCAGGACTTGATGTAGAAGTACCATCAAAGAGCACATCAAGAAAGGTATGAGATAGTCAGGTCACTCATTACCACCAAGATGAAGGATGGAGAGTCCATCACGACCCACCTGCAACGCATGCAAAGATATGTGGATCATCTACTCAAGCTAAATGTGAACTTCGATGAGGAGTTGGCTATTCACATAGTCTTACACTCATTGCCTCCTTGCTATGATCAATTTAAAATGACTTATCATTTGAGCAAAGAGGAAGTGACCTTGAGTAAACTTCAAGGCTTGTTGAGAACTGCTAAAAGTGGATTAAAGGGAAAAGCTATTGGATCCACTCCTCTTGCTGCTGCTGCTCCAGTCATGGCGATCGGATAAAGGATGGGGAAAAGAGGAAAGCTCCCTCTAAGAAAAATTGGAAGGAAAGTCTCATAATGGGTCTTCTAGTAGTGGACCCAAAGGAAAAACAATTATGCTCCCCCTACCCCAGATCCATAGGATGCAACGTGATTCTAATACTAAGACAAGGGACATTGGAAGAGAAGCATCCCTAACTACCGGCAAGACATTAAGGATGGCAAGATTAAGACTACCTTGGTAGGTATTTACAATATTTTCTCAAATTCATCGCTTTCTAATTCTTGGGTCCTTGATACAGGATGTGGTTTTCAAATTTTCTATGACTTGCAGTGACTACGAAAGAGTAGGAATGTGGAGCTTGGGAAGATGAAAATGATAACGAGCAATAGGAGATCATCACATATTACCAAGATCGGCGTTTATTCTTTGAAGCTTAGTAGTGGATTATGTTTAGACTTGAATAATTGTTGCTACTCGTCATAAATGACGAGTAATATTATTTCTTTTCATTGGTTGTACAGACAAGGTTTGAGATATTCTTTTAGTAATGAGAATAGATCTATTAATGGTTATTATAATGGTTTATTTTACTTTGAAGCAAATCGATACTAAGATACTCACAACCCCTATCGGATCTGAGCATCTTGATCTTCCTGCCTAATTGATTTTTCACTTTATGTTAAACTCTTTGAACTTTTCAAAGGTTTCTGACTTATTCTTGATTAATTAGATATCTCCATATATTTTATAATCATTGGTAAAAGTCACATTTGCGTTAGAAAAACTCTAAAACCGGAAGCTTTTGTTATGTAGCTCGTAGATACTGTAGAGACTTGCTAAAGTTCTCTAAACCTCTGGAATATTGGATCCGAGGTTAGAGGGATGTCTAGAGAGTTTCTGCAGTGAAAAATTTGGTAAGGAACAAATGAATCCAAAATCACCAATTCATACCAGGGAGGCACGTTGTGTATGTCTACTAGGTTTCACCACGTGTCACGCTAGAAATGGCCGCTTCACCCCATAGCAGGTAAAATCACAGATCTTCTAAAAATCGTATCTCTATCATACAAACTACATTTTTGACGTTCTTTATATCCATACATCATTATCAACAAGTTCAACCACTTTCATTTAGACTCCATCGGCCAATTCTTAATCTACAATAAATTTGCCCCTCTATGAAGATTATACTGCTAGCAACCATGTAAAATCCACAACTCTTTCATATGGACTCAGTTCTCGACTATATTTATATCGACGAAATCATATCGATGAGATATTCAACTCTCATTTAGAGTTTTCTTTCCTAACAATCAAACGATCTTAATTTCAATTTCTGTGGCACACACTGCTATGGTGAAACTTCAAAAAATCATAAATTCCTTATATTAAGTCAGATTTAGACATTCTAAAAATGTATGCTCTCGGCATTATGACTACTATGACTTTCTTTTAGGTTACTTAGGCTAATAAGTAATCTATCTCTGATTCATATTTTACGATGCACATAGTTTTGTGTGTTTAATTATAAATCTTTGAGGAAGCATAACTATATCATACAAAGTGGGATTCGGGCAATTCGTATATCTACGTAAATGTATAGATGTTTCCTACATGCTTATGATGATTAATTTTGCTAAAAAGTAATATATTTGTAGTTTGAATTTTGTAAACGACGCTTTATATTGAACTCTATTGGAATGAAAAAAAATGAGGTGTTACAACTCTTCCACACTTCAAAGGCTTTGTCCTCGAAATCCAGCACCTTATGCTCCTAGAAGTCACCAAATTGGTTTCATCAATATCAACTTGTGATCTTAGCTGAAGTTGTTGCATCAAATTCACCTATTTGTACTTATTTAGCGGTAGAACTTCGTTTTCTACCATAGACATACTCTTGAATTCCTCACAAAAATTTCCAAAATCAAGAATTCTTCGGTTTAGATTTTCAAAAATCACATACTACAATTGGCGATCACCTTCAGACATAAAATGTTTGCACAATCGACTCTTTATAAAGCGATTAACTAAGGAAACGATCTGATAATTCAATTAATTTTCTAAAACACGCCTCTAAAAGGCTTATGATATATCGTTCTTTCATTGCATTCTTCAACAGATTTTTATGATATACCCTTAAAACGCACAATAATCTAGATTGTTAGTGGTTTCTCTACCTAGTTCAGATGTTCCAACATCCTGAAATTCAACTAAACCACTATAACAACTTTGCTGGCTTGTAAACTTTGGGACCAATATTACAGTACTGGTGACAGACTCATTATAAGGCTCTCTTATCTTCCAAACTACTAGATTATAATGAACACTATGTCACCAATAACCTTTTTCAAATACTTTTCCTACATTAAGATATAACTATTCTTGGCACAATTTGTCCTTATGCTTGCTCACCATACGTCGTGACATTATCCAACTACTGAGATTTTGATGTTAGATCATTCTTGTCATCATCCCCTTTCAGGCCTCAAGGTTCATGATCAACCCTACGATGGTTCTAAAGTGTCTGATCTACTATCTAACTATCCTAGCAATCATCGTTCCTGATATCTACTTATCACAGCCGATCTTTGTTTTCTAAACTTTGAGGCTACAACTAATTAGAGGTGTTTAAACTTCACTAAACAAATGAAAAAGTATAACATTCATCCAATGTCAACCTAGAAATGTTTAAATTCAATCCTATTTTTATATTAATTCTTACGCTTATCGACTAATGGAATAACTAGACTAGCACGAAGTCTACCAAGAAGCCAAAATTGACACATTTTCACATGCACTCAAGACTCTTATCTAAATGAACGTGTGTAGGAATTTATATTAATTTCTTATGATCCTTTTGTGTTCTCTATCGCCATTCGAAAGCTTGCAACCAAAAATCTTGAACAGCTCCTCAATAATATCTTACCATCTTACCATATATCAAAAGCTCTGAGGAAATCCTTAGATTTTTTCCTTGGAGGTCTATCTTTCATTAACATCTGAGGGTTGCCTTTACAACTGATTATCACATAACTACTACTTCTTAGGTAGTTTTAACACTAAGTCACTCCTAAAATTGAACTCTTGTCAAATTATGATAGGGACTCTTAGTTACTCCAAACTACTACTAACAACTTCAAGACATTTGGTTGATTGGAATCAACAACTTAATCTGTCAGTCCTATTATGTATACTAGTGATACATCTGCAACCCTTGGAAAGCACTATCACCTCTTTTAATTGACATGATCCTTCTTGAATGATCAACTTCCAGTCCTATTAGGTAGTTTTGGGTCGATTCTTCTCTCCAACTTCAAATCAAAAAGATGGTAAGATCCTCCAACACGCACACACAAGGTTACAAAGAGTGGGCTTTAAGGAATCATTGGTCTGAAGATTTGAGATGCGATTGTGATGCACCTGCGACATTCTCGATCTCCAAAACTGTCGATAATCCATGGAGGAAATTCAGGGGGTGTCCAAACTATCAGGTAATATTAAGTAATTTTTTGTGGTCTTGTTGAAGCATTATGAACAAGTGATTGTTGTGCAGGACTCCAAAAAAATGTGGCTTTTTTATGGCTTGATCCACCCCTGCCAAACACTTACTACAAGGAAACTATATGGAAGTTTCATATGGACTTGGAGGAGGCTAACAACAATAAAGCATTTACAATGGAGGTTTTGAAGCTTTCGGAGGAGGCCAAGAACAACAAAGAATTTCAAGTGGATATTTTAAACTTGTTGAAGGTGGAGCTACTTATGATGGTCATGCTTTTGGTGGTGGTGACAGTGATGGGGTTTATGGTTCACAATGTTATGGTTAAAGCACTGTGAAGTTGTGGGCATTAGTTAGGTTCAGGTGGAATGGTAGTAGTAGTTTAGGTGTAAGGGTATTTTAGTCAAGTTATGCAGTAAGTAGATGCATGTGTTATGTATGGCAATTTTTTGGTTTTGTAAGAGATGACAATGACAACAACTTATTATGTATTAATGATAACAATGTATTAAGTCCTTTAACACATACATATATATAAACCTACTTACCAAAATAACCAAAATATGGAAGGTAACAACAATTATAGTGATCAAGGCATATATATATTGATAACTTAACAATCATACCAAATATTTAACAACCCAAAAATGGGAATGTACTTTACAATGCTTCCTAAAAACCACTATCATACCATTTAACCTAATTTTAACCAAACTTCCAATTCTATCGAACATTATGGATATGAATTGGAAGCTTGTTACCAAAAGACAAGTGTACCATTTGTAGATGTTTACAAAAAGGGAAACCTATTTACTAATGCCCATTCTACCCATTGAAACCTTAAACACAAAAAGTAGATGTTTACAAAAAGGGAAACCTATTTACTAATGCCCATTAAACCCTTAAACACAACTCCTTACTCTAAAACCCAATGGGTTTTGGAGGAACCACCACCATCAACATCTTTAACCATTTTCCTGAGCTTCAACTTCCTAATTCTTTCAGAGGGTTTCCTCTTTTTCTCCCAATGGAAATTGTAAGCACCATAACTTCTTCTAGAGGGTAGGACTGTTGTTCCAACCTCTGTCTCTTCAAATCCTTCTTCCTCAACCAGTATGCCTTCAACTTCTTCTTGCTCAACCTGTATACCTTCAACTTCTTCTTCTTCAACCTCTCTATCTTCACCTCCTTCCTTAGCCTCTTTTTCTTCAATCTATTGTTCCTCAACATCTCCATAAACCTACAATATGGAGGGGTAGTTAGTAAATCTACAATATGAAAGCCAAAAATAGTGATTACCAGAACATACCTCTTTCATAGTAGCCATTGCATCAGCATGTGTATATCCAGACATCAACAACTCCTGTAAAGTACCTCTTTCACTCACCTTCGCCTCATTGTCATCATGTTCTTGTTCCTGAACATCCTCTGTTGCTTGACTCATACCTTGCTTACCATTAGGTGCATGGGTAAAAAGATCAACAAAATCCTCATCACAGGTTAGGGACACATCCTCCTTTGCATTACTCTAATGTTTCTTACCATTAGGTGTTTTCTTTGGTGTTTTGTTCCTTGATCCAGACACTTTAGTTTTCCCTCCTCTCATTGCCATCATCTTAGTCCTTTTTAGAGGACTAATATTAGGACCACCTGATTGATTACCAGATTCTAAAACTGGGGGAGGAGTAACATCACTTCTTGGTACATCAGGCCCACTAACTTGATCACCACATTCTAAAACTGTGGGAGGAGCTACATCACTTGTTGGTATAGCAGGCTCAACTGGAGGGAATTGATCAAAGACAGGTTAGCCTCCCCCATCTTTCCTAGGTCTTCCAATCTTCCTTTTTGGGACAGGTGGCTTAGGTACCTCATCATTTGTGCATGAAATCTTATTATGCCCAAGTTGTTGGCACTTTCCACACCTCACAGTCCTAGTAACCTTTAACCTTTGAGAGGGGTATTTGGCATCTTCCAATTCAGATGCATGCTTCACTCTGTTTACTTTGGGTCTTCCAGGCATCCTTCTAACTAGGGGTGGTAATGGTTTAATAAACTCAGTCACTGGCCACAAGTTGCTTCCACCAACAGGTTGTATGTTCTGAATGTAGGTTGCAACATATTTGTCCTTGTGGAACCAAGATGAAATGAATTCACTTGGATCTTTATGGACATAGTTGATTGCAGCTTGACTATCCACACATGGTATACCCGACAACCTCCACAAGTTGCAGGGGCAAGTGTGATTGGCTAAATCAACCTTGTATCCATTGTAGCCATACCTAGTCTCAAACACATCACCACCACTTGGCACCACTATCCACAACCTAAACACAAAACAAACAAAGTACACATATAAATACATACTTAATATTTTTGGATACATGCCAATAAAAACTTATATTACCTCATATCTTTCCCAAATTCATTAAGATTCAGTTGTATGTTAGGCCTATAATTACCCCTCCATAACAATGTCCTAATCGGGGCCTCATCTCTTTCCAGTCAACATTGGGATCATGCACCCCTTACTCCACACCAACATCTTCATTGTCCTCATCTAAGTGGGCATGCTCTTTTTGTTGGACACCAGGAATGTCTCCATCATCTACCATTCCATCAATACTCCTCCTTAATACGTTTTCATCACACAATAAGTTAAGAAACTGATCATCACATAGTCTTGAGGGGGCTTTGAAAGTTTCTTCAGAAAAATCCAAGAAGCTAAAGTCAAATGCATCTTCATCAGAGTCAGAGTCTGGAAGATATGTCTTCTCAGGGAGCTTAGGCCCTTTAGGCTTCTTAGTTCCAGAAGTAGAAGCCATATGTTTCATAAAAAACAAAAACACAACTTGTTAGTTCAAACTTGGAACTCCATAGACGAATATAACCACCATCATAATCATCAATTTCTTGTTTCCATACACGTACCTTTCTACGTCAACCTTACTTCACCAACGATTTCGAAGCTTCAAGTTGCGAAATAGGGGACTGTGAAATTCTTCTCAGCATCAAAACCTTCTCGAATGCATGAAAAACCCTTTAGCAGTGATGGTTTGTGAAAGTTGATGGTTACAGAATAGCTTAGTGGTGACCGGATGGTAGAGGTTACCTGCTGGTGACCGGGTATTTGCCCTCAAACGATAACTCAAAGAAAATGTCGTGGTCACTGTAAATGAAAAATTAAATTCAGGGCTTTTTCCAATTTAGTGCCAAAAACATAGGACTTTTGTGATATTAACCCCACTATATAAAGGGGTCCTTGGCACTTGAAATGGTACTAGTGTGTGTGAGAACTAAGGTGTGACTAATTTCTAGAAGTGTGCTACTATTCTCTCAAGTTTCCAAAATTTTTGGAGATTTGTGACTTCAATTCGAGGCATCCACACTATTGGTGCTAGGCTCTCAAACTCCAATGTAACCTCTTGGAATTCATGTATATTCCTTTGATCTTGTTCTTTCCCCAACTTGTCAAAATCAGTCCTTGAAAGAAAAGTGTGGCTTTTTAGTATGATGGGCGTAAGGGAGATTACGCTGCGCGTACTTGTGAGCGTGTTCTTGATGCGAACTCTACCCAGTACGTTGGGTGTACCATAGTGTACACTGGGCGTACTACGTCCAGATGGAAACCCTAATTGTGGGGGTGAGCCCTATATAAGAAACGTTTTGGCCTCACTTTTAGCCACCATATCTAGAGAGAAAACCCTAAGTGTGCTAAACCCTCATTCTAGACCTTGTGTGTGTGTGTGTGTTTGAGCTTGATAGTGTTCTTGTATGACTTTGAAGAGAATAAGTGTCATTAAAGAAGCTAGAGTTGGTGTGCAAGCCTTGGATATAAGCTTTTCAGAAGTTGGAGCATCAGTTGGAGGTAAAAAGCTCAAAGCTTTCTCAATCTTTTTGATTTGTGCATTATGGGTCATTTCTAGGGTTTTTGTCGCAAAGGTGGAGACTTTATGAGCAAAGGGATCTCCATATACCATGATTTGTCCTTATTCAGTGTATTAAGTGTTATAGATCCATAAAAATCCGATCTTGAATGTTAGGAGTGAGCCATGCATGAGATATGAGCTCTTTAGTGAAGAAAATGGTTTGTTTTGGTTGGTGATGACCTTTACTGCCATGCAAAAGTTTAAAGTCCTCGACTTTATGGATTAGGAGGCTGTGGGGGGTCTAGATCTGTCTTTTGAGCCAAGGTCTTAACTGATTAAGACCATAAATAAGTTAATAGTGAAACCGGGACGTACGCTGAGCGTAAATCCCATTACGTAGAGCGTAGGGTGAAATCAGCTCGTTGTCTGCATAGTGGTCGAGTACGCCCATCGTAGGGATCGAGTACGCGCCGCGTACTCTTAAGGGTTGACTTTCGTTGACTTTTAGGGTTTAGTCAACAAGTGGACGTTTGGACTATTAGAGGGGTGGAATGTCTTTTAGCCTTCTGAGAGATCATAGGAGGGATTAGTCTAGCCTTTGAGAGCCATTATTAATTAGAGATAATTTATGTGTATGATTAGGCGGAGGCTAGATAAGTGTTTTGAGTTCGAGATCATTCGAGTTTAACGAGGTGAGTCTTCTTGCTATACATTACCTAGGGTGGTATCTATATGTGGACCGGAAGGTCATTGTTTGAGATTATGTGTATTGTGACAATGAGCTACGAGACTGGAGGGTCCCACTGAGACACACTAACCAGAGGTTCGTACAGAGTATAGCCTCAAGTGGCGAATTGTTGTATGTGGTATTTTGGGGAACTCACTAAGCATTCGTACTTACCGTGTTATGTGTTATGTGTTTCAGGTACCCGAAGGATCGCAGGATGGCACCAGCATGATTGTAGACACACTTGGGATTTGAAGTTATGTTTATGGATCCTGGATTTGAACAATTGGTTTGAAAACTTGTATTGGGTTTTTGAGAATTAATGGTGAGACATGTGTTTTTATTAATATTAAAAATGAAAAACTTGGTTTGAGAATTTATGTTGTTACAAGTTAGTATCAGAGCCTTGGTTTGAGAGATTCGATACACCTTCGGGCATATTTCAACTCAAACTGAGGATTTGAGAAAATGTTTCAAAAGAAACGATTTTTCTAAAAAGAGTAAAAGATTCAAAAGAGCAGAAAAGAGCAGTGTGTACAATCAGCCAACGCCCGAATGGTGATTTCCCAAAATACCCTTACATTATGTGCTATGAGATATTATGAGATGTGTTATGCATGATAGAGTATGCTTGGTATTCATATTTAGGACTAGAGTGGCCTGATTTGTGATGTCGTAGCCTAGAAGTTACTGCTACTGTGAAGTACTTCAAGTGTGAGTAGGTAGCAGAGAGGAGCTTATGAGAGGTCTATTAGATCGTAGCCTGTGTTCAGCAAGATATAGAGTACTTGCGATCTAGGATCCTAGGAGGAGGACTTAGGGTGAATTTTGATGTGGTGTGGAAGGTATTATAGGGCATGTACTATTGGAAACACCGGGTCAGCAAGCAGCCCAAGTAAGAATCCTTAGGGTGCTCAGGAACAAGTAGGGCTGAGTGGTCAAGCAAGAGAATACTCAAGCGAGAGTCTGATTTCTTTTGTGTTCTGTTTCAGAGACATCATGGTGGGTACGCACCACACTCCAGGGAGTAGTAGTGTTAGCGATGATAAGATTCGCAGGATGATTCATGATGAGGTGGTTGCGGCCATTCGGGCTGAGATACCAGAGATATTTGGGTCTATCAAGACCACGTTGATTGAGACATTTGATGAGCGGTACACTGCTCTTACCGATGTTGTTGTTGCTACGGCCACCACAGCCGTTGCAGCTGCTAGGAAAGAGGGGGTGACTCGTTGTTGTACTGGGAGTTTAGCAACAGGAATCCAACAGAGTTTGATGGGACTCAGGATCCGATAGCAGCGATGAGATGGATTTCTAACATTGAAGGATGCTTCTACACGTGTTCTTGTCTGGAGCATTTGAGGTTATGGTTCACACTGAACCAACTTTGCTTGGGAGTGAAGGATTGGTGGAAGTTTGTAATAGCTGACTTTTATACTGTAGAGCTTAAGGCGGTGACTTGGGAGAGGTTCACCACTATGTTTCGAGATGATTACGTTCCCCCAGTGGAGAGGGAACAGTTGGCCCAGGAGTTCTTGTCCCTCAAGCAGGGGACTGAGTCTGTTACTGCGATCACCCGAATGTTTCATGAGAGGGTGTTGTTTTTCCCTGAGCACATGTCCACAGATTAGGCACGTATGAGCCGATATCTAAGTATTTTGATGATAGAAATTTGTGAGTTCGTGGCGAACTCGACATACTAAACCTTTTTCAAGCTCTAGGAAAATGATTGGAAGAGGGAGATTGAGCTGGAGACTCAGGCCAGGGAGGAGGCGGAGTCGTAGAGGAGGGACAGGCAGCTGGCACAGTCTCAGCTGACAGCGAAGCGGGCAAAGCCCACTGATGTGAGATCGGGAGGTCAGAAGGGCAGCACTTGTGGGAAGTGCAGCAAGATCCATGATGGACCATGCAGATCAAGTGTGTGTTACAAGTGCGGAAAGGAGCGGCATATCGCTAGGGATTGCGCCAAGGGATTTTCGGTTTGCTTTCATTGCAACCAGACGCCATCGAAAGGCCGGTTGCCCGCAGTTACTTCAGGGATCAGTGTAGGGATCTATGCCTTCTTCTACTTGAGCTTTAGAGGGGCGGCCAGTGAAGGACGAGGCACCGAAGGCTCGCGGTAGAACCTTCCAGTTGACAACGAAGGAGGTCCATGCAACACCCGATGTTGTGGCTGGTATGTGATCTTTTGCTTATTATTATTATTATTATTATTATTATTATTATTATTATTATTATTATTATTATTATATATATATACATATATATATATATATATATATATATATATGATGCATATATGTGGTATGTTTAGGTACCTTTCGTGTGAGTTCTGTACCTGTTTTAGTGTTGTTTGACTTGGGTGTGAGTTGATCTTTCGTATCACTAGCATTTAGTAGTCACATCAGTAGCCGACGTGAGGCCTTGATTCGGCCTTTGAGAGTCTCCATAGCTGATGAGCATGCTATTTTTGCGACTGATGTGATCCGGGATGTGTGCTTGAGATTTTTGGAGTCGAGTTTCCAATAGATTTGGTGCCTGTCGTGATGGGGGATGTCTGTGTCATTGTGGTAATGGAGTGGTTGAGCAGAGTCGGGGCCATGATCGACTGTGAGCGTTAGCTGGTGACCATCCGAAATCCTAGTGGGGGAGTACTTACAGTATTCGACAAGGGTACCCGATATGGCTCAACATTTTGTTCGGCTGCTCGGGCAAGGCAGAGCTTGCAGCAGGGTTGCGTGGGTTTTTTGGCATATGTGTCAGATACACGGGATGTTATGGAGAGACCGAGTATTGTTGTTGAGGTTCTGTTGGTTAGCGAGTTTCCAGATGTTTTCTCCGAGGAGTTACCAGGTGTGACTCCCGAGAGGCCGGTAGAGTTTCGCATGGATTTGCTTCCAGGGGCGGCACCTATCGCCATGGTGCCCTATCGCCTTGAGCCGCCAGAAATGCTGGAGTTATTCTCACAACTTCAGGAGCTGTTGGGAAAGGGATTTATTCGGCCGTGTAGCTCACCGTGGGGAGCACCGATCCTTTTTGTCAAGAAAAAGGATTGTTCACATCGGATGTGTATTGATTACCAGGAGTTAAACAAGGTAATAGTCAAGAACCATTATCCACTCCCGAGGATCAGCGATCTAATCGATCAGTTGCAGGGTGCATCTTGGTTTTCCAAGATTGATTTGAGGTTCGGGTATCATCAGATGAGGGTTCGTGAGGAGGATATTCAGAAGACAACATTTAGAACTCATTATGTGCATTACGAGTTTGTGGTGATGCCTTTCGGACTCACTAATGCATTGGCAGCATTCATGAATCTTATGAACCAAGTATGCAGACCTATGTTGGATTGTTCGGTGATCGTGTTGATCGATGATATTTTGGTGTATTCGCAGTCTAGACAGCAGCATGAGGAGCATTTGAGAGAGGTTCTCAGAGTATTGAAATCGAAGAGGCTTTATGCCAAATTCTCCGAATGTGATTTCTGGTTACGAGAGGTCTAGTTTTTGGGACATCTCGTTAATCAGAATGGGATTTTGGTAGACCCGGCCAAGATTGAGGCGGTTCTGAGTTGGGAGTTACCGAGATTCCCCACTGAGATCAGGAGTTTTCTGGGGTTAGCCAGCTACTATCAGAGGTTTATCAGATATTTGTCCAAGATTGTTGTTCCTCTCACCAAGTTGACCCGGAAGGGTGTTGCTTTTGTTTGGGGTCCCAATCAGCATACCTCGTTTGAGACTCATCGCCAGAGGTTGTGCAAAGCTCTAGTGTTAGCTCTTCCTGAGTGAATGGAGGACTTCGTGGTTTACTATGATGCATCTATATCAGGGTTAGGTGCAGTGCTTATGCAGAGGGGGCATGTGATAACATATGCTTCGAGGCAGCTGAAGCCTCATGAGACAAGGTATCCCACCCACGATTTAGTGTTGGGAGCAGTGGTGTTCGCCCTCAAGATCTAGCATCCTTACTTGTACGTGATTCGGTGTACCATTTACACGGACCACAAGAGGTTGAGGTATCTGATGGATCAGCCTAACGTGAATATGCGCCATAGGAGATGGTTTCACGTGGTAAAAGATTACAATTATGAGATTCTGTATCACCCAGGCAAGGATAACTTGGTAGCTGATGCCCTGAGCCGCAAGGCGAAGAGTGCCTTAATTCAGGATATATGCATGAGGATGACGATGATAACTCCGGTGTTGGATACCATACGAGAGGCTTAGGGGGAAGCCGTGAGACCAGCGAACCGCAAGAAGGAGCGGGTGATCGACCATGTATCCGAGTTTGTGATGGATAGCCGGGGACTTATGACCTTTCGAGGTCGGATTTGGGTGCCGTAAATGGGCGGAGCTCATAGCACTTTCATGGAGGAGGTGCATAGATCGAAATTTTTGATCCACCCCGAGGCCAATAAGATGTATTTGGATCTAAAAAGACTATTGGTGGCCCTGTATGAAGAGAGATGTAGCATGGGTAGTAGAGAGGTGCCTGACCTGCTGTTGGGTCAAGGCAGAGCAGCAACGTCCTCATGGTCCATTACAACCGTTGGAGATTCCCTAGTGGAAGTGGGATCAATTCTCGATTATCGAGGACGGCGCGGGGAGTTGACGCGATCTGGGTGATTGTGGATCGGTTAACGAAGATCGCGCACTTTCTTGCTATTAGTGAGAAATCTTCTGTTGAGAGACTGGCAGAGATTTATGTGTGAGAGGTGGTAGCCCGGCATGGAGTGCCAACATCCATAATGTCGGATCGGGATGTGCATTTTACTTCCAGATTCTAGAAAAAGTTCCATGAGGAGTTAGGAACGTGATTGCATTTTAGTACCGCCTACCACACAAAGATAGATCGACAGAGTGAACGGATGATTCAGACACTCGAGACATGCTTCGGGCATGCGTTATGAATTTTGGTGGGAGTTGGGACTCGTACCTACCTTTGGTTGAGTTTTCCTATAACAACAGCCACCACTCGGGCATCGATATGCCTCCCTTTGAGCTTCTTTATGGGAGGAGGTGTCATACTCCCATATGCGGGGCAGAGATTTATGGGTGGCACGGAGATTGTGTCAAAGATGACCGAGTAGATTCAGCAGGTCAGAAAGATGTTGCAAACAGCTCAGAGTCGTCAGAAGAGTTACGCGGACGAACGACAATCAGAGCCTGAGTTCCAAGTTGGAGACTTTGTGATTCTGAAAGATTCCCCATAGAAAGGAGTGATCCAGTTTAGGAAGCAGGGCAAGTTGGGGCCTCGATATATTGGACCTTTCAGGATGATTGCCATGGTTAGCAAGGTAGCATATCAGTTGGAGATGTTTGAGGAGTTGAGCAAGATCCATAGCACCTTCCATGTGTCCCAATTGCAGAAGTGTGTGGCTGATGAAACGGTCGTAGTACCATTAGAGGACATTAGGGTGGATGTGATCCTAAATTACATCAAGATACCGATCGCGATCCTAGATCGAAAGGTGAATGGTTTGAGGAACAAGGAAATGCATGTGGTTCAGGTCCAGTGGCAGCAGGGGGTCTAATTTGACTTGGGAACCAGAGTCGGAGATGCGGGAGCAGTCTCCCGAGTTATTTGCGGAGCAAGACTTCGAGGGAGAAGTCTGATTCTAGTGGGGGAGAATTGTAAAATCCCAGAATTCAAGTATATTCCTTTGATCTTGTTCTTTCCCCAAGTTGTCAAAATTAGTCCATAAAAGAAAAATGTGGCTTTTGAGTATGTTGGGCGTAAGGGAGAGTACGGTGTGTGTACCTGTGAGCGTGTTCTTCATGCAGAGTCTACCTGGTACGCTGGGTGTACTAGGTCCAAATGGCAACCCTAATTGTGTGGGTGCACCCTATATAAGAAACGTTTTGGCCTCACTTTTAGCCACCATATCCAGAGAGCAAAACCCTAAGTCTTCCAAACACTCGTTCTAGACCTTGTGTGTGTGTGTGTGTTTGAGCTTGATAGTGTTCTTGTATGCCCTTGAAGAGAAGAAGTGTCATTGAAAAAGCTAGAGTTGGTGTGCAAGCCTTGGATCTGAGCTTTTCAGAAGTTGGAGCATCAGTTGGAGGTAAAAAGCTCAAAACTTTCTCAATCTTTTTGATTTGTGCATTATGGGTCATTTCTAGGGCTTTTGTCCCAAAGGTGGAGACCTTATGAGCAAAGGGATCTCCATATACCTTGATCCGTCCTTATCCAGTGTATTAAGGGTTATAGACCCACAAAAATCTGATCTTGTACATTAGGAGTGATCCATGCATGAGATATGAGCTCTTTAGTGAAGAAAGTGGTGTGTTTTGGTTGGTGATGACCTTTACAGCCATGCAAAGGCGTCCAATGAGCTAGATCGGACCAGAGGGTCCAATGAGCTATTAGACTGGAGGGTCCCACTGAGACACACTGACCAAAGGGTCTTACAGATTATAGCCTCGAGTAACGAATTGTTGTATGTGGTATTTTAGGGAAGTCACTAAGTATTTGTGCTTACCGTGTTATGTGTTATGTGTTTCAAGTACCCCAGAGGATCGCGGGAAGGCACCGGCATGATTGTACACACACTCGGGATTTGGAGTTATATTTGTGGATCCTGGATTTGAACAATTGTTTTGAAAACTTGTATTGGGTTTTTGAGATTTAATGCTGAGACATGTGTTTTTATTAATATTAAAAATGAAAAACTTGGTTTGAAATATTATGTTGTTACATCCAAGCAACCAACCACTACCAAAAGGTATGTAATTCTACTATTATTATATGATTCAAGTACCCCATAACATGCTAGTTAGGATGTAAATCTAGGAAAGTTATTATTTGCATGTATTTTAGAGAAAATATAGATCCAAGATTTCTAAGGATGCATGTACACCATAGGAGTGTTAGAATGCTCAAAACCCTTTAGTTGTATCAGAGCCTATGCTTGTTTTCTTGATACTTGATGCAAACTTGTTGGAAAAACTCAAAATTCTGCATTCTGCTGGGTGAACTCACCGAGTCCATGCCTATATTCATCCTACTCGTTGAGTAGGTTCATGCACTCGACGAGTAGGAGGCCCTGAATGCATATTTTCGAGTTTTGCTACTGGAAATGGACTAGAAACATTACCTACACTGGTTTGGTCTTATAAAACTTGTTTTAGATGGTGTAATGGTTATGCTAATCCATTTACAATGGCTATTATCAAAATTTCAAGTTTTGTATGGTTTATTTATGATTCTTGAAATTTTTGATATGGATCTTCATACACTTATGAGTTTAGAAGATCATAAGAATTATTTGCAAATAGTTTGTTAGTTTAATTCTTGATCTTGATGTGGTTTAATGGAATCCATAATTTGTGCTCAAGTTATGGATTACCAAAAGTCTTTCTTTTAAAGTCCATTAAAGAACACATAAGTTACATGAAAATGAAGAGCCTTCATTTTAATAAATCATTAACTCATAAGTTATGAAGTTGAAATTTTTTGAAAGTTACAAAACTTGCCCTCAAGTTTTGGAACATGTAAAGTCTCACACACTTTAGAAAACTTTAGTTCCAACCCATAGAATTTTAAAAGTTAAAATTCAACCCTTATATTTTATAATATTATAAGTTAATATTATATATATATATATATATATATATATATATGTATGTATGTATGTATGTATGTATGTATGTATGTATGTATGTATGTATGTATGTATGTATGTATGTTTGTATGTATGTATGTATTTATGTATGTATGTATGTATGTATGTATGTATGTATAAGAATCATTTTACCGTTAGTAGGCCTCATTCACGAAGTTGGTCTATAAGGGGGTATAAGGTTGTTGCCTATAAAATGGCAGCTTAATGCGTGTCCACTATTGATGAGATTGAGAACCGGAACCGGAACCGGAACCATTAGAACCAGAATATCTAGAACCGGTTCCGGTTCTGGGTTTAAAAATTGGTTTTATCCGGGTTCTGGGTAATCCGGGTTTGGGTCCATCGGGTCCGGGTAAACCGGGTCTAAAAACCGGAACCGATGTTTGGAACCGGAACCACTTTTAGGATCGAAACGGGTTTTTGTGAAATGTTTAAAAGATGCATATCTCATCCATTTCAACTCCGATTGACATGAAGTTTTTTCCAACATGTAGTTTAGAGTTTGTACATGATTTTACAATAAAATTTTGCCATTTATAGTATTATATTTATTGACTTACAGTCCTCCAAAGTCGAGATATTAAAGCTGGAAGTTTTTAGTTTTTCAGTTTTTTTATATTCGGTGAAAGTTTTAAAACATGCATATCTAATTCGTTTGAAGTCGGATTGACATGTGGATTTTTCCAACTTGTAGTTTATAGTTTTTACATGAGTTTAGACTATAATTTTGTCATTTTTCGTTTATCATTCAATGATTTACAGCCCTCCGAAGTTGGGATATCAAAACTGAAATTTTCAACTTTTCAGCTATTTGTTTTTGTACTTTGTATTATGTGAAAATGTTAACACACGAAAATCTCATTCGTTTAAAGTTGAATTGACATGCGGTTATTTCCAGACTGTATTTTAGAGTCTGTACATGATTTTAGACTATAATTTTGTTAATTTTGGTTTCATATTCAATGAGTTACAGTCACCCAAAGTCGGGATATAAATATGAAAATTTTCAAAGTTCAACCTACTAAGTGGTAAGTAATTACCAAAAAATTCCAGTTTTTCCGGTTCTAAACCCAATTTATCCGGTTCCAACCTACCCACTTTGATGTTTTCGGGTTTTCCGGTTCTAGACCCACTTTACCCGAAACCGAACCGGAACCGGTTCCTATATACCGGTCCGGTTTCCGGTTCTACAAAATCTCGTTAACCGGTTTCGGGTTTTCCGGGTTCGGGTCCATCCGTTCTGGGTTTGGACCCACTTTCATCCCTAGTGTCCACTCTCACCCGCCGCTACCTTGACTAGTGGAGGGTCGTTAGTCGAACGGGTAGGACAATGACTTAATCCTCATTAAAAGTATGATGATTGTAAAGTAACTAAATGTTTTTTTTATAAATTCCTAATCTTAGTTACTTTAGGAAAATGTGAATATGGTACCAACCCATGAAATTACACTTTGCACTTTGCTTAAATCGTTAGTGGAGTGTGTGTGGTTAAATGGCACACTAACATGGAATTAACAAGGTAGGAAAAGGGTGGCTTAAGGTTTATCATAGATCAGTGGAGCGCGTGTGGTTAACTAGTACATTGCTTAGGTGATAAACATCAAGAGTACCAAGTAATTTGCATGGTTATTCACACCTTGTTCTGTGATCCTCGGCATCCTAGTCACAAAACTTGAAGGGCACACTCGAGATTGAAACATGCCATTGAAAAGTTCAATAAATCTCAAAAGAATCTAGGAGTTTCAAAACCAGTTAAAACCTAATTATTCAATTCGTTTTTCATGGTGGAAATGTGTGAATTGTCATTCACCTACCTTCAAATATTTTATAGCTTGGATTATGGCATCCCTCTTTTAAGTTATAAAATATTGTGTTGGATCCTATCCTTAATATTACATTTAGGTGTCTTATTAAGGATTATCTTTATATCTAATCAAAACTTGTCTTTCTTCTTTTTCAGATGTCTTTCAACAATGTTGCTTCTAGCTCAAACCCTACTGGCTCCTTCTCTTTCATGAACCTTTGTGGGAGACTCATCTTCGATGGTTACAACTTTATGGATTGGATCCAGAACATCAGGATGGTCAGTCGTTACGAGGACAAGGATTATGTCCTCGACAAGGAGCTTAAGGAACTTGATGAGTCATCTGCTAATCCTGAGGATATCACTGAATTTCGGACTCATGAGAGAGATTCCACTAAAGTGGCATGTATCATGTTGGCCACGATGACAGTCGAGCTCCAAAAGTCTTATGAGGACTATTACCCTTTTGAGATGCTCCAAGACTTGATGGACCGCAACCATCAAAGTGCTTGTGAAGAGAGGTATGGCATCATCTCCTCCATGATAACAAGTCGAATGAAGGATGGTGAATCCATCATGGGCCACTTACAGAAAATGAAAAGGTATGTGGACCGTTAGCTGAAATTGAATGTGAACTCCCCCAAGGAGTTGACAATTGACATCATTTTGCACTCCTTACCTTCGTGTTGTGATCAATTTCGAATGACATATCACATGAATAAGGAGGAAGTTACACTCAGCAAACTTCAAGGACTTTTGAAGACTGTCGAAAGTGGTCTTAAAGGTAAATCGGTTGTTACCACTCCTACTCCTACCATGGCCCCTTTCATGGCAATCGGTCAACATAAAGGGATGAAGAGGAAGAGCCCTTCGAAGGGTACCAAGGGAAAGTACCTTGATGGCTCCTCTTCAAGTGGAACCAAGAGAGGTTCTATCACTCCTTCTTCCAACCCTAAAGAGGTTGAATGCTTCTATTGCCATGAAAAGTCGCACTGGAAGCGAAACTGCCCAAAATACATGCAAGATGTTAAGGATGGAAAAGTGAAACCCAGCCATGCAGGTATTTACACTACATTGTCTAATAACTCACCCCATTCTAATTCATGGGTCCTTGATACAGGTTTTGTGTTCACATATGTTCTGATTTGCAGGGACTAAAAAGAATTGAGAATGTGGAGCATGGGAAGATAAATGTTGTTAAGTAGTGGGTTAACATTAGATTTGAATAAATGTTGTTACTCGTCTGAAATGGCGAGAAATATTATTTCCTTGCATGGTTTTTAAAAACAAGGGTTGGCATTTTCGTTTGATAATTAATGTGGTTGGATTAATGCTTTCTTTAGTAATGTTCTGTATTTTAAAGCATTACCTTGTGATGGTGTATATGAAACTATGTCGGTTGTTGATAACCTAGGAAATATTGTGTTGTGTATTGATTCTTCAACTAAATTTGATAAAGAATCATTATGGCATTATCATCTTGGACATGTAAGCCAGAAATGGATAGGCCAACTTCAAGTTGGTGGAGTCTTGGAGTCATTTGACCTAAAGTCAGAAGATAGTTGTGAATCTTGTTTACTTGGGAAAATAACAAAGTCACCCTTCACTGGTACTTGTGCTAGGGGTGAGCGTTTGTTGGATCCCATATATAATGATGTGTGTGGAGCCTTCAGAACCACCACAAGGGATGCTAATCGCTTCTATGTGAATTTTACTAGATGATTATAGTAGATATAGATATGTCTACTTAATCAAGCATAAGTCAGAAACCTTTGAAAAGTTTAAAGAGTTTAAACCGGAAGTGGAGAATCAGTTTAAACTGGAAGTGGAGAATCAGTTGGTGAGTATCTTAGTACAGAGTTCCTTGACTATCTTAAGGAATGTGGGATTGTCTCACAGTTGACACCTCCCATAACACCACAACTTAATAGTGTGGCTGAGAGGCGTAATCGAACCTTGTTGGACATGGTTTGTTCTATGATGAGTCGAGCTTCGCTACCAATCTCATTTGGGGGGTATGCCTTAGAGACTGTCGCCCATATCCTTAATCTAGTCCCTACAAAGAAGGTTGCCAAAACACCTCATGAGATGTGGACTGGAAAAGTTCCTAATCTAGACTACATCAAGATTTGGTGTTGCGAGGCTTTCGTGAGGCGTGAGACTCCCAATAAGCTCGATCCTCGAAGTGAGAGGTGTATTTTCATCGGCTACCCACAGAAATCCTTTGTTTACCTCTTCTACATACCCCATGATAATGTGGTCTTTGAGGCAAGGGGAGTGGTCTTTCGTGAGAGAGAGTTCATAAGCCAAGGAAACAGTGGGAGGCAAATCGACCTTGAAGAAATTCAAGATTCAGGTGGTGAAGGAACCTCAAATCCTAGCAATCCACCTGAGGAGGAAACTCCTGTTGAACCAACTGACGAGTCTGTACCTCTGAGGCGTTCCACTAGAGTTAGGAATCCACCTAAGCATTACTATGGTTTCCATATTACTGCAGAAGGTGATACGTTTATCAGTGATAACACACTGGAAAATTTGGATGAACCTAACAGCTATAGGGAAGCCACGGTAGGCCCTGAGTCTGCTAAATGTAAAGAGGCTATGGACAGCGAGATCTAGTCCATGTATGACAATCAAGTTTGAAACTTGGTTGACAATGTATCGGGTCGTAAGACGGTCGGGTGCAAATGGATCTTCAAGAAGAAGACCTAAATGGATGGAAAGGTGCACACTTATAAGTCACGATTGTTTGCGAAGGCTTTCACTCAAACTCGGGGAGTTGATTAGGATGAAACCTTTTCACCAATGGCAAAGATTAGGTCTATTAGGGTTATGCTAGCCATTTTTTTATTTCATGATTATCATATATTTTAAATGAATGTCAAAACCGCTTTCCTTAATGGAAAGTTGGCTAAGAATGTTTACATGAGTCAGCCAGAGGGTTTTGTTAGTGCAAAGTACCCTGATAGAGTGTGCAAGCTTATGAAATCCATTTATAGATTGAAACAAGCATCTCGCAGCTGGAACCTTTTTTTGAATAGAAAGTCAAAAAGTTTGGCTTTTCAAGAAGAGAATATGATTCATGTGTGTATCTCAGAGCTAATGGGAGTATAGTTAGCATTTTGGTACTGTATGTGGATGACATACTACACATGGGAAATGACATCCCAACTTTGCAGGAAGTTATGTCCTGGCTTGGGAAGTGTTTCGCTATGAAGGACCTTCAAGAAGCTGCCTATATCCTAGGGATAATGATATTGAGAGAAAGGAGTAAAACACTAATTGGACTTAGTCAAAGCACCTATGTGGACAAAGTGTTGAAAAGGTTCAACATGCAGAATTCCAAGAAAGGTGACTTACGGATCCAACATAATGCCAAACTGAGCAAGGCTCAGAGCCCGAGTACAAAGGATGAGATAACTGAGATGAGTCGATTACCATATGCTTCCACTGTTGGCTCAATCATGTATGCTATGACTTGTACTCATCCTGATGTGGCCTTTGCTTTGAGCATGGTCAGCAGATATTAGGGGAATCCTGGCAAGCCTCACTAGACTACGGTAAAGAACATTCTCAAGTACCTGCGAAGGACTAAGGATTGGATTCTTACCCTTGGTGGGGTATAATGATGCTAGCTTTCAGACTGATAGGGATAATTTCCGATCTCAGTCGGGCTGGGTCTTTACCATGAACGAAGGAGTGATTACTTGGAAAAGCTTGAAGCAGGAGATGGTAGTTGATTCGACATTTGAATCAAAGTATATAGCAGCGAGTGAAGCGTCGAAGGAGGCGATATGGCTAAGGAACTTCATCGGATACCTTGGAGTTGTACCAGCTATAAAGGAGCCTATGGAGGTTTTCTGTGACAACAATAGTGCGGATGCCTTAGCCAAGGAACAGAGAGATCATGGAAGATCCAGACACATTGACAGAAAATATCACTTCATAAGACATAAGATAGAAGAAGGACTCCTCGTAGCGAAGATGATATCGTCAGAGGAGAACCCAGTAAATCCCCTCACGAAGGGACTGAATAGGGTTAGGCATTTACAGCATGTGAGACACATCGGGCTAAAAGATGATATTAGTTTTACAGGTTAGATAGCTTTTGAAATTCGTAAAGTTTAATTGACATTTGATGATAAATAAAAGTTGTTGTTTATTAATAAGTAAAGTGTTGCTATCTTTTGTCAATCGTTTACTATCATTTCATTTTTTGTATGTTTTGACTTCCAAAATAATTATGTTATGGTATATCGTATTATTCAAATTCTCCATAGTCGGTTATATATTGGAAGTAGGTATAAATCAAGACTGTCATAAAGTTGGCTTCTAGATGTCTAAGGTGTTGGACATAGCAAGAGTTGCTACAACATTCAAGAGTACTCATAAGTTCTGAGTATTGAACTCAACCCACGATCACTTGTATCACTTCATGGAATTTATCTCGAGTGATCGTGAGATAGTAATATCATATAAGTCTTCAAACCAAGATATATTAGTTGTTTCCTATGAGTTGGTTATGCATTGATTGTACGAAAACGCATCAGTAACTTGATGTGATACAACGTACCTTTGTGTATGATTTAACAAATAGTAGAACAAGCATATGAGTCGATGTAACATCCAAAAAATACAGGCGAAAAATTTCATTTCTAAATAAGTTATTAATAAATCATAAGTGTAAAAACATTCATAATAATATCTCATGTCAAAACCAAAGTGTCAATAATCAAAACATACTATCATAAAACCATATTAGAGTGTAATCCCAAGGATGTCGTGTGCAGAAAACATGGTGTGATGCACTACGATCGAGCCGACTCCCTTCCTTTGAAAACGAAGTACCTGAAAACCAAAATTGAACACCATAAGCACGAAGCTTAGTGAGTTCCCCCATCATACCATATAATGCCTATCCATCGGTATCTTTCAACCGGTATCATTCTGGCATAACTGGGAGCTGGACTCCCCTTCGGTATCTTTCAACCGGTACTCAGGAACTAACCTCCCCTTTGGTATCTTTCAACCGGTAACCGGGAGCTAACCTCCCCTGCAGTATCATTCAACTGGTAACTAGAAGCTAACCTCCTCTTCGGTATCTTTCAACCAGTATATGGGGACTATTTCACCCCCTATCACTATCACATAATAACATGTCATAAACATATTGGTTCCATGATAACATAACATAAACGTACTGCTCACATAATGGCATATCATAAACATACTGCTCACATGATGGCATATCATAACCATACATGTCACATGATAACATATCATAAACATACTGCTACGTATGTATGGGTTCTGTCCACCCTTTTGGTATCTTTCAACTAGTAACTGTCTTCGGTATCTTTCAGCTGGTAACTGGGGACTATTGCACCCTTACTACTACTAACACATATCTCATAGCATCCCAATACAATAAGCATACCAAACAATGGCAACCAGATAATTATCACAAAAACAATCATCTCAAACATAATCACCTACTGGTGGGCCAGCATTGGTGCCCTAGACCCACCCCTACTGGAAGGTAATTCACCTCACACTGCTGAAGTGCCATAGACATAACCCCCACACTGCTGAAGTGTCGCAGACTCAAACCCCTCTGCTGGATGATAGATTCCCGAACTGTCAACACCAAAATGACACCCAATTAATAATTGGATCCTAACACATAACCATACGTTCTTGGAGTAACTGGCTACATTACCACCTTTGGGCTTGATTCAAGCCCGAGGCCCAATCCAAAGGCCCAAAAGTCCAACTATGGCTCAGAGCCCAACATATGGCCTAATTTTCCAAATTGGACCCAAGCCTTTACATGGTCTTATTGTAAGGCCCAACATCATATAATCATTAGGGTCCAAACAATGGCCCATCTATGGTCCAATTTTCTAAATTGGCCCCAAACCCCTTACATGGGCCTTATCCTAGGCCCATTAAATTATTCTAGTCCAATTGCTTAACTTTGGATGGAAAATTAATAACCCAATCATCAAGGCCCAATAGAGAGACCCAACAATAAACCCAAGTGAAATTAGGGTTTCACATAGAATGATGATTAAGGTTAAGTTTCATACTTAACCCATTAAGGACTTAATCCTCTAAGGACTTAATCCATTAATTCCAATATCGCTTAGATTAATCTTTTCCAACGATTATTATTTAATATCTCAAGTTATTAAATAATTCCCGCGTGTCCCGGTTAATTCCCTAAATTAGGGTTTTATTGGCATTAAGGTTTTCCAACCCAAATACTAGCCCATTTATCAATTTGTTGGGCTTTTAGGTCAATTGGGGTTTTATTGGTCCTCTTAAGCCCACTAGAATATCATTAAGCCCATTAGCGTTTCAAGCACCCCAAACGAATCAAACTCACAAGACAAGCACACCGCCACCCGACACGGCAGCCGGTGACGGCAGCCACCACCTCACGGTGGTGGTTAGGGTTCCTTTTTCATTATTCCAATTTATAATTACATTTTACAACTCTAATCCCAAAATAAACACACTAAACAAACTAATCACACACATGCAGCACATGGCAGCAGCCACCGCCTCATGGTGGTGGTAGTGAAGGCCTTAGGCTTTCTGACCAAAATAAATCACACACAACACACCCACGACCGGAAACACACATACACACCTGATTTTGCTTGCAAAGAACACCCAAAAGCCACCAGATGGCACAAGGCGGCGACTACAGAACCATGGAGAGGAGGCAGCAACGGCAGGCAGCATTCTAATGGCAGTACTGACGACACCACCACAAATCACACTTCCACAAATAAACACCGTTGCTGGTCCCTCGGGGGTGAATCTCAACCGGAAAATTGGATGTAGGTTGTTCTGGCAGTGGCGGGTGGCTGCTGTGGGACAAGTTCCGGAGCGGTGGTGGTCAACAGGACTCCAAAAACAGTCGAGTGCGACCGTTAACGGCGACAAGAAACAAGAAGGAGAAGAGGATGGCGACGGAGAGAATAAAAGTGGCGCTCACAACTCCGCCGATAGGTCTTGTTGTCGCTGACACCAGGGCATGATGGTGGCGGTTTAGTCGCAATGAAACAATGATGGTTGCTGCCTCCCAGCTTCGTCGTCGACTGATGCGGCGGTTGCTCCCCTCTCCAGTCGGTCTTCTACGCTTCTGGTGAGAAAGACTACGCTGATGTGCTAGACGATTGACAAAGTGAATGGGGTGGGTAATGGAGCCGGAGGCAAAAAGATAGAGTATCGGCTATAAAATGGTTGATGGGGTTAGGGTCGGGGTTTGCTTAACCCTTTATACCCGATTCTCTTCAAAGGTTTGCCATAATGACAAAAGTAGTCCATCCTCTCCCTATTTCCTTCAAAATAAATCCAATAATTACCCTTTGAATCCTCACCATTAAAATCCCTTACAACTTAGGTACACAATTTACCAAACAGTCCCCCAATGTCTTAAATATAACATATTCAGCCCCTCCACCTCATTTCTTTTTTAAAATAATTCTCGATAATTACCACGGAGCCCCTGTCGTCAGAAATATTTATAAAACGAGTCCCGAACTTACACTTTTATCCCCCGACTTCTAAAAATGTTGCAATTAACTCCTCGAACCCAACACCCTGCATATATATTTATTTATTTTAGGCTACCATTCGTTCATTAATTTATTTATTTAACTAATAAATAAAAGGGTGTTACAACTCTCCCCCACTTAAATTAGATTTCGTCCTCGAAATCACTCCTTACTATTTCTTATATGCCAAACAACTTCTAGTAACATGATCACCATCCTAGGCACACCCTAGCCTTCCTAGGGTAGTTGTGACCAATCTTCGCAAGGCCATAATATCCTCATATGAATGAATTCCTTGCAATAGGATCACATCTACTTCGTCTGAATTTACTATCTCGAGATGGTATGATTCCCTAACAGACCACTCATACTGAATCATCATCGACGAATCCAGTTTGTTTATCCCTCAACTGTCTACTCAACTTTTGATAGTTCGAGATTCCCACTATAAAACAAGATCACAGACCTAATTACCCATGCATATCACTTCTTACTGGTCGAGGCTCAGCTAATCCCACTGGGAGTGATTTGTTACTTCCCAATCAACCAGCTTTTCCATCCGAACTTGCAACCTATACACAAATACTAATAGTGCCAATCGCTGAAACTGCCCGAACATCGAATTGCCTGAAGCAGTATGTTGCCACATGGATGCTTCCCAACATCTTCTGAGACCTACCTGGTCTTAATTTGTTCGCCAATCATCTGAAATATCAGGTTCTGACCCGACTGTGGAGCCAAAGGACTCCCACTTAGTCGCCTCACATGCTCCTGAACGAAATCCTTCTATAAACTAGTTGCCACTAGTTATCATGCCATTGTGGCTCTAACAACCTCCTAATACAACCGATCGGGCCCATGCGTCGAATCCTAACTTCATCCAATCCAAGACTAAAAGTGATTGCTACCTAACCAATGGTAGTCTTACATCACAAACGACCTTAAGCAATCCATTGCTTCCCTGATCTCATAACTGTAGTGACGTTCCTACAGTCTTATCACTGGCTCATCCAGATCTAATCCCTTTGGATAATTCCGAAATCCTATTCGTGGATTTCCATATTGTCATTACTACACCTGAACTAGTGCGTACTACTGTTCCTTCCGTGTTCTAATGACACACTCAAGCTATCTACCAACCTAGTGAATGTTATGGCTACCCACACTCTCACGACACTCTATCCCTATCTGACCGCTAGTGAATACTACTGCTACCCTCGTAGTCTTACAACACATGTCATGCTAACTGACCACTAGTGAATGCTACGGCTACCCCCGCAGTCTTACAATACTTCCCATACTAATTGGCCACTAGTGAATGCTACAGCTACCCCCATAGTCTTACAACACTTTCCATACTATTTTACTACTAGTGCATACTCGGCTACCCCTGTAGTCTTACAACACTTTCCATACCATCTGACTACTAGTGAATGCTACGGCTACCCCCGTAGTCTTACAACACTTTCCACATTATCTGACTACTATTGAATGCTACAGCCACCTCGTAGTCTTACAACACTTTCCAAACCGGGTCGAACACGCACTCGACCTAACACATCACTGAACTAGAGTCCTAACAGGAACTCTAACTTGGTTCCTGAAACCTGCTATCATGTGACCGCACTGTATCAGTACCCTACCCATGCCCGTGATCAAAGCATCATAGTAAACCACGAAATCATCTACACCCTCTGGCAGGGTGAGAATTAGTGTCTCGCACAACCGTTGTCTGAGAGTCTCGAAGGCTACTTGCTGCTCGGGCCCCCATCGAAAGGCCATCGATTTCTTAGTCAGTCGGGTCAAAGGAACCATAATCTCGAAGAAGTCCCGTATAAATCTCTGGTAATAACCCGCTAGACCTAGGAAACTCCGAATCTCAGTTGGAGACCTCGGAATCTCCCAGTGCATCACGACCTCTATCTTGGCTGGATCAACTCCCAAGAGATTACACCCCGTGCAACCAGAACTCACATTTGGAAAACTTAATAAAAAGTATCTTCCCCACTTAGATTCAACTAAGTCTTCACAACATGTGAGAATTGAGGGATTCCCAATCCTTCTCGATTTCTAGTATCCCACTGATGACACCTTGTGCTTACCAATGCTAGCGATTAATCACCGATGAAACCTTAAGATCTCCCATACTCGAAAATCTTGATAAGTACTCTTGAAATCTGGTCCAGTCTGACACCTCATGTCACACCCTGAAACCGATGGCGGAAACGTTCCGGGGCGGAGGACGTCATGTAAAGTATCACAACCAATGTACATAGCAAACATAGTAAACACAAAACATTACATTACATATGAATATTTACATTTGTTTAAAAGTAAAGTAATACATGTTTTATTAATACATTAGTTTGAACAAAAGTAAAGACGTGTCTGTTAAAACGCTCTGTCTTCTACAAAAGATTGCGGATACCTGTCTAATGTGGACCTGAGAATACAAGCAGTTTTGAAATATCAGCATAAAGCTGGTGAGTTCACAAGCGGTTTTGTTTATGAAAATGAACAAGTTTCCTTTAGTTTTCTAAAAAGTTGTTATTCAAGAAAATCCCATATTTTCTTATAAGGAAAATGTAGTTATCCATTTGTTACACAATTTGGTTAAGAACAGTTCAGTTATCCCAGGAAAAACCCTTATTTTCCTTAAAAGTTTGTAGTTGGTTGTCAATTCGGAATGCAATGTATAGTATCTACCATACTTGCAGTGTTCAGATAAGTATTCTGAAAACTTGGTTATCCTTGAAAAGTACATTAGTTTTAACACGTATATAAAACTAATAAGGAAGTAGAAAAGTTTTCATAATCTAAGTTGCGAGTTCCATAACCATACATTAGACTAGGATAAGGCTCGTACTAGGCCAATATCGTTGTTATGACTTTTGTCACCCGTAGACCTGTCGGTCCGACTGTAGCTAGCAGCCAGTTGCAGGGTAGTCAATCTCGTATAGATCTATACACGCAAGTCACGTTCTCCCTCCAAGAGATTTTGGTTACAGGGGTAGTCCTACACTCTCGTATCCGGGGGAGTGTTACCAAGGACGTGTATCCAATCTTAAGATTAATGAAATTTGGTCCTTCACTCTCGTATCGTGTGGGAGTGTTACCAAGGACATTTAGAAAATCTGGTTGTTTAGTCTTCCACTCTCGTATTTAGGGGAGTGTTACCGAGGACGTTAGAAAATCTGGTTGTTTAGTCCTCCACTCTTGTATTCAGGGGAGTGTTACCGAGGACGTATCGAAAGTTCTGAAGTTGATGCTTTTAATAGTAATAATGTGGAAAGTTATTTGTGAAATATAAAATATAGCATTTTATAATGAGTTTCACAAACAGTTTGAAAACTAACTCTGCAAGTTAAACGGTTGGTTAATACGATTTCCAGAGTTAAAAGCATACGGAATATGAAACATTTCATAAGAAATCATAAGTTTGAGTACAAGATATTCTTTTACTTTTGCTTGTATTCCCCCCTGAAAACATTGAAAACATGGAAAAAGTGTAGGGGTATGAACTCACCAGTCGAGAAATGTGCCGGCTAGGATGTTAAGTGTCAGTTCGGGGGTTGAATACATGCAAGGTTCCTATGTAATATGAACAGATACATAATTGTATCTAATTAGACTTTGAACTACCAAATAAGTAAGACAATACACTCCAAGACGCGAAAGCACTTTATTTCAAGTGTTAGGAGTGATCCGGGTAGCACGCAAGGATGTGTACTTGAAGCTTGAAAGGGGTGTTTTTGGCTCAAACTCGAGTTTTAGAGAGAGAAAGTTGTGAGAGTGGGTAAAAGTCTTCAAAGATGACCACTCAACCTTTATATAGGGGTTGGGTTTGAGACCCAGTGGAAATCTACTCGATACCGACGTTAAACAGGGTTTAAAAATTTTACCCGATTAAATTTTCGTAATTACAACTTAGTCGTAATTAAAAAATTTCCAAATAAATGTTGGGGTATTTTTACGTGTTTCTAATGGGTTCGGACACTTACGAGTTCATAATGAAAAGTCGCAATTTAATTAATTTAAACCAAAGTTAACGGAATAATTGGAATACTAACGGTTTTATTAACAGGAACGGGTTACAGTGACGGAATAAATTAGGGGTTGTCACACCTCAATCTATTTCCTATGTCGCCAACTGAAGGCCTTAATCTTCACCCTAGCAAACGTGTCCTCGTTCCCACTTCCACACTTGCAGTAGCACCGAACTCTAACCGAACACAACCCATTCGAAAATACCATTCTCTTAAACATTTAATGAGCAACCACTTATGCATCTAACACCTGCAACTAACACTACCATATTTATGCAACCAGTCCTGTCCTAGCAACGGTAGTGCCTTGAGCTTCCAAATTTCTTCCATAGACAACTGTCGACCATACTTGGATCATGATAGAACTACTGAACGATGACTTCACTGAAGAACCATCACTCTAACCCTGACCAAGTATCCTCTAAATAATACTCTCGCACAAATCCCGACAAAGATTCGGAATGATAACAGTACATGCGGAACCCACTCCGCCAGATGTGTCCTTCTGTGGGTTCATTAAGTACCTTTTCGCATGCAGGATGACATATATGACCCTTGATAACCCAAAGAGTAGCAGAAAAAACTGACCTGAGGTCTGACTTATCCAAACTAACTCACAATTCCAAAGCGATACGTATTCCAAAAATCCACCTAATAGCAACAGAAGATGACATACCGGCAACATCTGGAGGAATACTGATCCCCTTCTACTAACATGACCAACCCCGCTACCCTATAGTAGCCTAAACCCTTGGAGTGACAGACTCCCTTATGCATTGTCCTGTTCGTGCTGCACTGCTCAGGCCCTGATGGCCTTTCACCTGATGATCAGAAGTCATGGGTCTCTTCCCGGGACCCTCTACTATACGCACCTAGCACGAACCTCTCTTCTCAAAGTGATCCAAATCAATCTCGTATCTACAAACTCTTGGAAGTCATATTCTTCAGGGTTTGACACCTTGTCATGCTTACTAGCTCACTTGCTAATGGCTAAGCTGCAACAACTGGAACATCCTCTGTCCCCAAACCGGGTCATAAAATTCTTCCCGAAGCTTCTTAGATTCTCCAACACTCTCACCGATTCGAGTATGGATCATGTGCTTTCAGTAGTATGGGCCCAATACTACCTTGCATACCTATCCATACTTTCCTCAGCAATCCTCTCGGATCCTCCAAGTCACTTCCTCAACTGGTACACCCAAGTCTCACTGAGCCTTACTACTAACCCACTGAAACATATCCTAGGATTTCCTAGGTTCCTGAACCCACCCAGTCCTCAGCTACTGAAAGATTCCCAGTAATGTCAACTAGCTACCTTATGAATAAAGCTAGCTCACATTACTAAGAGTCCCACAAAGCACAAAGCAAGCAACATTCAAACAATGAAGAACCTAACCATTCTATTCCGATCAAACCATTATATCCTTTACTTAGGGATCTGTACATGCAATTCAAAGGCTCATACAAACAGGCATAACCTAAACATTTTATCTTATTACTGACTGATCAGTACTAGCATGCAAGTCTACAAGCACATACAATAGGCATATAAGGCATCATTCCTAAATCCTCAGCCCTAATCTAGCATGCAGTTCTCATTATCATATCAGATCATAACATAACATGTATGGGTATCTTGGGAAAAACTTACTTGATCTTGGCTGATTGCACACATCACACACATTGTTCTTTTCGAAGTTCTTTTCTCTTTCAAACTCTTTTCAAACTTCTTTTATAAAATGATTTACTTTTGAAAATTTTCATACCAAGTCCTTAGTTTGAGTTCAGACACACCCGGGAGCGTGCCCGAATCCCTCAAACCAAGGCTCTAATACCAACTTGTAACATCCTAAAAATACAGGCCAACAATTTCATTTCTAAATAAGTTATTAATAAATCATAAGTGTAAAAACATTCATAATAATATCTCATGTCAAAACCAAAGTCTCAATAATCAAATCATAGTATCATAAACCATATCAGAGTGTAATCCCAAGGATCTCGTGTGCGGAAAACATGGTGTGATGTGCTGCGATCGAGCCGAATCCCTTCCTTTGAAAACGAAGTACCTGAAACCAAAACTGAAAACCGTAAGCACGAAGCTTAGTGAGTTCCCCTATCTAGCTAGATCATTACACTCACAACTTGTAGAAATAAGACTGAATGAAGATGTGTACAGTCTTGTATGTAAGTTTTTTTAGCTAATATCATTTTCCCAAATTGGTTGCATAAATTGTTTAAAAGAAAAAGTGTAACTTTTCTTTACAAGTACCAATATTCCTACTTGCTTTCATTTTCTTTTGGGGACATGATTAGGGTTTTAGGTTGTTCGAAAGCTTGTCCTTATAGAAGATGGATCAATTGATACGGGTGTGGTCTAATTTGTGTCATGGTCCTTCTGTATTGTAGCATCCAGTTCAGATATCCCATTTACCTTTCTTATATAATAATTAATGATTAAAATTTTTATTATCCATGATTTTTCATGTATTTTTTTCTATCATGTTAAAAGGTATTGTCTCTATCCGGGAGGTGTAAGGAATATGTATACAATGGAACTTTTCGCAAGTTGTTGTGACATCTGTATCGTTGTGCTTTTGGTATTCATGATTGGATGAATAAAGAAACCGAAAAGCTCAAACTTGTTTCAGCTTTGCTAACTGAACCGGAAATTTTTTCAAATGTCTATTTACAATACAAGTATTTTGCATCCTATTTTGCAGGCTATCAAGGTCTTGGCTTAGACACAAGTAAATCGAGGGCCCTGATAATATGTAGAGAACAAACAAATAAGATGTTTTATGCTTACATTTGTATAAATTTGATTCACATATTTTATTTAATTTCACATACCAGGGAAAAAAAAAAAAGGGGTTAAAGCGGTATAAGGCACAACTTATGTGTGTTTGGGGTTGACATTATTTTAGTCCCAAAGTTTACACCAAGAGGCATATTTGAACAAAAATCTACCCCGCCCCGAAAGCAAGAGGTGCCCACCACTTAAACTTAAAGCACACCTTCCGATGGAAATTTAGATGATAATTTAATTTATAGCATAATATAATTCTTGATTTGTTGGAAAAAGTTGTAACATCCTACAATATGAAGATTTGGTTAATATGTTAGAATAATTAAATAAAATAAAAGTAAACGTGAGAAAATTAGTGAGGAAATGTAAAAATGTTATCTATTAGTCATTTATTCAAATTTATGTTGGACCATATTCTTTATGGATTTATTGATGGAAGTAAATAAATATAGAATAAATATAATGGAACCAAAAAAGTATATGTAAGAAAATAAAAGAAATAATAAAGGTTCACTAAGTAATGCCCACTTTGGAAACATGAAATTTAAATGCATACTATATATGGTTTAATCCAAAAAAAATCAAGTTGGTTGGAATTAGAATAAAGTGGATATGCTTTTTTCTTTTTCATTTATTATTATTATTATTATTATTATTATATATTGCTAGTTTTTAGTGATTATAGTGTGCAACAACCTACATTTGTGGTAGTACAACTCGGGCTTACTTGGTACAAAATAATAATCCTTTGCTCTAATATGTACATAAGAAAACAAATACCATTTAACTATTAATCATTGATTCCCCACCCCACCCCACCCCACCCAACCCCCACCCCCCACCCACACAAACCACATTGATCACATCATATGTGTTTAAACAAAATCGCAAACAACACGTTTTATTTTCAATCCCTCACTAGAACCCTTTCAACAACCACCGAACCTACAATCATTTTCCATTGCCACCGTGCAACAACTTTGAAGCGACCGAGTTGTCAACAACTTTATACATTCCTATACAAAAGTACAAAGGGTATATGATGGGGAAGTTTTAGTAAAGATAAAGCAAAAGAGAAAAGCTTTGATCAAAGTAGAATTCCAAAGTTGCTTTAAGATAAGGAGGACCACTATGAGGTAAGGAGATGGAAGAACAAAATATTTCATACAGATAGACTGTTGGTTATTTTTTAGGAATTTAGGGTAAGAGAGAGCGTCATGATATATCAAGGTATGTTTGTACGACACAACATCTTGGGACAAGTAATTAGGTAAGAGTTTACTGAATGGGATCAGCCGACAATACTAGAACAAACGAGAAGTGAAGTGTGAATAATGGAAAAGCAATGCTCTTTTGACATACTTTCGGCCCGTTCCCAATATCCCGGTCTTGATTTTGAAAACAGTATCACCACTTGAGACCTTCTTTACACTAGTAAAGCCTTTCTCCATAATTATATAACTTTATATATTATTCTATAATAATTTACATATGAATGGCGTTAAATGTATGTATCATTTGAAAATTAGAAAGTTACTGATCTACTATTTTGCCTAATGACTTTTCACTTTTAGCCAAAAATTAAAAATTAATCCGTCACTTAACCATAGCTCCTGCTTCATAGACCATTTATTTTTTCACGGCTAATCAGCCTAAAGTGTATAATGTTAGGGGTGGTAATTGTTGACACGACAAGAAAAAAATACACGACGAAATTGGGACGAAAATGAAATTCAAATTCGTGTTCGTGTCGTGTTCGTGTTAAGTGTAAAAAACACGATGTCGTATCGTGTTCGTGTTTAAAATTCAACACAAAATTGACATGATTTAGCATTTAGTTGTCGTGTTTTTTATGTTTATCGTGTTTTTCGTGTTATGCATGATTAATATTAATTAGAGTAAATTACACAAATGGTCCCTATGGTTTAGTGTAATTTGTGCGTTTGGTTCTTAACTTATTTTTTTAACTCGGAAGGTCCCTATTGTTTGTTTTTGTTACGCGCTTGGTCACTGTCTTACCTAAAAAGACTATTTTGCCTTTAATTTTTTAAATTTATTTAAATAAACACAACCCTAACCCCAACCATTCACCTTACCTTACCTACCTTAACATTTTTTCCTATTTAAATAATAGTATTTTTAGCTAAGATAGGGACCAAGCACGTAACAAAAATAAACAGTAAGGACCAAGCGTGTAACAAAAACAAACAACAGGGACCTTTCGAGTTAAAAAAATAAGTTAGGGACCAATCATGTAAATTACCCCAAACCATAGGGACCATTCGTGTAATTTACTATATTAATTAAATAAACTAATTTTTTTTTATTATGTTATCATTGTCGTGTCGTGTCGTGTTTGTCGTTTTTAATCGGTTCGTTTTCGTGCTAGTTAAAAAAACACGACATTGTGTCGTGTCGTGTTCGTGTTACATAAAACTTTGTCGTGTCGTGTCGTCTCGTGTCAGGCAAAAACACGACACGATGGTCCGATTTGCCACCCTTATATAATGTTTAAAACTTTGGTTTAGGTAATTTTTTGTATGTTTTAAATGAGGAAAAGCTCTCAACATAGGCTCCTAACAACCATAATGTATATTTACAATTGTTCGTATTTTTTTGCTTTTTCTTGTTTAGTGCAAGATCTACCACCGTGGGTTTGATTTAATTGAAAAATAAAAGGAAATTGTAGGCTTCATAAGAAACCTACGGTGTACAAACATTCAATACACAAATTATATATCGACTGTTTGTACACTGTAAGTTTCTTATGAAGCCTATTATTCCGGATTCCTTTTAGTTATTTTGTTTGTAGCTTATACACTACAAAATATAATAGTATTGCATTGATTTTTGTTCCAACAAAGCGAAAAATAAAAAAATAAAGATATTGTAGGCTTTCATATGAAATAGTAGTCCAGTAGTCAACTACCTAAATAAAACAACAAACCTGAGATTAATGCTTAAAACCATATGTTTTAACTAAACTATTTTTTGGAAAACCATAATTTATCTAGAGAATACCATATGTATTTTAGAAACCTATAGATTCGTGAAAATATATGACCTAGAAACCGTAGGTCTTCACGAAATTGTAGGTGTTTTTTATTTTTAAAATTGCGCTTTACAAGGTTATGTATGGCTATTTGCAAAATTTAACCTATTAAGTAAGAAGTAATTAGAGATTTTGGCTAGACTAGTTACTGTCTATTTAAAAAAAAAAGTAGAGATTATATAGTTTTTATAGTGATCTAATATCATAAAATTTCATATAAACTAATTAAAAACTACAAGTGATAAATAGTAATATATAATAAATACATGAGTAGATTACTCAAAATGTCTGTGATTTGGGTAAATCTAGTAGGAATTACCTGTGCTGTTGGCGCCGGTTGGATCAAATTTGCATAAATGTTCTTGAAAATTTTATATAACATCTTAAAAGAGAAAGTTAATAAGTACAATTCTATAATAATTATATATTTTTCAAATATGCTTTACACTGAGAAGAAAAAAATATCATGTCATGAAACAGAGAAATCTCATCCTTCATTTGTTAGCAAGATGATCCTTATGCAACATTAAGTCGTATCCCAACATCCAGGGATCCATATCCAGATGTGAAAAGGGTAAATCAGTAATTTATCACCTCTACAACACCTGCAAGAATTTAAAACACCAAAAAAATGTTTTAAGATCTTATCCAACTAAAACGTATTTGAAGATCTTATCCAACTTTTGAAATATTAGAATGAATCAAAACCAAAGTATGATGAAATGATTAATGTCCCTGCAATTAAATAAACATTCCAATAAAACAAACTTAATTTACAGTAGTACAATATAGATGTAAAAACAACTTTTTCAAAATAACATAAAAATGAAAGTTAATCAGCTAGAGACCAAACATGTTTCATATTATAATTTCATAATTCTCTTCGCCTTGCTTCTTTCTGATGCATTTTTACATGGTGCCTACAAGCAACATTGACACACACATATGAAGTTAGTTTATTAATAATGGCACATGTCAAAAGAGAAGAGATAAATTCTAAGATAATCAATTAATAGTGTTGGCTTCTACAATTCCCCAACATGTATCAACCATAATTTCATCAACATTAATTGATATCTTTATCGGTCGTTTGTACATGTGGTTCTACCGACGACTACTTTCTGAACGTAAAGTTCCATTTCCTGTGATGAAGGGATAAAAAAATTAAAATAAATACATATACTTGAGAACGGTGAAGGAAAGAAACCAATGGTTTTTTTTTTTGTTTTGTGATGCATGTTTCGTTTGACCAATTCATCGAACACTTTGCATAAGCTGTCAAATAACTATAAATTAATAAACTCAGACAAATGTTCTTACCTTGTTATCCGTGTTATGTGGTGAATACTGTTGTATGTAGTCCCCTCCTAATCAACTCATTTGCAAGAATATGTCATTCATACCTATTTAAAAAATAATATGAAACTAGTTTACAACTTTTTTAAGTTCGAATTGAAGAAGAAGAAAATGGGGTCAAAATAGTCATTTTACTTTGGAGCTAAGGTGCAATGGAACTATGCTTTAGGGACCAACCATGCAAAAAAATGTAGCATCTAGACTGAACACGTAACTTTTGAAAGACCACATAGACGAAAACCGAGATAATCAGCTAAACTCAAGGACGAAAAATGTAACTTTTTCTTTACATTAAAAAAAGAAAGTAGCACAAACCTTGGAGCACCCTCTACTACAAAAACATTGCGCAAATTTCTTTTCACATACATGACCCTCACTTATAAAAGTTCTTAGTCTCTTCTCATCCTACAACACTGATAAATCAAATTAAATATACAAGTATGTGAGCTGATTTTTTTGTTTTAAAAAGTTTTTCAATACTAAATGTTAAAGCTTCGTCCAATGATTACCTTTTCTGATATTTTCCCATCACAATACATGAGCATTTGGTTGGAAATTATGGAAAAAAAAATAATGCTATGTACTTACCATCACTTAAACAGATGGTGGTTTTGTGGTTTCTAGAGAGAAACATAGATTGTGTCCACTTTATTCAATCCATATCAGAGAGGCATGAACCTAAAGAGTTAGATCGATAAACAAAGGTAGCATCAGTGTCTACATCAACAAAGCCTTAAATAAAACCAACTTTCTATTTACAATTAGCATTCACATGATTCCACTAAACAACATTGAATATAAAGAAACAGAAACAACCATTAAAAACCATACATAGTAAAAAACAATACATATTTCTATATGGATTACATTCTATACAAATATATTGGAAAAAGCTATGAAAGTAATAAAAATTAGATAAATAAAGAATTGTAGCTCGCCTTAAGTTCATCGACCTCCCAATTAAGCTGACAACCTGTAGAAATTCCAAATTAAATAAATAAAGCAAATTAGCAACAACCCAACTCAATAATTATGAATGGATTATGATATATCAGATTAAGATGATGGATGTATTCAACAAATTAGTATGGCTGTGAAACTCATAAAGGGCTAAAGCCTACAAAACGGACTGTAGTTGAAAATCAACTTACAGGATTTCGTTATATGGGATACATGGTATCCACAATAATGTTATGTTCTGTCTCATCTTCCTTAAAAGGTTGTAAAAACAAAAACAACTTTATATATGTAAATATATAAGAATAATACTAATAAATGCAACTCACTTGGTCTCTTGTATGGTCCATTAATGGTTGTCGTATATTCATTTGCAGAAATGTATTGTTTCATTATAGTTGTTTAAGAAAGCATTGCCGCATAGTCATGTACTTGGGCTCCCAGCAGCTACCGGTCACCCCATTACTACAAATTGGCAATAACATTTTCTTATGACACCCAAAAAATTAAAAGATAAATAGTTTTAAAACAGCATACCAACAAAAAACAGTGAAACAGTCATAGCTTTAATGTAGCATACTGCATACGAACAAAAAGAATGGAAAGATCGACACTTTTAATGTGTAATTCCCACAAAAAGAATAAAATAAATGTATTATAAGTTCATTATTTTAAGGAAAAACTCAATGATTTTATTTTTCTTGAGTTGTTCCTCCATGTCTATGTCTAATACGTTTATACTCATCAAATAAGTTTTTTATGCAACAAAACTTGAATTTAAGAATGGTACTTACACTTTTTAGCATCATGACTGTTTACGGTTAAAGTGTTTTGGCTTTTCTGGAGTATCATTTGTTCCTTGAACATTCACTCTTGCTTGATCTTTTGGGGAATCTGGTTTTCTAGCTTGAAGAAATATATAATTTCCCCCCATTAATAAATGAACTTTCAACACAATAAAAAGTGGTTGAAATTTGCTTTGTATTTTAATGACATTGCTTTAATGTATTCAAACACAAACCTTTAACTATTTGACTTTTTTTCCTCCCAAATCCTCAAGTTAAAACTGATGAATATTATAAATTTTGTTATTTAAGTGTGGGTTTAAAATGTTCATTTACTCTCATAGCAGAAAACTACTTGTTTGTACCTATAAAGCCACATACCCGTGATAATCCGCAGGGGCAAATTTGCCTGTTTTTTAATCCACATATAAATTAATGAGGCACTTACAATTGCAATGAAACATATATTTCAGCAAGTTCTCTCTAGGCATCATGATCTGCCATGAATCTGGGCAAAAAAAAACCAAACATCAAGAGACCTCATTGAATTTTATAGTAATTTAGAACAAAAATAAATAATGTTTGTGATTTTATTCTTACATCTCAAGATATTTATTGAGCCAATCAATGGCTGCTAAAATATCTCCACGTGCCTTTGCATTGCCTATCCTTCTCATACTTATAACCTGCAAAGATTTTGGTTTGTTAGAACTTAGAAATGTTTTTTTGGTAATTTAAAGATTGGAGTCTTATTTTTTGTTTTGAAAAGATTTATGTTAACAAACTATAGAAATAAAATTGGGTTATATTGTAAGTTTTTATTCCATTACATGATGGAATGAATATCCACAAAATGGAAGGAATAAACGAACAACTTTCTAGTAGTTGTATTGCCCTAACGCAAGGACTCAAACAACTCCAACTGCTCCCAAGACAATGAGATGATATTCTGTGAATGAATACCCGGATAAGATGAAGTAGTAGGTTACAATTTCTTAAGAGATTACACGATGGTGGGGAATGAAGAACAACCTTAGATCAGAAGGTGACCTACAGGAAGAGAAAAAAAATGACAAAAAAAAGTCAGAAATACCCATATTCTAATAATTGGTTGTTGCCCAAATTAAAGAAAGCGTGTAACTTCATTGAGCATAAGCTTAAATTCAATGTCCCTCATTCTCGGTGTGACTTATCGTAGTCCCGACCATCTACTGAATCTACCCATCAACCAGAATCTTCCATGTATGTGTGCGTTCAGTTCAATTTCGTCCAGGTACATGCGCTTTTAACAACAAAATCTTCCAATCACTTCAAAAAACCCAGTTCACAAATATTTTTATTTCAAGAAAGATTTTTGTATTCGAAGATTTGGAGTTGAAATTGTAAGAATCGATACTTGTTATAGAGATAATAACCTCAATGTCAAGGTCTTCAAAGTGTAGGGTTTTCGATAACGCAGTGGAGGTACCGTTACAGAGTACCTGTGGTCCTGGTGCGGTACAACTTTGATGGTTCCACGCTGGCAGACGATTCCAAAGTTCAGAAAAAACATCAACATGGAGAGTAGAATCTAAGAAACAAAGTCGATTTTGTATTCAATCAAACTATTGGAGTCTGAAAATCAGAATATAACACTTACAAAAGGATTCGTCGTTGTCTGTTGTGCCGGATAGGTGACGGAGGCAGATATGGCAGGGCCGATGTCGCCAGAGATGGTTATGGCTGAAACCGAAGAAGAAGGGTTGAAGTCGGCAACGGTGATCTATTTCGGCCGATGTCAATTTCCAGGGCAAATTATTGAGGGAATCTTTCACGACCATTAATGATTTCTTTTGTCACACTCTCTTATGTATAGACGAAGACGAACAAAGAAACCATTAGAAATTTGGAAATCGAAAATCATAAAAACAGAAGTAAGCTTTAGGTGAAAACCTAAATCAAAAATACGACTGTGATTTTCAATTAGAGGGGGATCAGAAAAAGGGGATGAAAGACCGGTATTGCTGAAGATATGCCTGCTGAGTTGCCTTGCCAAAATACCGCCTTCAACTTCACCCATGGGCGAAGTGCAAATATTTTTCATAAACAAAAGTCGTCATCGCCTCAATCTTTGTAAAGAACAATCAAAATCGGAACCCATCAAAGGAATTACAAGTCAACGATGAAGACCATAAGATGTCAAAGGAAGCAATCAAAACCCCAAGTCGTCAAAGAATATGGTACTTAGCGATTCATGTATTTCTAGAAAGAAAACAGAAGTCATTACGCTGCACAAAAAGAGAAGGAAAGGGTCGGAGGAAGGCAACGACAACCCTTAGGCGGGTGGTTATCGGAAGAATGTCGGGAGAGACAAACAGATAATGATGAGAGAGATGACAACTCTTCAAATGAACGGTGGCATGTGTGGTGTAGAACCATAGATGAAAGCAACATAAGAAGCCGGTGGAAGCAAATGAAATTGATTGGGCAACATAGGCAGTGAAAAGCGGATAAGAATGGAAGAGAAGAATGGGAAAAGGGAAGTAATATTATGGCTGAAAATGAAAAATGAAAAAAAAAAAAAAAAAAAGACGTAGGTAGCAAAATAGAAAAGAGAAAAAAGTTCACTATAGCTAAGGTTTTAGGAATTGATCGTATATACTAATTCAAGATTTAGTCCATAATTATTTTTACACATTTTGACTGTCCCTGAGTTTAGTTTTCATTTCATTTTTGCTCTACGACCCATTGAAATGACTATACTACTCATGCATATTTCTTTTTTTATTAATATTTGATTTATTTTTACTCAATCATTAAAATAAATAGTTTAATAAGAATTTGAACCCCACAATCCTACCAACAGCCGATAACCCTTAAACCCTTTCAATCGGTCCCTCTTCACAATGCCATCTTTCTTCTCGTCTATCTCCACTACATATGTCTGGCCTGAAATCACCACCTTATATCTCCCCCACATACCATCTGAACTTGTTGGAGTACTTAAATCCCCAAACATTAAGTAACCCGAAGTATATGATACGTACCAGAAAAATCGTCATCGATAATTGATTTCTTCATGTATCGATCCCTTTTATCTTTTGTATTAGCCTTGCTTGCGACCCCACTGACTGTTTCCTTTACGTCGTTTAGCGAACTTATTTTTGTTGAATAGGCTGCCGGAAATCGTGTAATAATTAGAGAATGTAATAATTAGAGAATAATTTTAATGAGGTTCAACTGGAAATCAAGAAGACCATCTTTCTCAAATGTGGGAGTTATAAGATCGCGATTTTATCTGAACTAGTCTGTGTACGTGGGACACACCTATTTTATTGTGAAAAAGAAGGATACTTCAATTTGTATGTGTATTGATTAATGAGAGCTAAATAAAATTACGATAAAGAATTGATATCATTTGCTGAGAATCGACGATTTGGTCGACAAACTTCAATGTGCATCATTTGGGATAATGATGCGCGTATTCAAACTTCTATTGAGTAGTTCAACAGCTTCTGGTGTAAAGAAACCGAAAGTATCAAATGCAAAAGGTGTAAACATCTGTTGATTTTTCATGCACGTTTTATCATGTTTTGCTACTTTGCTTGGTGCAACTTTTAAAGCAGCTTGCCCTACAGAGAAAACTCTACTCCCCAAGCCCACAAGAGGGAAAACCCCTGTTAGATTCACGTATATATGTTTTCTCCTGCCCATCCAAATACTAAAACATTCGTTGGACTAAGTGTTGATCTTCCTTCCAATGAGTCAGTCAAAAAGTTCACAAGTACCTTTTTCTTGGCAGAAACCCAACGCGCCTAAATATGTCGAAAAGAACGTCCCTAACCAAATCGTGTCGGTACTAGAAACCCGAGAGCTCTTTACAATGAGCTGTATGCTCCCCAAAGGAGTCCAAACATGTCGTGCGACAAACAGAACAAGTCTTGTTAGCTGGAAATAGAGGGATCATAAGGCGATACTTGAGGATGTCACGATACTCCACTAGCGATATATGCTGGCCAAGACCGTCAATAGGAATAATCATAAGAAAATCCTGGGCATGTGTGGCCCTTAGACACTCAAAAATTGATTTCTGTCTAATCGTCATGTCGAAGTGAACTTCCATATTGGCGGCGGGGGTGGGGGTAGATAGGATGGAGATTTCGGGGGCGGGGGCGGGGTGGGGAAACGGGAAAATTTTGGGGGCGGGGGCGGGGGATGCAATCCCCGTCCCATTTACCCCCGTTGACATCCCTATGTCTGATATCTAACTATCGTTCACAATATGCTACAAGTAGCATAACTGAACTCAATAATCTAATTATGCAATTTAGTTATACAGATATAATAACATAAATATTAACACTTACAAATCGTTAATTAAGAAAACATGATATATTAATGAATCAACACATAGTCACATAAGTTCATCTACTTTTTAACAAAAGTATTGAGAACTTGGTCCACAAACAAAATAAATGAAACAAAATAACTAAATGGAATGCTAAAAATAAGGCAAACCAATACGAGTAACTCTTCTTCGGCTTCCTCTTTTGCTCTAAATATTTTGAATTGTTGTATTATTCTGTCTTGTATTGTTTTTGGATGTAGGGTTTTATTTATAGCCTTTCTGGACAAGCTTAAATCGCGACGCGATTAGGAAATCGTTTTATCTTCAAAATATTCTAATTTATTTCCATGATATCTTCCGATTGTTTTTCTTGTTCAATATTTCACAAAAATGTTCTCCAGATAGCTGTTTTTAGCTTCCATTTCCTTAAAAAAAATTATTTTCAGCTACAAAACATAAATACAACGCAAATAAATATCTTTTGGTATATTATAATTATAAAAATGCTTTTAAAAGTATCTAAAATGCCCTTAAAATATGTATAATTTTGGACAAATCAAAATACCCTACTTCTAGCTTTTGGTTTTCACCAAAAAAAATCATTAATCACTTAAGTAGTTTACATTAGTAATATCAATCATTATATCTTCTTTGTATAAATGTAGATTATGTTCAGCAACAAGAATATAAATGTGGACTTTTCAATAATGCAACCATTAGTGATTAGTCTTCTGATGTATTTCCGTAATATATTTCAGTTGTCATAAAAATGTTCTCCAAATGGCCTTTTTAGATTCCATTTCCCTATGAATTCATTTTCCGTTGAAAAACATAAATACAATGCAAATAAATATCTTTTGGTATATTTTAATTATAAAAATGATTTGAAAAGTATGTGAAATACCTCTTAAAAATATATAATTTTAGATACATCAAAATACCTTATATTTGGCTTTTCTTTTTTCGCCAAACAAATCATTAGTCACGTAAGTAATTTACATTTGTAATATCAGTCATTATATCATCATTGTATAAATGTGGAATATGTTCATCAACAAGAATATAAATGTGGACTTTTCAACACCCCAAGCATATATTTGTGTTGTAAAAAAACAAACTTTCAGATAAGACGTCAATTATTCCTCACCTCAAGGACATATCCCTAAATTTCCAAATTCTTTCCATTGATATTTTCCCTTGAACGATATTTCATGATACTACCACTTTTCCACTTTCTTTGGTACATAACGTTTTTTATGATGAGTCTTTTTTGCAAACGTTACCAATTTAATAGCTCGTGGCTTTCTATGGAAGATTTTTAGGTACGATATATTTTTTTCTTCCAAAAGCTACTAAAACAAATCCACGACTTTCTTTGGGATATATTTATATTTTATATGATTTATTTTTCATCCCAAAAAGTTTTCCTCTTAAAAAAACTAGATTTTTTTTTATTCAATATTTTACATATTTCACATTTGGATTTTTTTTATTTTTATTTTTATTTTTATTTTATTTATTTTTATTTTATTTATTTATTTATTTATTTTTTTAACTTAGAAACTCAACTTACCCTATGTTAGTTAATAAAATTTTCAAGGGTTCATTACGTCCATTATGCTAAACTCTTAGGTATTTAACATAACACACAACTAACTTTAGAATTTGAAAATTCACAAGAAATTTGAAAAAGAACGTAAATAATATGCAAAATGGCTAAACACAACTTAAGCACTACATACCTCTTAATATTTAGTTATTTAAGTAAAATGTCTAATCATTTTTTTCTATATAAGCATTTATTTGTAATCGATACCATATCCCACACTTCAATTATATAAGGCTCTCGTTGTATAAAACATAAAAATATGAGAGAATTGCAAAGGACTCTCATGTGATAGAAGTGGAGATATCGATATCTGTCTTGTGAGCATTTTGGGTCATCGTTGGCACTTGGAACCATACATTTGTACGTAAAAGTAATTAGTTCCATCATCATAGACAAAACACTGTGATATGTATGAGTGACAGGATACAATTTGTTGTCCTAAATAATATGTTTCTGTTACAACCAATATTCTCGATGCGCAGTAAATTATTGTGGCGCGTTTCATATAATGTGTTCGTTTTTTCTTCAAAGTTCACTTGGGACGACTCATGGTGATCAATCACTTGTCTTCCTGACTTCTTAAGATTCATTCTTTTTTAGATGACCTTTTTTCTTTAGTCTTTCCCTTGTACTTCTTCATAGTTAATTAAATTGTCCATTCGTGATTGTTTGATTTAGCTTAGTGGACTGTTTTTTACCTAAAAACAATAGACAAAGACCAACCTAAAAAGGAACACCTAAGTTGCACGGAAACGGATACGACAACGTGAAACGGATACAGAACGGAAACAAGAAACGGTAAAACCCAAAAATCAAGATATGGATATGACAATATATTTGTTTTGAGCCTTTTAAGACCTTGCATGCACGTAAAGTTAACTTCACCCTAGAAAGCTAGATCTGGAGTTTGGAGCTATGAACTCAACTGGAATGAGCTAAATGCGAAATGACCGAAGGAACTCGACGAGTTGCATGGTCAACTTGGTGAGTTGAATGAGGATTTCCCGCTTCTTGATTCTGCATGAACTCAGCGAGTTAGCAAGATGAATTGATGAGTTGGTTAGAGTTTTCCCGATATTCTGGATGCTGCATGGACTCGACGAGTTGACTGGGGTTTTCGCAACTTTTAAAGTTCTGAAGGAACGTGACGGTTCTGTAAACTGCACTCGACGAGTTGGGTTAACATGCACTGTTAACCTTGGCTGTTGACTTTGACTTTGACCAGGGTTGACCAACTTTGACTTCTGTGGGTATTTTTGTAATTTGGGAATTTATGGAATTTGACCAATGGTGGCTATAGGTGTTGGTGTTTGGAGCCGTGTTTCGGAAGTTCGATATTTCAGTCCCGATCGACATTGTAAGGTGAGTTTTCCTCACTATACACAAGGGTGGAAGGCATCAAGGCCGACCCTTTGGATTGGTATATTGGTTTATTGTTAGTGTGATCTGTTAGAGCAGTATCCTAGTAGATAGGATGGTTCTATATGATTATGATCAGTTAGATCGGTATCCTAGTCGATAGAATGTTGTTATGCTTAGTGATCTATAGATCGGTTTGTCTGTCTGTAGACTGTTATATGGTTATCTGATATATATATATATATATATATATATATATATATATATATATATATATATATATATATATATATATATATATATATATATATATATATATATATATATATATATATATATATATGCACATGATTGATTAGTGGTTGAGGCTAATCTGCTTTGTGCGAGAGCCAACAGACCAGGGCATTCCAACCCGATGGTTGCGTGCTGATTTTATTCCATCCCGAGGATGGTTGGACTCATAGTATGTGGGCATTCCAACCTTATGGTTGTAGGCCGAGGGTATACCATCTCGAGGATGATTGGACCTATAATATGTTGGCATTTCAACTCGATTGTTGACGGCCTGGGGCATTCCAACCTGATGGTTGATTGGGCCCATAGTATGTTGTTATTATATGTGTGTTATTTGTTGTGCGGGTATTTTTGGGGAACTCACTAAGCTTTGGGCTTACAGTTTTGGATTTTGATTCAGGTACATGGGATAATCGTGGGAAGGCGAAGGCGTGACCGTACAATTCCTCGTCTTATGATTGTGATTGCTAGGAAAACTTTGATATTGATTTATTTTGCAAACAATTTGTAAACATTACTGGTTTTGGATGACTTTTCAAACCAATAATGAACTTAGGTTGACTTTGAAAAGTTTAAAATTTTTGTGAATTTTTATGGATGTTACAAGTTGATATCAGAGCCTTAGTTTGAGGGAATTGGAGGAACACTAGTGTGAATCCAGTCTCAAACTAAGGAAAGGATTTACAAAATGATTTTCAAATGGTTTTGAATATAAGAAAGTAGCATGCAAAGTGTACGATCAACCGAAGCCAGTAAGTAACCCCCAAAATGCCATGCGGTTATTTGATATTGTGATATGTGTAACATCCCAAAAATCATGACCAAAATTTTCTTTTTAAACATTAATAAAAAGCATAAGTATCAAGTCATTTCATCCATAAACAAAGGTTTGTATATCAAATAAGAGTATCATCTCAAAACATGTTCTTTTTATCAGAGTATAACATCCCATGCTAAAACTTCTTGGTGTGCACCATGCAATCATCCCGAGCTCTTCCTTCCGCTACCGGCAGTACCTGAAACCAAAACTGAAAACTGTAAGAATGAAACTTAGTGAGTTCCCCCAACCTACCACATACGCATAACACATACACATAACCAGATATTGCGCCCCTGCTTGCTGCATCGGGTCTTACTCGGCATCAAATTCGCTCTGGCATTGGGCCATGCACAACATCAGGCCCCGCCTGGCATCAAGCCCCGTTCGGTATACAGATCCGTCTCTCTTAGGCCCCCACCTATCTCTGGGCCTTGCCCACTATACACATACATAATATCAAGTAACATACCAGTACATAAATAATCATGCTCTGACTATACTCCTGATCTAAAGCCTCGCCTAACTTAGGCCCTGCCCCTGGTCTGCTACTGAGGGGTCGTGGAACCCCATCCATATCACTGCTAGTAATGAGATACAGGCCCCCGCCCACACTCACTCCATTCCTATCATGGGCCTCACTCCTACTCTACTAATATTGAGATATGGAACCCCATCCACACTCAGCTAGTGATGAGATATGGGACCTCGCCCACACTCACCTCCCTACCAGGCACATACAAGTATCATAGAGACAACAAGTATAATCTAACATATAACATATGAACCTTCCTCAGGATTGTACTGGCATCGAACTTCCAGTCCATAAATATATTATCATCTAACATACTTCAGGCTTGCCCTGACACCGGACCCCCGATCTAGATGCTATCATACCTATACATGCAAGAATAACAAAAACCTCTAGGATTCTAACATTCATCGGGCCTCGCCTGACATCAGGTCGCAACCCGAAACATATACAATAAGTGCCTAGGGATAACCCCCCCGGTCTTCCTACGATACATAATGGGCCGATATTGATTCCATAGACCCACCCACCTAGTGATGAGACTCACCTCACAATTTTGAAGACTAGCTTGACACTTCTGACTGCTAAGTTGCAACTCCTGAACTGCTGATCCTTTGGCCCCCAAAACTATCAATACCCAAAATAACACTTAGACCATAATACCCTCAAAATTCAAACCAGGTCAAACTTGGTCAAAGTCAATGATAAAATTCAACTCTCCAAGTTGACTCAAATCGAAGAATTGACCCACCAACTCGTCGAGTCCCACAATCCATACGAAACTCTAGACTTCGATCCTACTCATCGAGTCTTCCTTAAGCTCGTCGAGTTCACCTTCAAACACGTCGGGAACTTTGTTCAACTGACTTGCCGAGTCCACCTTTGAACTCATCGAGTCCATCTTCATAAGCTATGGATATTGCCTTTGTCTCGCCGAGTTCATCCTTGAACACGTCCACTACGATAATGTTTAAGTCCATAATGAACCCAGATGGCTGAGTCCTCTACCAACTCAACACACACCCACTATCCAAAGGGTTTTGGGCAAGAAAACGACCTGACTCGTCGAGTCCAAAGATCAACTCGTCGAGCCCTCCTAAGTCTAAATCTATTCAGATGATTTCAGTCGAATACAAAGCATCCAGGACCCAGATCTAACCTTCTAGGGTCTAAATAACATGCAAAGCCTCTACGTTTACATCCATGCATGACCCTTTTTGCTCAAAAGGCCATAAAAACCTCTTAAACTTTGCATGGGGAGTTCTAATGACATAAAGCTTGCAACTTTATGCCTTAACCACCCTAAATACTTCCAGATTTGAAAGGATCTTGCTTGGGGGCGTCCAAATCCCAAAAGCAACCATTCTTGGATCAAAATCTTCATAAAAGGGGAAAAGAATAGATCTGAAGAACTAATGATCAAGTTAGAGACTTGATTACCAGAAAATCATGAGATTGAGAAGCTACTTCTGGATCCACAAGCCTTTCCTTGAGCCTTCAAGTTCCTTTTCTTCTCCTAGCCTCCTAGTAACAGCAAATCACTCAAGAATGGCTCACACACTCACAAAATGATCTAGGGTTTCGTAGGTTAAGTTCTGGACAATGGGGGATGGGAATGGAACCAAGAGGAGGAGAATAAGATGCTTAAGTAGGGTGCCAAGTCCTGAATTCATGGTTTCCCAAAACATGACCAACTCGTCGAGTCAGTCCTCCGACTCATCGAGTAGGTCACTTAACCCACGACACGGAATGCGCTCCTATTCGTCGAGTTACCCTACCTACTCGACGAGTGGCTTCGTGATTTTGAGGTTTTCCTTTCCTTTCTAGGTCTTCTGGATTCGGGGTGTTACAATATGTTAGAATAGCATGATAGTTATAGGCTAGGGATCTTCAGGAATTGCATGATAGAATAGCCTGATTATATGATGCTCGATGGCCTAGGATTTCCTGATATGAAATTGACATCATTATTGTGGTTGCTTAGTGTATGCATCATAATTTTTAATAATTAGGATCTTATAGCCTGAGAATGTTCGGTTTGGCCTTATTTCATGTTATTTTTTGATAAAGGGATTAGGGTAGGATTAAATATTCGAATGTCTATAGTGTTCAACGTTATGTATGGCTAACACACACGAGTGCTGCATGGTTGGTGGAAGTTTCATAGATGAGTTTTACGTTGTCGTTCGGCCAGTTATGAGATATTTAGCCTTCCTCTAGGAGTGAGGATCTCGCGCTCGCCATGCTTATATGTATTGTTAGGGAGGTTTGATGATACCTGAGACAAATATGGGTAGGTATGGAAAGTAGTATGGGTCTGTACTACTGAAAGCACAGGACCCATACTCGTAACAAGAAAGTCAAAACCCCTAGGGTTTAGTAGGGAGTTGGTCCCCTGTTATTTTTGCGTATTATCTAATATCTTCCTGGTATGTTTTCAGTATGGTGGTCATGAGGCAATTTAAGACCGGATACGGGTCAGGATCAGGAGCTGGCAGCTAGGATAAGCCAGCATTAACAGAGGATCGCGTCAGGGAGATCATCCGAAAGGAGGTGGTCAACATTGTCTGGGGCCAGATTCCAATGATGTTTGGGTCTATCAAGACTGCCATGATGGAGTATTTTGATGACAGATACACAACCATTGTTGAGACTGTGGCTGCTGCAGCCTCCGCAACCGTAGCAACTACAGCTACGGGGACAGGTCGGGTTTCCAGTACCGAGACTTAGATAACATGAAGCCCCCAAATTTTGATGGGATTCAGGACCTGATCATAGCCATGAGATGGATATCTGGCATGGAGGGATTTTTCTTCATGTGCTCACGTCTTGCTGAACAGAAGGTCAGATGTGCTCTGAACATGCTAAGGTCCGGAGCAAAGGATTGGTGGAGATTGATGATGGGGTCCTATTCTGATGACCAACGAGTGGCAGTCACTTGGGATCGATACAAGGAGATGTTTCATCCTCGCTACATTTTGCAGGTTGAGCGGGAGTGGCTGTCATAGGAATTCTTGGATCTGAGACAGGGTACGAAGATGGTGACAGAGATCAGCCGTATGTCCACTGAGAGGGTGATGTTTTGCCCAAAGTTTGTATCTGAACAGGCTTAGATAACTCATTATGTGAGCATGATCAAGATTGACATCAGACAGTTCGTTGCTACCCAACAGTGTGATACTTTTCTGGAGTTACAGGAGGCCGCTAGGTGGTGTGAGTTGGAGATTAAGTTACAATTGAGGGAGTTAGGCATACCCCGACGCAATCGTAGCCGGTGCCAAAGCGGTCAAAGACCACTGATTCTAGGTTTGGAGCTCAGCACAACCGCACTTGTTGGAAGTGCAAGAAGGCTTATTATGGGGTTTAGGTGTGACAACCCAAAATTCCCATTCTGAACAAACCATATCAAGTCAATAGAAGTTAGAACAGTTACAATGAATTTCTAGACTTTTGGGTATAAGTTTGAGTATTTCAGGGTTTACACTTAAGAAGATATCAGGAGAGTGGATGCACTAGGGTTTTGTGCAACTCTGTTATTCCAAAACTCTATGATATTAGAGTTCATTTCGTGAATAAAATATTTTCTGCCAAAAATCCCAGGACTATATTGAACAAAACTATATCTATACACTTATGTTCTTATATATGTATTGATATGATAACTTTCATCCTTTATTCAATTTCCCACACTCATGTGTAGCAAGGGTGTATAAACCTGCTTGGATAATCAATTACCTTCCAGTTATCTATTATAGGGATAGTTAGGAGATCAAAACATTATTCCTATTTCAAGGAATTACACCAGAGTCAGTTCATTCATCAGTCTATACTATACATTACATGTTACATGAATACGTCTACATCGATACGCTTACATTCGGGTCTTGGTAGAAGACTTCTCTTATACTGATAGGAAATATGGGATTTTCTAGGGTTTTCATACTTATATCAATTGTTTCATTCAAAGATTTACATGGCATTCATAACAGCTTTCCAAAATAAGACAATGACACTTAAATACTTATGAACTCACCAGATTTACTCTAATACTCACTTTCAAAATAACTTGTATTCTCAGGTCACCGGTTAGACAGGTACGGTGGCCAGGTTTTGAGAAGACGGAGCACAGACAAGACTCGTCTTATTTTGATTATTCATTTTATTGTTGTACATTATGAAAGAACACACATGTATTAAAACTTTACTTTTAATGCAATGGATGATGTTGTTGCTTGTTTACTACTTTACAGTGTTATGATACTTCACATGACGTCCTCCACCCCGGAACGTTTCCGCTGTTCTTGGTTTTGGGGTGTGACAGATTGGTATAAGAGCATTGTTTATAGTGAATTAAGTATATCAACCATAAAAGATATACTAACTATAAATACATTGGGATTAAAACACTCTGTCTAAGAGTTTATACTTTAAATAGTAAAATATTTAATTTAGTATACATGCCTGCATTCATACTAAAATCCGTGTCACAATGACAAGAACAAAAGTATTACGATTGTTGAACATCACAAGTAAGCCTGGGGATGTATGGTCAGTCTTGGGAGTGACATAGCCTGATCAACTATGTTGTTCCGAGGACTGATTAGCACATGCCAAAGAATGGTTGTGATATGGCAACAAGTCTAAAAACTTACCAACATTACCACAATGAGAACATTATAACAGAACCTAAGTCTAAAATACCATAGGGGTGTTTTGTGTTACCATAATTACTTACTTGAGAACTAAAAAGGGTCTTCATTACTAAGTTGATAGTTGCTAAGTGGATACACTAAGGCTATATGTAACTAGAATGTTATAGACTTAGAATCGGTGAAATTTTTGCTTTACCCCTATTCCTTGTGAATTTGGAGTTAAGGTCACTTATTTGAAGGCCTATCCTGTGTCGATTACATATAACTGGTATGCACTTTACAAATAGCGATATAACTAATGAAGATTTTCTAATAATTATCTAGATAGTTCGTCTAATAATTATTTTCCTACCCCAATTCTCGCGTAGATAACATGGCTGGACTCCATCCCCACGGCAACCTGTACCTTCTGAACGAGGTCATTGTTTGATAGTTTGGAGAAGAACTGGAGAATGATCATCCTATCCTTTTGAATGATCACCATGATGAAGACCTCTCGGACGGTGCTAACTCCGAACCCGAGGTTGAGAACCTACCCCATGCAGCTCCCTTTCCGATTCCTAACCCTCATCCGGCTTTTCATGGCCCGACGCCTCTATGGGTCGAATGTTTGGAAGCATGGAGCGAAGATCAAGATCAACCTATTCCGTTTAATGGAGACCGAAGCTTCTACAATGTAAATGAAGGGAGCACAGCAGATAGAGTTCTACCAATCCTGATCCGTATATTTGCCCGAATCGAAATTCAGGGCAAGACAGCTCTACATCGTATCGTGGAAGTTGAAACCAATTGAGAGATGCATATCCTTCGCACCAACAGCCTTGAACATACTCGTGAGAGATTTGAGAGAGACCACGAAACCCTGCTGCAAGCACTGGCTGAATCACGAGCTAAAGTCATAGAACTTCGAGTACGCCAGAGGGTGTACGAAAGACACTTACTTGATGTGGAACACCAACTGGCTGAACTGAGAGTTCACCAGAGGGATGACCGTCACTAGTAGTAGATGCTTTACTTTATTTTTCCTTGTTAGAAAGGAATCATTTTCTGTTATGCCCGATGTGGCATTTTCTATGAAACTATCTTGTACTGTAAGTACTTTAGTTAGGTCTTTATGCTGTCAAGAACTATCTTCTCTGGATATGATGTAAGACCTTTTACAAGGTCATTTTCCCGAACTTGTACATCATGAATATAAAAGATATTGATAGTCGGCTAACTTCTGTGTCATTCTTCATTCAAATACTCTTATCATACTTTCATTAGAGTCTATTTGAAGCATGCTCTAGTCAATTCATTGGACTATAGCAATTTGACTCCGGAGACATCTCCAAGTGTCTTTTAATGGTTGGATCATGTTATTCACCAACCAATGATACCTCGGCTAGAACGACAAACATCTTGAGACCATTGTATGAACTTACTTTCGATCTTTGCTATGACTGCATCATAGGGATGTAGGTCAAACCTTCGTGAACATACTTCCATTCCGTACTAGGACTGCATCATAGGGATGTAGGTCAAACCTTAGAGAACATACTTCTATACTTTACATGAGCGATCAAAATACATCTAGGTTTAACCATTCTTGCTCACAAATTCATTTTCTTTCCGTGTAATAGAATCATGCCGCCAAAGAAAAACGACCAGCCCATCAACCAACCACTAACTCTTCAGATTGATGCAGCTACCTTTCAAGCTGCAGTGTCGGCTGCCGTGTCAGCTATTCTGACCCACCTTAACGCTAACAACGCAAACGTTGGCGGGATTGTTAACACAAATTCCAATCCGAGTAACAATCAAGCACCTCAATGAGTAGCAAACTACCATGACACCCTGAGTCCCAAGACCAAGAGTAACAGACGGAAGCCTTGGGTTAAATCTAAGGACAAATCGCTCAGAATGGAGAACAGGAAACAACCCCCAGTAACAACTTTCACAGCCACGACATCTGTACCTCAAACTACTTTTCCTTCTGGTATCCCAATTGACCCTAACCCAGCCAGACCGTATGTTGGGGACTTACCGAAGTGCGATAAGTGCGCCTTGCATCATCTAGGAGGATGTCGTATACTGCACTGCTTTAACTGCAACAGACACGGGTATACTATCTGTTGCTGCAGAATTCGGATCCAACACATTACTTCGACCACGAATGTCGAAAACTCTCAGATATGCCAGCTATGTGGCGAGATAGGGCACTTCAAGAGAGACTTCCCCTCAGGATAGATCGACGATGGAACAAGAAGAGTTTGACCTAAGAATGGAAAGAGGCAGCGAAGGAACCTATTATAGTATCGGTTCACTTCCAATCGTCAGTATTTTATATGCTTTTAAATCATGTTTAAAAACTAGTGCAACTCGAGTCTTATCTTTTGCGAGATCCTGTCAGTTAAAGGACTCTCGTGTTGCGTATACTAGTCTTTTGTAGTATACTTTGTTCACAACAGTATTCCTATAGTTACTCTAAAAGTATTGTAACCCAGTTAAAAGTTGCACTGTTTTGTTTTGTCTGTAACGCCTTATGTTCAAATCTAATGTCTTTAGTTTCCATATGATTCCGCCTTTATCATACGACTCGAGTAAATTCGATCCTCGCAATACCTGCTTCATAAGTACATCTCTTTCTCAGTAAACATCTTTTAGCGAAGCCGTCATAGCAGAACACCGAAGTACTCATGCATGGAGTACTACATAGTACTTTTCCTTTCCGAAGGAATCCCCACAGTATCACTCGTGCAGTACGTCAAGTTCAATCCAAAGATTCATATGGTTAACCTATCACTGAAGAATGTATACATAAGAGTGATATATAATCAATGTTCTACAGGTTTAGAATTGATGATTCCACTTTAACTTCTTTTCCTTCGGTGGGATGTGAGCTTAAGGAAGAATCAATTATTCGACTACCTTTTCAATCATAAATATATACGAGTCGTATACATGAGATTGTGATCGTTGAATCATGTATGAATTTTAATATGAACTTTAGGACAGAGACTGCCTAAGACTTCAAGTAATTGCATTGGCATGTGAACAAACTTAGAACCCAATATGACTCTTATAACCAGATCACTTCACAGTCTAAATACCTACAGAGATACAAGAATAGCCCGGACAACATAGTGAACTACTCAACAGTTGGATTGGAAGACCAGGCTTCTCACCCTTGAGAGCTCCGATCTTATTCTTCCAGAAGTTGAAGGATTTCATCATATGTACCTCGATGATCGGGGACTCTGATATGATTTCCTTTAGAAATCGTTATCTCTTCCTTGATTAGATGAGTTGATTTAGAAAACACAGGGAAAGAATTACTTTCAGAAATGGAACTGAGATCCGAATATCACCAGTTCGAGTGTTAGGGAAAGATATCCTAAAGACTACCCTCCGAACTCGATGCGGACACTTCGAGTCCGTAGTGATACCCCTCGGATAAGACCAATACGCCCATAGTATTTATGAGCTAAATTAGTAGGGTACGTCTTTCTTACTGGGATCAGTTCGTCATTCTCCTTGTAATGACTTACTTATCTACCCTCGTAGTAAGAAAGAACCCATAAAAACATTACCTTTAGAGGAACTTTCACGAAGTTCTCTAAACACGAGTTTTGAAATTGAAGAGTCAGATTCCTAAGACACACTGTTAGTGATATGGGAATTTTTTAGTACTCTTTCAATTTGTCAAAACCGTTGAGAAATTGTCAACACCAGAGACGCCGGCAGAAATTCGCCAAAATTCTAGGTCGTGCAGAACTACTATCGTAGTCCATCCAGAACTGCTCACAAATTACAGAAACCCTTTCGAATTTGACCCAGCAAGCGGTGGCCCTTGACTGGGAAGTTAAGCGAGAGAAAGAACCTTTGGAATTCCAAGTGAGAGACCAAATTCTTTAGGAAGTCTCACTCTGGGAATGGATTAATACGCTTCGTAAAGCGTGGAAAGCTAAATCCAATATAGTTAGGACCTCCGAGATTCTCACCAGGATCGGTCCTATATCTCAAAGAATAGACCTACTCCGCAAACTCAGTAACGTACATTTTACTCTTCGCATCTCGATTTTTAAACCGTACCTTTCCGTTAGGAATCTCGTAAGCCACTCAACGAAATCGAGATTAACGAGATCCTCACCTTCGTAATATAAATGTAATGACCCTCGACCGAGAGGTCAAGTGATCGAAGCAACGCCGTCGCCCGTTAGTGAAGGTTCGTTGGAATACCAACCGAGGACCCGATTTCACTAAAGAGCGCGAGAAGCAATCGATTAGGAAGTTTCCACCTCACGACTCGATCACTTCTACCTACTTCCTTACATAGATTCTAATTCCGGGACGAAATTCCCTCTGATAGGGGGATGATGTGACAACCCAAAATTTCCATTCTAAACAAACCATATCAAGTCAATAGAAGTTAGAACAGTTACAGTGAATTTCCAGACTTTTGGGTATAAGTTTGAGTATTTCAGGGTTTACACTTAAGAAGATATCGGGAGAGTGGATGCACTAGGGTTTTGTGCAACTCTGTTATTCCAAAAATCTATGATATTAGAGTTCATTTCGTGAATAAAATATTTTCTGCCTAAAATCCCAGGACTATATATAGGATTCTGAACCATATTTATTCATTAGTTACATTTCCAACTAGAGAAAAACCGAATTCTCTCTCACAGATCTTCGGGTTTTCATCCCAAATCGTGAGTACTTGCATCTAGTTGTATTATATAGCTTAGATTATGCTTAATAACATCAAAATTGGATCAAAACCCCAAGATTTAAGAGTTTACCGCCCAAAAACACTTGGAGTGTAAACTCTTTTATAAGGGCCAAAGTGTGCCTAATGTGCCTCCAAGCCTTGGAAATGAACCTTGAGACTACCCATAGCTTGTTTAGACATCCAAAACATTAAGAATCAAGGGTTGAAAGTGAGTTCACGGCCAAGGATGTTCTTGGGCTGTGAACTCCATTTTAAGGTGTCAAAATGCCCCAAATGTCTTCCTTAAGCCAAGAGACTAGCATAGAACTTTACCCTAATGTGTTTAGGACTACCAAACTCCATTAGAACACCAAGAGTAAGGTGTTCACATCCCAAGAAGTCCCAGGGCTGTGAACTCCAAACAATAGTGTCAAATGGTGCTATAAACTCTTCTAAAGCCTTGTACACTAGCCTAGTTTAGTTCCTAGTTGAATTAAGAACTTGAAAACACCAAAAACACCCATCCAAGGGAGATTACGACCGTAATCTCCACGGGATTTGGTCCCAGGGGTCTAAACTCCTAAAAGGAGTTATATAATGCCCTAAACTCTTGCATAGACCAAGACATTAAGTAGAAGTGCTTCTTAGGGTCTTGTAGAGCATCAAACACAAAATGGACATATAAGTGTGAGCTTACGGCCATAAACTCATGAGTTTACAACCGTAAAATCCTTTGGTAGTGTCATTAGGGCTGTGAACTTCGTGGTGGAGTTTTCCTTGAGCCCTACACACAATAGCTTCCCCTACAAACACTTAGATGCAATCCTAGAGGCTAATAACACTTGATAAAGGTGCTTAGCATGTCTTAGGGTGTCTTGACTTATTTATTAGTTTTTTATAGACTAATTTGTTACATATATGTGATATTATATGTTAACTAGGATCATAGAGTGTGTTCAAGACTTCACTTGACACCTATCAATCCTACCTCTTCAGTTCATCCGTATCACCCACAACAGGTGAGTTCATACCCCTTAATCAATGTTTTAAATGATTTTAAATGCTTTAATGGGGGGGGGGGATACAGGTAGAAAACCGCATGTTATTAAATCAATCATATGTATTTGTAACTGTGTTTTCATTCAGCATATTTTACATACTATAAAATGTGATGCATGAAATGGTTTTATATCTTAAAAATACCTTGATAGCAAATGTATTACTTTTAAAATTTTTATTAAAATGACATCAAATCATTGTTAATTATTGTTCAAAACTCTTAAATGTATTACAAAACCATTTTCATCTTCTTGAACAAAACTATATTTATACACTTATGTTCTTATATATGTATTGATATTATAACTTTCATCCTTCATTCAGTTTCCCACACTCTTGTGTAGCAAGGGTGTATAAACCTGCTTGGACAATCAATTACCTTCCAGTTAACTATTATAGAGATAGTTAGGAGATCAAAACATTATTCCTATTTCAAGGAATTACACCAGAGTCAGTTCATTCATGAGTCTATACTACACATTACATGTTACATGAATACGTCTACATCGATGTGCTTACATGAATACATTTACATATATACATTTATTTGTATACACTTACATGAATACTTGTACCCAGATTCAGTAGGAAGAGTTACTAGTACATTATGTGAAATTTGTTCTGCCTGTCCTAGTTCAAAAGGATAACTTGACGGGACTAACCATTCCAGAACCCACGTGTTAGCAACAGAGGTAATGAACATCTACGTATGCCTACGGGTAATGCTTATATTAGGAGTACTGTAACACCCCGAGATTCATGTGCGTTTCTTTTACCCTTATTCTTTGTCATTAGTCATGATTAGCACTTGTGTGGAGAGAACTTAGCAAGTGAGTACGCTGGGCGTACCAGATGGGTACGCTGCTCTGTAAGATCCCAGAATAGCAAGAGTAGAGTTGAAGGGCTAAAAGTGTAAGTCTCGAAGGGCGACTCGGCGAGTCCATGGATGGACTCGGCGAGTAGAGTCACGACTTTGGTCGCGTGTCAAGTGGCCCACTCGGTGAGTCCAAAGATGGACTCGGCGAGTAGGTGCTGGGTGAAGAAAACCCTAAATCCGGGGAATGAGCCCTATATAAAGAACATTATGTTTCCTCCCCAGCCTCTTTGATCCCCCTTGAGTCCCAAAAACCCTAATTGCATGGAAGAACACCATTGTTGAGCAAATTGGAGCTTGGAGAGGTGCTTGTTGAAGAAATCTTGAAGGAGAAGAGGCTTGGATCAAAGGGTTTTGCTTGGATCTGAGTTTCATTGTTGTTGGAGCATTCTTTGGAGGTAATATGTCATTCTTGAGTTGCTATTGTCTAGATTCTTCATTTTTAGGGGTGTTGAGATCATACCTTTTGGTGCTTTGGAGTCTAGAGGTTAGATCTGAGGTTGCTACCTCAGATCTGGAATAGAGAAGGGTTGGAATGCCTGAAAGTCCCTGTAATTGAGTATGTAGTGAAGCTATCTTGTCCCAAACCTTATCCCTAATGTGTATAAAGCCTAGATCTTCATGGATTCACGTAAAGATTGCCACTTTACGTGATGGATGGCCTTAGGAGAAGTAGATCTATGTTTTGGATCAATTGCATGGCTTGGAGTGCTTCTGTATGGATTCAGACCGGTGGTACTCGGCGAGTCACATGGGTGGACTCGACGAGTTGCTTGAAGATGAGCTAGAACTCGACGAGTTGGATGAACAACTCGTCGAGTAGGTTGAAGATAGCCTTAGACTCGGCGAGTCTGTTCTTGGAATCGGCGAGTCTTGTTGAAGAGTCCTAATATTTTATGGTTGAGTCGAGAATCAGTGAGTCAAGGGATGACTCGGTGAGTTGGGTGCAAGTGGACTCAGAGTTGTTGGACTCGGTGAGTCTCGAGGTGACTCGGCGAGTTGGGTCGCAGATTGAGGGAAGTTCTGAGCATAGGGACTCGGCGAGTCATCGGGTTGACTCAGCGAGTAGAGTCAGTCGGGGGTTGACTTTGACTTTGTCCAAGGTTGACCAATTGTCTTCCAGGGGTATTTTGGTAATTAAGGATATATATTGAGTTGAGTGTTTTGGTGTTCATTGGAGGAGTTCAGAGCAGCGGGATCTTATCCTTTCAGCCGGCAGTTTCGAGGTGAGTTATCCTCACTATATCAACAGGGTCTAAGGCACCAAGGCCGGCCCTTATCGGATTGAGATCCGGGTAGTCGTTGTTATTTTGTTGTTGTGATATGCTTGCATCCTGAGAGTTAGGACGGTATATGTTAGAGGCCTGATTGAGATCAGTATCCTGAGAGATAGGGAAATGCTATGCTAGTAACCTGTTAGGTTGGTATACTGCTTAGAGTATGCTATGTTATGTAATCTGTTAGATCGGTTTGTTTGAATGAGAACTGTTATATGATTATATGTTTATGTGCACATGGTTGTTTGGATTGGAGATGGGTTGAGCCGGGTCCTGCTTTGTGCTGTAGGCCAAGATACCCAGGGCGGACCGATTATTCCGAAGGCCCAGCGAGCGGTCCGGATATGCTGTAGGCCCACGCGGGCGGACCAGACGTGCCGAGGCTCGGAGAGTGGACCAGGCCGACTGAAGGCCCGATGCGGGCGGACCAGTCATATTGTAGACTCAGAGAGTAGACCAGGTGAGTTGAAGGCCCAGCACGGGCGGAACAACCACACTGCAGACTTAAGGTACGTGATTGGACACGAAGTGTGGACCAGGGGACTGAAGGCCCGACCAGGCGGACCAGTCCCACAGTAGACCCGATATGCATGACTGTTCTGTGATTCGTGATGAGATAGCATGTTACGTGTATGGTTGAGAGTTGGTTCCCGGGATTGTGGGAAGTGTCTGAGATTTTTGGTGGTTTATTTTCAGTATGGAGATTTCAGGGCATGCTGGGAGTGGATCCGAGTCAGGATCAGGAGCAGGAGAGGGAGTTTCGGGTGGGTCCGTACTGCCCGAGGTCGTCGGTCAGATGAGTACGCACGAGTTGGATGCGAGGATTCAGGAAATCCTGCATGATGAGGTTGCTGCATTGTTCCGGGCCGAGCTGACGGAACTGTTTGGGTCGATCAAGACCGCCATGGTGGAGTATTTTGATGAGCGCTATGCGACTCTCACGGAGGCGGCTGCCGCGGCGGCTACAGCGGCTGTAGCAGCGGCAGGGGGAGGAGCTGGTCGGGGTTTTCAGTATCGGGACTTCGATAATACGAAGCCTCCCACCTTTGATGGAGTTTAGGATCCGATCGTTGCTATTAGATGGTTATCAGATGTGGAGGGGTGTTTCTTCACGTGTTCGTGCCCTGCTGATCAGAGGGTGAGGTGTGCTCTGAACCTGTTGAGGCTCGGGGCAAAGGATTGGTGGAGATTGAGCATGGGATCATACTCGGATGCGCAGAGGGCTGCGATTTCATGGGATCAGTTCAAAGAGATGTTCAACACTCGTTATGTTCCGCAGGTCGAGAGGGAGAGGTTGGCTCAGGAGTTCTTGGAGCTGAAACAGGATTCGGAGTCGGTGACGGAAATCACCAGGATGTTTACTGAGAGGGCGATGTTTTGCCCTGAGTTTGCTTCGGAGCAGGCTCAGATGTCCCGATATCTGAGTATGCTAAAGAGGGACATCAGGCCGTTTGTGTCTGCGCAGAGGTGCGAGACCTTGTTAGAGTTGCAGGAGGCTGCCAGGTGGCGTGAGTTAGAGATTGAGTTGCAGATGCATGAGCTGAGGCAAGCTTCGGTTCAGTCGCAGCCGGTGACGAAACGGTCTAAGACCGTTGATTCCAGGATGGGAGATCAGGGTAGCCACGTCTGTGGAAAGTGTGGAAGGGGTCACGCTGGAGTTTGTCGGTCCGGTGGTGCATGCCGCAGGTGCGGAAAGGAGGGGCATTATGCGAGAGATTGTCGGCAATCAGTGCCAGTTCGGGATTTGAGGATCTATTATCATTGTCATCAGGTTGGACACTTGAGGGTCAACTGTCCACAGCCTGTGGTAGGATCGCTGCAGGCTCCAGCACCGGCCACTTTGAGGATCACAGGTGGAGGTTAGGATGGAGCGGTGCCCCCAAGGGCTTAGGGTCATGCTTTTCAGCTTGCAGCGCAGGAGGTTAGAGCAATGCTGGATGCAGCTACGGGTATGTTTCTTCCTTGTTGTCTTGTTCATTTATGATTATTGTGGAGTATCGTTATCTGCTAGTCTCGTTGGACGATTATGGAATTGCGTTTCGGGTTTTTGTGTGGTATCCGTTGTTCCTTGAGGGTTTGGCGAGTTGTGTTCGGGTTTTCGTCTTGGTATCCGTTGTTCCCTGAGGGTTCGATATGGTTATGGATTAGTGCTTCGAGCTATCGTTGATTAGTGGCGGATGTGGCGTCGGTTGAATGTCGGGTAGCTTCTGCAATCTAAGGAATGGATAAATTGAAGATTGGGTTCCTTTCGAGCTGGTTGATCAGTGTGGGAATGTGTTTTTGTGAAGGTTGCTAGTGCTAGTGGGAATCGGTCTGAGTGTAAGTCTTGGGTTTTCTGCAAGGTTGTTCTGGGAGGTCGGTGATGGCGACCGGTAATTTATAGTCAGTGTCTTAAGTGTTGGAGAATTGGAAATTCTCCGAATGGTCGTTAGGCTTGAGATGTTGTTTAGCTGCTTGGGGTTTCAACGGTATTTCCATTAGCCGAGAGCAGGCTCGTATGGGTGAGTAGCAAGCGTGCGGGGCGGAATACAGACCTAGGGCATTTTATTGTGGAAGGCCTGGGAGCAGGCCGGGATCAAGTATGTATGATGGAGTTAGAGTTCGGAACCCTGGGGGGGGGGGGGGGGGGGGCTAGAACAGTATGCATGGGAGGTTTTCCCAGAGAGGTAACTCGGAATGTTGATTTCCAGTTGAGCGGTCCGGATAGACTGAAGGCCAATGGGCGTACCAGTCAGGCCGAAGGCTCGGTGAACGGTCCAAATAGACTAAAGGCCCTGGAGGGCGGTCCAGGTCTGCTAAAGGTTATGAGAGTGGTCCAGTTTGACTGAAGGCCTGGTAAGGCGGTCCGGTCATGCTGAAGACTCTGCATGTGTCGTTAGATCGGTGCGAGGTAATGGATTGAGTATGTCGTGATATGATAGCGTTGCAAGGTCTGGCCTCGAATATTGATCGCAATCAGTGGAGGTAGTGCATGGACTTGAGAGTCTTCTCGGGTGGATTCAGAGTATGTATGGTGCATGGGATAGCAGTTACGCTATAAAGAGGTAGTGTAGCATTGGGTGAGCACCGTAGTACTTGTCGTGGTGACAAGGCGGTTGAGTGGTTTTCCTTGGTAAGGAAAAAGGGAGGAATGTAATTCCGAAGGGGAGTACAAGTTTACGTAAGTGAAAACGGCAGAGCAGAGTTATGATTTGAGTAATTCAAGTACGGTTTTCAAGTAGCTTGTTTGTGGCAGTGGAATAAAAGCTCATCCGATTTGGGATGTCTGTTGAGGTCACGGAGGGAATTTCGCAGGTGTAGAGCCAAGGGGCTTGGAAGGGATGCAGGTAGAGAGTCTTGGATTCTAAATGTGATTCTGATAAGGGTATTGGGTATGTATTAGTGGTTCATCCTGGGGGATGTTTGAGGATATCATCAGAGTATCGGGTTCTCCCAACCCGAGGGTGCTAGAGCTAGTTCAGCATGTGTGTGTGATTGCAAGAGGAGAACTCGTGGGAGTTGCTCCGGGATTGAAGATTGGGTCTTTTGGTCGTCATGGATTGGATAGAGTGGGATTCGGATCGGGAATCGGGTGGTGCATGGTTATTTATAGCTCATAGGAGTCGAGTAATGGGTGTGATTTGGAGCAGAGGATAAAGCTGGTGCCTGGTTTAAGACGGTGGTCAGGACACCGTTAGAAAAGAGAAAGTGAGTTTGAGTTTCGTTGGGTATGCCTTGAGGGACCTGGTCCGGTCAAGCCCAGGTGGCGCGTCGTGGGAGTATTTTGGAGTTGAGTTGTCGTAGGCTTCAAGGGCGAAGCCGAATTTAAGTGGGGGAGAATTGTAACATCCCGGAATAGAAAGAGTAGAGTTGAAGGGCTAAAAGTGTAAGTCTCGAAGGGCGACTCGGCGAGTCCATGGATGGACTTGGCGAGTAGAGTCGCGACTTTGGTCCCGTGTCAAGTGGTCCACTCGGCGAGTCCAAAGATGGACTCGGCGAGTAGGTGCTGGGTGAAGAAAACTCTAAATCTACGGAATGAGCCCTATATAAAGAACATTATGTTTCCTCCCCAGCCTCTTTGATCCCCCTTGAGTCCCAGAAACCCTAATTGCATGGAGGAACACCATTGTTGAGCAAATTGGAGCTTGGAGAGGTGATTATTGAAGAAATCTTAAAGGAGAAGAGGCTTGGATCAAAGGGTTTTGCTTGGATCCGAGTTTCATTGCTGTTGGAGCATTCTTTGGAGGTAATATGTCATTCTTGAGCTGCTATTGTCTAGATTCTTCACTTTTGGGGGTGTTGAGATCATACCTTTTGGTGCTTTGGAGTCTAGAGGTTAGATCTGAGGTTGCTACCTCAGATCTGGAATAGAGAAGGGTTAGAATGCCTGAAAGTCCCTGTAATTGAGTATGTAGTGAAGCTATCTTGTCCCAAACCTTATCCCTAATGTGTATAATGCCTAGATCTTCATGGATTCACGTAAAGATTGCCACTTTACGTGATGGATGGCCTTAGGAGAAGTAGATCTATGTTTTGGATCAATTGCATGGCCTGGAGTGCTTCTGTATGGATTCAAACCGGTGGTACTCGGCGAGTCACATGGGTGGACTCGACGAGTTGCTTGAAGATGAGCTAGAACTCGACGAGTTGGATGAACAACTCGTCGAGTAGGTTGAAGATAGCCTTAGACTCGGCGAGTCTATTCTTGGACTCGGTGAGTCTTGTCGAAGAGTCCCAATATTTTATGGTTGAGTCGAGAATCGGTGAGTTGGGTGCGAGTGGACTCAAAGTTGTTGGACTCGGCGTGTCTCGGGGTGACTCGGCGAGTTGGGTCGCGGATTGAGGGAAGTTCTGAGCATAGGGACTCGGTGAGTCATCGGGTTGACTCGGCGAGTAGAGTCAATCGGGGGTTGACTTTGACTTTGTCCAAGGTTGACCAGTTGTCTTCCAGGGGTATTTTGGTAATTAAGGATATATATTGAGTTGAGTGTTTTGGTGTTCAGTGGAGGAGTTCGGAGCAGCGGGATCGTATCCTTTCAGCCGGCAGTTTCGAGGTGAGTTATCCTCACTATATCAACAGGGTCTAAGGCACCAAGGCCGGCCCTTATCGGATTGATATCCGGGTAGTCGTTGTTATTTTGTTGTTGTGATCGGTTTGTTTGAATAAGAACTGTTATATGATTATATGTTTATGTGCACATGGTTGTTTGGACTGGAGATGGGTTGAGGCGGGTCTTGCTTTGTGCTGTAGGCCAGGATACCCAGGGCGGACCGGTTATTCCGAAGGCCCAGCGAGCGGTTCGGATATGCTGTAGGCCCACGCGGGCGGGCCAGACGTGTCGAGGCTCGGAGAGTGGACCAGGCCGACTGAAGGCCCGATGCGGGCGGACCAGTCATATTGTAGACTCAGAGAGTGGAGCAGGTGAGTTGAAGGCCCAACGCGGGTGGAACAACCACACTGCAGGCTTGAGGTACGTGATTTGACACGGAGTGTGGACCAGGGGACTGAAGGCCCGACCAGGCGGACCAGTCCCACAGTAGACCCGATATGCATGACTGTTCTGTGATTTGTTATGAGATAGCATGTTACGTGTATGGTATATGTGGTTGGTATTTTGGGGGTATCTCAGTAAGCTTTAGGGCTTATAGTTGTGGTTTAATGTTTTTCAGGTTCTTCAAGAGACTGTGGCAAGGCGAAGGCGTGATCGTACCACTCCTCATGATTTTGTAGCAATGTGATTCTGGGAATACTCTAAATGATTTGTATTGAAAACCTTTTTGTAATAATTTAATGAAATCGGGTTGTTTTAGAAAAATTTAAATTGGTTGGATTTTCGGTCGTTACATGCTCGTACTCGTGTGCTTAGTTTGGACGTGAAATCGCCATGGTATGCTGGGCGTCCCCAGAGTTACGCCGGGCGTACCTGGCCCGGGTGCAAAACCCTAATCAGCTAATTGTGCTTTGGTGACTTAGTGAAGAAGAAGGAAAGGAGTTCTTGGAAGCTAAAGCTTGAGGTGCCATTTTGGATCTGAGATCTACAGAGCAAGGGACTACACTAGAGGTATAAAGTTAAAAACATTCCTGTTCTTTTGATTTGTTGTTGCATGTGCTATTGCTAGGGCTAAAAACCCCAATGGTGGAGACTTTATGAGTGTAAAGTGCTCCATGGTCCGAGATCTGTCCCCATTCAGTGCTATTAGTGATTTAGAGCCATAAACTTTCCATATTTAGTGTTAGTTTGAGGTCATGCTTGAGTAATCAGCCTTCTAGGGTTAGAGGATGGAATATTATGGGAGTTGGTGGCCTGTTCAGCCATGCAAAGGCATAAAGTCATCAACTTTACGGATTAAAAGGCTTAGATGTGGTCAGATCTAGAAATTGGACGTGAGTCTTAACTGTTTAGGACCTCAAGAGCTAAGGGGCTGAAACTGGGGAGTACATCGGGCGTAATCCCAGTACGCGCCGCGTACTGGGTGGCGTTCTCCGATCTTGAGATGCAGCCGGGTACGCTCAGTGTACACATCGGTACGCGCAGCATAACCTGGAAAGTTGACTTTTGGGTTGACTTTTAGGGTATGGTCTATTGTGGGGCCTTTTGAGTTGTGAGAGGGGTAAAATGGTCTTTTACCCTTCTGAGAGTGTCATAAGAGGACATAGTCTAGCCTTTGAGAGTTATAATAATTAGGGTATTTATTTTATATGATTAGGTAGAGGTTAGACCAGCGTTACCGAGTCAGAGATTACCAAGATATCCGAGGTGAGTCTTCTCACTATACTTTACCTAGTATGGTAACAAAGTTATGTGATAGAGTATTTTAGAGTTATATGCCAGCGTAATTGCATGTTATTGATGTGCTATGATTTATTGTGATATGTGCTATGCATGATTCAGAGTTACAGAGTCAGGACCTTCGGGTCTACAGAGTTAGGGCCAGAGGACCCATAGAGAGTTGGGGATGAAGGGCCCCACTGAGACACATAGACCTGAGGTTCAACAAAGTTATAGCCTTGAGTGGCTATTATATGTTATAGTGGTATTTTGGGGAACTCACTAAGCATTTATGCTTACAGTGTTATGTGTTATGTGTTTTAGGTACCAGTGATGATCGCGGGAAGGCGCCGACATGATTTGTACACACGCGCACCGGAGTTTATGTATTTTGATCTTGGGTTTTGTACTGATACAATGTTGACACAATGTTTTTATTTATGATTACAAGTGATATTTTATGGTTTTCAAAAGTGAAAAAAATTGTTAAAATTTTAAGGTGTTACAAGTTGGTATCAGAGCCTTGGTTTGAGGGATTCGGATACATCTTCGGGCGTATCTGAACTCAAACTGGGGATTTGAGGAATTTTCAATAATAAAAAAAATAGTTTTGAAAAAAGAGTAAAAAGAGTCTTGAGACAAACAGAGCAGAGCCGTGTGTACGATCAGCCAGCGCCCGAATGGTGATTTCCCAAAATACCCTCATAATAAGTGATTATCAGATATGTTATGTTATGCTATATGATGAGTTATGATATGCATGCTAGAGTAGACTAGGTATTCTTATTAGGACTAGAGTGGCATGATATATGATGCCTTAGTCTAGGGGTTTTGCTGCTAGAGATGCTTAAGAGTGATTTAGATAGCAGCGAGGTGCTTATGAGAGAATTGCTAGTGAGTAGCACATGATAGAGAGATTAGAGTACTTGGGATTTGGGGCTCAAGGAGGAGGACTTGGAATGAATGCCGATGCGGTATGGACGGTAGTAGTGGGCCCATACTACTGAAGATACCGGGTTGGGGCGCAGTCCAAGTAAGAATCCTTAGGGCACTAAGGAACAAGTAGGGTGGAGTTATCGAGTGTGATTATACTCGAATGGGTCTCTAATATTCTTATGTTGTATTTCAGAAGGAGACCATGGTTGGGACACGCCACACACCGCAGAGCAATAGCATGAGCGAGTCTGAGATCCGTAGGATTATTCAGGAGGAGGTGGCTGCGGCCATCAGGGCGGAGATACCAAAGATGTTTGAGTCTATCAAGACCACTCTGATTGAGACATTTGATGAGAGATACGCTACTCTTTCTGAGGCTGCTGTTGCTGCGGCCACTGCAGCTATAGCTGCGAGGAGACCGCAGGGTGGTGATGTGTTGCTGTTCCGGGAATTCAGCAACACAAAACCACCAGAGTTTGATGGGACCCAGGATCCGATTGCAGCGATGAGATGGATATCAGACATGGAGGGGTGTTTCTTTACCTGCTCATCCCCTAAGCATTTGAGAGTTCGGTTTACACTGAACCAGCTTCACTTGGGAGTGAAGGACTGGTGGAAGTTTGTGACAGCGCACTACACCCTACTAAGCTTGCTGCAGGAACCTGGGAGATGTTCACTGCTATGTTCCGAGATGAGTACGTTACCCCGGTGGAGAGGGAGCGATTGGCACAGGAGTTTCTGACCCTCAAGCAGGGTACTGAGTCGGTTACAGCAATTACTCGGAAGCTCCATGAGAGGGCGATGTTTTACCCAAAGCACGTGTCCTTCGAGCAGGCACGTATGAATCGGTATTTGAGCGTGTTGACGAGGGATATACGAGAGTTCATGGCGAACTCATTGTACTGGACATTTGCTAAGCTTTAGGAAAATCCCCGGAAGAGGGAAATAGAGTTGGAGACCCAAGCCAGCGAGGACGCTGAGTCTCAGGGAAAGGATCGGCGGTCGGCTCAGTCTCAGTCGGTAGCCAGGCGGGCCAAGCCCGCTGATTCGAGATTTGGGAACCAAAAGGGCCGCACTTGTGGCAAGTGCGGCAAGAGCCACGATAGGATATGCAGAGCAGGGTCTTGCTACAAGTGTGGCAAGGAGGGGCATATGGCCAAGGATTGCCCCAAGGGTTTTTCAGTCTGTTTTCATTGCAACCGGACTGGACACCTGAAGGCAGAGTGTCCATAGTTGCGGGGTTCAGTGCAGGGAGCATTTCCGGGATCAGCCCTGCTGCGATGAGAACTGTGAATGTTCAGCCTGCGAAGGTCGCGACACCGAAGGCACGCAGGAGAGCCTTCCAGTTGACTGCGGAGGAGGTCCGTGCAGCGCCCGATATCGTGGCCGGTATGTACTCTTTCATGTATTCTTTTGTGTTTTGTGATATTGTGCTTATATTATGTTATGCGTAGGTACTTTCCTTGTGAATTCTATACCTGCTCTAGTGTTATTTGACTCGGGTGCGAGTCGATCTTTTGTATCATTGGCCTTTAGCCGACACATCAGTACTAGTCGAGAGGCGTTGAGTCGACCTTTGAGAGTTTCCATAGTGGATGAGAGAGCGGTGTATGCCACCGAGGTGATTCGTGGTTGTGTACTTGAGATTTTCATGGTTGAGTTTCCGATAGATTTGGTCCCTATTGCGATGGGGGATGTCTGTGTCATCGTGGGCATTGACTGGTTTAGCAGATTTGGACCGATCATCACCTGCGAGCGACAGCTGGTGACCATGCGAGACCCTAGTGGGGGAGTTCTTACGGTGTACGTCGAGGGTACATGTTTTGGTTCAGCATTTTATTCAGCCGCCAGGGCAAGGCAGAGTCTTCACCAGGGATGTAAGGGACTCATAGCGTGTGTGATGGATGCGAGGGTTGAGACGGAGACACCGAGGTCAGTGGGAGAGGTTCCGATAGTGCGTAAGTTCCCGGATGTATTTTCGGAGGAGTTGGCGGGCGTACCTCCTGTGAGGCAGGTGGAGTTCAATATCAATTTAGTTCCAGGGGCCGCGCCTATCGCCTTGCGCCTCCAGAGATGCAAGAGTTATCCTCGTAGCTATAGGAGCTGCTGGGAAAGGGTTTATTCGGCCTAGTAGTTCGCCGTGGGGAGCTCCTATCCTTTTTGTCAAGAAAAAGGATGGTTCACACCGGATGTGCATTGATTACCAGGAGTTGAACAAATTGACGGTCAAGAACCGTTACCCGTTGCCAAGGATTGACGATTTGTTCGATCAGTTGCAGGGAGCATCTTGGTTTTCCAAGATCGACTTGAGGTCTGGATATCATCAGGTGAGGGTGCGAGATGAGGATATCCAGAAGACAGCATTTAGGACTCGTTACGGGCATTAGGAGTTCGTGGTGATTCCTTTCGGGCTCACCAACGCACCAGCGGTCTTCATGGATCTCATGAACAGGGTGTGTAGACCGATGTTGGATCGCTCGGTGATCGTATTCATCGACGACATTTTGGTGTATTCGAGATCTAGAGAGCAACATGAGGAGCATCTAAGGGAGATCCTAGGGGTCTTGAGATCGGAGAGGCTTTATGCCAAGTTCTCCAAGTGTGATTTCTGGTTATGAGAGGTCCAGTTCCTAGGACATCTTGTTAACCAGAAAGGGATATTGGTCGACCCGGCCAAAATTGAGGCGGTGATGAGTTGGGAGGTGCCGAGGTCACCCACAGAGATCAGGAGTTTTCTAGGACTGGCAGGCTATTATCGGAGATTCATTAGGGATTTCTCCAAGATCGTCGTGCCACTCACTAAGTTGACCCGGAAGGGTGTAGTTTTTGCTTAGGGTCCAGAGCAGCAGGCCTCCTTCGAGACACTTCGCCAGAGATTATGCGAAGCCCTGGTGTTAACCCTTCCGGAGGGAATGGAGGATTTTGTGGTATATTGTGACGCGTCAAGATCAGGGTTGGGAGCAGTGCTTATGCAGAGAGGCCATGTGATAGCGTATGCATCGAGATAGCTGAAGCCTCATGAGGCGAGGTATCCTACCCATGATTTAGAGTTGGGGGAAGTAGTGTTCGCCCTCAAGATCTGGCGTCACTATCTATATTGGGTCCGGTGTACCATATACACGGATCAAAAGAGACTGAAGTAATTGATGGATCAGCCCAACCTGAATATCCAACAGAGGAGATGGCTGGATGTGGTAAAGGATTATGATTGCGAGATCCTGTACCACCCGGGGAAAGCCAACGTGGTGGCCGATGCCTTGAGTCGTAGGGCGGAGAGTGTTCCGATGCGTAACATTTGTATGAGATTGACAGTGATGACTCCGATGTTGGACACCATTCGAGGAGCTAAGACCGATGTCGTTAGACCAGAAAACCAGAAGAGAGAGCGGGTTATCGGGCAAGTATTGGAGTTCGTTACAGATAGTCGGTGGCTTATGACGTTTCAGGGTCAGATTTGGGTGCCGCATATGGGCGGAACGCGTACCATTTTGGTGGAAGAGGCTCATCGATCGAAGTTCTCGATCCATCCCGGGGACACTAAGATGTATTTGGAACTGAAAAGGGAGTATTGGTGGCCCTGTATGAAGAGGTACATTGCATGGTTCTTGGAGAGGTGCCTAACCTGTCGCAGGGTTAAGGCCAAGCACTAGAGACCGCACGACAAGTTGCAGCCATTAGGGATTACCGAGTGGAAGTGGGAACAAATTGCCATGGACTTTATCACCAAATTGCCAAGGACTGCGAGGGGCGTCGATGCAATTTGGGTGATTGTAGACCCGTTGACGAAGAGCGCTCATTTCCTCGCTATTTGCGAGAGCTCTTCTGCAAAGAGGTTGGCAGAGATGTATGTGAGGGAAGTGGTAGCACGGCATGGAGTGCCGATCTCGATTGTCTCAGACCGAGATGTGCGTTTCACCTCTAGATTCTGGAAGAAATTCCATGAGGAATTGGGTACTAGACTGCATTTCAGTACCGCGTACCACCCCCAGACTGATGGACAGAGTGATCGGATGATTCAGATGCTCGAGGATATGCTCCGTGCATGTGTGTTTGACTTCGGCGGGAGTTCGGACACGTACTTACCTTTGGCGGAGTTTTCCTACAACAACAGCCATCATTCGAGCATTGGTATACCACCCTTTGATCTGTTGTAGGGGAGGAGGTGTCGGACCCCCATTTGTTGGGGAGAAGTGGGGCAGAGTGTGATGGGTAGTTCGGAGATAGTGCTTCAGATGTCAAAGCAGATCCAACAGGTCAGGCAGAGGTTGTTGACCGCTCAGAGTCGCCAGAAGAGTTATGCTGATAGGCGACGATCTGAGCTCGAATTTCAGGTCGGTGATTTGGTGCTCCTAAAGGTATCTCCTTGGAAAGGAGTGATCCGATTCAGGAAGAGGGGCAAGCTGGGACCCCGGTATATTGGGCCGTTTAGAGTGATCGCAAGGGTGGGTAGGTTAGCGTATCTCTTGGAGCTACCTGCAGATATAGGTCAGATTCATGCCACCTTTCACGTGTCATAGTTACGAAAGTGTATAGCAGATGAGTTGGTAGTGGTGCCATTGGAGGATCTTCAGGTGGATGCGAGTCTGAATTATGCTGAGAGACCGGTGGCGATCTGGGATCGGAAGATCAAGGTTTTGAGGAATAAGGAAGTGCCTATGGTATTGGTTCAGTGGCAACATCGGAAAGGGTCCAAGATGACTTGGGAGTCAGAGTCGGAGATGCGAGGGCAGCATCCAGAGTTGTTCGAGGAATGAGACCTCAGGGGCGAAGTGTGGTTCTAGTGGGGGAGAATTGTAACACCCCGAGATTCAGGTGCGTTTCTTTTAGCCTTATTCTTTGTCATTAGTTATGATTAGCCCTTTTGTGGAGAGAACTTAGCAAGTAAGCGCGTTGGGCGTACCAAAGGGGTACGCTGCGCGTACTCATGTGCTTAGCGTGGACGCGAAATCACCAAGGTACACTGGGCGTACCCGGCCTAGGTGCAAAAACCTAATCGGTCTTGTGCACTATTTAAAGGGTGCTAAGGCTCATTTCTCAGCCTCCATATCAGTGAGTGAAACCCTAAAAGAGAGCTTCCCACCGTCCTTAGTGTGTGTGAGTGTTACTGGAGCTAATTGTGCTTTGGTGACTTAGTAAAGAAGAAGGAAAGGAGTTCTTCGAAGCTAAAGCTTGAGGTGCCATTTTTGATCTGAGATCTACAAACCAAGGGACTACACTTAGAGGTATAAAGTTAAAAACTTTCCTCTTCTTTTGATTTGTTGTTGCATGTGCTATTGCAAGGGCTAAAAACCCCAAAGGTGGAGACTTTATGAGTGTAAAGTGCTCCATGGTCCAAGATCTGTCCCCATTCAGTGCTATTAGTGATTTAGAGCCATAAAGTTTCCATATTTAATGTTAGTTTGAGGTCATGCTTGAGTAATAAGCCTTCTAGGGTTGGAGGATAGAATATTATGGGAGTTGGTGGCTTGTTCAGCCATGCAAAGGCATAAAATCATCAACTTTATGGATGAAGAGGCTTAGATATGGTCAGATCTAGAAATTGGATGTGAGTCTTAACTGTTTAGGACCTCAACAGCTAAGGGGCTGAAACTGGGTAGTACGTCGGGCGTAATCCCAGTACGCGCCGTGTACTGGGTGGCGTTCCCCGATCTTGAGATGCAGCCAGGTACGCTCAACGTACACATCTGGTACGCGCAGCGTAACCTGGAAAGTTGACTTTTGGGTTGACTTTTAGGGTATCGTCTATTGTGGGGCCTTTTGAGTTGTGAGAGGGGTAAAATGGTCTTTTACCCTTCTGAGAGTGTCATAAGAGGACATAGTCTAGCCTTTGAGAGTTATAATAATTAGGGTATTTATTTTATATGATTAGGCGGAGGTTAGACCAGCATTACCGAGTCAGAGATTACGGAGATATCCGAGGTGAGTCTTCTCACTATACTTTACCTAGTGTGGTAACAGGGTTATGTGATAGAGTATTTTAGAGTTATATGCCAGTGTAACTGCATGTTATTTATGTGCTATGAGTTATTGTGATATGTGCTATGCATGATTCAAAGTTACAGAGTTAGGACCTTCGGGTCCATAGAGTTAGGACCAGAGGGCCCATGGAGAGTTGGGGCTGGAGAGCCCCACTGAGACACATAGACCTGAGGGTCAACAAAGTTACAACCTTGAGTGGCTATTATGTGTTAGAGTGGTATTTTGGGGAACTCACTAAGCATTTATGCTTACAGTGTTATGTGTTATGTGTTTCAGGTACCAGTGATGATCGCAGGAAGGCGTTGACATGATTCGTACACACGCACACCGGAGTTTATGTATTTTGATCTTGGGTTTAATACTGATACAATGTTGACACAATGTTTTTATTTATGGTTACAAATGATATTTTATGGTTTTCAAAAGTGAAAAAAATTGTTCAAATTTTTAATGTGTTACATGTACCTTTACGGGACTAACCATTCCTTAAACTTGCTGCTATCTACAGGGGAAAATGAACAATCTACCGATGTTCTAGGTTATGCATTTTGGCAGTCGCCATGTCGCATTATCCTAACGCAAAAGGATAATACTTTTATGGTTATACTTTTCATATTACTTTTATTTTGTGTTACAATCACATAATCGAGGAGGTAGACTATATATTGTTAATAATAGTTATAAGTGGGAAAACCATCTTTGTTACAGCAAAACATACAGGTCTTGGTAGAAGACTACTTTGAAAACATTCGGGTCTTGGTAGAATACTTCTCTTATACTGATAGGAAATATGGGATTGTCTAGGGTTTTCATACTTATATCAATTGTTTCATTCAAAGATTTACATGGCATTCATAACAGCTTTCCAAAATAAGACAATGACAATTAAATTCTTATGAACTCACCAGCTTTACGATTATACTCGCTTTCAAAATAACTTGTATTCTCAGGTCACTGGTTAGACAGGTATGATGGCCAGGTTTTGAGAAGACGGAGCACAGACAAGACTCGTCTTATTTTGATTATTCATTTTATTGTTGTACATTATGAAAGAACACACATGTATTAAAACTTTACTTTTAGTGCAATGGATGATGTTGTTGCTTGTTTACTACTTTACACTGTTATGATACCTCACATGATGTCCTCCACCCCGGAACGTTTTCGCCGTTCTTAGTTTTGGGGTGTGACGTTAGCGATCTAGTAGCGGGTTCCACAAGTGTGGAAAAAAGGGCCACATTGCTAGGGATTGTAGACATCAGACTCCAGCTTCTGGGGTCAGACTTTGTTACCATTGTAAGCAGGTGGGCCATATGAAGGCCCAGTGTCCCCTACTAGCTACCAGGCTGGCGCAGGCTTAAGCAACGGCTACACTGAGGATTACTGACGGGGGTCAGGGTAGAGCGGAGCCTCCGAAGGCTTGGGGACGTGCCTTTCAGCTTACAGTCGAGAAGGCCAGGATAATACCGGATGTGATAGCTTGTATTTCTCCCTTCTTTCATCTCATTGATTGTATTTTTTTATGCTTATATGTTTGTACCTATGATTAGGTACCTTTTTAGTGAACTCCTTGCCTGCTTTGGTATTATTTACCTTCGAGGCGAGTTAGTCATTTGTCTCTCGATCGTTGAGTAGATAGTTCGATCTGCCTACGGGAGAGCTTGAGTGTCCTTTACGAGTCTCTATCGCCAACAAATACGGGATTTCTGCTTCTTCAGTCTATCGGGTTGGATTCTAGAGATCTTCAGGGTAGCCTTCTTGATAGTCTAGATTCCGATCCCCATGGGGGATGTATGTGTGATTGTAGGTATGGATTGGCTGAGTCGCTTCAGTGCCATGATCGACTATGAGGGTCAGCGGGTGGTAGTTCGAACCCCAAGTGGGGGAGAATTGGTTATCTATAGTGAGGGCACCAGATAGGGTTCAAGGTTTTTGCTTAGTTTCCAGGGCTCGGTAGTATATTCAGCACAGTTGTGTGGACTACCTGTCGTATGTGGTAGATACACGGGTCAGGGATCAGATTTCGATTTTGGATGTTCCAGTTGTTAGAGAGTTCATTGATGTGTTTCCGGAGGAGTTACCCAGCATGCCAACTGAGAGGCAGGTTGAGTTCAGGATCTACCTAGTGCCAAGTGCGGCCCCTATCGCCAAGGCGCAATTCATGTGATTGAGCAGTTCTCTGTGGGGAGCACCGATAGATGATATTTTCAATCAATTCACACCGGATGTGCATTAACTACCGGGAGTTGAACAAGTTAACGATGAAGAACAGTTATCCACTCCCGAGGATAGATGATCTTTTTGATCAGTTGTAGGGAACATCTTGGTTCTCCAAGATAGACTTAAGGTCTGGCTAGCATCAGGTCAGGGTTAGGGAAGCGGATATGGAGAAGACCGCGTTCTGAACATGTTATGGGCACTACGAGTTTGTGGTGATTCCATTTGGGCTCACCAACGCACCAACATTATTTATGCACCTGATCAAAAGGGTACGCAGACCGATGCTTAATCGCTCATTTATAGTGTTTATAGATGACATCTTGGTATATTCCAAGACCAGGGAGCAGCATGAGGAGCATCTCCGTGATCTATTGGGAGTTTTGAGGCAAGAACGGTTGTATGCCAAGTTCTTGAAGTGCGAGTTTTGGTTACGAGAGGTTCAATTCCTTAGACACCTCGTTAACCAAGAGGGGATTATGTCGATTCGGCAAAGATCGAGGAAGTTATGCAGTGGGAGGTTCCGAAATCTCCCTCGGATATTAGGACCATTTTAGGATTGGACGGTACTACCAGATATTCATACATGATTTCTCCAAGATTGCGGTACCCCTCACCCGTTTGACAAGGAAGTGTCATAACTGGGAATTCTATACCATGTAACAACAACAATGGTAACATTTGTGAACCAAAAATGTGAAAGCATGTATGATGCTTATTCAATAACAACAATTTTTCCATCAAATGCTCTATGCAAGCACTTCAAATAGTCAACAAAGAATTGGAATCCCTAGAAATCTCGGTTTAAGTCCATTATGGACTAGGATTTCCTTATTGGGCCTAATGGGCCAATAAGCTTCCAATTTAACTATTTTTGGCTTAAAACTCTTAAATGGGCTCTAATTGGACCCACTTCCATTTATTTTAACATTTTGGGCCATATTGGGCCTAGAATGAAATAAAATACCCTAATGGACCTTATTGGACCATAACAAAACTAATTAACCTAATGAGCCATAAAACTCATTCTTTGAAATATATTGGGTCGTGAATCACCTCCAAAGACCAATTGGGCCGAAAACCATCAAAGTGGGCCCCTAATATGGACTTAAGCACAAAAGGGCCCAAAATCTTTCCTTCTTCTCTCGTTCTTGGCCCAAGAACAAAAAAATAATAATAATAAGGGTTGACTTCTATGTGCCACCTTTCTATTATACACCGAATAAACATGCATGGTCCAAAAGACATCCAAGATCAATCTCATGTTCCCATGCACTCATCTCTCTCTTCCCTTGTCTCCTCTTATTTCGGCCAAGACCATTACACACACACGCACGCACCTACATTCTTCCAAATTCTCTCTATACACTCTCAAGGAACACACTTGATACTGCATCAAAATTTTCAAGATCTAGGGCATTTCAAGGAAGTTCTTCCACGAGAATCATCATTCTAGGTAAGTTAAAGCTTAGATCCATGGTTTAGCTTCTTGAAATTATTATAAATCTCCTTCTAACTCATGAAAGTTCATAATAATGCTTCTTAGAACCCTTCTAAGCCAAAGTCTTCTCAAGAAGTTTTTCTAGGGCCGAAAATAACATCGAACTTCTTTCATTTCTTCTTCAAAACCGAGATCCACAAGAAAAGGTGAGGTCATACCCCTCTTTTTTCGGTTTTCATATGTTTTATGGGGGAGAATACAAGTATAATGTGTAGATCTATGTGTATGTGTATGTTATGTGTGATTTCATGTGTTTATATGGTAAATGTTTAACAAAAAGAATAAAAATTCAAGATCTATGGCTCTAAGAGGAATATAAAAATGATCTAAGAAGTATTACACTAAAACAAGTCACGAAAAATTACCCTCTAAGATTAAAATATACATATTGCAACATAAAACCCATTTATGGGCTAAAATTGTCAAACAAACAAAAGTTGGGTTGAAAAATTGCTATTCACGGTTTTCTCAAGGATTAAAAGAGTCAAAACAGTAAAAATAAGTGTTTTTATGAATAGGATACTCTTTTAAGGGCTAGAAGTGTAAATTGTAGTTTAATGGGCCATATTTTGGGCTTTTCGCCCCATTAAGCCATAACTTGCGAATATTACAACTTTCAAGAGGTTGAAATGACAAACTTCTCAAAACAGGGAGTAAAAGGGTGAATAAAACTAATTTAGGGGTTAAAATGATGTATTTTCCAAGCAAGGATCAAAAATGTAAACTTTTTGGATTTTGGGCCAAAATTGTAAAAGTTGCAAAAAGTTTGGGCTTTAACCGAAAAACACTTTTCTAGAAGGGCTGAAACTGATAAAAGTAAATTTTGAGCTAAAATCATCACTTAAACAAAGTCTGGGTCAAAAATGACAAGAAAATGGTTTTAGGGCCTAAAATGTCTTTTTTTTATATATAAGGGACTAAAATTGTCACTTTTATTAAAGAAGGGCTGAAAAGATCAAACCAATATTTTGAGTCAATTATTTTATTATTAAGATATTTGGGTCAAAATTATCAAACCACAACTTATGAAAGAAAATGAAAAGATGAACATACATAAATTTCAAAAATATCGTTATAAACGACCGACCGGTCTCGTACCGATACCAATTTAACAATTGTTCAATTAAACATTTTGGCAACTATACTATACATAAAACAATTAAATATTCAATTCGTTGGGTTGAAAGTCTCCAATCATGCTTATTGGGCCTTCGTGACCTATTACATAACTTTTGGGCCCAAGGATAAAAGTAAATGTTTATTGGGCCTCCAGTGACCCAATTTCATATTTAAGGGACCCTCAATGGCTTTTAAGTGCTATTAGGCCTTATTGGGCCATTAGCATTGCTAGTAAGGTCCAAGTAAATCAAATGCAAAATGAGCCATCGTGTCCTTCGTATAATCAATAGCCATAAATAATACGCGGGAATAGTAGGATCTTGTAATACTCCTCTCCTCGTTTATTAGGCCTATCATCAATTCAAGTAATCAAATACAGGTTGATAATCAATAGTAAACAAATTTAGTTGGGATTTAGTGAGTAATAACGGGTGGCACCAATGTGTGCCGGTCATAGTTTGTAGTTATAATCAAAGTCTCCTAGAGGGAGAGCGAGAGTTTGTGTATAGATCTATACGGGGGTGACTCCCCCACACTTCAGTTGTTCGCTATAGTTAGACTCGGCCAGTCTAGGGTGAAAAAATCTTAAGATCAATTCTTGCATTCACCAGAGTGCCAAGACAAACAAACTAGTCATTATCATGCATGGTTATAACAACTCACATAAATAAATCCAATACTAATTAAATAATCAAGATAAATCAAAATCATTCAAGGGATGGGATAACAATACGAACAGTTATACGATATTTTGTTTATTTTTGGAAAGCATCGGGTTTTTTCGGGGAAGTTCAAGAATTATCACTGGTACTTTTAATACGAAGTTTTTCAACTATACACGTTTTGAAATCATCATGCATATATTTACGGATCTTCACACTTTTATACAAACAATGGTCTTTTAAGAAAATATCAGATTTTCTGGGTTGTTTTCTTACAAACTACACAAAACATTTTCATATCAAACATGCTTATGAACTCACCAACATTCCATATGTTGACCGTTTTCAAAACAACTTGTATTCTCAGGGAACATGTAAGCTAAGGAGTAATACCAAGTATGTTAGGGTGTTGTGCTTTTGAAAACTATCAAACATTTTATGTTATGGAATTGTAATGTTTAAACAATGTACTTGATGTAAACAATGTCAGTTGTAATATATTGATGCATGGTGATGCTTATGTTATGATTCATGTATATTCATTGCGATAATATTCAAATTTAGTCACGTGAGCCCTTGGACGTTTCCGCCGTCTGGTTCGCGGGTGTGATAGGAAGGGAGTAGATTTCTGGTGGGGCCCTGAGCAGCAAACTGCATTTGACACTCTGTGACAACGACTCTGCGAGGCACCAGTTTGGACACTCCCTGAGGGAGTTGAGGATTTTATGGTATTCTATCATGCATCGATCAACGGATAGGGAGCAATCCTAATACATAGAGGACGGGTGATAGCCTATGCATCACGACAGTTGAAGCCGCACGAAATGAGATACCTTACACATGATCTGGAGTTAGGAGCGGTGGTATTCGCTCTCAAGATTTAGAGGCACTATCTCTATGGGGTCTGATGTATGATTTTGAGATCCTTTACCATCCGGGTAAAGCGAATGTGGTTGTGGATGCCCTGGGCCTCAAGTCAACTGGATCTTCTATACCAGCAACATGTATGAGGATATTTATGGGTTCTCCACTGGTGAGGTTGATTAATGAGGCTGAGGTTGAGGTAGTACGACAAGAGAACTGGAAGTTGGAGAAGATTAGAGGCGATATCACTAGATTCATATAGGATAGTCTGGGATTATTGACTTATTGCGGTCGGGTATGCGTTCCGATGTCTGGTGGGGTCAGACAGATGGTTCTGGAGGAGGCTCATAAGTCTCACTTCTCTATTCACTCGGGAGCCACCAAGATGTACTGGGATCTGAGTTTGAGCTACCGGTGGCCGTGCATGAAGCAAGAGATCGCTTGGTATGTCAAGAGGTGCTTGACCTGTAGGATGGTCAAGGCCAAACATCAGAGGCCACATGGAAAGCTACAGCCTCTAGAGATTCCCATGTGGAAATGGGAATAGATCACGATGGACTTAGTTACCAGGTTGTCGAGGATGGCGAAGGGATTCGATGCTATATGGGTCATTGTGGATCGATTGACAAGTAGTGCCCAACTGCCGAGAAGTTGGACGATATGTATATCCACGAGATCGTTTCTCGCCATGGGGTTCCAATCTCTATTGTTTCCGACCGTGATGTTAGGTTCACCTCTGGCTTCTAGCAGAAGTTCCATGAGGATTCAGGCCCGCGACTGCATTTCAGTATAGCTTATCATCCACATATAGATGGACAGAGTGAGCGGACCATACAGACCCTTGAGGATATGCTAAGGGCTTGCATTATTGAATTCGGTGGGAGTTGGGATTCCCACCTACCCCTTGCAGAGTTCGCCTACAACAACATTTATCATTCCAGCATTGATGCACCACCTTTTGAGCTATTTCATGGGCGGAGAGGTTGTACCCTGATCTATTGGGGGTGAGGTTGGTCACAGGGTTATGGGTCGCACTAAGGTAGTTATGCACACTACTGAGCAGATCCAGCAGATTAGGCAACGGTTGCAGACCACCGAGAGTCGACAGAAGAGTTACGCCGACCGGTGTCAATCTGAGTTGGAGTTTTAAGTTAGCGACATGGTACTACTGAAGGTCTCACCCTGGAAGGGTGTGATCCTGTGACAACCCTTTATTTCTTGTTAATAAAACTCTAAACTACAAGTGTGTTTATTCAACTTATATACAAATACATGTGGACAATCATGGTGAAGTAAGGTGTTAAAGACTAAACACTTAACATAAAAATCACATGTGATTAGGTCAAACATACCCTAGTTCAAAGTTAAGGGGTTATACTTGAGTTAACTCATAGTTTAAATCATCAAAACAACTCCAAAAGGAGTTCACGCTTGAAATAAACTCCATAAAGGAGTGTTTACGGCCAATGCTTTAATCGTTAATGGGGTTTATGACCAAAAATCATGTTGGATTATTGTCGAAGCCCGTAACCATATTTGGTAAGTACTTGACCCAGTTGTGCATGGTCCTTTTAGGTTGCCTTCACCAAAGAAACTTGACTGGAGAAATAATAGAGAAAGAGGTTATTATGATTTATTAATATATTATAAGAGTAATATATTAAAGGAGAAATCATATTTGTTTAATTAATATTGGTCAATAATTAATTAAGAATTAATTCTGTGATCAAATGTAATTAATTAAACTAAAGGGGTTGAATTGTAATTATGTGATAGTTGCAAATTAGGGCATTGGATGCCTTAAGGAAAGGGTGGACGAATTCAAGGTGATAAGGCCTTAGAATTCATCCATGATAAGGATTCAAGGCTTATCTTATGGGTTGCTTGGTGGGCAAGTAACCAAATAAGGATAAGGACTGAAACTCTGATCTCTACCCTATATAAAGACCCCTTAGGCCTAAGAAAATTGGCCACTTGATCCCTAGAATACTTAGAGCTGATTATTGCCTCTTCCCCTCTTTCTCTCTTGCCTCTTTCTCTCTGACTATTGGACGTGAGAAAATCAAGTATTAAGCACTTAATGGATAAAGTGCTTAACATGTAAGTATGATGGGCGTAACCAAGCGTACACAGCGCGTAAGGCCCAGAGACTCAATACGTGCAGCGTACCAGGGTTGTATGCTAAGCATACGCACAACATATGGACTTGGATTTGTTTTGGTCCTTTCAGCTTTAGGGAATCAATTAGTCTTTGGGTCTGGTCTTGTTTTAGGGTTAGGGGGTAGTTTATCTGTTTTGGACCAGGGATGTTATGATAGGGCTTTGTTGGGCCATGAGGCCTATTAATGACTTTCGATATGGACTTGGTCCCATTAGCTAAGAAAGACCTATTGGGCCTTTGAGAAAGGGCTTGGGAATTTAGGTTCCCCATTTACAGGGTGTATAATCCTAACATTGGCTAATATTATTATTGTTCAGCATGAGTGTCTAAGAATTGTTAGGAGAGTATCCTTCAAATTCTACAGATAGAGGTGAGTCTTCTCACTATACCAATACGTCTAAGGCACCAAGGCCGGCCCATTTTATTTTATGTGGTACACTAGGATTTGTAGAGATATATGGTATGCTAATGATTGTATGTTATTGCATGGAAGACCCCGAGGGGAGCCCGTGGTAATTGGATAGCAGACCATGTGGGGTAGCGTATGGCATTCCTAGGTAAAGACCATGTAGGGTAGCCCACAGAATCCTTACAGGTTTATGTTTGTGTATGTAGTATGCTAGATACTTCTGTAATATGATATGTTTGGTTGATTATGTATGTCATTGCATGAAAGTCCCCAGGGGAAGCCCATGGAAGTTGGATAGAAGATCATGTGGGGTTGCCCATGGCATTCCCAGGTAAATACAATGTGGGCTATCCCATAGTACGAAGGTGTAAGACCCTGGGGGGAGCCCACAACATCCTTACATGTTTATGTGTGCATGGCTTATGTGGTATGTGTAGCTTTATAGATGATATGATATGTGGATTGTGGATTGTGTGTGGGGTGTGCTCCGGGGTACTCACTAAGCATTAGCTTACAAGTTGTGGATTTTTTAGGTACATTGAATCCCAAGAGAAAGGGCAAGGCGCGATGGCGCATCATGCACTCTCACACTTTCATTTTACGAGACACTCTGATATTTCTAAATAAAGTTGTAATGAATGTTGATTTGAAAACAACTGTTTTGGGATTTTCATGGTTTATGGAAATGTATTTGATTGATTTTAAAGTGAAAATTTTCTTTTGAAAATTAGGTTGTTACAATTTGGTATCAGAGCCTTGGTTTGAGGGATTCGGGCACACTCTCGGTTGTGTCAGGACTCAAACTAAGGAAATGGGAAAATTGTTTTCAAAAATAAAATAAAAGGCTTTTAAAGAAAGGAAAAGATGAGAGTGCAAGGCATCAGCTGAGCCAAGTAAGTAGTTCCCCAAGGTGTTAGCCATGTTATAATGATATTTGAGCTTTGATAATCGTATGCAACTTGCTATCTGTATGCTTATTATCATATACGGTTAGGAGCTTATACCCTTTGAATGATTGATTTGGCATTATTTCCCGTTCCTTGTTTAGTTATGGTCCTCGGGTAGAATCTTTTAGATAAGGGATCATATATTACTCCATTCTATATATCATATGGATTGAGACATGGATTATAATCATTCTCTCTGTCCATCTGTTGTTTCCTGATTTCCAATTTATGACGACCGACTAATTGAACAAGTCCAGGCTAGGCTAAGCACTTAGGGTGTCATCATTAAATCATCAAGGGGCCCACACATATCGCTTTTATCCCTCCAAGGGTAAAATGAATGGATAAACTTCGACTCAAATGTTCGCTTGTACTTACTCATCAAATCACACACAACAATTTGTTTTATAACACCAAGTTACTGATGTGTTTACATATGTCAATGTGCAATCGACTTGCAAATTACATCTCACATGTCTTGGTTCATGATTCACTCGTGATAAAATTCATGAAGTGATGAGCGTGGGTTGAATCCAATACTCGAATCATTCCAGGAGCACTCATGAATACTGCAACTATGTCTAAGAACACCTAGACAAACTACAGACCCATTCATGACAATCTTGCCTCAATACCTACTTCCAAAGTATGATCGAATGTGGACAGTTTGAATAACGTAGTTATCCGGGAAGTAAAAACATGCAAAGTGAAACAAAAGAGTAATACTAATCCTATATGGCCCTAAAACTTTTCAGCCATATTGATTACTCATTATTCATTGTTTAATGTTTCGACTAATCAACTTAATACTTGAATTAAAACAATAGTTATGCCATGCTCCAAGCATGCACACTATGTTTGTTTAAACAATAGTTATGCCATGCTCCAAGCATGCACACTATGTTTGTCTATGGTCCTTACTTTGTGAAATAGATCAATCGAAAAACATTTCAATGATGCTTATTTCACAATTCCAAGGTCTTATTGTAAATATAAGAATTCGAAATTCTTGTCATTTACTAAAATATGTTAGATTCTAAAGTTATAAGCATTGATCCTCGTTTAATAACTATGCAGAAAAGTCACAGAGACTTGGCAACAGACATTACAAAGTATTCCAATGGAGAGAAATTCCATGGAAACGAAGTCTCACATTCAAAGTACATTCCTTTGAACATCCTTCTTGCATTAATTTTTCTAATCTTGACACAGACTTAAAGAATAACTTCCACCTTATGCAAACATTTCCACATTCTCATATTGACTATCACTTTTGAACAAGAGTTGCCTCTTTTCAGAACATGTCAATATGATCCCTTTCCAATATTTATATCCTATTTCCATCTATCCATGAGCAACCAATCTTTGGTAAACCTCAGATTGTCTTCGACAATTGTTTAATCATTTGAATCATATCCAATTCTAGTCCTTTTTCCCTCTTAATGCCCTAGGCATTTGGAAAATTTAGAACGGATAAATATTATAGCACATGTAATTGATCCTATACCCGAAGCATATGGGAAACGATTCGTGATGTCTTACACAAAGACATGATACTTGACTAGTCTTTGGCTACAATATTTTTTATTTGTCATGTTCTCATAATTCAAAATATGAAGAGGGATGTCATAATCATAAGTAAATTTTGAGAACGCAATATATATATATATATATATATATATATATATATATATATATATATATATATATATATAGAGAGAGAGAGAGAGAGAGAAAGAGAGAGAGATAGAGAGAAAGAGAGAATTTCCTTCTGTTGAACTATTCTAACATAACATTCATATATTTCTTTGACTAAAATTGATTAAAATCTCAATATAAGATTGTAGTAGCAAAATAAATTTTAAAGCGAATTGAAAATTTTGTTTTCTATAATTAAAATTTCTAACTTGCAGTAGTTACCATAATTGATTATGCTCCCACTTGCATAATAATTATTATTTTACTAGCATAACACTTATGCTCCCATTAGCTTTGCATGTACCCATAAATTAGCTGGACTTCTAGAAATCAATACTTTATTGACTTTCTTACCTATGTTCAGATTTCTAATACAATATGCTTTGATAAGACTTTACCAAAATCATACACCTTTCCTTGGATAGCTCACCTGTGTGTTTAAACAATTATGAAGAGGGATGCCATAATCATAATGTTTAGACCTTTTCCCATTCTCACTAGTCCATGTTAGTGTGTCGGTTAACAACATATGCTCCACTAACGACTTTAAGAATGTAAATATCACAATTGCTATCTACTTAAAATCTACTTCATGAAAACGTTTCCCCACCATCATTTTCATTAATCGGAGAAAAATCTTATGACACTTAGATTTTATGGCGTATGTGTTCCTATCCATGTGAATTTTTCAAAACCATAATCACAAGACAAGGTTAGTGACAAATCCAAGCTCATATGGACTGAACTTGCTCAACCTTATTTTCTTGCTACCTGGCAGCACAAGGGCGTACCATGTCTTCCAAGTTTTTATGCAATCAATTGAGAACTCATATAACTCATATGCATAGTCAATTTTAACTAGAATAGATACAAAAACAAGAATATGTCAACACGATAGGTTACAAACCTCAAGTAGTGTGCTAGTGTTAAACAACATGTTTTATTCTTGATTAGATCTTGAAACTTTTCAAGATCTTTAAGACTCCCAATGTCCTCTTGACAAATAAGATTCTCTTGTCAAGTACCATTACTTGACAACAAATATTCAAGAGTGAGTGCGGATTCTTATCAAGATAAACACTTCACCCAATTGGTCTTAGTTGGTCTTTTTTTTTTTATCCAAAACATCACAACTTAAAAATGTCAAATGTACAAGAGTAATAAAACATGTTACTCTACATTTGATAAGTGTTATAAACCTTCTTAAGATTATATCACTCAAGTCAGAATCTTGGAGTATGACTCTAAGACTTGTTTTGGAACGAAGTATGACTCATCTTCTTGATTATAACCAATTCAACAATTTAGGATTCCTCTTCTTAGCCATATAAATGCAATAAGGTGTTCCTAGAGGATCAATTGTGATATGATTTAATAATCATCAAGATGATCACAAAACATGATACTAAAGTACTTTGCCATCTTTTCATAATGGAGAAACGTTTATCTTTCTGCCTAATTTGATTATTCTCATTCGTCCTGCCATACATTGAAACTTTTCCAATGTTTCGGAATATACTTAAACTTGTAAGCATAACCATATTTACTAACTTTTAGTAAATCATGATGAACAATCTTATTGATCTTTGTGGTGGACCTAACCAGCGCACAACCAAGTATACCCAATCCTTAAGTCCTTCACTTGACTCACATGTACATGTGAACAAGTAATTAGTCTTAACTTCCCAAAGATGAAAATTCTCATTCATCATACAATACAAGCTGCATGATTCCAAGTTTCTATCAAACTAAAACTTGGGTGATGGGAATCTTTTCTTATTTAGTAAATTATGACACTACTACAAACGAAAGAATAAAATTCATATTGCTAACATGGAAACATTCAGATATCAATTTCACAAATGCCATTGCAAGGAGATATGATATAAAATAAAATAAAAATTTATTTATTCATAAAATTCAGAAAACTTTTCCTTATAATGCAATTATAAGTGAAAACTATGCTATTACATGTTTCCTAGCAATTTATCATAATTCCAAAGGTGCAGCTCAAAAATCCGATCTTCGAACCATGCGATTAAAATCCATCTTCGCAATCAGATTCAACATGCTCTTACCTTTAAGCTTCCTTCCTTTTACTTGATCCTACAAAAAATCAAAATGCAACCCTGTTATATCATGTATTAAGAATCAACAATTAGGAACTTAATAGAGTTAGATAGTAGAGTTACCCGAAGCAGAGTCATGCAATATTTGTCTATACCTTTTTTCAGATATTTCAGGTAGTCAGGGCAGCTTCGCTTCCAATGCCCCTTCTCTTGACAGTAAAAACATACAGACTCTTTAGAAATGGTACACGGGACTATCACAGACTTAGCCTTTCTCTCTACCATTTGGTCAATCAGTTTAACCATGGCCAATCCCGTTCCATTGGGAAGAGGAAGGTTTTATGGACTTCCAATGTTATCATTTTCAATGTCCATGGAAGTTTGAGATGTAGATCTTTCAATCAAATTTGCTTTTCCAGTGTGCCAAATCATTGCTGATTCAGCAGCAACAAGAAAATATGCAATATCATTAAGGGTCATGTCGTGATCTACCACATAGCAGTCTTTATTGAACTCACTATATGACTCGGGAAGTGACTGAAGAACTCAGTCAATAGCTAACTTCCTTGGGACAATGACTCCCAACATTCTCAACCTGTCAATGTGTGACTTCTTCTCTAAGACATGAGGACACACAGGTCTTCTATCTTTGTGTTTCATTTCAAGTAGGGCTTGAGTGATCTTGAAATTTTCAAGTCTTCGAGCTTGTGGGTCAGAAAGAATAATTAGAGAAGATGGAGGAAGTGAAGCATGATTTCTAGTCCCATTAATGCATGACAAAAGGATTAATCTTTCACCTTGGTCACCATGTGGGATATCATCTTCTTAAGGAAAGCTTGTTCCAAGAGATTTGGGAAGACCATAGTTGTTTGAAGAAGACATCTACAAGGGAGAAATTCAAGTTAGTTGGTTTAAGTCCTTAATATAACACCCAATATGAAATATTAAGGCTAGGACCCCACACAATATTTTATAACTTGGAAGAGGGATGCCGTAATCCAAGCTACAAAATATTTGAAGGTAGGTAAATGACGATTTACCAATTTCCACCATGAAAAATGAAATTATTCATTAAGTTTTAATTGGATTAAAACTCCTAGATTCTTTGAGATTAATTGAACTATTCAATGACATGTTTAAATCTCGATTGTGCCCTTTAATTTTGTGACTGGGATGTCGAGGATCACAAACAAGGAGTGAATAACCATGCAAATTAACTTGGTACACCCAATGTTACAACCACCTAACCAATGTATCAGTTAGCCACACACACTCCATTGATCTATGATTAATCTCAAGCTACCCTTTTCCACACATTTTCAGTCCCATGTTAGTGTGCCAGCTAGCCACACACGCTCCACTAACGACTTAACAAAGGTGCAAAGTGCAATTTCATGGGTTAACACCAAATTCACATTTTCCTAAAGTAATTAAGATTCAGAATTTAATAAAAGTTTAGTTACTTTATATTTATCATTATACTTTTAATGAAGGGAGAATTATAGTCCTATCCTACCCGTTCGGCAAACGACCCTCCACCAGTCAAGGAAGCGATGGGTGAGAGTGGACACCCATTAAACTGCTATTTTATAGGCAGTAACCTGATACCCTCCTTATAGATTGGCTTCGTGAATGAGGCATACTAACGGTAAGATTGACTTTTACTCTTATACATATATATAAATATTAAACCTATAATATTATAATAGTATAATAGTATAAGGGTTGAATTTTAAGTTTTAAAATTCTAGGGTTTGGAACTAAAGTATTCAAAAGTGTAACTTTACAAATTCCAAAACTTGAGAGGAAGTTTTGACAATTAAAAAAAAACTTTTGGAATCCATAACATATGAGTTTAATATGTCTTTTAATGGCAAGACCCTTGAAAATTCATAACTTGAGGGAAATTTATGAAGGTCATAAAACAATTTATGAAAAGAGACTCTTCAAGTTTACAACATATGGCTTTAATAACTCTTTTAAAGGAAAAACTTTTGGTTTTCCATAACTTAAGGAAAAGTTATGGAATCCATTAAATGCCATTTAGATCATCTAATAAACTAACAAACATGTCTTAGCAAGAATCATGATCTAGATTAAACTCATTTGAACAAGACAATTCAAATCAAAAAAATTTCATGTAATTAGACTAACCATTAAACTAATACAAAACATGAAAATTTTGACAATTATCTTTTGAATTGGATTAGAATGATCATTACCACATAAAAAACAGGTTTATAAGTTCAAAAACAACTTAGGGTAATCATTCTAGTCCAATTCCAGCTTTAAAACTCGAAAGTATGCTGTCAGGGGCTCCAACTCATTGAGTGCATGGACAAACTGAATGAATTGGATGAACTTATGCATGGAATCATTGAGTCAGGCTATAAACTCGTTGAGTCCCATGTCCAGACAGCAAACAAAGTCGATATTCAAGCAACAACATCAAGTATAATTGAAAACAGCCCTAGGCTCTGATACCACATTTGGGTTTTGAGCATTCTAACACTCCTATGGTATACATGCAACCCTATGTGCTTTGGATCTATGTTTTCTCTATTACACATGCATACATTCAAAATTCCAAAGCATCATCCAAACTAGCATACAATGGAGTATCTATACTACAAAAATCTAGTTAGATGACATACCTTTTCGTGAAGATTGAAGTCTTGAACCTTTAAGAGCTTAGTGCCCTGAGTGTTGCACCTAAAATGGTTCACACAACACCACCAACAATTGGAGTAGCTTTAGAATAAGAATACTTGCACCAAAAACCGGCTAGCCCTCTTTGTGTATGCACTAATGCCAATTTCATGAACTAGAGGGGTCCTTATATAGTGTGGCTTAATTAGGGTTACACCATGTAAACCATAATGTGCTTGACCTTTCATATTCTTCATGCTACATAGGTTAAAACCTCCATGGAGTATCCATGGGTTACCACATGGGTTTATCCTAACATGAAGAACTATGGATCATAAGCCCACACATATAAGAATGAATGATTTACACAATCAATCCCATATATCTAATTAGTCTCTTTTGATCAAAAAATTAATTCCAAATTAATTCTTGATCAATAATGATTAAATAATATGATTTCATATTAATATATTAGAACTTATAATATATTAACAAGTCATAAGTATCCTTTTTCTCATTTGTCTATCTAATTGTTCCGATGCCATGCAACCCAAATGGATGATGCTACTCTCGGGTCAAGTACATACCAATTATAGTTATAGGCTTAGACATCTAATCCAAAAACTAGGTAGAGCTTTGGGGAAAGGTAAAGGTATGTGTGGAATGTAGTATTGGGCCTGTATTACTGAAAGCATAGGTTCTCTACCCAAACCAAAGTTAGACTTGGGAGCTCTAAGGAGGACCAGTGTGGGAAGATCCCTGTTATGGATATCCTGATCATTATGTTTTATGATATTGCAGTACAATATGCATGGTGGTGACACGACATGGGACTGGGGGATTAGGATTGGGATTTGGATCCGGGGATGGATCAGACGACACTACCGATGTCATTGACGAGAGGCTGCATTAGCTTATTGCAGCCGAGGTTACGAGGAGTATCCTTGATGCTACCCCAATCATATTTGGGACCGTAAAGGAGGGTATGATGGAGATTATTGGAGAGGCTTAGGACATTCAGAGCCGAGATTACTGCATGCCAGTTTGGGGCCCGAATTTCCTCATTCTGGGAGTTCAAGGCAAGCGGGGCGCCAAAGTTTTTTAGGGTAAGGGGCCTCATTGTTAACCTGGATGTGGAAAAACTAGGATTTTCTTCTTGAATGCTGAGAGATACGGCCCGAGATTGGTAAGGCGAGGTTACTAGCTACGTGGGAGCAGCCAGTGTGGCTAAGATGACATGGTATGAGTTCGTTCTACGATTTGACTTGGAGTTTTCACTAGCCATTAAGGTGCAACAACTTGTGAGATAATTTCATGACCTTCAGCAGACCACCGAGACTGTGGCAGAGATCACTACCAAGTTTTGGTAATGAGCTTTGTTGATCCCATAGTATGCTACCGATGATGACATGCGGAGGATGAGATATCATTCCATGCTGCGGGATGATATCCGAGAGTTTGTGAGCTTTACAGGGTGCAAAACTCTGAATGAGATGGTGGAGAAGGCCCGGGAGCAGCAAATTGTCTGGTTCATGAAGCGGTGCTTGACCTGCAGGAAGGTCAAGGCCTAGCATCAGCGGGCTTATGGAAAGGTTCAGCCACTACCCATCCCCATGTGGAAATGTGAAAAGATCACTATGGACTTCATAATGAAGTTACCTAAGATGGCAAGGGATGTAGACGCCATATGGGTGATCGTGGACAGACTGGCGAAGAGTGCCCACTTCATTCCGATTTTATAGAGTATATCCACGGAGAAGTTAGCGGACATTTTTGTACGAGAGGTGGTGGCCAGACACGGGGTTCCATTGTTGGTAGTCACTGAAAAGGATGTTCGGTTTACATCCAGGTTCTGGAAGAAGTTCCACGAGGAATTGGGAACTCAGCTACATTTTAGCATGGCGTACCACCTCCAGACCGATAGCCAGAGCAAGAGGGTAATCCAGACACTAGAGGACATGCTTCGAGCATGCATGTTGGATTTTGGAGGGAGTTGGGACACATACCTCCCATTAGCAAAGTTTTCGTACAATAACAGTTATCATGCCAGTATTGACCAAGCTCCATTCGATATTTTATATGATCAAAGGTTTAGGACTCCAGTTTATTAGGAAGAGGTGTGACACTAGGTCATGGGGAGCACTGAGGTAGTGCTCAAGACTATCAGGATGATTGAACAGGTACGCGACCGGCTGCGGGTCGCACAGATCCGTCAGAAAAGTTATGCTAACCGACGACAATCAGATCTTGAGTTCTGGGTGGGGGACTTTGTTTTACTAAAACTGTCACACTGGAAGGGGATCATCAGGTTTTGGAAGAGCAGAAAGCTAGGGCCTCGATTCATAGGCTCGTTCAAGATTATTGCTCAGGTGTGCAAGGTAGCATTTCGCTTGGATCTGTCGGAGGAGCTTAGCCAAATTCACAACACCTTCCACATGTCTCAACTTCGGAAGCGTGTCACTGACGAGTCTGCGGTCATTTCATTGGACAATATTCAGGTATATGGGAGCCCGAACTACATCGAGAGGCTGGTTGCCATCTTAGATAGGAATACAAAGGGTCTTTGGAACAAGGAAGTGAAGCTTGTAAAGGTGCAATGGTAGCACCTGAGGGGCTCTGAATGGACATGGGAGCCGGAGGAGGAAATGCAAGAGTATTATCCTGATCTATTCACAGCTACGGACTTCGAGGACGAAGTCTAGTTCAAGTGGGGGAGAGTTGTAACACTCCAAATCAGGTATTACCTTAAAGTCCTTGAAAATTTTTAATTATAGCATAATAAGTCCCTTAAGTATGCTGGGGTTACTTTTGGGTACGCTTAGCGTACTTTGCTAGGAGGATCGCGAAGGGACAGCACGTACACTGGGCGTACGTGACAGACATCTAAAACCCTAATTTTCGGATTTGACGCCTATTTAAACATTCTTAAGCCTGTTGGACCTAACCCTAGACAGCCTCCACAACCTTATTTTGCCCTTCTACTCCAAAGAGAGTTTGTGAGATCATTTTTGAGCTTAAAGAGTACGTTTGTGACCATTTTAGTGTCTATTCAAGAAGGAGAAGTTGTCAAGCAAGCTTGGAGTGACATTGGGCTTTAAGAATCTACATCTAGATCACCTTGAGGAGCTTCTGGAGGTATAAAGCTTTGATCTTTCGATCTTATTCATTATATCTAGTTAGGGTTTTATAGTTTTGTCCCTTTTGTTTGTTTTGGATATCCTCTTGTGAGTTGAGCGAATCCAGAGGTTGGAATGGTTAGATCTGAGGTCCTTTGGTCCATTTATTACATAAAAATGAAGTCTTGATGGGTGTTGTGACCTCATGCATGGATTAGGAACCTTAAAAAGGTATTAATGGGGTTGTTAGGAACATATGAGTCATGCAAAGGCATAAAGTTGCCAACTTTATGCCCTACGTCGTCTTAATAAGCTTAGATCTGACTACTGGACGTTAGAAAATCAAGTATTAAGAACTTAATGGAGAAAGTGCTTAACCAGTTAGTACGCTAGGCGTAATCAAGCGTATGAGGCGTGTAAGGCCCAGGGACACAATACGTTACGCATACCAGAGTGGTACGTTAAGCGTACGCACATCAGATGGACTTGGATTTGTTTTTGGCCTTTGAGCTTTTGGGCCTCAATTTGTATTTGGGCCTGGTCTTGTTTTAGGGTTAGGGGGCAGTTTATCTGTTTTGGACCAAAGATGTTATGATTAGGATCTATTGGGCCATGAGGCCCATTAATGACTTTGAATATGAACTTAGGTCCATTAGCTAATAAAGACCTTTTGGGCCTTTAAGAAAGGACTTGGGAATTTAGGTTCCCCATTTAGAGGGTGTTTGATCCTAACATTAGGTAATATTATTATTGTTCAGCACGAGTGTCTATAGATTGTTAGGAGAGCAACCTTTGGATTCTACAGACAAAGGTGAGTCTTCTCACCATACCAATGGGTCTAAGGCACCAAGGCCTTCCCATTTTATGTTATGTTGTACACTAGCATATGTAGAGATATGTGGTATGCTAATGATTATATGTTATTACATGGAAGACCCCGGGGGGAGCTCGTAACAATTGGATATAAGACCATGTGGGGTAGCCCATAGCATTCCTAGGTAAAGACCGTTAGCCCATGGCACCATGATGTAAGACCCTAGGGGATCCCACAACTTCCTTACAGGTTTATGTATGTGTATGTAGTATGTTAGATACTTTTGTGATATTATATGCTAGGTTGATTATGTATGTTATTGCATGAAAGATCCTGAGGGGAAGCCCGTGTCAGTTAGATATAAGACCATGTGGGGTAGCCCATTACACGAAGGTGTAAGACCGTGGGGGGAGCCCATGGTATCCTTACAGGTGTATGTATGCATGAATTATGTGATATGTGTAGCTTTATAGCTTATATGATATGTGTTTTGTGGATTGTGTGTGGGGTATGCTCTAGGGAACTCACAAAGCATTAGCTTACAGGTTGTGGATTTGTTTCAGGTACATCGGATCCCATGGGCAAGGGCGAGGCATGATGGTGAAGCGTGCACTCTCACATATGCATTTTACGAGACACTATGATATTTCTAAATAAAGTTGTAATGAATGTGGATTTGAAAATAATTGTTTTTGAATTTCATGGTTTATGGAAATGTATTTGATTGATTAAAAATTGAAAATTTTCTTTTGAAAATTGGGTCGTTATAGATTTTTTTTGTGAATATATTTCTATAGGACCAATTTTATGTTTTATGTCATTTAAAAAAAATATCACAATAAAATGTTAGCATTTGAAAAATGGTTGGTAGAAAGAGATAAGTTCATAAAAGAACTTTACCTTTTATATATATATATATATATATATATATATATATATATATATATATATATATATATATATATATATATATATATATATATATATATAAAAGTTCAAATGAGAACCCCTAAAGATTAAGAACCTAAGAACCTTTAAACTTAAACTACAAAATAAGACCTAGGTTATTTTTCTTGCATCCAAACACAAGCCCTCCATTTATCATCATCAACTACCACCATTGCGACCACCTACCGGCGCCGCTGCCGTTGACTAGCACCGGTTCCGACCATCATCACCATCATATTCCAGCATCATATTTTTGTCTTCATTTTTTTTGGTGAAACACCACCAGATCTGCGTCAAATCTGGTGTGGTTGATGCATTTCAAGTCTAGATCTACTCCACCAACATATCTCATCTACTCCACCATTGATTTTTGCCACCACTGATGTTCAGATCTGTGAACTCTGATGACACATCATCATATTGCATCCATCTTTTTTTCTCTCGATCTCCGAAAGACCACCAGATTTGTTCAAATCTGATCCAGCACCACCTCTACCACCATAAATGTATGTCTGCAACCTCCAAAATCCTTTGTTTTCATCAGATTTGAAGCGGTTCAGGCCAGATCTATGATCTCCGACTTTAGATCTATGATTTCCGACAACAAATCTATAATTTTCGCTTATGGATCTATGATTTATGCCTTCATATCTATGAATTTTGACGAGCTAGATGGACTAGATCTAAGATTGATGTCAACTGCCACCACAACTACTGCCTTGTCGCTCCGGTGTATGCCGCCAATTTAGCTCCATCTTTTTTTCTCTGATCTTTAGTGAAACAACACCATATTTGAATCAGGTATGTTGACATTTGTTTTTTTTTTCTTTCTTTTAAGTTGTCAATTTAATATTCTAATCTCTTATTTATTTTTTACTTTTGTTAAACATTGTTTTTTTTCTACAATTAAGTTGTTAATCCATGTTTATTATGTTTTTTTATAATGTTTGCATCAAGCTTTTATTCACTTTATGTTTTATTTTTGTTAAGTTGTGAATTGAATTTAAAATGTGTGTTATTATGTTAGTGTTTTCTCAAATAATATGAATTTTAATTTTTTAAGCTTTGGACTGTGATGTTCTAATGTTTCAACTATTGTTTAGTTCAATTTAAGTTTATTACTGTGAATGCGTGAATTAATATGTTTTTATGTTATAAATAAATGAATGAGAGTCCTAAACTGATTATTAAATTGTGAAGGAAAGTTCTAAAAAGATCTATTAAACTGTGAATTTATATGGTGCACACAATTTATTTGATGAATTTTGAATACTATACTGGGAATTATGTATTACATTGTAAACTTTATTCCCGACTTAATATATTAAGTTTACAATTTAATACATATAAATATCTTCATATATTAACGTCTAAATATAAGTTTTAATTTGAAAATGTGACTGTAAATATAATTTTTTTTTTTTTGTCTTAAATTGTGAATTTAATATATTTAACTGTAAAATTTGTTTATTAAATTGTGAATTGTCTGTATTAAGAATATTAAATTGATATTATTGTTGTAAATTTATAGTTTTTGTATTAAACTGTAAATTTATTGTAATAAACTATGAATTTTACGTATTAAGTTATGATTTTTGTATTTTAAACTTTGAATGAAGTGTATTAAGCTTTGAATACTTATTTAAATTGTGAAATTAACTATATTAACCTGTGAATTTTTTATATTAAACTGTGATTTTTATGTTTAAAAATGTGAATTGACTGTATTAAATTATGAATTTTCTGTTTAAACTGTGAAGTGGTTGTATTTTGCTATGAATTTTTTTATAATTGTGTTAAAATATGAATTATTTATGAATAAATTTTTGTGTTAATTTTCATATGAATATATTGATTTTTTTGTTGAATAAATTTGTAAGAATCTACTAGGTTTTATAATTGTTTTGCATTAAATTCAAAACGAGTGAATTAATAGGTTTTATTAGACTGTTAATATAGTATTTAAGTTGTTAATACATGATTTTATTACAGAGCTGATTTGAAAGAAATGACGGCTACTATGTTGATACAAATGGTTGGTGGCATCATGTGTGTTAGAGTTTGAGTTTTTAACTTCTATGAATTAGTGAATTATTGTAAAACAGTTTATATTAAGTGATGAATTTTTTGTATTAAACTGTAAATGGACTGGTAAATCTGTATTTTATATAAGTTTTATGTGAAAATATAAAAGCATATACGGATGAAAATATTAGACTGTAAAAATTATAAGTTTGCTTTTTTCATACAAAAAACACAAAAAAATAGGATTTTAACAAGTTTAATAAAAATATTATGTAAATATTTAGTAATTAATTGAGCTCTTAGAATTTTTAATATTTTATAGTTTTCATTTGAACCACTTTTTCTCTCTCACTCTCTCTCTCTCTCTCTCTCTCTCTCTATATATATATATATATATATATATATATATATATATATATATATATATATATATATATATATATATTAAACTTTCATATCACAATAATCACACAGACACTGTAATAATTAATGCTAAATACTTTTTTGAAAGTGCTAATCCCATACGCCAACTCTTGCAAGTGGAGCAACTTGCGTAAGTGGGTTGAACTCATTGGAGTGGTTATATGATTTATGTCAGCCACAAACGACTACAAACAAGAAAATTACACTCTTTGTGTTTAAAGAACAAACTTTATTAGATATATATGCATTTAAGTAATAATTAAATTTTGAAATACATATTAATAAGACAAAATTTTTAATTCCTTATAGATTAATGATTATGATAATCCGTCTGCTTACAATGACTAAACGACATTAAAAAGTTTGTTTCCAAACAACAATTCAAAATATAGATTATTTGTATGTTTTGTTGAGAAGATATGACCTGGTGCTTCCGTATTAATTATTAAATAAAATAAAACAAACAAATTTGGAAAATAAAACTTTTTAATAGAGAACTTAAAAAAGAAGCTCATTCTTCTTTTTTCTTAAAGAGGAAAGGAACATGACAAAAAAAGTGTCACAGGTCTCTGTCCAAACTTTCATTTCCAATATTCATGACACGATAAAGATATGATTATCTACCATATAAGATCACTCAGGACAATAAAAAATCACTCCATATAACTCATTTATGTGGTGAGTGAGTTCTGATTATTTATGTTGTAAGAAAACCGAAAGATGAACTCCAAAACTAAGAGCCTGGGCTCGATGTATGGGATGCAACAGCATCAGATTAACATTAGTATGGGAATGGCTTCATTGGATCTCCCACCGCCGCCACTACCATTGAATCTACCTCGTTCAGATCTACTTGTTGGTAAGTTTTCCAACCAATCTTTACCAGATCTATGTCTATAACACCTAATTTTGGAATATTGAAATCACTTTGAAGGAAGAAGAGAAGATTACAACGAGATTTGTGTTCCTACGTATAAAGCAACAATAACCGGTGATTGGAAAGCAGCCAAACTCATTCTTGACAAACGCCCGGAGCTTGTAAGGTTTAGCATCACCGAAAGTTATGATACTGTTCTTCACATTGCTGTAATGGGGAAGTCATACTGGTTTGTGGAATATCTGGTGAGTTTGATGGAAAAGGAGGACTTAGAACTTCAAAATAAAAACGGTGAAACTGCTCTCTGTTTAGCAGCCATATCTGGACATGTGAAGATAGCTAGTATTTTGGTGAGGAAGAACAAGGCCCTAGTGGAGATTCCTGATAGTCGGGGAATGATGCCACTTTACATGGCTGCTCTATTTGGAAAGCATGAAATGGTGAGGTATCTTTATCAAAGTTCCCGGAAGATGACTGGTGATTTCTGGACAAATCATCATAGAAGTTGTGTTCTTGTGAAATGTGTTGAGGCTAATCTATTTGGTAAGTATCTCGATTCTTGACACCTAATTAACTATTGATTTATTGCTTGTTGTTCTATTATAATATGTGGTTATATATATATATATATATATATATATATATATATATATATATATATATATATATATATATATATATATATATATATATATATATATATATATATATTGTGAGTTTAACTTCATATTAAGGATTAACGATAATTTGAGTGATTACTTTGCCAACAATTTTTGTACCTACTACCTGAAACTTCTTTTTCACAAGGTTTGACTATCCAATCCTCAATTATGTTTTGTAGTTGTGAAATTCTGTATTTTTTGTACGGTTGTTATAAATTTTTTGCATTTTATTATCACGGAATCACATGTCGACGTACATATTATAATATGACATGTGGACCAATGTTATCAATGATATGATAAGTTTATTCAAGCCTTTATTTAACATCTTTTCAAATATTTAAAAGGTTCTTCAACTTGTTAAACTTTTTTTTTTCAATACAGTTATTGAGACGATAAGTTTTCATGTGTATCCTTATATTTTGTTTTTATATATATTCTTTTCAGATTTCATTTTTATAATTTTATTTTTTACTTTGTTTTTACAGGTTTTTTCAAAATTTATTTTCATAACTTCATAGTTCATATATTTACTTGAATGAATTTTTTTCATCACAATTCGTTTTCTTAAATCTTTTTATTTCCTTCTCACATGTTTTTTCAAATTTTTTTTCACAATCAATTTTTACAACTTCAGTTTTACAATTAAAAATAATAGAATTGTACAAATAAAATAAAACAAAAAAAATGTAAAATACGATTGTAAAATATATAAACATAAAATAAAAAAATAAAATTATAAAACAGATTATTAAAAAACATATAAAAACGAATTGTGAAGTAACATAAAGCTGGAAATAAAATCAATAAATTAAAAACAAACACATTAAAAACAAAAAGAAAAATTGTTGTTCAATCATGAATATTCACATTACGTGAACTCTTAAAACTCACATAAATTCTATAAATCAAAATGCAACTACCCTGTTTCTCATAATTCTAACCCTAAAATGATTAATAATTGAGTGACAAAATAATTAACTAATTAGTGAAACTAAAACTTTAATAATAACACATAATAATGACAATAAATAAAAAGCCCAAAGTAGCTCTAAATTAATTACTAAGTTAATCACCAAAGCGCCAATAACCTAGCGGTATGAAGTCATCATCTCATATTAGAGGTCAGGGGTTCAAGTCTCGATGGAGACATATGTGGCCCACCACAAATTAAACACATCAATTTAGTTCCGATTAGGCCCACCACTTGAATGGCAACATCAAATCATCAAGGGGACCAAATATATCACTTTTCCTTATTAGGAAAAAGGAATGAATGAACTGTGACTATATAATCATACCTTTTACTCATCATGTCATACATAGAATTACATTTTATGACATCCAGTTACATAAAATTAGGAAAAAGGAATGAATGAATCTGTGACCAAATATATCACTTTTCCTTATTAGGAAAAAGGAATGAATGAACTGTGACTATATAATCATACCTTTTACTCATCATGTCATACATAGAATTACGTTTTATGACATCCAGTTATAGATGTGTTGATGTAAATCCAATGCACAACAAATTTGCAAACTATGACTTATATATCTGTGTTTTAATAATAAAAGATATTATCATCTTAGAATTACTCTTGATTCAATCCATGTAGTAATCTCTAAGTGTTTGTTTAACCAATACTCAAATCCTCATTCTCTAAGTACTCATGAATATTGCAGTAATCCTTATATAATGTCCAATTACAATGGATAATCTACAAATATTCCATGACAACCATAAACCAATTCCTACTGCCTAAAGTATGACTGCTTGTGGCATTTCAAATAAAATAATATCTAGGAAGTAAAACATGTAGTGTGAAACACAAGAATAAACAAATAAAAAGATTGTAGTTAAACTAAAAAATAACTCCATATTATTTAATCTCCAAAAACAAGTACAATTTATTAATGTTACATTGTTTCAAAACTATCATCTAACCACTAAAATTTAGAGTCTAATATCATTTTTTAGTCAATGCTCATAGCATGCTCGAAGTGCTTGATCTTGCATAAAACCTTTGTGAGAGGATCGACATGATTCTCCTATGATAATACATGATTCACCATGGGTCTATCTTCTTCAACTTGATGTCAGATATAATGTATTTTCTTTCGATGTTCCTTGATCTGATATGATCCTTTGGTTGTTTTTTCAAATCAATTGTACCTTCGTTTTCGTAGAAAATCTCTATGCGCTCTTGGATTAGTGAAATAACTCCAAGGTCACCAATGAAATTCTTTAACCATTCTGCTTTATTTTTCACCTCGCTTCTACGATGTACTTTGATTCACAAGTAGAATCAACAATCATTTGCTTCTTGGAACTCTTCAAAGTTATTGCTCCACCATTCAATAGGAATACCCATCCAAATTGTGAATATCAGATATACCGATACATTTGAAAACTAGCATCACTATAACCACTCATTTTAAGTTCATATTTTCCACCAAAAACTAAGATCATAACTTTTTTCAACGTAGTCTAATGAGTTGCTCCATGATTTCCCCGATACCTGCTAAACAATCTCAAAGCATAAGTTACATCAAGTCAAGTACATGTCATAAAATACATGATCGATCATATATCCAAAGTATATGTTACTAGATTAATTGCATCTATTTCCTTATCACTATTGATACATTAAGCCTTTCTCAAATTTACAGTATGATGCATGGGTAAATCCCTTTTCATGGAATTTTCCATATTGAACCGTTTCAATATTTTATCCAAGTAAGTACTATTGCTAAGACCTAAGAAACGCCTCTTTTTATCCTTGTATATCCTTATTCCAAGAATGTATGTTGCCTCACCCAGATCCTTCATAGCAAACCATTTTCTAAGCCAATACTTCACTTCTTGCAATGTTGGAACATTTTTTCATATTAGGAGCATGTCATTAATATACAAAACTAGAAAGGTCACTACAATCCCACTAGCTTTAACATACAAACATAACTCATCCTCTCTTCTAAACAATCCAAACTCTTTGATCTTATCATTGAAGCAAAGATTCTAACTACAAGATTCTTATTTAAGTCTATATATAGACTTCCCAAGCTTGCACATGTTATTAGGGAATTTGGCATGTTCAAAACCTCAGTCAGTTTACCATGAAGGAAAGCAGTTTTAACATTTATTTTCCATACTTCATAGTCATGAAAAGCATCAATGGTAAGAATTACCCTAATTGACTTGATCTTGTCAAGTGGCGAAAAGGTCTCATCATAGTCAACCACTTATGTTTAAGTAAAGCCTTTTGCAACCAATATGAATTTGAAAGTATGTACATTACCATCCAACTCGGTCTTTTTTCTTTAATATCCATTTACATCTTACTATCATTCAACCAGGTGTATGATCAACCAAGGTCCATACTTCGTTATTATACATGGATTGGATGTCGTTATCTATTGCCTCTTTTCATTTAGCAGCCTTTGGTCCTACCATTGCTTCCTTGTGGTTAGTTGACTCATCCTACTTTACCAGTGTGTTATCATTGATAAACGTGTCCCCACCTGCCGTTGTATGGAAATCATAAAATGATGGTGGCATGCTAACTCTACCGAATTAACAAAGAGGTAATGTTTTTTCAATGGGCTCACCTCCTTGAGTTAAGATCTAGTGTCATCTATGGTTCAATCATCTGATAAATCTTGAATTTCTTCAAGATTAATTTCACTCCCATGGTACTCTTTGGATAAGAGTTCTCTTTCATGAAATACCATTCTTTAACCTACAAATAACACATTATCAGAAAGTCCGTAGAACAAGTATCTAAACAACTTTTATGGATAACCAATAAAAATACACCTCTCGACTCTAAGTTCCTATTTATCTTGGGTATCACATCTAATGGGAGCCTCACCAACCCAGAACTTGATATGTGCGAGCGAGGGATGTTTCCATGCCCACATTTCATTAGGTCTTTTGGAAACCTTCATGGTAGGAATAAAATTAAGGATATGGGCGGCTATCTTTAAGGCGTACCCCCAAAATTATATAGGGAATGAAGCTTCACTCATTATGGAACAAACCATTTTAATAAATGTTTGATTTCGACTCTCAGTTGTACAATTAAGTTGTAGTGTCATATGAGGGTCAATTGTGAAACAATTCTACATTCCTTAAGACAGTCGTTGAACACGATACTAAGATACTCTCCACCTATCTCAGATCTGATCACCTTTATCTTGGCCAATTGATTTTCTACCTCGTCCTTAAACACTTTTCACTTGTCAAAGTTGTCTAATTTATGCTTGATTAAGTTGATATAGCCATATCTATAATAATCATCAGTAAACGTCATGTACTAATGATCAACATCCCTTGTGAAGGATCTGAAAGGACCAAATACATTAGTATGGTTGAGGTGTAAAAATCCTTAACATCTTTCACAAGATCTAGTGAAAGGTGACTTAGTCATCTTGCCTAATAAATAAGATTCGCATTCATCATCTTATTTTAGGACAAACAATTCCAACACTTTGTTCTTTTAGAGTTGGGCAATGTGTTTCTTGTTTATATGACATAGATGAAGATTCTATAAGCATGTCTTGTCTAAACCACTATAAGAATAAATGCTAAAACAGTGTTTCTAAGTTCATTCACACACACAAATACACGCCATTACAAGGATAAGCTTTGAAAATAAAAACAACATGTTTATAATCCAAGATTGCATCATCATTATTCACACACATATAACGATAACCTTGTATAAATAAAAGGTGAAAGGAAATTATGTTTCATTTCATTTTGACAAATAAGAAAAATTGTTAAATCAGTCCTAACACTATCATCAAACACAAACTCGACGTCTTCACATTCCCTTAGTCCCTGAATATCAGAACAAATGTAGAAACCACATTTTGTATCAAGAATCTATCAATTTAAAATAAGAGTGTTATTGATTTCTATATAGTAAATACCAAATGTAGAGCCAGACACTTTGCCCTTTTCTTTTCTCACTTCTTGTAGGTACTTGGAGTAAATTCTCTTCTAATGTCCCTATTGGCCAAATGAAAGTGCACAACCTCTTTCGGATCACCGATAGGAGGATTATCAAAGTTGACTTCGCCCTTTGACCCACCACTAGACTCTAAAATGTATACTTCTCCTTTCCATTTAGGTTGGGAATAAGCCACCCTTTTCTCCCCCTTTCCTTGATGAAAAGCCATGAAAAGGGTAGTAGCACTATTGTTTGAAGGAGACTTCTTCATTCCAACTTTATTAATTTGCAACAAACTATGGCGCTTAATCAATGTCATTTTTTTATTGTTGAAATGATAAGTTGAGATAAACTGATCACAACTACTAGGCATGGAGTTAAGAACTAGATCCATGTCACGTTCCTTGTTAAAATTCACATTGAGAATTTCTATTTATTCCATGTATCTACGTGTCTTTTGTACATTAGCACACACACAAATTCCCATTCTTTAGGTTTACATTCCATTAGGGCTTTGATGATCTCGCAATGCTCATGTCTCATTTTATTGTGGAATATTTGAGCAAGAGCGAAGTTCATTTCATAGGGCCAACATTCCTCATACGACGTTGCAGATCAGGTTCCATAATTGCAATCATAATGCAAACGAACTTGGTGGCATTGTCAACATGTTTTTTGTTCAACAATTTCCATAGGTGTAGCATTTGCTTAATTAATTTCAGGAACAGGATTCTTAAGAACATACTCTTTCTTCTCATAAAAAAATGTCATCTTAAAATTTCACATCTAATCCATATAGTTTGGACCAATAAGCTTGTCTTTTGACATAATTGACAATAGAGTGAGTTATGAGTAAGTGGAAGAGGAGGAGGAAGATCACCATTCCCAAACATATAAAATTATATATAAATAATTTAGTTAGTTAATTTAATACTTATAATGTTTTAGCCCAAATTAATATTTAAGGCTAGGCCCTATAAATACAATTCATAACAAGAAGAGAAATGTCATAATCAAATTCCAAATTTAATTTAGGTAGGTAATGCTCGTTACCAATTTCAATCTTTGTGATACTCCTAGATCTTTTTAGATTCATTAAAATATTAAATGGCATATGTAGTATCAGATTATACTCTACGATTTGTGAATAGGATGTCGATAATCACAAATAAAAATTAAATATCCATGCAAATCCACGTGATACACTAGATGTCATTTATGATCTCACATTGATGCATCGGTAAACAACACACGCTACAATAATAACCATAAATTTCAAGTTTGTACCATCATTTCATCTTTGTAGTCCCAAATTAGTGTGTCGGTTAACCATACGCGCTTTACTAATGACTCAAAAAGAAAACAATGTACCATTTCATGGATTAACATACAATTTCACATTTTTCCTAAAATAACTAAAGTGAGATTTTGAAGAATGTTCTAGTACTTTTACATGTTAATTTTAAGGTGATTAGTGTCCTATTGAACCCTTTCAGCTAATGACCCTCCACCACACAAACAAACAGTGGGTGAAAATGACACCCATTCAATTGTCATTTTATACGTTGTTTCCTTATACCTCTCTGATAGTATGACTTCGTGAATGAGATCTACTCTTGATTTGACTAACTTTATGTTTTACATATAGTATTATGTCTCTTTTATATATATATATATATATATATATATATATATATATATATATATATATATATATATATATATATATATATATATATATATACATATGGTGTATTTTAAAACCTTTTAATGATACAAAGTTTAAAATTAATTAACTGAAATAACCTTTCATTGAATTAGTATTTTAAACCAATTTGGATTTAATATTTATCTTTTCAATTAAACATTTAATTAATTTGTATTAAAATTTCTAATGATTATCTATTATCTTAATTATCTTATAATTAAATATTTCCTTTTATTACTTCCTTAATTTTTTAAAGGTTCAGATTTTTATAACCTAAAATAACTAGTAATAACTAATAATTATCCTATAATTAAAAAAAGGAAAATAAATCTTGTAACTATTCTTGGAGCCTCACAAAATCATAGCCAAAATATCTTTCGAAATCATCAAGTTTTGATTTCTAGTTTCATAATATGCACTTATAACTATAAAATCCTATGCTATAATACCACTGATGGGGTTTCTAGGTTTAAACAAAAACATTTTCACAACAGATTTTAATCATAAACACTTATTGGTAAACGCAACCTAGAAAACTATGGCCTTTTCTCTAGTTATAGCAATATACTTTATGAAACTAAACCCTATGCTATGAAAGTTGAAGATGTCAATGCAAGAAGACAAACCTTTTTTCAAAAATTGAGATGGAAACAATTCTCTAGTAGTGCTAATTGGAAAACTAGGTCGAATAGTGTGGTAACATCTAATTGTCACACCCAAACCTTAGGAAACCTTAAAATTGAAATATGCAGAAAGGGAGAGATATCTAAATTTTCTAGAGCATGATGGTAGGAATAGGTTTTGTGAAGGGTTATGACCGTTAATATAGTTGTTTGTTAATCCTAGAACCCTAGATTTGAATATTAAAATAATAGTAATTTAATCTGATTTAAATTATGTTTCAATATCTGATTAAGAAGAATTCCAAAACTCTTCCAAACGTTCCTCAAAACCATCCATAGAGGGAAGGTTCTAGAATTGTCTTCCTTGCTTAACTATTAAACAATTACAAGACAACTCTTGCACCCTTTATTAATTCTAATTAACCCAATACTTATTCCAACTAATTCTGATTAATTCTTAATTAGTTAGTAACTATTTCTAACTAATATATTAATAATATAATATATTCACAAATCATTTAGTGCTCTCTCTTAAGATCAACCCTAACTAATTTCATGGTTTTGAGTAGAACTGACAAATATGTACCACAGAGAACCAACCAACATGTTACCAACCGAACCAATTATATCGGTAGCCAAGTTGTTTGGTAGCCAATATGTTTGGCTGGTAATACCATGCTAATTAAGTAGTCTTGGCATGGTAACGGTATGAAATGTTGAATACCACGGTTGTACCATATATATATATATATATATATATATATATATATATATATATATATATATATATATATATATATATATATATATATATATATATACAAAGAAATATGAGTTCTCATATCATTATGTTTTAATTAGAATAAGAACTAATAAGTCTTAGAATTACTAAACTAACACATTGTCCGATAAATTTCTTGATACTTATTTTTTGATATGGACGAGATTAGTGATACATACACTAAAACTTAAAAATGAATACTAACTTCTCATTCCTTCTATAGTTTCCATTTGTTTCCTCTAGCAACTTGCTAGGTGTGAACATCTTTTAATCATTTTAGTGGTTTCGAAAAAAAATACTACTAGAAACGAGTGAAGCAACGGCGAAATGTCCACAAATTCAACTTATATTCATGTTTATATTCATGTATAGTACATATTAGTTAAAAATTTTGGTATATACCAAATACCAATATGTACCAACCAAATTTGTTGGTAGCTAAATTAATTGGTACCAAGTATACTTGGTACGGTATTGGTAGCTAAAATCTTATACCAACTATAGTTGGTACGGTACACAGTTTGGAGAAAAAAAAAACTCGGTACCGTACCAATTCTACCCCTAGTTTTGAGGGGAACCCCCAAAGGACTTTACTTTTATTCACTAAGATTATACTAATTTACTTAAGACTTTAGACATTTGATCTAACAAAGGTGTCTTTATGTATATCATGTTACAAGTTGTAACTCAGATATCCACCTCACCTATCTTTTTCAAACCTATATTCCTAGGGAATATCACAATATACATAACCTTGATGGTGACTATGATAGCCTTTGAGTCGATCGTCGAAAGATCAAAATCCTTTATCCTATGCTCTATAACTTCTATTTGGATTTTGAGATGGTGAATAATACCCCAATCCTTTGAATTGAATTACAAAAAGAGTATAAATACAAGATAACATGGGCTGAGACATATACAATACCTTACAAGAATTATGGCTAACTAAAAATACAAACACATATAAATATATTGAAAGTATGACCCGCTAATATACCCCCTAGAGTTTAGCTGGGAGGATAATTTTGAATGTTCAAATTGTTTTTAAAATTATTGAAGTGTTCTGTCAAAAGGCTTTTAGTAAAGATTTTAGCATTTTGTGCGAAAGAGGGAAAATGAAAAACGCATACAAGGCCCTGTGGTACATGATCTCGCAAAAAATAAATATCGGTCTCAATGTGCTTAAGGCATTTGTGATGTAACGAGTTCAATGAAATGTACACCAAATTGATATTTGTAATAATGGTTTTTGATGAGGAAAACCGAAGCTCACAAAGAAAAAGAAAGACCCATCATATCTCATCAATGGAGTTAGAAATACCATGATACTCTTCTTCAATACTCCACCTAGAAATAACCCCATGCATTATTGTTATCCAATACATTAGAATATTAAAAAGAAAAACACATTAGCTGGAGGTTGAATGGGGAAAGAATGGACACCAACCCCAATCTACATCAGAGTCTACAATGAAGTTAGAGGTGGGAGACATATGAAGATGAAGAATAGAGTTAATAGTGCCTATAATGAAGCACGAATATGCTTTAGATCTTGAAGATAAGGATCTCATGGATCATGCATAAAAAAAACAAATATGTAGGATATCAAAGGCAATGTAGGGACACATGAAGATGAGATATTAAAAGCATCGAAAAGACTACGGTAAAGAGATGGGTTTGAAATGGGACAAAATGTGTCATCCAACTTGTGAATGGGAGCAGTCGGAGTACATGCAAGGTTATGTTGAAGCATAGGAGCACGTTCAAGAATCTTGGAGATGTATATTCTCAATGAAAGGAAAAGCCTTGGGAAGTAAAGGTGGAAAAAATGACAATAAAATAGTTAACTACTCCAAGATCAGTTATGGAAAAATCATGGTTAAACTTGGAGATAATGGACTGGAAAGCATGGTGGATGTGGTTGTGATAACATACATTAGGAGGTAGGCTATATTAGTACCATGATGATAAATAAAATTTGATGAATAAGGGTTCTATACTATTGGAAGCCTATATGAAGAACATGTTGAGAAAATAGTTGGCACCAGGCTCGTGGGACCTGTTTGAGACCATATAGAGATCGTTATCTATGACACGCTTAATCAGGATGCTACGGGGCCGTTAAACATAATGGTCAGTGCATGTATATGGTCTCTTGTAGATTCTTGTGAAGAAAAGCATTCTTCACATCAAGTTGGTGTATATGATAGTGTTTGGAGATATCCAAATTAGGAACAGTGAGAATGTTATATGACTTAACAATAGAGCTAATAATCTCATCACATTCAATCCCATGTTGTTGAATATGCTCTTTCGTCATCAAACACACTTTATAGCATGAGAGAGATTCGAAAACATTAAATTTTTGTTTAAACATTCTCATGGATATAACTACGTTTTACATTAGTCCTCTTTGCACAATCACCCATGCATTGTTTTTAATAAGAGCATTACATTCTTGATTCATGGTTTTAAGCTAGTTTGGATATTTTAAAGCCTATAAGTATGGCCTTGGGGACAAAGGATGTATTGGAGAAGTAAAGACTAAGGCATTGGATAGGTTTGACATTACTATTTTTAGACTAAGTGGTCATGGGGTGGGTATTAGGAGGAGACGTCATGCGAAAGGAGGAAAGGTAAGGGGAAATGAGCCTAATCCTTGGTAGGATATACTAAGTTGATATTGAGATGAGTGGGACCAAGTAGAAGAGTAGTGGGTGTGGGTGGTGGTGGCCGAAATAATTGACGAATAAGACGGGAGACATTTGTGTTTGAGATAAAATCATATGATGGTGGTTTAGTGGGGGTAAAGGAACCATATAGAAAAATTGTCTCGTCAAATGTGACATGACAAGAGATGATGATCTTATGATAGGAAATATAGTAACAACGAAAACCTTTGTGATATGTTGGTTAACTAAGAAATATATATGGAGGGAGGGTCGAGGCTGGAGTTTGTGGGTGGTATGTAGTAGAGGAAAGCACAAACACCAAAAAACATGAAGATGATCAGATTAAGATGCCAAAGAAAAATACGATACTGAGGTGGATCATTAGAAATAAATGCAACAAGATTGATGCTTGAAGTTAAGTGGTCATGTAAAGAGCTTCTGGCCAAAAAGTAAGTGGAAGATGAGTGAAAAATAATGAGAGTGTACACCCTATTTTTGACGATAGAAATCATGTGTTTGGACTTCCCGTTTTGTTGGAAAGTACGGGGGAAAAAGAAGCGAAAAGTGATGCCATTACGTGTGAAATATTCTTGAAACAAGTATTATTGTATTCTCGCCAATTAACGCGTTGAAATTGTTTGATGGTACCCCTCATTTTGGTATTTTATGAGATTGGAAAATTGAAGAATTTTTTTAATGGCTTCTGGTTTATTTTTAAATGGATCAACTTAGAGACAATGTGTGTAATGATCAAGAAACAAAATATACTATTGCAAACCACCAATACAAGAATAGGAGATATCTACAAGTCTGGATAAATAATTCAAAACATTTAAAAACAATGGAAGTAGAAAGATAAAAAGGAAGTCTAGTATGATTGCCAAGTTGACAGGCTTGATTAATCACATCATTTTTGGGTGAACTACTATAAAATAAATACATCAAGACTTGATTGTTAGGATGATCGAGTTGCTAGTGTCATGTACTAGAGGTGGTGGAGAAGAATGCCGTAGAGGTGGTGGAGAAGAATGCATGAGTTGTGGAACTTGCGATAGGATAATGAGGGTCAGATTTTTCATATCAGATTAGTGGCGACATGTGTGATAATCAAGAATAGTAACCCAAATCAGTCAAAATCAATAAATCAATTATTTTGAGTAGTTAATTTGTGTACATAAGTAAGATTTTTAATGATATTGGGTGTTATAAGGAGATTTTGCAAGAGTAAAGGTTGATATAAATTTGTTATAGCAAAAGATTTGTATGGGGGTTGAACAAGTATTGATATAAATTTGTTATAGCAAAAGATTTGTATGGGGGTTGAACAAGTATTGCAGAACCATTACCGACAAAATTAGATGGGGTGTATAATAATTATTACAAAATAGGACATGATGTCTATTACCCATCCTCCATTTCATAGGTTATTTAAAGTCATTTTATTAAGCATTTCATGCAAGGAACTGGGATGATCGGGAGTACCTAACCAAGCCAACAAAAGTTGAGTTAAACTGGCGGGTTGGATATGTGCCTATAGACTGCCTTGTGCTATGAGATTGGGTCTACTTGTCCAGGAGTTACTGAATTGGCTCGACCCATAAAGAAGTAGGTTGGGATTGTTATTGTTGTGTGGCCTAAGTAGGTGAAAGATACAATGAAGGAGCAACCCACATTAGGTTTTAAGGCGGTTTTGAGTGGGAATGAAACTCACCCATAACATTGATTTCTAGTTGGTGTGCTAGGGGTGTTAGGTGGTGGTTGGCAACACTGATTATTGAAATTCTTGTTGTCGCCCTATTCATCATTTTGATGGTAATTTCTGTTGCCACTTCAACTATTGTAGGTGGTATTTATGATATGTATTAATGTTGAAACTGAGGTATGATGATCATAAGATGAAGATGGGACACGATTAGTGATAATCCATTCTTCTTACACACTAATCAAGGACCACATTTCACTAAAATGGAGAGGAGTTTAGTGTGTTCCTCAATACTATCAAATTTCCTAGATAAGCCATTAATGGTATGAATCACAACATGTTTTTCCTTCCCTTTTTCACCAAGTCCTTCAAGTAAATCAATGATCTTTTTGACTTTGTTGCAATAATCAAGAAATGAGAGGTTTCACCAAGTCCTTCAAGTAAATCAATGATCTTTTTGACTTTGTTGCGATAATCATGAAATGAGAGGTCCCCATGGAGATACTCTAGAGCTCACTTTTGGGTTGCAAATCTATGACATATTTGTTTTCACAGAAAAGGGTATTTATGTTGAGCCCAACTTTTCAAGTGATTGCATTGATAATATAGGCAAATGTAATTAGGGATTGGTAGACGGACCCAAATAGCCATAGTTTAACCATGGAATCAAGTTTCTCCCATTCAAAATTCATAAGAGGTGTAGATGGAACATCATAAGAAATTTCAATATGACCGACAGCATCGTATGTGATGCAGTGGAAGGCAAAGAGGTTGCACAATGGATCGTAGTTATGAGAGGCAAGATCACGCGACATATGTATTGCTATTCGTCATGACATATGGATTGTCTATAGAGGGTGGTAAGTTTTTGTTGACGCGCATGGTGTAGAGGTAGGGTTTAGGGCCCCAAATGAGGTGGATTACGGAGGAAGAAAGGAACGAGAAAGGTAAGGAGGAAGATGTAAGGTGTTTTCGTTATTCAGGATCGGAGCAACAACTTTTTTCTTGTGTTATTGTATTATAAAAAGTTTTTATCGGGCATCTACGATAGTACAAGGGGTATAAACCAATCTTGAGAAATCTCCAAAACATTGTATCAGTGATAATTTGTAGAAACAATGGATCTAAACATGTCATTAGTGTATGAAAATCAATTTTTTTTGTACGTTTGAAAATTGGTTTTACATAAATCAATTCCAAGATTTTAGATGTCAAAGTAGTCCCATGTCTTAGCTTCAACTTCAAATCAAATTAGTTTCACTTAGACCAATTTATAATCCACTTTGGTTCTGTTTAAAAACTGGATTTTTAATTCTAAACCGGTTTTTTGTGACCTCTAACTACTATCCTAACTCTAAAAGGAAATATAAATACCATACTATCTAAAACACATAACTACAAAATCCTAGAATGTATGCTCAAATTATTATAAAAAAATTTCCAAAAAACTCCACACCGAACCACTTGCTAAAGATATTTGGACCAATCATAAGAGCTCTGAGTGTGATGAAATTTGGACAAACCCTGTGGTGGTTTTCATGGAGTACCATGCCAAAGTGGAGGGACCGATACACCTATTATAAAGGACTATCATGCCATTTTTTATAGTTAGTTCTCCGCTTTCATGTTGAGTGGTGGAGCCTGATTTTCCTTTTTGACCCCATTGATACTATTGAAATTTAGCAATGAGGAGTGGAAATGTCGGGAGTTATCTTTCACCTACTTGAAGGTATGTAGTTACATCTCTTACATTAAGATCAAACATACATGTAGAGATAAGTTAAAATAAAAAGCAAATGATTTTGTCTTTATTGGCTACAAATTGAATAACAGGGTTTATTGCTTGTGTAATAACCACAATAAATTGGTAGCTATAAGTAAGAATATGATATTAAACAAGAATGCCCATTATAAAGATGAGTTTGAAGCATAACCAAAAGCTAAAGATTAAGGTCTGTATGATTAGCATAAAAAGACACTACAAGACCTACAAACACCTTAGAGATAGATGAAATTTTACGAAGTATTGGGAGCTAAGACTAGTTTGGGGGTCAAGAGATAATGGAATCATAAAAGACAATGGGGCTTTAGAAAATGAATTTACAAATGAGGCCATATACAAATTCCTCCATTAAAAGATCTACTGGAGAAAAAACACCTTTAGTAGGACGTTCTGTAATAAAAGAATCACTTGTTAATTCAGAATAGAGAGCTAGAATTTTATCTAGAGGTTTTGAAGATGAAAGATTCCATATAGTTGAGCAAGGGTATAGAGGATGAGTTGAACTCACTAAACAAGAACCATATATGGTCATTCGTCAATGTACCAGTAAGGAAGAAAAGACTAAGGGAAGTAGATATTAAGTCTTAAGAACAAAACTGATGGAAAAGAGGTATAAAGCTAGATTAATGGTAAAAGGTTGTTAACATAAGATAGGACTTGACTAAAATGAAAAAGTATCAATGGTTGTTAACATAAGATAAGACTTGATATCTTTCGTTGCAGCTACAAACGATTTACAACTACAACAACCATATGTGAAGAAAACTTTTTTAAATGGAGACAGAAATCAAAATAGCTACATAGAATAACCAAAAAGGGTTTTTTGTTAGCTGGAAAAGAATATCTAGTATGAAAGTTAAAGAAATATCTATATGGGTTCAAGCAAGCTCTAAGGCAGTGATACTTGAAGTTTTGATAATTATATATATATATATATATATATATATATATATATATATATATACATACATATATATATATACATACATATATATATATATATATATATATATAAGTTCAAATCCTCTTTCATCTTCCTTTTATTATATGTTAATGACATGTTCATAGTTGCACGATGTGAAAGATATCAACAAAATAGAGAAACAGTTGTCCAAGGTTTTTTAAATGAAGGACATAGGAGATGCAAACAAATTCTAAGTACAAGTATGAGAATTTTCAAAGAAAAAGTTGCTAGTACTCTTAATCTTTCCTAACATAAGTATACATGGGAAGTCTTACAAATATTTACCACTAGTATTTGATAAGGCTAAAAGCACCATTCTAGGGAGTAATGGAAAACTCTTAAAGGAAAACATACTAGAGAAAGATGAAGACAATAAAAGAAAGGCAAGAGTTACATATGTAACAATAGTTAGTAGCATGATGTATGCAATGGTATGTACCACACCAAATATTTCACATCTCGTGTGACTTGTTAGAATATTTGTGTCAAATCCAGGTAAGGAGCAAGATGAAGCAATGAAGTAGCCAATATTCTACTTAAGAGTTAATTATGAGATTTCCTTGTCTTTTAGAAGAAGGAAGGTAGTATTAAAAGGTTCTATTAATGCAGATTTGAGAGGTTGACCAGATTTCAGGAAATGCACCATTTGTAGGGTGTTCACCATTAGGGGTACAACTATTAGTTGTATGTCCATATTACAAAATAACGCTACTTATTTAACCACAAAACAAAGTTTATGGTTATTGTAGAAGCTGACATTGAGCTTACTTTATTGAAGAACTTATTACCATAGTTGACTATGAGAAAAGAAGATTATGTCATACAGTTTGATAACTGGTGTAATTCACCTGGCGAAGAATCCAATATTTCATAGAAGAACAAAAACATATTTAGATGTGGTACCACTCTATCTTAGAATTCATAAGTGATGGTTTTCTTGGTCCTTCAAGAAGATTCTTGACATAAAGAGCCCATTAGATATGTTGACCAAGAGTACAACAACATATAAATTGAAGTTACGTACTTTCAGATAGTTGAATATAATGTGCAAACTAAATAAAGATATGTTTATAATGTTAGTGTTTGGATAGCAGTAGACTTTTTGATCAACCTCCATGTAAGAGAATGTTGAGTTGTGTGGTTTAAAATGTGTGTTTAACCCTATTGTCACTACTATTAAGACATGGAATGTGTGTGTGTATTCGCGGGGGGGGGGGGGGGGGGGGGGGGGGGATTGCAAATAAACTTTTGAATTAGATTTTTGCCCTAAGGGTCTTCAGTGGCAGTTGTGCTAGCAACATCGATTCTTGAGTCAAGGTATGAAATGCTCGAGCTAGGGTTCGTCGTGCTCAGACTACGACCAAACCAAATAGTTATGCCTTGGGCTTGTGAGGTTACCCTAGGTTAACTTTTACCATTATAAATCGATCCATGTATACCTTTTTAACGCTAAGCAGAAAGCGTTTGATATGGCCATATTTTCTACAACTCTAATAAAAGTTCTCTAGTTCTTCTATGTTACACCTTAAGTCGTTTTGTCCTTAACTTTTCTTCAAGTCTTTATTGTATGTGTTTGTAGTATTTTTCGTTCTAACATTTTATCTTTATTTTGGGCCTAGTTTATGGCTCATCCCGGGGTTGTCTTTTTAATTTAGGTACATTGGATGAACAAATGTTAAACTTGGTTGTTATTTATTGATGGTGTCCCTAAAATTTATTGAACGTTCATTGATCAATTGTCTATCTTGATGCAATGAGCAATTGTTCCTTCCAGTGGAAGGAACTAAAAGTAAACGCATGTAGATTTTAACATGTAATTCTTATGCATATTCAACTCCAGGAAGATGTCGATTTTGTGTCTTAGCTTCTTGCTTGCATTTTGCTTTTGCTTAGCTTTGTTTACTTTTTCATAGATTTTTTCTCACTAATTGTTCATCAAATATTATGTAGATATCGCATTACAAATTGCGAGGGAGCGTCCGGAACTTGCTATAAATGGTAGGGTACTCAGACTATTGGCTAGAAAACCCTATGCATTTGATGTTACAACACAAAATATTTTCTGGAGACTCTTATGTTCATGTAAGAATATCATTTCCTTAACTTATTATATATTATTCTTTGCAGTTGTACCTTCATATTATCAGTTTCTGGTAAACAGTATTATGCTTGATGTGTTATGACATCCAGTAAAATATGTGATGATTGGGTAAGGATTTATAAAGGTCATTTTTTTTATTAGGGTTTGCTGGACATTCAGAAACAAAGTGATCAGTGTTTCCAAACAGTAATTGTTTTAATCAAAACTCTAATCATTTTGGCTCGTGTTTTTTAAAAAAACCTTTTGAAGAATATTAATCTCGACATAAACTCACTTTTCTGGTTTTCTTATGTCGAGCATAAAAGTTTGTCTTAAATTCTAATGAAACAGATGGGACATTCCACGGATTTTGGAGCTTTTTCTTATTATAAAAATAGTGAACTTTATTACCTCGAAGAGAAAGTCTTTATATTTTTACAACCAAAACACCCAATGAAGAGGATATAAAGGTATAATAATCTATTCACAAGTATTTCATATCATTTACTTTGGTGTCGTTTTTGAAGTCTGTCATCTGAAGACTGGAATTCCTGACATGGACAGTCATGCTCTCCAATTACTAACAATCATTTGGGCAGAGATTGTGAAATTGCCAAAGCCTCAAATTGATGAAATAATAAGAGGGCCACCCGATCAACCTAAGGACATTATAAAGCCAACACGCGCTGAAAAGGAAAAGCAAGAAGCACTACTATTGCTAAGAAACATTTCGGATAGCGTTACAAAAATGCCTACTAGAATTTTTAACCGATTCAGAGGCGTTGATGAGAGGGGAACTACTTCAATACCTACAAAGCAAAAATACTCATCCCGAGTACTATTTCTTGCTGCAGAAATGGGCAACACTGCGTTTGTTGTTGAGGTTATTAGGCAATATCCACATTTAGTACGAGAGGTGAATGATGATAACCAAAGTATATTTCACGTTGCTGTCTCACATCGTCATGAGGGTATCTATAATTTATTGTATGAGATAGGCTCACTAAGGAATTTGATAATTACTCTTGAAGACGAAAATGGCAACAACATGTTGCATTTGGTTGGCCAAAGTCCAAAGCGTAACAGACTTCAAGACATACCTGGAGTCGGTCTGCAGTTGCATCTAGAAACATTATGGTTCAAGGTACACGTGGCTGTTAACTCTTCATACAAGTCATCTTTCTTTCTTAATACAGCTAGAGGACTTTTTGTGTATCTCACATGATATATATAACATTATGCTTTTGGGGTGAGGCTATGTGGTCCATGGTGAAGGGTTGATGCATGTATACCCCTTTCTTGCATAAATAATTTTCCATTTTCTTGTTGTATATATAAAATGTTAATATTATATTCCTTAAGTTCATGATAATGACGTAATCTTTCTGATGTTAGGAAGTTGAAAGTATACTCCCTCCTCCTTTTCGAGAAAAGAAGAACGCATTTGGGCTAACCCCACATGAAGTATTCACCAAGAACCACAAAGATCTATTTTCCAAAGGTGAAGAATGGATGAAAGAAACCGCTGCTCAATTAATGGTGGTTGCGTCACTTATAGCCACCATCTCATTCGCAGCAGCATTTACATTTCCAGGTGGATACGACCAAGTAACTGGCATCCCCATCTTCATCCGAAAAGAACTTTCCAAAATTTTCATAATATTTGATGGCTTGTCTTTTATATCGGCTACATCTTCAATCCTTTTGGTGTTGTCTATCTTGGGGTCAGATTACACCGAACATGATTTTATGATTTCTTTACCCCAACAACTGATGATATGTCTAGGATCACTTTTCATCTCTATAGCGACCTTGATCCTAGCTTTTCTCATCAACTTTTTACTTCTTTATCAAAACAGTTCTAAATGGATACCAATTTTTATAAGCTGTTTTGCTGCTATCACGTACATGATATTTGGTAGCCCAAAATTTCCTCTCGTAGGCCGGTTTTTATATGGTTCTAGGTTTCTTTTTGAAAGGGAGAGGAGAATGCTTAAGAAACCCATCTTTTAGCCATTTGAATTCATTTACTTTCCATTTAAAGTGAAGTATTTCTGAAGGCATATTTTTTGGATGTTAGATGGTTAGAATTACTTTGCTTAGTTTTTTGTAATTAAAGCATACATTTGGAGCTAGTTGCGTAAATTGATCTAGGTGTAAATATCTTGTAATTTTGTTCATTATATGTAATCTGATTTCTTTTAATACACGCAAATATCTCTTCTTTACATCTCTTAGTCCAAACAAAGTCATTCAACCACATTCAATTAATGATGCTAGGATCAAAGGAACCAAAGCTATAGGTAAATAGTTTATCATGGTACTTAGTCCTTTTCGATTACTGAAACACCTCACTACAAGCAACCACACTAAGGCCAAAGAGTATGCATGGTTATTATAAAAGGGGCTGCCTCATGTCATCTCCACTATATCTTTTACTAGCACACTACCAGGGCCGGTCCATAGGTTTTTGTTTCCCTGGGCGAAGGTATTAAGAATGCCCTTAGTACTTGTACCGAAACTATATACAAAAAAAATTATAAAACAAAACTAAAATATATTTTTTTATTTAAAATACCCATATATATATATATATATATATATATATATATATATATATATATATATATATATATATATATATATATATATATATATATATATATAACTAGAATCTAAATATTAATTGTTTTGTACAACCTTGTTACTATTCTATGATCATAAAACTTAGCAATGTCTCGTCCATAGAAACGCAACCAACAAACAATTCATAGTAATTTGATATCTTTTGGAGGTCCATATTGAGATTGGTGTCTAAAAGATGGCGAAAATGGTTCATAACCACCCAATTCCATACCTTTTTTTGGAGGTCCACACAAACAAAAAATTGGAAACAATTTTCTAAAATGTTAATTGTGTGCCCTATTTTCAGAAAAAGTGTGATAAATTATGGCGAACAAACTTTGTAATGGTTACGTGCTATATTGAAAGAAAATTAGTAATTTAGAATAAATAAATAAAAAAAGTCAGAGATATATGAAGCACAAATCTTTTTAAAATATCTGTCACATTTCAGGAATGGAATTCCGTATCACAATAACCCAACATGAAACATTGATTGTTTAAAGTAAACATCAACATTGGGAGAGATAACAAGAAACAACGATTGTTTAAGCTAAACATCAACTAATACATTGATACCGTCTACAATGATCGCACCCCTCAAATACCAAACTAGAATTCCAAACCAGAGAACCTTACCCTATTTTAGCAAAACAATAATGATATTAAAAGCAGTTAGTCAATAAACAATATTGAACTAAATTAATAGTTAACTAGATTCTAATTAACTAAAACAATATACTGCTGCATTCATGGGTTTAACCCTTCAATCTAAAAAAGTTACAGCAATCTTTCAATACTAATTTATCTTTCAAAAACCTTTCGATCATTAAAGTTTCAACATTTGAAAAATAAAGCGATCTCAAATATTATTAGCAATCTTATAAATAACGACAATCCATCAATACTTATATTTAACAAAAATCTTTTAACACCTTAGCCTTTAAAGAAAGAAACTTATTTAGCAACAATTTTAAACTCACTCCTCAAAAATCAGAATTCAGAGCACATAATAAGAGTCTTAAGAGACTGTAATTCTTAGATCATAGGAGATGGACCTCAGATGGAGATGCAAATTTTGATTAATCATTGATACAAAACCAATCAACTAAAAAGCAAACTATAAGAAACTTTTTGTTACCTCGGTACTTTGGCAGTCTTTAGTTCACGAATCATAAATAAATGTTTCATAATTCGTCTTCGTCTTTAAAAGCGGATCATAGGACTAAAAGAAACTCCTCGATCTAAGGTGCGACGTTGTGTTTACCTATACAGTGAACCTGCCTCATGCATCTTATCATTTAGTCGCTCAAATGAACGTTTGCGCCCTTCTAGCAGCTGGACCGGACTTATTTTGCCAAGTAGATCATTAAATTTAGCCCAAATACAATATAAACCCATTCGATGCCTAGAAAATCTGATGCCCCTTAACCCATTGCTGCCCTGGGCCATGGCCCAGCTCGCCCGCCCCTTGGGCCGGCCCTGCACACTACTAACAAATGGAAATGATTTACCACTCTATATTATTTTTTTTATTTTTTTTACATTAGATTAAATAAAAAAAAAACATAATTATTAAACATAAATAAGTATCTTACATTACTTCAAAACCCAATACATTACTTAAAAAACATAAAAAATTAAAACCAAAATTAAAAAAAAAAAAAAAAAAACATAAAAACATAGAAATTTAAACCTAAAATTACTAAAAAACATAGAAAATAAAACATAAATATTCAAAACCATAGTATCTACTTGTTATATTTTTTATGGATTCGTCGTTGAATTTTTAAAAATGTTGCTAGATTTTTTTGGGTGGAGATTCGATTGTGGCTTTGTGTTTATAATTTGAAGATAGGTAAATGTTATTTTTTGGCGACAATCTTGATGGGTTTTATAGAAAATAAATTTGTACAATGCAGAAAACAATTAACAATTAATAGGGTAGATACATCCTATAAAATGTCATACACATTGAAGCAACATATAATTAACAACTAAACTAGCATAACCTAGTGTAATTCGAAAATTACAAAGTTTAAGGTTACATACCTTTTTATTTGTTATTGTAAATAAACCACACCAATCCTTGTAGTTATGAAGCTTGGAAAGACTAGCACAAAAGAGATGATGACTCTAATGGTTTGTACTCAAACCTTCACAACAAGAACACAAGAGGATAGAGGAGAGGATAGTGTATTTTCAATTATGAGAGGCTTAAAAGAAGTAGTCGAAAATATGAAGCCTTAAGGAGCTATTTATATGTAAATGAAGTATCCTTGGACAGTTTTAATTGGAATATAATAATAATATCTCAAATAAGAGAAGTATCTAATCCATTTACTTATCCTTAAAGGGTTCCTAGAGGCCCTAAAATACATCTACGAAATTGTCCCCTTGTGGGAGGTTCTAGAAGCTCTCAATTTTTCAACTTTTGAGCAATGTCATATTTAGTACCTAAACTTTCAATTAATTTAATTAACTGTAAGATTTAATTCAGTTAATTTCTAACTAATTCTAAATTAATTATACATATTTCTAATTAATATATTAATCATAAAGTATATTAATATATTATCATCTCCCTCCAAATATAATTCTTCTCAGTTGCTAGTTATGAGCAACCTAAAAGGAGTTTGCTTTTATTTAAAAAATATATCAATTTAGGTATTGGCTTACACATCTTAATCCAAAATTCTCCGACTTGGATAAGTCTGCAACCTCAATTGCAAGTATAGACTTTGAAGTAAACAAAAAAAATGTGCTTTCCTAAGCGACTGCCAAACTCTGATTCAGATCAGTTGTCGGCCTAAGATAAGTGATCAGTTATTCCTTCTTTCTTCAAGATATTATATGGACATAAACAATGCTCTGATACCAATCCGTCATACCCCAAAACCAGAATGGCGGAAACGTTTGGGGTTGGAGGACGTCATGTACAGTATCACAACAAAAAATAATAGTAAACAGGCAAACAACGTCATCCATTACATTAATAATATAATTTAATAAAAGTATGTTCTGTATAGTTTATATGACACCATCACATTAATAATATAATTTATTAATGTAATTTAATAAAAGTCTGTATAGTTTATTTAATACAGGCAAACAACGTCATCCATTACATTAATAATATAATTTAATACAAGTGTGTTTTGTATAGTTTATATGACACTAAAAATGTAAATCAAAATATAAGATGAGTCTGGAATGCGCTCCATCTCCTCAAAAGCTAGCATCGGTACCTGTCTGCGGATGACCTGAGAATACAAGTTATTTTGAAAGAGTTTATCAGCTTTAAAGCTGGTGAGTTCATAAATATTTTAGTGTCATTGTTTGCATCAAAATGTTTGCAACAATGTTTGAAATATGAGTTTGTAAACGTTGTAGAAAAAATAAGTGAATGTTTGTGAATCCTAGAAAATCCTATATTTTCTACTAAAAGTAGCCTTCTACTAAGGCCCGACTATTTTGTATGTCTGTTTCTTGTAAAAGTGTATAATTTTCCCAAATGTGACTATCATTAACAAAATATAATTTATACATTATCGTTTATGTGAAATGATCACAAAGTGAATGCAAAGGGGAAATTAATGTAGTACTGTAGTTTTGTATTATAGTAACTACTGTTGTACTAACTACCTTAAACCGGATTTATATTAAGGTGTTATGTGATTAATTGTACCATACAATCGACTATGAACACGACGATGTAAAACGTCGGAAGTAATGTTATTTGGCACCCGTAGACCTGCAAGTCTCACTGTAGCTAGCAACAAGGTGTAGGATAGTCAATCCAGTATAGATCTATACACAAACGCACACTCTCCCTCCAGGAGATTCTGGTTACAAATCCGGTCATGGCAGTGAATACATTTCCCGAAATAGTGGTTCACATTTATTTTATATTATACTTGTATATGTAATGTATGTACTAGTGTACTGAATGTATTGTTTCTCATCATAGTATCGTTGTATAGTTTCTCATAATAGTATTGTTGTATAGTTTCTCATCATATTATAGTTGTATAGTTTCTCATAATAGTATCGTTGTATAGTTTCTCATAATAGTAAGTATTGACTCATGAATGAACTGACTCTTTGTATGCTTCATTGAACTAGAAGTAATGAGTAGTATATCCCTAACTATACCTATTATAGTTACTAGTATAATCGTTTATATGACTGAATGTATTGAAGTGAGATAAAAGTCTTTATATCTATACATATATACATAATATATAACTAAGGATCCAACGACACTCAGACAAACAACACAGTACTCTAAGTCCAAAACCAAACAAGGAACAGGAAATAAAGTGAGTTGGCAGTCCTAAGTCCTTCAAACCTTATTTATATAACTATATATGTATTAGACATGGTTTTAACAATATATAGTTTGAAAGCTGTAAAGGAAAAGGTTTGACTTATAAAAACAAGTTTAGTAAATAGTTTAACATGTAAAAGAGTTTGATAAACAGTTGAAGTAGTTTACTTGATAAAACAGTTGAAAGCATAGTAAATCCATTTGATTGATAGTTATTAATCACATCTGATTGATATAATAACTATGATGTTCAACTTGTATCCCCCCCATAAATGTATTTAATATCATTTAAAAGGTTGATTAAGGGGTATGAACTCACCTGTAGTGAGTGATGCGACTGTAAGATCGGTTTAGGAAGTTGAGTGTCAATTGCGAACTTGAGCACAAATGAATCCTATTAACCATATATTGACATGTATATGTGTACAATTAGTGCTTCTAACAACCAATTATTGAATTAGGACCACCTTAAGAACTAGTAAACACTTATATTGAAGTGTTACAACCATATATGATTGTATATAAGGGGTATATAGCTATACAAGGGAGTGTATGGTCAAAATACACCGTGTGTGTGTGTGCGGCCAGGGTGTGCGGCCGCACACTCCCCATGAAGTGTGTCAAGATAGATTTTGAGGCCTTAGGACTCATTTAGGAAGGTTTCTTACTTAATGCTCTATCCATGCATGGAGTTCATTGCCATTTTAGGACCTAAAAAATGTGTGTATGGTTGCGCATGGTGTGTGCGGTCATACACATGCTGTGTGTGGCTGTACACACTTGAAGATCATGAGAATTAGCATTTTTCAGTTATATCTTCAAGTGTTCTTGGCCTAAAACAAGTTATGATAAGTGTATACCCGTTATAGAGGCTTGAAAGGATGATTATGGTCGCAAAACTAGTGTATGTGTTCTTCGTGTTCTTGACTAAAATGGATGTTTTCAGGGATAAAAGTAGAGGGAAGGCTAGCTTTGAAGGAGTGTAAAAAGTTTTCAAAAATGACTAAGGGTCATATATTGTCACACCCCCGAACCAGACGGCGGAAACGTCCGAGGGCTATTGTCACTCAATTCAATACCATCACAGTGAATATACATGAAACGTAACATCATTCATCACCAAGCATTGAAATAATACAACTGGTAGCATTTACATTAGTACATTGTTCCATAACATTACATTCCCCAAAAGTAAATTGTTCGATACTAGCTAAAATACATCACTGAGTACATTTTTCCCTTCGGTTTACCTGTTACCTGAGAATACAAGCATTTTGAAAAACGTCAACATATGAAATGTTGGTGAGTTCATAAGTAATGTTTGAAATAAAACGTTTTGTATTGTTTTGAAAACCACCAGAAAATCCGATATTTTCTGAAAAGAGTATCCTATAAAAAGTGTGAAGATCCGTAAGTATGCTTGTTTGTTTCTATAAATAAAAAAAAATTGTTAGACTTGGTATGTATCTCGCAAGTGTATGTATTGAAAACCCTAGGAAAACCCGATGTTTTCCTAATACTTTGAATTTTGCATTATATATTTTGTTATACCGTTACGACGTGTGTATTCGATAATTCCAGGTGTCATGGGATTAATTATGGTTTGTGAATCGTTATAAACACGCATTAATGAAAACGACTAGTTTACAACTATACAAACGATCCCTTTGGCGTCGTCTGTATCATTCACTTAATCCAACCACCGCGACTTCTCATAGCCCCATAACCAAGGAGAAGAGAGGGTGCAAAACCCCCGATATTTCCATAGGTTTTTCAAGGCTATCGTGAATGTGAAGGGCCCTTGGCCTGACTCGCATTGGTGAATTCTCGACTTTGCTGGCAGTACCAAAGGACCCTTGGGGCCCAACAGCACAAAACCCAATGAAAGTCCTTTTACACGAAATTAGGTCATATAAGACCCAACGACATGTAAGCAAGTTACCTTTGGGCCTAAAGATCATGTCATTGGACTAGTTAGGCCCAACAAGCACGATTTGAAACTTTCGGGCCCCAAGATGGTGTATCGACGTCTGGTGAATTCTCACGTGTGCATTGACTTCTGGTGAATTTCCGCGTGTGTATTGACTTCTGGTGAATTTGCACGTGTGTATTGAAGTTTCGTCGTGTATTAATTTTTGATTCGTTGTTGATTCGAGACCGAATCAATTTGTTTGATAATGATTTTGGTGTTGAAGGTGTATTATGTTTCGTCGGTAGTCATGGTACTAGTATTTTATCATAACGGATTTATTGGTTACAACATTAGGATTTTCTTTTTGCAGCTCCTTTCTTTTGGATAATTTACAATTTTGACCCTTTGTATAAAAGAATTTCTATTTTAGTCCATAAACCATTTTTCTTGACATTTTAGTATCAAAACTTGTTGAAAAGGTATTTTTCAGCTCAAATTTATTTGAAAAACAGTTTTAGTCCCATAAAATGAAGTTTTCTCGGCTGAACCCTCTATTTTCGCAAGTTTTACACTTTTGGCCCAAAATAAATATTTTTTGCATCTTTGGTCCCTTTTAAATATGAAAAATATTTTTAACCCTTAAAATGGACTTGGAGCACTAATAGTCCCCTGTTTTACAGAAAAATACAGTTTCAGCCCCTCTAATTTGAAAATCTCGCAAATTGGGCCTTATTGGGCCGAAATGTTCATTTTTGGCCCATTAGGCCTAAAATTTCACATTTTAATCCTTCAAGAGAGTATATTTTCAGAAAATACTTTTTTGAAACTGCTTTGACTCATTTCAACCATCAAAATTCGTATCTTGTCATTTTGGGCCCTTTAATTTTTTATTTTTCACATTTTGAGTCCAAAAATGGGTTTTTAGCCCAAAGATGTTCATATTAACCAACTTGGTTATTTTTATAGAAATGATTTGTGTGTAATAATGCAACTTATACTAGTTTCATAAAACCTAATGTAAATCTCGGTTTTTAAGACTTTTTGACTAGATCCAACACCACAATCACATAAGAGCATAAATATAAACATAGAAATCACACAAAGCATACATATACTCATAGATCTACACCTTTTCTTGTATTCCCCCCCCCCCCCCCCCCCATAAAACTTGTAAAACTAAAAAATAGGGAGTATGAAGCTCACCTTGAGTTGTAGTTTCGGTTTTGAAGAAGAAAAGAGAAGAGTTTGTTGCTATTTTCGGTCCTAGCAAGTCTTTTGAATGGATCTCGAACATAGAGGGTTCTAAGATACAAGATCATGAATTCATATGAGTTAAGTGGAGATTTTTGATAGAACAAAGAGTCTAGAGTGTGGATCCAAGCATCAACTTACCCAAGATGATGATTTATGTGAAGAATCCTCCTTGCAAAGCTCTTGAATCTCGAAATTTTTAAAGGGAAAGTGAAGGGATTTGTGGTGTGTTCTTGAGAGTGTTTAAGTGAGTGATTGTGTGTGGGTGTGTTATACTCTCGACTGAGAGTATAAGAAGAAGAAGAGAGAAAGAGAAGTGAGAGGTTATGCATGGAAATATGTGAGATATGCATGGATATCCCATAGGTATTAAGGAGGTGTCTAATCCTCCTTAATTCACAATTTCTTTTTTTCTTTTTTTAAACTTGGGCCGAGAGATAGAGGGGAGAGATGGAGACTTGGGCCTTTGATTCTTAAATCCAATTCATGGGTCCATATTGATTGTTTTTCGGCCCATTGGACTCCTAGGGTGCCTCATGGCCCAATTTGGTTCATTTAAATAATTTATTTCATTCTAGGCCCAATATGCCCAAAACATTGAAATAATTGGAAGTGGGTCCAATTAGAGCCCATTTAAAGGTTCTAAGCCCAAGATAGTCAAGTTGGAAGCTTATTGGCCCATTGGGCCAATAAGGAAGTTCTAGTCCAAAACGGACCTATACAAGAACTTCTAGGGTTTCCAATTACTTGTTGACTATTTGAAATGCTTGTATGGTGTACTTGATTGAAATTTTTGTTGCCATGAAGTAAGCATCATACACGCTCTTAAGTTTTTGATTCATAATTTTACTTAAGTGTTGTGATTACAAGACACAAAATTTCTAGTTGTGACATCATCCCCCCGTTAGAGGGAATTTCGTCCCGAAATTCTGTTTGAAAGCTAGATTTGAGAATGCTAGAATAGGTGAGGGTACTTTTGCTTCATTTGGTCTTCGCGTTCCCACGTGAATTCTGGTCTACGCTTTGCGTTCCACCGTACTTTCACGATCGGGATGCGACTTTGCTTAGTACGCTTCACCTCCCTGTCCATGATTTCAATCGGCTCTTCCACGAACAGGAGATTCTCGTTGATTTCGATCTCGTCAAGGGGAATGATGAGTGTTTCATCCGATAGGCACTTCTTTAGATTAGAGACATGGAACATGGGGTGTACACTGTGTAGTGACAAAGAACATGGTTTGGCATGCGGAATTAAAGCTTGCACAATTGAACATCGTGATTTGGGTGTTTAAGAGATATATTAAATGTATATGGTGTTACAAAAAGGATCTAGATCTAGACTACATAATTAACACACACTTACACACTCACTTCTACATTTCTCAAAGCACACCTCTACAAGTGGACAAACCCACTATTTATAGAGGTGTTTACATGCTTCTCTCTCACTCTAACTACCAAATGGGTCTTAAGGCTAAAGCACCACATGCAAGTGGGTTTTATAAAAGTCAAACATTTACAAAGTCATGAATGAAGAACTTTGCACCCCAACATTCTCCTCCTCAAAGTTAGGAATGAATGACCCACTTTAAATCTTCCAAAATCAAGCACTACGCGGTTCGAGCCTCAAAGGTGACACATTTCAAAACGAACTTCAATCTTCAATTCTTCCATGACTCTTCAATTTGGGCTCTAGGATGTGAGACCTTACAATCCAAGCAGCAACGAATGATTAAAAGTATTCCAAACTCCAAATAATCACCCAATAGTTGCGCATAAAAACACACCCCAAAAATCTTCAATAAATCCAAACCCATTTCGAATACATCACTTCCAAACTTCCAATTGCATCATCTCGTGGCTTCAAAACTTCAAGATCACTTCGGTCTTCAAATCCGCGTAATATGAAAAATTCAAGTTCGAATTTCCATATAAAACTTCTCCCCCTTTTTATAATCGAAATTTGATTATAAAACTTCAAAGGAAAAAGAACGTGCTCTATTCGGAATTTTTCATGTCAAAAATCCCCCTTAACATGTGGAATAAACTTTGTGCTTCAATCCGGAAAATCCAAAAAATATTCAATTTTTATTGCCGTTCACGGATCGCCTTTGACAAAATTTCTCAAAAATGGGTAGAAATTGTCAATTTCAAAATTCTGCAGTGACCCGTTGCGCCCAAAACAGCAAAATATGCAAAACTCTCCCCCTTTTTCAAAGCTTGGTAGAAAGCGTGAATTTGCACAAACTGCAGGGGCCTGAAATGCACTTCTTCATTTTTCAGTAAGAATTAGTCCTTTTCGAATTTGGGTGAAAACTGCCAAAAATTCAAAGTTTCAGGGACTATCTTCGTAAATTCTGCCCTTGTGCACCAAACATACGAAGACATGAATCACCCCAAACATTCGAAGCGTCAAAATTTTTCAAAATTGGGTGAAAAGTGTCAAACATTCGAAACTTGCGTTAATTTTCGAAGTGTCAGAAATTCTAAGGTTCAGGGGTCAAATTCGAAACTTTGCCATTTCCTTTCAATTCATGCGAAGTGATCAAACATTCGAAGCTTGTAACCAAACATTCGAAGCCTTTTCCAAATTGTCAATCATTCGAAATTTCAGGGACCAAAATTGTAACTATAAGTTTTCTTCTCCAATTGAACGCTTTGTACGTTTAGACACGAAACGATCTCAGCATGCTTCGTACGAAATTCTCTGGTACCAAACATACAAACATTTTTCACCCAAACATACGAATGCGAAGCGTACGAAGACTCTAAATGTACAATAACCTCTTAATCGTCCCTCTGAATCAACTTTATTTGCTTCGTACATTCAACCAAAAAAAAATCTTCGTTCTTACAGTCCTTACAGTTCTTCCCCAAATCATGGATTCCCAAGCCGTAGGAACGCTTCGAATCGATCAACCCAAACTCATCAATCCTTACATGAAACCCATCACAACTACCCTTCGAATCTGGAACCCAAACACTTCGTTTTTTTTTTTTTCAATTCAGCAAGATCAAAATTTTGAGACTCCAAACATTCGAACAATATGCCCCAATTCCAAAATCGTTATCATCAACAACAACATCCAACCCTTCGAATCTTTCTTCTTCACACATCCAATATCATTTTCCCTGTTCACCCAACGACATCTAAATCTAAATCCAAGAAATCAACCCAAACCAAACTGATTTTGACACTCAAAGCTATCAAACACCCATTTGAAATCGATTCCATCACTCTTGAGCGAATAGTCATCTAATTTCAAATCCTTTTTGGTTCCAGTCGACTATCGATCTTGATACCCAAGCACTAAAAATAGTCGACATAAAATTTTAACTCCAAACCTTTTGATTCCGGTTCTTCGTTAGCAAGATCCAAATCTATTCAATTCCCAGACTTAATCGATTCATTCAAATTTTGGATTAGTCTCGACCACTTTGATTTCATCAATTATGACAAATCACACTTTGAAGAGGAAATTGATCGAACAGAAAAGAGATTACCGAGTTAGGTTAAATCACCAATCGGGAATTAAAAATTGATCAATCAAAGTCGAATTCATGATATATAGCAATTATCATGAACAAATGATTGAATCAAAAACATTTGAAGCCGAATTACAAATGGGAATATTTCTTTTTTGAATTGGATAAGTAGCGATCGGAAGAAATGCATCGGTAAACAATGACAATGAACTTGATAGATAAGATAACATGCACATACCAATGAACAGTACTGGGCTTAAAATTTTGGATCAATGAATATTAGCAAAGAATCAAATTTGGATCGAATATTGGATTGATGAACAGTAAGGAAATTTTGATTTTGGGCTCAATATTTCGTGAATTGTAACATATAAGAAATTTTGATCATTTTTGGGCTCATTGTCATTGAACAGTAACTTCGAAAAATTTGGTAATATGATTTTATTTATGAACTTTTGATCTAATCAACACTAAATGGATCAACCAATGGGATTAAAACGAATTTTGATCCATTGAGACAAAACAATCACAAAATCAAGAACATAACGCACGAATTCAATGAGATTAAGAGAGATCATAGAGATAGACTCACCAAAATTGTTCAAATTGCGATAAAAATTGTCAAACCGAGAATCGTTCTTCAAATATCACCTTGATCTTGAAGACCCGCTCTGATACCAATTGTAGTGACAAAGAACATGGTTTGGCATGCGGAATTAAAGCTTGCACAATTGAACATGGTGATTTGGGTGTTTAAGAGATATATTGAATGTATATGGTGTTACAAAAAGGATCTAGATCTAGACTACATAATTAACACACACTTACACACTCACTTCTATATCTCTCAAAGCACACCTCTACAAGTGGACAAACCTTCTATTTATAGAGGTGTTTACATGTCTCTCTCTCACTCTAACTACCAAATGGGTCTAAAGGCTAAAGCACCACATGCAAGTGGGTTTTACAAAAGTCAAACATTTACAAAGTCATGAATGAAGAACTTTGCACCCCAACACACTGTTTAGCTCTGGGGGTAGTTGCAGTTTATATGCCACTGGACCTATTCGGGCGATGATTTCAAAAGGTCCAATGTATCGTGGGTTCAGTTTTCCCCGTTTCCCAAAACAAATAACTCCTTTCCAGGGTGAGACTTTTAACAGTACTCGATCCCCGACCTGAAATTCTAAGGGCTTTCATCGTTTATCGGCGTAGCTCTTTTGTCGGTCGCGCGATGCTTGTAATCGAGCTCTGATTTGAATGATCTTTTTCGTGGTTTCACGAATGATCTCCGGTCCCGTTAGCGCCTTGTCCGACGTGAGTGCTCTTGCTAGCTGGGTGTCGCCTACTTCATCCCAACATAATGGTGATCTACACTTACGACCGTATAGTGCTTCGAAAGGAGCGACCTTGATGCTCGAATGGTAACTGTTGTTATAAGAGAATTTGACTAAAGGTAAATGGGTATCCCAAGACTTCCCAAAGTCTATCACAGATGCGCGAAGCATGTCTTCGAGCGTTTGAATGGTTCATTCACTTTGACCATCCGTTTGCGGATGATAAGCGGTGCTCATGTCAAGATGAGTTCCAAGTGCTTTTTGGAGTGATTGCCAAAAACGCGAAGTGAACCTACTGTCTCTATCCGAGATAATAGGCACCGGCACTCTGTGGAGTCTCACGATCTCGCGAATGTATAAACGTGTCAATCTCTCCATCTTGTAGGATTCTTTTATTGGTAGGAAATGGGCAGATTTCGTCAGTCGGTCGACTATTACCCATATGATGTCTAGTCCATCCGGCGTCTTAAGTAGCTTGGTCACGAAATCCATAGAAATCCCTTCCCATTTACACTCAGGGATTACCGTTTGCTGTAATAATCCTGAGGGCTTCTGGTACTCCACTTTTACCTTGGCACAAGTAAGGCACTTACTAACATAGGTGGCAATTTCCGCCTTCATGTTAGGCCACCAATAGTGTTGTTTAATATCCAAATACATATTTTCTGAGCCGGGATGGATGGAGTATCGCGTCTTGTGGGCTTCCTTCATGACTACCTCCCTAAATCCTCTGAGTTTAGGGACCCAAATACGGTTCATGAAATAGTATACTCCATCCTCTTTTACCTCTAGATTCTTCTCCATTCCGCGTAGTGCTTCGCTTGCTCTGTTCTCCATCTTCATGGCTTCTGACTGGGCTGCTCCAATCAGAGTGGTTAAGTGAGCTTATTAAGTGCTTAATAACATAGAAATCATAACAAGAACACAAGATTTGAGAGTTTACCACCCAAGAACACCTTGGGGAGTAATATGTAACCACCTTAGGCTTGTATGCTAGTGTTGTTAAGACTAGAAATCATCCAAGAACACCAATATTTAGGTGTTCACAGCCCAAGAAGTTCTTGGACCGTGAACTCCAAATTTAAAGGCCAAAGATTGCCTTAATCACTCCTAAAGCCTTGGATAATAGCCTTGAATTGCTTCTAGTGAATTAAGGGGCTTTAAATCATCAAATTCCCATCCCCATCAGAGATTACGGCCGTAATCTATAAGGTAAAAGGTCTTTGGGTCGTGAACATCAAGAAAGGGCACCAAAGTGTGCCTAAGGCCTTCATTAGCCTTAGATAAATGTCTAGAACCTATCCTACATGAGGATGGGACTTGAAAGCATAAAACCATCCCTCTTTATATGAGTTTACGGCAGTAAACTCAAAGGGAATTGGCCTTGGGGCCATAAACTCCTCATAGGAGTGTATAAGTTCCCTAAACCCTTCCAAGGATTAAACCACCAAGTAGAAATGCTTCTAGGGATCATGTAACACTTCAAAACACCAAATAACATTAGACTTAGGAGTTCACGGCTGTAAACTCAAGGGTTTACGACCATAAACTCCTTGTGTGGGGTTTATTGGAGAGTAAACTCATGTATGATGTCACTTGGAACCCTAAACTCACTAGCCTTGTCCTACAACAACTTAGATGCAATCCTTAGGGCTTATAACACTTATATAAAGTGTTTATTATGTTCTAGGATGTCTTGACATTATCAATTAGTATTTTAAGACTAATTGGATACATATATGTGGTATTATATGTTAACTAGAGTTATAAAGTGTGTTCAAGACTTCACTTGTCACCTAGCGATCCTACATCTTCAGTTCATTCGTACCACTCACTACAGGTGAGTTCATACCCCTTAACCAATGATTTAAATTTTTTTAAATGATTTATGGGGGGGGGGGGGGGGAATACAAGTTAAATACTTATAGTTATTACATCAATCACATGTGATTAATAACTACAAAACCAGTGATTTCTTACTGTTCAAAATGTTTTAAAAACTCTTTTACTTATCAAATAATTTTACTTAAAATCTTTTATACTTATTATCAATTGCATGTATATGTATGTATAGTTATATAAGAAATGTTTAAAAGGCTTAGGAAGGCATGCCCGCCCTATTTCCTTTTTGCGCTTGAGATGTGGTTTGGTGGGATATCGGGTATCCATCCGAAGGTCATTTAAATATTAATTATATATCATGTGTAAATATATAGTCTTAAAGTTCCTTCCAGTTCATTCAATACCCTTGGGTAGCAAGGGTATACTTCCATGTTCATACGTACCAGTTACATCACTAGTAAGTTACCATAGGGGTAGCACAGGAGGATACTAATACTATAACTAGAACAATGAAACATACAATGAATCTGTTCATTCATGAGTCAGTTCGAGTAGTACTCACAGTACATTACTATACATGCTAGATAAAGAGATAACATACATTACAACTAGTACACACAGTACATTACTATACATGCTAGATAGAGAGAACATACATTACAACTAGCACACGTAGAACATTTCAGTACACACAGGCTAGATAGAGAAAAATTACACTTTCAGTTAGCACATTTATTTCATTTAAATTTATGAAGTTATGTGAGCCATTGAGCGGGTCATGGCACTTCCTACCACGACCTCTCTTGTATCCCGAATCTCCTTAATTGGAGAGTGTATGAGTTTGCGTATAGATCTATACTGGATTAACTATCCTACACCTTGCTGCTCGCTACAGTGGGACTTGCAAGTCTACGGTGCCAAATGTCATTTCTTACGGTGTCTTACATCGTCGTTTTACTAGAGTCGGTAGCAGGATACAGGTCGATCACATGTTATTTGGAACACCTTTTTGTGTTAAGGTAGTTAGTACCAAGGTAGTCACTTATTACAAACACTACGGTACGATAATGTTTTCCCATTACATTCACTTCGTGAATATTCACACAATGCACGGTAATGTAGTAACTATATTTTTGGTTAATGATAGTCATAATTGGGAAACACACACTCTAGCAAGAGACATACACACGGACACGAGATGCCTTGGTAGAAGACTACAGTTAATAGGAATCATAGGGTTTTCTAGGAGAGTTCAAACATTGTACAAAACATTATACAAAACATCTTAAAGAAACAACTTTCAAATGTTTTCATACAAACTCAGACATTAATATACTTATGATATCATCAGCATTAAGCTGATACTCGCTTTCAAAATAACTTGTATTCTCAGGTCACCACTGGACAGGTACAGGCGCCAGGTTTTTGAGCAGATGGAGTTCTTTCAAGACTCATCTTTTATTTTTGATATGTATATTTTTGGTGTATATAACTTTGACAGAACACATATGTATGAAATTATATTATTAATGCAATGGATGATGTTGTTGTGTGACATCCCCAAAATCACGGCCAGAAAAGACCGATTTTGTTTATGCTTTATGAAAATCAGAGTACTTCATTTTATAAAAAGGTAGCGGAATTTGTTCCTAGAAAAACACGATAAATACGTTATTAAAACATTTTCGAATAAACGTATTTTTATTCATCTTAAAACGTTTGGGATGTCATCGTTAATACAGAAACATAAGCATAAAAAGAACTTACAATTTTTTACACTAGTGATCTACATCTCTTTAAATCTCTCAGTGTAATGTCACTTCATATCGCCACCTGTGATGTAAATAAACTGATTGGGTCAGGTTGGGAAACCTGGTGAGTACATAGGGTTTTCAACCCACAATAATATAATTGTTATGTTCAATCAGCAAACAATTAACCCAATTACCCATCCCCGTTATCTTCTTTACTCCTAAGAGTCAACTATCCTGCATTCGTTTATTCCAGAGTCCCTTACTTCCAGGGTTATAGGACTGGCACTAAATCCATAGCTGCCGATGTTCATTCATAAAGCACTAATTCCATAGCTGCTATAGTCTATTCATCGGGTACTAAATCCATGGCTACCAGTCTTTATCTAATAGGTACTAAGTCCATAGCTACCAATGTTCAACAGGTACTAAGTCCATAGCTACCAATTCCTACAGGTACTAAATCCTTAGCTACCAGCGTCTAACTAATAGGTACTAAGTCCATAGCTACCAATTCCCAACAGGTACTAAATCCATAGCTACCAAGGTCTAACAGGTACTAAGTCCATAGCTACCGGTGTTTGTCCCATAGGCACTAAGTCTATAGCTGCCAATGTATACTCACGTCATCTTCTATCTCTCATCATTCATCTACCCATCATCATACCCAACACATTCGTATATATAAAATACGTATTCAGTTTAAATCCTTTAAAACATGCATAAAACGTTCATCCAGCATAGACAACAAGTATTCAGATAATATGCACACATAGCACGTAGTTTATATAAAATACTTCATATCTATGTGTAAGATGAAAGGGACTATGCACTCACTTGATAGGTGGTGACTCAACACTCGGACAACGCTTCGATACTCTCAACACAATTTCCTTCGATAAAACCTAGTATCAATACCACTAGGGTTTAGTCTAACGATAACCGCAACAAACTAATAGTCTGACTATTATTATTATTATATAAGCGTTAAATAACACTCAATATAACTCATAATAATAGCCCAAATACTCATTATAAGTTCCTAATAATGTTACTATATTAAAACATAAGCTATACTAAAGATAGCGTAGGCATAGTTCACTTACAGCGGGTTTTTCTCGAAAACCGGGCTTCGCTGGAGCAGCGTTTCCAAGCCGAAAGACCCTTTTTCTCGGGACTCCAGGAGCCTCGGGGCTTCCTTCGGGTGCTAGGGGTTTACCTAGGCTTTTAGGGGGGTTAGGGGCTAGAGAGAGAGTCTAGAGAGAGAAAGAATAGTTTAGGAAGGTGTGAAGAATGAGGGAACCCGGCACCTCTATTTATAGGGGTGCTGACTGGTCTACTCGCCGAGTAGGGGGGACCTACTCGCCGAGTTGTTCCATGTGGTGGCCTTCTGGTGGTGCCATGTGTCTAATTCTGGTGGTGCCACGTCACCCCCTATCGCGTATCAACCCTCAAACTTAGAAAAATCATAACTTTCGCATACGATCTCCGTTTTCGACGTTCTTTATATCCACGCGTAGGTAAAATAAAGATCTACAACTTTTGTTTAGACTCCATCAGCTAATTCTCAACCGATCTCAAATTTCACAGTAGGAGGCGTTTAGACTGTTAAATGACCGCGAAGAGTTAATAACTCCTTCATACGGACTCCGTTTTCGTCTGTCTTTTTACCGTTGAGTTCCTATGAATGAGATCTTCAACTCTCATTTAGGTCGCGTAATCCAAAAACCGCTCGAATTAAAATTCGAGTTTCGGACTGTACACTGCTAAGCTGAATCTTAGAAAAATCATAACTTCCTCATACGAAGTCAGATTTGGGCGTTCTTTTTATCGACGCTCTTAGTTTAACATATTCTATGAATTTCATTTCGATCACTAAGGATAAAAAGTCCTCCATCGTAAATTCACTATTTACGCTTCCCGGTGCCGTGCCGGTTCCGTCGTGAAACTTCGACGGGCCATAACTTCTTCGTTATAACTCAGATTTCGGCGTTCTTTATATGTACAGAAACCTCGTGACATATTCTACAACTTGGTTAAGATTATTTATTCTAAATAATCTTTTGTCGAAAAGTCATTTTTGACCCCTATTGCCTCTAAATTGACTAGCCCGGATCTACGGGCGTTACAATTATCTCCCCCTTAGGATGATTACGTCCCGGAATCATCAATGAAACAGGGTCGTATAATGACTCCATACGTTATCTCTTCATCCTAGGTAGTAATTATAACTTCTACACTCCTTCAAGTCTATCTCCTACACTCGTTGACTGCAAGCAGTACTCGATCGTGCACCTGCTCTCTACCTAAGGTTAGACTCCAAATTATGACCTTCAAGTCACAATCTCGATCCTCACTGGATACGAACTTAAGATAAGTTCTTTTATTAATACAATGGACCGATGTGTCATATTCTAATGACCTCTCATCGTATGTTGCAATGCTCAGACTCAGGTCTCTTAGAGTCAAATTCCAGAACAGTCTATACCTTCCTTCATGTTCTAGTCACATCTAAAAAGGTAGCATCTCTAGCAACCATCTTCTTTTAACAACGAGCGCGATACTTCTATTGATCGCTTTGATTTCAATCGTTTGGTTTAAGTCGGACGCTACATCAAACTTGGTTCTCTGAACCGCGTAACATACTCATCGTAGTCGGACTCAATTCGATATGACCACTAGGGTCGGAATATCAACAATCGTCTTAGTCATTACCGAAACAATGGTAACAACACACTTGAATAAATCGAAATCAATTACTAGTTTCTTGGTAACCTTGTGACTTTCCCTGATCCAAGCGTGAGTCCTGTGCTTCCGGTAGTATATGCATCTACTACCTTTCACACCTACTCATACTCGTCCCAAGTATTGTCTCGCAGTTTTCCCAAGTTATTATCACCAAACAATTTTTAACACATAAAAATGTGTCCAAACAATCACAAAATTTTCCCTAGACTCTACTAGGACTTCTTGTATGCGTATCTTCAATCATCAATTTTTCTTTAGCTCGGTGGAAATACCATACGCTGGGTCAACTTCATGAATTACGCCAATTATTCCATCATCTTGCCAATCGAAGGTGTACTTCGGACGTGCTGTACTCCTCTAAACGTACTGCATTACATATTCTAAAGGCAAGATGCCACTCTTATGATATCTTTCGATAGGTGCCATTCACTATCGTAAGCCTTTTCATTTCCTCCACTTACTCAATTCTCTATGAGTCCTTATCATGACATTCTATTCTCCAAAGCAAGTGTTTGGTGTATCGAGACGAGAATATAGATAGAGGAAGAATTAGACGCGTATTCCTCCTTATTACTCCAAAAAGTTACATGCCAGTTCTAATATCGTAATTAAACGTTTAGAAACCTGAGCACATAAAATTTCCAGATCCGGTTGGCAACAGACCATAGATCCGATCATATAATGCATATCATAAATCATTTAGCACATAAAAGCATGTTAGGAATTTTCCCTAAATAAGCTAGTGTTTGTGTCTATTCAGGTGTATTACCTAAATCTATTTGACACACTCCTCACAATCATTACTTAGCATTCTAAGTTTAAGTCTAGAAATAAATCCATATTCCTAGTTCGCTTAAACTAATGCTCTGATACCAACTGTGACATCCCCAAAATCACGGCCAGAAAAGACCGATTTTGTTTATGCTTTATGAAAATCAGAGTACTTCATTTTATAAAAAGGTTGCGGAATTTGTTCCCAGAAAAACACGATAAATACGTTATTAAAACAGTTTCGAAGAAACGTATTTTTATTCATCTTAAAACGTTTGGGATGTCATCGTTAATACAGAAACATAAGCATAAACAGAACTTACAATTATTTACACTAGTGATCTACATCTCTTTAAATCTCTCAGTGTAATGTCACTTCATATCGTCACCTGTGATGTAAATAAACTGAGTGGGTCAGGTTGGGAAACCTGGTGAGTACATAGGATTTTCAACCCACAATAATATAATTGTTATGTTCAATCAGCAAACAATTAACCCAATTACCCATCCCCGTTATCTTCTTTACTCCTAAGAGTCATCTATCCTGCATTCGTTTATTCCAGAGTCCCTTACTTCCAGGGTTATAGGACTGGCACTAAATCCATAGCTACCGATGTTCGTTCATAAAGCACTAATTCCATAGCTGCTATAGTCTATTCATCGGGTACTAAATCCATAGCTACCAGTCTTTATCTAATAGGTACTAAGTCCATAGCTACCAATGTTCAACAGGTACTAAGTCCATAGCTACCAATTCCTACAGGTGCTAAATCCTTAGCTACCAGCGTCTAACTAATAGGTACTAAGTCCATAGCTACCAATTCCCAATAGGTACTAAATCCGATGCTACCAACGTCTAACAGGTACTAAGTCCATAGCTACCGGTGTTTGTCCCATAGGCACTAAGTCTATAGCTGCCAATGTATACTCACGTCATCTTCTATCTCTCATCATTCATCTACCCATCATCATACCCAACATATTCGTATATATAAAATACGTATTCAGTTTAAATCCTTTAAAACATGTATAAAACGTTCATCCAGCATAGACAGCAAGTATTCAGATAATATGCACACGTAGCACGTAGTTTATATAAAATACTTCATATCTATGTGTAAGATGAAAGGGACTATGCACTCACTTGATAGGTGGTGACTCAACACTCGGACAACGCTTCGATACTCTCAACACAATTTCCTTCGATAAAACCTAGTATCAATACCACTAGGGTTTAGTCTAACGATAACCGCGACAAACTAATAGTCTGACTATTATTATTATTATATAAGCGTTAAATAACACTCAATATAACTCATAATAATAGCCCAAATACTCATTATAAGTTCCTAATAATGTTACTATATTAAAACATAAGCTATACTAAAGATAGCGTAGGCATAGTTCACTTACAGCGGGTTTTTCTCGAAAACCGGGCTTCGCTGGAGCAGCGTCTCCGAGCCGAAAGACCCTTTTTCTCGGGACTCCGGGAGCCTCGGGGCTTCCTTCGGGTGCTAGGGGTTTACCTTGGCTTTTAGGGGGGTTAGGGGGCTAGAGAGAGAGTCTAGAGAGAGAAAGAATAGTTTAGGAAGGTGTGAAGAATGAGGGAACCCGGCACCTCTATTTATAGGGGTGCTGACTGGTCTACTCGCCGAGTATGGGGGACCTACTCGCCGAGTTGGTCCATGTGGTGGCCTTCTGGTGGTGCCACGTGTCTAATTCTGGTGGTGCCACGTCACCCCCTATCGCGTATCAGCCCTCAAACTTAGAAAAATCATAACTTTCGCATACGAGCTCCGTTTTCGACGTTCTGTATATCCACGCGTAGGTAAAACCAAGATCTACAACTTTCGTTTAGACTCCGTCAGCTAATTCTCGACCAATCTCAAATTTAACAGTAGGAGGTGTTTAGACTGTTAAATGACCGCGAAGAGTTCATAACTGCTTCATACGGACTCCGTTTTCATCTGTCTTTTTACCGTTGAGTTCCTATGAATGAGATCTTCAACTCTCATTTAGGTTGCGTAATCCAAAAACCGCTCGAACTAAAATTCGAGTTTCGGACTGTACACTGCTAAGCCGAATCTTAGAAAAATCATAACTTCCTCATACGAAGTCAGATTTGGGCGTTCTTTTTATCGACGCTCTTAGTTTAACATATTCTATGAATTTCATTTAGATCACTAAGGCTAAAAAGTCCTCCATCGTAAATTCACTATTTACGCTTCCCGGTGTCGTGCCGGTTCCGTCGCGAAACTTCGACGGGCCATAACTTCTTCGTTATAACTCGGATTTCGGTGTTCTTTATATGTACGGAAACCTCGTGACATATTCTACAACTTGGTTAAGATTATTTATTCTAAATAATCTTTTGTCGAAAAGTCATTTTTGACCCCTATTGCCTCTAAATTGACTAGCCCGGATCTACGGGCGTTACATGTTGCTTGCTTACGACTATTCATTATTATGATACTGTACATGACGTCCTCCGCCCCATAATGTTTCCGCCATTCATGGTTTTGGGGTGTGACAGCAAAATCATCTTATGAATTTTCTTTCCTACCTCACAACTTAAATGTAATTGAGCTATATTAGTATATAAACGCTTAGCAGTTAAACAAAAAACATTCCTCTATTTTAAAAACTTTAAATTGTCTTTTTGTAAATAAAAGCTTTCATCCCTAGCTCTAATTAACTCCGCTTCCTTCAGCTCAATCCACATCCTTATCTCCTCACTCTTCGAAGACACCCTGTTTAGTTGGTTAGTTAGGTTAGAATTCGCTAAGCGAGTTTGCATGAGACTAACACTTAAGTTGGTGAATTTAAAGTTTAATTCATTTAACTCTTCTTCATAATTGGTTATTGGAACTTTAAGTGATTCAAGAATGGATTGTACCTTTTTGATCAAACGATCGCAGTCGTTGATCTGCTTACTGACTGGCTTTGCTGCAAAACATTTTTTTTCAGTCAGATTCGGTTCTTCAATTGTAATTTCGGTTGATGATCCAACAGTGACCATAAAGCACTTCCTAGCCGAACCTCCTTCCTTTGCTACATAGGCCTTTCCATGAGAGGGTTTTCTCACTTCTTCATCTTCAGAGTCGGTTGACCAAACATCAACTCCACCGAACTCATCATTAGCAGCATCTCCCTGCACAATTAAATCATTCATTGTACCTTTTTCTCCGTTAGCTGTTTTCTTGTTCTTGATTTCTTCCAGCTTGCGCTTGTAGTACGCCTCATCATCTTCACCATCTCTTTTCTCAGCCATCTTTTTGAGCATGCAATCCTTGGCAAAGTGGTTCTTTCCATGACAGTAATTGCAGTCGTATCCAGAGTCTCCTGCAAGTTTTCTCTCCCTCTTGTCTTCATCCTTTTGAGAAGAGACCTTCGCTTCATCCTTCAACTTTTTAGAGCTATAACTTCCCTACCAGTTTCGGTTCTTGCTGACCGGAAATTTTCTTCTTGAAAGCTTCTTCGGATTGGTGACCATCATAGCATACTCGTCACTTGTAAGATCACACTCAGACAAATCCGAATCTTCTTCTTCTTCTGCAACACCTTTTGCTTTTGAGACAAGAGCCAACGATCCCACACCAAAAACCACCTTTGCTTCTTTGGTTACAACACTCTCATGGGACTTGAGTATTCCAACCAGTTTCGCTAGCAAGTAAGACTTGAATTGTTCATGCGCTTTTACAATAGAAACTACAACCATCCATTCTGCTCTGAGTCCGTTCATGAACGTTACTTTCTGCTCAATCAACTTCTTCTCTATTCCATGCTTTATCATCTTACTTAAGATATGATTGAATCGATCAAAGGTTTGAATTAGCTTCTCTTCAGGTTTTTGTTCGAAAACTCCAAATTCTGACAGCAACAAGGTTCGAATGGAGTGTTCTAGATCTTCATTAGTCGAGTAAAGCTCCTTCAACCTATCCCAGATTTCTTTAACCGTCGTGCTGGAACTGACCAATCAAAAAGTGTCAGATTGCAAAGCGAATCTTATCATTCTAATGGCCTTCACATTACACAGTAGCTTGTCCTTTTCATCCTGTGGCATCTTCTGTTCATCAACAATCAACTTGTTATATTCCTTTTGCATCTTGACAGTGGTGCATGTTCCTGAATGAACAAATGGCCCAAGAGTGATAGCTTCCCAGATGAGATAGCCGTTTTCTTCAGATCCAACCACATAATCTTCGAAGTGATGTGCCCATACTTCGTAGTCTTGAGTGTAGAGAATGGGTATCCTTGTTGTAGATCGAATGCTGTTTGAGATGTTGATGTGATTTGTTTGCAAATCTTCGTGAGACATGGTGAGCTTTTAGAATCAAACTTGTACACTTGAGATTAGGGTTTTTATCTAAAACAAAGTTGTCGTCGAAACAAAGAAGACGACTTGTTATTTATACGATAAAAGCAGAAACGCTAACGAATTCTGAATACAGAAGGATTGTGTATTGATCACACAGTCTCCTGCTCTGATACCAATTGTTAGAATGTAGTTCTTTTAGGATCGATTGATTCTAAACATGCAAACAAATAAGTACGTAAAGTAAACACGAATATGGATTGAATACATTGAATGATTAATGCTTCAAAACCTCAGAAGAACTCAATTAAGAACTTCGACTGTAGAGGTGTATTAGGGTTACAAAACTCAAGCGTATTTAAAAGAACGTCTTTTCATAATGCATACATGCATGCATATATATAGTCTAACCCTAAGAGATAATCACGGATGAACAGGCCCAATCTGGATATATACAAAAGACCTAAGATGCAACACAATAAGCCCCAACAATTGTAAAGTTGATATAAAGAACATCTTCAAAGGGGGGCAGAATCGGTAAAGATTGTAAACATTTAGGGATGGAACTTTCAAAGCGCTGAAGGTGCTGGGACCAATACTGTAACATCAGTCATCTTCTTCCTGGGTAAAGAATGCCTTTGACTTAGAAAAGTTAAAATTAAAGAATGAGAGCATATTTTGTTCCAATATCGTTCATATTTCAAGCAAATTGGAAACTAATTCCTCCGATCATGTTTCTGATAATGAAGAAATTGATGTCTGACAATTCCAGCTTCCATCTCTACTGTATTGTGCAAATCCAAATGCGATTTGTATGATCCATGTCGAAACCTACATGTTCCAGTTGAGATGTAAGCAAATCCACCCAGATAAATAATGCGATCACGATCTTAGTTTTTGAACCCAAATACTCATGTAGTTTCAATCAATGAATTTCGATTTCAATTTTATGAACAGCTCCGATTTTTGCTTCTAATTTTAGTTGCGACATCCAATTTCAAGTTCGAATCAACAGTATAATTTTGTGACGATATCAATTGTGAAGCCTTGAAATTCCAATTTTGGATTTAATTCGCTTTCTGAATGAAGCTTCAAGATCCAATTTTGAATCCAAAATAATACGAACTATCGTTTACAGTTAATACGATTTCAAAATCGAGCCAAGAACTGTGAGTCTAATGATTACACATCGTTCCAGGTATGCGACTGATCTCCGAACGAGAGTGGCTTGTGCGAATTTGATTCCAAGAGGAAATCATAATCAACAAACGAAAGTGTGGTACATAATCCAATTTTTGACTTTTATTTTCTATTTGCAACTGTAAGCAATCGAGCCAAGAACAAGAACCTTCGTTTTGTTTTTCATTTTTTCAGACTTTCGCTTCTTCATTTTCAACTAGACTTTCGCTCCAAACCATTCGTTCGTGAACCGAAAAGCTCTCAGGTTCGCTGCAAAATGTTCGCTTCACAGAGTAATAAAAGCAAATCTAACTTTCGCTTATGATTGTAACGTTCGTTCCTTTGATTATACACCCAAAAAACGAACCCAACTGAACATTCGATTGCATTCGCTTCCAGTTGAGACTTTCGCTTCATTGACCATGAGTTTCGCTTCATTCGTTTCACATTTGGTGAGGTTCAAGAGTCTATGAGTTTCGCTGCATTACTATCAGTTTTTGCTTTTGGTTCTTTGACCCCGCTACAAAGGACGAACACAGTAACAAGACAAGATAAGATGGTCAAATGCTAAAATACCCTTCACAGTGGGAAGAAATAGCAGATTATGACCTTCACACCGAAAGTCACTCTTTTTTTTTTAAGCGAATGTAATCCCTATTTCCAATAGTTCCGAATCTAACCCCTATCAAAAGTACATATGACAGCTTGCACCCACTGTTCACTGCAATATGTCAGAAAATTACCCCTTTTTGAAAAAGTCCCTTTTCACCCAATCTTTTCAATTTTTGTTATTTCCAACAATTAAAAAATCAATAATATTTACATCTTTGACTAAATCTTCATAAGATTTCCCTATACTTTGTCCTTTTCTTTATAAAGGATAAAATCTTTTATGTGATTTTTGGTATTCATTTAAGATTCAAGAATGCAATTGGTTTCTTGCACATCCACTTATTTGAAGAGAATCTATCATCTTCTAAAAATAATACCCACCTTTTAATTGGAAAACAAAATTTTCAAAAAATTTCATTGAACCAACCAAATTCTCTTTTCTTTTCCTTTCAACTTCTAACATTTTTAACTGAAGAAAAATGAGAATCAGAGATTCTTTGAACGTGCTTGACTTCAACTTTTTCACTACCATTGGGTAATTGTACCTTGGGCATCCAAACTTTCTTCATTTTACTCTTGTTCTTTCTCTTCTTCTTCCTTTTCTTATTTCTAGGCTTCAAAAATAAATTTCGGATCTGAACAGCTTTTTCTCGTTTTTGAATCTGAACATTTGAAGACCTTTGAACACGATCGTTAGAAGTTTGATAGATATGAACATCTTGAATTATTGGCTTTCTGTAGGGAACCAATCTTTCAAAGACATCATCAGAACACAATAAATCATATGTTGTTGTTCCAATAGAACAAAATGTCTTTACTTTCATGACTTCCATAGATTTGCTTTGAGATTCATCTTCAGAACAACTAGATTCGGAATGTAACTCTTCTGAAAAACATGAATCACTTGACTCCCCCTCAACTAGAACATCTGGAAGTCACTTTTTCTTCAGAAACATAAAGAACAACATGAACTTCTTCTTTTTCTTTTTCAACCTTTTTTATCTTCAACATCTGTTTATGTTCCCGATCTAAATGTTCATATATAATACAAAATTGTTCTACTATTCTCTCAATCTCTCTTAACTCATGGTGATTAACATATAAGTATCTAGATATTTTTCTTATCAACAAGAAGATTATACAACTCAGGAATATCATTCAACCTAGATCGACCATTGATTCGAAACATGGTCATTTTGTTAATACCATAGATTGGTTTAGTAACCTTTAATCCAAGTTCTAAAATGGAGTCAAACAATAATTTTGTTTTATTCATTAGATCTTTAACAAATGATAGAACTAGAAGAGAGAGAAAGTAGATTCGATAAGATTCTAGAGAGAGAAAAACGAATCTGAAAGGGTTTTTAGTGAGAGAAAACAGATATGAGATTGATTTTAGAGAGAAAAAATGGATTTGAACACGAAAATTGAAGTAAACACGAAAATTTTATTCTAATTCTCTTCTAGAATACTATTCAAAGAACAAATTGGATGAAATAATGAGTAGAAGATAACAAATATGAACAAGATTTTTCAACAAAAACGAGGTATATACTTTTTCTTTTCAGGAAACTTACAAAACTTGAAGAACAATGTGAGATTCATGATAAAAAATCACTATAAACAAGATGTATTCTTGCAAAAATCGTTGAGATCTACAAGAACCCGCTCTGATACCACTTGTTGAGAATAAATCTGAATCAGTCACCATCATCTGCAAGTAATCTGATAAAGGTTTTTGTGTATATTGATTATCACATGAACGTACATAGAAAAACCTAATCTGGTAAAAATCTTACACCAATAGGTTAACCTAATGATTATTTATAAGGAATAATAAATATCTACCATAAATATAAAATAAATGTCTAATATAAAACCAATGTCTTAAAAGAGCTAGATTAAGAACTTCTACTATAAAGACACTGTAGGGAATCATAAAATGATTAACACTAAAAATGCTTCCCTAAATAACCAAATATATCATATCAGTTTCAATACCTTAAATAATCAATACAATAGAATGTTATTATTGGTAAATGATAAAGTAGATTTCTATTTTCTATGATTTTAGTAATTAACATGTGATTAAATAGAAAGGAAAGAAGAAGGTGTAGAAGATGCAAAAGAAGAATGGTTCTAAAGCTCCATGTGAAACTCAATCTATCGAAGAAAGATCTGATTCTTACGAATTTTTGTTGGTGTTTTTTTATTTTTATTTATTTATTTATTTATTTATTTATTTTTGCAGAATGATTATCAGTTGGTAGCTATCATGGAAGTAGATAGACAGTAAAATTCTATTTATTTCTATTAAAAAAATGATGGTCATGTCTAAAAGGGTAAATTGTTTCATATTATTGTTTGTTTGTGTTTCCACATGATTCTTAAATATGAATCGATTCTAGAATAAAAAAGTTTTTTCTGACCCGTACTAACGCGACGACAACCATGTTGGACGATCAAAAGGAGGGTTATCGGAGAAGGGTGTTGTCGAGATGAACTTGTCATTAAAGAAATGACGGTGGTTAACTTGCTGATGAAGATGGAATTTAGGGGTAGGATCCACATATTTATTAACAAATATTTAATAAAAATGATAAAAATAAATAAGTAATATAGACACAAAATAAGACAAGTAAAATTAAAAAGAATTAAAAAATTTAAAGGACAAAGAAGTTATTTTATATTGTTCAATTCCAGCCGGTTTTAGAAACCCTAATAAAATTTTCACCAAAAACATTATCATCCATAAAAATTTTGAATTGTTATAAATTCTACGGACCAGTTATGTAACTTATTTGTCGGGAAGATATTTAAGACTGTTTAACACCGACGACCAAAAAGTAAAGAAAAAAAAAGGGCAATAAAGCTAGTGGATGTGTTTTTCCGATTATTGCTGGACCCTCGGTATTAGGTACCATTCAGGCATCCACAAACTTCTTCCATTCTTTTCTTAGTTCGAAAATTAAACGTTCTGCAAATCCATGTTGTTAAATCTTCTGATTGCCATTTAAGAGTTCATAATGTTTTGGAGTTCTTGAGAAATGATGATAGATTGTGCATCTTTTAGTTGTTCATCAATAACAAATTAATACCATAAATCAAACTAACTGTTTATTGAAACATTATAAATCTGAAATTTTACAAAAACAGATTCATATTCAGATTCACAATTCAAAATCATAACAAATCAGTAATCATCTTTCTCCTTGTAGTAAGCATCAGGATAATACTTCTTGAAATTTTTTCCAACCAAACTCATCCCAACAAACTCTAGTGGATCGGAAGAAGCCTGGATGTCAACAGAAGATCCCCCAGTTTGAGATTTTTCTCTTCTAGCTACATCGCTAAGCCCCGGACCTGAACCATCACCATAATGATCGATACCACCGCCGGAAGGATTAGAAAACCCACCCTTCACCATAGCACCAACAGACAGTGGTTGACCGGAGACACCATACTGATCACGGTTGGACAACCCATCTTGATTATACGAGATCCCTTGGCCATGGCCGAGAGCTGTGAAAGACGGACCTTTTTCACTGTCGCCGACAACGAACGGATCGGGTTGGGGTAACCCACGGTAGCTACTCCCATCTTGGAACTGATTCACTGAGTTTCCTTGCCCATGTCCCATGGATCCTTGCGACGGAGGTTGATTCTGCCATGATTGGTCGTTGTGAACTCCGTAGGGTTGTGGTTGTGCATCGACCGGAAACTGGTCTTTATCGAAGTGCTGTAGGCCTCCGGATGAGAAGGATGGAGGTGCGTCGCCGGAATACATGTTTTTCAGATAGGTTAGGAGATTAGAAAGTAGATGATACATATATAAACAAAGATAAAGGAAGCTCGGAAGAAAAATACATTGTGTCCGGAGAGCTATGAACAAGTCGCGTCAACGCAAATAAAGTAAATACTGCTTCAATCCCGAGGAATCTTTAAACAAAATTGTTTAGATTTAGATCAAATTTAGAAACTACATATTTATGTTCTTTGATTTTCTTTTTTGGTATTTGAATATTATTTTTAAAATTATTTAATATAATGGAATTATTAGAAGCTTGTTAAGATTGAGATCTTAATTAAGATCGTTTGTTTCGTAAGATAGCGGTCGAAAGATCGGATTGATATCAAACGATCTTACCAAAACACACTTATATTCAAATTTATTCTTAAGGTTATGGCCTCATGGTTGTATACTATATATTATTACTTGATGTTAAATAAGATGTTAATATGGAGATCATTTTAACTTTTAAAACATGAACCATAAGTTTTGTTGTTGTAAACCGTAAAAATTAAAATAAAAATCTTAATTACAAAATAATAATAATAATAATAAGATTAGTATCATCTAAAAGCTTAAGATCATAAATGGAACATTATAGTTTAATTTGTTTGATTCGTGATAAATTGATAAAATGATGATGTATGAATCATTTTGCACCTTGCAATGCTCAAATTCAAGTTGAATAGTTGGATTTTTAGGTTCAACTATATAACAAAAACTAGGGAGGCGAGATTAGATCACATTAAGATCTTAAGATCATCGTTGGGATCCTAAGATCTTATAGAAATCATAGTTAGATCAGGATCGATTTCAATTGTACCATCTTAAAATTGTAAGATTTCAAGATTAAGATTAAGATCTTAACAGCCATGATTAGAAAAATTATGTACTATTTTAAAATTGTTTTAAAAATCATTCACACATCCCATGCTTGTTTAGGTATTCAATAAAAAATATAATTAATTTTTGAAAGATAAATAATTTTTGTGACCAAGATGTGATATAATTGCAAACTACTACGTTATTTACTACAACTAATCTTTTTAAATTATTTTCAAAGTTATTAGTAATTAGTTATTTATATCGTAGTTTTTTTATCCTTGCTATTTTGTAGATATTTTGTAGAGATATTTCATCTTTTTAGTTCATTATTAGAGGGTCTTCTAAACACAACTAACTAGTAACAAGCATCAATGTTTTAAAAACCGATTTTTTAGTTGAATCGTTATGGTGATCGGTTTCTTGTTCAACCGATTTAACCGGTTCGACTATTGAATAAACCGATTTCTATTATTTTCATATTTTTCCATATTTTCCTATACATACATACATACACAAATCAAGAATTTGATGTCTAAAATACATATGAAACAAGTTGTAGATGAATCTAAATATGTTAAAATAAATAATATCTATAAGTTTTACATCAATCCACATGTATTAAAAAGAAAATAAAGTTCTAGATGAATATAAACACATCAAAAAAAAACTTCATAACATTTATCATGTGGTATTATTCACAAAATTTTTACTAAATGTGAAAAAACTACCAAATTTTATTATGCAAAATGTTTCAATTTCATGTGTTTTTGTTCAATTTAACTGGTTTAACTGAACCGGTTCAACCGAATTTTTGTAAAAACCGACCGGTTTAATCCGATTTAGAAATAGACAAAAAACATGTGATAGATGAACTGCTCCATTCCCCGATTCCCGATCCAACTGGTTCGACTGGCCGCTTCAAAATGGTTTTTAAAACATTGACAAGCACAACATTTCCTCTTTATTACATTGGAGACGCTCATCGTTTTGTTTTGCATCTATGCGTTTGTAAGTTGTGACATAACTTACAATAATTATTCATTAAACTCCATATATGTATTCATTTTTGTGCTTTGGCGTCATCCTTATAAATAATTGATATCAAATTCCAATGATGGTAGTGATGTATATATATATATATATATATATATATATATATATATATATATATATATATATATATATATATATATATATATATATATATATATATGAGTATAAAGTACAAGAAACTTTCCTATGATAATAAATTTCATGAATTTAAAATAATCTACTCAATATCTAGTGGATATCTAATGGATAGATTTTTCGTTTATACCCCCTTCAAGCGAGACGGTGGTAGAATAACGCATAGCTTGGCCCTGAAGTACTCAAATAAAGGTCTTGGGAGACTCTTTGGGAAAATGTCAGCTACTTGGTGAGTAGTTGGAATAAACTTAGTATTCAACTTTCCAGCTTGCACTAATTCACGAAGAAAGTCGTAGTCAAGATCTATGTGTTTTGCTCTTTTGTGTGAAACAAGATTTTGACTTAGGAAAAGAGCACTTTTGTTGTCACAATAGAGACATGGCGTAGGAGAAATAAGAACCGTAATTCACTATGAAAATGAGTAATCCATATAAGTTCAGAAGAAGTGTTCGTCATTGCTCGATATTCAGACTCACAGTTGGATCTAGCAACTGTTGGTTGCTTTTTAGCACTCCATGAGACAATCTTCTCTCCTAGACAAATAGAATAACCATACGTAGAACATCGTGTCTCAAGACATCTAGCCCAATCTGCAACAGAGTAGGCAACAAAGGGAATGTGGGGAGATCGTTTATAAGTGAGACAATATGACAGTGTACCCTTGACATACCGCAGGATTCGTTTAACTGCCTAAAAGTGATCTGTAGTAGGAGATTGTAAAAACTGACTCACATGATTTACAACATAAGAGAGATCTAGGCGAGTTAACGTTAAGTACTAGAGTGCTCCAACAAGTGACCTGTAAAGAGTGGGGTCATGAAATGGTTCACCATGAGACATAAGCTGCGATGAGGCCGTGATAGGTGTGTAGATAGGTGTAGCATCAAGTAAACCAGCACGAGATAAAATGTCAAGAGCATATTTTGTTTGCGTAAGGAGTAAACCATCAATTGTGTAGACCACCTCAAGTCCCAAAAAATAACTTAAAGCTCCCAAATCTTTAATTGCAAACTCTTGACTTAATCGAGTGATAAAGTTTGCAATGGCAACCTTGTCATTTCCAATTAATATGATATCATCAACGTAGACAAGTAGATATAAGATAGTAGTGCCACGTGAAAATAATAATAGGGAAGGATCAGCACGACTACAATGAAACCCAATTTGTGTGAGAAACGTACTCAACCTTTGAAACCAAGCTCTTGGTGCTTATTTTAAACCATAGAGAGCTTTTTTTAATCGAAAAACATGATCGAGGTATCGTGAATCTACAAAGCCCGGAGGTTGCTCCATGAAAACTATCTCACTCATATTACCATTTAGAAACGCATTATTGACATCCAACTAATGTAATGGCCATTTTTTATGAACTTCCAACGAAAGGATAATGTGAACCGTTGAGGCTTTAACAACGGGACTGAACATGTGAGCATAATCCAAACCCAGAACTTGAGTGAATCCTTGTGCTATTAAACGTGCTTTGTGCCGATCAATAGACCCATCAGAGCGATATTTGGTGAGGAAAACCCACTAGGACCCAACAACATTAGAGTTTGAGGGTCGAGGCACTAAATCCCAGGTATTGTTGATACGAAGAGCATCAAGTTCATTATTCATGGCATGAACCCACTTAGGATGTTTAGATGTTGTTTTAAAACCTTTGGGATCATGATGAACAAGAAGAGCCATGTGTAGCCTGCTAGGAGAAAAGGTAGCAATATCAACAAATAAGCAGTTTAACAATACCATTTTTACCTCGAGTAATCATTGGATGACTGGAGGCTGGTTGATCAGGTGGTGTTGGCGGAGGCGGAGTTGGCAGAGGCAGAGTTGGCGTGGGTTGTGGCAATGGCGTATCATCAGATGAGGCATGAACTGCAGAATCATCATTTACAGGAGAAGACAAAGATGTGTGGGGCTGATCATTAGGACGTATAACACATGGAGATGATGACAAAGATGGAATTGGGACAACAACAAGTGAAAGAACATTTGTGGACGAAGCATGTGATGGAGTGGGAGCTTCTTCAAATGAGGAAAGAAGAATAGTAGTAAGATCAATTGGTTTAACTTGTCCAATGAATGGAAATGTGGCTTCATCAAACTTCGCATGACGTGTGGTGTAGATTTGAGAAGTTGCTACATCAAGACAACGATAACCTTTAAATTTTGTGATGTACCCAATGAACACGCAAGGAGTACTTCTTCCTGATAGTTTATTTTCTGCATAAATTCATAAATAAGGAAACACTCGGCAGCCAAAAGTCCGAAAAGAAGAAAATTTTGGTGAGTTGTTGAACAACAGCTCAAACGGGGATTTGTTGTTTAAGAGAGTTGTGGGTAATCAATTGATGATGTATACAGCTGAAGTAAAAGCATCTACCCACAAAGAAGTTGGAGCATTTGCATTAAACAATATTGCTAAGCCTGTTTCGGTAATATGTCGGTGGTTTCGCTCAACATGACCATTTTGTTGAGGTGTGTAGGGACATGACACACGATGATGGCTGCCATTTTCAGTAAGCAAGGTAGTAACTTGATTATTTAAAAATTCTTAACCCTTGTCTGTTTGAAGCACTTCGAGCTTGCGAGCAAATTGAGTTTGAGCAAATCTAAGAAAAATCTTAAAAACCATTGCAAAATCTGATTTTCTCTTTAATGGGTAGAACCACGTGAAATGGGAGAAGTCATTAACAAATACAACATAATAAACATATCCGTCAGTAGAAATGATGGGTGCAAGTCCCCATAAATCACAGTGTACCATATCTAAAACATGCAAAGAACGTTTTTCATTAACTTCAAATGGAAGTTTAAGACTCTTAAAGAGTTCACAAGAAGAAAAAAATACCAGGCTTGGGTAAAATAAACGTAACAGATAAATGCCCAAGTTTATTTAACAAAGAAATAGTAGATAACGACACACGTACCAGTCGATTGTTCCAGATTTCATAGGATGCACGAAGCTTGGTGGAATTGAGTTGAGACAGCAAAGCTCTATGAGCTTGTTCCAACACGTATAAGCCATCATCAACCCTACCATTGGCACCTCCTTGTTTTGACGCTTCTGAATTGTAAAGTTATTATCATAAAATAAAACATCAACAGCTGAGTTAGCTGCGAACTTGCTAATGGAAAAAAGATTCTTAGTAAGACAAGGAACAACAAGCACATCAGCTAAGTCAATGCTCTTTGTGATAGAAGCATTGCCAATGCGAGAAATATTTAAAATATTACCGTTTCCAAACGTAACATGATCATTGCCTGTGTAAGGGATGAAGGTGGTGAGGTTGGAAGCAAAAGAGGTCATATGGGCAGATGCACCTGAGTCAACATACCAATTCGGAGAAGAATCAGTGCTGGTGCATTTGGAGTGAAAAGCCTGTGCTAAATTCGCATCAATTGATGGGCCACGACTTGCAAGTGGAGAGATCGGGGCATTGACTGGCATAATGGCCATCTTTCCTGCAAAGTTGACAGTGAGGGGGTCTGCAACCACGTCCCCTGCCACCTGAACGACCACTTCATCCTCCTCGATTTGAAGTTCCACGGTTAGATGAGCCTGAAAAACGGGATGGTTGAGCATTGAAGCCAACTACTGGTAGGGACGAACCTTGAATAGATTTCAAAAATAGTTCGTGTCCTTCGGCTTGAGAGAGAAGATCCCGAAACATAGGTCTTGGCTGTAGGCAGACTCTAGAATATTGTTGCAAGTTGATCACACAAGGACTTAAACTTACGACCAAATTCAGAAATAGAGAGAACCTTTTTGGAGTTGACACAGAGAATCACGAAGATTCTACATCCTTTCAATAGAGTCGTGGCTATAGGCTGACTCTAGAATAGTCCATTTTTCACGAGAGGTTTTGGCACTAAGAACTTCTGCCATCGCTTCTTCAGTGAGAGAAGATTGCAAGATAAGAGATGCATGCTGATTAGCTTCAATCCATAAACTATACGCATGATTTTCGGTGGATTTTTCTTCCACAATTATGATTGCCGGAGGAATCAAAAAAGTACCAGCGACATGATCAAAGAGTTTTTGGTATTTCAATAAGGAGGTGCTCTGATTTTTCCATAATAGATAGTTTGATGATGACAATTTGATTGTCAACATGTGAAGAATGGTGTTTAGGGAGAGAGATCCATCAGAAGAAGACGAAACCATTGAGAAATAATGATTAGGGCCGGTTATAGATTTAGAGAGGGAAGAGATATGATCGATAGGCTGATACCATATAAAGAATTGATATCAAACTCCAATGATGGGAGTGATGTTTATTTATGTATATATATATATATATATATATATATATATATATATATATATATATATATATATATGAGTATAAAGTACAACAGACTTTCCTATGATAATGGATTTCATGTATTTAAAATAATCTACTCAATATCTAGTGAATATCTAATGGATAGATTTTTGGTTTATAATCCTCAACTTTTATATTAGTAATTTAGTGTAACTAGAGAGTTTAGATAGTTGAAAGTTTTTTAATAGAAGTAATCCATTTAGATTTAAATGAATGAACGATTAGAAGAAGTTAGGGTAGGGTTCATTAACCATTCAAAGGTTGTTTGAACATTTTGATTCGTTTATTGGTCGTGGTTAGTACTATTGTATCAAACGTGCTAAATGTTAACTGATTAGAGGTGACATATGAATGCTACCACTAAAAGGTATCAAACAACCCCTAAGATTTTTAAGATATGATCATTTTAGGGGTCATGTGTTTCAAGTGCACACTAGTATAATTTCTTACCTAGGTTTGTCATCGCCGTATACATACATAATTAAGATACCAGAACAATAAATTTCACAAGAATTACGTTGTTCGCATGATCAAGGTAGTCATCGTGGCCGATGCGTTCTTTTAACAACCATCCAACTCGACAACTCTACAATCTCTATTTACTATCTTATCTCGAAAACAACTACCTTCCAAAGAATGTAACATTGATAAACCTAAATGATATAGATAATTATGTAAGTTGCTCAACTAATCGTTAGTTAGGCGAGTGAGTAAAAATTACTCGATTTTAGTGTTGAAAGAAATATTGTGTTCTTTGTTAATCCTCCATCCACACTACACTACACTACGAGGGTCATCTATAATATTTTTAGTTGTTCAATAAACAATTTCATTATCATACATTGACTTCCCCTTTACTTTGCTTACATTCGGTAGGTGCTTTTTGGTTTCCATTTAGGTCGAGAGATTATATATATATATATATATATATATATATATATATATATATAGAGAGAGAGAGAGAGAGAGAGAGAGAGAGAGAGAGAAAAAATTCATCAAATAACCAAAAAGATGAGAGTATTGAAGCAAATGACCATGGAAAAGCACAATTTTATAAAATGACCACGACTTCCGTAGAGAGGGATTATGCGGAAGTCATTATGCTATGAAGAATAAGAAAACTCTATGAGAAAATGACATGGCGGGGGAAAAAAACAAAAAAAATTATAAAATATTAATTTCGTAGAAGGTGCATCATTCCACAAAGATGCCCTCTGCAGATCTGTTCTTCAAAGGAGTATATGTGAGAAATTGTTCTTCGCTAAAACATGGCCTAATAACATTTTTGGTAGTTGTTTTTTCTAAATCTAACGAGGTATCAACATTTAGCACATATCATTGATTCAAAATAACAATTTAACCTATAAAACTATGTTTCTAGGAAATAGACTTAGAATTTAGTGAAGAAATAAGTCATGATTTAGCGAAGAACAATTCCTCAAATGTACTCCTCTGAAGAACAAATCCGCAGAGGGCATCTCTGTGGCAAATATACACCCTCTAAGAAATTAAAATTTTATAATTTCTTTTGTCTTTTTCCCCGTCATGTCATTTCCTAAGAGAGTTTTCTTGTTCCTTAGAACATAAGGACTTTTGCAGAGCCCCTTTCTTTTGTCTTTTTCCCCCGCCACGTCGTTTTATAAAATTGTGCTTTTCATTGTTATTTTCTTCAAACACTTCACTCAATTTGGTTATTTGATGAATTTATAACACAAAATATATTTAAATTCATAACAAAATTAATACAAAACATTCATACATTCATTAGTCACATTTCAACACAAAAAATTATACATTGAGAAAACATTCACAACTTAATAAAGAAAAAAATATATACATTCATATATTAAAATTATTGGATCTATATTCTTAACATTCATTTTAGAATGATATTCGCAAATAACATATATAGGGTCATACCTTTAGCCTGTAATCACTTATTGATTCTTTATTAGAATTTGATTATTAATAAATATTATCATTGCTTGTACTAATTTATCGAGAAATTATTATTTTGTGAAAATAATATTCAATTAGAAATTATTATTTTATGAAAAATATATTTTCTAAGCGTTTAACTAACTTTTATATCATATGATATAGTTTAATATGTTTTGTACATGTTTATAGACATTTACAAGTTTATTTATATAAATTATATAAACTAATCCACATGTAGGAAATACGATTGAGTGTAAGAAACTCCATTTTTTTCTTCCCTTTATCTTGGTCGAATCCTAAAGGGATGGGTGATAGTTTGCTTGTAAGCTTCCTTCTTACACACACCATACTGCTTAAGAGTCATACATTTCACCATTGTAGAGGTATGGGTCTTAGAGATAATGTGTTAGTATAAATAAGATAAATGATGCTTTCATTTGATGTTGTCTCTTTTCTTCTTTCCCCCAAGAGATGAGAACTACTCTCCATGTTTATTTTCTCTCTCTTTTGAAGACTAGTGAAAGAATTTAGTGCTCAATAACTTTTCCTTTAAGATTAAATGGTGTTTAGTTCTTCAAAGCTTAAGAAGTACTTAATATAAGTGAAGAACTAACATTCTGCGTGACTCAAACTTGTTGGTGGATACTTCTAGAGAAGATCAATCTTCTTTTCTTTTTTGTTACCTAAATATCTCTTGATTGTTTTATAATCTTTCTAACTATTGGAAATGGATCCTTAGTGGCTTATTTGAAAATGGTTTTACAATAGTTATTTTAATTCGCAACAATTTGTCGTTATTAGATAAAAAGAATGTTTTTAGCTACCAAAATCCGTCATTTGTATCATAGTCTATTTTACATGTTAGCAAGATTTGTTTTACGTTTGGCAACCTTTGGTTTGGAAAATATGTTTGGTATTGCTTTTTTTAAGAAATGGCCCAATATGTTTTCTTTGACCACTCATAATTCTATAATTATTATTTTTATGCAACCAAAATTTTCATGAATTTTCCGTTGTATAAAGTTGTCTTAGAAAAACATAGTACTTATTTATTAATTTATTTTATATGATGATGCTTTGTTTACACAATCGATTAGGACCCTTGTATTGTTGTGGTTGTTATTCATTTATTCTTAAAATGTAATAAACGAATAAATATATATATTTTTTTCATTTTCTTATTTTGTATGTAATAAATTTGTTTAGAATAATTTATTTATTTTTTTTTTTGTAATTTAACAAGGTTGAAAAAATCACCATCCATACCTTGAGTTTGTACTCATGGTTTTAGGCTTAGTTATGGCCTTAATGGTTTAAGTTTCATGCCATCACAACAAATGTAATCTTGAAGTAGCAATAATTGTTTTGACAAGTGGGAGATAGAAGGCTTGAAATATTTTTTATTCTAAAAACTTTTAATAACCAACTTTGAAATATTTAGAATGGTTGTAAATATGGTTTAAACGAAATCTAAATTCCATGTGTTTTATTAGAAATAAGAGTTTTATTATAATACTGAAACTCGATTTATAGTATTATAAAGTCAAACTATAATATAAGATATTATTTTTATGTCAAACCTATATATATATATATATATATATATATATATATATATATATATATATATATATATATATATATATATATATATATATATATATATATATGATATCAATTTTATATTTGAATGCATTATCTTATATCATGTTTCATGCTTGTCGAATGTGATTTAGAACATAACTATCAGCATATGTTTTTAAGTTTTATCAAAATATGACTTTTAAACATAAGATGTATAAAATGAGTTTTATTCTACAAGTTCATAAAATCAAAATATTTTGATTAACAATAAAATTAAGTTTTATTAAAAGACTATAATTAGTTATTAAGCGATCTAATGTCAAACATTAAATATAAGATATTAGCGTAACATCTAAACTTGAATATAAAATATTAGTTTATACTGATTGCATGTATAAGGACAATAAAATGAAGATTTATTTGTAACCAAAAGAACCTTATATAAGAAATATGATTCTTCAAAAAGTAACATGAACCGTTGGATGCATGCAATATTTATGACACAATGATTTTTAAAATATATTTATAAAACATATTTATAAAATATTTTCTTAAAAATGCAAGTCAATGTTGTCTTTTTTATTAACACTTGTGCATCGTTTGTACGGTCCTTGTAGGAGATGGTTCACCTAATCACTTGGATTTTGTCTTATGATGATAGAGGTGATTTTGTATTTCCTAGTAGGATAAAGGTCATCTAACTGATAGTTAAATGTTGATGTCACAAGTGTTTCCTGAAGGATGACTTGATCAAGAATCTTTTGTGATAAAGGTCACCAAAGCATGAGAAAATTGAGGCATAGATGAGATCAAACATGTCATGATAAACAAAAGTTGTTTTGGATCCCATATACTAGGAATTCCATTTAATGAAATTGGTAATCATTACCTACCTCTTTGGATTAAGTGGATGGGATAGATTTCACCTAACCATTTACTTGTTCCGTGACATTGATACCAGACTTTAACATAATAATGATTTTGAAACAATAAAAGGTATTACCTTTTAAAGAATTAAATATTGAAAGTACTAAAATAATTTTTTTTTCAGATTATGTAGATGACTATAAACACTCTTACACCCACATAAAACATCTATCTTGATGATTTACAAGAAATAGTAACATGTGATGATTATAATTTCTGCAATTGGTATCATGACTTGATAATTTTTCTAAAAAAAAAACCTATATACACTGAAAACTCTCCTTCCTGAACAACTTTTTCCAATCAGTCAGTATGGTCATCATGCTTGGTGGAAACATTATTGTGATGTTATTAATGTGTCTGAAATCAAGGTGAGCACCTATTTTGACAGAACAATGATTATTGGTAAATACATGTTCAAATGTTAGAAGCTAACAAGGTCGAAGAGAATCACAATATATGCTAGTGTGCTATAAGAGACCTATGATTCAGAAAATGGAAAGACAACATAAACCCAAGAAATCAAGAAAAGACCAAAATGATCAGTCTTGTTTCTATTGTGGGGAAACATGACACTGGAAGAGGAATTGATCATCTTATCTTAATGAGTTGAGGAAATCTACTAACACTGCATTTTAGGGTTTTCCCTTTTAGCCCTTCATTGTCAATTCTTTCCATTTTGGTCCCTAACTGATTACATTGGGCATACTCTATGAGTACATTAGGCATATTGGCTCATTGGTTGGATGCGGATCCACCCACGTACACTGGGCATACGTGGGACTACACTAGGCGTACGCTCATCAGGGGCAAACCCTAAGTTTTAGGATATGTGCCCTATCTAATCAACTTATGTTGCTTTGGGAGTACCTTATAGTCATCCTCCACTTCTCGAAACCCTAAGAACAAAACCGTAGCCCTCATTTGAGTGCTTGTGAGCCATTGTCGTGATTTTGAGGTGTCTTTGGATCCTTTGAAGAAGTTGAATCTTGGTGGTGAAGATTTAGTGGACTTGGAGCTTGAAGATCTAACTTGTTGGCTCCTTATGATAGATCTAGTTTACAACTTTATTTGTGAATTTTTGGGTCCCTTAAGCCATGCTTCGGAGTATGGGCTACTCCAGAAGCTTGGGATGATAGGTCTTCATTTTTTTGAGGTCCATTGTTCATAAAAATGATAACTTGATGGGTTTATCTCAACCATGCAAGGTTGATGTTTTTCTTAATGGAGTTAAAATGCTAGATTTGGACTTTGGGGTGATTTTATCCATTCAAAGGGTTAGAGTCTTCGAAGTTATGGATTAAGACATTCATTTAGATTTAGATTTGAAATTTCGATGTTGGAATGCAAGTATTAAGCACTTGAGTAAAAAGTGATTAATAGGCGCATACATTGCATGTACATGCCCATGTACGCGACCATGCATGCAACCTAGTACACCGGACGTATGTTTGGTACACACAATGTTCCTAGCCTGGTTTGGGCTTTTACGATTTTGGGACATTTTCGGACAAGTAGAATTTGGGCATTCCTGAGCTACCAACCCTTATAACTTTAGGATTTACTGGGCTCTTGGCCTGCTTGTGTTTGGGACCATAATCGGTTTTCGGAATCTTTTAGAGCTTTGGGCCATATTAGGCTTTTTTGTGCTTTTGGATTGGGCCTCAGATTTTGGGCTAAGTAAGGATTGGGTAAAATGGTCTTTTACCTTGATTGTTGGAAAATTAGACTAGGATTCCTGTTATGGGTTGTTGACCGATTATTAATTGGTTATTATTTGATGGTGTTAGCATGGAGATTTTTCGGATCAACAGTCCGAGCTTTTATCTGAGTTATTCAGCAGCTTGAGGAGAGTTTCCTCACTGTGCTTAGCGAGACGAAAGCACCAATGTCAACCCATGGTTTATTGTGATTAGAATTCTAGTAGTCTACATGAATCTTGCATGTATGTTTAATGATATGTATACCGGGTAGAGTTTGATGCCAGGTGAGGCCTGGTGTGTATATTTTATGCTATTTATCTTAGTGATTCTTGCATGTGTTTTATGTGTCTGTATGAATGTCGGGCGGGCCCGATGCTGGGTAGGGCCTGATGAATGTGATGAGGTGAGGCCCATATTATATGATTGACAGATCTGTTCCGAATGGGGCCTGATGGGTGTTGGTCGTGACCCATTGTATGTTAGATATGCATAGTATGAGGTATCTTGGGGAAATCACTAAGCATCATGCTTATGGTTTTAAGTTTATGTTTTTGGTACTTCTGGATCAAAGGGGATGAACTCGGGATGATCGCATCACATACACCATATTCTTCCACATTTTATTTGACTCTAATGTAACTAGATGGTTATTGAAATACTTTGATTTCATTATGGTTTTTATGAAAACTTTTTAGATGATTGTTTTAATGTTATCAAAATGAAATTTTTGGTCTTAAATTTTGGAACGTTACAAGTTGGTATCAAAGCCTTGGTTTGAGGGATTCAGACATACTCTCGGGTGTGCCTAAACTAAAACTGAGGATTTCATAGATTTTTCATTAAAGAGTGTTTTATATAAAGATTTTTTTCCAATTAAAGAAAGGAGTGTGGTGCGTGCAATCAACCGTGCTCAAGTAAGCTTTCCCAAAATGCTCATACATGTTTTATGATATGATTTGATTTGTGAACCAGAGAATCACCTACTAGATTAGGGAAAAGGATCTACTCAGGATTGCATGATAGAATGCTAGGAGAGAGATGCCTTTGTATACCTACTGCAATAGCGTGTAGACTTGCATGCTAGTACTGATGAGTAAGTGATAGGATGGCCTGATTAGGTTATGCTTGTTATCAATTACTCGATGCTCGAATGTTGATCGCTTTGTGCTTTTAGGAGTTCCCATTAACATCATCTAACTAATAAGAGAATATGATAAGTTACATATTATTGACAATAAATAATTTTATAAGGTTAGATTTTAAATCTATTGTGTAACTCTTGTTTGAGTCAAACCATTGTAGTGTGAGACTTTTCATTTAAAGAATTATCTGGTGTTGGTGATATATAATTGTATTCATGAGTTGGTTAGAGGGTGTTAGGGGAGTTCCTTCTGCAACTGATGGTGTTGAGTAGTATGGGGATTTCCCTATGAAAACCTAGGAAGATATTCAATGTTGGGAACATTGTCTTGCTGAGGGTTATATGTATAGACAAAGAAGTAACTTGGAGGATTTGGGTCGATCCTTGAGGAAATTATGGATAGATGTGGAAGGCAGTATGAGCCCATACTAGTGGAAGCAGATGATCCCTAATCGAGTAAAGGAAAGCCATGATGATACCAAGAATCTTGTAAAGTATGGGATTACTCAATGATTATATATGTGTGTATTATGATGGTTTGAATGGTCTATTTTCATTATGGTGGTCACTCGAGGAGGATATGGTAGTGGTTCTGGTACTGGTGATGGTTCAGGTTTGGGCTCTGGAGCCAGACATTTGGATGATCATATGTGGGAGCTCATTTCATCACATATTATCCACAATATTCTTGAGAAAACTATTATGATCTTCATCACGGTCAAGGAGGATATCATGGAGATTTTGGATGAGCACTTGAGCGCTTTTAGTTCTAAGATGGAGGCGATGATGGGAGCTCGCACTTTCACTTTCCATGAGTTTTGGGTATACGGTGTCCTGTAGTTCTTTGGAAAGAAGTACCTGATTGTGAGCAGACGTTGATTGGAAGATGTTGGGTAGTTCACCTTGGGGAGCATCGGTCCTGTTTGTGATGAAGAAGGATACGTCACATCGGTTGTGTATCGAGTACCGGAAGCATCTCAAAGGGATGTTAATCAATGATGGCATGGTAACTATTGATGTAGGAGAACTCATCCAAAGGAGAATATAAATCCCAACTCCCGCCAAAATCCAAAATCATATCCTTAAGCATTTGAATCGTCCGCTCTATCTGTCCTTCGGTCGGGGAATGGTAAGTTGTAATAAAATCCAACTGGTACCCTGTGTTGTGCTACCGCCTTGGGAATGTATATATCAGCTAACTTCTTATTATAGACAATCTCTTGAATAGGAATGAAGTGTGCACTCTTGGTTGATCAATCCATGATGACCTAAATCAAATCCACCCCATGATTCGTCCATGGAAACTTCGTGATGAAGTCCATAGCAATCTGCTCCCATTTCCACAAGGGAATATCCAACGGCTGTAACTTGCTGTGATGTCCCTACTATTCGGCATTAACCTTCTGATAAGTTAAGCACCTCTCTACATACCAAGCCACATCCCGATTCATGCAAGGCCACCAATAATTAAGTCTAAGATCCCAATACATCTTCTCCGCATTAGGATGAATCAAAAACTTCGATTTATGAGCCTTTTCCATCAAATCCTATTGTGCACCTCCCCAATAAGGAACCTAAATCCTCCTATGCAAAGCCAACAACCCACGACTGCCATAATTAAAAGATGCGATTTGTCCTAAGATTTTCTAACTCTTCCAGTGCTCCTCCTTCATAGCCTCGACCTGGGACTCATGAATATATTCCAACAGTGGGGTAACAATCTTCATTGCCAGACATAGATCTCAAATAGGTACACTCCTCACCTTGTGACTCATCACATCAACCACCATATTGGCCTTCCTAGGGCGATACAAAATCTTCTAATCATAATCCTTCACTACTTCAAGTCACCTACGCTTTCTCTTGTTTAGATTCGACTGATCCATTTAATACCTCAAACTCTCATGATTCGTGTAGATAGTACAAGGAACCCCACAAAGGTAATGCCACCAAATCTTAAGGGTGAAACCCATAGAGCCAAGGTGTTAACATGTTGTCGCGTAAATATTAAGAAAATAAATTTATCACTGTTGGTTGCACAAAAATATAGCACAGAGAAGTAGCGTCGAATCCTCAGGGAGACAATCTGTTGGGTCATAATTATTGGTTTATACTTTGCTTTTCTAGGAAAATATATTTTTTCTATAATACAATATGTAATATTGAGGCTGTGTACAGCTGCACATGTGTGTGCGGCTGCACATCGTGTGTACGGCCGCACACGAGTGTGCAGCTGTACACTCGTGTGCTGCTGATGGCCCATGTCTCATATATATATAGGGTGAGGAGTACATGTGAGTGTACGGTGGAGAGTAGAAGAGAGCATCTTGTAGAGAGAGAAAGCTAGAGAGAAGAAGTGTGTGTGTGAGAGAATCTATTGTAAGGAGCATCATTCTTATTAAATACATCATAGATTCATCATCTTCTTCTTCTCCTTCTCTTCTATATGATGTGACATCATCCAATTGATTGGGATTCCGCACCATCAATTGGATCTGATTGATACACAAACAATTTTCGGGACTTACAATTGGTATCAGATCAAGGTTGTATCAATCAATTTTGTGAGATCTGGAGCTTATTTGATCTTATTTTGAAAAGAGAATAGCGTTTTTGGATAGATCTAGCAAAAATAAGGGGGGTTACTTCTTTGCATTTTTCATAAAAACGAGTTTTTGATTGAGTTTTAGAGCAAAAAAGCGTGAAAAACGTCGTTTTTTTTCACGAATCTATTGAAGGTGTGCGGCTGGTTGAAGGAGTGCGGCTCGGTTTGTGCGGTCGGCTTGGACGTGTGCGGCTCAGCAGCTTCTCGCGTGTGCGGTCAGCTTAAGTGTTTTATAAAAAAATGCAGAGCGGAATTGAGGTCGCAGGGGATCGAACACTGGACCTCCAGGTCATTGCCCAAGCGCCTAACCCTCTCGGCTAGCCAAACCCTTGAGAATTCAGTTCGAAAGTTTCCAGTTAACCACTCACTACTGCTTCCAACTTTCGCATTTTTGTCATTTTCAGCCCAAAATTAATTTTCCTTTAATTTTAAATTCCTTTTTCAAAAAAAAAAAAAAATTTAGTTTTTAATTTTTTACTTTTATTTTTGACTTTTGACTTTAAAATTTTGACTTTGCCTTTTAAAAATTGACCTTTGACTTTAAATTTTGACTTTCTCGTTTGACTTTTAATTTTTCAAATTTGGCTTTTCGGTTTGACTTTTAAGTTTGACTTTCCAAGTTTGACTTTTTAAATTTGACTTTTAAGGTTGACTTTCACGGTTTTTAAGTCAAAGGGCAATTAAAAATATAAATATATATATAAAAAAAATGAGTTCCACATCAATTCCGGTAAATGAAGTTTCATGTACTGCATCTTGTAAAGCTACGATTAAATTTCTCCGAGATCAAATCGATTTATTAAAAAGAGAAAATGAGGACCTCAAATACGAAGGATATAGTCTTAGAAAAGGACAGAAACCATTAAAAGCTCAATTAGAAACCAAAATAAAGGATTTTCGAAAACTCCAAGAAGATTACAGCAACAAGTGTGAAAATTATGATCACATTAAGATAAAACTTGTTGCTGTAACTAAAGAACTTGACGCTTTGAAAGTTAAGTGTGGAAAAACAGATGTTAGTTTCAAAAATTACACTGCATCAAGTAAGACAGTCGAGTCCTTATATGAAACCCAATTAAAATTCAAAGAAAATCAAAACAAGGGTCTATGGTATGATAGTGTTCCTCCACCTTTCAATCATAAGTACACATCCATCCCTATGACATAGGACGAAATTAACAGGGAGGCACATCTTCGATATGACAAACTAGCTGGATTTGTGTTAGGAGGTATTCAAGTTGAAGATACTAATGCTTCTACTTTATGTGCAGGTAAAGTAGTAGAGGATGAGAACAAGGAGAACACCATTGAACAAACCAACATCTCCTTGAACTATGAATCTTTTGCTTCGAACTCAACTGCTTCTGATCAACCTGCCATTGAGAAATACAGGCCACCAGTTCCAACGCAACAGAGTGACTGTTGCAACTGTGCGTGTGGGAAAAGCAAGAGACAAGGCAAGGACATACCACCAGGGGCAGGAAGAAACAACTCCACAGTGAAGAAAAAGACATGCTTTCACTGTGGAACACTTGGACACATTGCCAGAAATTGTCCTAATCGAGCATACGTTCCCTACTACGCACAAGGGTGGCAGAACACGCCAAGAGGGAGATACTTCAAAAGAAACCCCTCAAGTTCATGTTCAGACAATGGCGACTGGAATGCCACGAAGGGTAAGAGTTCAACTCCCAAGGGCAAGAAATCAAATCCCAAGGTCAAGAAGGGAATGTCGACCAAGAAGCCAAATCCAAGAGATGCTCCCATGAAGCGAAAATCAAATTCATCTCAACGGCCAACATCAAGATCAAAAGCAAGTACTGAGCCACCCATCAGATTGAAAAAGAAATGGGTTAAACTCAACTACAAATGGGTTCCAAAGGCTCACTCTCCCAAATCTTCTAACGACTCTAATATTTCTTCATCTTCTATTTGTGATAAGCAGGACATGTCGTGGGAGAAAGTACCATGCAAGGATGACAAAGGTCAACCCAGTTTCAAAATGGATTGGGTTCCAAATACCAACTGATCCCGCTTTGTGCTGGAGCAGCTATGGAGGCATATCATCAGACTTCGGTTTGTTGATAGTGGTTGCTCCAGGCACATGATAGGAGGAATTTCTTAACTGTACAACACTTAGAACATTGTTTGAGACTATGTGTCCTTGCGGGAAGGGAAGAAAGGAAGTGATCACACATGGGGTTTGTGCTTAACGACATGAAGAATTTTTGGATCTGTTCTAAGATTACGCGTGCTGTTCTCAGACCTTCCGGATGCAAATTCAATCGGTGACTTACGGTTTGAGTTTTCTTCTCTATACTCCTGAGTTTTTCTTAAGCTGATTGGCTTTAAAGACAAATTTTTGTTTTAGGATAGTTTAAATTTGCGCAATTACTTTCATTTCTCTCCTATGCACAAATTTAGGGGGAGAAATAAAAACAAAACAAAAATTAAAAAATTTAAAAAATTAAAAATTAAAAAAATTAAAAAAAATATAATATGTTGCTTATGGAATGTGCTTGAGGGAGATGTTTTGGGAAGTGAGTGATAACGGTCAATCTGAGTCTGCGTAACGTACCCAAAGTTGAAGGGTCTATGCTCTGGTTTGATGCGTCGGTAGGCACGAAGAATTTAACGGACATGACTAGGTGCAGATGAACTTAAGGAATCTAGAGACTTGATAAATCTTGACCTCGTTAGTTCCGTTTAGCATGACAATACGACGCTCGGATAGGTTGAGCAGGGAGATATATATGGGAATCTACTCGTCACATTAAATGAACCCGTATCTAGAACCGTGGTTTAACTTTTCCTCGATGTGCGGATTATGTCCTTAATTCCGGTATTGATGGGGCAACTAGTAAATTCCAATAAATTAGGTCTGTAGAAAATCATTTTCTTTCTTTCTGTCTGTTAGTCATATGTTGTCTCCTCTGCGTGATTGGAAGAGATCCGACCTGGACTGTAACATATGCAACTCTATTTCTCTGCATATTATACATATACATATATGAAATTCCTCTTATCTGTTAGCCATATGCTGTCTCCTTTGCGTGACTAACAATCCGACCTGGTACACAGCATATGCACTATAAGTGATAATACTATGAATATGTCTTCTCCCCTAATGATGGTCTGCTCATCCGATGTAAGGAGTACTCTGGAAGTGCTTGATTACCGGGGCATATCTGGAAGCCGGAAACATGTTCCAGTACAATTAAAATTGAACACTCAAAGATTGTCTATAGATCTCGCTGCTCAATTTAGGTGGACAACAATATCCCTGGTCGTCGTCAGCTAATGGTCCTTAAGATATAATATCTAGAAACTTAGGATCACATTGTCTTGTCACTTATAGTATGTCCTAATTTTGTCACAATTTTTCGTGTTTAAGTGGACAACAATATCGGCGATCGACCAGACAAAGACGTGAAGATGGAGGGTACCGACAAGCGGATAAAGGCTGTCTAAAAACTTTGATCCCAAATCATTCTCAAAGTTAGATATCATTTTATTTTTGTTAAATTTGTTCATAGTTTTCTTCTATGCACAAATTTTTAGGGGGAGAATTAAAAAAAAAAAAAATTAAAAATCAAACAAAAATCAGAAGATTAAAATCCAAAAATAGTGTTATTTCTTGTTCAGGAAAATCAGAAAATCAAAAAATATTTTTGTTTCTATTTTTATTTTATGTGTTAATTTTTCTTTTAGTTTTGTTTTGTCTTGAAAAGTGATTTCAGGTATAGTCAAAACATCAATTGGATTTGATGATACACAAGCAATTTTGGGGACTTACACAATCTAATGGTCAATGCCCTTTTTCATCAGGCACATTCTAGTCAAAACATAAATATGAAGGTGGGGGGGGGGGGGGGGGGTTGATTAAAACTATAAGCTAAAAACGTAGTGATATTAAATTAAATGAAAATCAATAATAAAAAACAGTTTCAGCTCTGTTGCGAATTTCCTAATCATGCAACTAACCCAGATCTGATTTTTTGAGATGCGTTCTATCTAAGCTGGTATTAAGAAAAACTAGCAAGCTCTAATATATACTCTTTTACCTAAACTAGTTAATTAAAACAAGCTCTTTGAATTAACCCTAACTTTTTACTACTCAACTAAAAAAGCTCTTAATTAAATCTGAAAAATTGAATTAAGTTGTTTATAAAATTCCCAACAATATGCAATACTTCTCACAAGCTCGGAAGCGTAAAGATACTATTTTTCAGTTTATAATAAAGTCAAATCCCAAACACGGAACTAATTTATTACTTGTTACTTATTACCAATTAATTAGAACAATTACAGATTCTATTAACTAATTAACCGGAATGATAAACCCTAGCTTGGTGATTAGACTAACAAGAATTTAAAACCAAACACTTATTAAGAACAAAACTGAAGAATCTAGATAGAAAGACAAGTTAAAAACTAGATCTAATGATCAATTACATGAAAAGTATTAATCTAATGCAGAACTGAAAACTAAGGTTTTAGCTAGACATGGCTAAAATCTAATGAAAAGAGATGAAAAGAGACATCAAACAACTAATCTTACTAATCTTATTGAAAGAGATGATCCACAATCTTTAGATCTTCAGAAATCATTGAATCGGAGAAGAAACGCCTCCAAAATTATATTTTTGTCATCTAGAACTTCAGGAATCGACTAGGGTACCAAATCCCCCTACTGCAATGTCATTCGAGTCTTTTCTTAAGTCCAACAGGAAAAACATCAATACATGTGATCACATGTAACAAATTTACGATCACATGTTTTTAAGAAAACACGTCTCAAGCCTTTTTAATGAAGTAGAATGCTATTTTGTAACATTTTGGAAAAGATTCGATTGCATAAGTTAAAGTTGTGATCGCATGTTTTCAAGTTTTTTCTCCCAGATGAATTTTTTGCACAAAAAAACCTCGAAGCCAAGTCATGACGATAAATGCAATCACATAAAGGCTCCATGCGAGGCATGGACAAGTTTTGCGATCACCTGTTTTGCCTAAATCGTCTGAAATTTATTCTAGTTTTTAGAGCATCTTGAATCTCGTCAATCGAAGTAACGGTTCATGAGATATTGTCAAAATACTGACAGCGGGTCAAAGATGCCAACAACATCCTTTAGCTTCATATTGTGGAATCTATCTTCATGTGATCAATTCAACCGAATGTTTCTTGATGAAAACATCTTCCAATCATTCCTCAGAATCCTTCATAAGTTCCAAGCTCTATTTTAAGCTCCAAACATGCATTCAACTACTCATAAAGCACCACTAAACTCGAACTATCCAAAATTTACATAAAAAACATGAGCAATACGGGAATTCTAATAAAATACAAGAGTTGAACATTATTTAAATAAATGAAATGAAAATGTAAAAAATGATCCGAAATGATAATAAAAACTAGCATATAAGATGCATAAAATCGCATCTGACACCAAGTCCAGATCACATATAGGATAATTCGCCTCATGAGGCTTCAACTACCTTGAATCATGAGCAATCATGTGACCCTTCTACATAAGCACTATAACATCCCCTCTGGCACGTATCACAATATTGTCCACTTTGGTTCCCAGCACAAAAACATTCCAGGAGGTCACCCATCCCGTAATTGTTTTCTTTCAAGCACGCTTAACTATAGAGTTCTTATGGGATCTACTTCCCTCAAGGCTTTAAAACGCATTGTGTTAGGGATGGTGTCCATACCCCTTATAAGGCATGTTTAGTTGTCCTTCCCATCTGATAGGGTTCGACGTCTCCATCAAACACATCTACTCACGCCCTAGCTCTGATACCATTTGTAACGTCCCCCTATGGCACGTATCACAATATTGGCTGTTTTGGGCTCCTAACACAAAAACTTCCTAGGGGGTCCCCCATACCTGAATTGTTCTCGCCTGAGCACGCTTAACTGTAGAGTTCTTATCGGATCTGGTGCCCTCACAACTTTCAAATGAGTTGTGTTAAGGAAGGTATCCACACCCGTTATAAGGAATATTTCGGTTTCCTTCCTAGCTGATGTGGGATCAGGTGCAATTAACCTTCCCGCCTTAAATTGTAACTGTCACACCCCAAAACCAGGAACGGCGGAAACGTTCTGGGGTGGAGGACGTCATGTACAGTATCACAACAATGAAAAGTAGTAAACAAGCAACAACATCATCCATTGCATTAATAATAGAATTATTATACAAGTGTGTTCTGTCAAATTTTGATAAACACTAAAGCATAAATCAAAATGAAAGATGAATCTTCGACGAGCTCCATCTTCCCTAGTCCTTGCATCGGTACCTGTCTATGATGAACTGAGGATACAAGTAATTTTGAAAGCGAGTATCAACTTTAAAGCTGGTGAGATCATAAGTATTTAGTGTCTTAATTTGTACGTAAGTATTTGTATGTCAGAATTTGTATATGAACTGTAAGTATCAAGAGGTTTGTAAAACAACTGTAAACGTTTGAAAAACGCTAGAAATCCCTATGATTCCTATTAGTAATAAAAGGAGTCTTCTACCAAGACTTAACTGTTCTCAATGTAGTCTTCTATCAAGACCTAACTATTCTAAATGTAGTCTTCTACCAAGACCTAACTGTTCTAAATGTAGTCTTCTACCAAGACCTAACTGTTCTGAATGTAGTCTTCTACCAAGACCAAGCTGCATTAGTATTACCCTTTGGAACAAGGGCAACTAACAATGTTAACTGAAGACATCCGTAGATGTACATTTACCTCTATTGCTAACAGCTGGGTATAGGAATAGTCAGTCCCCAAAAGTATACCTGTAATGGTATCAACCGTTGACATCCGTGGATGTGCTTTTACCTTTGTAGCTAACAGAGATTCTAGGAATGGTCAGTCCCGCTATGTATCCTTGGGTACTAGGATATTAATCCCAATCTATCTCGTCGATTGTGTGATTGAATCACAAGGTAAAGATAAGAATGAGGATTATATAACAGAATCTATACATATAAAATGTACTAGTAATTCCTGTAAGTGTACTCATGTACATGTGATCATGTAAACATATCTATGTAATAGTATAGTAATGTACTGTAATGTTCCACGTGTGCTAGCTGTAAAGTGTGATCTCTCTCTATCTAGCATGTAAAGTAATGTACTCATTCTAGTATAGTTGTATATGTTCTTCTCTAGTATAGTTGTATATGTTCTTCTCTAGTATAGTTGTATATGTTCTTCTCTAGTATAGTTGTATATGTTCTTCTCTAGTATAGTTGTATATGTTTTTCTCTAGTATATTTGTATATGTTCTTCTCTAGTATAGTTGTATATGTTCCTCTCTAGTATTGTTGTATATGTTCTCATAGTAGTAAGTATTGAATCATGAATGAACTGACTCATAGTATGATATTGTGTTCTAGTAAAAGTTCTAGTATCTTCCTAAACTACCCCTATGGTAGTTTACTAGTAATCTAACTGGTATGTATGGACATGGATGTATACCCTTGCTACCCAAGGGTATTGATTGAACTGGAAGAACCTTTATGACTACATATGTACACATGATATATAACTAATATTTAAACGACCTTCGGACGGGTACCCGATATCCCACCAGACCACATCTCAAGCACGAAAAGGAAATAGGGTGGATAGCGTTCCTAAGTCTTTTAAACATTACTCATATAAATATACATATATAGGCATGCAATTTATAATATAAAAGCATAAAGTAAGTTTTGTAAAACCTTTGAACATAATTATTATCTTAAGAAAAGATTGACTTGATGTCAATCAATAAAACAGTTTGAAGTAAGACGTTTTGATAACAGCTTGGAGTAAAACAGATCGGAGTAAAATGGTTTGAAATAGGATCATACAGTGTGTAATGAACCGTTTAATAAGGATTTTTAAACATATAAAACATTTAAGAGAATCATTTGAGGAACCTATTTGGTAAGAATGGTTAAAGTGAAGTGAATCATTTGAATGTTGCATATTAATCACATGTGATTGATATAATAACTAGCATAATTCTACTTATTAATCACATGTGATTGATATAATAATTAGCATGATTCTGCTTGTATCCCCCCCATAAAACATTTAAAAACGTTTAAAAGATTAGTTAAGGGGTATGAACTCACCTGTAGTAAGTGGATCGGAAGGAAGTGTCGGATAAGTGCTTGGTGTCAAGTGAAGACTTAGACATGCACAAAGATCCTAATAACATATAAGGATATATGTATATACACAATTAGTCTTTAAAAAACTAATATACAAAGTGAAGACAGTCTAGGACATGCTAAACACTTTATACAAGTGTTATACGTCTCAAGGGTTGCATCTAAGTGTTGTAGGGAAAGGCTAGTGTGTTTGGGGTTCAAGGGTAAACTCCCTTGGAGTTTACGGTTTTGATGGTCATGACACCAAGAGTTTACGGCAGTAAAATCTTGAGTTTACGGTCGTAAACTCTAGTCCTAATGACTAGGTGTTGTTTGGTGGTTTCACAAGCCTCTTGAAGCCATTCTACTAAGTGGTTTGGCCTTTGGAAGGGACTAGGGCAACAAAACACCTCCTTTGAGGAGTTTACGGCCTAATGGCATTTTCCTTTGGGTTCAAAACTGTAAACCCATATGGAGGAGTGTATAGCCATGTTTCAAGTCCCTAACACAATTAGGTAAGTGTATGTGCTAGATTCTATGCCTAAGGAAGGAAAATAACCCATTTCGACACCCTTTTGGGTGTTTACGGTTTTTGGGAAATCCCCAAACCGTAAGCACTTATATTTGTGGGTATTTGGTGTTTTTCAAGGCTTAGACACATAAAAGGAAGGTTTAATCATTTCTTGGAAGGCTTAAACATCAAACTAGGGCTTAGATTTGGACTTAGGCACACTTTGGTGCACTTTATGGTGTTTACGGCCCAAGAACATTCTTGGACCGTGAACACCTCCAACCTTGTGTTCTTGACAAATTTCCTTGGTATAAACATGCATAGCTAGCTTTAAATGACTCTAGGATAGAAGTACTTACATAAGGAAGCTTGAATTGAGCTAAAGGCCAAGAACACTTAGTGTGTGTTCTTGGTGTTTTGGAAAATCTAAAAAAAAACTGGAAATGAATGGATGAATAGATGCACAAACACTAGATTAAGTGTTTTACTAACTTGAAAGGGTTAAAACTCTTACAAGATTGAAGATTTGGAATTTAATCTTGGATGATACTTGAGAGAAAACTTGGAGTTTACTCTTTTGGCTTTTTAGGGAGTAAACACAAATGACTAGTTACTTGGGGAGTAAACTCATACATGGGCATGAGTTTACAGTTTTGGTGATATCTAAACCCACAACATAAAATTTTGGTCGGGTGTTTCTAATACGCGAAGTGTTTGCGGTTTTCAAAAATCAAAACCCGAGACGACACTTTCTTACACCCGTTCGCATAAAAATAATATTAAAATAATCAAACGAACTTTATTTTTCTTAAAAATAAGAAATAATGACATTGACTTATGACACGAAGTGGTTGAATTTTAGGGTTTGACCGAATGGAAATTTCGGGTTGTCACAGTAACATTCCATTTAAAATTAAATAAAATAAGTAATTAAATAATAAGCCCAAAACCATGGGATGTATTTTATATTGTATTCTATTTCAGCCCGAAATCCATAATAATTTATTAGTGTTATCCATGGGAGTTAAGTGTTATAATATTGGGATATTGGGGGTTAAAGTGTAATTTTCATGGTGGTTTTTCAAAGAAATTCAGGAGGCATGTTGGGTATAGAAGATTGCATCATTGGGCTTTTTGCTTTAGTCCATTTTGTATACGGTATTGTGCCTATCCAAACATCATTTATTAGGGCTATACTATATATATATAGTGCATGCATGCACTGTAATTAAGGTTGTTGTTCATATCATTATTGTAACCCTACCGCAACTCTACAATAACAATTCTTCTTTGAGTTCTTCTGAGGTTGTGGCCTATTAATCATTCGGAATCAGTTTGATTCATTTTGTGTTCTTATTTGGTTTTTTTTCTTGTGTTGCTTGTTAAGAATCTTATCGAGGTTAAAGAGTTTTAGTCTCATCAGTTGGTATCAGAGCAGGAGGCTGTGTAAATAATACGCATCTCTTTTGTTAAAGGAAAATCTTTAGGGTTTCTGCTTTTATCGAATGTATTGGAACACTCATCACTTTATTGATGTTGTTCCTATATCTTGATACTACCCTAAATCAATCTTTACAAGTCTGATTCTTGATAGGTAAGCAGATCAAATCATCATGTCTCCCGACGAGTGTCAAACCAATCCCATCAACATCTCTAACAGAATTGGCTTGACCACAAGGATTCCGATCCTATACACTCACGAATATGAAGTATGGGTGCTTAATTTTGAAGACTATGTTCTCGGCTCAGAGGATAACACATAATCTGGGAGGCTATTACTTTGGGTCCTTTCACTCACTCCAGAACCAACAAAACCATCAAGACACAGAAAGAGTACAATCAACTAATGGTAGATGTGAAATAAGTCCCTCAAGATGAGAAAGAGAAACTGATTAGCAATGTTAAAGTAATCAGGATGATCAGATTCGCTTTACAATCTGATACATTTCGCCTGGTGAGTTTGTGTACTACTGCAAAGGAGATCTGAGAAAGGCTTAAGGAGTAATATTCCACCAATGAGGATCTCGAGCATTCCATCCAAACTCTTCTACTTTCGGAGTTTGATGATTTCAAGAAAAAGCCTGAGGAAAGTCTTATTCAAACATTCAATCGTTACAATCATCTTCTCAGTAAGATGATTAAGCACGTAATTGGCAGAGAGGTGATCGAAGAGAAGGTCACTTTCATGAATGCCCTAAGACCCGAATGGATGGCGGGGTTTTCAATTGTTAAAGCACATGAACAGTTCAAGACTTACTCGTTGGCAAAGCTCGTCGAGATTCTCAAGTCACATGAAAGTGTTGTGACAAAAGAATTAAAAATTGTTTCTAGTTTGGGCTCTTTGGCACTCGTGGCTAAAGGTAAATCTGTGGCTGATGAAGAACCTGAGACTGATATATCTCAGAATGTGATCTTACTAGTGAGGAGTATGCTTTGATGGTGTCTAACCCCATGCGGTTCGCAAGGAAGAAATTCCCTTCTGCCAAGAACCAAAACTAGAAAGGGAGTTATAGCTCCGAGATGGCAAAGGGGGAGAACAAAAATACTCCTCAGAAGGAAGAAGTGAAGAAAGTAGGAAAGCTTGTTGGTAACTTTGGGTATGACTGCCACTACTGTCACAGGTATAATCATTTGGCGAAGGATTGCATGTTACGAAAGCTGAATGAGAAGAAAGAGGGAGAAGATGATGAAGCTTACTTCATGCATAAGTTGCAGGAAATCAAGAAGAAGAAAACTAATGATAAATCTATGAATGCTTTGATTGTGCAGTAAGACGTCACAAAGAACGAGTACGGTGGAGTAGAAGTTTTGTCTATTGACTCAGAAGATGAAGAAGTTTGCAAGCCCACACATGGCAGAGTATTTGTTGCGAAGGAAGAAGGCTCTGAGGTTGCTGGCAGATGTTTGATGGTAACAGCTGGTGTGTCACAAATGAGAGGCTACACAACAGATGACGGGTGTGAAGAAGCAAAAGGTAAGGGAAGACAAATGCTTTATCGCAAAACCAGTCGGAGAGTAGATCAAATAATGTAATCAGTTGATCAAGAAGGTAAATTCCATCCTTGAATATATCAAAACACCCATATCTAACTTTGAAAAAGAATTAAATGATTTAAAATTTACCTTCTCTAGTTTAATTAGTAGCCTAAAACAAACTCGCCTCACAAATTCTAACCTAACTAATCAAATTAGCAGGGTGCCTTCCAAGAGTGAGGAGCGAAGGATGTGGTTAGAGAAGAAGGAATTAGAGTTGGTTAGGGCAAAATATGAATTGATTTATTTGCAACGTGACAATTTAATGTTTTTGAAACAAAGGAATATTTATTGCTTGATTGCTAAACGTCTTTATTCTAATATTACTCAGTTGCATTTAGAATGTGAGATTGGCAAAAAGATTCAAAAAATGATTTTGCCTTTCCTTGAGTTATAGGAAGACGAAATAGATGCTGATTGCTATAAGTGTGAATCAATTGTCTCATCAGAAGAAACCTCAGAAAGCTACAGAATTAGAGTGGACAAAATTGAGTCATTTATTAAGTCCAAAGACGACAAGGACATGCTCAGAAACTTACTGGATGAAAATAACAAATCGAAAACAAAGACCGAAACTGTACAAAAATTTGATTCATCGAGTTCTAAGTTGAGTTCAGATACCAAGATCAATGATGAAAATATATCTGAATTTGATGAGGACAGTGATATGAGTGAAATATCTGTAGAAGATGAGGTTGACTATTCTGAATTTATTAAAACAGAATATGAACCAACAAAAGTCCTTATATCCAAAAACTCTGTTGAGTTCGCTCGATTGTCTAAATACAAGGTCAATGTCTTGAAAGAGAAGGCTGTAGTATACCAAAAGTTACAAATCGTACCAAATCAAGTGTACAGTACCACTAGAGTTACTAAGGATCATACATTTGAGCTAACAACCTTAGTAGATGAAGACAACACTGATGCCTATGATGAGTATTTTTGGTCAGCCCCAATCGACAATGCAGATGAAATGAAAGGTCGATCGGAATGAACCTTGTGGAGAGTGAAAAGAAGATATGTAGCTGAACCAATAAACAAACCATTGAGGTTCAATAAGGCTAGTACAAGTGGCATCAAGGACGTTAAAAGTAAATTTTCAAAAGGAACAAGCGAAAGTCACAGTACAAGCGAACCTCAGTCTATATGAACCGAACCTCATGTCAGGAAGGCGAAACCGAATGTGAATATTCAAAAATCATCTAAGCAACTTGCAGAGTAGAAACATCAACGAAATAGGAGATATCAGAAAAATCTCAGCGAGGGGAAGCAGTTTTGGCAATCCCAAAACTCTAACTATGTACGTAAAGAAAAAGAATCCTACCAAAAGATGAAAGTACATTCACAGGCGAAATTTAAACAGTGTTCACACTATCATTCCTGTGCTTCACAAAAACAAAAGGTTAGTTTCTCTCATTAGTCATCAGTTCCTAAAAAGTTCTCTAAGAAACCCAATCCTCCTCACTCTTAACCAAATAAAACTCCTATCAAGAATGTTAAAGGGAAGGGAAAGCTCATCTCAGATTCTGAAGTTCAAACAGAGAAGACGACCACTAACCCTAGGAAGGATAAGAGAGAAATTTGTTAAGAATCAACATAAACAAAAAAGAGAATAACAAAATCAAGGTTTTCACCATTAAAAGGAAAGACGAAACCAATTTAGTAAAACAAATGTATATGCTTGATCTTTCTATTGATTTTCCTTGTTCTGTAAAAGGCTCACAAGTATCCAAGCAACTTTGAGTTTCTAAATTTACTTAATTTTTGTAGTTTATACATGATGAGCTGTTTGACAACGAATGGTATATTACTAGTGGCTTCTCGCATGACATGATAGGAAGAAAGGAAGAGCTTAGAGAGTTTCGTACTCTCAAAGATGGTGGATGTGTAAAGTATGACAATAAATATTTTGGAACAATAAAAGGCTATGGGATGATCATGAATGGAGATTTTTCAATCCAAAAGGTGGCTTATGTGGAAGGGTTGCAACACAATCTAACTAGTGTTTCACAATTAGTTGTGGGAATTGGACTGAAAGTATCCATTGATGATGAAGGATCAAAAACTATAGAGAAAAAGGCGAAAGAAGCTCTATGGTAGTCACAACGCAAAGGGGAGATGTATCCCTTAAACTTAAATCCCATAATAGGGAAGCCTACTATATGTCTGCTAACGAAGACTCACTCCGATGAAAGCTGGCTATGGCACCGAAGGGTTTCGCACCTTAACTTCAAAGACATCAACAAGCTATTTCTTGGTTATCACATGCGAGGGCTTCCTTTCTTAAAGTTTGATAAGGATCACTTGTGTGAAACATGAGAAATGGGGAAGCAAAGTAGAAAGAGTCATCCAACTATTGTAAACACGAAGATCATCGAGCCTCTTGAGCTTCTACATATTGATCTTGTGGACCGTCTGCAATCGAAAGTGTCGGTGGTAGTAAGTATATACTTGTTATTGTTGATGATATTCCCGTTTCACTTGGGTATATTTTCTTAAATAGAAATCAGAGGCTAATCCAAAGCTAAAGAACTTTATAAAGAAAGTGCAAGTTCAGTTGCGAAAGATGGTTCGTAACATCAGAAGCGACAATGGGCTATAATTTAAAAACAAAGAGTTTGAAGAATTCTTAGCTGAAAAGGGAGTAACTCATTACTTCTCTACTCCTTTCACTCCACCACAGAATGACGTATTTGAAAGAAAAAACCTCTCCTTATGTGAAGCAGCCCGAACCATGCTCAATTTTTGCTTGCTTAACTCTGTATTTCTTGGCTGATGCCATCGCCACTGCTTGCTACACTCAAAATAGATCCTTCTTGAATAAGCGATTTACCCTTACTCCGTATGAAATATTAAATAATCGCAAGCCTAACGTCAAGTTTTTCCATCTCTTCGGTTCCAAGTGTTTCATATTTAATTCTAAAGAAACCCAAAGCAAGTTCGATGTGAAAGCAGACGAAGGTATCTTTTTGGGTTATTTGTTGACCTCCAAGGGATATAGGGTTCTCAAAAAACGATCCAAGAAAATAGAAGAAGCTTATTGTGTCACGCTTGACAACAACTACCTGAAGATGAATCAATCAAGAGAAAGTCAAATGGGAGACATCTTTCCAACACCAAGTCCATTCATAATTCCAATAGCTGACCTATACGAGGAATACATGCTACTTTTTGATGATCCAGAGAAGGCTATCAACTCAGAAGCAAAAGCATCAGCTAATAAAGTCGATGAAATAAAGAATATAATCGATGATGCCACAAAAGAAATGGAAAACAAACCTTCAATCTCAAGCAAACCTTCAAAAGAAAGCACTCCATTGCAGGGGGAGGGTTCATCTACGAAAAATAAATCCGATTCGCCTTTCTAGGGGGAGAACCCATCTCTAACCATGACCCATCAAAGTCAACTCGAGGGGGAGAATCAAAATACAAATGATGATTCGGATGTGCAATTACAATTCGAAGAGGAAGTCAATGCTGAACTGGATATTACCTATGATCCATCCTACCCTCCACTTACAAAATGTACAAGAGATCATCCAAAAACTCATGTTATTGGTAAATCATCTGAGGGAGTTCTTACACGCTCTGAACTGAAAGCGAAGCAAACTACTTTATTCTATCAAGTGGAATATTTCATGTTAATTCGTTCATTTCCAAAATAGAACAAAAAACAGTTAATACTGCACTTGATCACTCTGATTGGGTTCAGGCTATGCAAGAAGAACTCAATGAGTTTGACCGAAACAAGGTTTGGAGATTGATTCCTACACCACCTGATGCATCTGTAGTCGGTCTAAAATGGGTGTTTCGCAACAAGATGGATAAAGAAGGCAACATCATAAGGAACAAAGCGAGACTTGTGGTTAAAGGATATTGTCAGGAAGAAGGAATCGACTATGAAGAAAATTTTGCTCCAGTAGCAAGGTTAGAATTAGTTTGAATCATCTTAGCATATGCGGCACACAAAAACTTTGAGGTATTTCAGATGGATTTCAAGTGTGCTTTCCTGAACGGAGTATTAGAAGAAACCATATACATTGAGAAACCACCGGGTTTCGTGAATGAAAAGTATCCCAACCATTGCTACATTTTGGACAAACTCGTATATGGTCTGAAGCAACCATTGCTACATTTTGGACAAACCCGTATATTTTCTTAAGATGTCCAAGTTTAAACAAGGTTCGGTTGACCCAACCTTCTTTCGCAAGAAAGAGGGTGATCATTTAATGATCATCCGAATTTATGTTGACGACATCATCTTTGATTCCACAAATTCTAGACTAACATCTAAATTCCGGAAGTTGATGGAGATTAAATTTGAGATGAGTTCAATGGGTCCAATTAACTTTTTCCTTAGATTGAACCTAATAGAGGGACCAAAAGGTTTTTTATCAATCAGGAGGCTTACACAAGGACTTTACTGGTGAAGTTCGGCATGATGGGATACTCAAGAGTGAAGGTTCCAATGGCATTTGGGATGAAGCTAACCCCATCTCTAGAAAAACCGACTGTTGATATGAAGCTCTATCACCAAATGATAGGGTATCTAATGTATCTTACGGCTAGTAGACCAGATATTATTTTTTCTGTTTGTTACTGTGCCAAGTTTCAATCCAATCCACATGATGGAAATCAAGAACAACTTTCGATAACTGAAGCGAACCTCATCTATCGGCATATGGTTTCCAGTGAAATTAGGATTCTTCATTCAAGCATTCTATGATGTTCATCTCATAGGATGTGGTCTAGATAGGAAAAGAACCACTAGCGGTTGTCAATTTCTAGATGGTAAACTTGTCAGTTGGCAGTCCAAGAAACAAACTTGTGTATCCTTGTCCATAGCCATAGCTGAACATATAGCCGCTGCGTCTTGTGCTTTGCAGGTCATTTGGATTCAAAGTCAGTTAGGAGACTATGGCCTGAATATGAAGCGAATCCCACTCTATTTTGACTCTGAAAGTGTAATCCAAATATGTCACAACCCAATGCAACACTTAAAGACGAAACACGTAGCACTGAGGTACCACCTTATCAAGGATCACATGGAAGATGATAACCTTGAAATTCATTCCGAGTGTTCCGCTGATCATTTGGCTGACATATTCACGAAAGCCTTGCATGAAGCAACCTTCAATAGAATACTCCAAGGCTTAGGAATGATGGAATCCGAATCTGTACTGAAACTAGCTTCGCTTCTATAAGTATAACTTGCGCTTTCGCCTCATTAAATTTTTAACAAGCGAAATAGAGCGAACGCTCAGTCAATTTCGGTTTCGAATTTTTTGGGTACCGAATTGTACCGAGCACTCGATATATTTCGCTTCGTACATCAAAAGTCGAATGTTCGGTTGACACTTTATGTATACTTTTTGTACATTTTATTTTTTTTCTTTTTGTTTTTATTTCTTTTTCAGAAATATAAAACATAAAAAAATATTTTTCCTTTCTGTTTTTATTTCTTTTTCAGACATATAAAAAATGCAAAAGTATTTTCTTTTAATTTGTTTAAACTAGATTATCATACAATTGCTTCTTGTCTCCACAATGTATCATGGGGAAGGTATAAACTCTTAATCTATATACTAGCTAAGTGTCCCTAGAAGCATTGTGCAACATGCTGTCCAAAGCCTCCACGACTCTATAGTGAAGCCTTAGTGATTCGATATATACAAATCGTTTCTTCACAATCAGGCTGCTAAATTCACTTAAGTCATGAGATACCCTACTCTTCTCACATTGAGTTAAGAGTTATCGGCTTGGTCACTTTCATATAGTAGAGGTACTATCGGTTCTTTAACGATCTCACCGTTTTTCTCCATTATTTTCGATTCCGTCAATGTAACCTTTGAGACTCTTAACATATATCACTGAGGTTTACGGTTGCACAACATCTGTGTTAATGATCTTAGTTTCATTTCGCCATGATCTAAGTGAAACCTACAATCCAATACCTTTAATGAATTGACGGTGAACAATTGAATGTTCTATTTTTTCACACATGTTTTAACAAAACCACTCATGTGGTATGTACCAAAAAATCTCTTTTATTTTTGTGAGATCTTTATGAAATTGTCTAAAACTAAGGCTTTTCATCCCAAAATATCCAGTTTTTTTTTTTTTTGAGATTTCTGGTATTTCACAAAGTCACTAAAAAAGATTCAAACCTACTTGATGTTATAGGCTACACCAGACACAAAAGTACTTCACCCAACTTTCAGATTTATATCAAGATACGGCGTTTGTTTGAAGCTAAAATCCACCTTTCTAGCCTAATATTGAAAATATGACTTTCAATGCTTCTTAATAAGCATATGATCATACATCTACGGGAAACCACACAGACACTTCTAAGTCTCTCTTGACATTGAAGGAAGAGATATGTGCCCGAGATCATCCGTTTCATGTCTCTAATGACATCACTAACATCCCAAATAAATAATTTCCTTTATTTCTTTTTTTGGCACACTCTTGCACGAAGATCTTTATGATTTTCCAAAAGTCTTGTTCGTGACACTCATGGCAATTTCCAGTTCTACGGTTTCGCTTCTAATTCAATGGTGGTCTTACTTGTTACAAAACGAAAGGAGCTCGGTCTATTTATTTGGACTATGAAGTGAAAGAAGGATTCATTTCTTTGAAATGAATTTGAAACTTTTAAATAATGTGAAGAGGCGGTGAATGGATAAGTTTTGAATAAAGGCATGGGAAAAATGAACCGTCACCTACCATCACGCTACCTGACACGCTTTTTCGAGGGTAACAGTTGTCAAAGCTTTCATTACCATTATCTATCGTTTATACCATGGCATGAATCTTGATTATGGGTCAATTCTCTAGACTCAATTGGTTCAAAGTTTGAATTCAAATTCTCATCACACCGAGATTTCATGTGGCTGATTTTGGACCGTCATTACCCAAAGGGCTATGGAGAAATTTCAAGTGCCAGTCATGGCGGATTCATTAATGTCTGCAATTGCTACTTACCACACCACAAAGATCATCGTGGCAGACTCATCCAAGTTTCCGTTCTTTGGTCCAATCCCTGAGACGATGTATAGGTGTGTTTTTGGGGCTAGTAACATCATTTTTGGATACAAGAAATGACCCTTTTCAGCTCCAAGGGGACTCACTCCAGAGATGCAACGTTCCCTCGATGAGGCTAACAAGTCAAAGAAAGGAGGTAAGAAAGGGGACAAAAGGAAGGAAGTTCAAGAGGACTCTCCTCTAAAACTATCACGCCTAAGAAGCGAAAGGTTCAAACCACTAAACCTTCAGCTCCTAAGAAGAGAAAGCTGCAGAAGATGACTCTCAAGCCGATAGTCTCTTCCATAAGCGATTTTGATTATGTGCCTTAAGATCAAAACAGTAACAGAGTCAAGCGAAAGCGAAGATTCTATATTTGGGGGTTCTTCTTGAGGTGATTCGCATCCACCTTCACTTAATCATGAGGTACATGTTACTGAAACCATTCAATCTCCACCTCGTTCTTCAATTCCTATTTCGATAACTCCTTGCCCACCTCCAGTTTTATTTAAACCACCCACTTCTACACCATTACCACCACCTTATTCGTCGAAACAAGTACCACCACCAATACCACTATAACCAAACCACCTGTTCATGTCAACGCATCTGATGCGGGGCACAAACTTCTTGTTTTGAAATCCCCATTACTTCTAAACCACTTTACTCATTTCAATCCGACAAGTCTGACATCATTCTTGGTGGCAACGATGTGGAGTTTGACACATTCCACTGTAGCCCTTTACCATTCAAAGCGAAAGTTATGATGATGCCACAGTCATGAAAAGGCATCTTAAAGCCCTGAATGACAAGGTTGTTTCTTTGCTTGCCTCTGCCTCTTCCACTTCTACCACTGAATACTCTGAAGAAGCAGTCAAGGCCCTGTTCTCTACACTGGTTAAAGAGCATAAGGAATCAATTGATAAAACCACCAAATATGTGGAAGCTTCTACAACTTCTTGTAAGCAGGAGACCAAAAATTTCAAAAACCTAATCTCAGATACTCGATTATTATTGGAGTCTCTCCAGGAGGCTGTCGAAAAGAATGCTAATACGATGAACACTACTGTTGAGAAACTCACCACTTTTTTCTAGGACGAGAAGGATCATTTTGAAAGCATTAATACAGAGATTAAAGCTGATAATGCAAATTTCCTATCTTCAGTTAATTCTCGTCTTGACAAACTCCAAGCTGAATTAGCCATGGAAAGCAAAATTATGGACGACCTGGCTCTTCGCACTACTTAGCTCAAAACTCAGACTCTAAAGCTCAACCAAGCGAACAAGGTTATTGATGCGCTCTGGTATAAAAAGACAGTTATAAAGACGTTTGTGGGTGATGTCAGTATCCTACTCACCAATCTACTTGATGCTCACGACTCAATCCTTACCATCAGTGTCCGTCGACACTTAGCAGAGAAACAAGGGGGAGAAGTTACTAAAGAACTTGAGATCCTGCATCGCCTTGTGGGTGTTTTCGAGGCGGGTGCTCCTCTGAAACAAGGGGGAGAAGTTACTAAAGAACATCCTACTCAACCTTCTCCTACTCAACCTCTAACAACCAAAACAACTCAAACTCCTCTGAAACCGAAAGTCACCAATGAACCAAAGGGTAATGCAGCTTCGAGTTCCAACGGAAATAAAATTATCGAAGAATGTGAAGAAGAAGAACAAGCAACTGAAGAAGAGTTGTTAAAGCGAAAGAACCGTGATCGAACTCTAGATGAAAATCTCAAAATTGAACTAGAGGCCGAAGAGAGGGAACGAAAAGAGAAAGAAGCCCATGACACTTTGGAAAGTAGAAAAACTATCATTCCATTGTGGACATTGGAAAAGTTCTGAAAGAAGCAATCGAGTCTCCAAGAACTCATTGGCTTGAGCCGGTTATTTTATTTGACTTGGAGAATTCTAACGACTCACAGTTTGATATGCCAATCACCCGAAGGGCATTTGTTTTTCACTTCTTCGAGCCAATAACATCAATTCCCTCTCCTGACGTGAAAATTATAGAGCTTTAATTGATTACTATCTTAGTTTTTCTCAACCTCAGTACTTGACCTGGAGTGCACAGAAGGTTAGATTGGTCAAGCTACTAAGGCCAATCATTGCAGGAAGAATTATGAATGTGAAGTTTCGGGTGACTCGAGGTTTTGAGAACTCGATTCATGAGATCTCTCTTGCTGATCTTCTGAACCTTAACCCCCATGATTGGATACTGGTCATAAACTTCCTGCTAACCGAAGAACATAAGTATGACCCTATTCTTGCTCACATAAATCGAATACTGGTCTCATACATATATGAAGTCGTGAAGCTGGATTAGGAGATCTCCTCTGCCTTGAGGAAAAAGCCAACTGTCAAACCATTTCGTAAAGCAAGCGATGTGAACAAGATGAAAATGGGCAAAATAGACACGAAATATCTCACACTAACGTTCACTCGTGGAAAGAACCAAAAGTGCCTGTTCTCCTTAACCGACAAACACCTATTCTCCACTTCTTGTTTGGAGCACATCTTGAATATTATAAACAAGTGCAAACAAAATGACGATGCTGCTAAGAAGAGCTTTAATGACATGCTTCACCAGGACCCATGTTTTGAACCGCTGGATTGGAATTATAAATTAAGTCTGACCATAGTGTATGGTTGACCTAGTAGAGTGATGGACATAATGGATGAAGTCCTTAATGGATTAAGTGTTCTTAATGAACCCTAATCGTCATTTTATGTGAAAGCCCTAATTGTATTGGGTTTTGAGTTGGGATTTCCTGTTGGGCTTAGATGTTTGCATTCTTGATGGTCCATCTAAGAGCAAGTATATGGACTAGGATATATGGATGGGCTTTAGCGTAAGGCCTATGTGAGGGGTTTGGGCCTAATTTGTAAAATTGGGCCATATGTTGGGCCTTGGTTCATTGTTTGACTTTTGGGCCTACTTTTGGGCCTACAGAGTGTGTAAGTATGTGCCTTGGGCATGGATCAAGCTAGGCTTCAACAGTTCGGGGATCTATCAGCCAACAACCGGGGATTTATTCACGCGACTTCAACAGTGCGAGGAGAGTCTCTTCACTGTATTTAGCACGTCGAAGGCACCAATGCCAGCCCATAATAGGTTATGCTTAGTATGCTTGTTGCCTTCGTGACCCTTGCATGTGTTATGTATTTTATGTTTTTCGAGTGGGCTCAATGCCAGGCGCACCTTATGAGTATCTTGTATGCTAGTTATTAGTATGTGTTTTTATGATTACCGGGTACGACCCGATGCCGGGTGGGACCCGATGACCAGTATGTATGCTATTTATCGTTGTGATTTCGGCATGTGTTGTGTGTTATATGTTTATGTGTTTATATGATTACATGGTTTATATTTATATGTGTATTGGGCGGGGCCTGATGCCAGGCGGGGTTTATGACCTACAGATGTGTATACCGAGCAGGGCTCCATATCGGGTGGGGCCTACTATATGTTATTGTATGTTTGGTATGTGGTATGTTGGGGAAATCACTAAGCTTTGTGATTACGGTTTTCAGTTTATGTTTCAGGTACTTCGGTTTTCAAAGGAAGAGTTTGGGTTGGCTGCATGGCACGCACACTTATTGTTCCACATTTGACTTGTTTTGGGAATTATTACTCTGATTATGATGTATTTGTTTTACTTTAGCAATTAATTGATGATCCCTTATTTGTAAATTAAATGAAATTTTATGTTAGTGTTTTTGGATTGTTACAAGCATTGCACCCAAACCTATGATCGATGCATCACAATAAACCATAAAACCATCCACATCCTCGGGTCTCAAATATCAGCTGCTGCTCAGGCCTCCAATGGAAAGTGATGGCCTTCTTCTTCTATCTGGTCAATGAGACTACAATCCTAGAGAATTTTCAATGAACCTATGATAACAACCAGCAAAAGCAAGGAAACATCGAATCTTAGATAGATACCTCATAACATCCCTTTTCATCATGGTCTCGATCTTGGAAGGATCTATCAATATACACTTCTGGTTGACAAGGTGCTCCAGAAACTACACCTCGCACAACCTGAGCTCAAACTTGGAGAACTTGGCATAAAGCCTCTCCCTCCTCAAACTGTCCAGAACCTCTCATAATTTCTCCTCGTGTTCCTCCTTTGTCTTAGAATAGACCAAGATATCGTTGATAAATACAATTACAAACCGATCCAACATCGAACTACACACGTGATTCATGAGATCCATGAACGCTATCGGAGCATTGGTGATCCCAAAATACATAACCATGAACTCGTAATGTCCATAACATATACAAAAGTTTGTCTTCTTCACGTCCTCTTACCGAAACCTCATATGATGGTAGCCTTAACGTAAATCTATCTTGGAGAACCAAGATGCCCCCTACAACTAGCTGAACAAATCATCGATTCTCATGAGTGGGTAACGACCATTAACATGTTTAACTTCCAGTAGTCAACGTACATCCTATGTAAATCGTCCTTCTTTTTATCCAACATGATCGGTGCTCCACATGGAAAACTACTTGGACAGATAAATCCCTTGTCTAACAGCTCCTGAAGTTGTGTAGACAACTCTTGCATCTCTGGTGGTGCTAAAAGATAGTGTGCATTGGCTATCGAAGTTACACCTGGAATTAGGTCAATATGAAACTCTACCTCCCTCTTAGGTGGCACTCCTGGAAAATCCTCCGAAAATACATCGGGATATTACCGAAGAATGGGTACATTAGAAACGGGCATCTTCCTTTGAATTTGAGTATCCGACACATAATAGAACATCTCTACCGAAGATACCTCCTAGCTCTTGCAGCTAAATACAAAGCCAACCCACGCTGTGCACCCTCATCGTAAATAACCAATTCTCCCCTACTTGGGGTTTAAACTCTCACTAACTGGTGCCCATAATCAATCATAGCCCCATTAGGGTTCAACCGATCCATACCCATAATCACATTCGTCTCAAATAATGGAATGGGAACCAAGTTGATCGGGTATCTATCATAGAAAACCTCCAAAATACAACCCCGATGAACCCTCAAAACTCTCATTAGATGATCATCAACAATCTCAACCTCCAATGGGTAATCAAGCTCACCAGGAGCATCGATAAACCTCTTGTTAGGCATAAGAGACACAAAAGATCGAGTTGAAACCGAATCGAAAAGAACCAAAGCAGGAAACCTGCTCACTAAGAACATCCCGTAAACATCACAACATGAAACATAAGCCTAAAAATAAATGAAATCGAATAATAAATGGAAAACATTCTCGTGACCACATCAGGAGTCACACGTGTGTCGTAGATTGTCAGCTGAAAACCCTTCCTCTTCACAATATGGATTTCCAATTGCCCTCGCGCCATCTGTGTGTTGGACTAGGTGTCTAACCCATAACTAAAATTGGTATGTACTTCACCCGATAGTAGCATGGTCCTCTTGTGTTTCCTTCACCGGAACAATTTGATGGGATGGATATTTGAAAAAGAGGTTATTTGTGATTTATTAATATATTATAAGAAGAATATATTAATTGAGAAATCATATTATTTAATTGGTATTGGTCAAGAATTAATTTAGTGACAAAAAAGTGACCTAAGAGTTCCAAGAAGAACTGTAGCCATTTTGTGTGCTTCCTAGCCTCTCTCTCTTTATCTTCCATTGTTGATGGTGTTTGTGACTCATTTGAGGCATCACATTTGAGGTGCTAATATCTTGAAAGGTCAAGTTCTACAAGCTACAACAAAGAGGTATTCATCTAATTAGTTTTTATGTTTCAAATGTCTAAGTTGTATGCTAGTTGTAGGTTTCATGCTTTGGGTAATTCTATTGCATGTATAACTTGAGAAAACTTAGATCCAAAGCATTAGGGTTCTATGTGCACCATAGGGATGTTATAGTGCTGAAAACATCAGTGGTATCAGAGCCTAGGTTGTTTTTTATTATATAGATGCATTGGTTAATTGTTCAAAGCTGGAGCAAAATTAAATCTGCCATCTGCAGGCTAAACTCGATGAGTCGATAATGGAACTCGACGAGTCCATAATGAACTCCAGGAGTCTATTTCCAGACTCGACGAGTTGGAGAGTCTGTTGGCATATTTTCAGGTAAAAATTGTTTTTTCAGATATGGTAATGACTATCTTCATCCAATCAAAAGATGAATTATCAAATTTTAAGATAATTTGTACTTTATATGATAAACCAATTATATGATTATTTTATTAGTTTAAAATTTGATCTAAATGGTTTTAATGAGTTTTAAAACTTGCCCTCAAGTTTTGGAATTCACAAGGTTTTGAAGAGATTCAAAAATTGACCTCAAGTTTTGGAATTTAAAAAGTCTTATTTATGAAACATTAAATTCTAGAACCCTAGTAATTGAAAAGGTTTCAAAAGGTGAAACTCTTGGTTTTGTAACTTAAAAATGAATTAAATAGTTTTAATTTTGAATTTTTATATTTAGAACCTTGATGTTTTTGAATAGTTCAAATTACACCTTATAGATTTTATTAAATTAATCAAATATTTAATTAAAAGAGAAAATTAATAAATCCATAATCATATGATTTAAATTTAGTGGAATTAAAAGTCTAATTCATTTATAGACTAAACCACCAAGTATTATAAATTTGTAAAATACACACTTATACTATATAATATTAAAAGTCTAATATATTATATGTATAAGTAAAATGTCAATTTTACCGTTAGTAGGCCTCATTCATGAAGGTGCTCTATAAGAGGTGTTTAAGGAAGCGGCCTATAAAATGACCGCCATTGGGTATCCACTCTTACCCACCGCACCCTTGACTAGTTGAGAGTTGTTAGCTGAACGGGTAAGATAGGACACAAATTTCCATTATAACTATAATGAAATACCAATTAACTAAATCTTTTATAAATTCTCAATCTTAGTTAGTTATGAAAAATTAGAATTTAGTGCTAATCAATGAAAATGCACGTTGTACGTTGTTGGTCGTTAGTGGAGCGTGTGTGGTTAACCAACACACTAATATAGGATTAATGAAGGATAGAAATGGGTAGCTAGTAGTTTGTCATAGATCAATGGAGCGTGTATCAATAACAGACACATTGATTAGCTGATAATTAACTTCGAGAGTACGAAACTAATTTGCAAGGTTATTCACACCTTGTTTGTGATCCTCGGTATCCCAATCACAAACTTGAAGGGCATAATCGAGATTAAACATGCCATTGAAAAGTTCAATGAATCTCAAAAGATCTAGGAGTTTCATTTACATCCTAATTTATTTAAATTTTTTTGTTTTCATGGTGGAATTGGTAAATCGTCATTTAACTACTGACAAATTGTTTGCAATTGGATTACGAGATCCCTCTTCCGAATTGTAAATTATTGTGTCGGGTCCTAACCTTATTATTTCATTTTGGTGTTATATTATGGATTGAATTAACTAACTTGAATTTCTCCCCTTGTAGATGTATAGTTCTGACAACTACTGTCTACCATATCCTTTTTGAAAAAGCTTTCCTTATGAAGATGATGTTCCACGTTTTGATTGAGGAACTAGAAATCATTATTCACTTCCTCCACCTCCTCAAATAATTTTCCCTGACCCACATGTTCATTGACTTGAAAACTTTAAGGTCACTCAAGACCTATTGGCCAGTAACACGAAGATGGAAAGTATGTATCTTCTCGTGTCTTGGATATGAAGTTGCATGTCGACATGCTAGGAATGTTGGGTGTTGCTTTCCCAAGGAAGTTGGCTATTGACTTGGTTCTTCAGTCACTTCCCGAGTCATATGGTCAGTTTGTTAAAGACTATTATATGACAAATCATGATGTGACCATTATTGATCTTGCATATTTGCTAATTTCTGCTGAATTAACAATGATTTGGCGCACTGGTCAAGAGAAGTTGATTGGAAGATCTACATCCCAAATTGCCATGGACATAGGAAATGACATAGACATCCCAGAAATGATTCCTTCTCCTAAGGGAAAGTAATTGGCCATGGTCAAAAAATTTGACCATAAGAGATAAACCAGTTATGTGATAGTTTCATGTGCGAATACCAAAGAGTCCACTCGTTTCTACTGCCATTTAAAGGGACATTAGAAGTGAAGCTTCCCTGACTACCTGGGAGATCTAGGAGAGGGTAAAATCAAATTGTATGGTTCTACTTTAGGTAAGTCCACTATGTAGTTCTATTAAGTTACAGTATATAGATTCTTAATACATGATATGATAAGATTGCATTTTAATGTTTTGTAGGATCAAAGAAAAGAAAGGAAGCTTAAAAGGAAGAGTGAGTTGAGTCTGGTCGCGAAAAGATGGATTTCGATCGCACGGTTCGATGATCAGATTTTTGAGCTGCTGCTTAGGAGTTATGATAGATTTCTTAGGAATATTTAGTAACATGGTTATCTTTTGTATTTGCATTGTAAGGACAAGTTTTTAGCATTTTATGAATAAATAAAAAATTTGATTTTATCTTATTTATGTTTCCTTTCAATGACATTTATGAAAATTCTTGTTTGTATGTTTCTATTAATATCAATGTTGAAAATGGTTTGATTCTTAGTCATATTGATTATGGTAGTTTCGTAATTTTCTAAGTACGGAAAGATTCTCATCATCTAAGTTTCAATTGGACAGAAACTTGGAGTCATATGATTTGAATTATATGATGTACGAAAATATTGTTACTTGAGAAACATGGGATTAATTCCTTGTTCACATATGTATGTGAGTTGAGTGAAGGAATAAAGGATTTAGTACACATTGATGTGCACTGGTCTGATCCAGCATAAAGGACGATAAAGTCTATTCGTCATGATTTACTGAAATATTAGTAAATATGGTTATGCTTACAAGGTTAAGTATAATTCTAATACCTTGAAAAGTTTCAAAGTATTACGAATAAAAGGAATCAATTAGGCAGAAAGATCAAAATTTCTCCAATATGAAAGTAAAGGAGAGTACTTGAGTATCGTGTTTTATGATTATCGTTATAATTATGGAACCATGTCACAGTTCATTCTCTAAGGACATGTTAGTGAATTTGTGTTGCTAAGAAGAGGAATCATGAACTGTTGAAACGGTTAATGAAGAAGGTGAGTCATACTTCATTCCAAAATAAAGTCATAGAGTTATACTTCAAGATTGCATCTTGAATGACATATCCTAAGTAGATTTATAACACATCATGAAATTTGGGGTAGAATGGTTTTCTTACTCATGCATACTTGTAATTGGTAGTTGTGATTTCTTGGATAAGATAGAGACCAACTGACACCAATTATATGAAGTGTCATTCTTGATAAGAATCCGCACTAACTCTAGAATATTTGTTTGTCACTAAATGTTTATTGAAAAGAGAATATTATACGTCAAGAGGTCAGTGGGGGTCTTCAAGATCTTTAAAAGTTTCAAGAACTAATAAAGGGTAAACATATTGTTAATCACTAGCCCACGACTTGAGGTTCTTAACCTATCGTGTTGACATATTCTTGTTTCTATGCTCATTCCAGTTAAAGTTAACTATGCATGTGAGTTCTATGAGTTCTCAATTGTTTACATAAAGTAAAGCACCTTAATCAATGAATGTTCATTGATTAGTAATCATGAACTCCTCAACAACTTGGAAGACATGGTAGGCTCTTCTGCTGCCAAGTGGTAGGAAATCAAGATTGAACAAGTTCATTCCATATGAGTTTGAATAAGAACACATACACCATAAAATCTAAGTGACATCAGGTCTCTCTCTACTTCGTGAAAATGATTGTGTGGAAACACTTTCACTAAGAAGATTTTGAGGAGATAGCAGTTGTGTTAATTGTGTTCTTAAATTTGATTATGATTATGACATCCCTCTTTATAGTTCAAATTGTGAGAAACGGAAAAAGGTTTGAACATTTGGGACTTAGAGCAATAAGTTCTGAAAAGGGTTAGACGCACACATGAGTTGTCTAATGAACTTGAGAAGCGTAGATAAAGGATTATTAAATATCTCATATAAGAAATCTGAACATTGGTAAGAAAGTCAATAAATATTGATTTCTAGAAGTACAACTAATTTATAGGTACATGTCAAAGCTAGTGGGAGCATAAGTGTTATGCTTGTAGGTATGTAATCATTATACTAGTGGGAGCACTATTATTACATTGAGTGTTGCAGCTTAGCAATGTTGGATATATCGAAAACAAAATTTTAATTTCCAAGGTTGAAGAGTTTGAAAAGTTGTCTTGCTATAGTAAGGTTTATGGGAGACGGCATTAATTCTTATGTTCGAATCTAAAAGCTTAGATTGAAATTTTAGAAAAACTTAGTCATAAGCATATGTGAATGTCATGTTGAAATGTTTCAAAATAGAAAAATTCTAGCAAGATACTGGTCAAGTTTTATGTATTTATGTAAGGTATTATGAATCATATCCCACATGCTTCAAGTATATGATCGATTGCATATGATGTACTATTTATGTGTTCTAATTTTCCAAATTCCTAAGGCATTAAGAGGAAAAAAGGACTAGAACCGGATATGACTAAAGTAGTTAAACAACTGTCAAGGACGATCTGAGGTTCCCTGGGGATTGGTTGCTTATGGGCAATTGGAAGTATAGTAATGGATGGACCATACTGATATAATTTTGAATAGATAGGATTCTATGGATAGTCATATGGGAATGATGGAAATGTTTCCATAATGGGAGTTGTATATTAAGAATCTTTGTGTGAGTTAGAAACTTTAATGAAAGAAGGATGTTCAAGGAATGCTCTTTGAATACGAGACTACAATTCCGTAGAATTGTCTTGTAACATTTTCAAATGGAATACCTGGTAATATCATTAGCCAAGTCTATGTGGCTTTTGTGCCTAGACATTACAAAAGGATCCTTACATGTAAGTTTAGAATCGAACTGATTCTAGTAGTGGCAAGAATCTGGTATTCTTACAATTGTTATAAGGATTAGGAAATTGTGAAATGAGCATCATTGGAAATGTGTTTAATTAATCCATTTCATAAGGAAAGGACCATAGATAAATATAGTATACATGCTTGATGTATGGGATAACTATTGTTTTAATTCAAGTATTAAGTTGATTGTTCAAAACATTATACAATGAATAAGCTCTAATCAATATGGTGATGAAATAATAAGTGTTTTATTTATATTCAAAAATTTTGAGACCATATTTGAATGATTTATTCTTGTTTTTCACTTCGCATGTTTTACTTCCCGAATAATAAGATTATTCAAACATCCACAATCGATCATACTTTGGAAGTAATTAATGAGGTAAGACTGACATGAATTTGACTGTTGACTATCTAGGTGTCTAGACATAGCAAAAGTTTGTTGAAGTGTTCATAAGTGCTCTTGAAATAACATTTGATTATTGGATTAAACCCATGCTCATTTGAATCACTTCATGGATTTTATCACGAGTGATTGTGAGACAATAATATCTTATATTCTTGAAAAGGAGACATATGATTTGTAGTTTACAAGTTGGTTGCGCACTGATGATATGCAAATGCACCAGTAACTTGGTGTTTTAAAATGTATTGTTGTGTGTGATTTGATAAGTAAATTGACCAAACATATGATTCAAAGTTTATCCGTTCCTTTTACCCTAAGAGGGATAAAAGCGGTATCTGTGGGCCCCTTGATGATTTAGTGATGATACTCTAAGTGCTTGGCCAAGCCTCGACTAAGTTGATGTGTTCGACTGTAGTCTGTTGTGAGTCGTCATAAATCGGAAATCGGGAAACAACACATGGACATAGAGAATCATTATAATCATTGACTCATGTCCATACGATATCTTGTAGAATGGAGGAATATATAATGCCTTATCTAAGGGACACATTACTGATAAGATCAGAGTTCAACAACGAATTTTGAGAGCTACGATTGCTAATCAGATTCTAAAGTTGTACTTGCAATAATAGTTGTTAGACTTATCCAAGTGGGAGATTATTGGATTAGGTGTCTAAGCCATAACTATAATTGGTATGTAATTGACCCGATAATAGCATGGTCCTTTTGGGTTGCCTTTATCAGAGCAATTTGATAGGATGGATATTTGAGAAAGAGGTTATTTGTGGTTTATTAATATATTATAAGAATAATATATTAATTGAGAAATCATATTATTTAATTGGTATTGGTCAAGAATTCATTTGGAATTACTTTAGTGATCAAAAGAGACTGGTTAAATGAACAGGGACTGATTAAGTAAATCAGTAATAGATATAGTTTAAGCTAATGATCCTTGTTGATTAGGATGGACTAATTTAATGTAGGTATCCATGAAGAGTTAGTCTAAAGGGCTTATCATATGGATTATTTCATTAAAGAACAAAGGAAGTGTATTACGGTTTACAAGTGAAACCCTAGAAATTCCAAACTATGAATGTAACCCCTAGGATCACCAAAAAGTGCCCTAAGATTCCAAGAAGAAACCTAGCCATTTTATGTGCTTCCTAGCCTCTCTCTCATTATATGCCACTGTTGGTGGTGTTTGTGACTCATTTGATGCATCAAATTTGAGGTGCTAAGCTCTTGAAAGGTCAAGTTCTACAAGCTACAACAAAGAGGTATTCATCTAATTACTTTTTATGTTTCAAATATCAAAGTTGTATGCTAGTTGTAGGTTTCATGATTTGGATAATTTTATTGCATGTATAACTTCAGAAAGCTTAGATCCAAAGCATTAGGATTTTAAGTGCACCATAGGGATGTTATAGTGCTCAAAAACCACCACTATGATCCTCAATGTAGCAGGAACGGGGGTCGCCACCCTAGACTATCTACACCTACTTTTTGTTCCTCTTCATGAGGTGGTCCAAGTTAATCTCCCACTCTCGGGGTCTAGCTATCATATCCTCTAATGTCCGACAAGTTGAAAAGCTAACAAACTCTCTAATATCAGCCCTCAGCATGTCCTGATGTAGAGTCATCTTCATCTCCTTATCCATGGTATACTAGGGAACTAATAAAGTTATCTTCCTAAACTTGGCGGTGATCTCTACCACAATCTTGTTCGTTTGGTGTAAATCATGGAACTCTCTAACCAGCTCCTATACTTCAACAACCGATGCAAACTCTGATCAAAATCTAGTCACAAAATCAGGCCAGGTCATGGCCTGAATAGTTGGTAATCCTAGAGCATGACCAACTTCCTCCCACCAGTTACGAGCTCGATCCCTCAAACATCTTACAACGAAAATCAACTTTGACCCCTTAAGGTAGAATCTCATCATCTGAGCGCACTCCATGTAATATATCTATTGCCTGGCGATAATGGGGTCCTTCAAACCAAAGAACTATGGTGCACCACATGCTAAGAAATCCTTGTACGTGAGTGACGGACTCTGTACTGACCGGTGGACATCTCCACTCGATAGTTCCAAAAGCACCCCTCCATCATATCAACAATCCCATTTTTGATCATCCCGAACATCACAGGTGTCACATCAAGGATATTGCATGTAATATTTGATGCGATGAACTCACGTAGTCCCCCATCAATTGCTTCGAGGCGAGACCTTGAACCGGAACCCGATCTTAAACATCCTGCTCCACCACATGTCACCACCATAATAAAATACAAAATGCAAAAATTAGAAAACACACGAGGAAGCTCACACTCTATAGGTTCCTTAGAATCATCATGACTTTCCTTGATTCGAGTAAAGATCTTGTGCTTTCAGTAGTACGGGCCCAGTATTACGTTCCACACCTATGCGCACTATCGTTAAGAATCATCCTAAATCCTCTAATTATCTTCCTTAACATCTCCCAAGAATCTCACTAAACAACATAATCAACAAGTTACTATATTTTTCCTAGTGTCTCTTAGGATTCCCTCCCTTTACTCCGGTATCAGCTGCTAAGGAAACGTCCACCGATGCCCCCTAGCTACCTCATGAATACAATCACATATGATAAATAATAAACAATCCTTCTACTATGAGGTCTCACACTAAAATGGTTCGATTCAAACAACAGTTGTGCAATAAATCTTAACCTAACATCCAAAGTTGTTTAATCCTTGTAGTATGCAACCTATAATATTAGCTTAATTGCTAGTAGACATCAGTAAACATATCCATAACACAAAGCAAGTAACACTTAAGCATTGACAACAACAATCAGGCACAACATAATCAGATAGTCCTATCTCCGAAACTCTTGAAGATCTCTAACCACCGACATGCATTACTATCGACTCACCTAATAGACATAAAGGCATATCTCCTAAACATCCACTTTATCATGCAATCCTGAGCAGATCCTTATGTTGGATAAGGTGTCTAAGTCTATAAGTTATTTGGTATATACTTGACCCGACCGACATGATCCATTTGGGTTGCATCTCATCCAAACTATTATGGATAATTTTATGAGAGTTATACACATATGTTTATTAATATATTCTGAGTTATAATATATTAATATGAAGTTACGTTATTTAATTAGTTCTAATCTTAAATTAATTATGAATTAATTTAGAGATTAAAAGGAAGACTAATTAGATTATGGGCTACTTGTTTTATATAGTGTGGGCTAATACTCATTTGTTAATGGGCTAGGCTTATGTGGAAGTCCATGGATGATCCATGGAGCTTTTAACCCATGGATCCTTGGAAAGGAAAAGACATGGGTTATTAGGGTTTCACCCTAACCATGCACACTATATAAGCATGCTTATGGAGCATGAAATGGAGCCTAAGAGAAAACTAGTGAACTAGTGTGTGTGTGCATGTGTGTGGCCGATTTTATATACAAGGTGTATACTCTCTCAAAGTTTTCCAGGAGTTTGTGGTGTTTGTGATTCTATTTGAGGCATTCACACTATTGGTGCTTGGCCCTCAAACTCCTTAGAACCAAACTCACCAAAAGGTATGTAATCTCTTCTAACTCTTTTATGTTGAAATGTTCCCCATGTCATGTTAGATAGGTTATAAACCTTGGAAAATTATTATTTTGCATGTATTTAGACAAACATAGATCCAAGGTTTATTAGGGTTGCATGCACACTTAGGAAGTGTTAGATTGCTCAAAACCCAATAGTGGCATCAGAGCCTAGGCTTGCTTGTTTGATACTTGATGTAAAATAGTGAAAAAAGTCGAAATCGTTGCTGTCTGCATGGTGGACTCGCCGAGTCCATTGGGGGGACTCGACGAGTCCAAGGCAAACTTCTACCTACTCGACGAGTCAGTTCATGCACTCGACGAGTAGGAACGAAAGAGCGCAGATTATCGACTTTTGCTGCTGGAAATGGACTAGAAACATTACCCTAAATTGTTTTGGTGTTATAAAACTTATTTTAGTTGGTGTAATGGTTGTTCTAATCCATTTTCAATAGCATATATCAAAATTCCATGATTTTATGTGTTCATATAATTCTTGAATTTTTGATGATCATGTTCATGTTCTTATGAAATTAGAAAATGATAGGAATTATTTGCTGAATTGTTTAGGATTAATTCTTTATCATTTATGTGTTTTAATGGAGTTCATAATTTGTCCTCAAGTTATGGATTTCCAAATGTCACTTTTATTTAACAGACACTTAAAACACATAAGTTACATGAAAATGAAGAGTCTTCATTTTTATGAACCTTTAATTCATAAGTTATGAAATGAAGAGTTTTGCAAAGTTACAAAACTTGCCCTCAAGTTTTGGAATTTGTAAAGTTTCACACACTTTAATAAACTTTAATTCCAACCCTTAGAGTTTTAATAGTTAAAATTCAACCCTTATACTATTTATAACATTAATGGTTAATTATTATTATTATATATATACATACATATATATATATATATATATATATATATATATATATATATATATATATATATATATAACAATAAGTCGTTTTACCGTTAGTAGGCCTCATTCACGAAGCCGGTCTATAAGGTGGGTATAAGGTTGTTGCCTATAAAATGGCGACTTAATGGGTGTATACTCTCACCCACCGCTTGCTTGATCGGTGGAGGGTCGTTAGCCGAACGGGTAGAACAATGACTTTAAATCCTCATTAAAAGTATAATGAATATTATTAAAATAACTAAACTCTTTCAATTCCTAATCTTAGTTATTTTAGGAAAATGTGAACATGGTGCTAGTCCATGGAATTCACACTTTGTACCTTACCAAGTCGTTGGTGGAGCGTGTGTGGTTAACCGGCACACTAAATAGGACTAGTAAGGATCACGAAGGGTGACTTAATGTTTGTCATAGATCAATGGAGCGTGTGTGGTTAACCGGCACATTGATTAGGTGATAATATTAAGGGTACCAAGTGAATTAGCATGGTTATTCACACCTTGTTTTGTGATCCTCGGCATCCCAGTCACAAAACTTGAAGGGCACAATCGAGATTGAAACATGCCATTTAAAAGTTCAATGAATCTCAAAAGAATCTAGGAATTTCAAATCCAATTAAACCTAATAAATCATTTCGTTTTCATGGTGGAAATTGGTGAATCGTCATTCACCTACCTTTCAAATATATTATTACTTAGATTACGACATCCCTCTTCTAAGTGTAATATATTGTGATTGGATCCTAGCCTGAATATTACATTTGGGTGTCTTATTAAGGATCCTAAATATCTAATCTAAACTTACTTTCTTTTTCTAGATGTCTTCCAACACTAATGCCTCAGGCTCTAACCCAACTGGTTCTTTCTCTCTCATGAATCTTTGTGGGAGGGTCATCTTTGATGGTTCCAACTTCATGGATTGGATTTGGAACATCAGGATGGTTACTCGTTACGAGGACAAGAAATATGTCCTCGATAAGGAGTTAAAAGAACTTGATGAGTCTACTGCTACTCCTGAGGAGATCGCTGAATTCAGGACTCATGAGAGAGATGCTACTAAGGTGGAATGTATCATGATGGCCACGATGACAGCCGAGCTCCAAAAGTCATATGAAGATTTCTACCCTTTTGAGATGCACCAAGACCTGATGGAAAGGTACCATCAGAGTGCTCGTCAGGAGTGGTATGAAATAATCTTCTCCATAATAACTACCCGCATGAAGGACGGTGAATCCGTCACGGGCCACATGCAAAAGATGCAAAGGTATGTGGACCGTTTGCTGAAACTGAATGTTAACATCCCCGAGGAGTTGGCAATTGACATCATTTTGCACTCCTTGCCTTCTTGTTATGATCATTTTCGAATGACATATCATATGAACACGGAGGAAGTTACCCGCAGCAAGCTTCAAGGACTCTTGAAGACCACGGAATCCGGTCTTAAGGGTAAAGCGGTTGTTACCTCTACTACTCCTACTCCAACATCTACCCCTGTTTTTGCTATTGGGCAAGGCAAAAGGAAAAAGAGGAAGCACCCTTCGAAGGGTACCAAGGGAAAGTCTCTTGAAGGCTCCTCATCAAAGACTAAGAACGGTTCTATCACTCCTTCTGCCATTCCCAAGGATGATGAATGCTTTTATTGCCATGAAAAGGCACACTGGAAGCGAAACTGCCCTAAGTACTTGCAGGATCTAAAGGATGGGAAAGTGAAACCCACCCATGTAGGTATTTACACTATATTGTCTAATTACTCAACATATTCTAACTCTTGGGTGCTTGATACAGGATGTGGTATTCACATATGTTCTGATTTGCAGGGCCTAAGAAGAAGTGAGAATGTGGAGCACGGGAAGATAAACTTAATCATGGGGAATAAGAAGGCTTCACCTGTTTCCAAGATTGGAGATTATACTTTGTTGCTTAATAATGGGTTAAAATTAGATTTGAATAAATGTGTGTACTCGTCTGAAATGGCGAGGAATATTATTTCTTTTCATGCTTTGTACAAACAAGGTTTTACCTTTTCGTTTGATAATGAATGTGGTGGTATTAATGCTTTCTTTAATAATGTGTTTTATTTTAAAGCATTACCTTGTGATGGTGTGTATGAGAAAGTGTCGATTGTAGACAACTTAGGAAATAATGTGTTGTATATTGATTCTTCTACCAGCCTAGATAAAGCATCATTGTGGCATTGTCGTCTTGGACATGTAAACAAGAAACGCATAGGCCAACTCCAAAAGAGTGGAGTCTTGGAATCATTTGACCTTAAATCGGATGATAATTGTGAATCTTGTCTACTTGGAAAAATGACAAAATCACCCTTCACTGGAACTTGTGAGAGGGGTGAGGGTTTGTTGGACCTAATACATACTGATTTATGTGGGCCATTCAAAACCGCCACAAGAGATGCTAATCGGTATTATGTGACTTTTATTGATGATTTTAGTAGATATGGGTATGTCTACTTAATCAAATATAAATCAGAAACCTTTGAAAGGTTTGAGGAATTCAAACAGGAAGTAGAAAATCAATTGGGCAGGAACATTAAGATGCTTCGATCCGATCGAGGTGGTGAGTATCTTAGTACCGAGTTCCTTGACTATCTTAAGGAGTGTGGGATTGTCTCACAATTGACTCCTCCCAGGACACCACAGCTGAATGGTGTAGCTGAGAGGCGTAATCGAACTTTGTTGGACATGGTTCGCTCTATGATGAGTCGAGTTTCTTTACCAATCTCTTTTTGGGGGTATGCCTTAGAGACTGCCGCCCATATCCTTAATCTAGTCCCTACAAAGAAGGTTACCAAAACACCTCATGAGATGTGGACTGGGAAGGTTCCCAATTTGGACCACATCAAAATTTGGGGTTGCGAGGCTTTCGTGAGGCGTGAAACTCATGATAAGCTTGAACCCCGAAGTGAAAGGTGTATTTTCATCGGCTACCCACAGAAATCCTTCGGTTACCTATTCTACAGACCCAGTGAGAATGTGGTCTTTGTAGCACGAAGAGGGATCTTTCGAGAGAAAGAATTTATAAGCCAAGGAGACAGTGGAAGGCAGATTGATCTTGAAGAAATTCAAGAATCATTTGGTGAAGGAACCTCAGACACTAGCAATCAACCTAAGGAGGAAACTCCTGTTGATCCAGCTGACGAGTCTGTACCTCCGAGGCGTTCTACACGGGTTAGGAACACACCTTCGTTTTATTATGGTTTTCATATTACTACGGAAGGTGATACGTTTATTAGTGATAGTACACTAGTAAATTTGGATGAACCCAATAGTGTTAAGGAAGCCATAGCAGGCCCGGAGTCTGCTAAATGGAAGGAGGCTATGTACAGCGAGATACAATCCATGTATGACAATCAAGTTTGGAACTTGGTTGACAATGTACCAGACCGTAAAACAGTCGGGTGCAAATGGATCTTCAAGAAGAAGACAGACATGGAAGGAAAAGTGCATACTTATAAGGCTCGACTAGTTGCGAAGGGTTTTACTCAAACTCAAGGTATTGATTATGATGAAACCTTCTCACCGATAGCAAAGATTAAGTCTATTAGGGTTATGTTAGCCATTGCAGCATTTCATGATTATGAAATATGGCAAATGGATTTCAAAACCGCTTTCCTTAATGGAAAGCTGGCTGAGGATGTGTACATGAATCAGCCAGAGGGTTTTGTCAGTGCAGAGTACCCTAATAGAGTATGCAAGCTTGAGAAATCCATTTATGGATTAAAACAAGCATCTCGTAGCTGGAATCTTTGTTTTGATGAGAAGGTAAAAGAGTTTGGCTTCTCGAGAAGCGAAGATGAGTCTTGCGTGTATGTCAGAGCTAGTGGGATTATAGTTAGTTTCTTGGTACTGTATGTGGATGACATACTACTCATAGGAAATGACATCCCAACCTTGCAGGAGGTTAAGTCCTGGCTTGGGAAGGGCTTTGCTATGAAGGACCTAGGGGAGGCTACCTATATCCTAGGGATAAGGATATTAAGAGAAAGGAGTAGAAGACTAATTGGACTTAGTCAGAGTATCTACTTGGATAAGGTGTTGAAAAGGTTCAACATGGAGAATTCCAAGAAAGGAGATTTACCGATCCAAAGCAATACCAAACTGAGTAAGACTCAGAGTCCGAGTACAGAGGCAGAGATAGCTGAGATGAGCCAATTACCGTATGCTTCCGCAATTGGTTTGATCATGTATGCTATGACTTTTACCCGTCCTGATGTGGCATTTGCTTTGAGCATGGTCAGTAGGTATCAGGGGAACCTTGGCAAGGCTCATTGGACAGCGGTAAAGAACATTCTCAAGTACCTGTGGAGGACTAAGGATTGGATCCTTACCCTTGGTGGCAGTGATGACTTGAGAGTATTAGGGTATAGTGATGCTGGTTTTCAGACTGATAGGTATAATTTCCGCTCTCAGTCGGGTTGGATCTTTACCTTAAATGGAGGGGCAATTTCTTGGAAGAGTTCCAAGCAGGAGACGGTGGCTGATTCGACTTGTGAATCAGAGTATATAGCAGCGAGTGAAGCAGTGAAGGAGGCGATATGGCTAAAGAACTTCATCGGAGACCTTGGAGTTGTACCAGCTATTAAGGAACCTATAAAGATTTTCTGTGACAACAATGGTGCGGTTATCTTACCCAAGGAACCAAGAGATCATGGCAGATCCCGACACATTGACAGAAAATATCACTTCATAAGACACAAGATTGAAGAAGGGCTCCTTATGACAAGGAGGATATCGTCGGATGAGAATCCTGTAGATCCCCTTACAAAGGGACTGACGAGGGTTAAGCATTTTCAGCATGCAAGACGCATCGGGCTGAGGGACGATATTAGTTTTACAGATTAGATAGTTTTCCTGAAACTTGTAAAATGTAATCGACGTTTGATGGTGAATAAAATTTGTGATTTATTTATGAGTAAAGTGTTGCTATCATTGTCAATTATTTACTATTGTTTCAGTTTTGCATGTTTTGACTTCCAGAATAATTAATTTATTCAAACCTCCACAATCGATCATACGTCGGAAGTAGGTATGAATCAAGATTGTCATGAATTGGGTTTGTAGATCCCTTAAAGGTGTTTAGACATGGCAATGGTTGCTGCAACATTTATGAGTACTCATAGGTTATGAGTATTGGTATAAACCCATGCTCACTTGTATCACTTCATGGAATTTATCTCGAGTGATCGTGAGATGATAACATCATATAAATCTTTAAACCTAGAGATATGAGTTGTTACCTATGAGTTGGTTGTGCATTGATTGCACGTAAACACATCAGTAACTTGATGTTATAAAACGTGCCTTTGTGTACAATTCAATAAGTAGTAGAACAAGCATATTAGTCAAAGTTTATCTGTTCCTTCTAGAAATAGAAGCGATATCTGGGCCCCTCGATGATTTTGTGTTGACCCATGTACCAGGCCTGGTCAGAACTAACCGATGTGTTCAGTGAAGTTCTTCGTCAAACAAATCGGAAAATCGAGAAACAACTGCTAGACAATAAGCAAGACATAGTTCCATGTGTTTGTCCGGCTGATATCATGAGAACAGAGGATTATGTGATCACTTATCTAAAATGGCGCTTCATAGTTCAACAAAGTCTTCATAGTTCGAGGGAGTTTTCGAGAGCTACGATTACTGGTTGGTTCCTGAAGTTATAGGCAAATATAGTTATTAGACTTATCCAAGTGGGAGTCTGTTGGATAAGATGTCTAAGTCCATAACTTATTTGGTATATACTTGACCCGACCAGCATGGTCCATTTGGGTTGCATCTCATCCAAACTATTATGGATAATTTTATGAGAGTTATACACATATGTTTATTAATATATTATGAGTTATAATATATTAATATAAAGTTACATTATTTAATTAGTTTTAGTCTTAAATTAATTATGAATTAATTTAGAGATTAAAAGGAAGACTAATTAGATTATGGGCTATTTGTTTTATATAGTGTGGGCTAATACTCATTTGTTAATGGGCTAGGCTTATGTGGAAGTCCATGGATGATCCATGGAGCTTTTAACCCATGGATCCTTGGAAAGGAAAAGACATGGGTTATTAGGGTTTCACCCTAACCATGCACACTATATAAGCATGCTTATGGTGCATGAAATGGAGCCTATGAGAAAACTAGTGAACTAGTGTGTGTGTGTGTGCATGTGTGTGGCCGATTTTATATACAAGGTGTATACTCTCTCAAAGTTTTCCAAGAGTTTATGGTGTTTGTGATTCCATTTGAGGCATTCACACTATTGGTGCCTGGCCCTCAAACTCCTTAGAACCAAACTCACCAAAAGGTATGTAATCTCTTCTAACTCTTTTATGTTGAAATGTTCCCCATGTCATGTTAGATAGGTTATAAACCTTGGAAAATTATTATTTTGCATGTATTTAGACAAACATAGATCCAAGGTTTATTAGGGTTGCATGCACACTTAGGAATTGTTAGATTGCTCAAAACCCTACACCTTAGCCCTAATCTACCAAGTGATCCACATATAACACACTAAACATAACACATGTATAGTATTTTTGGGGAATTACTTACTAGAGCTCAACTGATTGCGATGATCACACCTCTGTCCTTCTATAAAAGCATTTTATAGAAATCGTTTTTCTTTAAAAGATTTTTATCAATTCCTCAGTTTGAGTCCAAACACACCCGAGAGTGTGTCTGAACCATCAAACCAGGCTTGTGATACCAACTTGTAACGTCTTAAAAGTTCAAGGTAAAATTTTCATTTTAAAATAACCAAAACCAACATCCATTCATTTTAAATAAAAGATAATAAGAGTATGGTTGTGTATCCTTAAACATCAATGATGAATCAAAAGATAGTGCGGAACAAAACTCCAAGGGTGTGCAATGTGATCATGTTGAGCTCCTCCCTTTTGAATCGAAAGTACTTAAAACATTTAAACGAAAAACCATAAGCACAAAGCTTACTGATTTACTCCAAAATACCATATACCAAACAAGAATGGGCATAACCCAACATACATGCTTCAGGCCCAACCTACGCATTTGGTCTCAGCCCATATAATCAGGCCCAACCCATATAATCGGTCCCTTGCCATATACTTTGGCCCAACCTATATATTCGGCCCCAACCCATACACAACATGCATACACGTGGAAGAGTCACACATGTACTCTAGCATCCTATAATATAGTGAGAAGACTCACCTCGCAACACAATTCAACAATCAACAAGCTCTCAAACTCTCAACATAGTTGCTAAACGCCACCTATATAACAACAAAAGGGAAACCCTTAGTTTTCGCTTCTAAACTAGTAAATTGACTAAAAGTCCACAAGTCTAAAGTCAACACTCGAAGTCAATGGTCAAAGTCAAAGTCAATATCATTCGACCTCCATGTCATGGCTATCCTTTGGATATGTCGTGGCCCACATGTCTAAACCCAATCAAAATCCAAATCAAACAAGTCAAAATGGCCTTAGCCAATCTCCATGCTATTGCCTCCCATTGGCCACGTCATGGCATAATAAGGACAAAATAGTTAGTGCACCCCCAGTCACCAATCTGTGGCGACTGAATGCCACATCGTGGGAATTATGTTTTAAAAAACGTAATGGATTAAGTTGTTTCCTTTGAACCCAAGATCATGAACACTAAAAATAAGCTCAAAAATGGAGGAAAAGGATTAGGGTTTTCTTCAGATCTTTAGGATGTGATAGAGGATGAGGGCAGAGGAAAACCCTAGCTATCACTTCGTTTAAATATGGTGAAACCTGGAAAATTAGGTTTTTATGTCATTAGGTGGCTGCCATGCCCAGTCCCAAATACTACTACGCCGTGGTGGCCTAAATGAAACCCGTGGCTAAAAAGACCTCGCAATATCATTGTGGTGCCTCCACCACATCGTGGCAACCCCAAAATGCCAAAAAAAATAAAATAAAATAAATGAAAGTACCTAAAGATCCAGATGTTACAAGCACAATGAAAAAATGGGTTGGACGATTGCGGATATAAAAAGGTTGAGTCTGTCCACTTGTATACGCAAATTTTTTATGGAGGATGAGTGAAAGCCAAACCGGGATGCACTAAGAAGATTCAATCTATCCATGATGAAAGCTGTGAAGCAGGAGATCCTAAAGCTTCTTGAATCAGTAATAATCTACCCAATCTTGGGTAGCAAGTGGGCAAGCCCCGTGAAAGTGGTATAAAAGATGATTGGAATCACAACAGTAAAAAACGACAAAGGTATTGTGGTCCCCACCCGTGTGCAAAACGGGTGGAGAGTATTAATTTACTATCTAAGATTAATGCAAGCAAGAGAAAAGACCATTTCCCATTGCTTTAAATTTATCAAATGTTTGAGAGGTTTGTCGTGAACTCTCATTATTGTTATCTACACGGATATTTTGATTTTCACCAAATTATGGTGGCACCGGAAGACCAAGAAAAGACAAGTTTACATGTCCATTCTGCACTTTTTCTTATCGGAGAATGAAATTTATATTGTTTAAGGCCCTAAATATTTTCCAACGACGTATGGTTAGCATTTTCTCAGAATACGTCGAAAACATAATCGATGTTTTTATGGATGATTTTATGGTATATAGTAACTCATTTCAAGAATGTTTGACCAATCTCACAAAGATTTTAACATGATGCATTAAAACTAATTTGGTTCTAAATTCTGACAAATGTCATTTTGGGTCAGTTGATGTCAAAGAAGGGATCCGAGGTTAATAAGGTTAAAGTTGATTTTATTCAAAGCTTACTTTACCCGACTTGCATTTGGGAGGTTCTTTCTTTTTCAGGTCATGTGGGTTTCTACCAAAGATTCATCAATGACTTTTCAAAGATAACCAGACCAATGTGTCAAATCTTGCAAAAGGATATCGATTTCACAAACAAATCAAATGTCACAATATTTGATCCTTCTTGTTCGCGGTTGATTATGTTTCTGGATGAGTTGAGGCCAAAGCTAGAAGATCGGATGAAGGAAAAACAATTATCGAATTTTTAAAGTTTAATACTTTTGTGAGATTTGGTGTGCATAGGAATTTTATTAGTGATCGATGGATGCATTTTTGCAACAATATGAAGGAGGCTTTATTGAAGAAGTACAACATGACCCATTGTGTCTCAATCGCCTATCACTACTAAACGAATGGGTAATCAGTAGTTTTGAACCGAGAAATTAAATCCATCCTTGAGAAAACAGCGCATCCAACAAGATACTATAAGAAAAACATGATTTTGGTATTGTAGGGCGATATGGAACATATTTTCGTAGTTAATATGCAAGGGATCGTGCTATGGAATGTCGTTCCCTAGCAAGGTTGCTACCACATTGTCTACGAAATTTGTTTCCGGTAGTAAGCATGGGACTTGCTAGGGAAAATGCAACTGACTCCATATTTGTTGGTATTACGTTACCGATATTTCTATGGAAAAAACATTTGTAGCAATAATTCAAAGAAATTTTTTAGGAAATCACTTTCTATTGTACTGCTACTATGGAATTAATTATTATGGTTATTATACAACATACTTTTTCAACAAAAACCAATTCCATGGTTACTTTGGTATGGAAGTACCATTGGTAGGTATTTGCTAGGAATTCTGCTATGGAATTTGATTCCCTTTGCTTGTTTTGCTATGGAACAAAAAGCCTAGCTAATTTGTGACGATATTTGTTACCAAATTATATTCCATAACAATGTTGATAATGAGTAGTTCAAACTCATAGATATTTAGCTATGGAAATTTGCAACGACAATAAAAATCATGCAATTTTTAGTATTGAGTAATTATATATTGCAACTTTTGTTACCAATTTTGCTAGGAATTAATTTTTTGTAAAGTAATTATGTTTATGTTATATTGAATATTTTTTTACCATTTCAATGTAAAAAAAACTGGATTATAACATAAACGATTACTTAATTGGATATTTAATGAAAATATTATACATACAAATATCTCAAAAACACATCTCCACTTTTAGGAAATGCTTTCAATGTACCAAAGAATGATAAAATTTCATTTTATTTAATTCTAATGAACGACACTAATACATAACATCACATTTACCAACTGACATGCAAAAACTAAAAATTAGACAATGTAACCATCCTTCTATAAAGAAACAAAAATATCTAGTAAATATCTTCTTCCTCCTATTCTTGTTCATTGCTCTACGTACTATACTCATAACTACCCTCGCTGTCAGGAATACCGTCATTTTCGTCCTCATGAATTTCACTTTCATCATCAATATTGTTTTCATTATCTAAACCAATGCTTGACATGTCGTAATCATTATAATTGTCTATATCAGCTGTAGTTGGTATAATAATTTCATTTGTTTCAACTTCATCTTCTTGGAAGGCAACATCTTTTTGAGGATGATTTTCACGTACATCAGTCTACTTGGTTTAACTTTAAATACAACCCACCAGTCCGAGTTGTTTGCTTTCAAACTTGGGTAAGGAATGTAACCTACCTGAGTGGCTTGTATGGCTAAAACAAATGGCTCGAACTTGTTGTATTTTCTTTTGACATTTATCTCAACCAAGTTATATTGTTTTTGAACCTTAACTCCTATGTTAGGTGTTGGATCGTACCAATGACATTTAAACAAAACTGTGGTTTTAATTAGGTAACTAGGGTACTCGACTTCTAAAATTTCCTATACCTTACCGTAATAATAATCACCTCCTTGGCTACTAACACACTATCTGCTAGTGATTGTTGATTTGTTCAACCCATGAGATTCTACGAGAAACTTGTAACCATTGACAAAGTATACACTATATAATTTCACTCTTTTGAATGACATTTTGGAAAGGTCAGATATATACTTGTTGTGTATTTGTATCCTACGTGCGTATATGAAAAATGATAAAGCACTTAAATAGAGTTAATTATAACATTAACAAAAAATAAGAAAATTAAAAAAATATAAAATTACCACCCACATAGTTTTGAAACCATACTGCAAAGTTCATCTCAACTTTAGTTCGATGCTACTATTCTTCCATATCCCAATAAGTTCGCTCAAATCTTCTTTAAATATTTTGTACTACCATTTAAATAATATTTTTAAATTTACTATGATTTAATAAATAAAATCATGAATGTAAATGTTATTCATATCAACTACAAATGATTATTAATTATAATTAAAAGTGTAGTATATGTTACTTACCTGATGTAATGTTTGATCTTATCCTCGTTACTGAGTATGTAAGTTTGATCAGCATGCAATTCCTCATCAGACAACATTCTATTCCTGAATCTTCCATAATGATGACCAAGATATGAAAATATACCTAAAATTTCGTGTTACAACCCGAAATTTCTATCTTGCACAATCTTTCAATTCAATCAAAGTCAGACTCGTTTCTGCTATCTTTTAGCATTGTTTAGGGTTTGTTTGAGTCTTCTAAGCGTAGTGTCTTCAAGTAAGGAGTGTTAGGAAGTATCTTGTAGAGTTCAATGTGCAGCTTACAAGCCAAAAAAACTCCAAGGATTGGAGTTTACGAACGTAAACTAGGGTTTACGGCCATAAGGCCTTGGCTGGCCGTGAACTCACCCGTTAAATATGATACTTCTTCATTTTTCACAACTTTTTCCAACTTTCAACTCAAGAACTTAGATTTTCTCTCAACTATCATCAAGTTTTCACCTTGATCATCCAAAATATAAGCAATCTTTCCATTTTATTAGTGGTTATCCTTCTTGATCTTGTATCACCAAGTATTATACATTATCACCAAGAACACCAAGAACACTAAGAACACCTACTCGTTCTTGGATCGTGAACCCCCTCCTAAGCTTCAAAACGTGAGTATCTCTTCTATCTCCTAGTTAGACTTGTTAACCTCTTGATTTCTAGCCTTGAATCATCACAAAATACATGATCATCAAGATTTTACGGCCGTAAACCCATACATGGCCATAAACTCTTGTGTTGGTGCATGTTTTGGCTTTAAACTACTTTACGACCAAACCTAGGACCAAGAACACTTAGGGAATTCTTGTAAGAGCTATAAAACACCTCTTTTGCAAGCTCTTCAATGAGTGTACGGCCGTAAACTCCATGATCATACACTCATTGGCTGAAAACTCCCTTAGGCCCTAAACACAATGGCCGTAAACCCCATGGTGCGGCCGGAAACCCCTTAGATGCAGTCCTCTGTGATTGTAACAGTTCCACATAAGTGTTTCCTAGTCCCTAAGGTGGTTTCCTTGCATAATTAGCTATTTATACACTAATTATATCCATATATGTGTCATTATATGATTATTAGGATCCGCTTGTGCCTGATATTTCACTTAGCACTTAACATCCTACAATCGATCTTACATTCGTGTCACTCACAACAGGTGAGTTCATATCCCTTAATATGCCTTTTAAATGATTTTAAATGCTTTTATGGGGGGATACAAGTTGATAACATAATAGTTGTTATATCAATCACATGTGATTAATTACTACTTCAACTGTTTTATCAAACAAACTCTTCAAAACATTTATTAAACTGACATCAAGTCATATGTTACCATTCAAATGGTTAAAAACCTTTTATATGTTAAACTCTTTATTAAAATCTTTTAAACTTATATATTGTGAAAATCATGACTATATAGATACAACTATACAAGTAAGGTTGAAAGGACTTACGACTGATAACTCACTTTATTTCTTGTTTCTTGTTTGGTTGTCGACTTAAGGTATTCGGTTATTTGTCCGAGTGTCGTTTGAATCATAGTTGTATATTATGTATATGTGTATAGATATAAAAGTTCCTACATCAGTTCAACACCCTTGGGTAGCAAGGGTGTACAAACATACTCAGTAATTCAAACAATATTACTAGTAAACTATAATAGGTATAGTTTAGGGAATACTACTCACTCTTTCTAGTGCAACGAAACATACAAGAGTCATTTCATTCATGAGTCAATAAAAACTTACTATTATGATAAACAGAAAGAACATACTATGATGAGAAACTAAGAGAACATACACTAAACTATACAAAGAGAACATACTATACAGTAGAACAGAGAGATCATACAATACACTAAAGCATACTAAACAAACACTAGAATACTATAACATTAATGTGAGCCACTACTTCATGGCATGGAAATCTACTGATGTGTCACGTTTTGTAACCAGAGTCCCTTGGAGGGAGAGCGTGAATTTGTGTATAGATCTATACGGGACTGATCGTCCTACACCTTGCTGCTAGCTACAGTGGGACCTGCAGGTCTACGAGTGATGAATGTCATACCATTTCGACGTCTTTGATTGTTGTTTTTTACTAGTCAATCAAGTATGGTTACAACCTCATCACATTTTACCTTAATTAACAAACTAGTTTAAGGTAGTTAGTACATTGGTAGTTGCTTCTATACAATACTATAGTACATCGTTATTTTCCCATTGCATTCATATTTTGATCTTCTCACATAAACGGTAATGTAAACTATATTTTGGTAATGATAGTCATACTTTGCAAATATACACACTTTTACAAACAAACAACATACAAAACATTCGGGCCTTAGTAGAAGGCTACTTTTTAGTAGAAAATATAGGATTTTCTAGGAAATAAAAACATTTACTACAAACACTTACAAACATCTACTACAAACATTTACATCAATCATTTTCAAACAATCAATGACACTAAAATACTTATGAACTCACCAACTTTAATCTAAATCCCCTCTTTCAAAATAACTTGTATTCTCAGGTCACCAGTAGACAGGTACTGATGACTAGGTTTTGAGAAGACGGGGCTTTCAAGACTCGTCTCCATTTTGATTATTCATTTTTGGTGTCTTATAAACTATACACAGAACACACATGTATTAAAATTATATTATTAATGCAATGGATGATGTTGTGGCTTGTTTACTATTATTCATTGTTGTGATGTTGTACATGACGTCCTCTGCCCCAGAACGTTTCCGCCGTTTTGGTTTTGGGGTGTGATAGATTGGTATCAGAGCTTTGTTTATAATGACTTGAGTATATCAACCCATAAAAGATATACAATCTATAAACACATCGGGATTAAAATACTCTGACCAGGAGTTTATACTTTTAAATAATAAAATATTTAATCGAAGTATACATACCTCCATTCATACTAAAATCAGTGTCACTAGGACAGAATAAAAGTATTGCGGTTGTTGGATAGCACAAGTAAGCTTGGGGACATATAATCAGATCTGGGAGTGATACAGCCTGATCAAAAATATCTTTTCGAGAAGTGATTAGCAGGTGCCTAGGAATGGTTATGGTGTTGCAACAAGTCTAAAAACTTACCCACACTACTATAATGAAAACATTAGAACAAAACATAAAATTAAAATACTATACGAGTATTTTTTTGTTACTATAATTACTTATTTGAGAAGTAAAGGTCTTTATTAGTAGGTCAATAGTTGCTGGGTGGATACGATAAGTTTATATGTGACTAAGGTGTCATAGACTTAGGATATGTGATCTTTCTTTATTTTGTATTCCTTTTTTGGTTGTGGAATTGGAGTTAGAGTCACTTATTCGATGGTCTATCCTATTTTGATTACATGTAACTGGTATACACTACACAAGTATTGAAGTAACTGATAACGATCATCTTATAATTATCTTAATTAGTACGTCTATTAATTATTCCTTTTACCCCTATTCGAGCATAGATAACATGGCTGGATTCCATCCCCATGGTGACCCGCACTTCCCTAACCAAGGTAATGGTTGATGGCTTGATGTAGAGCCAGAAGAGAATCATGCAATCCCTTTGGATGATGACTTCGTCGAGGACTTTCCGGAGGATTCTGACTCCCAGCCAGAAGTTAATAACCTACCCCCGGTGGCCCCAATCCCAAATCCTAACCCTCGTCTGGCACTTCAAGGCCCCACACCTCTGTGGACAACTAACTTGAACAGATGGACTCACGAACAGGGTCCACACTTACCCTACAACGGAGACAAAAGTTTCTACAACCTGAGCGAGGGAGGCTCAGCACACAAAGTCATGCTTATTCTATTCCGCAGGGTTACTCATAATGATGAGTAGGGTAGGGTGGCCATCAATCAAATTATGGAGGCTGATGCCGATACAGGATTCAATACCATACGCATTCACCATCTGGAATCTGATCATGAAAGAACTCTGAACTAGAATGCGGCCCCATATAGTGAACTTACTGCAACCCAAGCCGAAGTCAGGTAACTTCGAGCTCATCAGGAAACATTTGAAAGGCGCATGAGAGACATGGAGCGCCGTCTGGCAGAATCAAGGACTCATTCTAGTGGTTCTCATAACAGATAGAGCGTATTCAAATTTCTCTTTTGGATATAAATTAGTTCTATGTAAAAGCTCTAGTTTTAGTTTCCTGTCCATGATAAGGCTTTGTGTAAGGACCATAAAATTTGAGCCAAATTCAAACATTTTATCTCAATCAAACACCATTAAGTTCATACATCTTGTTTCAAAATAGTTTAAACCTCAGAGTATTCCCCAAAACCATATCCCATGAATCATAAAACATGAGGAGCGGTATGATCACGCCTTCGCCTTGCCACGATCTCCTGAAGTACCTGAAACAATACACTGAACTGTAATCCCGAAAGCTTAGTGAGTTACTCCCAAAATACCAACCATGCATAAACGTACTCATAACATATCACAATTAGAACAACCATGCACATCGGGTCTACTGTGTGACTGGTCCACTCGCATCGGGCCATCAGTCCACCCGGTCCACCCTCTGAGTCAAGCCACGTACATCGAGTCTACAGTGTGATTGGTTCGCCCACACCGGGCCTTTAATCCACCTGGTCCACTCTCTGAGTCTACAATATGACTCGTCTGCCCACATCGGGCCTTCAGTCGGCTTGGTCCACTCTCCGAGCATCGACATGCCCGGTGCGCCCTCTTGGGGCCTTCAACCTATACAGACTGCTTGTTGGGCCTTCGGAATATCCGTTCCGCCGTAGGTATGTTGGCCTACAGTAGAAAGCAGGATGCGCCTTAACCCAACCTTCGTCAAACAACCATATGCATATAAAACAATTAACCACATAACGAATCCTTAACCAGACAAATAGTCTAACAGATCTCATAACATATCAACATCCTAATCAGGATTCCGACCTACCCGGTCACTAGCATAACATTACCCTATATACCGGGTACCGACCTTAACTAGGTCACTAACATAACACCATCCTAAATATCAGGATGCGAATCTAGTAAGCAATAACATAAGAAACAATACTCGGATTTCCATCCGATAAAGGGTCGGCCTTGGTGTCGGAGACTCTATCGATATAGTGAGGATAACTCACCTACAATTGCCGAATGAAGAGATAAGACCAAGCAGCTCTGACCACCGACACGAAATGCACCACAGAACACTACCAAATAATCAATTCCGTAAATATCAGAATTACCAAAATACCCTTGGAAGTTAAGCTAGTCAACAGTTGGTCTAAGTCAAAGTCCTTAGACAAAGTCAACCTTCCTAGTTGACTTCTACTTGCCGAGTCAACCAGTTGACTCGTCGAGTTCTTATATTTAGAAACTCTCATAACAAGACTCAACTTGCCGAGTCATCCCAAGACTTTTCGAGTTCAACAATCTCGTAATTCCCTCCTGTCCAACTCACCTAGTCGCCAACCGACTCACTAATCCAAAGGTTTAACCAAAAGAGATTGGGTTCTGCGACCAGACTCTCCGAGTCCAAGGCAATCTTCGACAGACTCGCCGAGTTCTTCTTCTAACTCGTCGAGTCCATGCACATGTTCATACAACTCGTCAAGTACACCCATGTTACTCGCCGAGTCTCTCCAGTTGTTAATCCATATAGTGGGTTTTCGAGCCATGAAGGGGCTCCGAAGTGTAGATCCACTCTTCTACAGTCCAACCCTCACATAAGGTTGCAAACTTTACGTGAAAACACGGAGATATAGGCCTAAAATACACTATGGCTAGGGTTAAGGACTAAGGGGCTTCACCAACAACTCTTAAACAAAAACTTTATGAGATTATGGACCATCACAACCCTAGATCTGGAGTAGTAACCTCAAATATAAACTCCAAACCAAAAATAGATCTCAAACAAGCTAAGGGACTCCAAAAAAAACCACCAAGGATGAACCAAAAGGAAATAGCTTGAGATAATGGCTTTTTACCTCTGAGATTTAACCAAACTGATGTAGATCCCAGATCTATACAAGCCCCTTGATGCTAGCTTCTAATTTCTCAAGCTCTTTCCACCAAATTCCTCTTCCAAGCTCCAATCTCCTCAACAACGAAGTCTCACATGAAATTAGGGTTTTTCTGGAACTCTCTCGGGGATTAGAAGCCTGGGAGAAGGACATAAAGTCCTTTAAATAGGGTGCGAACCCTAAGATTAGGGTTTTCTCATTCAAGCACCAACTCGTCGAGTCTAGCTTCCAACTCGGCGAGTTGGTCACTTAATGCGCGACCTAAACCTGCTCCAACTCGGCGAGTAAGCATAACTACCCGTCAATTCCTTTCCTCGAAATTACACTTTAAACCGTTAAATCATACTTCTGAAATTCGGGATGATACAATTCTCCCCCATTTAAATTAGGCTTCGTCCTCGAAGCCTGCAACATCACAGTCTTCCGGATTATATTCCCACAATGCATCCACTGATCTCAACCGACCCAAATTCCTTCAAACACTACTATCGAATCCCTAAAATCCATCTTTTCGCTTGCAGGGTCCTGATAAGCGCTTCATGTCGACCACTGGATTGCTTTCTCTGATAACAACACTCATCAACTAGGTGCCACCAGAAGACACTACCTTACTTATGTTTTACACTTTCATTCGCCACCTGCGAAAACTGGATACCATTCTAAACCACTGGGTCTTGACCTAGTATCATCCCGCTATCTTTCACCCATCTGGCGCCATTTCTATTAACTTGTACTGATAGAAAATCATCTCGATTCCTCCCCGGATCATATCCCTTATCGTGCTGGGATGATGGAAGATTTCACAGCTTCCGAGCAACCCTCGAGAACACCCAGCTATAACGTTCATACACATTGCACCTAGACCAATCAGCCTCAGGCTGGAAAACCAGGAACGCCTACGATGGTCCAGCCATCCCTATGGTTGAACACCACTACATCTATAGCTCATGACCACAACTATACTCGGAACCAAGGATCTTGTCCTTGCGTCACCCTAAAACCCTTTGGTTCGACACAACAGGGGGAAACCTACTCACACCTCCCTATCACGATCTCTAGGTCCTTGACCTCCGAATGTAATATCCTTATACATTCCTCAAAATCGGTCCAAACTACTCCCGAGTCTATAACTTGTTGTCTCACCTTCCTTTATCCAAATCTCTAATCTGGAACCACTATCCTCCTCCTCTTCCAAGGAGACTGAAAACATGCTTGCGTATCATCCAACATTGCCATAACCTCAACGGGCATCCAACCTGTACGTGCTTCTATATATCTGGTACAATCCTAGTGCTTACTACCATTAAGTGAAGCACTTTCGATCATCCATCTACTGTGTTGTCTTCCTTTCAGAGGAGCCACACCCCTTTCGTAGCTACATACCTTTCCTTTCCAGGAAGTCTACTTAACAACCCTTACCACACCTATAAGTACCGCTGAGCCAAACTCCACTCTACACTATGCATGTAGAGCAACTGCCATTCTCGAACTCCCATATACTCTGAATTTGATCACATAACTAACAAGGCCCACGCATGGCCTCCAGACAACTCCATCCTCATGATCAAAACTTGGGGCCAGACCATATCGATTACTATTGCATGGCGACATTTTCACTCATTCTCCGTATATAAATGTAGTAGCACATACAGAGTCTTCAGCATGACTGGACCGTTTTTCCATGCCCTCAGCCTATATGGACCACTCTCAGAACCTTCAGCATGTCTGGACCGCCCTCCTGGGCCTTTAGCCTGTCTGGACCGTTCCCCGAGCTTTCGGCCTGAGTGGTACACCTTCCGACATTCAGTCTCTTCGAACCCCTCAAAACTATCGTACATCACCCTGAACCATCCTTCCCGAGAATCTCTCCCATGTAGTCTGGTCTAACCCTCTTAGGGTTCTGAACTCCAGTTTCGTTCCTGAAATCCTTTCCATGGCCTAAACCCTGGCCTCACATCAACCAGCTACCTTTCCTCAAACCATGGTTTGTTTCCCTACCTCACTTATCTATCACTTGCTCAAATCATGCCACACTTTCGACTAACAACACTGATAAATCTAAACAGCTAACCGACTCTGGGTACTTGTTGTTTTACCAGAATATTTTCCAATTCTCCCACTTAGTGCTCCAACTACTAACTTCCGCTGACAACCAGCATAACTTGATAAAGTTTCCCCCTCTTCTCCAGGAACTAAATCCCTCCGGAGTGAGCAATCTACATAGAGCATTCTCCCGATGTCACACATTCCGAACTCCAAAGAAGTTCGAATCTCAATTGAACACTTCTTGCATCGTAGTTGCTATTCCTAGCAACGAGATGTATATCCTATCTTCCGATCACCTATCCTCTTGGATGCTAACCGACTACAACCCATAACTACTATGATCCCTAACCATACCATGAATCATGCAAAAAAAGAGAACATATTTACAATACCACATAATCAATAAGATAACAAGATATCAAAACGGAAACATACATGTAGTTGCATCCGACTCTGCCCTGACCTCCTCTTCTGTAAGCTAGAAAGCACGTCCCTGAGCCCTCAGAGGCTCCGCTCCACCCTGACCTCCACCCGTAATCCTCAAAGTGGCCGGTGTTGGAGCCTGCACCGGTCTTGCAACAAGTTGTGGACAATTGACCCTCAAGTGTCCAACCTAATGACGATGATAACATATGCTCATATCCTGAGCCAGGAATGACTGACAGAAATCCCTCACATAATGCCCCTCTTTCCCACACTTGCAACACGCACGACCGGACCTACAAACTCCAACATGAACCTTCCCACACTTCTCACAAGTGCGGCTGCTCTGACCTCCAACTCTAAAGTCAACGGTTTTAGACCGTTTCGGCGGCGGCTGCAACTGCACCGGGGCCTGTCTCGGCTCTTGTAACTTCAACTACATCTCTAACTCATGCCGCCTGGCGGCCTCCTACAGCTTTAACAAGGTGTCACACATCTGCGTGGACACAAACTTTCTGATATCCCTCTTGAGCATACTAGGATATCGGGACATCTGAGCCTACTCCGAAGCAAACTCCAAGCAAAACATCCTGGTTATTTACGTCACTGAATCTAAATCTTGCTTCAGCTCCACGAACTCCAGAGCCAAATTCTCTCTCTCTCTCTCAGCCCGTGGAACATAACGAGTGTTGAACATCTCCCAGAACTGATCCCATGTGACCGCAACCTGCTGCGCATCTGAATAAGATCCCGTAGTCAACCTCCACCAATCCTTCACCCCGAGCCTCAAAAGGTTCAGAGCACACCTCACCCACTGATCAGCAGGGCATGAACATGTGAAGAAACAACCTTCCACGTCTGAAAACCATCTCATAGCAATGATCAGATCCTGAACTCCATCGAAAGTAGGGGCTACATATTATCGATGTCCTGATACTAAAAACCTCGTCTGGTTGCTCACCCAGCCGCTATAGCTGCCGCGGCAACCGCCTACGCAAGAGCTGCATAGCGCTCATCAAAGTACTCAATCATGGCGGTCTTCATTGACCCAAACATCTCCGGCAACTCAGCCCGGAACATAGCAGCAAACTCATCATGCCGGATCTCACGAATCCTGACATCCAACTCATCTGTACCCATCTGACCAATGAGCTCGGGTGGTACTGATCCATCCTGATCACCCTCTCCTGATCCCGATCCCAAACCGGATCCTGCCTCGAGACGTTTGTTAATCACCATACTGAAAATACGCCACAAGATACTAGGCATTTCTCATACTAATCCCGAGAACTGGCTTCCAACAACACCTTAGGGGTTGTATCTTCCTTGATACATGTATGGGTCATGTGCTTTCAGTAGTATAGGCCCATACTACCTTCCACACCTACCCATATTTGTATCAAGTATCACCACAACACCCTAACAATACCATATACATAACAAACACTCGATCCCCACTCCTAGAGGAGCACCACTATCCCATAACCAACCTACCGGTCTCACACAACCCTCCTATCCATGAACCTTCCACTAACCCCGCAGCACTAGTGTATGCTAGTCATACATAACGCTGGACCCTATAGACTTTTGAATATCCAATCTTACCCTAAGCTCCCAATCATGCAAGAACAGAACATAAGGCCAAATGAAACATTCTCAGGCTATAAGATCTTAAATATGTATAACCATGATGCATACACTAAATAACTACAGTAATGATGTCAATTTCATACAACGGAAACCCTAGGCTAGCAAGCATCATATAATCAGGCAATTCTATCATGCAATTCCTGAGGATCCCTAGCCTAGTACTAGCATGATGTTCTAACATATCACATAATCAAATAACTTGTATGGTATTTTGGGGTCTACTTATTGGCTCTGGCTGATCGTACCCTCTGCATCCTCCTTTACTGATTTCGAACAACCTTTTGAAAATCCCTCCTTAATTTGAGACTGGATTCACACAAATGTTCCACCAATTCACTCAAACCAAGGCTCTGATACCAACTTGTAACGACCATAAAATTTGAGCCAAATTAAAACATTTTATATCATTCAAAAACCATTAAGTTCATACATCTTGTTTTGAAATAGTTTAAACATCAGAGTATTCCCCAGAACCATATCCCATAAATCATAAAACATGAGGAGCGGTACGATCACGCCTTCGCCTTGCCACAATCTCCTAAAGTACCTGAAACAATACACTGAACTGTAAGCCCGAAAGCTTAGTGAGTTACCCCCAAAATACAAACCACACATATACATACTTATAGCATATCACAATTAGAACAACCATGAACATTGGGTCTACTGTGTGACTGGTCCGCCCGCACCGGGCTTTCAGTCCACCTGGTCGACCCTTCGAGTCTAGCCATTTACATTGAGTGTACAGTGTGATTGGTCCACCCGCATCGGGTCTTCAATCCACCTGGTCCACTCTCTGAGTCTATAGTACGATTGGTTCGCCCACACCAGGCCTTCAGTCGGCCTGGTCAACTCTCCGAGTCTCGGCATGTCTGGTCCGCCCTCTTGGGGCCTTCAGCCTATCTGGACCACTCACTGGATGTTCGGAATATCCGGTCCACCCTGGGTATGTTGGCCTACAGCATAAAGCAGGACCCGCCTCAACCCAACCCATGTTAAACAACCATGTGCACATAAAATAATTAATCACATAACAAATCCTTAACCAGACAAATAGTCTAATAGATCACATAGCATATTTACATCCTAACCAGGATTCCGACCTAACCGGTCACTAGCATAACATTACCCTATATATCGGGTACCGACCTTAACCAGGTCACTAACATAACACCATCTTAAATACCATGATACGGATCTAGCAAGCAATAACATAACAAATAATACAGGAATTTCCATCCGATAAAGGCCGACCGTGGTGTCGTAGACCTTGTCGATATAATGAGGATAAATCACCTGCAATTGCCAACTAAAGAGATAAGACCAAGCTGCTCCGACCACCGACACGAAGTTCACCACAGAACACTACCAAAGAACCAACTCCATAAGTATTAGAATTACCAAAATACCCTTGGAAGTAAAACTTGTCAACTCATGCTCAAAGTCAAAGTCCTCAGACAAAGTCAAACTTCCTGGTTGACTTCTACTCGCCGAGTTGCCCCACGACTCGTCGATTTCAACGATCTCTGAAATCCCTCCTGTCCAACTCACTGAGTCGCCAACCGACTCACTAATCCAAAGATTTAACCAAAATATATTGGGTTTTGCGACGAGACACGCCGAGTCCAAGACAATCTTCAACAAACTAGCCGAGTTATTCTTCCAACTCACCGAGTCCATGCCCATGTTCATACAAGTTATCGAGTACACCAATGTGACTCGCCGAGTCTCTCCAGTTCTTAATCCATACACTGGCTTTACGAACCATGAATGGACTCTGAACTATAGATCCACTCTTCTACAGTACAACCCTCCCATAAGGTTGCAAACTTTACGTGAAAACAAGGAGATATAGGCCCAAAATACACTATGGCTAGGGTTAAGGACTAAGGGGCTTGACCAACAACTCTTAAACAGAAACTTTATGACATTATGGACCATCAAAAGCCTAGATCTGGAGTAGTAAACTTAAATCTAAACTCCAAACCGGAAATAGATCTCAAACCAGCTAAGGGACTCCCAAAAGAACCACCAAGGATGAACCAAAAAGGAAATAGCTGGAGAGAATGGCTCCTTACCTATGAGATGTGCCCAAACTGATGTAGATCCCAGATCTATACAAGCCTCTTGATGCTACCTTTTAATTTCTCAAGCTCCTTCCACCAAATTCCTCTTCCAAGCTCCAATCTCCTCCATAACGAAGTCTCACATGAAATTACGGTTTTTCTAGAACTCTCTGGGGATTAGGAGGCTGGGAGAAGGACATAAAGTCCTTTAAATAGGGTGCAAACCCTAAGATTAGAGTTTTCTCATTCCAACACCAACTCGTCCAGTCCAGCTTCCGACTCGACGAGTTGGTCACTTAATTCGCGATCCAAACCCGCTCTGACTCGGCAAGTAAGCGTACCTCGTCATCAATCCCTTCCTCAAAATTACACTTTAAACCCTTAAATCATACTTCTGAAATTCAAAATGTTACACTTTGAACTTGTTAGCCTTTTAAGGTCTTATTACTGTCATACCTAGTCGTCGATCCCTTCTCATTTTGGTTTGATGTAAGACCTACTATTAGGTCATTTTTCCCCGAACTTGTTACATCATTAATACCAATATTATTGAAAGTCATCTAATCTGGTGGGAAATCCATATCCAAGTACTTTCAGACTTCTATTGCTAGATCTCTATATCAATCGTACTCTCATTTGTTTTGTTGGACTATGGAGAGTTAGTCCATCGACAACTATTATTATACTTACAATTGACTCTTACTATCATATTCATCTTTGTAAACTTTTAGTTGAACGATGCCTCCAAGTAGAGTGAGAAGACGTAATCCTCTGATAACTCCTATGCAACCTCCACCTCCTCCACAATACAACCAGACAGCAATACAAGTTGTGGTGAATGCGGCTGTTACGGTAGCCCTAGCTCAGTTCAATGGTAGTTGAACTAGCGGGAGTGGAACAACTATTCATTCCACTCATGGTGATGCTCCAGTGTGCTCTAGGGAGTTCTCGTATTAGGACTTCACCAACTGCAAGCCTAGGTCCTTCAAAGGGACTGGCGGAATCATTGCCCTCTCGCAATGCTTCAATAAAACATAATCGATCTTTGAGATCTGTTCCTGTCCGGAAGGAAGCAAAGTTAAATTTGCTGCTTGCACCTTTGCGGACAGAGCCCTGATGTGGTGGAATAGCCATGTCAAGTCACTAACTCTAATAGTGGCTAATGCTATTAGTTGGGAAGCTCTTAAGGAGCTCATGATCAAGGAATATTGCCCAAGGGGTGAAGTTCATTAACTAGACAAGGAACTCTAGAGCATGACCATGAAGGGCTTCGACAGAGTGGCCTATACTGCCAAATTTAGGGATTTGGTGGCACTATGTCCGGGAATGGTCCCTACTAAGGGAAAGAAGATAGAAATGTATATATGGGGGCTAGTGCCTCCATTTTAGGGGAGTGTCTTAGCTTCAAACCCCACTACCTCCAATAGTGTCAAACGATTGGAAGAACGACTCATTGAACATGGAGTCTGCACCCCAACTACAACGACAAACCCAGCCATCCCAAAACTCTCCAAAGCCGTTGACAACAAGCAGAAGTTATGGGATAACAAGAAGAAGAACACATCGCAGAGCTCTTCCAAGAAGCAACATGTCATGGCCGTTCACGCTGCGATAGCACCTACTGCTACTGCGCCAATGAAGCAGTATAATGGAAACTTGCCCAAGTGCAACAAGTGAAGCTTCGACCATAATGAACCTTATCGGGAAATGCAGTGCTCTAACTGCAACAGGAAGGGGCACACTGTCCGTTTCTGCAAGTCCCCGACGAGGCCACATAACCAACTCCATGGCGTTATTGTGACTCAGGCTTGCTACGGATGTGGCAAGGTGGATCACTACAAAAGGAACTGCCCGAAGGCATGGAACGCTCGTGGAATAGGAAGAGTTTTGGTTGTAAGCCACGAGGAAGCAGTTGCAGACCCCATTGTGGTTACTGGTACGTTTCTCCTCGATAACTCATATGCATGTATATTGTTTGATATTGGAGCGGAGAGGAGTTTTGCGAGCCAAAAATTTAGTCACTTGCTTAACCAACAATCACGTGCACTTAAAGACCATTCACTATATAAATGGCTAACAGAAAGATAGAGAGCACTAGCAATATATACATAGGATGTACTCTAACCCTAGATAGCCATTCATTTTCAATCGACATCATGTCGGTCTTAATTAAAAGTTTTGATGTCATTATTGTCATGGATTGGTTGAGTCTTCATCGTGTTACCATCGTGTGTTATGAAAAGCCTGTTCGCCTTAATCTACCATCTAGTGAAACTCTAGTTGTCTATGGCGACAAACCTGGCACCAACCTTCATATCATCTCGAGTATTCAAGACCAGAAGTGCTTGCGAAACGAATGTCGTGCATTCATTGCTCATGTATTTGATGTGAGCCAAGAGACGATGGACATAAAGAACATCCCAGTTGTATGAAATTTTCCAAAAATCTTTCCAGAAGAACTACCAGGATTACCTTCATAGTGTCAAGTCAAGTTTAGAATTGACATAGTTCCAGGGGCTACCCCAATAGCCAAATCGCCCTATGGTGTAGCTTCAACTGGGATGCAGGAACTATCCGATCAACTTAACGAAATGCTCAACAGGGGATTTATTAGACCAAGCTTCTCACCCTGGGGAGCACCACTCTTATTCGTGAAGAAGAAAGACACATCATTTTGTATGTGCATCGATTACAGAGAACTAAACAAGCTAACCATCAAGAATCGCTACCCTCTGCCTTGCACAGAAGATTTGTTCGACCAACTTGAAGGGGAAAATTACTTTTCAAAGATAGATCTGAGATCCGAGTGTCACCAGTTACGAGTGCTTGAGGAGGATGTTCCGAAGACAACCTTCCGAACTCGTTATGGACACTGTGAGTTTGTAGTGATGCCATTCGGATTGACTAATGCGCCCACAAAATTCATGGGCTTAATAAATAGGGCATGCCGTCCTTATTTGGATCAGTTCGTCATTGTGTTCATTGATGACATATTATCTATTCTCGTAGTAAGGAAGACCATAACAAGCATCTACGTTAGATCTTGGAAACATTACCATCACAGAAGGTCTACGCGAAGTTCTCTAATGCGAGTTTTGGATTCGAAGAGTCGGATTCTTTGGTCACATTGTTAGTGAAGAGGGAATTCATGTGTACCCCTTCAAAATAAAGGCGATTGAGAACTAGTCAGCACCGAAGATGCCTACAAAAATTCGCTAATTTCTAGGCCTCGATGGCTACTATTGTAGGTTCATTTAGAACTACTCTAGGATCACGAAACCGCTTCCTACATTGACCGAGAAAGGCATGGCCTATGAATGGGAAGAGAAAAAAGAGAAGGTGTTTTAAATGCTAAAATGAGCATTATGCACATCATCGATACTATCCCTCCTAGAAAGGATAGAAGTCTTCGTAGTTTATTACGATGCATCAAACCAAGGACTCGGTTGTGTTCTTATGCAACGAGGTAAGGACATTGCCTATGCCTCATGACAGCTAAATACACACGAGGTCTACTATACCACACATGATCTTAAGTTAGGAGTAGTTGTGTTTGATCTGAAGATCTGGAGACACTACCTGTACTATACGAAAAGCACTATCTTTTCAGACCACAAAGCCTTCAACATATATTCCACTAGAAGGAGCTTAATATGAGACAACGACGGTGGGTCGAGCTACTCAATGACTACGAATGCGAATTTTTTTTATCATCCGGGTAAAGCCAACATAGTAGTTGACGCCATAAGTCGGGATGAATACTCTAGTTGTAAAGTCAAATCATTGACTATGGCTATCCGTTTACATCTATCCACACAAATTAAGGAGGCTCAACTCGAAGCCTTAAAACCTGAAAATGTGGTGGGTGAATCCCTGAGAGGGGGTGATTAGAATTTGGAAGACAAGAGTGGCGGAGCCCTATATCTCTTGGATTGGATCTAGACACTGAAAAACGGTGGTTTCAGAGACTTGGTCATGACCGAAGTGCACAACACTCGATATTCCGTCCACCCAGGTTCAGATAAGATGTATATGGATCTTAAAAAGCTAAATTGGTGGCCTAACATGATTGCACCAAGGTTAAGGTTGAATTCCAGAAACCATCAGGTTTACTTCAGCAACTGGAGATACTGGAATAGAAGTGGGAGCGGATCACGAAGGACTTCATAACCAAGTTTCCTAAGACAACGAGTGGTCTTGAAACCATATGGGTGATCGTAGATTGGTTAACCAAGTCCGCAGACTTCCTGCCTATCAAAGAAACCGACAAGATGGAGAAACTCACTAGAACCTACATTAGGGAGATCGTACGACTACATGGTATTCCCATATCCATTATCTCTGATAGAGATAGTAGATTCACTTCCAGGTTCTGGCGGTTGCTACAAAGTCCCATAGGAACTAGGTCGGACATGAGTACAGCCTACCATAGGCAAAACGACGAACAAAGTGAGAGGACTATTCAAGATTTGAAATATATGTTGCGAGCCTGTGTGATTGACTTTGGAAAGGAATGGGATATTCAACTACCCCTTGCGAGTTCTCCAATAATAAAAGTTATCACACGAGCATAAAAGTTGCTCCATTTGATGCCCTCTATGGCCGAAAGTGAAGATCCCCTTTGTGCTGGGTTGAGGTGGGTGACACTCAGTTAGCTAAAGGACGCATTCCTGAGAGCAATCTCATAGGTCCAGAAATCATTCGGGAAATGACAAAGAAGATCGTTCAAATCTGTGAGCGATTGAAAGCCTCTAGAGAACGAAAGAAAAGCAACGCAGACAAGAGAATGAAACCTTTGGAATTCCAGGTTGGCAACCGTGTTCTATTGAAGGTCTCTCCCTGGAAGGGCTTGATACGCTTCGGAAAGTATGGAAAGCTAAATGCAAGATATGTAGGGCCTTTCGAGATTATCACTAGAATTGGGCCTGTAGCTTACAAAATCAAACTACCTCGCCAACTTAGTAACTTACATTCTACTTTCCACGTCTCAAACTTGAAAAGTGTCTCTCAGAAGAGACTCTTGTAATCCAACTCGATGAGATCGAGATCAACGAGAGTCTCAACTTCGTGGAAGAACCTGTAGAGATCATGGACCGAGAGGTCAAGCAAACAAAGAAAAGATGTATCCCAATAGTGAAGGTTCACTGGAATGCCAAGCGAGGACCTGAATTCAGTTGTGAGCGTGAGGATCAAATAAAACTGAAATATCCTCATGGTTTCCCTTGGTCATTTGTAATTGCTTAAACTCTAATTTCAGGACGAAATTCTCTCTAACGGGGGGGATGATGTGACCACCAGAAATTTCTATCTTGGACAATCATTCTATTGAATCGAAGTCAGACTCATTTATGCTATCTTTTAGCATTGTTTATGGTCTATTTGAGTCTTCTAAGCCTAGTGCCTTCAACGAAGGAGTGTTTGGAAGTATCTTGTAGAGTTCAGTGTGCAGCTTACAAGCCAGAAAACTCCAAGGATTGGAGCTTAAGACTGTAAACTAGGGTTTACGGTCGTAAACCCTTGGCTAGTCGTGAACTCACCCCTTAAATATGACACTTCTTCATTTTTCACCACTTTTTCCAACTTTCAACTCAAGAACTCGGATGCCACAAGTGTGACAAGGAGGGTCACATCACGAAGGATTGTAGGCATCAGACTCCAGGGGTTGGTGTTAGGATTTGTTACCATTATGACTAGGTGGGCCATATGAAGGCCCAGTATCCCCTACTAGGTGCCAGGCCGGTGCAGGCTCCAACGCTGGCCACCCTGAGGATTACTAGCGGGGGTCAGGGTAGAGCAGAGCCATCGAAGGCTCAAGGATGCGCCTTCCAGCTTACCACCGAGGAGGCTAGAATAGTACCTGATGTGGCGACCGGTATGTCTTTTCCCCTCTCTATTTGTTTATGATTGTATTATGAGCTTTCTTTTTCTTTATGCATAAGTTATTAGGACATAGGAGAGGTTAGAGAGAATATATTGTCAAGGGATTAAAGATAGTTTGAATCCGAAGATGCATTCGAGGTTAAGGAGTTAAGGTAGAGATCACCAGCCTAGAATGAGTAGTGTATTTGGAAATTCAAAGGTCATCATCTGGAATTCAGATTCTCTTGAAGTTAGTTACTTCATATTGAGAGGATTGCTTTGGGTGGGTTAACCACTCTATGGTTAAAAATGGTAATACTCGGTTGGGACAGTTAAGTCGTGTATCAACTTCACCACTAGTGGGTAGTGGTTAGTGCTCTAAGTGGGGGAGAATCGGGAATTCTCGGATGGGGCATTAGCTATGGAAGATGTTGTCTGTTGTGGTTCGGATGATGGTTTCCAGAGTGGTTGGGTTAAGGCGGTCTATACATGTTGAAGAATTTGTATCGGTTATATAATTGGGTGCTGAGTATATGTTATGTGTTGGCAATCCGTAGGTCTGTTTTCTGGTGGTGAGTAAGATGTCTAGTGATAATAAGCCATGGAATTGTATGTTATGCGCTTGATAGTTATCACCTTTAGAATGCTCTTTGGAGCTGTCGGTGCTTGTGAAGGAGAGCTTGGAAACTCGGGAGTAGCAAATTGTTCTATAAGTAGATGGTTTAGGGTGCGGTTTCAGTACTGTGTCACATGTCGGTGTTGTAAAGGACACAGATTAGGCCCTCTTGGGTAATGGAGGAGGTGAGAATCTCCAGGATGGATTGTTGGGCAACTAAAGTGACGACAGCGGCATCCATAGGTTATCGAGAGCAATCCAGTCATGAGTTGAGGGCCGAAGAGGGCATACCAGACTCATGTTGTGGGCTCAGAAGCAATGTAGACCTATGTTGAGGACCGTGTAAGGGTATTCCAGTCATAGGATATGGTCATAGAGATTTTGATGGTTATGTATCTTGTAGGAGCGAGTTCGGAAGGGATGTATTATTCATATATCGGCTGAGTTGTACTCGGTTGTGACAAATTAGAGGATTGTGGATGAGATGCAAGGATAGATCCTTGGATCTCATGTTATAAGTAGACCTGAGTTATGTTCATAGAGGTATTCCAATCTAGGGTATTCCATCTTGAGGATGAGCAGACGCTATGATTAACTGGACCTGATATGTTTAGTATTCCAACCCGAGGGTTTACTATGCCAAACATGTGTGTGATATGAGGGTATTCCATCCTAAGGATGACTGGACCCGACATAGGCATCCCTGGTATTCCAGCAAGAAGCTGATTGGACTAGGTATAAGTATTCATACTTGTTAACTGATTGATCACGTGAGTTGTTTCAGGAGCTGAAGGATGCATTATCTTGTCAGCACATAAAGGGTTTGCTTCAGGACGAGGGAAAGTTGGGTATCCAATACATTGGATCATCAGGATTATGGTCAGGTTTGCTAAGGTGGCATATAGATTAGAGTTTCTGAAAGGTTCGGTTAGATTCACAATGCTTTTCACTTATGGAATCTACAAAGGCGCATATTGGATGAGTATGAGGTTGTATCATTGGGAAATGTTTAGGTCATAGAGAACTTGAATCATGTAGGGAGACCAGTGGCTGCATCGGAAAAGGATCCGAGTATACTTGGGAGACAAAGTCCAAGATGAGGGAGCATTATCCTGAATTGTTCACCACAACAGGCTTACAGGGTGAAGCCAAGTTTTAGTGTGAGAGAGCTGTAACATCTCAATATTTGTCATTTATAATCCATAGGGATGGATGGGTAAAGCCATGAAAAGCCTAAGGGCTAAGTTGCAATTTTGGGACCAAGAAGAGTATGATGTGCGTACTAGGCGCACCCTAGTACAATGGCTGTACAATTGTGTACGTTAGGCGTACTCATATCATAATGAAACCCTAATATTTAGCATTTGGGTACTATATAAGAAACCTTATGAGCTCATAACCCTCCCTTACCTCATCCTCTACTGTTCAGAGTCGTTTTCCCCAAACCCTAATCCTTTCCTCGAGGGTGCGAGTTGATAGAGTGTATTTTGAGTAGTTGGAATGGAAATTGTTGTACCAAGGAGTTGGAGAAGGAGAACAAGCTTGTAGATCTGAAGTTGTTTGGTACCCTAGAAGCTCCGAAAGGTAAAATGCCTCAAACTTTATGCTTGTATGATATAGATCTATACATTCTAGCTTTATGGAACCATTCTTGTCGCAAAAGTCTCCAACTTGGTACTTGTTATGATTTGGATGAAATCAGTTGTCCTTTCTGACTCTAGAAAGGGTCCTAAGTGATAAAAATGATGTCCTAATGGCTGAAGTTGTCCCATGCATGTCGTAGAACGGTCTTAATGGATTAAGATCATGTATTAACAACTTTCTGGATGACCAAAGTGATAAAGCTCAAGACTTTATGGTTGTAAGGAACATTTTGTCGATGGATCTAAAATTTGGGATTAAGTGCTTAAGCTATTAAGCAGTTATTAGAGTTCTACGAATATCTTACGTACGCCCCGTGTAAATCCAGTACGCCCAACATACTGGGTCAACCGCACTGATGATAGTTAACACAAGGTGGAGTACGCCCTCTGTTGGGCCTTTGACGTTTTGTGTTTTCGGCTTGGGTTGCTTTTGGACTGATTGGACTTGGGGCTTGCTGGGCTTTTTGAATAATGGTGTTTGGGCCAGTTTCGAATTTTGATCTTATAATAAAGCGGAAATAGGGAGTCGGGCCCAATTTGGAAGATTACGCCAATAATAGGCCTTGTATATGTGGGCTTGTGGATCATGCATTTGGTATTTCTCCTTGGCCCTAATTAGAGGAAAGTCAAAATGGACTATGAATAGTTGTAGGACTCTTAATCAAGATCGATATTCCCATTTATTGACTTAATATTCAATACTTGGATAGTTCGGGATTTTTGGTGAGAAAACGATTCGGGAGTTTGATTCATCAGTTCAAATCGACATTGTGAGGTGAGTTATCCTCACTGTACTAAAGGGTCTATGGCACCAAGGCTGACTCTTTGGATTGTAATCCCAGTTATGTTCTGAATTATGTGTTGTAAGGCTATGTTAGAGTTGTATTTTGGTTTAGGGTGACGTTATGATTAGTGATTTGTTAGGTCGGTATGACTATCGGTATGTGGTAGGTTACATGGTTTAAAGGATCTTAGGTTGAAGGTTTGGGTTCTGCTTCGCAGCTATTGTCTGAGTCTAACCATTTTGGAATCGAGTCCTTTGGCCTCAGATTTTTTACACTGTGGGGAAAGTATGCTTAGTGACCTGTAGTTTGGTCAGACTACTTGTATGTTAGTCGTAGATTACATGTTATATGTGCACATGATTGATTGGTAGTTGAGGGTATTCCATCCCGAGGATGATAGGACCCTAGTATGTTATCTCTATAATCTGTTAGATTATTATCTAATATATGTGTACATGTTTGATTGGTTATAGGCATTCCAACCTGATGGTTGTAGGCCGTGAGTATTCCATCTCAAAGATGATTGGACTCATAGTATGTAGGCATTCTAACCCGATGGTTTTCGGTCTGGGGTTTTCCATCCCAATGGATGATTGGACCCATATTATCTGTTATACATGTATTGTATATGGGCATTCCAACCTGATGGTTGTGGGCCGGGAGTATTCCATCCCGAGGATGATTGGACTCGTAGCAGGTTGGTAATTCCAACCCGATGGTTGATTGGACTAATAGTTGGTTGGCATTCCAACTCAATGGTTGAGGGGCCTGGGTATTCCATCCCGACGAATGATTGGACCCATAGTATGATGTTTGTTATTATATGTGTATTTTTCTGCGTATGGGTATTTTAAGGGTAACTCACTAAGCCTTTGAGATTACATTTATCGATCATTGTTTCAGGTACAACGGATGACCAAAATCAAAACATAAAGTGTGAGGAGTTGTACGATCATGCCTTCGCCTTCCCACGATCATCAGAAGTACCTAAAACAATAAACGATAAATGTAAGCTCGAAGGCATAGTGAGTTACCCCCAAAATACCAACACCATACAGATATAACCATATCATATAAACATATAAGCAAACAATACAACATGCATAATGAGCCATCAGTCTTACTGGACCAAATCCCGGTCCTCAGTCTATCTGGACCGCTCTTCGAGCCCTTGATGCGTCTGGACCGCCCTCCTCGAGGCCTTCAGCCTATCCAATCCGCTTGTGGGCCTTCAGCCTGACTAGAATTGCCCGGCCTGGGCCTGTAGTCTACCCGGTCCGCCCAAGGTGTCTTCGCCTACTACACACAGCGGGACTTGCCTCAACTCTTTACGCAAACCAACAAACATGTATACATAAATATCATACGGTTGCAAGCAATCACAGATAGTCATATAGATCTAACATCTCACTATCATTGAAACCATCCTATGACACAGATAGCAATCTAACCAATCTCTAATATAGCAACCATCCTACAACCAGGATATCAATCTAAAAGATTACTAGCATAGAAACAACCCTAAAACTAGGATGAAATCTAACAGATCAATAACATAACAACCATCCTAAACCAGGATGTAAATCATAAAGCGCTGGCCTCGGTGTCGTAGACCCTGTTGATATAGGGTGGAGAACTCCCCTCTCCAGTAGCTCGAATCGGTAAATCATACTCCTCCAAATGCAGCTCCTAATCCAACACCAACAATCACCGATGACTTCCTTCCATAAATTCCCAAATTACCAAAATACCGTAGAGGTCAAACTGGTCAACCCTTGGTCCAAGTAAAAGTCAACGGTCCAAGTCAACAATCCATGTTGGCCCAACTCGTCGAATTCTTTAAGAGTTAATAAGGTCGCAGAAACCCTCACTGACTCGCCGAGTGTCTGTCCAACTCGTCAAGTCTATATGTGTCCAGAAGTTGGGTAAACCCTAACTAACTCGTCGAGTCCATGTAGAAACAAACCCATGGGAAAAGCCTTCTTGACTCGTCGAGTCACTTATCCGACTCGTCGAGTTCATAATGTCCACTTCTTGTCCAAATGATTTTGAGCCATTCCAAGGCTCCAAATGGTAGATCTATCCTCCTAGGGCCTAGTTATCATGTAAAGTTGCAAACTTTACACGTATGTAAAGTCTCAAGAGTCAAACTAAGCTAAAGAAGAAGCTTCAGACAATGGAAAGGGGCATAGCTTGACAAAGGCTCAGACTTTATAACAATAAGGGGCTAAAGGGGTCCATATATGAAGTTGCAATTTTAGATCTTGCCCCAAGTCCAAAATACCACCCCAATATCCTAAAAAGGGTTCCAACCCATGAAATAAGAGATCTATCTAATGGAGGACCAAGGTCACAACTTGGTACCTTCAAAATTATGTTGAGATGAAGTAGAACATGGATCCACAACCTCTCTTTGCTCCAACTTCTTGCACTTCAAGCTCTTCCCTTCACAATTATTCTTTCATGCTTAAAATCACACCAAAAGAAGTGTAAGCAGCGATTTAGGGTTTTTGGACTCACAAGGGGGATGTAAGGGAGGCTAGGGGGTAAATAACCCTTAAATAGGGTGCAAAACCCCGGGGATTAGGGATTCTCATTCCAGTTCCAACTCGCCAAGTCGGGTTCACTGACTTGTTGAGTTGGTCACTTAACCCATGTGTCCAAATCCGCCCCTACTCAACGAGTCCAGGCACCAACTCGTCGAGTAGATCTTCTGAGATAAACATAAAACTGTAAATTTATATACCTAGGAGTCGGGGTGTTACAATTCTCCCACACGTGAACTAGACTTCTGTGACGACCCGAAATTTCTATACTGAACAATCATTCACTACAATATAAATCAGAAATGTTCTTGCTATCTGTTAATCATTTTGGGTGTCAGTTTAAGTTTTTTAAAGCTTAGTACTTCAAGGAATAATAGGAGAGAGGATGCACTAGGTTCAGTTTGCATCATTTTCGCAAAAACTCCAAGAGTTAGGATTTATTGGTCCAAACACTATTTGTGCCGAAAACCCCCATGAGTATATATATGACACTTAGCCATATTTGTCACGTTTTCACTCTTTCAAGAACAAGAACCGAAATCCTCTCAAGTATCATACAATTTTTCCTTCTAAATCGTTAAAATATAAGTTTTTCTTACCCTATCTAGTTGATTCCTCCCATATTCAAGTGTTTTTACATGATTTCATCCATGAAATCATTCCATTTATGTAGATCTTCAAGTGTTCTTACTTACACCAAGAACACACACTAGTGTTTTGGGCCGAAAATCAGCTTCTTTGCTTCCATATTGTAAGTATCTATCTCATATACTTGTTATCTAGTAAGGATACTTAATTTAGAGCCTTGAAATCATCATTTTTCAAAGACCAAAAGGGGTTTTCGGTTAGTGCATCTTCCTAAACCGAAAACTGTAAAGAAAGGTGTATTTATGACTTTAAGCCTTCCTAATGCTTCGTATTGAGTAGAACACTTAATTACTTGTTGAAAGTCCTTGGAAATCACCTTATGCATCAAAGAACAAGAGTTTTATGCCAACCTTTGGACACAAAACTCTTGTACCGAAAGCCACTTTGACCGAAAACTACCTTAAGTGAATATACAACCCTTAGATGCAACCCTTAATACTGCAAGCACTTCAATCAAAGTGTTTTTGTATATCCTAGGGTGTCTTAACTTTGTTAATTCATTGTTAAATGACTAATTGTATACATATATGTGTTATTATATGATAAATAGGATCCGTGTGTGCGCTCAAGCCTTTACTTGACACGTAGCATCCTATACCATCTGTTCATCCAAACAACTCACTACAGGTGATTTCATACCCTTAATTAACCTTTGAAATGCTTTGAAATGTTTTTAAATGCTTTATGGGGGATACAAGTTGAACCATGTTAGTTATTAGATGAATCACATGTGATTAATAACTAGCATGCAAATCGATTTTTCATACTTAAAACTGTTTTACCAAACAAATGACTTGAAACTGTTCATCAAACTATTTTACATATCAAACTCTTTATCAAATTCACTTTTGTATACTAAACCTTCCTTGTATAGTTTTCAAACTTGTATATTGTTAAAACCATGTCTACTACATATAAAGTTATATAAATAAGGTTTGAAGGAGTTAGGAGAGATAACCCACTGTACTTCCTGTCCTTGTTTGGTTGTGGTCTTAAAGTACCCGGTTGTCTGTCCGAGTGTCGTTGAATCCTTAGTTATATATTATGTAGATATGTATAGATATAAAGACTTTTATTTAGTTTAGTATATTCAGTCATACAAACAAGTCTACTAATAAACTATAATAGGTAAAGTTTAGGGTTATACTACTTACTACTTCTAGTCCAATGAAGCATACAAGAGTCAGCTCATTCATGAGTCATTACTTATTACTATGAGAACATATACAACTATACTAGGATGAGAATATATACAACTATACTATAATGAGAATATATACAATGATACTATGATCACAACATATACAACGATACTATGTTGAGAAGCTATACATTAAATATACAAGTATACTTTAACATAAATGTGATCCAACGTATTGGAGCATTCCTTCATTGTCATGGCCCGAGTTGTGACCAGAATCTCCTAGAGGGAGAGCGTGATTTTGCGTATAGATCTATACTGGATTGACTATGCTACACCTTGCTGCTAGCTAGAGTGGGACCTGTATGTCTTCGGGTGCCAAATGTCATACCTTTTGACGACTTACATTGTAGTGTTTTTCCAATCGATATTATGGAACAATTAATCACATAATACCTTGATATAAATCTGGATTAAGGTAGTTAGTACGTTAGTAGTTCCTATAATACAACACTACAGTACTATATTAATTTACGCTTTACATTTATTTGGTAATCATTTCACTTAAACATTAATGTACAAACTATATTTTGATAATGATTGTTACACTTGGGAAAATTACACAATTTTACAAGAAATAAACATACAAAACAGTTGTGCCTTGGTAGAAGGCTACTTTTGGTAGAAAATATAGGATTTTCTAGGAGTTACAAACTTTTACAAACACTTGCATACATTGATATACTTTTACTACAAACGTTAACAAACTCGTACTTCAAACATTGTTTCAAACATTTTGATACAAACATAGACACTAAGTACTTATGAAATCAACAGATTTAATGCTGATGAACCCTTTCTCAGGTCATTAGCAGACAGGTACCAATGCCAACTTTTAAAAAGATGGAGCGCATTCAAGATTCGTGATATATTTTTTTTTTGATGTTTTGGTGTCTTATATACTACAAAACACACTTGTATTAAAAATATATATTTAATGCAATGGATGATGTTTTTTACTTGTTTACTATTATACTATGTTGTGATACTTTACATGACATCCTCTGCCCCCATAAAGTTTCCACCGTTCTCGGTTTTGGGGTGTGACAGATTGGTATCAGAGCATTGTTTATAGTGAATTGAGTATATCAACCCATAAAAGATATACTAACTATAAACACATTGGGATTAAATCACTCTGACCAAGAGTCTATACTTTTAAATAATAAAATATTTAATTAAGTATACAAGTCTGCATTCATACTAAAATTAGTGTCACAATGACAAATACAAAAGTATTACGATTGTTGAATATCACAAGTAAGCTCGGGGATGTATGGTCAGTCCTGGGAGTAGCATAGCCTGATCAACAATGTTGGTCCGTGGAGTGATTAGCTTATTCCCTAGAATGGTTGTGATATGGCAACAAGTCTAAAAACTTTCCAACACTAGCACAATGAAAGCACTAGAACATAACATAAGTTTAAATTACTATACGAGTATTTTCTGTTACTATAATCACTTATCTAAGAACTAAAAAGGTCATTATCAAGTAGGTCAATAGTCGTTAGGTGCATATGCTAAGGTTATATGAAATTTACGTGTTATAGACTCAGAATCTGTGATGTTTGCTTTACTTCCTATCCTTGTTTGGTTGTGGATTTGGAGTTAGGTGGTATACACTACACAAGTATTGACATAACTGATAAAGATCCTCTTATAATTATCTTAAATAGTACGTCTATTGTTATAAGATTCTTATACCCCATTTCTCACGTAGATATCGTGGCTGGATTTCATCATGGCGACTCGTACTTTCCACCCCCACGACAATGCTTGATGGCTTGAAGCAGAGTCCGATGATGAGCATCAAATCCCTTTGGATGATCATCACGCAGAAGGCTTCTCGGATGGATCTGACTCCGAGCCAGAAGTCAATAACCTACCCCAAGTAGGTCAAGCCCTAATTAACTACCCCAGACCAATGTTTCAGGGTCCCACACCCTTGTGGGCAACAAACTTGAATCTCTGGAGCGACGAACAAGGTCAAACCTTACCTAACAAGGGGGACCACAGCTTCTACAACATAAGCAAGGGTGGCTCGGCTGATCGATCCCTACCCATCCTGGTCTGTAGAATTGCTCGAAATGTGGAGCAAGGTCGAGCAGCCATCGGCCAAATAGTGGAGATCAATGCCAACACTCGTGTCAACACGGTCCGCATTCGCCATCTCGAAGAGGCGATGGAAAGGACCAGAAGGACTAATGAGAATCTGCAGCAACAACTAGCTGCGTCCTGAGCTGAAGTCATTAAATTTCGTGTTCACCAGAGGGCTCATGAACGACACCTCCAAGAAGTGTTCTGTCATATGTAAGACCTTAGGGTTCACCCAAGGAATTCCCGTCACCTTTAAAAGATGTCTAGCACGTCTTTTCTATTGATTAAGGAATATCCTTTCGTATCTGTGCTCTATGATGCACTTTTCTCTAAATTATTCCTATCTTTCAGTACACTCTCTAGTCTTCTAAGAGGTCAAACATTTTCCCTTATATGGTTTGATGTAAGACCTACTGATAGGTCGATTTTCCCAAACTGATTTATGTCAGTAATACTAGTAATATTGACAGTTAGCTAATCTATTGGAAAAATCTGTACTCTTGTGTTTTCCTACTCTTCTTCTATGCTGCTTTTTCAATACCTACACTCATTTAACTATTGGACTATAGAGATTTAGCCCATGGAACACCCTCTTTATGCTCACAATTGATTCTAACCACCATGTACATCTTTCCTTTAAACTTATAGTTGAAGGATGCCTCCTCGCTCATCAACAAGGAGTAATCCTCCGAGTACTCCAACTCCAATACCACCTCCTCTGCAATTCGATGCGGCAGCTCTGAATGCTGCAGTGGCTGTGGCTATGGCTATGGCTCGATATCACTCCACTGATGCCAACAAAGTTGGAACCCCTATTAACTCTACTCCAAGTGAACTCCTTGTGTGCTCAAGAGAGTGCTCCTATAAGGACTTCACTAACTGCAAGACAAAATCCTTCAAGGGGACTGGCGAAGTCATTGCCCTCTCGTAATGGTTCGAGAAGACGGAGTCAGTCTTCGAGATTTGTTTAGGTCCTGCTGCAAGTAAGGTCAAATTTGCTGCTTACACCTTTAAGGAGAAAGCCCTGACATGCTGGAACAACCATGTCAACTCACTCACTCTTGTAGTGGCAAACGACATGGGTTGGGAAACTATGAAATACCTCATGATTGAGGAGTACTGACCGAGGGGCGAGATCCAAAAGTTGGAACAGGAGCTGTGGAGCCTAACCATGAGGGGCTCCAACATAGTCGCATATACCACTAGATTTAGTGAACTGGTGGCCCTCTGTCCCAACATGCTTCCCACCAAGGGGAAAAAGATCGAGAGATACATTTGGGGGAGGGTGCCTCCGTATCAGGGACATGTCTTAGCTTCACACCCTGCTACCTTCGACAGTGCCAAATGATTGCCACAACGACTCGTCGATCATGGAGTCCAATCCCCATCATCAACAACAACCCTGGCCATCTCAGAACCTTCCAATCCCGCTAACAATAAGCGCAAGTTCTGGGATGACAAGAAGAAACAACAAGCTGCTAAAAAGCAGAGAGTCATTGCGGTTCATGCTGGGATGAAACCTACCGTTGCTACTCCAATAAGGCAGTATGCTAGAAGTTTGCCAAAGTGTAATAAATGTAACTTCCATCACAACGGACCCTGCCGTGAAATGCAGTGCTCTAACTACAACAAGAAAGGACACACTGTCCGTTTTTGCAAATCTCTGGCAAGGCCGATCACCCAAGTTTTAGGCACTAGTTTGGGCCAGGCTTGCTAGGGATGTGGCGATGTGGGCCACTATAAAAGGGACTACCCCAAACAAAGAAATGTTGGTGGAGCAGGAAGAGTTCTGGCTATAGGCCAAGGGGAAGCAGTTGTTGACCCTATGGTGGTGACTGGTACGTTTCTCCTTGAAAACTCTTATGCATGCATATTGTTTGATAGTGGAGCGGTGAGAAACTTCGTAAACTAGAAATTTGCACACTTACTTAAATGACAACCACACGCACTTAAAGAACCATTCAATGTAGAAATGGCTAATGTGAAAACTAAGAGCACAAATAGCATATACATAGGATGTACCCTAACTCTAGATAGCCATTCATTTCCAATCGACCTCATGCTGGTCTTGATTATAAGTTTCGACGTCATCATCGGCATGGATTGGTTGAGTCTTCATCGTGCCGACATTATGTGTTATGAAAAAGTTGTACGCCTTAATCTCCCATCTAACAAAACTCTCATTATCTATGGCGACAAACTCGGTATGAGTCTTCATATCATCTCAGGTATTCAAGTACAGAAGTATCTACGTAAGGAATATCGTGCATTCCTTGCTCACATTGTAGATACGAGCATAGAAACGAAACAACTAAAGAACATCCCATTAGTGAGCGACTTTCCCGACATCTTTCCTGAAGAACTACCAGGATTACATCCGCTATGATAAGTGGAGTTCAGAATCGACTTAGTCCTAGGAGGTACCTCAGTAGCCAAATCGCCCTACCGATTAGCACCAACAGAGATGCAGGAACTATCTGGTCAATTTAACGAACTGCTCAGCAAGGGCTTTATTAGACCAAGCTTCTCACCCTCGAGAGCACCGGTCTTGTTCGTTAAGAAGAAAGACGGATCATTTCGTATGTGTATCGACTACAGAGAACTCAACAAACTGACGGTCAAAAAATCGTTACCCTCTGCCTTGCATAGACAATTTATTTGACAACCTGCAAGGGGCGAGTTACTTTTCCAAAATTGATCTAAGATCCAGATATCACCAGTTACGAGTGCTATAGGAGGATGTTCCAAAGACAACCTTCCGAACTCGTTACGGACACTACGAGCTCGTGGTGATGCCATTCGGATTGACAAATGAGCCCATAGTGTTCATGGATTTAATGAATAGAGTGTGCCATCCTTAATTGGACCAGTTCATCATCATCTTCATTGATGACATCCTGGTCTACTCTTGAAGTAAGGAAGAGCATGGTGATCACCTAGGACAAGTTCTAGGAACTTTACGAATAGAGAAACTCTATGCGAAGTTCTCTAAATGTGAATTTTTGATCTGAAGATTCGAATTCTTAGGACACGTGGTTAGCGAAGAAGGAATCCACGTGGACGCATCCAAAATTAAGGCCATTGAGAATTGGTCAGCATCGAAGAGACCTACAAAAATTCGTCAATTTCTAGGTCTAGGTGGCTACTACCGCAGATTCGGAAGAGAAACAAGAAAAAGCATTTCAAACGCTGAAGCGAGCCTTATGCACCGCACTGATACTATCCCTCCCCGAAGGGATAGAAGACTTTGTTTTATACTGCGATGCATCCAACCAAGGGCTCGATTGTGTTCTGATGCAACGAGGTAAGGTCATCGCATATGCCTCGAGACAGCTGAAGACACACGAAATCAACTATACCATGCACGATCTTGAGCTAGGGGCAGCTATGTATGCCCTTAATATCTGGAGATACTACTTGTATGGTACAAAAAGCACGATCTTTACAGACCACAAGAGTTTACAGCACATATTCGATCAGAAGGAGCTCAACATGAGACAACGGCGATGGGTTAAGCTACTCAATGACTATGAATGCGAAATTCGTTATCCTCCGGGTAAAGCCAACGTAGTAGCAGACGCCCTAAGTCGGAAGGAATATTCTGGTCGAAGGGTCAAATCGTTGACAAAGACTATCCATTCACACTTGTCTACACAAATTCTGGAGGCTTAGCTTGAAGCCTTAAAACCGGAAATCATGGCGGGTGAATCCCTTAGAGTAATTGATAAGAACTTAGTTGCCAAGGGTGGTGGAGCCTTATATTTCATGGACCGGATTTGGACAACGAAGCACGGTGGCCTCTGAGACTTGATCATGACCGAGGCACACAACACTTGGTATTCCGTTCACCCAGGTTCATATAAGATGTATCTAGATCTTAAAAAGTTATACTGGTGGCCTAACATGAAAGCAGAGATTGCGACCTTCGTGAGTAAATGCCTTACTTGCGCAAAGGTTAAGGTCGAATACCAGAAACCCGCCGGTTTTCTGCAACAACCAGAGATTCCAGAATGGAATTGGGAGTGGATCACTATGGATTTCATAACCAAGTTGCCCAAGACAATGGGTGGACTTGATACCATATGGGTCATCGTTGATAGATTGACCAAGTCTGCATACTTCATGTCAATCAAAGAAACGAACAAGATGGAGAAGCTTACGAGAACATACATTAGGGAAATCGTACGACTGCATGGTGTTCCTGTATCCATTATCTCCGATAGAGATAGTAGGTTCACTTCAAGGTTCTGGAAGTCACTACAAAGTTCCTTAGGAACGCGGCTGGACATGAGTACAACCTACCATCCTCAGACCGACAGACAAAGTGAGAGAACCATCCAAACACTGGAAGATATGTTAAGAGCATGTGTGATCGACTTTGGGAAGGCATGGGATACTCAGTTACCCCTTGTTGAATTTTCCTATAATAACAGTTATCACACGAGCATCAAGGCTGCTCCATTTGAAGCCCTCTATGGCCGGAAGTGCAGATCCACTCTATGTTGGGCTGAGATGGGTGACACACAGTTAGCTAAAGGACAAGTACCTGACAACACTCTCACAGGATCGGAAATCATTTGGGAAACAACAGAGAAGATCGTTCAGATTCGTGAATGATTGAAAGCCTCTAGAGACCGACAGAAAAGCTACGCGGAGAAGCGAAGGAAACCTTTAGAATTCCAGGTGGGAGACCGAGTCCTTTTGAAAGTCTCACCCCGGAAGGGCTTGATACGCTTTGGAAAGCGTGGGAAGCTCAATCCAAGATACATAAGGCCTTTCTAGATTCTCACTAGAATCGACCCTATAGCTTACAAACTCAACCTACCCCAGGAGCTCAGTAACATACATTCTACATTCCACGTCTCAAACTTGAAAAACTATTTGTCCAATGAAACTCTTGTAATCCCACTCGACGAGATCAAAATCAACGAAAGCCTCAACTTCGTGGAAGAACCTGTAGAGATCATGGACCGTGAGGTCAAGTAGAGAAAGAAAAGTTGCATCCTGATAGTGAAGGTTCGCTAGAACGCCAAGCGAGGACCTAAATTCACTTGGGAGCGAGAGGACCAGATGAAACTAAAAATATCCTCATCTGTTTATTTAGTTATTTGTAACTACTTATTTTCTTAAACTCTAATTTCGGGACGGAATTCCTTCTAATGGGGGGATGATGTGAAAACCCCAAATTTCTATTCTGAAAAATCATTCACTACAATAGAAATCAGAATTGTTCCTGCTATCTGTTAATCATTTTGGGAGTCAGTTTAAGTGTTTTAAAGCTTAGTACTTCAAGGAATAACAGGAGAGAGGATGACCTAGGTTCATTTTTCATCCTTTTCTCAAAAACTCCAAGAGTTAATAGTTTTCGGTCCAAACACTATTTGGGCCGAAAACCCCTATGAGTATATATATGACACTTAGCCATATTCGTAACTTTTTCACTCTTTCAAGAACAAGAACCGAAATCCTCTCAAGTATCATCCGATTTTTCCTTCTAAATCTTTAAATATTAATGTAAGTGTTTCTTACCCTATATAGTTCATTCCTCCCATATTCAAGTGTTTTTACATGATTTCATCCATGAAATCATTTAATTTATGTAGATCTTCAACTGTTCTTAGTTACACCAAGAACAAACACTAGTGTTTTGGACCGAAAATCACCTTCTTTGCTTCCATATTGTAAGTATCTATCTCTTATACTTCTTATCTAGTAAGGATACTTAATTTAGAGCCTTGAAATCGTCATTTTTCGAAGAACAAAAGGGGTTTTCGGTTAGTGCATCGTCCTAAATAGAAAACCCTAAAGAAAGGTGTCTTTATGACTTTATGATTTCCTAATGATTTGTATTATGTCTAGAACACTTAGTTAACTTTTTAAAACCCTTGGAAATCACCTTATGCATCAAAGAACAAGAGTTTTCGGCCAAACTTTGGACCGACAACCTCTTGGACCGAAAGCCATATGAACTGAATGCCCTTGGAAATCACCTTATGCATCAAAGTGTTTTTCCATATCCTAGGGTGTATTAACTTGGTTAATTAGTTGTTAAATGACTAATTGTATATATATATATATATATATATATATATATATATATATATATATATATATATATATATATATATATATATATGTGTTATTATATGTTAACTAGGATCCGTGTGTGTGCTTAAGCTTTCACTTGACACTTAGCATCTTATACCATCTGTTCATCCAAACCACTCACTAGAGGTTGTTCATACCCCTTATTTAACCTTTGAAATGTTTTTAAATGTTTTTCAATGCTTTATGGGGGGGTACAAGTGGAACCATGTTAGTTATTAGATCAATCACATGTGATTATTAACTTGCATGCAAATAGATTTTTCATACATTAAACTGTTTTACCAAACAAATGACTTCAAACTGTTTATCAAACTATTTTACATATCAAACTCTTTATCAAATTCGCTTTTGTATACTCAACCTTTCTTGTACAGTTTTCAAACTTATATATTGTTAAAACCATGTCTACTATATATATAGTTATATAAATAAGGTTTCAAGGACTTAGGAGAGATAACCCACTTTACTTCATGTCCTTGTTTGGTTGTGGTCTTAAAGTTCCTGCTTGTTTGTTCGAGTGTCGTTGAATCCTTAGTTATATATTATGTATATATGTATAGATATAAAGACTTTTATCTTAGTTTAGTACATTCAGTCATACAAACAATTCTACTAATAAATTATAATAGGTATAGTTTAGGGTTATACTACTTACTACTTCTAGTCCAATGAAGCATACAAGAGTCAGCTCATTCATGAGTCATTACTTATTACTATGAGAACATATACAACTATACTAGGATGAGAATATATACAACTATACTATAATGAGAATATATACAATGATACTATGATGACAACATATACAATGATACTATGTTGAGAAACAATACATTACATATACAAGTATACTTTAACATAAATGTGATCCAATGTATCGGAGCATGCCTTCATTGTCATGGCCCGAGTTGTGACCAGAATTTGCTAGAGGGAGAGCGTGATTTTGTGTATATATCTATACTGGATTGACTATCCTACACCTTGCTGCTAGCTAGAGCAGGACCTATACGTCTTCGGGTGCCAAATGTCATACCTTGTGACGACTTACATTGTCGTGTTTTTCCAATCGATAGTATGGAACAATTAATCACATAATACCTTGATATAAATCCGGATTAAGGTAGTTAGTACGTTAGTAGTTCCTATAATACAACACTACAGTACTATATTAATTTACCCTTTACATTTATTTGGTAATCATTTCACTTAAACATTAATGTAGAAACTATATTTTGAAAATGATTGTTACACTTGGGAAAATTACACACTTTTACAAGAAACAAACATACAAAATAGTTGTGCCTTGGTAGAAGGCTACTTTTAGTAGAAAATATATGATTTTCTAGGAGTTACAAACACTTACAAACATTCATATACTTTTACTACAAACGTTTACCAACTCGTACTTCAAACATTGTTTCGAACATTTTGATACAAACATAGACCCTTTCAAAATAACTTGTATTCTCAGGTCATCAGTAGCCAGGTACGGATGCTAGCTTTTGAGAAGATAAAGCGCATTCAAGACTCATCATATATTTTGATTCATGTTTTGGTGTCTTATATACTACAGAACACACTTGTATTAAACTTATATATTTAATGCAATAGATGACGTTGTTTACTTGTTTACTATTATACTGTGTTGTGATACTTTACATGACGTCCTCCGCCCCAGAACATTTCTTCAGTTCTCGGTTTTGGGGTGTGACAACTTCGTCCCTAATGTGGTTTGTGGCAAACAAGTCCGGATAATGCTCCCGTATCATAGTCTCTGGCTCCCAAGTCCACTCAAATCCCCTCCAGTGTTCCCATCGTACCTTTTCCAAAGGCACTTCCTTGTGCTGTAGAACCTTCACTTTCCTCTCTAGAGTGGCTACTGGCCTCTCTACATGATTCAGGTGCTCATCGACGTGAATATCATCTAATGAGACTACCACCTCGTCATACAAAACGCACTTCCGCAATTTTGAAATGTGGAAACTATTGTGAATCTGACTAAGCTCCTATGGTAGCTCGAGTCTATATGCCACCTTTCCAACCCTGGAAATAATCTACAATGGTAAAATGTATCTGGGACCAAATTGCCCTCTCTTCCTGAAGCGGATCACACCCTTCCAGGGTGAGATCTTCAGGAGTACCATGTCACCGACCTGAAACTCCAACTCAGATCGGCGTAGCTCTTCTATTGACTCCGTGCATTCTGCAACCGCTATCTAATCTGCTGAATGAAATTAGTAGTCTGCAAGAGTACCTCACTCTAAACCAACACCATGTTACCCACCTCGCCCCAACAGACTGGGGTGCGACATCTATGCCAATACAACAACTCATACGGTGGAGCACCAATGTTGGAGTGAAAGTTGTTGTTGTAGGAGAACTCTGCAACGGGTAGGTATGAATCCCAGCTCACACCAAAGTCAATAATACAGGCTCTCAACACATCCTCAAGAGTCTGTATAGTCCGCTCACTCTAGTTGTCCATCTGCAGATGATAGGTTGTACTGAAAATAGTCGTGTGTCAAGTTCCTTGTGGAACTTCTGCCAAAATTGAGAGGTAAACCGAACATCACGGTCTGAGATAATAGAGACCGGAACCCCATGGTGAGTGACAATCTCACGTATATACACATCGGCCAGCTTCTCGACCGATTAGCTCTCCAGAATGGGCAGAAAATTAGCACTCTGGGTCAATTGATCCACAATGACCCAAATAGCATCGAACCCCTTCGCCGTTCTCGGCAGCTTGGTGATGAAGTCCATCATGATCTGCTCCCCGTTCCACATGGGAACCCCCAAAGGCTGCAGCTTTCCATGCGATCTCTGGGGTTCTACCTCGACCATCCTGCAGGTCAAACACCTCTCAACATACCAAGCGATTTCTCGCTTCACGCATCTCCACCAAAAACTCAATCGTAGATCCTGGTACATCTTAATGGCCCCCGGGTGGATAGAGAAATGAGACTTATGAGCCTCATCTAAAATAATCTATCTGAACCCACTAGACATCAAAACCCAGACTCGACCGCAAATCCCCTGCTATCCTACACGAACTAGGTTTTCTGACCCCGATCCTCTCAAGTTTCCAGTTCTCCTAACGCATACCCTCAGCCTGGGATTCCCTAATCAAAACCTCAAGTGGAGAATCCGCTAAAATCCTCATGCATGTCAGTGGAGTAGAAGATCCAACAGACTTGCGGCTCAGAGCATCTGCAACCACATTCACTTTACCCGGGTGGTAAAGGATCTCATAGTCGTAGCCCTTGACTACATCCAGCCATCTACACTATCTCATGTTCAGGTTCGGCTAATGCATGATGTATCTAAGGCTCTTGTGGTCCATCTAGATCGTATAGCTGAACCCATAGAGGTAATGTCTCCAAATATTGAGAACGAAAACCACCGCTCCTAGCTCCAGATCATGAGTAGGGTATCTCATCTCATGCGGCTTCAACTGTCACGAGCTCAAAATCCCGTGATGGATGCATCATAGAACACCATAAAATACTCTACTCCCTCCGGAAGAGTCAAAAGTGGAGCCTCACATAGCTGCTGTCGGAGGGTCTCAAACGCCCTGTGCTGCTCAGGGCCCCACCAGAAATCCACCCCTTCCTTGTCAGACGAGTGAGGGCTGCTGCAATCTTGGAGAAATCATGTATGAATCTTTGGTAGTACCCTGCCAATCCCAAAAAGCTCCTGATGTCTGAGGGAGATTTCAGAACTTCCCACTGCATAACTGCCTCAATTTTGGCCAGATCGACCAAAATCCCCTCCTTGTTAAGAAGGTGTCCTAGGAAATGGACCTCTCGTAACCAAAACTCGCACCTCGAGAACTTGGCATAAAGTCATTCCTACCTCAGAACTCCCAATAGCTCCCGTAGACACTCCTCATGCTGCTCTCGTGTCTTGGAATACACCAAGATATTGTCGATGAATACAATGACCGAGCGATCGAGCATTCGTCTGCAGATCCGATTCATCAAGTCTATAAACACAACTGGCGTGTTGATGAACCTAAACAGCATCACCACGAACTCGTAATGTCCACAACGAGTTCGGAAAGTGGACTTCTCCACGTCCTCCTCTCTAATGCTGACCTGATGATACCCGGACCTCAAGTCTATCTTGGAGAACCAAGATGCTCCCTGCAACTGATTGAAAATTTCTTCTATCCTCGGGAGTGACTACTGGTTCTTCACTGTCAACTTGTTCAACTCACGGTAGCTGAGGCACATCCGGTGTTAACCATATTTCTTCCTGAAGAAGAGTATCAGCGCTCCCTATGAAGAATTGCTCGGAAGAATAAACTTCTTGTCCAGTAGTTCCTGCAGCTGTGATGAAAGCCCCTGCTTATCTAACGGTGTCAACCAGTACGACGGCTTGGCGATAGGGGCCATACCTAGCACTAGATCAATACTAAACTCAACCTGCCTCTCCAGAGGCACTCTCGGTAAATCCGCTGGGAACACATCAGCAAACTCCCTGACCACCTGGAGCTCTGTGACTGAAACGTGATCTTTGGCCCCTGTATCCACCACATATGCTAGATAACCTGCATACCCATGTTGAATGTACTATCGAGCCCTACAGCTGAACAAAACCCTGATTCCAATCTGGTACCCTCGCCATAGACAATCAGTTCTCCCCCACTTGGGGTTCGAACCACTACTCGCTAACCCTCACAATCGATTATAACTCCAAAGAAACTAAGCCAATCCATACCTACAACTACGCACACATTCCCCATGGGAATCGGAATCAGGTCTATCGGAAAGATACTTCGAAAATCTCCAATATGCAACCCTGATAGACCGAAGAAGAAGAAATCCCATGTTCATTGGCGATGGAGACTCGCAATGTATACTTTAACTCCCCTACTGGCAACCCGAACTCCTTACTGAAAGTTTGAGAAACAAGCGATCGACTAGCCCCCGAGTTAAATAATACCAAAGCAAGTAAAGAGTTCACTAAAAATGTACCTAATTACAAGTACATACATATAAGCATAAAACAGATATAATCAGTCAGATAAGGGAGAGAAACATACCAGCAACCACATCTGGTGCTGCCCTGGCCTCCTCTGCTGTAAGCTGGAAGGTGCGTCCTTGGGCCCTTGAGGGCACTGCTCGACCCTGACTCTCGTCAGTAATCCTCAATGTATCTGGCCTTGGAAGCTATGCCAGCTTGGCTGCGAGCTGTGGACAGTTGGTCTTCACATGACCAAACAAATGACAATGGTCGTAGATCCTCATATCCTGAACCGGCATCGTCTGTTGATACTCCCTCGTAGAATGTCCCTCCTGGCCGCATTTGCAGCACCCGCTAATAGACCTACAAATCCCCGAGTGTCCCTTCCCGTACTTGCCACAAGTGCGGACCTGATGTCCCCCTGACTTGGAATCATCGGTGTTAGAAAGCTTTGGTGTCGGCTGTTCTGTGTCTGTGCCAGGGCCCGACCCTGCTTTCTCAGTTGTAGCTCAATCTAAAGATCTCGCCGTCTGGCGGCCTCCTGTAAATCCAGAAGTGTATCACAATGCTGGGTCCCCACAAACCGTCGAATATCAGTCTTGAGCATGCTCAGATAACGTGTTATCTGGGGCTTCTCAGAAGTAACTCCAGGTAGAACATAGCCCACTCGGTGATTATACAAGTGATCTCCGTCACCGTCTACCGATCCTGTCTCAAATCCAGAAACTCCTGAGCTAACCATTCCTGCTCGACTCGTGGAATGTATCAAGAGCGGATCATATCCCTAAATTGCTCCCAAGTAGCAGCAGCTCTCAGCTCATCCGAATACGACCCGGTCATCAGTCTCCACTAGTCCTTTACCCCGGACCTCAAGAAGTTTAGGGCACATCTGACCATCTAGTCAGTAGGACACAAGCACGTGAAGAAACACCCCCCCCCCATGTCAGCCAGCCACCTCATGGCTTTGAAGGGGTCCTGAGTCGAGAATAATATCAAAGATAGGATCCCTTCGACATAATTTATGAGTTTTTAAGAAAGAAATTTATTACTTTCACCGTAGACATAAATAGGATCTTCCCTTTTGATAGGGATGCATCTCATCTCTTTCTAGATCAAGAGCTTTTTCTGGTTCTTTAACAACCAATCCATGTCGAGAATAATATCAAAGAGAGGAATTAGGTTAGCAGGAACATTAGAACTTTCAATTCTTATAACACTAACTATATAGGCTTTATCAACAAGTAATGATATATTTCTGATGTTATCTATATGAAATGATTGGACAACTGCGTAACAAGCAATTTGAAAAGAATATGCGAATTTATAAGGCACGAAAGAATATGAGGCATTGAAACCAAATAAGATGTGAGTAGATCTAGAGTTTACGAGAAAATTACTAGTCACAACATTCGAGTTTTTAACTTACTTCCTCTGTGGTAATCTAAAATGTATGATATTTAGCTTTTAGTTTGCTAAACGATTATCAAATTCTTCAAACTTCCTAATTACTGGTGGTGTTCAAATTTGTACCCGCTCTTCATTCTCTATTGAACATTCGATCCTAATCTTTGAGGTAAAACTCAATTCTCATTGCAGACTCCTGCTCCTTCTTGGTTTATAGACTAAACCCAAGATAAGGTCTTTACTTTTGCTATAACAGCAACTCGAATGGTTTTATTCTAATGACATTTGTATTTATAACACACAAGACACATAAGGAACCAAACTCTTCTATTAGAATCAGATCAAATAAATCAATCTGATGGAATAAAGAAAATGAAAAGAGTTTGATCAACACGTAGATGCTTTGGAACAGAAAGAATAGCACCACGTATCTCTAATTAGTGCTTTCGGACCTACACAACTTTTAGCTTTTGGCACCTCCTCCTTTTTAGTTGGAGTACTCTTTGATTGTTGAACGGAAACTTGACTCCCTGCCATTTGACTAGTAAGAGTAGGGCAGAAAAATTTCTTGTGGCTAGTAACACCACATAGCAAGTCACATCTCGGGCTAATGCTTGCTCAATCCTTTAATGAAGATCGTTATATTTCTATCGACTATCTCGACCGTTTACTTCTTCAGTATTTCTACTGAAGTTTTGGCACTATATAAGACATGGTTCTCTGAACCAATCAACTCCTTTCGTGGATTTATACTAATCAGACTCAAGTCTTTATGACATTAAGATTTGAACGATAATTATCTTCTTAGTCATTACCGAAACGAAGGTAACGACACACATGAATAAAATTAAATCATTTACTAGCTTCTTGGTAACCTTGTGACTTTTCCTGATCTAAGTGTGAGTCCTGTGCTTCCAGTAGTATTGGCCTCTACTACTATTCACACCTGATCATACTCGTCCCAAGTATTGTCTTGCAGTTCTCAAGTCACCATTCAAAAGTTTTCACAAAGAAACTTATCACACATGAACATGTTTAAACAAATACATACAACAGTTTCTCCTAGACTCAATTAGGGTTTTCACGTTTCTATCAATCATATATTGGATTACCTATACTCGCTTTTTAGGATTCTTCTCATGCATATGCTCAAATATATCCTAATACTTTTCCATAGGTCGATAGAAATTTTACTTCCATTTCTTCATACTAATTATTTCTTGAGTAGTGTCTACTCTACAAGACATACTATTCCAAAATTTACTTTAGCAGCATGGAGATAAGCGGTCTTCTACTACCTGCATCATCTTCTAACTCATGCAATCCATCATGCACTTTTGTTCATTTCATTATTCTTCCTTGACATCGTTATTCTTGTGTCTGAGTAAGTCTAAGTCTATTTCATAGGAGTCTATCCTAAGAAGTCTACATCTTAGCTGTATCTCAACAAGCTTTACTAGCTTCAACTTGGTTCTCTATCATTCCTGACTTCAACATCTCTTCTCATATGATACTATGGGTGTATTTCTTCTTCAATTAAGCAGCCTAACTTACTTAAACAAGTAAGTTGGTTAACCATTTACCACTAAATGACTCAATTCACCATCCCAATCTTGTATGTTAAAGTCGGCTTAACACACAATGGAACATTATATCACAAAGTCTTGGCATATTGAGTCTGAAAATTTCATCAGCCATTCTTTTGATCTTCATTTAATTCTTCTAAATCTTGCACAATATTCATTGTGATACTGTCGAAGTACTAATCACCATCTTTGATTCTTTTGACTCTTTTAAACAATCACTTTTTCAATCTGAATAGCGGTAGAACAACTTCGTGGATTTGTACCAACACATTTATCTTGCCCAAAGGTGTTTCAAATGCACATCTTTCTTCCAAAGATGTTATTATATATCAAACATACTTTAAATGTATATTACCACTCTATTGGTATTTATACACTTATTACGATAATAATTTATATTTCTTATTTTACGATATCTCGCGATCGTTTATTTCTTATTTTACGATATCTCGCGATCGTTTATTTATAAACTTATCGATGTCAACTATCGTAAGTCTCTTTATCACTCCGAAAAATTCTATTATGAAAATTCCTAAAATTTTCTAAACCATGGTCGGTAACAGACCTTAAGCTTTTTCACATAATAGAATATAAGGCATATGTCTTCTCTATATTCATTTATCATTTAGCACATAATAGAGTATAAGGCATATCTCCTCTTAATATTCTAGTGCTTGCATCCATTAGTTATTCAACTTAAAATATATCGTATCATCTTTACTTAATAATTCTTGTTTAAGTTTAGAAATTCTTACAATTTCTAGTTCACTTAAACTAATTTTCTTAAAATTCTGAAGTAACTTAATATCTTAGAATACTAGGGTTTATCACTACCCAATCCCCCACTTAAATATTTCCTATGGTTTGTATCCATATACTTATTATGAATCAACTCATATATTGAGCTTCCAACAGTTTAAGTCTAAATACCAATCCGTGATATTTAGTTCACTTAAACCATTGCTCTGATACCATGATTGAAAGACCCCAACTTTCGTATTTATGAAGACCCAAACTTTCATATTATTTCAAAAGATTTCTTAAGTTACTTCATCAAAACATGCTACATGCATATTTATAAAGCAATATTTTATATATTGATAAAGTGATTACAAAGGATTAGATACAAACCGACTAAGTTTTATTACATTTCATATCTACCCAAGAGTCTACTATTCATATACATACATGAACATTAAAATACAGAGAAATAGTATTAACTATTCTAAATCTTTCAGCAGTATAAAACTATATTGGATACTCATCACCTACAATTGTTAAACATTGAGAGGAATAAGCGATAACGCTTAGTGAATTCAATAAATAGATACAATATAATCTTATGTCTTACATATACCAATATGATAGAAGCAGAAGGGAACAAGAACAATAATAGCATATGTGTATCATATGACAGGCTTTCAATATCAACACAAGATTTGATTCAAAGATTTACGATCAATGAGACATAATGATTTCAATACTTGATATGCATCAATAAAGCTTTGGCCCAAATGGCACATAAGACATATAAATTTCTGATTAACATTTTGGTAGATTTCAGGCTTATAGCCCTATCTAACCATTTGCCAATACCATAGAATAGAGTTCATTCTCTTACGGAGTCATGCTCTACATGGTCAGAGGCTACATATCATTCCTATCAAACCATATGCCAATGCCATAGAATAGAAGTCATTCTCTTACGGAGACATGCTCTACATGGCCAGATGCTACGTACCAGTACCAATTTGAATCTAAGTCCTTTCACTGATCACATGGTCAAAGGTATTATATTTGCTATAAACATAGCGAATAAAATAACACGAAAGAATAACTTAGAATAATAACACTGAGAAGCACATAGCACATATAACACATAACATACAATTGTTCCTATATATTGAACTTACCTTAAGTTAACGGGGGTTAAAACAGTAATTTGGACAGCATTTCGGCTTTAAATATGACTTTCTATGTTGAAAACCAGGAGCTTAATTGAAAACCGGGCTCTGCGAAGGTAGGGCTTTAAAACCGAAAAGATAAAATTTTCGGGCTTCTCGGGGGTCTCGGGACGTGTTTCGGATGCTAAAATTGATACCGGGGCTTCGGAAAAAGTCAAAATAGTGAAAATATGGATTTAGGGGTGAAAAATGGCAAAATTCAATTTTTAGCCGGGAGGGTTCGCACCCTCCTATTTATAAGGGAGAAGGTCGGCCGAAAAGGGTGACTCAGCGAAGCAGGTGGCAGCAAAGGAGAAGGGACACACGGCGGTAGCAGGAGCGAAGGTGCCAGGTGGCTCGGACGTGAGATGGCACGCGTCGGATGCGAGGGCTCGCCACCAAGACCACACGCATCACCAGGCGATTGGACCGAAGCTCGGACCCGGGAAGAATGCGACACGCGTCGGATGCTGTGCGGATGACTCATCGACGTCGGACAAGGGACGCTTCGCGAGAGCAGGTGACGTGGCCGAACAACAACCATGCGAAATTCTCGGAAATTGAACCCAAAACTTCTAAAATCCGTAACTTTCGCATACGAGCTCCGGTTTTGACGTTCTTTATATGCACGCATAGCTAAATTACGCTCTACAAATTATGTTTAGACTTCGTCGGCTAATTTTGACTTTATTTTTAATATTATTATTTTTAACAGACCGGGACAGGAAAATTCGTTAAAAATTCATAACTTCTTCATCCGACATCCGTTTTCGTCAGACTTTTTACCGTTTTACTACAAATGACGAGACCTTTGATTCTCGTTTAGGATGTATCGGTCAAATGTTGCTCGATCTAAAATTCGAGTTTTTAGCTGTCTACTACTAAGTTGAAACTTCGAGAAATCATAACTTCCTCATACGAAGTCAGATTTTGGCATTCTTTTTATCGAATTTTTCGGTTTAACGAATACTACGACTTTCATTTAGATTTCTAAGACTAAAAAGTAGTTTATCAAAAACTCACTTTTTACATCATTCGGCGGCGTGCCGGTTTTGTCGCGGATCTTCGGTTGGTCATAACATCTTCGTTATAACTCGGATTTCGACGAGGTTTGCGCCTACAAGTTTCTAACGAGATGATTTACAACATCAAATAATAAAATTTTAATTATTTAAAGTTTTATATTTTCGCTAAATTTCACTATTTGGCTATTAATTGGAATCTCATAAGACTTCCAATATTTTATCAGTGATTCTAAACATAGTTTTCTTCATTTCTAGTAAAAAATAGTTGTTAGAACTCAACACTCAATTTTATTCACTTTTCATAATGACAAGACACAATTTTAGAATGTGTATGTTACAGCAAGCTCGAAGGCTTAGTGAGGTATACCCAAAATACCAACGTTATACAGATATAACCATATCATATAAACATATAAGCAAACAGTACAGCATGCATAATGAGTCATCAGTATGACTGGACTGAATCCTAGTCCTAAGTTAATCTGGACCGCTCTCCGAGCCCTCGGCATGTATGGACCGCCCTCCTCGGGGCCTTCAGCCTACTCGGACAGCTCGTTGGGCATTCGGCCTGACTAGATTTGCCCAGCCCAAGCCTGCACTCTACCCGGTCTGCCCAGGGTGTCTTGGCCTACTGCACACAGCAGGACCTGCCTCAACGCATTACGCAAACCAAGAAACATGTGCACATAAATATCATACACTAGCATGGAATAACAGATAGTCATATAGATCTAACTGATCACTATCATGGCAACCATCCTATAACCAGGATACCGATCTAGCCGATCTTTAAGATAGCAACCATCCTACAACCAGGATATCAATCTAAAAGATTACTATCATAGCAACATCCTAAAACAAGCATGAAATCTAAAAGATCAATAACATAATAACCATCCTAAACCAGGATGTAAATCATAAAGGGTCGACCTTGGTGTCATAGACCCTGTCGATATAGTGAGGAGAATTTGCCTCTCAAGTAGCTCGAATCGATAAATCAGACTCCTCTAAATACAGCTCCTAATCCAACACCTACAATCATTGTTTACTTCCTTCCATAAATTCCTAAATTACCAAAATACCCCCAGAGGTCAAACTGGTCAACCCTTGGTCCAATTCAAAGTCAACGGTCCATGTTGACCCAACTCGTCGAGTGCAGCTAGTAACTCACCGAGTTCCTTAAGAGTTCAGAAGGTTACAGAAACCCTCACTGACTTGTCGAGTTTCCGACCAACTCGTCGAGTCTATGCGAGTCCAGAAGTCGGGGAAACCCTAACTGACTCGTTGAGTGCTCTACAGACTCGCCGAGTCCATGTAGAAACCAACCAACTGGAAAACCATTCCTGATTCGTCTAGTCCCTTATCTGACTCGTGGAGTTCATAAAGTCCACTTCTTGTCCAGATGATTTTGAGTCATTCCAAGGCTCCAAATGGTTGATCTATCCTCCTTGGTCCTAGTTATCACGTAAAGTTGCAAACTTTACGTGCATGCAAAGTCGCAAGAGTCAAACCAAGCTATAGAAGAAGCTTAAGACAATGAAAAGGGCCATAGCATGACGAAGGCTGAGACTTTTTGACAATAAGGGGCTAAAAGGGTCCAGATCTGAAGTTGCAATCTCAGATCTTGCCCCAAGTCCTAAATACCACCCCAATACCCTAAAAAGGGTTCCAAACCCAAGAAACAAGAGATTTATCTCATGGAGGACCAAGGCAACAACATATTACCTTCAAAATGATGATGAGATGAAGTAGAACTCGGATCCATAACCTCTCTTTGCTCCAACTTCTTTAACTTTGATTTCTTCCATTCACAATCATTGGCCGAAAACTCCCTTGGGCCGTAAACACAATGGCCATAAACTCCATTGTGTGGTCGTAAACCCCTTAGATGCAATCCTTAGTGATTATAACACTTCAATATAAGTGTTTCCTAGTCCCTAAGGTGAATCTCTGGCAAGATAAGTTGTAAATACACTAATTATATCCATATATGTGTCATTATATGCTTATTAGGATCCGCTTGTGCTCGAGATTTCACTTAGCACTTAGCATCCTACAACCGATCTTAAATTTGAATCACTCACTACAGGTGAGTTCATATGACTTAATCTACCTTTTAAATAATTTTTAAATGCTTTTATACGGGGGGGGGGGGGGGGGGGAATACAAGTAGAAACATTATAGTTATTATATCAATCACATGTGATTAATAACTATCAAACAAGTGGATTTACTTATACTTCAAATTGTTTTATCAAACAAACTCTTCAAAACATTTTATAAACTGACATCAAGTCATATGTTACCATTCAAATGGTTAAACATCTTTTATATGTTAAACTCTATATTAACTTCTTTTAAAATTATATATTGTCAAAATCATGTCTATATAGGTATAGTTATATAATTAAGGTTGAAAGGACTTAGGACTGATAACTCACTTTATTTCTTGTTCCTTGTTTGGTTGTGGACTTAGGGTATCTAGTTATTTTTTCGAGTGTCGTTTGGATCTTAGTTATATATTATGTATATATGTACATATATAAAATTTATTACATCATTTCAATACCTTTGGGTAGCAAACGTGTACAAACATACTTAGTCATTACAACAACATTACTAGTAAACTATAATAGGTATAGTTTCGAGGATTACTACTCGCTATTTCTAGTACAAAGAAACATACAAGAGTCAGTTCATTCATGAGTCAATACAAACTTACTATTATGAGAAACAAAAAGAACATACTACAATGAGAAATTAAGAGAACAAACACTTCACTATACAAGAGAACATACTATACACTAGAACAGAGAGAACATACAATACACTAGAACATACTATACAAACACTAGAATACAATAACATTAATGTGCACCACTAATTCATGACATGACAATCAAATGTTGTGTCACGTTTTGTAATCAGAGTCTTCTGGAGGGAGAGCGTGAGTTTGTATATAGATCTATACGAGACTAACCATCCTACACCTTGCTGCTAGCTACAGTGGGATATGTAGGTCTACGGGTGATGAATGTCATACCATTTCGACGTCTTGATCGTCATGTTTTACTAGTAAATAAAGTATAGTTACAACCTCATCACATTTTACCTTAATTAACAATCTCGTTTAAGGTAGTTAGTACATTGGTAGTTACTTATATACAATACTACAATACATCGTTATTGATATTCTCACATAAACAGCAATGTAAACTATATTTTTGGTAATGATAGTCACACTTGGTAAAGATACACACTTTTACAAACAAACAACATACAAAACATTTGGGCCTTGGTAGAAGGCTACTTTTTAGTAGAAAATATAGGATTTTCTAGGAGATACAAACATTTACTACAACCACTTACAAACATTTACGTCAAACATTTACAAATACTTTCATACAAACAATGACACTAAAATACTTATTAACTCAACAACTTTAATGTTGATTTATGCTTTCAAAATAACTTGTATTCTCAGGTCACCAGTACACAGGTACCGATGACCAGGATTTGAGAAGATGGAGTTTTCAAGACTCGTCTCTATCTTGATTATTTATTTTTTGTGTCTTATAAACTATACACAAAAGAAACTTGTATTAAAATTATATTATTAATGTAATGGATGACGTTGTTTCTTTTTTACTATTACGCATTGTTGTGATACTGTACATGACGTCCTCCGCCCCAGAACATTTCCAGCGTTCCGGTTTTGGGGTGTGATAGTCGGGGTGTTAAACATGAATGTGAAGTACTGAAATGAGTTTTAGGGTTCAATCCCTCGGACACCCTGATTCTCGAGTATTTGAAATATGTATTATACTAATATGAAAATTAAATCTTCAAGACATTTTCATTTATTCATCAATTTTGTTTTGTGTTTTCTCTTAGTTCATTAAGGATTACACTAAAATGAGGGATGAATCTTGGTGATTTTAGTGTTATCAACATATTTTAGTTTTATATAATTATTATTAATATTGAGATAATTTGAGTTTTATATACTCACCGAGACTGGAGGTGCAGGGGTGCACACTCGGAGTGATAAATGTGAACTCGGGAATATGGAGGTCCGAGGGAAGTGTCCCTGGGTATGGGGTTCCAAGCGTCAGTGCCTCGAAACCTACTGATGACATCTTGATGATGTAGGTGTCGGTTATGTCCAAAAACTACCATCTTTTGGCGCCAATTTTGGTGTAACCCATTTTCAACCACCTTCTTCCTTGTATAAATGGAATGTAAATGTTCTAGGAAAATGGATAAACTCTTATACACATGAAATTGATCATAAGCAATTGTCTATGCCATCAAACATAAATCACCATGGCACTCTCTAAGTTTCAGATTTAAAAGTGGTTTCTCTTCTAAATTGTTATTCTTGGATTATGCCAAATCTGATATCATGATATCTCAGGCTATAGGGTCGAAATCACAGATTTTGGAAAGTGATTGCAATTACAATACTAGAAATTATCCAACAATATTGATATTCTTATGAACCAAAATCTAACAGTCATCACCACTAAAACTTGTCTCATTATTCTCATTAATTTTTTTTCTTCCTCTTTCTAAGGTACTTATATAGTTTTGTTAACATCACCTTCCCTTGTTTGTTGAACAATTATAGGGAAGACATGTTGTACTACTTTATTTACTTCATGTTTCCTTAGTATTTTCCATCGGAAAATGACATATACGACCTATGAACTTTCTAGGGTTTACCCTTTTAGTCACTTAACTTTTTTTGTGGCTTAATGAGGGAACGAAGTCATTTTTGTCGGGTCTATTACGTCCTTTAAGCCAAAGTGAAGGGGTCATCCGGTTACCCCTTTGCCACATGGACATTTGTTGACCAACTTTTCTATATTGACTTTGAATTGACCTTACCCTTGAACCTACATCTCTCTCTCTCTCTCTCTCTGTCTCTCTCTCTCTATCTATCTATCTATCTATCCCCTTGAAAATCAACTAAGAAAATGTAGAAACCTGCTAACTTCTTTTTCCTTCGTGCTCAAATGATGGTAAACACGAAAATGTGAAAAACTTGTTTTTTCCCTTTTGTACCCATCCACCACAAATCTGTTGATCGGAGCAAAACCCACGAGCATTAACACCTCCTCTGTTGATCGGAGCAAATGTAAAAATCTACCTTCCTCTAATCTTAGTGTTGAACCACCGATGTGGAGCTACCGACCATCGTAGCCCCACCAAAAATGACCATGTTCATTCTTGGTTGAGCCCCACCATCATTCATTTCCTGATTCTATTGAGCTAGCTACGAGGCACCACCCTACGCCACTCTCCCTCGTCTCTTTACTTCACAAGCGAAGAGGACCACCACAGTCAACGGTGGCAGACTCTTTGCCTCCTCTTTCCGTAACCCACCACTACAAATGCTCCATCACCTCTACTATTTTCCATTGGTCCCTCTTCAATCAGACAACAGAAGCAGTAAACCCGCCATTGTCATCGCAGCCCTCCGTCATCACTAACTGTTGTCTCCACCGTTGTTTCCAACACCACCTGTCGCTATCGTTGGCCTTCTACTGTCACTACAGTTTGAGCCCCACCGTTGCACGTTCCTGCTGCTGTTGGTAAGACCACCACTGTAACATCCCGAGTCCAGGAGTGCATGTTTGGGGTTCAAAGTGTAAATTTGAAGGGCAACTCGGCGAGTCCATGGGTGGACTCAGCGAGTAGGATTGCGACTCAGGTCGCGTGTTAAGTGGCCAACTCGGCGAGTCAAAAGTTGGACTCGGTGAGTAGGCGCTGTGCGAAGAAAATCCTAATTTCGGGGAATGAGACCTATATAAAGGACATTATACCCTCTCCCCAGCCTCCTTACCTTCCCTCGAAGTCCAGAAAACCCTAGAAGCATTGTTATGAAGGATTTGAGTGCTTTTGAGCCTTGCAAAAGTGATTTGGAGGAAGATCTTGGAGAGTTAGGAGGCTTGGAGCAAAAGCCTTTGCTTAGATTCAGATTTCCTTGCTGTTGGGGCTCCCTTTTAATGTATTATCTCGTTTTGTGGGCTGCTATTCATCTAGATTCATCATTTTTGGGTTGTATGGAAAGTTTGGCTTGTGGTATTTAGTGTTTGAAGGGTAGATCTGAGGTTGCCACCTCGGATCTGGAATGGAGAAGGTTTAGAGTGCATTAAAGTCCTGTTCTTGAGTGTTTGGTGAAGCTATCTTGTCCCAAACCCTAGCCCTAGAGTGTAAAATACCTAGGTCTCTTTGGATTCACGTAAAGTTTGCCACTTTACATGATGGAAGGGTTGTCGAAGGGTATTTCTACATTTTGGATCAATTGCATTGTTTGAAAGACTTCTATATGGGTTAAGAACAAGTGGTACTCGGCGAGGCACAAGGGTGTACTCGGCGAGTTGCTTGAAGGCGGGTAGCAACTCGACGAGTTTGAAGAACAACTCGGCGAGATGGTTGAAGATTGCCTTGGACTCGACGAGTCTGTTCTTGGACTCGGCGAGTCTGTTCTTGAGGTCTTAGCCTTTCCTGGTTAAGCTAAGAATCGGTGAGTCAAGGGATGACTCAGTGAGTTGGAAGGGGGTCCTTTTCAGTGTTGGGGGACTCGGCGAGTCAGCGAGCTCACTCGGCGAGTAAGGTCAGCCAGAAGGTTGACTTTAACCAAGAGTTGACCAGTTGAGTTCTAAGGGCGTTTTGGTAATTGTTAGCTTTGTTTTTGAGTTCAGTGTTGGTGCTAGCCAGTGGTGGAGATCGTGTCAGTGGTCGGAGCATCTCGATCTTATCTTTCCACTCAGCAGTTCCGAGGTGAGTTATCCTCACTATATCAAGAGGGTCTAAGGCACCAAGGTCGGCCCTTTATCGGATTGTAATCCGGGTATTGTTGTTATGTTGTTGTTTTACTATGTTTGCATCCTGGTAGTTAGGATGGTATTTGTTAGAGACTCTGTTAAGGTCAGTATCCTGGTATATAGGATGATGATATGCTAGTGATCGGTTAGGTCGGTATCCTGCTTAGAGTATGTTGTGTTACGTGATCTGCTAGATCGGTTTGATTGAATATGAATTGTTATATGGTTGTATGTTTATGTGCACATGGTTGTTTGATTGGGGTTGGGTTGAGGCGGGACCTGCTTTGTGCTGTAGGCCAACATACCCAGGGTGGACCGGTTACTCCGAAGGCCCAGCGAGCCTTCCGGATAAGCTGTAGGCCCCACGAGGGCGGACCAGACGTGCCGAGGCCTGGAGAGTGGACCAGGCCGACTGAAGGCCCGGTACGGGCGGACCAGTCATACTGTAGGCTCAGAGAGTGGACCAGGTGGATTGAAGGCCCGGTGTGGGCGGACCAACCACCCTACAGACTCGATGTATATGGCTAGACGCGGAGGGTGGACCAGGTGGACTGTTGGCCTGTGCAGCGGACCAGTCACACAGTAGACCCGATATGCATGGCTGTTCTGTGATTCGATATGATATAGTATGTTATGTGTTTGGTATATGTGGTTGGTATTTTGGGGGTATCTTACTAAGCTTTCGGGCTTACAGTTGTGGTTTCATGTTTTTCAGGTTCTTCAGGAGACTGTGGCAAGGCAAAGGCGTGATCGTACCGCTCCTCGTGTTTGTGTTTTATGATGTGGATCTGGGAATACTCTGATGACAAATGTATTGAGAACCTTTTTGTAATAACATTCTTAAAATGGGTTGTTTTTGAAAAGTTAAAAATTTGTTGAAATTTTCAGTCGTTACAAGTTGGTATCAGAGCCTTGGTTTGAGTGAATTGGAGGAACATTCGTGTGAATCCAGTCTCAAATCAGGGAGAATTTTTAAAAGAGAATTTAAAATGGTTTTCAAATTAAGTAAAAGGAGGACGCGGAGGTACGATCAGCCGGAGCCAGTAAGTAACCACAAAATACCATGCATGATAATTGTTTTCGAGCTTTGATATAACAGCATGCTAGTACTAGGCTAGGGATCTTTAGGATTTCATGATAATGTTGCCTATTTTATGATGCCTGCTAGCCTTGGGTTTCCTTCTGTATGAGGTTTTCAGTGTTCCTCTAGGAGTGAGGATTGAGCGCTTGTTATGTATATTTGTTACTAGGGTGTTGTGGTAGTACTTCATACAAATATGGGTAGGTGTGGAAGGTAGTATGGGCCCGTACTATTGAAAGCACAGGACCGATACGCGTATTAGGGAAACCATGACCTCTAGGGTTGGGTTGGGAGTTGGTTCCCGGGTTAGTGGGATGTATCTGAGATTTTGTGATGTTTTTCAGTATGGTGGTCACGAGGCATGCTGGGAGCGGATCCGGGTCGAGATCGGGAGCAGGAGAGGGAGGTCAGGGCGGGTCAGTACCGCCCGAGGTTATTGGTCAGATGAGCACAGGGGAGTTGGATGCCAGGATTCGTGACATCCTGCACGATGAGGTTGCTGCATTGTTCCGGACCGAGCTGTCGGAACTGTTTGGCTCGATCAAGACCGCCATGGTTGAGTATTTTGATGAGCGTTATGCGGCTCTCACAGAGACGGCTGGCGCGGCAGCTACATCGGCTGTAGCAGCGGCAAGGGGAGGAGCTGGTAGAGGTTTCCAGTATCGGGACTTCGATAATACGAAGCCCTACCTTTGATGTAGTTCAAGACCCGATTGTTGCTATGAGATGGTTGTCAGACGTGGAAGGGTGTTTCTTCAGGTGTTCATGCCCTACTGATCAGAAGGTGAGATGTGCTCTAAACCTGTTGAGGCTTGGGGCGAAGGATTGGTGGAGATTGACCACGGGGTCATATTCGGATGCTCAGAGGGCTGCGGTTTCATGGGATCAGTTCCGAGAGATGTTTAGCACTCGTTATGTTCCGCGGGTTGAGAAGGAGAGATTGGCTCAGGAGTTCCTTGAGCTGAAGTAGGATTCGCAGTCAGTGACGGAGATCACCAGGATGTTCACTAAGAGGATGATGTTTTGCCCCGAGTTTTCTTTGGAGCAGGCTCACATGTCCCGATATCTGAGTGTGCTCAAGAGGGATATCAGACAGTTTGTGTCTACGCAGAGGTGCGAGACCTTGTTAGAGTTACAGGAGGCTGCTAGGCGGCGTGAGTAGGAGATTGAGTTGCAGTTGCGAGAGTAGAGGCAAGCTTCGGTGCAGCCGTATCCGGCACCGAAACGGTCTATGACCGTTGATTCTAGATTGGGAGATCAGAGCAACCACACTTGTGGGAAGTGTGGGAGGGGTCACACCGGAGTTTGTCGATTCGGTGGTGCATGCCGCAAGTGCCGAAAGGAGGGGCACTACGCGAGGGATTGTCGGCAGGCAGTCCCGGGTTAGGATTTGAGGATTTGTTATCATTGTTATCAGGTTGGGCACATGAGAGTCAACTGTCCACAGCTTGCTGCGGGACCGGTGCAGGCTCCAGCACCGGCCACATTGAGGATCACGGGTGGAGGTCAGGGTGGAGCGGAGCCCCCAATGGCTCGGGGTCGTGCTTTTCAGCTTATAGCGGAGGAGGTCAGGGCAGTGCCGGATGTAGCTGCAGGTATGTTCTTCTTGATGGCTTATTATTTTATGATTATTGTGGAGTATTATTTATCTGCTAGTCTCGTTGCATGGTTTTCGGTATTGTATTCTTTGATTTTGAGGGTTATGGCATGGTTATGGGCTTAGTGTTTGAAATTTCGTTGGTTATCATTCATGAGGGTTGTTCGTGGGAATCGGGTGTTGGTCTGGATATCGGGTAGCATCTGCAGTCTGAGGAGTGGTTAGCTGAAGATCGAGTTTCTCTCAAGTCTGGGATGATCAGTGTTGATGTGTGATTTGTGAAGGTTGCTCGTGTTAGTGGGAATCGGTTTGTGTGTAAGTGTTTGTGTCGGGAAGGTTTGTTGAGGAAGGTCGGTAATGGCGACCGGTGGTTGATAGTCCGTACTCTAAGTGGGGGGGGGGGGGGAATTGGAGAATTCTCTGGGAAAAATCGATGATTATGAAAGGTCATTTAGCTGCATGGGATTCAGTAGTGTCTCGGTCAGCCAAAGGCGTAGGCCGGTATGAGTAAATGGCAGGCATGCGGGGCGGGATATAGACCATTAGCGATTGATTGTGGAAGGCCTAGGATCGGGCCGAGACTGAGTATATGGGATGGAGGTAGAGTTCGGAACCCCTAGAGTGCTAGAACAGTATGCATGCGAGGAGTTTCCCGAAGGAGTAACTCGGAATGTTGATCGCTAGCTGAGCGGTTCGGATAGACTGAAGGCCAGTAGGCGTACCAGTCAGGCCGAAGGCTCAGAGGATGGTCCAGCCAGACTGAAGGCCCTGGAGGGCGGTCCAGCTCTTCTGAAGGTTATGAGAGTGGTCCAGTTTGGCTGAAGGCCTGGTAAGGCGGTCCAGTCATGCTGAAGACTTTGCATGTGTCGTTAGATCGGTGCGAGGAATTGGATTGAGTATGTCGCCATATGTTAGCGTTAGAAGGTCTGGCCCCGGATATTGATCATGATGGGAAGTTGAGCATGGACTTGAGAGTCTTCGCGAGTGGATTCAGAGTATGTATGGTGCATGGGATAGCCGTTATGCCATAAGGAAATGGTGTAGTATTGGGTGAGCACTGTGGCACTTATGGTAGTGTCAAGGCAGCCAAGTGGATCTCCTTGGTAAGGAAAAAGGAAAGGAATGTAGCTCCGAGAGGGAGTGTAAGTCACGGAAGTGAAATCAGTAGTGCAAAGTTATGACTAAAGTGTTTCAATTATGGTTATTGCGCAGTGTGTGCGGCGGTGATATGGAATCACATCCGGTTTGGATGTCTGCTGAGGTCACGGAAGGAAATTCTGAGGGTGTAAAGTTAAGAGGCTCGTAAGGGATGCAGAGATGGAGTCTTGGATTCCTAGCTCGATTTCGGTTAAGAAATTGTGTATGCAGTGGTAATTCATCCTGGGGGATGTTTGGAGGAATTATTAGTGTATCGGGTTTTCCCAACCCGAGGATGTTAGAGTCAGTTCAGCATGGGTATGAGATTGCGGAAGGGAACTCATGAGAGTTGCTATGAGATTGAGGGATGCGTCATCCTGTAAGCATGGAGCGGGTAAAGTGAATTCAGACTGGGATTCTGGTGGTTCAGGGATTAATTCTAGCTCACATGAGTCAAATGATTGTTGTGAATTGGAGCGAGCAAAGTATCATGGAGTGGTACTCGGTGGTTAGGTATGGTTATCAAAGGATGAGGCCGGTGGCCGGCTTGAAGCGGTGGTTAGGACACCGCAAGGGGGAAAGTTGGGTTTAAGGTTTCGATGGTTGTGTTTTGAAGAATCTGGTCTGGTTAATGCCAGCTGGTGCATTGCAAGAGTAGTTATGAAGTTGTGTTGTCGTAGGCTTTGAGGACAAAGCCTAATTTAAGTGGGAGAGAATGGTAACATCCCGAGTCTAGGAGTGCAAGTTCGGGATTCAAAGTGTAAATTTGAAGGGCAACTCGGCGAGTCCATGGGTGGACTCGACGAGTAGGGTCGCGACTCAGGTCGCATGTTAAGTGGCCAACTCGGCGAGTCCAAAGCTGGACTCGGTGAGTAGGCGCTGTGCGAAGAAAACCCTAATTTCGGGGAGTGAGACCTATATAAAGGACATTATACCCTCTCCCCAGCCTCGTTACCTTCCCTTGAAGTCCAGAAAACCCTAGAAGTGTGATTGTGAAGGATTTGAGTGCTTTTGAGCCTTGCAAAAGTGATTTGGAGGAAGATCTTGGAGAGTTAGGAGGCTTGGAGCAAAGGGCTTTGCTTAGATTCGGATTTCCTTGTTGTTGGGGCTCCCTTTTAATGTATTATCTCGTTTTGTGGGCTGCTATTCATCTAGATTCATCATTTTTGGGTTGTATGGAAAGTTTGGCTTGTGGTATTTAGAGTTTGAAGGGTAGATCTGAGGTTGCCACCTCAGATCTAGAATGGAGAAGGTTTAGAGTGCATTAAAGTCCCTGTTCTTGAGTGTTTGGTGAAGCTATCTTGTCCCAAACCATATCCCTAGAGTGTAAAATGCCTAGATCTCTTTGGATTCACGTAAAGTTTGCCACTTTACGTGATGGAAGGGTTGTAGAAGGATAGATCTACGTTTTGGATCAATTGCATTGCCTGAAAGACTTCTATATGGGTTAAGAACAAGTGGTACTCGGCGAGTTGCTTGAAGGCGGGTAGGAACTCGACGAGTTTGAAGAACAACTCGGCGAGTTAGTTGAAGATAGCCTTGGACTCGGCGAGTCTGTTCTTGAGGTGTTAGCCTTTCCTGTTAAGCTAAGAATCGCTGAGTCAAGGGATGACTCAGTGAGTTGGAAGGGGGTCCTTTTCAGTGTTGGGGGACTCGGCGAGTCAGCGAGCTCACTTGACGAGTAGGGTCAGCCAGAAGGTTGACTTTGACCAAGAGTTGACCAGTTGACTTCTAAGGGCATTTTGGTAATTGTTAGCTTTTGTTTTGAGTTCAGTGTTGGTGCTAGCCAGTGGTGGAGATCGTGTCAGTGGTCGGAGCATCTCGATCTTATCTTACCACTCAGCAGTTCCGAGGTGAGTTATCCTCACTATATCAAGAGGGTCTAAGGCACCAAGGCCGGCCCTTTATCGGATTGTAATCCGGGTATTGTTGTTATGTTGCTGGTTTACTATGTTTGCATCCTGGTAGTTAGGATGGTATTCGTTAGAGACCTGGTTAAGGTCAGTATCCTGGTATATAGGATGATGCTATGCTAGTGATCGGTTAGGTCGGTATCCTGCTTAGAGTATGTTGTGTTACGTGATCTGCTAGATCGGTTTGATTGAATATGAATTGTTATATAGTTGTATGTTTATGTGCACATGGTTGTTTGATTGGGGTTGGGTTGAGGCGGGACCTGCTTTGTGCTATAGGCCAACATACCCAAGGCGGACCGGTTATTCTGAAGGCCCAACGAGCGGTCCAGATAGGTTATAGGCCCCACGAGGGCGGACCAGACGTGCCGAGGCTCGAAGAGTGGACCAGGCCGACTGAAGGCCCGGTACGGGCAGACCAGTCATACTGTAGGCTCAGAGAGTGGACCAGGTGGATTGAAGACCCGGTGCGGGCGGACCAACCGCCCTGCAGACTCGATGTATATGGCTAGACGCGGAGGGTAGACCAGGTGGATTGTTGGCCGGTGCGGCGGACCTGTCACACAGTAGACCCGATATGCATGGTTGTTCTGCGATTCGATATGATATAGTATGTTATGTGTGTGGTATATGTGGTTGGTATTTTGGGGGTATCTCACTAAGCTTTCAGGCTTACAGTTGTGGTTTAATGTTTTTCAGGCTCTTCAGGAGACTGTGGCAAGGCAAAGGCGTGATCGTACCGTTCCTCGTGTTTGTGTTTTATGATGTGGATCTGGGAGTACTCTGATAACAAATGTATTGAGAATATTTTTGTAATAATATTCTTAAAATGGGTTGTTTTTGAAAAGTTAAAAATTTGTTGAAAATTTCGGTCGTTACAACCACTGTCGTTTCTTTGGAAGTATTTGGAAATTTCTATACAAATCAATTTACTGGATGATTGTTAATAATGTCTTGAAGGTTTTTGCAAATCACGCGGTTAAGGTTTTTTCATATTTAAGACAAATCAACAATTGTGTTTTTCCGGATTTTGCACTCAAATTCCAATTGAATTTCTCAATTGATTATGTGAAATGCTGAAAGCGACAAGATGCGGAAGTTTGGCTTACTTGACTTTTAATTTCGACTATTTGGTTGACATGACTTTTAAAATTAGAAAAATCAGTTTTTATATGTACCATGTGACATATCTACCTGTTAGCTTAGGTAAAAAAGACTAAAAAGCCATGTTCACAAGTTTGTTCCCTTATAAAAGCACAAAAAAAGGTTAAGTGATTAAAAAGGTAAACTCTAACGAGCTTATAGGTTGTATGTGTGATTTTCCCTGTTTTCCAACTATTATAGGAAAGACTTGTTGTACTACTTTATTCAACTCATGTTTCCTCGATATTTTCCAAAGTACCAAATTACCTAATGATATTAACCTCCTCGATATTTTCCAAAGTACAAAATTACCTAATGATATTAACCTCTTATACGATATACATCATGTAGAAAGTTTTTAAGATATTTAAATTAGTTATTTACTTATATATTTTGAGAGTTGTCAATTTATGAACTTCAATAAGGACTAGTCTAGATGGGGATCAAAGACGTGTGAAAACATATTCATGCTTAATAGTTAACCTTCTTAGTTTTTACGTACTACTATTAACCTCTTATATGATATATATCATGTAGCAAGTTTTGAAGATATTTAAATTAGTTATGTACTTATTTATATATATATATATATATATATATATATATATATATATATATATATATATATATATATATATATATATATATATATATATATATATATATATATATATAAATATTGACGGTTGTCAATTTATCAACTTCAACAATGACTAGTTCAGACAAGAATCAAAGAAGTGTGAAAACATACTCATGCTTAATAGCTAACCCTTTTAGGTTTTTACCTAGTGCTATTATCTTCTTTTATATATATATATATATATATATATATATATATATATATATATATATATATATATATATATATATATATATATATATATATATACATATATATGGCCTGCCCAAGGGTAGGGCGAGCTGGGCCGTCGCCCAGGGCATCAATACAACGTCGGGCATCAAATTGCATCTAGCTCTTATGGGTATATCTCATTTGGCCTAAAATTTTGATTGGAAAGCAAAAAATTGAAGGGATCCTGAAACATGAAAGGAATCAGCGCCAATTCTTAGCTAAAAAAAGTTGACGCATTACTGAAGAAGATGAAGAGACTGTGAGAACTACGAGGAGTTGGGAAGACTAGGGTATTTGATTATTTGTGATTGTATGGGCATTATTTTTCTGAATTTCTTCTAGTTTGGCTATTAGCAAAGAGTTGAAGCAATGCTTGTAGACGAAGAAGCAAGAGATGAAGCAAGGTAAGTAGAAATCATAATCGTTGTCACTTGCTCAAAGAGGGCAGTGCCCTCTTTTACAATGCTTGTAGATTAAAATAGGGATAAAAATGGTTGAGTTTCTCTAAAAACGAGGAGATTTGTGATGCTCGTCAATCACTATATGTCTTTTTCCCCACCCTTGTATTATTGTAGGGCGTTTCACTCTCAATTTTAGTTTAATTTGTTGTCGACTTGATTTTAGGTCTCTTATTATTGTTGTAGCAGTCTAGGAGATCAGTTTATTTCAAGGTAATGTTTGTTTGTTGTTTATTTTGTAGTTATAGATCTCTTACTTTGTTGTATAACACAAGAATGATGATTATAGTTTGTCATTTAGAAGGTATTCTTATGTTCTTGTTCATTCCTTTTTCAAATGATGTTTTTCTTGTTAATTAATGTTAATACTTCTATTTCTATTTTGCTATATTTTTGCTTGTCTCAAGATTGGTTGTTGTGCCTCGTCCGGTCGTCCTAATTTCTAATCAAAAGGGTCTATTAAGTTTATATTAGGCTCTTGCTTTGTCCTAGCTTCAAAACCAATGTCACAGTTCATTGCTATATTTTGTTTTGGGTATTTTGCTGGTGTTATACCATGTCTGCCTTGCCTTTTGTGTTGTTGTGTTTTGTTGGTGTTGTATCACTTTTACCTTAAATCATATTAAATAAATTAGAAGTTTCTCATTAATTTTCTCTATAATTTGTTTATGGTTCAGGAAAAATCAAGGGTTAATTGGATTGTGTTACTTCAGCCAAACGTAAGTTGGTATTTTGATTTTTTCCTTGAAATAAGGTTTAGTTTCTTTGTATGTATTTAAATGAAAGTGTTATTTGTTATGTATTATAACTTCATTTGCTAAAGTTATGTTAAAGTTGGAAAAGTGTGCTAGTTGACTTCTTAGGGATTATTATATTAATCTTTTCTTTTATGTGTAGCCAAATCTGAGTACTCTTCTTCAAATCTTTCAGATTTCAATATCATAGGGTTTAATTTGCGTTAGAAAGGAGAGATTTTTTTTTATATCAATAAAAATTTGGATAATTTATTGTAGGAATTGTTAGTTTCCATTATGTTTCTTCTCTGCAACAAGTTCTCATAGGAGATAGGTGGCAGTGAGTTACCAATTGTTCAATATGGTTAGTGTTTAGTGAGTTACCAAATGCTTAAATCTAAATACGGTTTGTGTTTTTGCTGAAGCAAAGGTAAGGATCTAAAATATTTATTTTCCCTGCTATACTTCCACTCTTTATTCTTGTATTGCCTCATTTTTTTTTCTATTTTAGAAACTGATGTGGTACCTGTTTAGTTTTGGTTATACGGTGCCAAAACAGGGGCACTAATTAATCTTTTTGCTCTGGGCATAGAAGCCTTTAGGACCGGCCATATATATATATATATATCATGTACAAAGCTTTTAAAATATTTAAATTAGTTATGTATTTAGACTACTAGGAGTGGACCACACCCATTGCAATTATTGTGCCTCATAACGTGTGATAATGTCAATGAATACCATCATTTCCTCCCGTTATTACACGTTAAAGGTTTCCGTGTTAATTCCTGTTACCACCATCTTGGTAACGGCGTTTTTTTTGTTTTTTAGCCTAGTGCCCACACCCACCTTTTTTATTAAATATTTTGAGAGTTGTTAATTTATCAACTTCCATAAGGACTAGACGGAAATCAAAGAAGTGTGAAAACATATTCATGCTTAATAGCTGGCATTCTAGGTTTTTACCTACTCCTATTAACCTCTTATATGATATATATGATCTAGAAAGTTTTTAAGAATGTATATGGAAATAATTACTGTATATGCTATAGTAAAATTGTTATAAAATATTAATCAGTTAAAATGTTGATTTTTTCTTTTGCAAGAATACAACTCGATAAATCATAATTTACCTCTTCGAAAATAATGCAAATATATTTAGCTAATATATAACTGAATAAAAGTATTTATTGTTAATCAAATATCTGAAACACCAATATAGAAATTTTCACCAACCTTCGAGAAAAAAAAAAAAAAAATACATTAAACATATTAATAGTTAAGAAAAAAAATACATATCGAACTTACAATCATATTCAAAAACCATGAACAGAGCTATTTTCATCTCACAAATCTGATCAGTGTTATTTTATTTGTTTATTCACTAATTCTGATACTGATTAAGTAGCTGGTTTGCAATCGTGAATTTCTTTCCAACCATACTGAATCCTGCTTGAGCTGTAGGATCGAAGTTAACATCATCAGTGGGTGAGCCATTGCTAGTTCGATTTCGTTCAACCAAGCCAGTATAGCTCGGCGCTTGCCCATAACTGTCTGGATCGACGATACCATAGACAGATTTGTTCTGGTGCACAAGAGCTGAATAACTACCACCGCCGGCGACTGCTTCAGGCGAGTACTCACGGTTGCTGTCCGCGTTAAGTTGATTACTCGAGGGCACCACCGGACGTAGAGCTATCAGTTCTGGAGCTTCAGCAACATATCCGACAATCGGCACCGTGCGTTGAGCAATCGGTGGGAATTGCTGTTGGGAACTTCCAAAAAATACGGAAGAAACGGTTGGGGGTGGTGCTTCAGCTGCTACCTTTTCACCTTCTTCCGCATAGTCAGGTTTTAAGCTCCTAAAATCTCCGGAGGACATGGAAGGAGGTGGACTGTCGTTGAAACTCATTGCCGGAAGAGGTAAGTTTTCCGATGGGGTATTGAGTACAGAAGTTAGATGGGGTATCTATAGAAAGGAGATATATTAGTCAAAGTCAATGCTTGGGGAAGATTTTATATAATATTAGAAAAAAAAACTCTCACTTTTATTACGCCAGCTAATAAGATTATATAATATAGTTTTTTTTATTTAATTGTTTAATATTAAGTTTGTATATCTATTTTAGATAAAAGTTTGTCGACATATACCACTATTATGCACACATGTAAATGTATGTTTTAGATAAAAGTTTTATCGAGATAGACACTATTATATACACATTTAAATGTATGTTTTAGATAAAAGTTTTATCGAGATAGACACTATTATGCACACATTTAAATGTATGTTTTAGATAAAAGTTTTATCGAGATATACTAATATTATTATCATTAGATTAGATGTGAGATTCATTTATTATATGAGTTTATTTAAAAAGAAAATTAAATATTAAATATTAACAATTTGAAAAGTTTGAATTTATAAGAAAAATAAGAAAAAAAATTTAATTATTAAAGTTAATAGGGTTTTAATACATTGAATAGATTGCATATATAAATCATTTTTAATAAATACCTTATATATATATTACCTTAGATATTAAATATGGAATTTTTAATTTAATAAATTGAAAAATATAATAAGATTACAAGTGGAAAATAGAAAATTCAAAAATTGTAGAAAATATCATATATCCAAATAAAGGAAAAAGGGAACATGTGACAAAAAGATTTTGATTTATTAAAAAGAATTTGTAAATGTCGTCTCATTTTCCATTTACATTGTTGTAGTTCCGATGTCCTCTTATTTCTTTTTAGCTGAAGACTTGTTATAGAACTATTAGTCTAATAAATTATTTAAACTCATTTTATGTTTCGGGCTTTGTTTAGCCCTTTAGCAATTTCTAGTTTATTGTTTTCTCAATCTATATTGTTTTCTTTAGATTTCTCTTTTGTAACATTTATTACTATCAATATGAAAACTCTAGTTCTCTTTTGTTAGATTACATGGTATCAGAACACCGTTGATCATTTGTATTTTCAAAATTTTTGAGTGTTTGAGTATGGTTTTCTACTTTGTTTCTGTATTCTACTTGGTATAATTTTTTCGATTTTGTTGATTTCAAGATCTTGATTCTTACTGCTGCTTTTCATATTTGATTTTGGTTTTGCTTATTTTTTTGTTTGACTGTTATTGGCAATATAGCCCCAAGAGATCTCTTCAATCGATTACTACCCAACTCGATGGCAAAAACTAGGTTTATTGGAGTTATGTTATGAAGAATTTCTTGCGAAGCAAGAGTATGAGGGGGATTGTTACACGTGATAAAAAAAAAAAAAAAAAAAAAAACTAACAAACGACAAAGCTGCAAATTTGTAGTCTTATTGTGTTCATGGTTGACTAATAATTCCATTATTATCACTTATATTAACAATTATGTAATTCAGTTAATTAACACCTAGTTGGTAAAATATGAGACAAAAAAAAGTTTGGCATCACTTGGCTAGACTATACATTCAGTCTAATTTTCCAAAATAATACTAGTTAGAATTTGATATTCGAGCCCTCCAACAAAACAATACGAGTATTCAAGATTTTTATGCTTCTATGTCAGATTTATGGGATCAATTATCCCTCACAGAAACTGTTGAGCTTAAGGTTTTTAGGCCTTACATTGCTAGAAGGGAAGAACAACGATTGGTTCTATTTTTTTGGCATTGTGTTCACATTTTGAAGGCTTACGTGGAATAATTCTTCATCACATCCCTATTCCCGCGATTGAATCAATTGTTCATTTAACACTTGGATCCGGTTATGTATTTAATTTATTAATTATTCAAATTATAAGAGCAACTCGACGAGTTGGAAGCCCCAAACTCGTCGAGTAAGGAATATAAGGGTGTCACAACCCAAACCAGAACGGCGGAAATGTTTAGGGGCGGAGTATATCATGTTCAATATCATAATAATGCACAATAGTAAAACAAGCAACAATATCATCCATTGCATTAATAATATAGTTAATACAAGTGTGCATTAATAATATAGTTAATACAAGTGTGTTTAGAATGTATTTGTAAGCCAACAAAAATAGAAATATCAAAATAAAAGACGAGACTTGAACATGCTCCGTCTTCTCAAAACCTGGTCTAGTGTACCTGTCTACTGGTGACCTCAAAATACAAGTTATTTTGAAAGAGTAGATCAACATTAAAGCTGGTGAGTTCATAAGTATTTTTGTGTCAAATGTTTGCACAAGTTTGATGAAAAAGTTTGTAAATTTTATGATGTAACTGTTTGTATACATCCTAAAAATCATATATTTTCTACTAAAATGGAAAGTAGTCTTCTACAATGACTCGATTGTTTTGTATGTTTCTCCTTTTGTAAAAATGAGTTTTTTCCCAAGTATATAACTATCATTACCAGAAAATAGTCTACATCACCTTTTATGTGAGAAGATCACTATATGAATGTACATGGGAAAATGATGATGTACAATAGTATTGTATAAAGTAACTACTAAACTACTAACTACCTTAAAACCAACTTGTTTAATTAAGGTAAAATGTTATGAGGTTATAACCACGCTTGATTGACTATTATAAAACACGACGTTCCAAAGACATCGACATGGTATGACATTTGTCACCTGTAGACCTGCAAGTCCCACTATAGCTAGTAGCAAGGTGTAGGATGGTCAATCCCGTATAGATCTATACACAAACTCACGCTCTCCCTCCACGACACTCAGGTTACAAAACGTGACACGGCAGTATCTTGCTATGCCATGAAGTAGTGGCTCACATTAATGTTATTTTGTTCTTGTGTTAGTATGTATGTTCCTTCATGTTCTAGTGTATAGTATGTTCCTTTTGGTCTTGTTATAGTGTGTTCATTCTTGTTCTAGTTATAGTATGTTCCCCTCTATTCTAGTTATAGTATGTTTGAACTAACTCATGTATGAACTGACTTTTGTAAGTTTTATTGTTCTAGAAATAGTAAGTAGTAATCCTCTAAAATATACCTATTATAATTTACTAGTATGATTGTTTGACTGCCACTGATGTATAGAAAAGACTCAATTACTCACCTAGCAACTAAGTCTGTTAAAGTATACTTATACATAAATAGATAGACGAATATGATTTGATATAGATTTTTCAACAAGTTTAAGTATAAGAAATCCTTTTGAATTTTGTTTTCACATGTAAATGATTAACACAATTTCATTGTGTTATACTTATCCCCCCTAAAATTAGTTAAAAGTATTTAAAAGTGTAGTTGTAGGGGTATGAACTCACCTGTAGTGAGTGATTCGAATGTAAGATCATTATAGGATGTTAAGTATGCCAAGTGAAGTCTCGAGCACAAATAGATCCTATTAATCATATAATGACACATATACACATACAATTAGTGTATATAACAACTAACATGCTAAGGTAAACAACCATGGGAACTAGGAAACACTTGCAATGAAGTGTTACAATCACATATGATTGATTGAAAGGAGTTCACAACCATACAAGGAAGTGTTCACGGCCTTAGCCTGGTTCACGGCCATAAAACACATGATGTGTTCACGACCCAACCTTGTTCTCTTGAAGGGTTTACAGCCATGGAAGGAGTGTTCATGGCTAAACCATGATCTTATGAAGGGTTCACGGCCCAATGAAGGGTTCACGACCGTGAACTCTTGAAGAATCATGCTAAAGAGGTGTTTGTTTCATGGGGATGCTAGTGTTTCTAATGGACAATAAGAAGATGAATAAGATACTTACTTATTGGAAGCCTTGAGAGTGTTCACGGCCCAAGAACTAGTATGTGTTCTTGGTGGAAAAGATGGTGATTTGAAGATCTTGATGGAAAAGTGATGAATTCAAGGATGCTATCAAAAGGCTTCATGTGAATAAGAAGAATAACTAGTAAAAAGGGGTGTACCACTTACATTTTTGAAAAGAAGGGAGGGTTTCCCTTGATGATACTTGAGAGAGTCTGAGAGTTCTTGGTTAGAAGTTGTGACAAACAAGGAAATAATGAAGGAAAACTATGTATGTAGTGAGGGGTTCACGACCAAACTTGGGTTCACAGCCGTGAACCTAGTTTACGGCCGTGAACATCCCTTGTTGATGTTCGTGGCTCGAATGTATTCCATAGATCCATTAGTCATACTTCTTAGTATCAGATCCTAAGTGTACAAGGCTTAAAAAGTCATAGAATAACCTTTAAGATCACTAGAAGATAACAGAAACAAGTCTAAGTTTTGATTAATTTGCTTGACTTACAAGATAGAAACTTACGGGTTGTCACAATGGGCCGCATAAATAAGTTACCTACTCGACGACTTGAGAGGCCTCAACTCGACGAGTAGACCGGCTAGGATGAAACCCTAATTTCCATGGTTTTGCACCCTATTTAACGAACTTAATCTTCCCACCATCCCCTTATCGACTTCCCTAAACCCTAAATCGAATTGCGAGCTTCTTGTTGAAAAACTAGAAGTTTGGAGTGGATTTTTGTGTGTTCTTGTTCTTGGTGAAGGACTTGGAAGAACTAGATGGTCATTGAGCTTGAGGATAAGCACTAGATCTGGGATCTCATCCGTCATTGCCAACTATCTGAGGTAAAAAGTCTCAAACTTGATGCTTAGTACCTTAGATCTCTCTTAGTTTTGTTTTATGGATCTTTTTGACCCCATTGTTGGAGCATGCTAAACCTTTCTAGTCCTGATGCAAAAAATATCCATTCTCGGTGTTATTTGGTCCTTAGATTCATAAAAGGGTCCTAAACTCGTTCATGTTAAAGAAAATACCATATCCATAGAAGTAGGTTGTTATATCTCGAGATTAGGTCCATTTGAGGCATGCAAAGCCATCAAGTTGTCAACTTTACATATGTATACCATATAAACAATGTAGATCTATATTCTGGAACCTTAGATATAAGGAAAGGGCTTAATAGACTAAGAACTATGAGGAACTCGGCGAGTTCATGGATGAACTCGACGAGTTGGTTCGAACAGTCCCAATTCTTTTAAAGAGAAGAACTCGGCGAGTTGGAGGAAAACTGAATGACATGCATCGTCATTTGCGATTTTGTGATTCATTGGAACTCGACGAATTAAAGGGTAAACTCGACGAGTTAAGTCAACTCGGAACGTTGACTTTGACTTTGACCTGGGTTGACCCTAAAGAATTACAAGTGTGGTATCTAAGGGGTTGTATTGGTTAAGGGGTGAGTTGAGCTGATTTTCAGGAGATAGACGTTTCAACTATCATCTGACATTTAAGGTGAGTTTCCTCCTGGATTGAATGGGTCGAAGGCACCAATACCAGCCCGTATATGCTATGTGTGCTGATTAGTAGCTAAGTGTGTGTAGGGCTCATATCTTAGCATTTCTTGAGCATGGATATGGAATGGATTAATAGATTATGGTTATACTTGTCATCTGTGTGATACTACTATGTGTGCTTAGTAGATGAGTGTGGGCGAGGATCGTATCTCATTAGTAGCTGAGTGTGGGCATGGCCCGTATCTCATAGATAGTTGAGTGTGGGTAACGTTCATATCTAATAGTTAGCGGAGTGTGGGCGATGCTCGTATCTCCTAGTTAGTCGCGCGTGTGTGTGTGTGTGGGGGGGGGGGGGGGGGGCGTATTTCCTTCAGTGTGGGTGAAGCCCGTATCTCCTAGTAGTGTATGGTATGTGGTAGTTTGGGGGAAATTCACCAAGATTCGTGCTTATGGCTTTCATTTTTGGTTTAAGGTACTTCCGATAGCAAAGGGAAGAACCCGGGATTACTACATTGCACACACCATGATGTCTAGCCTGGGATGTTACTCTAGTATAGTTAACCTGTGTTTTAGTATAGATATAATGATTATGATGTTTTGAGATACTACTATTTCTGTTTTGATGAAATAATTTTAATAAGTATGGCTTAATTAATGATTCAAAAATGAAATTTTTGGTCATGATATTTTTAGGATGTTTCAGTTCATGAGATGATTACTAATGAAAATCGTATCAAGTCTCAAGCTGACAAAAGGTCTAAGACAGTCACTACTCCTGTTGTTTTTTTTTTGTTCAATAATGACCTAACACTTCAATGTAGTCTCGATCAAATGTTGCAATTGATAAGTGTGCTTTCTGTGAAAAGAAAAATCATTCGATGTCTCAGTGCCCATTGTTGGTAGGCAAGGGAAATCAACAACAACAAACCAGGCCACCTGGACAATTCCAGCAATAGGAGAAATCGTGTAACACCTGCTTTGAATCATTTCATAGTTCAGGACCATGAACAGAAGATAAGTTATCATAAGGCTACGGGTCTTGGGGGAAACAAAGATTTATCTCCCTGTCCATGATTTCCACAGGTTCCTCTATGATGTGTAGACTCTTGTTTATCTCCATATCATCGAGTGGGATTACAAGAGTCTCGTAGGATAGACACTTCTACAGGTTAGATATGTGGAAAGTGGGGTGTGTGTTGCTGATATCTTGAGGTAGTTTAATTTTCTAAGCTACCGGACCGATTCTAGGAAGAATCATGAATGGCCCGATATACCTTGTGTTCAACTTTCCACATTTTCCAAAACGTATCAATCCTTTCCAGGGTGTGACCTTTAAGGGGACGCGGTCACTAACATGAAACTCCAAGGGCTTTCATCGTTTATCCGCATAACCCTTTTATCGGTCCCCAGATGCTTTCAGTCGTTCCTGAATTTAGACGATCTTATCTGCTGTCTACATTATGATCTCAGGGCCGGTGAGAGAGGTTTCAGGAACTTGCTATTTTGCTAGTTGTGTATCACCTACTTCAACGCAGCATAGAGGTGATATGCAATTGCATCCGTCGAGGGCTTCAAATGGAACGACCTTGATGGTAGTGTGATAGCTATGATTGTATGAGAGTTCGACGAGTGGTAAATGGGTATCCCAATCTTTACGAAAGTCTATCACACAAGCTCTCAACATGTCTTACAGCGTTTGAATGGTTCTCTCACTTTTCCCTTCAATCTGGGGATGGGATGTTGTACTTATGTCGAGTTTGGTTCCCAATGACTTCTATAGTGATTGCCAAAACCATGAGGTAAATCAACTATCTATGTCAAAGATAATGGATATTGGCACACCATGTAAGCGTACGATCTCTTTAATGTACGTCCTAGTTAGCTTCTTCATCTTGTCAGTTTCTTTTATTAGTAGGAAGTGCGCGGATTTGGTCAATTTGTCAACGATTACCCAAATGGTGTCAAGACCACCTGTTGTCTTGGGCAACTTGGTTATGAAATCCATGGTTATCTGCTCCCATTTCCACTTGGGTATATCTGGTTGTTGTAGTAAGCCGAAGGCTTCTGGTATTCTACCTTGACCTTTTTGCAAGTTAGGCACTTAACCACATACGTAGCAATTTTTGCCTTCATGTTTGGCCACCCATAAAGTTTCTTGAGGTCCAGATACATCTTGTCTGAACTGGGATGAACGAAGTATCTAGTCTGATGAGCTTCATTGATGATAACGTCTCTGTACCAACCGAGCTTCGGTGTCTAGATCCGATTCATGAAGTAACAAACTCCGTCATCCCTAACTTCGAAGTTTTTATCCATTCATCTCAAGGCTTCACCTGCCACATTCTCGGCTGTTAATGTTTCCAGTTGAGCCTCTGTGATCTGCATGGATAGATATGAATGGATGGTCATGGTTAATGACTTCATTCGGCAGCCCGAGTACCCTTTTCGACTAAGGGCATCTGATACTACATTAGCCTTGCCAAGATGATAGCGAATCTCACATTCGTAATCATTTAGTAGTTATACCCATCATCGTTGCTTCATGTTGAGTTCCTTTTGATTGAAGATGTGTTGGAGGCTCTTATCGTCCATGAAGATTGTGCACTTTGTACCATAAAGGTAGTGCCTCTGGATCTTCAGTGCAAATAAGATTGCACCCAGTTCAAGGTCATGTGTGGTATAATTGACCTTGTGATTCTTAAGTAGTCTTGAGTCATAGGAAATGACCTTTCCTCGTTGCATAAGTACACAACCTAGCCCTTGCTTGGACGCATCACACTAAACCTCAAAATTTTCCGTCCCATCTAGGAGGAACAAGACCGGGGCACTGCATAAGGCTTGCTTTAGTGTTTGCAATGAAGTTTCTTGTTTCTCCTCCTAGTTGAAGGTTACACCCTTCTGACTCAAGGTGGTGAGTGGCTTCGCGATCTTGGAAAAGTTTTGTATGAACCTCCTGTAGTAGCCATTGAGACCTAAAAATTGACGAATTTCAGTGTGCTTAGGAAGTCCCCCTTTCGAATCCATAATTCGCATTTCAAGAACTTCATATACAACTTCTTTGCCTTTAATGTTTCAATGATTTTTCGTAGGTGTTGACTATGTTCTTCCTTACTTCGTGAGTAGATTAGTATGTCATCGATGAACACTATCACGAACTTGTCTAAGTAATGTCGGCATACACGATTCATCAGGTCCATGAACACCTTGGGTGCATTTGTTAATTCGAAGGGCATTACTACTAATTCATAGTGACCGTACCGAGTTCTGAATGTGGTCTTTGGGATATCTTCCTCCTGGACTCACAACTGATGATACTCAGATCTTAGGTCTATCTTTGAGATTTAACTTGCTCCTTGTAATCGGTCGAAGAGGTCTTCGATTCGAGGTAAAGGATATCCGTTTTTAATGGTGAGTTTATTAAGTTCCCGATACTCTATGCACATGCGGAATGATCCATCTTTATTCCTCATGAACATGACTATTGATCCGGAAGGTGAGAAGCTTGGTCTGATGAATCCTTTGCTTAGCAGTTCGTTCAGTTCAGTGGATAATTCTTGCATCTCTGCCTGTGCTAAACAGTATGGGGATTTGGCTACGGGGGTGGCTCCAAGAATCAATTCGATTCTGAACTCGACTTGGCATTCGAGAGGTACTCCTGGGAGATTTCGGGAAATATGTCGGGGAAGTTATAGACTTCTGGAACATTTTTGATGTCTTTCATTTCTCGTTTCTCATCCACCACGTGGGCTAAGAAGGCATGGTATTCCCTGCGTAGATACTTTTGGCCTTGATGTAAGAGATGAGTTGAAGGTTTGTGCCTGGTTTATTGCCATAAACGTTGAGGTTTTCGCTACTTGGCAGATTAAGTCGAACGACTTTTTCATAACACATAATATCATCATTGTGAAATCCCCAATTTCACGGCCAGAAAAGACCGCTTTTGTTTATACTTTATTTCAAAATCAGAGTTACCTTTTAATAAAAGAATTGTAGAATTTGTCCCAAAACAATAATATGATAAAGATGTATCAAAAGCATTTCCTTAGATATATATTTCATTAAAAGACTCAGGATGTCATGTTCGATACAGTACATAAGTATAAACACTATATTATAAGCCTTACAACAGTTATTTACAACTAATGGCCTATAATCCAAAAGTCCCTCATCATCATCATAATTATGCTCTGAGTCCACTACCTGTAAAACAGAAAGCTGAGTGGGTCAGGCTTGGGAGCCTGGTGAGCATATAGGGTTTTCAACCCACAAATAATAATAAATTAATTAATTTTATCGATCACCAATAAATTTATTAATTTCATCAACCAACAACAACCCTGATTACCCATTCCCGTTATCCACAACTTACGTCCCTAAACACCTATACAAGGGACCTAGTCTAAGGATTTTATCATCAGGATGGACACTACTGCTAAGGGGGTTGGAGTACATCGGTGAACACATCGTTCACAACACCTACAGGTTGCAAGCCTGCTAGCGTTCCACTGGATTGTCTAGAAGAGTCTGTGGTCGTCATCCATACTCCGCTAGATGACTGGAACAACAACAACATCGAGACCTCTCATCATTTTAACACACATCAACTATTTTGTCTACCCATGTTCTACCCAACATATTTGTAGATAAAATACATATACAGTTTATAACTTGTATAAAACATTGTATTCAACAATCATCTCAAATAAACAATCAATATAATTACACATAACACGTATTTTATAGAAAATACTTCATATCTATGTGTAAGATGAAAGTGACTATACACTCACTTGATTTGATGATAATCGGGCAGCAATTCGTTCCTTAAAATGATCGTTTCTAATAAAACCGGGAGTTTTATTGAGAAACCGGGCTCTGCGAGAGTTGGAGCTTCAAAACCGAAAAGATAAAATTTTCCGGGTTTTCAGGCACTTCAGGACGTATTCCGGGCTTTAAAAATGATATCGGGGCTTCGGGGGAAGTCAAAATAGTCAAAATATAAGTTTAGGGGTGAAAATGTCAAATTTCCAAAAGTAGTCGGAAGATCTCGCAGCCCCACTATTTATAGGGTGCGAGGCCGAGGTCTTCATGTTTGAGGAGCTTCCACATAGCACCTGCAAGGTTCGGACACGATAAGAAGTCGTGGCAGCGAAGGGGCGAGGCGCGTGGCAGCAGCGAGGCGAGACATGGAGGCGAGCTACGAAGGGTCGAGAAGCGAACACCGATGCGAGGCGTGTCGTTCTTTTATTGGACCTCGGCTTCGGCCTATCAGAAGTTGAAATAAAGAAGGCACGCATCGGTATCGGATTCGGGCACGACTCGGTGATGCAGCATCTTCGGCCTTGAGGCGGTTTCGCGAGAGGGGTGACGTGTCCGGTTACTGTTCATGCGAAATTTTTCGAATTTTGAGCCCCGAACTTCTAAAATCCATAACCTTCGCATACGATCTCCGTTTTTTACGTTCTTTATATGCATGCGTAGCTAAAATCATGCTCTACAACTTTCGTTTAGACTTCGTTGGCTAATTTTGAATTAATTTTAATTTTGTTATTTTTAACAGACCGGGACAGGAAAATCCGTTAAAAATTCATAACTTCTTCATCCGACGTCCGTTTTCGTCAGTCTTTTTACCATTGTACTACTATTGATGAGACCTTCGATTCTCGTTTAGGTTGTGTCGGCTAAATTTCGCTCGATCTTAAATTCGAGTATTTAGCTGTCTAATTCTAAGCTAAAACATAGAAAAATCATAACTTCCTCATACGAAGTCAGATTTGGGCGTTCTTTTTATCGAACTTCTCAGTTTAAAGAATACTATGACTTTAGTTTAGATTCTTAAGGCTAAAAAGCACTTTATCGCAATATATACTTTTTATGCTTCCCGGTGTCGTGCCAGTTTCATCGTGAAACTTTGACAGGTCATAACTTCTTCATTATAACTCGGATTTCGGCGTTCTTTATATCTCCGGAATCCTTGTTTCGGCCACTACAACTTTCTTAAAACATATCGACTTTTTATAATATTTATTTTAAAGGCTTATTTTCATTATTAATTAATTAAATCATAATAATTAAGCAAATAAGCATATAATTCACATAATATTCACATAATTCCTATTTATTACATCAAAATGAGTTACAAAGGTTGACCTAGACTATTACAACGTCATTAATGCTTTTAGCCCAAAAACATGGGCGTTACAATTGTCTCCCCCTTAGGATGATTCCGTCCCCGAAATCACACATCAGCAAACAAATACGGGTAGCGACTCATCATGTCACTCTCCGTTTCCCAGGTGAGATTTGGCCCATTCGTATGTTTCCATTGCATAAGCACTAAATCGACCATCTTGCATCGCAACTTTTTAGTCTTACGGTCAACGATTGCCTCTGGTTCTTCGATTAACCTTTTGCTTTCATCCATCCTTAACTCAGATATTGGAATTATGTTGGGAACATCTCCCATGAACTTCCTTAAATAACACACATGGAAAGTGTTATGAATACCATCTAATTCTTCTGGTAGTTCTAGCTTGTAAGCTTGATTCCCAATCCTCTGAAGAACTTTAAATGGTCCAATAAACCTTGGACTCAACTTTCCCCTTTTACCAAATCTTATAAGTCCCTTCCACGGTGAGACTTTAAGCAAAACCGAATCACCAACTTCAAATGTTATCGATTTTCTTTTCTTGTCAGCATAGCTCTTTTGATGATCCTGAGCGGCTAACATCCTTTCCCTAATCATTTTCAACTTTTCAGCAGTCTGATGGACTATCTCAGGTCCCATAAACTGCTTTTCTCCATCTTCAAGCCAACAAGACGGCGTACGACACTTCTGTCCATACAAAGCGTGATAAGGTGCCATCTTTATGTTCGAGTGGAAACTATTGTTGTAGGAAAACTCTACTAAAGGTAAATGTTCGTCCCAGTTACCTTGAAATTCCAGGGTACATTCTCTCAGCATATCTTCAAGTGTTTGTATTGTTCTTTCGCTCTGACCATCAGTTTGTGGATGGTAAGCTGTACTTAAACACAACTTGGTACCCATTTCCTCTTGTAGACTTTTCCAAAATCGTGACGTGAAACAAATATTACGATATGATACAATTGTTAGAGGAACACCGTGAAGTCTCACAATTTCCTTCACGTAAGCATTCGCAAGCTTATCCATAGACAATTTTTCATTGGCTGCTATGAAGTGTGCACTCCTAGTGAAACGATCCATGACCACCCAAATCATGTCGTGACCGCTATTTGTTCTGGGTAGTTTAGTCACAAAATCCATGGTGATGTCTTCCCAATTACCCATGGGTACAGGTAAAGGTTCTAAACTCCCATACGGTTTCTGATGTTGTGCCTTGACTCTTGCACATGTCACACACTCGGCCACATACTTAGCAACATCGAGCTTCATCGTTGGCCACCAGTAATAAGGTTTTAAATCCCTATACATTTTCGTATTGCTGGGATGAATCGAGTCCATGGTCTTGTGAGCTTCTTCCATCAGAACATCTCTTACTCCTCCCGTCTTAGGTACCCAAATCCTGTCTTGGAATACCTTTAACTCTTGGTTGTTTGTACCGAATACTAATGTGTGACTAAACAGTTTCACCAATATATATATATATATATATATATATATATACGTATGTATATATATGTATTATATATATGTATGTGTTATATATATATATATATATATATATATATATATATATCTGTATTATATATATAGATATGTATATGTGTTGAATAGTCTACAAGTTGAAAAGTCAACAAGAAAAAGTCAAGACACACAACTTGCACTCCCTAGCTCTACCACAACTTGCATACACCAGCCAATTCCTTTCAACAAACACTCAAGTGAAGAAGATATTTGTTTCTCTCATATATGTATACGTGAGTATGTAGTATGTGTGTATGTGTTCATTTCTAATATTGTAACACTTCCTACAAACTACAAATACTCCCAAGAACATCACCCATCTTCAACTTCTTCAAGAACAAAGACAAATCCCTGGAGCTAAATGAAGAGCACCAAGATCAAACAAGAAGCTAAGTGAAGAACACCAAGATCAAACAAGAAGCTAAGTGAAGAACACCAAGATCATCAACAATGAAATGAAGAACAACATCAACCATCTTCATCTTCTTCATTGAAACTAAAGGTTTTTTCATCTTCACCACCTTTGTTCATCACATCATACACCACCAAACACTTTCCTTACATCAAAACACCAAAAACACAACCATGAAACAACCCAAAACCTTCTGCATCAAGATCAACCACAAAACCCATCACTATTCATCATCATCTTCATAGAAATTTCACCACCTTTACCACCTTATATCAACCTCCTTCCAACCTCTAAACAACCTTGAAAACATCCTCAAAAGACAATAACACCATTACCCTAGCCAAAACATCACAAACAAAACTTACCATCAAATCACAAAAATCCCGAAATTAACTCAGACACGAACACGCCCCATGTTAAAAACCAAGGCAAAATCAACACGCCCCATGTTGCCCTCTTATTGCCTTCTTCATACTTCTGTACCTCAACACGCCCCGTGTTCAGCAAGGCTAAATCAACACGCCCCGTGTTAGCATCATTCATCAAGAAAACCCTCCAAAACCCTCCTACACGACCTGTGTCACTTGTGCCTTATCTTACATGACCCGTGTGCATGTTTTTACCCAAAAATACCTCAAATACAAATACATAAACCCATGTATTTTGTACCCTTTTGTAAACACTTGTTTTACATAAAACCGAACTTTAAATGAACTTTTTGTTACTTATCCAATGCCGGATTGATCTTTGACCAAATATCGACCAGTTGCTCCAAGAGTCCCAATATCGACCAGTTTATTCAAAGAACAAATATCGACCAGTCGCTCCATGAGTCCAGTTCAGTATATTTATTGACGAACCTACTTGATATATATTTATATACTATTATATACTTTATTATAGCTTTATGTTATTTAAATATAGTCATTTATATTATTTATAGCTTTATGTCATTTAAATACAGTCATTTATATTATTTATAGCTTTACGTCATTTAAATACAATCATTTATATTATTATAGCTTTCGGTCATTTATAGCTTTCATATTTATACTTATTCCGCAATTATTATTCTTTATATATATCTATCTTATATCTTAAACTGATATATCTGTCATACAATAACTGGTAACCGAGCCTTTTGTTGTGGTGATCAGATTGTTATATTTCCAACAAATCGGTATCTGAGCTTATATATAAAAGGAATAATATCCAACAATTGGTATCAGAGCTTGTGTGATTTACCTTGATATTTTTGTCGAAAAACTTTTGGTTATAGGCGTTTATAAACCTTCCATAAGCTTTTCTTTAAAAATTTCATTTTAATATCACTTGTTCAAAATCCTTTCAAAAAATTTAAAAAAAATGTCTTTGGCAAATTACTCCAACATGAACTCTGTCTCCATTGCAAATAGTTTAGGATCTGGTTCACGGGCACCCATACTTATTCCTGAAGAGTATAATTCGTGGGTTGGCCGTATGAATCTTCATCTTAATGCTATAAATGAAGATGTATGGAAGTGTGTAGAAGGAACATATTTTACTGCAGAAAATATGGCTATTCTTGCTACAAATCAAGCCTCTCAAGCTGAAATCACAAAAAAGTTGGAACTCGAAGCCAAAAAGGAACTTGTTTTTTGAATACCTCACAGGATTCTAAGTCAAATGGATGACATTATACTGTTAACCGCAAATCAAATTTGGGCGATTTTGAAAAATCGTTTTTGTGGAAATAAAAAAATTATTGGAAACAAAAGAACATCTGTTTTGAATGAATTCGATAATTTCAAAATGCTTTCATTAGAAACCATTCATGATGCTCATGATAGGTTCAATTTGATTATGGTTAAAATGAACAATTTGGGTATCAAAAAGACACAACATGAGATAAATCTCAAGTTATCAAACAATCTTTTCGAAAGCTGGAAAATGGTTAAACTCATTATTCAGGGAAATCCATCTATTCATACTGAAACTTTGTACAACTTCTATGGAGAACTTCAATCGTATGAATCCTCGATTGACCCACCAACCACTGCAGCTTTTGGTGGACCACTTGCACTTGTGTCCACAACTTCTCAAAACCAAACACCTTTCAATGATCAAAACTTTATTCATTTTAATCATACTACATCTTTTCAAAACCAAGCCTTCCAGTCTGATTCAAATGATGAAGCAGATTATCAACAACTGTGTGCGTTGGTTGCAAACACAAATCTCCAGACATTTCTCCCAAACCATGATCAATCAAATTTTCAACCAAATTTTCAACCAAGACCATCTTTTGGACAAAACAACTCAGGTTTTCAACCTAGACCTTACCTTGGACAAAATTCTCAAAGACCTTCTTTCCAAAATAACTCAAACCAAGGTTTTCAAAAACCAGGGATTTCAAAACGATCCCAACTCAGGTCATAATCACAATCCAAACAACAATTTTCAAAATCAAAAAGGAGGTTTCCAAAATCAAGGTTACAACAATCAAAACAATGGTTTTCAAAACAACCAAAATTTTGGATTCCAACAAAACCATTCTCAACCTTCCCAACAAACCCAAAGTCAAGCACCTGAAAGACTTCTGATTAAAAGTCAAAAGGATGATAGTGATGAAGAAGTGATCATTTGTCACAACTGCAAAGGAACAAATCACTATGCCAGAGAATGTCGAGCCAAAAACAAAACCAAAATCAAAGACTCGGCATACTATGCTCAAAGAGCTGATGAATTGAAGAAACTGGAAAACTAAGAAAAGCAAAGAGCATTGATGGCAATCCAGGAACCAAGTGTGGAATACTGGCCAACTTCTGATGACGAAGCTGAACATGAACCAACACAATCAAACTTCTGCTTCGTAGTTGGTGTTGAAATACCTTCAAGAGCTCCCAACATCATAGAACATCTATGGTCTATGATCTCTGAACTTGGTTTTTCCAAAACAATTTTTAAGTCCCACATAACCAAAATTGAGACTAGTCTGGAAGCTGATCTCAAAACATATCATGACACAATGGTCAATTATGATATGTGCAAATCTGAGTTACAAACCTTGCAACTCAAATTTGGAGAATCAACAAGAACGAAAAGCAAATTGGAAAGAGACGTTGAAAGAAAATCAGAAGATTATAATCACGTCTTGGAACAATTAAATCAGACCCTAATTCAGAAAAGGGATTTGGAGCTAAAAAATTAGTCAGTCATTTCTTCTGAAATAAAAGATGTTTTAAAAATGGAAATCCTTCAGTTGAAACATGACTTCCAAGAATCAACTGACAAATACAATGTTTTAAATGAAAATTTGACTGATTCTTTAAAACAAATCAATTCTCTTGAAACCGAGAATAAAAGACTGATATGGAATATGGATTCTATCAAAGTTTCCAGAAAACTAAGTGATGATATTTTTACCAAGGCAAACACCTTAGGAACTGGCAAAATTGATACGAATTATAGACCAGGAATTGGAAGAGAATCCTTTGAAATTGAACAAGCAAAACAGGAAAACATGACGAATTGTGAAAACTCTGAATCTACTCTACCTGATCTTTTCACATCTGTTAATGAGGAAGATTCAGATGACGAAACAGTTATCAATTGTAGTCCAGATGATACTGCTTTCAGTGATTCCAAAAAGTCTTTCAAAAGAGTTGTAAATTCTGAAACAGACTCTGCAAGTTCTTTAACTCACCAAATCAAACATACCGATGGAACCACTAAACTCAAAAACTTTTTGAATGGAGAAAATTCCTCTTATGAGGATGGTAGTACTTCTATACCAACTGCTTTTCCTACAATGACTTCATCTATTGTTGGAAAAACTAGTATGGGATAAAAATACTCCAAGAAACAACAAACAAGCAAAAAAATCCATTCAAGTCACCAAAACCGCACTAATCAAGCCAAACATTTTTGAAAACCAACCAAAAAAACCAGTTAAACCCTACATTATACCTCATAAACAGGTTTCAAAACAAAAACCAAAACCTTTTCAAAAACCTTTTGAAAACCGCTTTCAAGATATCACTTTTCATCATTCAAGGAACTTTAAAAAACCATCACATCAAAAAGTTTCAAACCATCATCATCAAAAAGCTTTTCAAAATCGCCCATCACATCCCAGATATGAAGAAAACTTTTCAAACAAAGCTTCACATCTAGGATATCTTTCACCAAATCACAGATCTTATCAACCCACAGGTTTTCAAAAACAAATCACATTTTGGGTAAAATTGATAGATCAATTCAAACCTTAACCATTCCATCGTTATAAACCAAACCATTACAATAATGTGAAGTCAAATGATAAAAGAAATTCATTAAGAAAAGCACCCAAAATAACCACTGACAAACCAGGACCAATTCAGATTTGGGTACCTAAACTTTTTGTTTGATTGCAAGTTCTTAATGTTGGTGAAGCCAATGATGATACATGGTATATTGATAGTGGCTGCTCCAAGCATATCACAGGAAACCGGAACTACTTACGTGACTTCAAACCTATACAAACCAATCAAGATGTTACCTTCGGCAACAACATGAAAGCAAAAATCAAAGGTTATGGAAACATAACAAATGGTAATTTTACCATAAAGAAAGTTTCCTTCGTCGATGACCTGAAACACAACCTCATCAGTGTTTCTCAACTGTGTGATAACAATCTTCAAGTTCTTTTCACCAAACAACGAAGCTTGATCATGGACGCCAAAACCAAAGATGTTATAGTTGATTCTGATCGTGCCGGAAATATGTATCCACTTGACATGGATCTTATCTATGGTAAACCCGATATATGTCTGCTATCTAAAGCCCCAGCAGATATTTATTGGTTATGGCACCGCCGCCTTTCCCATCTAAACTTTGGGTACATCAACAAATTAATCGGCGATGATCTTGTTCGAGGGCTACCACTTCTGAAGCTTAATAATGAAACTCTTTGTGCCGCATGTGAAAAAGGAAAAATTTCCAAATCCACTCACAAAAGCATCTCAGAATCTAACGTATCTGAACCACTAGAGTTGTTGCACATAGACCTTTGTGGCCCTAACAAAACCGAAACCATACAAGAGAAGAAGTACATTCTTGTTGTCGTTGATGGTTTCTCGCGATTTACTTGGGTCTTTTTCTTAAGACTAAAATCAAAAGCACCTGAAGAGATGATCAACTTCATCAAACAAATCGAGCTGAAGCTGAAACGACCTGTTCGAAGAATCTGAAGTGATAATGGCTTAGAGTTCAAAAACAATACTCTACATTCATTTCTCAAAGACAAAGGAATTGAACATAACTTCTCAGCCCCATACACTCCACAACATAACGGTGTTGTCGAAAGAAGGAACCGAACTCTATGTGAAGCTGCAAGATCAATGCTTATCTTCGTTGATCTGCCACAATACTTCTGGGCAGAAGCAATAGCCACAGCTTGCTACACTCAAAATCGTTCCTTAATCCATAAACATCTTCATAAAACACCATATGAAGTCATTAACAACCGAAAACCAAACATCAAATTTTACCATATTTTCGATTGTCGATGCTTCGTAAAGAATAATAAAGATCACCTTTCAAAATTTGAATCAAGGTCGGCCGAAGGAATTTTCCTTGGTTACTCTTTTTCTTCAGCTGCTTATCGAGTACTGAATAAACGTACTAGAGTAATTGAAGAAAGTACCAATGTTCATTTCGATGAATTTTATGTTAGGAAATTGGATCGTGAACATTTTGGTTCAAAAATGATTGAAAATATTTTTCAAAATCGAATTCAACAAACACCTTCTCCTGACATAGACATTGAAATCGATCTTGATTTGCTTTTTGAACAACCAAAAACCTCTTACAATTCTGAACTTCTAACTACTTTAATTGACCCTACAGGAACACCTAGTGAAGTAATTCCACAAACAAACCAAAATGATGAAAATCAATTCGAGGGGGAACCACCAACACATACTTCCTCTTTGGAACAAACACCAAATCCTCCTTTAAACACCCCATCCCCAAATAGCCAAAACAATCCTGATGCATCATTTGTGGGGGAACCTTCAAACCTATTCCAAGATGAAACACCCGGAGAAGAACAATGGGATACTAAAACTCCAATTATTATAGCGGAAGAGAATCGCTTAATAAAGTGGACCAGAAATCATCCAATAGACCAAATCATCGGAGATCCCAACTTAGGCATTCAGACTAGAGGCGCATCCACAAATGAATGTTTATTTGGAGCCTTCTTATCCGCGACTGAACCAAAAACCATACATTCTGCTATAAAAGATTCAGATTGGGTAAAAGCTATGCAAGAAGAGCTAGCAGAATTTGAAAGAAACGACGTATGGAATCTTGTTCCTACTCCACCCTATGTGACTGTGATAGGTTCAAGATGGGTATACAGAAACAAGACTGATGATCAAGGAATCATTTGTCGAAACAAGGCACGTCTTGTAGTCAAAGGATATTCACAACAAGAGGGAATCGACTACGATGAAACATATGCTCCAGTTGCCCGAATTGAAGCAATTCGCATCTTTCTTGCATATGCTGCACATAAAAATTTCAAAGTATTCCAAATGGATGTTAAATGTGCATTCCTACATGGAGAGATAGATCGCGAAGTATACATCCAACAACCACCAGGTTTCGAAGATCCCAAATTTCCAGATCACAGCTTTAAATTGCAGAAAGCTGTCTACAACTTGAAACAAGAACCTCGAGCTTGGTATACCACGTTGTCAACCTTTCTCGAAGAATCAGGTTTTAAAAGAGGTTCAATTGATCAAACCCTCTTTCGTAAAATCTTTATTAAGTATCTGTTAATCATACAAATATATGTTGATGACATTATTTTCGGTTCTACTGATGAATCTTTAAGTGTTAAGTTTGCAGATCTAATGAAGAGCAAATTTGAAATGAGCATGATTGGGGAGATGACTACTTTTCTCGGACTTCAAATCAAACAGTCAACTGATGTCATTTTCATCAACCAAGAGAATTATGTCAAAAGCCTACTCACTCGCTTTTCAATGGACAAATCCAATACCGCAAAAACCCCAATGGCCTTTGGATACAAAATTGATGTAGACTTAAATGGCAAACCCGTTGACCAGAAATGATATCGTGGAATGATCGGATCATTCTTGTACCTCATTGCCAGCAGACCTGACATCATGTTTTCTACATGTGTCTGTGCTAGATACCAAGCAAATCCTATGGAATCCCATGTAGTTGCTGTGAAACGCATCTTCAAATACCTTAAAGGCACTCCCAAACTTGGCCTTTGGTATCCAGCTAAATCCGATTTTCAGCTGAACGCTTTCACCGACTCAGACTACGGAGGATGCAAGCTAGATAGGAAGAGTACATCTGGTAGCTGTCAATTCCTAGGAGGTACACTAGTGAGTTGGACTTCAAAGAAACATACTTGTGTGTCCACATCAACAGCAGAAGCTGAATACGTCGCGGCCGCCAGCTGTTGTTCACAAGTCATATGGATGCAAAATCAACTGCGTGACTATGGCTTCAAAATCTCATAAATTCCCATATTTTGTGACTCAACCAGTGCAATTTCCATTTCTCACAATCCCGTTCACCATTCCATGACAAAGCACATCGACATTCGATATCACTTTATCAAAGACAACATTCAAAAGGGTCATCTCGAACTACACTTCATCAACTCCGAAGATCAAATTGCCGATGTCTTCACTAAGGCTCTCGATGAAACAAAGTTTCAATACTTCCTAGGCCGTCTAGGAATTCTAAATCCAGATAACATCCATCCTTAAACTTTTACTTTTTGTTTGTACAAAAGTGTGTTTACTTTCATTCAAAAACATTTGAAAACTGCTTTCTTTTCAAGAAAACCAAAAACATTGAAATAAGCAATATTTCCAAACACATTCAGAAAAACAAATCTTCAAAAATATAATAAAAGACTTGCCATAATAAGCTTTTATAGAACCTTGTGATTAATCGTCTTTTGACTTAATTTTCAGATGCTTATGCTCGATGAAGATTTTAAGTCATATTGATTCTCAATTGGAGTGATGGTTCAAATCTCCTACTTTTCATAATGTACATAACTTTATTTCCTTCAATTTTATTTCATTATTGATGATTTTAAAAAGGGACATAAGGTTAGGAGGTTCAGATGAAAACAAAAACCCATGTGAGAATTTGTGCCTCATCAATCTGAATCATTGTGGAATTCAATTCTTGTGAGCTTAGGTGTGTCACTATTGCTTATAAGGTATATCCGATTATACCTTGTCACGGTCTCATTTTTGCTTAGATATCAAAATGACCAGGGACGATACATTCATTTCTCACATACTAGACAAACTGTTTTTTATGCCACCAATCCCTACCTAGATATAAGCCAACCAAAAATGAAGTCTTGAGATCCTGTGATCCATCAACAAGAAAAGAAAAAACGAAAAGTATTTCAACAATCACTTATCAAATAAAACCAAAGATCTATCCAAATCTAATCATCAAAGACGAAACAAGATAAAGACGAATCAACAAGAAAGCCAAATCATTCACCGAAGAAATACCAAACAAAACAAAAAACTCTACATTTGGTATTTTCAAACAAAGTTCAACCAAATGGTTATTTCAAAGCAAACATCAAAAGATCTCGTGATCTCTTTTTAACCATTTTTCACAAAAAGGGATATCTTAATCCCGCAAGATAGATACTCTCAAAAATCCCAGTTTTCTCAAATGTAGCAAATTCTCGATGCTAAAACAAAATATCCTTTTACAACAAATAGATATTGATCAACAAAAAGGATACCATCAAAGAAAAAGCTGCAACAGCAATGGATTTCCCGGGATACTATAGCCTTCATCACTGAAGATTCTTAGTTGCAAACTGCACTATGAAAATTTCTAAACCCCTCTACATGTATTTCCCGACGAAGAGAGAGTGAACTTTAATGGTATGAATGAAGAAACCCGCTGAGTAATGCCAAAACCAGTCTTATGTCATTGATTATCTAATAATGAGAGTAAGTGACCTTTCGGGAAAAGCATAGTTGAACACCTCCAATATGAGTGTGAGTCGCCAGAGAGAGATATCACTCGTTTTTAGTGATCATTAACTTGTTCTGCTGCCAGAACAACCAAACACCCAAGTGAAGTGTGAGCTATACCTATGAGTGTTCATCTAAATCGACCTGTTAGACCACTTGTCGTCATTAATAATGCTATAAAATCTTAATAAATTTCTTTAGATACATATATGGCTACCATTTGATAACCGAACCCGAGACTTTGATGCGGAAACAAATTTCTGAATATCTTTTACATAAGATATGTTAAACTAAGTCACAAACTTTCAAATCAATTGCTATGGTTTTATTTATATCTTATCTATTGAAAAATATTTTATCTCGAATCTTCAAAAGTTAAACTGTCAATATGATTATATCATACATGTCCTTATTTCAACAATGATCACATAGGAGGAAATTGTTGAAAAATGTTCTTATGTAACCTTGTATGTGACCATCACTGAAATAAGATGAATTGTTTTTATACAATCTAACAAATATTATCAGTTATTTCAGGTTGCATGAATGTGTGATCAAAACGGAAAATACGAAAACACGCGCATAGACAAGAAAATTAGCTGTGTGACTAAACAGTTTCACCAATATATATATATATATATATATGTATTATATATATGTATGTGTTATATATATATATATATATATATATATATATATATATATATATATATATATAGATATGTATATGTGTTGAATAGTCTACAAGTTGAAAAGTCAACAAGGAAAAGTCAAGACACACAACTTGCACTTCCTAGCTCTACCACAACTTGCATACACCAGCGAATTCCTTTCAACAAACACTCAAGTGAAGAAGATATTTGTTTCTCTCATATATGTATATGTGAGTATGTAGTATGTGTGTGTGTGTTCATTTCTAATATTGTAACACTTCCTACAAACTACAAACACTCCCAAGAACATCACCAATCTTCAACTTCTTCAAGAACAAAGACAAATCCCTGGAGCTAAATGAAGAACACCAAGATCAAACAAGAAGCAAAGTGAAGAACACCAAGATCATCAACAATGAAATGAAGAACAACATCAACCATCTTCATCTTCTTCATTGAAACTAAAGGTTTTTTCATCTTCACCACCTTTGTTCATCACATCATACACCACCAAACACTTTCCTTACATCAAAACACCAAAAACACAACCATGAAACAACCCAAAACCTTCTGCATCAAGATCAACCACAAAACCCATCACTATTCATCATCATCTTCATAGAAATTTCACCACCTTTACCACCTTATATCAACCTCCTTCCAACCTCTAAACAACCTTGAAAACATCCTCAAAACACCATAACACCATTACCCTAGCCAAAACATCACAAACAAAACTTACCTTCAAATCACAAAAATCCCGAAATTAACTCAGACACGAACACGCCCCGTGTTAAAAACCAAGGAAAAATCAACACGCCCCGTGTTGCCCTCTTATTGACTTCTTCATATTTCTGTACCTCAACACGCCCCGTGTTCAACAAGGCTAAATCAACACGCCCCGTGTCAGCATCAACATCATGAACACGCCCCGTGTTCAGCAAGGCTAAATCAACATGCCCCGTGTCAGCATCATTCATCAAGAAAACCCTCCAAAACCCACCTACACGACCTGTGTCACTTGTGCCTTATCTTACACGACCCGTGTGCATGTTTTTACCCAAAAATGCCTTAAATACAAATACATAAACCCATGTATTTTGTACCCTTTTGTAAACACTTGTTTTACATAAAACCGAGCTTTAAATGAACTTTTTGTTACTTATCCAATGCCGGATTGATCTTTGAACAAATATTGACCAGTTGCTCCAAGAGTCCCAATATCGACCAGTTTATTCAAAGAACAAATATCGAACAGTCGCTCCATGAGTCCAGTTCAGTCAATTTATTGACGAACCTACTTGATATATATTTATATACTTATATACTTTATTATAGCTTTATGTTATTTAAATATAGTCATTTATATTATTTATAGATTTATGCCATTTAAATACAATCATTTATATTATTTATAGCTTTACGTCATTTAAATACAGTCATTTATATTATTATAGCTTTCAGTCATTTATAGCTTTCATATTTATACTTATTCCGCAATTATTATTCTTTATATATATCTATCTTATATCTTAAACTGATATATCTGTCACACAGTAACTGGTAAGCGAGCCTTTTGTTGTGGTGACCAGATTGTTATATTTCCAACAAATCGGTATCTGAGTTGATATATAAAAGGAATAATATCCAACAGTATTTTTAAACTTGATATTTGATTCTTAATGTTTCGTGATATATAGGGTTGGTAAGTTTTAGACTCGTTTTTTACCATGATCATTCACAAACACATGTTAGTCATATATTGCCTAATATAGTTGATCAGGCTATATTTATCCCAGATATGATTACATAACTATCTAGACATAACCGCAACTTCCAACTTATTGAAATACCTTTTTATGGTTCTTATTACGACATTGTTCGTAGTATGTATGCATGTATGAATACGTTTATAAAAATGCTTTGTATTTTAAAAGTATACTTTTAGTCAAAGCGTCTTAGCCCCATTGTATTTATAGTTGTATATCTTATTTGGTTTGATATACTTAGGTCACTATAAACAATGCTCTGATACCAATCTGTCATACACGCAAACCGATAAAACAGCGGAAACATCTGGGAGCGGATGATGTCATGTACAGTATCATAACAACTGAATAATAGAGATCAAAGCATTACAAACATTATATTGATAATTTAATATTTACATTGAGTTCAAATCATTGTTTGTTTGACTTTAAGAACATATGGAAAAAAATATAAGACGTAACGCTGCTATGCTCCAACTTCACAAAACTTGTGTGGGTACCTAACCTGTCTACTGATATCCTGGGAATACAAGTGGTTTTGAAAAAGTTTTAACATTTAAGTTGGTGAGTCCATAAGCATTTTGTATGGGAAAAGTATGCCATTGTTCCTCGAAAAATGATAGTGTGTTCTTCCAGAAAATCGAATATTTTCTTTAGAAATGAACTTTATTCTTAAACACCCTAAGACTGAAAATGTATAAGTATTGTTGTACTCTGAAGTAGTATAATGCAGTTATATATCTTTATAAAAGCATTTATATGCATGTTTCTCGAAATGTAAACTATCTTGTACTGAAAATAGTGTAATGAAATTTTATCTACATAAAATCATTTCAATATATACAAGCCCCACAAACCAAATGTTTGTTAATACCCCTTGTGAGTTTTATAACCATGCTAATGACCTGATGGTCTGCTACGACGATCTTCATGCGTCGGAATGGTATGACATTTGTCTCCTGAGATATGCCGTTCCAATTGTAGCTAACAGTTTAGGTGCAGGACCATCAGTCCCGTACACATCTATACAAAAGCGTCACACTCTCCCTCCAGTAGACTTTGGCTATAATGCAGGGACTTTAGTATGTACTGTGTTGAGTAAGGTGAAGGAATGTCTCACAAAGCCGCATTAGTGGTTTACTTGTAGTATTTTTTCTTGTAAATGTATGTATCATGCTCTTATAGTGTTTACATGGTATAAAATAATTATGCCTTTAAATAATCATTTTTGTATTGTATCTTGAAATGGTAAAACAATGTGTATGTCTCATAAACTATACCTATAATAGTTTATAAAAATGTTTCACTGAAATGATGAATCCTTTATATACACATTATCATTTTTACTATGATAATAAAATAGATGGAAATAATGATATATTTATTTTTATATAATTATACCCTTTTGGTCAACATGTTACTAAAGGGTTATAATTTTATAAACTATATTTATATAGTTTATCATTGTAATCAAATATATATATATATATATATATATATATATATATATATATATATATATATATATATAAATTAAAACAACAATATAATGATTTGTATAATAACACCAATTTTCTTGTGTTTTACTTGTACCCCCCCCCCCCCCCCCCCAAAAAAAAAAAAAACATAGAAATATCGTGAAAACAGTAAGGGTATGAACTCACCTCAGGTGTGTTCTTGGCTAGATAACAAAGTGAGTGGCGATGTCCTTCGAGTTAGAACACGTGTATATAGTCGTATCCTAATATTCTTTAGCACATGATACCGTGTATAAATTAGATAAGCGATCATTAAAGTGTTATATAAACACTAGAATATATAAGGAAACTTACAAAGATTGATATGAATTAATCTTGAAGAATTGTTTCCTGGGTAGTTTGATGGTGTTCTGGGAAAAAGTTATGTAGATTTGAAGATGTTCTTGCATGAACTTGAAGATGTAAGAACTTGGTTTTCGGTTTTGAGAGCAAGTTTAGAGAGTTTGTGAACTGTAAAATGAGAAATAAAGTGTTCATTTCAGTTTAACATAGATATATGGAAGTAAAAATGATGTGGCATATGCCTTGAAATGTGAAATTTATCACATTGTTAAAAGTACCACTGGCTATGGTTTGTGTTTTCGGCCTATCCTCCACCGAAATCCCTTGATTTCGGTCTAAAACCTCAACTGAAAACCAAGTCTTCGGTCTTGAAGGGATTCTCAGTTTAGGGAAGGATCTCAGTTCAGGAGTGTTCTCGGCCAACGTATGTGTTTTTTGATTTTTGATTTTTGATTTCTAAAACAGAAACCTCAAAAGAAAGTGAATTTTTATGATTTAATTTTTAACAATTTGACTTTTGTTTTACTTGTTTGACTTTTATTTAGCTAAAATATCCGGTTGTTACAATATCGTTGTAGATATTCTCAACACCTTTCCGTTAATATAAAGATCATCGAAATCAAAGTTTAAATGAAGAATTTATGACTGTTTGATGTTAGGGTGGTTTTAGTTTGAGCCACGTACGTTGGGCATACTCAACGTATACATTGGGCATACGTAATCAGTGCCCAAACCTTATTTTAATGGTTTGAGCCCTATTTATGCTCCTTAACTCTCTCAAACCCAGTCCATTCTCAGCTTCCACCTCTCTAACACCCTCTCTTGTAACACTAACGCTAGATTGAGCCTTGTGAGCCAACAAAGGTATTTTAAGTGCTTTAGGTTGTTCTTGGTGCTCCTTAGAGAAGAAGGAACTCATTGAAGAAGTGTTGGTTGCATTGGAGCTTTTAGATCCACACTTTTTTCACCTTGATCGTTCTTCTAGAGGTATAATGGTTGAATCTTGATGATGAAATTATTAGATCTAGCTAATTTTTGGTGTTATGAGCTTTGGGGCACTTTAAGTGCATAGATTTTAGAGCTTAAACCTTTTTTTCTTACCAACTTCAAAGTCCGTCACTTAACCATGAAATTGATCAACAAAAATATATGTTCACCCATACAAGATCATGATCAAATATAAATAAACATAACAAGAAGTTTAACTAGAAAACATCTCCATAAACTTCAAACAAAAGGTAATAATAGTCTTCAAAACAACCAATCATCCATGGGATTAAACCCTAAGAAACCAAGTAAAAATCTAGCCAAACATGTCCAAAATAAGAGAAATACAAGAATGTTTAGTGATACCAAACATTGTTCTAGTTGCGAGATGGAAAGAAAATAAAACCAATCTTCAATTCTTCAACTTCTTCTCCAATGTTCTTGAGAGCAAAATGAGAGGTTTTCTTCAAGAGGTCAAGATGAAAAATGACCCAAAACTCTAGAAAATAAGGCTCATTTTCGGATTCAAAAAGTTACACAAAAGCTACCTACCAACTTTCCACAAATAAAGTCAACAAGTCAAAACCCGAGATCAATTCAGCACAATTAATGCGGACCACGTATGGGTCCATGCAGACCGCGTGGGTCACGCTAATTGTGGTACTTGGGCCATTTAAAATACAATCTAGCCCAATCTTGTCATTCACACTTCAGCCCACATGCATAACTCTTGAGATCTCAATTGCCATTCCAAAGCCTTTAATGATTGGTCCAATGCTCATTCAATTTTCCATAGCTAGAGTCTGTGTCGCCTCATCATCATTCTCGCTCAAAAATTAAGTCCAGCTTGATTTCTTGTTTATGCTGACACCAAGCTCAATCACACCACTTCAACTCCACAAGCAAACCACAAGCCTCCAAAAGTCCCGCACTCCTTCCATATCTCCAATAACAATTAGTCTTCGAAAAATCATACAAATAAGCTCAAAAGACTGAAAAGCACCCAGTAAAGGAAAAAAATAATAAAAGTAGAAAATATGCATGAAGATTAACTAATTTGTGATGATTTTTACTAAAAATAAACTATGAAAAGAAGTAAATAAAATAAACTATCAAATCACCCCAAGCTTGAATCTTACTTGTCCTCAAGTAAGACAAGACTAAAATGAACTTGGGATGAACAATACTGAAAAGAAAAAAAAAACGAATGAACCTCTTAGGTAGAAATTCATGACACGCCCTTAGAATAAAAACATATAATCCAGTTTTAGAGTAAGAATCGCTTTAAGGGATGAGCCTTTGTCACCTTTCTAACAAGAGATACATGTTCATCAAGATGCAAAATGAGCATGCATACTGCACTAGTATGGTTTATGTTACAATGTTTCGCGGTCCAATCTAACCCACTATCCATAAGATAATGTCCCTTGGTTAGAATGTTCCTCACTCCTCACAACTTCAATCCCACGTCAAGAAATAAAACCTAGAAAAATATAACTCGAGCCAAATATGGAAAGAAACGAGCTATGTACAAAAGTTGGCAAACTACAATCATCTAGAAGAGTAAGTGCTTCCTCCAAAATATGATCCATGTAGAGCATACAGTCGAGCACGCGAAGAGTCAAGCGCGCCATCGTACTTGCCAACAAAAAATGATATCTAACTAGAAAAACATCAAACTACAAACAAATTACATGAGCTAAAATCCGAAAAATGCTAAACATCTTCAAAATTAAACAAATGGATATAATTCCAAAGCACGACCTTTTCTTTTGATTTTTTTTGTTTTTTTTTTTGTTTTATATATATCTCTCAAAAACCCCAAGGACATGTTACAAATACAAATACAAATACTTAAGACACAAATGGATACACTCACATTTTATGATTGCTGATGACGATAATATCCGACTTTCCAAAAGCAAGTTTTTTTTGGTAAATTGACGCAAAAATTTTCGAACGACACTTTTGAAACAATTTAATTTTGAGTCATTAAACAAAATAAAACTGGAAAAAGGGGAGTTGTCTCTCTTTCTCTCCTTTTTTTAGGCTCACTTTTTTGATTTACCACAAGAGTTTACAAGTATAGTATGAAAGTAAAAATACAAAACTATATACAACTATAAGTAGAATCTAAGTATAATCCAAACAAGAGGCCAAACGAGCACAACTATACTAAGGCTAATTCGCGATCAAGTGGGAAAAATGTGTCTAAATCATAAGGTAGTGAGATATGATGTGAATTTTAGCGGCTAGACACTAGAGATCTCAAAATAGCACAATCCAGTTTTTATTCCTTTATTTGGGGTTTCATTGTGGCTTGCAAGGAAAATTCAGGTGAGGGACTGGTCGGCACGAGGCTAAGTTGTCCCCCTACTTATGCCACACTTGACATGGTCCAATTCATATGCACAACTACTTGCACTCTATCCCCACATCTTTATATAAGAAAAGAAGCAACAACTGAAAATCCCTAAGAAGGATTCTTATTTGTTCTGTGAGTTTCCAAAAGAATTGTATTTATGGTGTGTCATGTCTTTCAAGTAAAGATGTTAGGAGATGAGAATAAAAAGATAACAAAAATGCATGAATGCTTATTCCCAAGACTAAATTCCATGCAAAAGTAAAAGTGAAAAAGAAGAAAATAAAATATTTTTTGAATTTAAAAAAAAATAAATGAATGCAATTTAAGACTAAAATGCTATGCAACCTAATTAAAATGCATGATAATATAAAAAGAAAAGTGAATACCCCACCCCAAGCTTAAAATTAAGCATTGTCCTCAATGCTTGGGGTAAAGTGGAAGTACCTAGACCGGGGGATCGGGAGGAGGATATGGGTATTGGGGGTAGGGGTAAGGGTAAGGTGGAGGTGGATAAGGGTGGGTGGGTGGTGGGTATAGATAGGGAGGCAAAAGTGGGACGTTCTGGAAATAGTTTTGGGATTGGTGCCACCCCTACATATGGTGCATCTGCTGGGATATGATTTAATTGGAGACACAAAGAGCCTCGAATCATTCGGTAAAATTAGGGGGAAGCGGGTAATATCCGGGAGGGACTTGGGGTTGTGCTTGCTATGGATCATGGGTGGGTTCATCATCAGACTCCTCATCCGCATGCATTTCAAAATCATCTTTATCCTGGAGTGCATCCTCATTGACTGACTGAGTGATGGTCCACGCGAGTCTCCACTGACCACGATCGTGGGGGGTTGAAGTTGGAGACTCGAGGGTCAGGGAGAACAAGATATCCAACCCCTTGAGGACAATACCATGTGAAACTATTCCTGCTCCGGCGATGGATGTTGTGCATGTTTGTGAGAGCACGCTCATCCAAAAGAGTTTTATTGTCAACAGGTTGGTATTCGTCTAGAAGTTCGATGTCAAGACCGCTGGCTAGAAGGGTGACAAATCCACCAATGCAAATATCACCGAACGCTTTGGATTTCATAAATGCACATTTATCAAAAAAGAACAAAGCATAGTCTGGGATCGGTGGGTTTTCACGCCGTGCCATGCACCAACGGAAGAAGAGCTCCATTTTCGTGACTTGGACGACTTCTTTTCGGGAAAAAACGGTGCAAACCAAGATACGATGGGCAATATGGAGGCACGGGTGAATGATGGAGGTTGCCTTGTCGCGCCCGACACATGAAAAGATCCCTCTGGTGATTTCCGTCCAAAAGGTTTCGTGGTTGAATTCGGCAGGCATGGGTTTGTAAGTTTCAAATGTATTAGAGGAAGGTAAGCCCAAGATGTCATTTATTGCTGCAAAAACAAAATACGCTCAGTCTCCCAAAAGTTGGAATGCGCCTTTTTTCGTTTCGCTATCGAACTCACAGTCGGCAAGGAACTCTCTAGTAGGGAGCTCGTAAGTGTGTGACGTGAGATTAAGAAGGTTTTACCACCTAATGTTAAGGAAAAATTAGGTGACCCCCTCAAGAAACCCTAATGAAGTCAGCGTGGGTTTGCACACAAATTTTGTGGAGGCAACTTTTCGAGAAAAACTCCGGTTGTAATTTTCTATTGCACTTGCGTCCCGAAACTTAGGGCTACAGCGGGGGCCTTCCCTTGGGCGGCAGCCGAGCATTTTCTAGATGTGGACATGATCTACCTACAAGAAGAGTAACAACTACACGAATCCAATCCCAAGAATTGATGTTTTCAATTCAATTTCCAAATCGACTCCCTATGGACTTCTAAGACAATTCAAAAATCAATGCAAGAAATATTTCCTACACTTAATAGTTTCAATACCATAAAAATTGTTGTTCTAAAACATGCATATAAGTCAAGGAAAGAATGTACCCATTTTTTGAACTTTGAAAATTTTGCCCACAAAACATCGGCATTTGAAAATCTTGCAACTCTCCACCCCAAGCTTAAAGCTTTGTTCAATATCCCGTGAGAAGAAATTTACCGCCAAAACCCAAGAAATCTGGAAACGGTTTGAAATTTCGGTGAAAATTTTTGGTGAGCTTTGAGACATCTTTTTGGTGGGGTTTGTAAGCCTTGTCCAAGAGGAACACAATGGTGGTGTGAAAATCGCAAGAGGTGGTCGGAGTTGGCCGGACAAAGACGTTTGAGTAGTGGTGGCACCCGGAATTCCGGCCACAGATCGGACCAGATTTTAGGTGGGGTTTGTAGAGGATGAAAAATGGAGAAGAATGATGGTGGTCTCGCGAAATTCCAACCAGTGGTTTGACGGGAAACTGAGTTTTAGTTTGAAGGTGGAGGAACTCTAATGGGGGTTAAGGGAAAGGAAGAAGAAGAAGAAGAAGAAGAAGAAGAAGAAGTGGGAAGGAAGAAGGGTCGGATGGAGAGTTGTAAGTTTAAGCTGCGGTCAAATCTGGTCAAGACGCGGTCAATGAAAGTGAACATGTCACGCGGACGCATCTGCGAGTACACGCAGTCCGCATGAATTAGCCTGAAATTCTTCTATTTGCGTTATTTACACGTGGATTATTCGAAGCACCACACACGGTCTGTTTTAATAACCCACGTGGACGGGACCACGAGTACTCACGGTCCACGTGAATTACCTGGAACCCTTCTATTTTCTGAAGATGGAAGAGGACACTTTAGGGGATACATGTGGACCATTACTTTATTAACGCGGACAGGCCCTCGAGTACACGCGGTCTACGCATATCCTTTTGCAGTTGTTCTCAATTTTTTCTCTTTAACAAAAATGAAAATCGGGCCATAAAATCCAACACTCTTTTAATGCAAGAAAGAAGAAGAAGAAGTGTGAAGTGCAAAAAGGATCTATCTACGACTTTTATTCGGAACTAGAAAATGTGAAAACATTAAGTTTTCCAAAAATGCCCTTCTTTAACGTCTTTGGCGAGACGTCCTTCTAGCTTGTTTCAACACCTTGGGACATCTAAATGGATGGTTTCAAGGTCATTTGCATTAAAACCTTCATAGAATGGCTTCAAACGATGCCCGTTGACTCTAAAAATTTCCCCGTTTCTTCACTTTGTATTTCAACCGCTCCGTGCACGAAGGTTTTTATTACCACAAAAGTATCAATCCACCTTGACCTTAACTTCCCGAGAAATAACTTCAATCGCGAGTGGTAAAGCAAAACTCTATTTCTCGGTCCAAAATGCTTGCGGTTAATGGAATTGTCATGGAAAAGCTTCATTTTCACATTGAAAATTGTTAAGTTTTCATAAGATTCATTCCTCAAATCTTCTAACTCTTGAAGTTGAAGCTGCCTATACCTTTCTGCATCATCAATGTTGAAATTGCATTGCTTGACCGCCAAAAATGCACGATGTTTCAATTCCACAGGAAGATGACATGGTTTTCCAAAAACCAACCTAAATGGAGAAATTCCTATCGGGGTCTTGTACGCGGTCCGATAAGCCCACAAGGCATCATCAAGCCTTGAACTCCCATCTTTTCTTGAAGGATTCATGGTTTTCTCAAGAATACTCTTCACCTCACGATTTGAAACTTCTTCTTGACCATTTGTTTGAGGGTGGTAGGTGGTTAAGACACGATGGGTCATGTTATACTTCTTCAATAAAGGCTCCATCATCTTGTTGCAAAAGTGCGTCCCCGTATTACTAATCAATACCCTAGGCACACAAATCTCACAAAAATATTAGACTTCAAAAACTCGATAACCGTTTTGGCATCATCCGATCGTGTTGTTTTGGGTTCAACCCACTTAGAAACATAGTCAACCGCGATTAAGATGTAAACGTTGCCAAACGAAACGGGAAATGGGCCCATGAAATCACTCCACCATATGTCAAAAACATCACAAACATGGATGAGATTTTGTGGCATTTGGTTATTTTGTGAAATGTTCCCCATCCTTTGGCATCGTTCACAACTTTTGCAATACAATCACTTAACATGGTTGGCCAAAATAGTCCACACTCAAGGACCCTTCTCAAGGTCAGGCTAGGTCTGAAGTGTCCCCCACAAGCAAATTCATGACAAAATTCAAAATGGATTGATGCTCTTGTTGGGGCACACATCGCCTAATGATTTGATCGAAACAAGGTTCCACAAATAAGGCTCATCCCACACATAATATTCTGCATCACTTTTCAACTTGTCTTTTTGAGCACGTGTCAATGTGTCAGGATACCCTTTTGTGACCAAAAAGTTAACGTTATTGGCATAGCAAGGAGTAGATTGAGTAAGGGAAAAGCGATGCTCATCCGGAAACTTGTCCCTCAATGGGAAAGGTGTTTCATTTGAAGTGATCCAGCTTAGGTGGAATGCACCAAGATTCCCACATCCACTCTTGTCCGAGATTTCCAAATCAAATTCTCATAATAATAAGATCCAACGAATGAGTCTAGGATTTGCATCTTTCTTCGTCATCAAGTACTTGATATCCGCGTGATCTGAATGCACAATAACTTTGGTGCTAAGTAGATATTGCCTAAACTTCTCCAAAGCGAACACTATGGACATTAACTCCTTCTCTATGGTGGAGTAGTTGCTTTGAGCATCGCCTAGTGTCCTTGATGCATAGTAGATCACATGGGAGGCTCTTCCATTTTTTGACCCAAAACGGCGCCTATTGCATAGTTTCTTGCATCACACATGATCTCAAAGGGGAGATCCAAATGTGGTGCTTGCATGATGGGGGAAGATGTAAGCAACTCTTTGAGTTTGTCGAAAGCTTCTTTTCACGCCTCATTGAAGTCGAAATCAACATCCTTTTTCAAGAGTTGGCACATTGGTCTTGTTATCTTTGAAAAATCTTTGATGAATCTCCAGTAGAAACCTGCATCGCCCAAAAAAGAATGAACTTCCCGAACACAAGTTGGGTAAGGTATGCTTTGAATAACATCTATCTTTGCTTTATCTACCTCAATTCCTTTATTTGATATAATGTGACCTAAAATAAGACCTTGACTCACCATAAAATGACATTATTCAAAGTTTAAAACCAAATTTGTTTCAATGCATCTTTTTAAAGTTTTGGTGAGACTGATCAAACATTCTTGAAAGGAGTTTCCATGTACCGTAAAATCATCCATGAAAACTTCAATTATAATCTCGACATATTCGAAAAAGATACTAACCATACATTGTTGGAAAGTAGACGGGGCGTTACACAATCCGAATGGCATTCTCCGGTATCCAAAAGTGCAAAATGGACATGTAAATGTAGTATTTTCTTGGTCTTCCGGTGCCACCGGGATTTGGTGAATACCAGAGTACATGTCTAGACAACAATAATGGGATTTCCCAGGTAACGTTTCTAACATTTGATCAATGGAAGGAAATGGGAAATGATATTTTCATGCGCTAGCATTAAGTTTTTGGTAGTCAATACATATTCTCCACCTGTTTTTCATGCGGGTGGGGACCATCATACCTTTGTTGTTCTAGACCACTGTGATTCTTGTATTCTTTGGCACAACATGTAACGGGCTCACCCACTTGCTATCCGAGATTGCGTAGATCATTCCCGCATCAAGGAGCTTCAGAATCTCTTTCTTGACCACTTCCATCATTGGCGGATTCATCCTTCTTTGCATGTCTCGGCTCGGCTTGCATTCATCCTCCATCAAAATTTTGTGCATGCAAATGGAGGGTCTCAATCCCATAATATTCGTGATCTTCCAACCCATTGCTTCTTTATGTTCTTTCAACAATTTGAGGAGTTGCTCTTCTTCACATTAGGTTATGTGAGTTGAAATGATGACCGGATGAGTCTCATTGTTTCCCAAGTACGCATACTTCAAATGTTGAGGAAGGACCTTTAATTCCAATTCCGGGGGTTGAACAAGGGAGGGTGGCAATATCATGTGAGTTTGAGGAAATTCAATTTGCTTCACACTAAATTGAGTGGTTTTCTTGATCTCCAAATTGTTAACCAATCTTTCAACTTCGGGGTCTAGTGAGTAAAGCTTTAACTTCTTGGCTAATTTTCCACAATCAAATCCTTTCCTCAAACAATATCGAACATGTCACCATTAGAAAACTCAAACAACTCTCGGGTTAGTGGTTCAATAACATCAACAAAACACAAAGATGAAACATCACTAGGATATCTCATAGCATCGTAGATGTTAAAACTTATTGTCTCCCCATCAAACTCCATCTGTAAGCTTCCCACATACACATCAATCTTTGTTCTAGCCGTCTTAAAAAATGGTCTCCCAAGTAGAATTATACCCGACTTTGAGGACACTTGTTCATCTAGATCAATCACGTAGAAATCCATCGGGAAGACCAATTTGTTTACTTGTACTAGGATATCTTCTAGAGCACCTTTAGGAAAGACACTTGACTTATCCGCAAGAGATATTATGACACCGGTATCACTTAAAGGACCAACATTCAATGATTCATACACCAAATAGGGCATGATATTAATAGAATCACCAAGGTAAAGCATGGCACTACTAAAAGTGACATCTCCTATCTTGAAAGGAATCGTAAACATTCCCGAATCTTTCCACTTAGGTGGAAGCTTCCTTTGTAAAACTGCGGATGCGTTTTCATTCATAGAAATTTTCTCATTTCCCTTCAATTTCCTCTTGTTGGTACAAAGTTCTTTCAAAAACTTTGCATACCTAGGGATTTGATTGATTGCATTAAGTAGAGGGATATTTATTTCCACCTTTCGAAAGGCGTCTAAAATCTCTTTCTCCTCCATTTTCTTCTTTGAAGTAGCAAGTCGAGAGAAGAACGGTGGTTGAGTGGCTATTGTAGTTACTAGAGGGGTAGTCTTCCTTGGGACTCCAGCTTGTGCATCATCCTTGACTATAGATTCTTCAATGGGAATAACTTCTATTTCTTCCTCTTCATCCCTTGGCTTCTACTTTGAACTACGCTCTCTGTTTTGTTTGCCACTTCTCGATGTCACCACATTGACATTTGGGTTCTTTTTGGTTTGAGAAGGGAGCTTACCACGGGAATTTAACTTTGCTTATGGAGGTAACTATATCTCCCATTTGTGCTTCAAGGTTGGAGATACTAGTCCTTGTCTATTTTTGGAATTGTTGGGTAATAGTGGCTAAGGATTTGACAATCTCTTCAAGAGACATTCCAGAGCTACTTGGTTAGGATTGACGGGGTTGTCGATGATAATGTGGAGGGTGTGGTTTGGGTTGATAATTTGGTTGCGGGTGTTGGTATTGAGGTTGTGGTGGTGGATAGGATGGTCTAACCAACGCATTTTGAGGCAATGATATTAGGTTGTAGTTCATGTTGGGATTTGTCTTCTAACTCGAATTATATACATTTTGATAACCAGATGGCTTATTGTTAGAGATGCACACAAAAACCGGATTCACTATTCAAAACCGGATCCAATCCGAAACCGGATTGGGTCAAAACCGGTTTTGACCAAACCGGATCGGATCGGATTTAAAACCGGATTTTCAATCGGATCCTAATCCTATATTCCAAATCGGATTTGATACCGGATCGTAAACCGGATTCGCTAAAAACCGGATCCAAATCCGCCCCAAAATCCGATTAAAACCCACTAAAATCGGTTTAAACCGGTTTCAAATCGGATTAGAATCGGATTCGGATTTTGGTTAGAACCGGATCGGATTTTGACCGGATTCGGATCGGATTTTGACCGGATCGGATTTTTGATGACGTAAGCGAAACCGGATCGGATTCGGATCCGGATCGGATCGGATCGGATTCGGGTTTTGTGCATCTCTACTTGTTGTGGTAGTTTTTGAACTCTCCGATGGCATTTACATGTTCCGCATCTTCTTGAAGAATGGGACATATATTCGTAGGATGTCCCGTTGTTGCACATATTCCACAAACCATCACTTGGGGAGTTTGTCCCATGGCTAGCTTTTAGACAATGGAGGTTAGGTCTTTGATTTGAGACTCGAGATTTGATGCCCCCACTTCATTGACTTTTTGTTGAGTTTCTCTCTTCAAATCTTGGCGATGGCCAAAATGTTGAGAATTTGTGGCTATGGTGTTGAAGGATTGTCTTGTTTGTTGTGGAGTTTTGCTAAACACATCTCCACCACTTGAGGCATCAACTAGTCTTCTCTCCATTGGTAGCAATCCCTCATAGAAGTATTGAATAAGGAGTTGCTCCGGGATTTGGTGTTGTGGGCAACTATAACACATGTGGTTGAAACTCTCCCAATAATCATGGAAAGTCTTATTTTGACCTTGGCGGATTCCATAAATCTCATTTCTAAGACTTGAGACTTTTGAAGCTGGATAAAACTTGTCAAGAAAAGCTCTTGCCATATTGCTCCATGAGTAGATTGACCCCGGTGGAACATAAAATAACCAATCCATTGCTATATCGGCCAATGATAAGGGGAATGCCCTTAGCTTGATTTGGTAATCGGTTGACCCTTGTGGCTTCATGCTAGTGCAAATAATGTGGATCATGCTAGTGCAAATAATGTGGAACATCTTCAAGTGTTTATGAGGGTCTTCATTCTCCAATCCATGAAAAATTAGAAGGTGATGGACTAAACTTGACTTCAATTTTGAACCTCCTTCCAAAACCGGGCAATTGATACCGGTTGGAGTTTGTGTAACATCGATTTCCATCATTTGCCTCAAAGTTATCTCGGGAACTTCTCCTCCGTCCGCCATTGCAATTGGTTCAATAATGGGTGGTGTTTCGGGAATTTCTTGGGGATGGTCAGGACTAGAATTAGGTTTCATATCACTTGAGGAAGGGGTTTCAACCTCCGGGTTCCCGTGAGGGTTGGAAGTTTGACCATGTTCAACACGTTTTTCCTTCGCCAAAGGCCTTGCCTCTTTTTCAATTTCCGAGTTGTAAATCAAGTCACCTATACGCTGAGATCTGGGCATAAAGAAACAAATTGATTAAAAAGTAAACCAATCCCTAACAACGGCGCCAAAATTTGGTGGTTGTTGAGGCCAACAAAATTAAATAACCCTAAATCTTTCACACTAAAATTGTTTATAGTGGTAAAGGAATCATATCCACAGAGGATGGTTCAATTTAAATCTCTATGCAAATCACATGTTCAAATACCTTTAAAATAAAAGTAAAACTAAAAAAAGAGGGTTTAATTCTTTTTGATAGTTTGACAAACTTAAAACTATTTAAATAGAAAATATGACAAATAAACAAGTAAAAGTTTTGATTGAATTCGATGAAGTAAAATTGGCTGATTTTGGGATATACCACATGGATTACATGGTTGACTTATCATAAGACTAAATATAATAACACTTGTGAATTGGTTTAATTTGCCTATAGCAATTCATAAGAACAAATTACCTCAACTCTTCATAGATATTAAAATGGTTAGAGAAGCTCTAACACATTCCCTTAATTGAAGTCACAAAATCAATGAAGCATATAGTCTTGTGAAAATCAATTATCTTTGAGTTCTAAGAGTCACAAATCCATATGATAATCAAATGTTTATATTATCATTATGGAAGAAACATTCCCATGGTTTAAATAAGATGAAAACAAACATATAAACCATTTGTTTCTTACCAACTTCAAAGTACATTAATTAACCATGAAATTGATCAACTAAAATATATATTCACTCATCCAAGCTCATGATCAAAGATAAACAAACATAACGGGAAGTTTAACTAGAAAACATCTCTATAAGCTTCAAACACAAGGTAATAATAGTCTTCAAAACAACAAATCATCCATGGGATTAAACCCTAATCAACCAAGTAAAAATCTAGCTAAACATGGCCAAAATAAGAGAAATACTAGAAAGTTTAGTGATACCAAACATTGTACTAGTTGCAAGATGGAAAGAAAATAAGACAAATCTTCAATTATTCAACTTCTTCTCTAATGTTATTAAGAGCAAAATGAGAGGTTTTCTTCAAGAGGTCATGATGAAAAATGCCCCAAAACTCTAGCAAATAAGACTCATTTTCGGATTCAAAAAGTTGCACAAAAGCTACCTACCAACTTTCCACAAATAAAGTCAACAAGTGAAAATTCAGGATCAATTCAACACAATTAACGCGGACCGTGTATGGGTCCATGAGGACCACGTGGGTCTCATTGATTGTGGGACTTTGGCCATTTAAAATACAATCTAGCCCAATATTCTCATTCACACTTCAGCCCACATGCATAACTCTTGATAGCCCAATTGCCATTCCAAAGCCTCTAATGATTGGTCCAATGCTCCTTCAATTTTCCATAGCTAGAGTTCGTGTCACCTCATCATCATTCTCGCTCAAAAATTAATTCCAACTTGCTTTCTTGCTTATGCTGACACCAAGCTCAATCGCACTACTTCAGCTCCACAAGAAAACCACAAGCCTCCAAAAGTCCCACACTCCTTCCATGTCTCCAATAACAATTAGTCTTCGAAAAATCCTACAAATAAGCTCAAAAGACTCGAAAGCACCTGGTAAAGGAGAAAATTAATAAAAATAGAACATATGCATGATCATTAACTAAAATGAGATGATTTTTACTAAAAAATAAACTATGAAAAGAAGTAAATAAAATAAACTATCACCATGCAAAGTCATAAAGTCGGAAACTCTATGACTTAGGACATCATTTTGTGCTTGGATCTAAGTTTTGGACATAAATGATCAATGGAATAAGCTCTTAATGCTGTTTTAGGACTGGGTTGCATACGCTCGGGGTACCTGTGGAATGTTATGCGTACGGAATCAATGCCCCGCTTTTGGTCAACAACAGAGTACATTAGGCGTACTATGCTGGGAAAACATATTGAGTTTTGGAACTTGAGTGTTGACTTTGACATTGACTAGGGTTGACCAATTTTATCCTAAAGGCATTTTGGGTAATTTGATTTATAGTTTGAGATGCGGGTTCCTGTTAATTGTATATGTGACTGATAGAGATATATTTTAGAGCAGTGATCTGTGTAACTATCCTTTCACACTGTGAGGTGATTTTCCTTCATGGTATCCATGGGTCGAAAGCACCAATGTCGGCCCACTAGTTTATGATGTAGTATGATGGTTGTCTTTCTGACAGTTGTCAGTTATGCATGTATTTTCTTGATAACTCTATGATTTCTGATATGATATTATGTGGTAGTAGTAAAGGTGAAATAGACCTAGTATCCAGTTAAAATAGACCGAAGGGGAATGTAAGCCCCCATATATGTTTGATACTAGCCGATTTAAATAGACTGAAGGAGTAGGCAAGCAGCCACACATGCTTCATAGTATCCGGTTGAAATAGACCGAAGGGATAGAGAAGCACCCAGATATGCTTCGCAGTATGTTTGTTTGGAAATGTGGTGTTTTAGGGAACTCACTAAGCTTTTTCGCTTATGGTTTTCAGTTTATGCTTCAGGTTCTTATAATTCAAAGGGGAAGAGCCCGACATGATTGCACTACACACACCATATCGCTCTGCATTTTATATTAATCTGATATATTTGGATGTTATTGATACACTTTGATTAAGTATGGTTTTGATGATCTTATGGATAATAGTTTAATTAATTTAAATATCAAAAAATTTAGTCTTCAATTTTTGGATGTTACAAATCAACAACAGCAAACCAAGCCTCTTGGAAATTTCAGTTGCACCACTCATTACCACGGTTTCTCCATCTACAGGTCACTGGTGATGTTGCACCTATAGTATATGATTATACAACAGTTACACCACCATCTTCCTTGGATCCTCAAGTGTTTAAAAAGTTCAAACAACTTCATGCCCCCAATCTCACTACCATTTCAACATCTCACTCCGGTCTGTCCTCGTATAGTACTTCATGTATTCCTTCATCCTTGTCGATATTGGATTCTAATGTATCACATCATATGTTACCATCTTTTCCATCATTTTCTTCGTTATCACCTAGTTTCATGTTTCTTTTATTTCTGCTAGTGCTACACCTATGCTAGTAAAAGGTATTGGTTCAGTTGTTACCCCTCATATATCTCTCATTGATGTCAATTATGCTTTCACACTTGCTTTAAATCTTGATTCAGTCAGTCAAATTTGAAAAACCGGCTATTGATTTTTTATTTATGATTCAGTCTACTGTTTACAAGCATCATATTCTCAACAGGTGATTGGGATTGTATGTAAACTTATAGTGCTTTATGTTTTAGAGTAGCTCCAAGTTTCAAATGTTACTGCCTCTAGTATTGATTTATCATCTTTTCATATAATTAATTTTTTTTTGTTTTTTTTCTTTGACATTCTCGTTTGAGACATGTATATGTATCACATTTATAGTTTTCATCCTCTACCGGTGTGTTAGGTCCTTTGAACAATCATGATATTTCTGATTGTTATGGTTGTAAACTGGCAAAGTTTTATGGTTTACCAATTAATAAAAGTGTCACTTGTTCTTTTTCTCCCTTTCATCTTATATATCATGATGTGTGGGCTCAATCCTCAGTACCTTCTAAAAGAGGTTTTAGATATTATGTTTCATTCTTAAATCATTATACTCATTATACATGGGTTTATCTTATAAATCATAGGTATGATTTTTTCACCATATATAATACATTTCAAGCTCTTGTCAAGACCTAACATTCGACTGTCAAAAAATGCTTCCATTGTGATTTAGGAGGGGAATATATATATATATATATATATATATATATATATATATATATATATATATATATATATACTGATTTTACTTAGTTACTTGCTTCTGATGGGATTGTGTTGCAATCATCATATACTGATGCCACTTAAGAAAATGGTGTAGCAAAAAGGAAACATTGACATATTGTAGATATTGCACAGTCTTAGTTACTATCTTCTGTGTTACGAGTGTATTTTGGGGAGAAGCTCTTTTGACCACTTTCAAATCGTTTTTCCTTCGCCAAACTCCTTGCTTCTTTTTCAATTTCTGGGTTGTAAATCAAGTCACCTGCACACTAAGATCTGGGCATAGAGAAACAAATTGATTAGACAGTAAACCAATCCCTGAAAACGGCACCAATATTTGGTGGTTGTTGAGGCCAACAAAATTAACTAACCCTAAATCTTTCACACTAAAATAGTTTATAGTGGTAAAGGGATCGTATACACGGAGATTGGTTAATTTTAAATCTCTATGCAAATCACTTGTTCAAGTACTTTTAAAATAAAAGTAAAACTATAAAAAGGGGGTTTAATTCTTTTTGATAGTTTGACAAAATTAAAACTAGCTAAATAGCAAATATGAAAAATAAACAAGTAAAAGTTTTGATTGAATTTAATGAAGTAAAATTGGTTGATTTTGGGTTATACCACATGCATGACATGGTTGACTTATCATTAGACTAAATATAATAACACTTGTGAATTGGTTTTATTTGCCTGTAGCAATTCATAAGCACAAATTACCTCAACTCTTCTTAGATAATAAAATGGTGAGAGAAGCTCTAACACATTCCCTTAATTGAAGTTACAAAACAATGAATCATATAGTCTTGTGAAAATCAATTAGCTTTGAGGTCTAAGATTCACCAAATCTAGAAGATAATCAAATGCTTATATTATCATTATGGAGGAAACATTCCCATGGTTTAAATGAAATGACAACAAACATATAAACCATTTGTTTCTTACCAACTTCAAAGTCCGTTACTTAACCATGAAATTGATCAACAAAAATATATGTTCACCCATAGAAGATCATGATCAAATATAAATAAACATAACAAGAAGTTTAACTAGAAAACATCTCCATAAACTTCAAACACAAGGTAATAATAGTCTTCAAAACAACCAATCATCCATGGGATTAAACCCTAATCAACCAAGTAAAAATCTAGCTAAACATGGCCAAAATAAGAGAAATACAAGAAAGTTTAGTGATACCAAACATTGTTCTAGTCGCAAGATGGAAAGAAAATAACACCAATGTTCAATTCTTCAACTTCTTCTCCAATGTTCTTGAGAGCAAAATGAGAGGTTTTCTTCAAGAGGTCATGATGAAAAATGCCCCCAAACTCTAGCAAATAAGGCTTATTTCTGGATTCAAAATTTTGCACAAAATCTAGCTACCAACTTTCCACAAATAAAGTCAACAATTCAAAACCCGGGATCAATTCAGCACAATTAACGCGGACCACGTGGGTCTTGCTGATTGTGAGACTTGGGCCATTTAAAATACAATCTAGCCCAATATTCTCATTTACACATCAACCCACATGCATAACTCTTGAGAGCCTAATTGCCATTCCAAAGCCTCTAATGATTGGTCCAATGCTCCTTCAATTTTCCATAGCTAGAGTCCTTGTCGCCTCATCATCATTCTCGATCAAAAATTAAGTCCAATTTGATTTCTTGTTTATGCTGACACCAAGCTCAATCACACCACTTCAACTCCACAAGCAAACCACAAGCCTCCAAAAGTCCCGCACTCCTTCCATGTCTCCAATAACAATTAGTCTTTGAAAAATCCTACAAATAAGCTCAAAAGACTGGAAAGCACCTGGTAAAGGAGAAAATTAATTAAAATAGAAAATATGCATGAAGATTAACTAAAATGAGATGATTTTTACTAAAAAATAATCTATGAAAAGAAGTAAATAAAATAAACTATCATCATGCAAAGTCATAAAGTAGGAAACTCTATGACTTAGGACATCATTTTGGGCTTGGATCTGAGTTTTGGACATAAAGCATCAATGGAATAAGCTCTTAATGGTGTTTTGGGACTGGTTTTCATACGCTCGGGGTACTTGTGGTATGTTATGCGTACGCAGTCAACGCCCTGCTTTTGGTCAACATCAAAGTACGTTAGGCGTACTCCACTGGGAAAACATATTTAGTTTTGGAGCTTGACTTGTAACACCCAAATTTTGGAAGGCAAAGAAAAGAAAGAAACCCTTAATTTTAAGGGCGACTCGGTGAGTCCAAGGATGAACTCGGCGAGTCCGAGCGGGATCTGGGTCGAGGAGTAAGTGACCGACTCGGCGAGTCGGCCAAGGGGAGTCGGCGAGTCTGGTCTGTGCGAGGAAAACCCTAAAATCGGGACTTGGATACTATTTAAACGTCTCATTCTCTCCCCTAGGGTTCCTTTACTGCCCCTTTCACCCAGAACATCGAACCCTAAGCCCCATTGTTGCTCATTCAAGCTTCCAAGCCATTTGTGGGGTGATTTGAAGGAAGAAGAAGAAGGGGAATCATTGAAGCTTCAAGAATTGGCCTTGGATCCGAAGATTGGATAAGTTTCTGAGTTATTGAAGGTATTAAGTCGTTCTCTCCTTTAGATCTAGTATGGTTGTGAGTTTTGGGGGTTTCCTAGCCTTGATTAGTTACCTATTTTGAGTTAGAAGCCAGATCTTAAGTTGCTACTTCAGATCTAAGCTCATTATGCTCTTGAGAAGCATAAAGTAGCAGCCCTTGAGTTGATTTTGGAGCCTCTTTGCCTTAAACCCTATTTTATGGTGTATTTTGCTTAGATCTCCTTCTTTACACATAAAGTTTGCAAATTTACGTGAGGAATAGGCTTGGGAAGGGTAGATCTACAGTTTGGAGTCCATGCATGACTCAAAAGTCCTCTACATGTAAGGAGATCTGAATGGACTCGGCGAGTCCTTTGAGTGGACTCGACGAGTAGCATGAAGGTGAGGAGCAACTCGACGAGGGGATGAACAACTCGTCGAGTCAGATGAAGATTGCCTTGTACTCGGCGAATCTGTTCTTGGACTCGGCGAGTCAGATTGCGAAACCCCAAACCCTTCAAGTTGAGACTCGAATCAGTGAGTTGGATGGAGACTCGGTGAGTTGGACAGGTCCGGACTCAGAAATCGATAGACTCGGCGAGCCATGGACTGACTCGGCGAGTCGAGATGCGAAAAGAAGGATTCTGAAATTATGAACTCGGCGAGTAGGGTTGACCTGGAAGGTTGACCTTGACCAGGACTTTGACTTGGACCAGGGTTGACTTGGTTGTATTTCGGGGGTCAGTTAGGCTCAGTATTGCCTTGATATTGTTAGTTCGGGAAGCAAGGGGAGCAGGAGTTCAGTGAGTTGCTGGGCAGCAGCTAGTGAGATCATCAGCAAGTTCAGCCAGTGCAGGTGAGTTTCCCTTTGTGTGAATGGTTCTAAGGCCACAATGCCGGCCCATGTAGTTATGAGTAGAAGACCCGGGGGTTAGCCCTAGGCACAGTATGCTAGTATGATATTCAGGACGAGGTCCATTAATACCGGGAGGGTGCCCAAGGATTTGTTTATATGATAGTTTATACTTGTTGTCTGTGTGATACATATATGTGCCTGGTAGGGAGGTGAGTGTGGGCGAGGTCCCGTATATCACCAATAGTAGAGTGTGGATGGGGTTCCATATCTCATTAGTAGCAGAATAGGGGCGAGGCCCAAGTTAGGGAACGAGTGAGAGTGGGTTGGGCCCGTATCTCACTACCAGTAGGAGCGTGGACGGGGTTCCATGACTCATCAGTAGCAGGACATGGGCGAGGCCCAGGATAGGCGAGGCCTTAGGACAAAACCAGTTGTATGTGTTTAGTTATGTGTTGTGATATGTTTATGTGTTATTATTTGTTGGAGGGCGAGGCCCTGTGACAGGCGAGGCCTAAGTGAAACAGATCTGTATCCGAGCGGGGCTCGAAGCCAGGTGGGGCCTGGAGCGGCGGGGCCACTGTAGCGGGCGAGGCCCCAGGTAGGGGCGAGGCCCAAGATAATGAGCATGGCCCAATATGTGCAGTATGTGGTTATGCATGGTATGTGGTAGGGTGGGGAACTCACTAAGCTTCGTGCTTACGGTTTTTAGTTTTGGTTTCAGGTACTTCCGGTAGCGGAGGGAAGAGCTCGGGGTGATCGTATGGCACACACCATAGATTAGACAACCTGGGAATGTTTACTCTGATAATGAACATGTGTTTTGAAAACTTATACTCAGATTATGTTTTGGAATGATGAATTTGCTTAAAGTAATGTTTTCTTAAAAGAAATTTTTGGTCTTAAATTTTGGGTCGTTACATGACTGTTGACTGTGACATTGACCAACATTGACCAATTTTATCCTTAAGGCATTTTGGGTAATTTGATTTATAGTTTGAGATGCGGGTTCCTGTTAATTGTATAGGTAACTGATAGAGATAGATTTTTAGAGTAGTGATCTGTGTAACTATCCTTTCAAACTGTGAGGTGATTTTCCTTCATGGTATCCATGGGTCGAAAGCACCAATGTCGGCCCACTAGTTTATGATGTAGTATGATGGTTGTCTTTGTGATAGTTGTCAATTATACATGTATTTTCTTGATAACTCTGTGATTTCTGATATGATATTATGTGGTAGTAATAAAGGTAAAATAGACCCAGTATCCAGTTAAAATAGACTGAACGGGAATGCAAGCCCCAAGATATGCTTGATAATATCCGATTGAAATAGACCGAAAGAGTAGGCAAGGACCCACACATGCTTGATAGTATTCGGTTGAAATAGACCGAAGGGGGCAGACAAGCACCCAGATCTGCTTGGCAGTATGTTTGTTTGAAAATGTGGTGTTTTAGGGAACTCAATAAGCTTTTTTGCTTATGGTTTTCAGTTTATGCTTCAGGTTCTTGTAGTTTAAATGGGAAGAGCCCAATATGATTGCAGTACACACCCCACATCGCTCCTCAATTTATATTACTCTAATATATTTGGATATTACTGATACACTTTGATTAAGTATGGTTTTGATGATGTTTTGGATAATAGTTTTATTAATTTAAATATCAAAAAATTTAGTCTTAAATTTTTGGATGTTACAAATCAACAACAGCAAATGAAGCCTCTTGGAAAATTTCAGTCGTGCCCCTCATTACCAAAGTTTCTCCATGTACAGCTCACTGATGATGTTGCACCTACAATATATGATTATACAGCAGCTACACCACCATCTGCCTTGGATCCTCAGGTGTTTGAAAAGTCCAGACAACTTCATGCCCCCAATTTCACTACCATTTCAACATCTCACTCCAGTCTGTCCTCATATAGTACTTCATGTATTCCTTCATCCTTGTGGATATTGGATTCTAATGTAACACATCATATCATACCATATTTTTCATCATTTTCTTTGTTATCACCTGGTTCTCATGTTTCTTTTATGTCTGCTAGTGCTACACCAATCCTAGTAGAAGGTATTGGCTTAGTTGTTACCCCTCATATATCTATCATTGATGTCAATTATGTTTTCACACTTGCTTAAAATCTGGATTCAGTCAGTCAAATTTGAAAACTGGTTATTGATTTTTTTTTTTTTATGATTCTGTCTACTATTTAAAAGCATCACATTCTCGACATGTAATTGGGATTGTATGTAAACTTATAGTGCTTTATGTTTTAGAGTAGCTCCAAGTTTCTAATGTTACTGCCTCTAGTATTGATTTATCATCTTCTCATGTAAATCATATGTTTTTTGATTTTTTTCTTTGGCATTCTCATTTCAGGCATGTATATATATCACATTTATAGTTTTTATCCTCTACCGGTGTGTTAGGTCCTTTGAACAATCATGATATTTCCGATTGTTATGGTTTTAAACTGGAAAAGTTTTATGGTTTACCTATTAATAAGTCACTTATTCTTTTTCTTCCTTTCATCTTGTATATCATGATGTGCGGGCTCAATCCCCGGTACCTTCTAAAAGAGGTTCTAGATATTATGTTTCATTCTTAAATCATTACACTCATTATACATGGGTTTATCTTATAAATCATAGGTCTGATTTTTTTCACTATATATAATACATTTAAAGCTCTTGTCAAGACCCAACATTCGACTGTCAAAACATGCTTCCATTGTGATTTAGGAGGGGAATATATATCTACTGATTTTACTTAGTTACTTGCTTCTGATGGCATTGTGCTACAGTCATCATATATCGATGCCCCTTAAGAAAATGGTGTAGCCAAAAGGAAACATTGACATATTGTAGATATTGCACAATCTTTGTTACTATCTTCTCTATTACCTAGTGTCTTTTAGGGAGAAGCTCTTTTGACCACTTCAGGTCTGTTTAGTCGCATTCCCACTACCCACAAATCTAAGATGTCTTCTTTTTATAAAGGTTGTACATACAATTACCTGATTATTCCTCTTTATAGGTTTTTAGGTGTCCGCTCTTTGTTTTATGACCTCGTGGAGTGGAACAAGTTGTCTCCAAAGGCAACTCCATGTGTATTCTTGGGATATGGTATTGGTCATAAAGGATATCGTTGATATGACCCGGCAAGTCAAAAATTGTATGTCTCTCGACATGTTACTTTTTTGGAGTATATACCGTTTTATACAATTCATGTCTAGTCTCATGAAATGAGTCATTTAAAACTTCAAACTATTGATCCCTTTTGCATTGATAATGATGAAACTTCTCGTGTTCCCTCAACTCTTGATGTTCCTGCATCTCCTGATGTTCCCGCAGCTACAGACATACATCATGTTCGTGATGTTCCTCTTGTGGATGCTCCCACATGGAGGTCTACTCGTACATGTAAGACCACTAAGATCCTAAATTTTCATATTCCTCTTACTCTACATCATTTTTATCCTCTATTTCCAATATATACCGTCTCACTGAACCAACTTCATACCAAGAGACTTTTTAATATACTCTTTAGTAGAATGTTATGGCTAAGGAGCTTATAGTTGTTTATCAGACTCATACATGGGATATGTTTCCGCTCCCACCTAGAAAACATATAATTGGTTATCGGTGGCCATATAAGATCAAAACGAGGTCTGATGGGTGCATCGAAGGTTATAAGGCCATACTCTTTACAAAAGGATACTCGCAAAAGTTTGATACAGATTATGAGGTTACATTTGCTCTAGTTGCAAAAATAACTACCGTTCACACTCTTATTGCTATTTATTATATTCTTTGATGGAAGATCTTCCAAATGGATGTCAAGAATGCATTCTTGAATAATGATCCTCGTGAGGAAGTGTACATGTCTCCTTTCCTAGGTATTGCCCAACATAGATGTGATGTTTTTCGGCTTCGGAAAACATTATATGGTCTCAAACAAGCCCCTCGTGATTGGTTGGCTAAGTTCTCTATGAGTGTAAGATGGATTCTCCTACCCTTATATGTTGACGACATGACTATTATTGATAATGATCATGATGATATAGTGTCCTGAAAGCGTAATTTGGCATATCGCGTTATTTCATAGGGATTGAAGTTGCTCAATCTTCAAAATGGTATCTCATGTCTCTGAAAAAGTATACTTCTAACATGTTTGAGAATGCACGTCTCTCTGATAACAGAATAGTTGATACCCTATAGAGACTAATTTCTTGTATTCTTTTACTGACGGTGTCCTATTGTCTGATTTGAACCTATACCGAACCATCGTATGGAATCTGGTTTATCTTACTATCACTCGGAGGTACATAACTCATGTAATTCATGTTGTTAGTTAGTTTGTCAGTGCCCCTTCCATGTTTCATTGGGGAGATGTTCTTCATATCTTTAGATATCACTGAGACTGAGACGCTTAGTTCTGAACCCTTATGTTTTCTTCCACATCCTCTGTCGAGTTGTGTTCCTGTGGGGATTAAAACGTAGATAGTGAGGATTTGAAATATGTTTATTTTAGAAGGGTTCAAAATTAGTATGATTTTCACTCTTTATGTATTTAGAAAGCACTTTTTGTTCTCGATGCTAGAATGTATAGTCCTTCTATTTTTTGCTAAGTCTATTGTACCCTATAAATATGTTAGGTACTACATTCGAGATTAACTTTTGTGCTCATTAGTTTGTAAAGTCTCTCAAATAACTTGTACTCTTTTCAGACTAATACAAGCCAATCAGATCATATTTACATGATGTGTTCTTACTTTTTTCTTTTATTGATTTCATGTTCGTTTCTCGATTCTAACTCACATCAATTGGTATCATAGCAAAATTCATTCAACTAATTTCAGTTTTCTTATGTTTTTCAATTTTTTTAATCGCTCTTTCTTATTCAGAATATTCCACAATACTGAATCAGAAAACTTTTTCTAGTTGATTCTTTTGTTTCAATACTGCACTCAATTTGTTAGATCAAGTGATTACTGGTCAATTGTTGTTTGATTATCCTTTCTGATCTCACTCTTTAAATCTAAAATCTCATTTGTCCATACAATAATCACAACTTTAAGATGAACACTATGTCAAGTTTCTCACACTTACTTGGGTCATCTACGAAGATTCCAATGCTTATTCCAGAGTACTATGAGTAGTGGACCGACAGAATAGAGGACCATCTGAATAAAATAGAAGAAGATATCTAGAGATGCATCAAAGGTGGTAATCATTATGCAAACGCTACTGAAGATGTTACAATTGTTGGTTCTACTACTGAAATGACTTTTCAAAAGGAAAGAAGGGAAGCGAATGACAAGATATGTCCTCGTGAACTACATGTTTCTCTTCCATCAGTACTTTACAATCATGTCCGAAGTTGTAAAACAACAAAGGAAATTTGGGACTCAAGTCAATGAGAAGACTAAGAAAAGCTCTGTGAAGCAAAGTTTGTTGGAAATGGCTGAGTTCAAGCAGAAGGATAATGAACCAATAGAGTCTTATTGTGATCATTTGAACAACTAATATTCAAATGTACGCGATATGGTGTTACTCGTTCGAATCTGGAGTTCAATCATACTTTTCAGATGGGATAGAAAAAATAGTGGAGAAACATTAGCTTGATGATCAAAACTCAAGAGAGTTTTGATGGTTATTCATTGGCTAATATGTATAAAGTTCTTAAAGCTCAAGAAAGTGAGATACACGAAATTGCTGAAGAAGGAAAGTTAAGCTTAGGAGGACCATTGTCACTGATGTTGATAGTACCTACCATAGACTCTGAAGTCAAATCTATTGAAGAAGATAAAATTGATGAATAAGGCTTTCTAGTTAACTCTAAAGATGAAGCGATGGCTTACTATTTAAATAACAAAGTGAATAAGTTCTTTAAGAAGGCATTCAATTCAAAGTACAAGAACAACAATGAGTTTAAGTGGAATAGTTCAACTGGAAAGAGTGTCAAGGTCGAGTCAAAAGAGGAAAAGAAAGAAGTAAAGAATGTGGTTGAGAAGAAACAGATGAAGCTCAAAGCTGACTCGGGTTATGATTATAGTTACTACAATGGGTCGAATCACTTAGCAAAGGATTGTATGTTGAGAAAGAAGGTAGAGAAGATGGAGAGAGAGTGAAGGACGAAGCATATTATGTAGGAACAATTGAGGAGATGAAAGCTTGAACCAAATTAATCTATTTGACGGCTAGAGAAGTAGATGAGGACAAAGGTACATATCAGATATGGACTTTAGGGTCTGATGAGGAAGTGATGAGACATTATACGCATGAAGTTTATCATATTTTTATGATATTCTTTCTTATATTAAAGATTTGTTGATTTCCATGAGTAAAGAAGCTGAACATTCGAAATCATTTCTATATGATGTTTGAAACAAACTGGTAATTAAGAAGAATGTCATTGAGAGTCTAGAGCTTCAATTAACAAATGTTACAATAGATATAGATTCTGTTAGGATTGATATAACATGTTGTTAGTTAAACATAGGATATTTATTGTAATTTAGCTAAATGTTTGTATGCAAAATTCATCTAACATATACAAAGAACAACAACAAAAGTTTCTTCCTTTCTTGGCTTACAAGAGAGAAAATATAGATGAGACTTCTTATGATTGTGAAAAGAAAATATCTTATTATGATAAAATTCCTAATGATTCATATATATATATATATATATATATATATATATATATATATATATATATATATATATATATATATATATATATATATATATATATATATATATATATATATATGGAATACTTAAAATTGACGAATGATTAAACACAGATGATCTTGTGCATATTCTTATTGAAATTTTAACTAAAAATGAACAAGTTAAGTTTTTGAACATGATTGGCAAGTCGACATTTTATTATTAACAAAATTTTGTTGATATCGAACATGATTATGATAATATCAATGAAATTGTGGTTGAGGAGAGTGTCGATTGTTCACAATTGTGTGTTATTAATGTCAATTTGATGCTAAAGGAAGAGAAATACGTCTTGATTCAATGTTGAAAGTAAACAATGATCGACCTTCTAAATCCAAAGTATGTTATCTGCTTGATCATGTTGGGAGGTGAAAACTGAAAAATCAAGTGTTGATAATAAGAACAAAGAAAAAGGTGGTAACTCTTTACCTAATGTTTCAAAACCTCAAAAAGAAAAAAAAATTAAAAAAAAAAGTAGAAAATTTGGTTTGGAAAAATGTAAAAGCTTTTCAAAAACAAAAGGTTTTTAGGAAAAAATCATCTAAACACGTTCAAATATTTTGTCAATATAAGACGTCATTTCAAAATTAATCGTCTCAAAAGAAAAATAGTTTTCCAAAAAGTCAAAACAATGATCAAACTCAGTTTCGAAAACATCATGTTCAAAATGATGGAAATTGAAACTATCTTCAAAATCATAGATAAATAAATTTTGGTTAAAATCATGAAAATGAACGTTTTCTTCAAAAAAAAAAGGAACAAATGAATATTGTTCAAAATAATGGACGAACAAATTTTAGTCCAATTCATGATCAATGAAATTCTGAACAAAATAAATTTTTTTCACCAAATGGTGTTGGTTATCGAAATCAATACCAAAATCATTTTCAAAATGTACCAACAAGGTCATTTCCCAAACGAAAATTTGAGAAACTGGATGTTTAAGGAAAGAAAAATGAACCTCTTATACCTAAAAATCCACACTTTCCAAACCCTGATTCAAAGTAAAAGGTGAAAGCATCATTTGCAAAAGGGAGATGTAATGTGAGGAACATTAATCATTTGCTAGAAGGAAAATGAGAGCAATATTAGTCGGTAAAGTACTCTTAAGAGAAAATTAAATTTTCTTACGTGACATACTTGAATGATTCGATGTGTGGAAGTTCTTCATCATAGGAGTCTAATCCGGTTGTGCAAAAGTGGAAAGATTTTCCTAAGAAGAAAGATGATGGATATCAGAAAAGGGACAAAAAAGTGAAAATCAATGTTGAACCTTTCCAATTAAATGATTACATTTCGATGCCTAAAGCCAATGAAATTGACTTAATTGAAAGTGTTAAGTCGAATGTTCGTAGATAGGTTATAGGTTAATCATTTCATAATGTGTTTCAAGCTAATGTCCAAGGATCCAAAAGGTCTTGTGACCTAAATTCTTCTAATTGATCGAAGGTACTAAGTGACGAGCAATATGATGAGAATTGGGGGAGATTGTAAGGTTTGAAACGTAGATATAGGTTGAGTCTGTAAGGGATTGAAATCAGAATGATTTCGACTCTCTATGTATTTACAAGGCACTTTTTGTTTTTAATGCTAGAATGTTTAGTCCTTGTATTTTTTGTTGAGTCTGTTGTACCCTATAAATAGGGTAGTTGCTAGAGTTGAGAGTAAGTTTTGTGCTCATCAGTTTTTAAACTCTCTCAAATACCTTGTACTCCTTGCAAACTCATACGAGCCAATCAGATCATATTTACATGATGTATTCTTGCTGCTTTATTTGATTGAATTTGTGATTGTTTCTCGATTCTAACTCAAATCAGTGCCTATAGTGATGTTAATTGGGATAATGATCTTGATAATCACAAATCCACCACAGGCTTTTACGTCTTCATTTGAGATTCATTGATTTCTTGGATGTGTAAGAAACAAAATGTTGTCTCTAGGTCTTCTAGTGAAGCTGATTATCGAATTATGGTAGTCACCACTTGTGAGATTATTTGTGTACTTTGGTTTCTTGCTGAAATGGGAGTTGATACTTTTCACCTTACTCCCTTGCACTGTGACAACAAAAGTGCAATACAAATTTCCAAGAATTCACTTTTTGTTGAGTGGACGAAGCGTATAGACAGTGATTTTCGTTTCACTCGTCGTCATCATTAACTTGGTACCATTACTCTGCTATATGTTCCGTCGATCCTACAGATTGTTGATATGTTTACAAAGGCTTTGTCTGCTACTCGCTTTTAGTTTTTATCCGACAAACTCTCAATGCTTATTGTTGTCGTATTATGAGTTTGTGAGGGATGTTAACATAATATACTATTTGGTCTAATTTAGTTTTTTGGGTCTTGTTTAGCCCTTTAGCAAACCCTAGTCCACTGTTTCTTTATTTATATTGTTTTCTATAGGTTTCTCTTTTGTAACACTTATTACTATCTATATGAAGACCATAATTCTCTTTTGTAAGTTAGAAGAACTTGGTTCCAAAATGTCATCCCAAATTGGCTTTTCCTTCTTTTCATTTACATATATAAAAATACAAGTTTTTGTTAATGATAACGTCCTCATATTTGGTCGAATTTCTACAACTTGTTTTTTCCTTTTGTTTTATATGGTTATGGTTGAGTTTCCAATATGTTTTCTTTGTCAACGTAATAGGGAGGTCGTGGTTAATAAGGTTGTAAAATTTATGAATGTTGAAATTGGTTTGATGTTTGAAAAGTATTTATTCGTTACAAGTAGTTTTTCTGTTGAATATGTGAGAATTGTAACATGTTTATGTACCCTCTAGTTGTGATTCATAGTATAGATATTGACGAGTTATACTAAGGAACTGTGATCGTTGGTGGGTGAATCGAAAGTATGTGTGTTTTCGAATTGGGAAGTGTTTGGATGTTTCTTTTTTTGAGTTTAATGAATGAGAAACAGTTTATATTTTAGAAAACATATTGGTGGTTGTAATGTAAAAATCTTTATAATGTAAAATTTGATTTTTTTTATGCTTAAGAACTTAAAATAGTCACAAGACTGTCGCATGGTGTTTTTTCTTCATTAAAATTTATAACCCACCCCATCCACACCACGACTATATATATATATATATATATATATATATATATATATATATATATATATATATATATATATATATATATATATATATATATATAAGGTTAAGACGGTGTTCATTCATAGGGTTGGATGTCACATTACCTAATGCAATAACGTAACAAACACATATGAAGACCTAATAAGTTTGAAGTTACTATTAATTAATGGTTTAAACGTTAATTCATTTTTTCTTATTAAGTAAATATTTGAAATACTTTTTTTAAAGTAAAGAAAATACACGTACAAATAGAATTCATGGACAAAAAAAATACAAGCCTAGAAGATACTAAAACTTAGAATGAATAAAAATGCTAAAAAACTAAAACTGCTCTTCCATAATCTAGAAGAACCGAAGTATATATTTTTTAAGATTTTAATAATTAATAAACTTCTATAAAATCCTCTGTTAAAAAACTTTTGTATGCAACTTGCAAGTTGACATATGTGAACGTTTTGAATAATAATTGCTTTTTATAATAATTATTTTTATAATAATAATATACTTGCAAGTTGACATATGTGAACGTTTTGAATAATAATTGCTTTTTATAATAATTATTTTTATAATAATAATATAATTGTAAGGTTTGTAATTTCTTTAATATGTGACGTGTTGAGTTATGGTATTTGAATGACGTCAGGATGCAAGACGTTTGATTGAATTAGACTTATTTCTAGAGTAAAATTACACACATGGTCCCTATTGTTTAGATAAATTTATGTGTTTGGTCCTTAGTTATTTTTTTAACGTGTTTGTGTTGCTTCATTGCTCCCTACTAAATGCAAAAAGACTAAAATAATTTTATGTATTTTATTTTAATATTTTATTTATATAGAAATTTAGAAAAGACATATATATGACAAATAATGTGATTGTGTTGTTTCCTTGCTTCCTAGTAAATGCAAAAAAATTAAAATACTTTTATGTATTTTATTTTAATATTTTATTTATATACAAATTTAGAAAAGACATATGACACGTGGACGAATCTTAAATCAATTATCTTTATGTATACTAATGACACAACCTTACTTCTCTATTGTTTTCTGGCTTACATTAAAATGCAAAAAGGATAATCCACCATTTAAAAAAAAGAAAAATCTCAACCATGTACAATCATTTCTTCATTGTTTATCGTTTTCTTATCTTTCAATATCGGTTAATAAGGGTAACTTTAGTTATCAACCAAAAGGAAATTCACAACTATTACGGGTTAGATCTAAGCATTTCCATTCGGATCTTTATCAATGGCTTCCAGTTCTTTCTTCTCATTCCTTCAATATGGTTATATATAATATCTCTCTCTCTCTCTCTCTCTCTCTCTCTCTCTCTCTCTCTCTCTCAAATTTAAACCATAAATCACTGCAATGTTGAAATCTTCCATCGTTAGCAACCTTGTTTCAAAATTTATTCACTAACGATGCTTAACCCTTGCTATACTGAACAAATGCAACTTGCAAAAATTCTTCTCCAAATAATGCTTCTGATTCTTCCTTCTCTTTCCTTGAAACTTGAATGTGGATTACTCCACCTCTTCCATTGTTTCCAACGGAACCCTCCCTTCAAGTGAAGGTCTGCCCCACCATCGACACCATAACTCTCGTCATCTGAGAAATCATCAATTTCAATGGCTATTGAAGATTGTGTACATACAATGAAGTCTAAACCCACCAAAAAACCTTGTAATCTACATTGTCATCGATGTCGAAGATCTACTACACTCTTTGATGACCTTGACCTAAAAAACCTTTGTTACCAACATTAAAACTTTCACAGTAATCCTTTATGATGAAATTGATGTGACCAAATTATGAAAAAGACGACGACGTCGTCAAATTCTATAAAATCGGTGTGATGGTTCCTTGGTTACTGAGGTTCGTTGGACGTAAATGTGTTGAGGCAGTGGTCATCAGATTCGGGGCATAGGTTTCATATAGGGTTAGAAAGAAAGAAGTTATGTCAAAGTGACAATCGTAGTTGATAGGTGGGACACAATCCACATATGTTTAGTTTCTAAATTTATATATAGATAAATTAAAATAAATTGTAAATCAATTAACAATTTAATACATAAGGTTTTTTTTTTTTTTTTTTTTTTTTTTTTTTTTTTTTTTTTTTTTTTTTTTGCATCTACGAGGGACTAACGGAGCAACACAAACACATTATAGAGATTTTTTGGTTTAAAAAAAAGTAGTTAGCGACTAAACACACAAATTACTCCAAACCATTGGGACCATCCATGTAATTTACTCTTATATCTACCTGAGGTATGTGTGGGCTGTAGCACACATTGTGTAGGAATATGAGAAGTTTATCTAGACCGTATTTATTCTAATTTGTTATTATATCTTTTTTTTCTTAGATATTATAAGGCTATATTGTAGCACCTGGTTTCCGGTATGTGAATTTTATTTGAGTATTTTCCTATTTTAGCCTTGGACTCGGCGAGTCGGAAGACCGTATTTATTCTAATTTGTTATTATATCTTTTTTTTCTTAGATATTATAAGGCTATATTGTAGCACCTGGTTTCCGGTATGTGAATTTTATTTGAGTATTTCCTTATTTTAGCCTTGGACTCGGCGAGTCATAGGTCCGACTCGCCGAGTAGGGACGAGACTCAGGACACGTTTAAGTTGGCGACTCGGCGAGTCCATATCCCGGACTCGGCGAGTCACCGCTGCTGGATGAAACCCTAAATTTCAAGGGTTTGCACCCTATTTAAACCCTCATTCCGCCCCAAACTCGTCCCCATTCACCCCCAGAACTCCCAACATCTTTTATACTCTTATTTCCTTGAGAGATTGAAGTGTTTTGGAGTGTTCTTGAAGATTTTAAGGAGAAAGAAGAGTAGATCAAGAAGAGGAGAAGGAGACCAGGCATCTTTGTGTCATCTCAACGTTTTCCTTGAGGTATAGCTCGTTTCCCCTCTGTTTTCAAGCTTGTAATCTCTTTTAGCTTCATAGGAGTCCTTCTTGGGCTCTTCCCCAAGCTTGTTTGTGCTTTGTGGGTTGTAATAAGTTGTTAGCCTTTAGATCTAGGCATGATTTAGTCCCTGGAGCTTGGATCTAATGCCTTTATGGGGTCATATTGCATGAAAGCCCTAGATCTACCTCTTTTGGTGCACTTTGAGCCTTAAAATCCATATTGGTGAATATCTACACGTAAAGTTGGAAACTTTACGTGTGATTTGTGTCCTAGAAGCCCAGATCTGTGAATGGCATGGACTGGAATCGAGCAAATCGATGTATTTGATGGATGCATGGCTGCGACTCGGCGAGTCGTATATGTGACTCGACGAGTCTGGTCGCGAGTCACTGAATTGGTCCCTTTATGATGTATCGAGTTGAGCCGTGAGTCACAAGGGGTGACTCGGTGAGTTGGAAGCTGAACTCACCCATGATAGGACTCGGCAAGTCAATGCCCTGACTCGTCGAGTCTAAGGCAATCTTCATAGATCAAGAACAGACTCGGCGAGTTGTTCATACAACTCGGCGAGTCTTAGCATAAGTGTTCTTCGGATGAAGATGAACTCGACGAGTTGTTCATACAACTCGGCGAGTAGGATGAAGAGGTTGAACGTCAGTCTAGAAGATAAACTCGTCGAGTCATAGCCTAACTCGACGAGTAGAAACAAGGACTCAGGACAATCGTCTGATAGGGACTCGACGAGTTGGAGAGCCAACTCGGCGAGTCGGGTCAACTGAAAGTTGACTCTGACTTTTACTTAGAGCTAGACTAGGGGTAAAATGGTCATTTTACCTAAAGGACAGTTAACAGTGTTTGATTGAGGATGTTGTGGGAATTGCAGCCAGAGGATTTCCGGAGCAGCAGCAGTCAGTTAGTTCCCGATCAGTTCAGCGGCTACTTTGAGGTGAGCTACCTTCCAGTAGTGGTGGGTCTAAGGCCACAATGTCGGCCCACCAGTAGGAGACGTATGATAGATGATTGTCTTTGTGATATCATCTAGGTTTGCTATTACCTGATATGTTATATGCTATCATGATACGTTATATGCGATAGTAGTAGAGTTCGGTTGTTAGGACCGCAGGGTAGTCAGACACCCCAGAAACGTCTGACAGTATGTGATGATATGTTTGTATGTTGGCCTGTTATGTTATGCGATAGAGGTAGCGGGAGGGGACCAGTCCCCGAGGATCGGTTGTTAGGACCGATGGGTAGTTAGCACCCCAGAATGGCTTGACATGGGTAGTCAGCACCCCAGAATGGCTTGACACGGGTAGGATGGCACCCCAGAATGGCCGTATGGGTAGGTCGGCACCCCAGAATGGCCGTACCGGGTAGTCAGGCACCCCATAATAGCCTGACAGTACGTATGTTATGTGTTTGTTGTTGGATTAATGTCTAAGTCCATAACTATAATTGGTAAGACTTGACCCGACCCGGCATGGTCCATTTGGGTTGCATACCATCATGCACTTGGATAGACTAAATGAGAGAAATAAGAAACTTATGGTTATTAATATATTATAAGTTCTAGTATATTAATAATAAGAATAATGAGATTATTTAATTAGTATTGATCAAGAATTAATCTAGGAGTAATTAAGTGATCAAAAGAAGACTAATTAAATATATGGGTTGATTGTACAAATCATCCATACTTGTATAGTGGGCTAATGCTCCATGGATTATTTAGTTGGGCCAAAACCCATATAATGCTCCATGGATGCTCCATGGTGTATTTGAACCCATGGATCCAAGGAAATGGAAAGTCATGACAATTAGGGTTTACCCTAATTGTATAACTATATAAGCATCTTATTCTTGATAAAAATCGGCCACTAGTGAGAATAAGAAAGGCTAGCCGATTTCATGAAGTGTAGAATTCTCTCTAAGTTATTCTAAGTGTTTTGATGATTGTGAATCATTTGAGGTGTCACACTTGGGGCACTAGGCACTCAAGCTTCATGAAGACAAGCACCATTAAAGAGGTATGTATTCTATCTTGTTATATTGATAGTTTTTGTATGCTAGTTTAGGATAATACCTTGGATGTTCATATTTGCATGTATAATAGAGAAAACATAGATCCAAGGTATTTAGGGTTGCATGTACACTTAGGAGTGTTAGAATGCTCATAACCCAACAGTGGTATCAGAGCCTAGGCTTGTTTTCTTGTTATACTTGCAATAGAAGCTGAAAAATCGAGTTTTGTTGCTGTCTACCCAGCAGACTCGCCGAGTCCATGAAGGGACTCGACGAGTCCAAGGCAAAATGCATCCAACTCGCCGAGTTGTGTTCATGCACTCGACGAGTTGGACCCCAGACAGCATATCTTCGAGGTTTTTGGCTAGAAATGGACTAGGAACATTACCCTAAGTTGTTTTTGAACTTATAAATTTGTTTTTTAATGTGGTAATGTTCATGCTAATCCATTTTCAAAGATAATTGTCAATAGATTCATGTTTTGTATTAGTTTAAAGGTTAGACTAATTACATGAAAAGTTTGATTTGAATTATCTTGTTCTTATGAGTTGCTTAGATTAATAGAAAAGTTGAGTGAAAAAGTTGTTTTCAATCCAAATTAATCTAAGAGTTGATTCTAAAATGTGTTTTTGTAACTTGTCCTCAAGTTATATGAAAAGTCACATTTAAGTTTCATAAAACTCATAAAAGTTGGCAAAGGTTACAAAAATGAAGAGTCTAGTTCTAATTAATTGGAGTTATGACTCCATAATTTGTCCTCAAGTTATGGAGGACCAAAAGTCTCTTCATTAAATAAATAAAAATAAAAAAAATAATGTAACCTTAATTAATTCCATAAGTTATAAAAAAAAAATAAAGAAAAAATTAATTCTTTATTAGTTTAAAGTCTTCCATAAGTTATGGAACTTGAAGAGTTTTTGGATTAAAACTACTTTAAACACATAAGTTATGGAATTAATTAGTTTTGAATAGTTTCAAAACTTGCCCTCAAGTTTTGGAATTTGTAAAGTTTTCCCTTATGAATACTTTAATTCCAAGTTAGCCCTTAGTATTTTAAAAGTTAAAATTCAACCCTTATACTTTATAATATTATAAGTTAATAATATATATATATATATATATATATATATATATATATATATATATATATGTATAAGAGTAAAGTCGGTCTTACCGCTAGTACGCCTCATTCACGAAGCCGGTCTATAAGGTGGGTATAAGGTTGTTGCCTATAAAATGGCAACTTAATGGGTGTCCACTCTCACCCACCGCTTGCTTGACTGGTGGAGGGTCGTTAGCCGAACGGGTTTGACAGGACTATAATTCTCCCTTCATTAAAAGTATTAATGATAAATACTAAGTAACTAAACTCTTAATAATACCCAATCTTAGTTACTTAGGAAAATGTGAATAATGTGCTAATCCATGAAATTACACTTTGCACTTTGTTTAAGTCGGTTAGTGGAGCGTGTGTGGTTAACCGGCACACTAACTCGTATTTAACAAGGTAGGCAAAGGGTAACTTAATGTTTATCATAGTATCGATGGAGCGTGTGTGGTTAACCGGCACATCGATTGAGGGATAAACACTTAAGGGTACCAAGTAATTTGCATGGTTACTTCACACCTTGTTTTGTGATCCTCGGCATCCCAGTCACAAAACCTGAAGGGCACACTCGAGATTGAAACATGCCATTGAATAGTTCAATGAATCTCAAAAGATCTAGGAGTTTCTAATCCAATTAAAACCTAATAATACATTTCGTTTATCTTGGTGGAAATTGGTGAATCGTCATTCACTTACCTTCAAATTGTTTTATAGCTTGGATTACGGCATACCTCTTCTAAGTTATAAAATAGTTTGTTGGATCCTAGCCTTAATATTTCATATTGGGTGTCATATTAAGGACTTTAAAATCAACTGTCTTGAATATCTCCCAAAAACATGTCTGGTGTAGACATTTACGATCTTCCCAAATCTCTTGAAGATGATGTTCCTCAACATCATGCTTCACTTCCTCTATCTCCTCCAATTATTCTCCCTACCCCACAAGTTCTTGAAAAGTTTAAGGTCACTCAAGCCCTATTGGCAAGACAAGGTCTAGGTGTGATCACATCTTGGAGATGTAGTCACATATTGACAAGCCGGGAGAGTTGGGTGTCAAAGTCTTGAGAAAGTTGGTGGTTTAACTACTTTCTAAGTCACATAGTGAGTTCTTTTGGAAAACCTATGAAACAAACTATGACAAGACCCTTAATGATCTTATCTATTTGTTAAGATCAACTTCCTGAAACTTTATGGACATTGACAATAGTGACACAGGAAATCCATAAAAGCATTCTCTTCCCAATGGAAAGGGATCGACCATAGTCAACTCGGTTGAACAAATGGTAAAGAGAAAAGCTAAGTCTGTGATAGTCCCGTGTACCATTATCAAACGGTCCATATGTTTATATTGCCAAAGAAAGGGTCATTAGTTGCGAAGCTGCCAAATTTACCTAAGGATGTTAAAGTCAATAAGTTTGACTCTACTTCAGGTAAAGTCCACTAATCTAACTCTGTTAAGTTTCTATTCTGAGATTCCTGATACATGATGTGACTGGGTCACATGGTAATGTTTTAAGAATCAAAGATAAGTAAAGGAACTTAAAGAAAGAATATGCTGAATCTGATCGCATAGATAGTGACCAATTTTCCTCAAGAATAAGATGCTTATATAGTTATACAATTAGGGTAAACCCTAATTGTCATGACTTTCCATTTCCTTGGATCCATGGGTTCAAATACACCATGGAGCATCCATGGAGCATCATATGGGTTTTGGCCCAACTAGATAATCCATGGAGCATTAGCCCACTATACAAGTATGGATGATTTACACAATCAACCCACATATTTAATTAGTCTTCTTTTGATCACTCAATTAATGCTAGATTAATTCTTGATCAATACTAATTAAATAATCTCATTATTCTTATTATTAATATACTAGAACTTATAATATATTAATAACCATAAGTGCCCACTATACAAGTATGGATGATTTCTATCGCGTAGTTTGAAGATCGGATTCTTGAGCTACTTCTTAAGAGTTATGAGATATTGCTAAGGAATAGATAACAACAAGTTTTCATATGGGTTGTAAGGATAAGTTTTTCCGCATAGTTTTAAAATAAAAGAAAATTTTGATTTTATTTTAAAATATCCTTACAATGGCATTTAAGGAAAAATTGTTGCTTATATGATTCCATTAATAGCAAGAGTGGAAATATGAAATTGATTCTTTCATTTGTGGTAATGTCTAAATTTACCAAATAAGGAAAGATTCTCATCATCCAAAGTCTCAATTGGACCGGAACTTGGAATCATGCAAGTTGTATAGCATGATGAATGAGAACTTTCAAGTATTGGACTAATTACTCATTCACATGGATGTGTGAGTCAAGTAATGGACTAAGGGATCGAGTACATAGGCATGTGCACTGATTTAGTCCACCACAAAAGATATAAGGCTATTCGTTATAGTTTACTAAAGCTCAGTAAATATGATTATACTTACAAGCTTAAGTGTAACTCTGAGACATTGGAAAAGGTTCCAATGCATGGCAGAGCGGATAAGAAGAATCAAATTAGGCAGAAGGATAAAAGTTTCTCAAATCTTAAAAGATGGGAGAGTACTTTAGTATCAGTTTTGTGATCATCTTAATGATTAAGAAACCATATCAAAATTAGTTCTCTAAGGAAGTCTTAGTTCATTCTTATGACTAAGAAGAAGGGATCTTGAATTGTTGAAATGGTTAAATCAAGAAGATGAGTCATACTTCGTTCCAATACAAGTCTTAGAGTCATACTCCTAGATTGTAACTTGAGTGACATGTCTTTAAGAAGGTTTAAAACACGTGTCAAATGTAAGAGTAAAAGTTTTCTACTCTTGTACATTTGAAATTGGTAAGTTGTGATGTTTTGGATAAAACAAAGACCAACTTAGGCCAATTGTGTGAAATGTTTGTCTTGATTAGAATCCACACTATCTCTTGGATGTTTGACAAGGAAGTCTTATATGTCAAGAGGACAGTGGGAGTCTTAAAGGTCTTGAAAGTCTCATGAACTAATCAAGAATAAAACCTAAAGTTCTTTACTAGCACACGACTTAAGGTTTATAACCTATCGTGTTGACATATTCTGTGCCCATTCCAGTTAAAGTTGGCTTTGCATATGAGTTCTTAGAGTTCTCAATTGGTTGCACAACAACTTGGAAGCAATGACAGGCCCTTGAGCTGCCAGGTGGCAAGAAGTTAAGATTGAGTTTAGTCCATATGAGTTTGGATTTGTCATTATCCTTGTCTTGTGACTATGGTTTTGACAATTCACGTGGATAAGAACACATACACCATTAAATCTAAGTGTCATAAGGTTTCTCTCCGATTCATGAAAATGATGGTGAGGAAACACTTTCACTAAGTAGATTTTAGTTAGATAGCAATTGTGATATTTTCATTCTCAAAGTCGTTAGTGGAGCGTGTGTGGTTTACCGGCACACTAACCTGGACTTGTGAGAAGTGGCAAAAAGGTCTAAGCATTATGATTACGGCATCCCTCGTCATAATTGTTTAGACACACAAGTGTGCTATCTAAGGGAAGGTGTATGTTTTTGATAAAGTCTTATCAAAACAATCTAGTATCAGAAATCTGAACTTTGGTAAGAAAGTCAATAAAGTATTGATTTCTAGAAGTCCAGCTGATTTTTGAGTACATGTCAAAGCTAGTGGGAGCATAAGTGTTATGCTAATAATCATCATGTTAGTGGGAGCATGATAATTATGATAAAGATTGCAAGTTAGCAATGTTAATTATAGAAAACAAAAGTTTCAACTGGGAAAGAGTTGTTTTGCTATAATTAAGGGAGAGGAAATTATACTTCATCTCAAATCTATAAGCTTAGATCGTGAGGTTTTAATCATTTAGTCAAGGAAATATATATGAATTTCATGTTGGAATGGCTCAACATAAGGAAATTCTGTATATGGGTCCATTATTTGTGTTCTAAAATTCGATTATGATTACGGCATCCCTTTTCATAATCTGAATTATGAGAACTTGGCAAATAGAAATGGAAATGTTATAGCAAAAGACTGGTTTAGTCTTTATGTGAGACATCATGAATCGTGTCCCATATGCTTCGGATATAGGATCGATTACATGTGCTATACTTATCCATTCTAAAAGTTTCCAAATGCCTGGGGCATTAAGAAGGGAAAAGGTTTAGAACTGGATATGACTAAAAGGATTAAACAATTGTCGAGGACAATCTAAGGTTTACCAAAGATTGGTTGCTCAAGGACAATTGGAAGTATAGTGATAATTCTGGAAGGATCATATTGACATAATCTGGAAGGAGGCAACTCTAGTTCAGAAGTGATAGTCAAAATGGAATCTGGAAATGTTTCAAAGTCAGAATTTTCAATCTGTGTAAGATTAAGGAAACTTAATGCAAGAAGGATGTTTCCAAGGAATTGATCTCCTTTGGAATACTCTGTAATGATTGTTGCCAAGTCTCTCTGACTTTGTGCATAATCATTATAAGAGGATAAATGCATATAAGTTTAGAATCTAACAGATTTCAATAAATGACATGAATTTGGAATTCTTGTATTTACAGTAAGGATTTGGGAGTGTGAAAAGAGAATCATTGAAGTTATGTTCAATTGATCTAGTTCACAAAGTAAAGATCATAGACAAACATAGTATGCATACTTGGTGTATGGCATGACTAGTGTTTAGAAAAACATAGTGTACATGCTTGGAGCATGGGACAACTATTGTTTTAAATTCAAGAATAAAGTTGATAGCTGAAAATAATATACAATAAATAATATGTAATCATATGGTGACAAATAAAAGGTGTTTTATTTATGTTCATAGGTTTTGATACTATATTGGATTCAATTATTATTGTGTTGCACTTTACATGTTTTGACTTCCCGAATAAACTAGGTTATTCTTCCAGAATGACTAAGTTATTCAAACCATCCATAGTCGGTCATATGTTGGAAGTATATATGAATTAAGACTGTCATGGGTTGGCTTGTAGAGGTCTAAGGTACTGGACAAATGGCTACAAACACTCATGAGTGCTCATAAGTTCTGAGTATTGGATTCAACCCGCGCTCATTGGAATCACTTCATGGATTTTATCACGAGTGATCATGAGACGATAATATCTTATATTCTTCAAACCTAGAGATATCAGTTGTTACTATGAGTTGATAGTACATTGATTACACGAAACCGCATTTGGTAACTCGGTGCTATAAAACGTGTCTTTGTGTATGATTCAACAAGTAGTAGAACAAGCCATATGAGTCGAAGTTTATCCATTCCTTTTACCTTCGGGATAAAAGCGATATCTGTGGGCCCCTCGATGATTTGATGATGACAAATGGAAGTGCTCGGCCGGGCCAGGACTGATATGATTTGTTCAATTAGTCAGTCGTCATAAATCAGAAATCGGGAAACAACAAATGGACAGAGAGATTGATTATAATCCATGTCTCAGTCCATATGATATCTAGAATGGAGGAATATATGATCCCTTATCTAATGGACAAGTCATTAACAAAGGTCAGAGTTCATCTACAAGGTCAGAGTTCGACAGAAGCTTTTGAGAGCTACGATTGCCAGTTGGTTCCTGAAGTCATACGCAATAATAGTTTTAGACTTATCCAAGTGGGAGACTGTTGGATTAATGTCTAAGTCCATAACTATAATTGGTAAGACTTGACCCGACCCGGCATGGTCCATTTGGGTTGCATACCATCATGCACTTGGATAGACTAAATGAGAGAAATAAGACACTTATGGTTATTAATATATTATAAGTTCTAGAATATTAATAATAAGAATAACGAGATTATTTAATTAGTATTGATCAAGAATTAATCTAGGAGTAATTAAGTGATCAAAAGAAGACTAATTAAATATATGGGTTGATTGTACAAATCATCCATACTTGTATAGTGGGCTAATGCTCCATGGATTATTTAGTTGGGCCAAAACCCATATAATGCTCCATGGATGCTCCATGGTGTATTTGAACCCATGGATCCAAGGAAATGGAAAGTCAATACAATTAGGGTTTACCCTAATTGTATAACTATATAAGCATCTTATTCTTGATAAAAATCGGCCACTAGTGAGAATAAGAAAGGGCTAGCCGATTTCATGAAGTGTAGAATTCTCTCTAAGTTATTCTAAGTGTTTTGATGATTGTGAATCATTTGAGGTGTCACACTTGGGGCACTAGGCACTCAAGCTTCATGAAGACAAGCACCATTAAAGAGGTATGTATTCTATCTTGTTATATTGATAGTTTTTGTATGCTAGTTTAGGATAATACCTTGGATGTTCATATTTGCATGTATAATAAAGAAAACATAGATCCAAGGTATTTAGGGTTGCATGTACACTTAGGAGTGTTAGAATGCTCATAACCCAACATTTGCATGGTATGTGGTACGTTGGGGGAACTCACTAAGCTTTGTGATTACGTTTACAGTTTTGTTTTAAGGTACCTCTTCACCGAAGGGGAAGGAGCCGGTGCGGTAGCGGCACATCATACTTTCAAAATAAAATTAGTGACTAAGGAAAGAGATTGGTTTGACAACCTTTTGAAAAAATCGAATTTGTGACTTGAAGACTTGATGATTTCGATCTCCTTGTTGCTTTTGAAAAGAGTAGCACCCAAAGTAGAATGTTTCTAATGTCTCACAACCAAAAGACAAAATTCTTAAAACTTTTATTTGGTGTTTGGGAATGCTTTTAAAAAGGAATTATTAGCTTAATGGATTTTCAAAATGCCAATAAGTTAAAAACGTGTTTGGCAAACACTAGCTTTATAGTAAAAAAAGGGGCTTTTCCAAAAAGCCATGAATTCTTGGCTTTTCCAAAAAGCTAATAAGCACTTTCATAAGAAATCCCAAACACACTCTTAGAGAAAGAGGAGAGTGGTTGGTAAATTGGTTTCTCAATTGTATGAGAGGTGTGGACAATTTCATCAAGGACTAGAGCGAACTTTGTATAGTTGTGGTATTTTCCAAATAACGATGATTTGAGACGATTAAATAATCATATTTACTCTTGATACAAATATTTTTCTTATTTGTTATCTGCATAGCTTTCGAAAGCTTTTTGGAACCAACATAAAATCATCCACCTATACGAACATCGAGAATATTCTCGGTGCTAAACTATTGAGCAATCACTATTCACCCCATGTACCTTTCGACAAAATCTTAATTCTAACTAATTTTAATTGGTTTGTAATTAATTTATTAACATGTAATAAGTTAATAAACTATTTATCTCAATCTCTCTAATTAGTTCTAGTTATTTTAGCCTCCAGGGACAACCCAAAAATGACTTTGTTATTATTCTCAAAGTTATACCAATTACTTATGACATTGGACACTTATTTCCAATAGTCTCCCACATAGACAAGTGTATGTACTATTGGTCAGATAAATTTTAAATAACCAACAAAGCGTGCTTTCCACAACAACTATCGAATTTTGATTTAAAGAAAAGTCATCCCTTAGATAAGTGATCAAATATATATTTGTTCTACAAGATATCATTGTGAACTGAGTCATGAATAATGAATCAAACTACAATTATTCATTTGTTCTACAAGATATCATTATGAACTGAGTCATTGATAATGAATCAAACTAACAATCCAACTTTTAGTTTGTTGATTTCTGATTTATGATGATCAAAAGAAACTACTAATTAATAGAGATGCACAAACCCAGGATCCGATCTGATCTGGTCAACAATCCGATTCGGTCAATAATCTGATCTGGTCCAATCCGAATCCGAATCCGGTCAAAATCCGATCCGAATCTGGTCAACAATCTGAATCCGATTTGAAACCGGTTTGATCCGAATTTCGTTAGCTTTTACCAAATTTTTCGATGGTTTAAGAATCGGTTTTTGTAGAATCCGGTTTGTGATCCGGGGGTCAATCCGATTTCGAGTCCGAAAAGCCAAACCGGTTTGAATCCGGTCACCGGTTTAATCCGATCCGGTTTGGTCAAAACCGGTTTTGATCGAAACCGGATTTCGGATCGGATCGGTTTCATTTCGAGGATCCGGATTTTGTGTGCATCTCTACTAATTAAACACATCAGTTCAGTTCGTGTTATGCCTAGCACTTAAATGTCATTGCCAAATCACTAAGGGGCCTACGGTATCACCTTTCCCACCAACATGAAAAGAAAATAATAAGCTTCGACTACACAACAATTATATTCTCATTAAATCATGCATAGGCTTACTAATGTTGTATAGGTACCGGCCCATATAAAAAAAAGCAGTCTGGAAATACAAGCAAAAATCCTAGATATCCCCGGAAAAGCCCAAATACATAAATAGGCCAACATGCAACTTAACCCGGTTTTAATCACACCAAACAACAATAAAATATAGAAAGAATCGTTTGTATGTAAATATCTCGGGGAACATGGAAAAAGCAGTATTATCTTACTAAGGGGTTCTACCCTTGCGACCTTTGGGACAAAACAAGACCTCGACAGGAGAGCAATAAACTGCACCGACTCTCCTCTATAAAAGGACAAATCATTCAATGAAAAGATAGCATCATATTTTATTTATCAAGAAACCAAAGCAATCTTTCTTGCAATCTCGACTGACATCTAACTTAGGCATCAGAGAGCATATTCGGGGTCCAACTCTCAGTATGGATTTCTAACCTAGATTTCGTCTACCTTGTCTAGAGTGAATTCTTGAGTATTCATTAGAAGAGGCATGTAAGGTCCAACTAGAAACATATCTCGGAATCCACGTAACAATATTGGTGCCATCGGTCTAAAAAAATGCAAGATAAATCACAAGCCACACGTCTCATGGATGACTCAAGCTTTTGTCCCATTAACTTAATCCCAACATTCACCCCACTTACACAAATGACGCCAAGCACAGTCGCACCAACCGTCAACTTTGACATTGACTAGGGTTGACCAATTTTATCCTAATGGCATTTTGGGTAGTTTGATATATATTTTGAGATGCAGGTTCCTGTTAATTATATTGGTGACTGGTAGAGATAGATTTTAGAGCAGTGATCGGTGCAACTATCGTTTCAGACTGTGAGGTGATTTTCTTTCATGGTATCCATGGGTCGAAAGCACCAATGTTAGCCCACTAGTTTATGATGTAGTATGATTGTTGTCTTTGTGACCGTTATCAGTTATGCATGTATTTTCTTGATGACTCTGTCATTTCTGATATGATATTATGTGGTAGTAGTAGAGGTAAAATAGACCCAATATTTGGTTAAAATACACCGAAGGGGAATGAAAGCCCCAATATATGCTTGATAGTATCCGATTGAAATAGACCGAAAGAGTAGGCAAGTACCCACACATGCTTGATAGTATCCGGTTGAAATAGACCGAAGGGGCAGACAAGCACCCAGATATGTTTGGCAATATCTTTGTTTGGAAATGTGGTGTTTTAGGGAGCTCACTATGCTTTTTTGCTTACGGTTTTCAGTTTATGCTTCAGGTTCTTCTAGTTGAAAGGGCAAGAGCCTGACATGATTGTAGTGTACACACCACATCGCTCCACATTTTATATTACTCTGATATATTTGGATGTTATTGATACACTTTGATTAAGTATGGTTTTGATGATGTTTTGGATAATGGTTTTATTAATTTAAATATGAAAAATTTTAGTCTTAAATTTTTGGATGTTACATATCAACAACATCAAACCAAGCCTCCAGGACAATTTCAATCACACCCCTCATTACCACCGTTTCTCCCTCTATAGGTCATTGATGACGTTGCACCTACAATATTTGATTATAAAATAGTTACACTGTCACACCCCAAAACCGGAACGACGGAAACGTTCTAGGGTGGATGACGTCATGTCAAGTATCACAACATATGCAGTATAGTAATCAAAGTACAACAACCATTGCATTAATAGTAATAGTTTTACATATTTTACATTTCATAGCAACATCAAAGTAATACAAGAAGTAATATAGATGCAGCTCGGTACTAGGCTGTCTCCGCAAATGCTCTCGGGATGTACCTGTCTATCGATGACCTGAGAATACAAGTTATTTTGAAAGCGAGTATCAACATTTTTATAATGCTGGTGAGTTCATAAGTATTTGGTGTCATTTGTATAAATACACATTTTTATTCAAAATAACTTTATGAAAGATAGTAGTTTACAATCTACGGTGTATTAGCATCCTTTCCAAAAAATCCTATATTTTCTAAATAAAAGAAGTCTTCTACCAAGACCCGACATATTTATGTTTTAAGGAGTAATTTTCCCCAAAAATAGTATCATTACCAAAATATAGTATTGACTTTAAAAGAATAATCAGAAACTCACAAATAAAAATACCAAGGGAAAATAGTATATACCTCAACAGTAATATTGCTGACTAAAACAAAAGAAAACATAGACTCCAGGCAGTATAAAATGAACGATACAACTAGCAAAGTCTAAAACAATTGATGAATGTGAACTAGTATGTAACCATGCTGATCGATGATAGAGTATCTGATGACCCACCAGGTCACGCGTAGAGGTAGTGGCATTATGTCACCCATGGGCCTTACCGGCGCAGACTGTAGCTAGTAGTCTGGGTGTGGGAGTGTCAGTCCCGTACAGATCTATACACATGATGTTCGCTCTCCTTCCCGGAGACTCTAGTTACACGGTGTTGACGCAATGAAGCATCGTAGAGGGAAGTAGTGTGTCACATTCTAAAGCAAGAGAGAGAGAGAGAGAGAGAGAAAGAAAGAGAGAGAGAGATAGAGAGAGAGAGAGATAGAGATACAAATAAAGATAGAGATAGAGATAGAGATAGAGATAGAGTTTCCTAACTATTCCTATAATAGAAACGTGAATAATAGAAGGTTACCTTTACTATACAAAAGCGATGAACTAGCTGAGAGAGAGATAGAGAGAGAGCTTTTATGCCCATATATGTATACGTGATATATAATTAATGTTTAAACGACCTTCGGATGGATGCCCGATACCCAGCAGACCACATCCCAACGAGGAAAAGGAAATAGGGCGAACTAACCTTCCTAAGTCCCTTAAACATTATTTATATAGTTATACAAATATAGGCATGCATTTAATGAAATAAAAGCATAGAAGAAACTTTATTAAAACCTTTATACTTAAGAAATTTACGACTTGTTGTCATTTTGTAAAACAAGCTTTGAAAAGGGTTTTTATAAAACAGTTTAAGTGAAGAAAACCTTTGGAAAACCTTTTATAAGTCATTACAATTGGATGTATCTTTAGCAAACACACTTTGGAAAACTTTGGATAACCTTTAATGATTTAAAAAGAGATATTCATAATTTAACAAGATTTGAAAACGTGACTTGAAAATCTTAATCTGATTAAAACAGTTAACATGCAAAAGTCTAGTTTTCTATACAGTTATTAATCACATGCAATTTATCTAATAACTGTACAATTCAACTTGTATTCCCACCTATAAAAGCAGTTAAAATCATTTAAAAGGTTAATTCGGGGGTATGAACTCACCTGTGGCAAGTGGATCCGATGGAAATGTCGGTCGAGTGCTCGATGTCAAGTGAAGACTTGAACACACTTAATGATCTAGTAACATATGATGACATATGTGTTTACATACAATTAGTAATTATAATACTATTTAAACACGTATAATCATCCTAATGAGAGAAAAACACTTTGGTTGAGTGATAGGAGGCTATTGGGTTGAAATAAGGGAGTGTATGGCCTAGTTAGGGAGTTTACTCTTCAAGAGTAAAGTCTTTATGGAAATTTCGGCCCTAAGACCATATCCCCATGAGTTTACGGCCGTAAACTCATGGGTGGTGTGTTCTTGGATGTCTTAAGGTCTTATATCACTCGTAGAATTAGGCTAGGTTCAAATCTAGGGCATATGAAGGGGTTAAGGCTCCAAATGAACCATTTAAGGGAGTTCACGGCTGTAAACATAGAGTTTACGGCCGTAAAATCTCACTTGGTCCTTCAACTTATGATTTAAGGTCTTAAATGAAAGAGTATAAGGTTCTATGCATTTTTCCAAGCCAAAGGGGAAATTAGGGCCTCATTTGGCCTTCTTAAGGGAGTTTACGGCCCATGGACCAATCCTTGGGGGGGGGGGGGGGTTTACGGCCGTAAACTCCTAGGTCCTTAGTTTCTTTGATGTTTAATGCCCCTACTTCCTTTGTGGTTGATTCTAGACATTTACCAAAGCCTTAGGAGGTGTTTAAGGGCAAATTTAACACCTTAATTGGTGTTCACGACCCAAGAAGAGGGGTTTACGGTCCAAGAGTGTTCTTGGGCCATAGACACATGTTTATGATGGTTTTGAGTGATTTAAACACGAATTTGCAGGTATATCAAGCTAAACAATAAGGTAGGATATATTACTTACGATTTTGGAGCTCGAAATGGGCGTTTTTGGATCGAAAGCAACTCGTAGAGAGATAGAGAGAGAGAGAGAGAGAGAGAGAGAGAGAGAGTGGAGAGAGAGTGAAAAAGGTGTAAATGCGGTTCACTCACCCTTATATAGGTTTTGAGTTTGTGGCTCGGTCGAAATCTACCCGATACTGACGTTGAACGGGGCTTTTGGTCGTACCCAATTGGATGGTTGTAATTCGACGGGGTCGTGAATTAGAAATTCTTAAAAAGTGTATCGATGGCTTTTCACATGTTTCTACTGCATTTTGAACACTCATGAAGTTATAGTAAAAGTCCCAATTTAATTAACCTAATCCTAAAAGGTTAATGGAACAATTTAATAAAACAAGTTTTATTAGCGGAAATAAGGGTTTACCGTGACGGAATAAATTTCGGGTTGTCACATACACCATCGTCTGCTTTGGATCCTCAGGTGTTTGAAAAGTTCAAACAACTTCATGCCCCTAATCTCACTACCATTTCAACATCTCACTCCGGTCTGTCCTCCTCTAGTTTTATGTGGTGTAGTTGTTGTATAATCATATATTATAGGTGCAACATCATCAGTGATGTGTACACAGAGAATTTGTGGTAATGAATGGCATGACTGAAACTTTCCAAGAGGATTCGTTTGCTGTTGTTGATTTGTAACATCCAAAAATTTAAGACTAAATTTTTTGATATTTAAATTAATAAAACTATTATCCAAAACATCATCAAAACCATACTTAATCAAAGTGTATCAATAACATCCAAATATATCAGAGTAATATAAAATGAGGAGTGATGTGGTGTGTGTACTGCAATCATATCGGTCTCTTCCCGTTTAAACTACAAGAACCTGAAGCATAAACTGAAAACCATAAGCAAAAAAGCTTAGTGAGTTCCCTAAAACACCACATTTACAAACAAACATACTGCCAAGCATATCTGGGTGCTTGTCTGCCCCTTCGGTCTATTTCAACCAAATACTGTCAAGCATGATATTTCTGATTGTTATGGTCGTAAAGTGGCAAAGTTTTATGGTTTACCATTTAATAAAAGTGTCACTTGTTCTTTTTCTCCCATTCATCTTGTATATCATGATGTGTGGGGTCCATCCCCAGTACCTTCTAAAGGAGATTCTAGATATTATGTTTCGTTCTTAAATCATTACACTCATTATACATGGGTTTATCTTATAAATCATAGGTCTGATTTTTTCACCATATATAATACATTTCAAGATCTTGTCAAGACCCAACATTCGACTGTCAAAAAATGCCTCCATTGTGATTTAGGAGGGGAATATATATCTACTGGTTTTACTTAGTTACTTGCTTCTGATGGCATTGTGATGCAGTCATCATATATTGATGCCCTTAAGAAAATGGTGTAGCCGAAAGGAAACATTGACATATTGTCGATATTGCACAATCGTTGTTACTATCTTTTGTGGTTCCTAGTGTCTTTTTGTGATTAATCTCATTCCCACTACCCATAACTCTAGAATGTCTCCTTTTTGAACGGTTGTACATGAAATTACCTGATTATTTCTCTTTATTGGTTTTTAGGTGTCCGCCCTTTGTTTTGCGACCTCGTGGAGTGGAACAAGTTGTCTTGAAAGTCAACTCCATGTGTATTCTTGGGATATGGTATTGGTCATAAAGGATATCATTGATATGACCCAGGAAGTCAGAAATTGTATGTCTCCCGACATGTTACTTTTTTGGAGTATATACCGTTTTATACTATTCATGTCTAGTCTCATGACACGAGTCAGTTAAAACTTTAAACTATTGATCCCTTTTGCATTGATAATGATGAAACTTCTCGTGTTCCCTCAACCCTTGATGTTCCAGCATCTCCTGATGTTCCTGTAGCTCCAGACATACATCATGTTCCTGATGCTCCTCGTGTGGATGCTCCCACATGGAGGTCTATTCGTACTTGTAAGACCACTAAGTTCCTAAAATTTCATATTCCTCTTACTCTAAATCATGTGTATCCTCTATCGACAATATATACCGTCTCACTAGACCAACTTCATACCAAGATACTTTTTAATATACTATTTGGTAGAATGTTATGGCTAAGAAGCTTACAGCTGTTTATCAAACTCATACATGGGATATGTTTCCGCTCCCACCCAGAAAACATACAATTGGTTGTTAGTGGCTATATAAGATCAAAACTAGGTCTGATGAGTCCATCGAACATTATAAGGCCATACTCTTTACAAAAGGATACTCGCAAAAGTATGATACGGATTATGAGGATACATTTGCTCCAATTGCAAAAATTACTACCGTTCACACTCCGATTGCTATTTATTATATTCTTTGATGGAAGATCTTCCAAATGGATGTCAATAATGCATTCTTGAATAGTGATACTCATGAGGAAGTCTACATGTCTCCTCTCCCATGTATTGCCCAACATACATGTGATGTTTTTCGGCTTCGGAAAACATTGTATGGTCTCAAACAAGCCCCTTGTGCTTGGTTGGTTAAGTTCTCTATGATTGTAATATGGATTCTCCTATACTTATATGTTAACGACATGACTATTGTTGGTGATGATCATGATGATATAGAGTCCTAAAAGTGTGATTTGGCATATCGCATTATTTCATAGGGTTTGAAGTTGCTCAATCTATAAAATAGTATCTCATGTCTCTGAAAAAGTATATTTCTGACATGTTTGAGCATGCATGTCTCTCTGATAACAAAATAGTTGATACCCCCTAGAGACTAATTTCTGGTATTCTTTAACCGATGGTGTCCTATTGTCTGATCTGAACCTATATCAAACCATCGTAGGGAGTCTGGGTTATCTTACTGTCACTCGGAGGTACATAACTCATGTATTTCATGTTGTTAGTGTGACATCCCCAATTTCACAGCCAGAAAAGACCGACTTGTTAATGCTTTGTTTTAAAATCAGAGTTATCTTTTAAAGAAAACAGTTACAGAATTTTCCCCAAAAACAAAATATGATAACCATTTATCAAAAATATTTCTCAAAAAGAATGTATTTTTATTAAATAATAAAACCTCGTGATATCATGTTCCGATACAGATCAAAAGCATAAACAATATAAAATAGACCTTACAACAGTCATTTATAGCCACTGATTTATAATCCCAAATCTGTCGTCAAGTCCACCAACTTATACTCTTGTGCCATTACCTGTAATGCAAAGAAAACTGAGTGGGCCAGGCTTGGGAGCCTGGTAAGCATATAGGTTTTTCAACCCACAATAATATATTTATTATATTCAATCATCAAACAATCAACCCAATTTACCTAAGGAACTGGCACAAACTCCATTCGCTACCATGGTTTATACAACAGGCACTATGTCACATAGTCACTAGGGTTCATACAATTGGCACTACGTCTCATAGTCACCAAGGTTTACACAATGGGTACTACGTGTCATAGTCACCTGGGTTTACACAAAAGGCACGAAGTCACATCGTCACCAAGGTCTATCAACTAAGCACGAATATCGTCACAAAGGCCTACTCAATACGCACGAAGTCGCATCGTCACCAACTATTCCAACTACCCATGTTCTACCCAACATTTTTGTAGATATAAATACAAACACAATTTAAATCATTTAACATCCGTATAAAAATATTAATTCCAAATCCATCTCAAATAGATAATTAATATATAACAGACAACACGTATTTCATAGCTAATACTTTATATTTATGTGTTCGAAGAAAGTAATTATGCACTCACGCATATAAACAACAATATATATATATATATATATATATATACACACACACACACACACACAACACATATTTTATAAAATACTTCATATCTATGTGTAAGATGAAAATGACTATACACTCACTTGATCAGAAGATGATCGGACAACACTACGACTTGTAGAAGTAGTATTCTTGGATAGATCTGGAAGATCTTCACAAAAACCGGGCTCCTCGCGGGCAGGGCTTCGGCTTGGGAATCTCACTTCTCGGGATCTTCGGGATTTCAGAACTTGTTTCGGGGCTCGGGAATGATACTGGGGCTTCGGGATATAATTGGCATGCAAATCGAGGCAAAAACTATAGAGAAAGGAAGATAAAAGGCAAAAGAATCGGCTGATCCCAGTTTCTATTTATAGGCTGTTGGGTCTGGGATTACGTTGGGCGTACTCTTCGGATAAGCTTTGGTATGTGTGCCACGATCTTCAAAAATTCATAACTTTCGCATACGAACTCCATTTTTGAAGTTCTTTATATCCACGCGTAGGTGAGATTATGCTCTACAACTTTCGTTTAGACTCTGTCGGCTAATTTTGAATTTATTTTTATTATATTATTTTTTTGTAGGCCGGGACAGGAAAACTTCATTATAAAATCATAACTTCTTCATCGGACGTCCGTTTGTGTCTGTCTTTTTACCGTTGCACTACTAATGAAGAGATCTTTGATTCTTGTTTAGATTGTTTTGGCTAAAAACTGCTCGATGTCAAATCGAGTATTCGGACTGCATACCGCTAAGTCGAAACTTAGAAAAATCATCACTTCCTTATACGAAGTCAGATTTGGACGTTCTTCTTATGCATGCTCACGGTTTAACAAACTCTACAAATTTCATTTAGATTGCTAAGGCTAAATATCGCTCTAACGTAAATTCACTTTTTACGTCATTCAGCGTTGTGCCGTTTCTCTTGCAAATTTACGACAGGTCATAACTTCTTCGTTATAACTCGGATTTCGGCGTTCTTTATATGTACGGAATCCTTGTAACATATACTATAACTTAGTTAAGATTATTTATTCTAAATAATCTTTTGTTGAAAAGTCATTTTCGACCCCTATTATCTCTAAATTGACTAGTCCGGATCTACGGGCATTACAATTAGCTAGTTTTTGAGTGCTCTTTCACGATTCATTAGGGAGATGTTCTTCATATCTTTATATATCACTGAGACGCTTAGTTTTGAAGCCTTGTGTTTTCTTCCACATCCTCTGTCGAGTCGTGTTCCTGTAGGGGTTGAAACATACATAGTGAGGAGTCGAAATATGTTGATTTTTGAAGGGTTCAATATTAGTATGATTTTGACTCTCTATGTATTTAGAAGTCACTTTTTGTTCTCGATGCTAGAATGTATAGTCCTTCTATTTTTTTCTAAGTCTATTGTACCCTATAAATATGTTATGTACTAGAGTCGAGAGTAACTTTTGTGCTCATTAGTTTGTAAACTCTCTCAAATACCTTGTACTCTTTCTAGACTGATACAAGCCAATCAGATCATATTTACATGATGTGTTCTTACTTTTTTCTTTTATTGATGTCATGTTTTTTTCTCGATTCTAACTCACATCAATTGGTATCAGGGTAGAATTCATTCAATTAATTTTAGTTTTCTTATGTTTTTCAAAATTTTTTAATCGCTCTTTCTTATTCAAAATATTCCACAATATTGAATTAGAAAACATGTTCCAATTGATTTTTTATTTTCGATTCTGCACTAAGTTTGTTAGATCAAGTGATTACTGGTCAATTCCTTTTTTATTACCCTTTCTGATCTCACTTTTTGAATCTAAAATCTAATTTTTCCATACAATAATGACAAACTTCAATATGAATACTATGTTAAGTTTCTCATACTTACTTGGGTCATCTATGAAGATTCCAATGCTTATTCCAGAATACTACGAGCAGTGCGCCAACAGAATAGAGGACCATCTGAATAAAATAGATGAAGATCTCTAAAGATGCATCAAAGGTGGTAGTCATCGTGCAAACGCTGCTGAAGATGTTAGAAGTTTTGGTTCTACTGCTGAAATGACTTTGCAAAAGGAAAGAAGGGAAGCGAATGACAAGAAATGTCTTCGTGAACCGCATGTTGCTCTTCCATCAGTTGTTTACAATCACGTCCGAAGTTGTAAAACAACAAAGGAAATTTGGGACTCAAGGCAATGAGAAGACTAAGAAAAGCTCTGTGAAGCAAAGTTTGTTGGAAATAGCTGAGTTCAAGCAGAAGGATAACGAATCAATAGAGTCTTATTATGATCATTTGAACGAACTAATATTTAAATCTGGAGTTCAATCGTACTTTTCAGATGGGATAGAAAAAATAGTGGAGAAACATTAGCCTGATGATCAAAACTCAAGAGAGTTTTGATGGTTATTCATTGGCTAATATGTATAAAATTCTTAAAGCTCAAGAAAGTGACATAAACGAAATTGCTGAAGAAGGTAAGATAAGCTTATGAGGACCATTGTCACTGATGTTGATAGTGACTACCAAGGATTATGAAGTCGAATCTATTAAAGAAGATAAACTTGATGAATAATGCTTTCTAGTTAACTCTGAAGAGGAAGCGATGGCTTACTATTTAAATAACAAAGTGAATAAGTTCTTTAAGAAGCCATTCAATTCAAAGTACAAGAACAAAAATGAGTTTAAGTGGAATAGTTCAACTGGAAAGAGTGTGAAGGTCGAGTCAAAAGAGGAAAAGAAAGAAGTAACAAATGTGGTTGAGAAAAAGCAGATGAAGCTCAAAGGCGACTCGGGTTTTGATTGAAGTTATTACAAAGGGTTTGAATCACTTAGCAAAGGATTGTATGTTGAGATAGAAGGTGGATAAGAAGGATAAAGTGAAGGACGAAGCGTATTATGCAGGAACGATTGAGGAGATAAAACTTGAACCAAATTAATCTCTTTGAGGGCTAGAGAAGGATATAAGGATGAAGGTACATATCAGATATGGAATTTAGGGTCTGATGAGGAAGTGATGAGACATCATACACATGGAGTTTAACATATTTCTATGATACTCTTTCTTATCTTAAGGATATGTTGATTTCCATGAGTAAAGAAGCTGAACATTCAAAATCATTTCTATATGATGTTTGAAACAAATTGGTAGTTAAGAAGAATGTCACTGAGAGTCTAGAGCTTCAATTAAGAAATGTTACAATAGATATAGATTCTATTAGGATTGATAACATGTTGTTAGTTAAACATAGGATATTTATTGTAATTCAGCTAAACGTTTGTATGCAAAATCAACTGAGTTGCATCATTTATCTGATATATGCAAAGAACAACATCGAAGGTTTCTTCCTTTCTTGGCTTATAAGAGAGAAAATATAGATGAAACTTCTTATGATTGTGAAAAGAAAATATCTGATTATGATAAAATTCCTAATGATTCATATGTATATGGAATACATAAAATTGACGAATGATTAAACGTTGATGATCTTGTGCATATTGTTAACTAAACTTTAACTAAAAATGAACAAGTTAACTTTTTGAACATGATTGGGAAGTTGACATTTTATTATCAACAAAATTTTGTTGATATTGAAGATGATTCTGATAATATCAGTGAAATTGAAGTTGAGGAGAGTGTCGATTGTTCACAATCGTCTGTTATTAATGTCAATTTGATGGCTAAAGGAAAAGAAATATGTCTTGATTCAATGTCGAAAGTAAACATTAATCGACCTTCTAAATCCAAAGTATGTTATTTGCTTGATCATGTTGTGATGGAAAACTATGTGAGCGATGAGGATGATCTTTCGAATGAGACACCTATTTCTAGATTTGTAGTTGAATAGGTCTATGAAGAATCAAAGCAGTACACAAAGGTGTTGAAAATAAAGGAAAACATTATCTAGAATTAAACTCAGTAGTATATCAAAGGTTCAAGGGTATAGATGAAGTTGTATTTCGGAATCAAGTATTTGTCACCTCAGAAAATGGTGATAAGGTGAATCCAGAATTGAATAAACCAGTTGATGAAGACAATAAAGAAGTGACAAAGAAGGATTTTATTCGAATCAAACTACAATTGAAAATGGCTTGAACAAAAACTTAACAACTTTTTAAAAACAAAAAACCAAAACATGTTTGGGAGGTGAAAACTGAAAAATCAAGTGTTGATAATAAGAACAAAGAAAAAGATGGTAACTCCTTACCCAATGTTTCAAAACCTCAAAAAGAAAAAACACATTTTTTTTATAAAAAAAGTAGAAAACTTGGTTTGGAAAAAATTAAAAGCTTTTAAAAAACAAAAGGTTTTTAAGCAAAAATCATCTGAACATGTTCAAATATTTTCTCAATATAACACGTTATTTCAAAATTAATTGTCTCAAAAGAAAAATGGTTTTCCAAAAAGTCAAAACAATGATCAAAATCAGTTTTGAAAGCATAATGTTCAAAATCATGGAAATGGAAACTATCTTCAATATCATAAACAAATAAATTTTGGTGAAAATCATAAAAATGAACGTTTTGTTCAAAAAAAGGAACAAATGAATATTGTTCAAAATAACGGACGAAGGAATTTTAGTCCAACTCATGATCAATGACATTTTGAACAAAATAATTTTTTTCACCAAATGGTGTTGTCTATCGAAATCAATACCAAAATCGTTTTCAAAATGTACCAACAAGGTCATTTCCCAAACGAAAATTTGAGAAATTGGAAGTTCAATGAAAGAAAAATGAACCTTTTATACCTAAAAATCCATACTTTCCAAACCCTGATTCAAAGTAGAAAGTGAAATCATCATTTGCAAAAGGGAGATGTAATGTGAGGAACATCAATCATTGGCTAGAATGAAAAGGAAAACAATATTACTAGGGAAAGTACTCTTAAAAGAAAATTCAATTTACTTACGTGACATACTTGAATGATTCGATGTGTGGAAGTTCTTCGTCACGGAGTCTAATCCAGTTGTGCAAAAGTGGAAAGATTTTCCTAAGAAGAAAGATGATGAATATCAGAAAAGGGATAAAAAAAATGAAAATCAATGTTGAACCTTTCCAATTAAATGATTACATTTCGATGCCTAAAGCCAATGAAATTGCCTTAATTGGCAGTTTCAAGTCAAATGTTCGTAGATGGGTTATAGGTTAATTATTTCATAATGTGTTTCAAGCTAATGTCCAAGGATCCAAAAGGTCGTGGGGACCTAAATTATTCTAATTAATGGCTGGTACTAAGTGGCAAGCAATATGATGAGAATTGGGGGAGATTGTAATGGACGAAATGTAGATATTCGTTGAGTCTGTAAGGGGTTGAAATCAGAATGATTTCAAATCTCTATGTATTTACAAGGCAGTTTTTGTTTTCAATGCTAGAATTTTTAGTCCATGTATTTTTTGTTGAGTCTGTTGTACCCTATAAATAGGGTAGTTGCTAGAGTTGAGTGTAAGTTTTGTGCTCATCAGTTTTTAAACTCTCCCAAATACCTTGTACTCTTTGCTGACTAATACGATCCAATCAGATCATATTTACATGAGGTGTTCTTGCTGCTTTATTTGATTGAATTTGTGATTGTTTCTCGATTCTAACTCAAATCAGTGCCTATAGTGATGTTACTTGGGATAATGATCCTAATGATTACAAATCTACCACAGGCTTTTACGTCTTCATTTGAGATTCATTGATTTCTTGGAAGTGTCAGAAACAAAATGTTGACTCTAGGTCCTCTAGTGAAGCTGAGAATCAAGTTATTGTAGTCATCACATGTGAAATTATCTGGCTACTTTGGTTTCTTGCTGAAATGGGAGTTGATACTTTTCACCTTACTCCCTTGCACCATGACAACAAAAGTGCAATACAAATTTCCAAGAATTCACTTCTTGTTGAGTGGATGAAGCGTATAGACAATGTTTTTCGTTTCACTCGTCGTCGTCATTAACTTGGTACCATTTCTCTGCCATATGTTCCATTGACCCTATAGATTGTTGATATGTTTACAAAGGCTTTGTCTGCTACTCGCTTTTAGTTTTTATCTGACAAACTCTCAATGCTTATTGTTGTCGTATTATGAGTTTGTAGGGGATGTTAACGTAATATATTGTTTGGTCTCATTTTGTGTTTTGGGTGTTGTTTAGCTCTTTAGCAAACCCTAGTCCACTGTTTTATTTATTTATATTGTTTTCTATAGGTTTCTCTTTTGTAACAGTTATTATTATATAGATGAAGACCATAATTCTCTTTTGTTAGTTTAGAATAACTTGACCCAATTTCTACAACTTCTTTTTTCCTTTTGTTTTAGATGGTTATGGTTGAGTTTCCAATATGTTTTCTTTGTTAACGTCATAGGGAGGTTGTGGTTAAGAAGGCTGTAAAAATTATGAATGTTGAAATTGGTTTGATGTTTGAAAAATATTTATTCATTGGAAGTAATTTTTGTGTTGAATAATTGTGAATTGTAGCATGTTTATGTACCCTCTATTTGTGATTCATAGTATAGATATTGACGAGTGATACTAAGGACGTGTGATCGTCGGTGGGTGAATCGAAAATATGTGTGTTTTGGAAGTGGGAAGTGTTCGGAGTTTAGTAAATGAGAAATAGTTTATATTTTAGAAAACATATCGGTAGTTGTAATGTAAAAATCTTTCTAATGTAAAAATTGATTTTTTTAAGGTTAAAAAACTTAAAATAGTCACAATACTCTCGGATGGTGTCTTTCCTTCATTAAAGTTTGTAACCCACCTCACCCACACCACAACTATAAAAAAAGTTAGGACGGTGTTTATTTATAGGGTTGGATGCCACATTACCTTATGTAATAAGGTAACAAACACTTATGATGACCTAATAAGTTTAAAGTTACTATTATTAATGGTTTAAACATTAATTCATTTTTTCTTATTAAGTAAATATTTGAAATACTTTTTTAATGTAAAGAAAATACACATAGAATTCATGGACAAAAAAATACAAGCCTAGAAAGTACTAAAACTTAGAATGAAAAAAAATGCTAAAAAACTAAAACTGCTCTTCCATAATCTAGAAGAACCGAAGTATACATATATATTTTTTAAGATTTAAATAATTAATAAACTTTTATAAAATACTTTGCTAAAAAACTTTTGTATGCAACTTGCAAGTTGACATATGTGAACGTTTTGAATAATAACTACTTTTTATAATAATTATTTTTATAATAATAATATAACGGTAAGATTTCGGATTTCTTTAATATAAAATTATAAAAATGGTCTGTGTGGTTTGTTAAAAGTAACAAAATCAGCACCTGCTAATTTTTTTTATACAAATGGCCCTGTGGTTTGCAAAACTTGCGTAGATGACCCTTTTTACTAACGCCGTTATGGACTGAATCTGTAAGAGCATATTCATCTTTTCAAGTATAAAAGGACTGAATTCGTGATATTTACTAAACCACAGGGACCATTTTTGAAATTTCTTTGAAAAAAACAATTAAATTGTTAGGGGGAGGGTACGAACTAATGACCTCCACCCCACGTGTTAAATTACCAAAGTCTTAACCAATTAAGTTAATGTTCTTTTGGTTTATTTTTTCCTAAAACTAATTTATATATTAACAAAATCGTTAAAACATAAACAATAAAAAAACATTTTTTTACATATATTTTTTTAAATAAAACAAAATGTATTTTAGTCGTAGTATAAAACAATAGTTTTTTACAAACAAATTGTATATATTTTTATGTATTGTTTTTACGTAAAAAATATTTTTTTTCTTTAAAAAATACATTTTAGTATAAAAAATATGTTTTTGTAAAAAACGTTTTTTTATGTCTTTGAAATACTAATAATTAACACTATTCATGACATAAAAATGTATAAATTCTTTTGAGTCGCTAGTTCTAACTATTTTTTTGGTTATATGTATTAAAAACAAATTAACAACGATTTTGTTATGTATCGAAACAATTTTTACAGTTTTTTTTATGTCAAGAGTATTGTTAATAATTGTTATTTCAAAAAGATATATCACAATGTTTTTCCATCTTCATTTTAACCACACGATTTAGAACTTGCGATTAAGATGAAATACGTATTTTAAAAAAGACAAAACTACAAATTTGATCCTTGTGGTTTGCAAAAATCTTTGGATAGGGTCGATAAAGTTGCCGGCTTGCACAAAACATCCAAAAAGCAAGAGTTTTTTTTTGGGTTTTTGGTCCTACACTTAAGAAATTCTTGTATTTTTGATCCATGGAGCACTTGAATTGACTATTTTGCCCTTTAAATTTATTTTTGTATTTTTTATTTTTTTATTTTATAAATATTAATACAAAAAAGGAATTAAGTTGACTCTCTCTCTCTCTCTCTCTCTCTCTCTACCCAACCCCATCGGAGTCCTCCCCCTTCTATCTCTTCCTCTCTCTCTCTCTCTCTCTCTCTCTCTCTCTCTCTCTCCCCGTTAATTATTCTCCCTAAGTACTCTTGTTCTCTTTAAAATGAAGAGATTGAGCAATCTCAAAACCTCTAGCAGCTTGCTTTCATAAGTAATAATATCAAGTAGAGATTGAAACAGATTTGCAGACACCATTTTCATGATTTTCTGCACTGAAAAGGTGAGATGGGATGTTTTAAATCGAGCAACAATGGATAAATCATGCGGCAATGTTGAAATCAAGCAACAATCGAGCACATTCCCTTTTCATTCTAGACTGAGGCCTAGTAAAAAAAGGGGAGAAGTCTCCCCTGTTCATCATCTTCTTGACATAGACCTATAAATCTCTCATTTTTGGGGTTTCTTTATTTTAATCGTCAATCAACTCCTCCAACAAAAAGAATCAAACCTTTGTTCATGGTATTGGCTGTGAACAGATTGGGGAAGTAGTACATCTGTTCTTCATCTTTTTACACATCCTTGGTGGGGTTGATTGGGGGTGGAACACGACCAATCAACTTGTGGTCCTCGAGAGTCCATACAAACACACACATCAAAGAAATTAGGGCTCTTAAGAAGAAAGGACAATCGAAGCATATTTCCACAAGTAATCGAAGTTTTGACATCTGGGTTCAATACACACATTGAAAAACTAAAAAAAACATGCACATACACACACTCGAGAAACTAAAAAATGGTGTAAACCCGGTTGAAGAAAAATGAACTTGTGTGTGACTTCTTTCTGATTTGCAGCTCGTGTTTATGATTGCAGTGGTCGAAGGTGGGGATTATGATGTGAAGGGGGTTTGCTTATCGGTGAACTGTAACAAATATGAGGTTGCATGTGGTGTGTCCATGAAGAGAAGATGATAGACCTGTGGGAAGAAGATGATGGAGTATTTGGGTTTTTTGGTCTTAGGATGAGAGAGAGAGAGAGCGAGAGAGAGAGAGAGAGAGAGAGAGAGAGAGAGAGAGGTACCGGTAGGGGTAGAGTGGGAGTCTCTCTTTTTTGTTTTTTTTTTTGTTTTTTTGTTTTTTTTTTTTATTTCATAAGTATTAAAATAAACAAGAAAAGAAATACAAAACTAAATTTTAAAGGGTAAATAGGTAATTTCAAATTGTTTTGGACAAAAACCTAGAAAACTCTTGATTTTAGACTTTTTGTGCAAGCTGGAAACTTTTTGAACCTTATCCAAAGATTTTTGCAAACCTCAAGGACCAAATTTGTAGTTTTATCTTTAAAAAAACATAAAAAACCGTATAAATTGTTTAGATACATATAACCGGAAACATATATATCTTATCTAAAATACGTATTGTTCTAAATCGTATTTAAAAAAAAACGTAAAAAACCGTATAAATTGTTTAGATACATATAACCGAATACATATATATCTTATTTAAAATACGTATGGTTCTAAATCGTATTTAAAAATATAAAAAACTGTATACATTGTTTAGATACATATAACCGAATATATATATATATATATATATATATATATATATATATATATATAATATATATCTTATTTAAAATATGTATGGTTCTAAATCGTATTAAAAAAACGTAAAAAAACCGTATAAATTGTTTAAATACATAACAAACCTATTTGGTTAAAATACATATAAACGAATATGTATATATCTTATTTAAGACACATATGGTTTTTTGTATGCATTTAAAGAAACATAAAAAACATATTGGTTATATATCTTATTTAAAATATGTACTTCATCTTAATCACAAGTTCTAAATCGTATGGTTAAAATGAAGATGAAAAGACATAGTGATATTTTTTTTTGAAGTAACAATTATTAGCACTACTCTTGACATAAAAAGACCGTATAAATTGTTTAGATACATAATAAAATCGTTGTTAATTTGTTTTTAATACATATAATCGAAAAAACGGTTAGAAGTAACGACCCAAAAGAATTTATACATTTTTTATATCATGAGTAGTGTTAATTATTACTATTTCAATGACATAAAAAAATATTTTTTACAAAAATGTATTTTTTATACGAAAACGTATTTTTTAAAGACAAAAAAATATATTTTATGTAAAATAAATACATAAAAATACATACAATTTGTTTGTAAAAAAAACTATTTTTTATAGTACGATTAATAATACATTTTGTTTTATTTAAAAAATATTATGTAAAAAAATGTTTTTTATAACTTATTTATTGTTTATGTTTTAACGATTTTGTTAATATATAAATTAGTTTTAGGAAAGAATAAACCAAGAGAGCATTTAGCTCAATTGGTTAACGCTTTAAGAGGTGAAGGTCATGAGTTCGATCCTTTCGCCTGATCCTTTCACCTAGCAATTTAATCGTTCTTTTTTAAAGAAATTTCAAAAATGTTCCATGTGGTTTTAGTAAATGTCACGAATTCAATATCTTTATACTTGAAAAGATGAAAATGTCCTTATAGATTAAAAAGGATCATCTATACAAGTTTTGCAAACCACAGGAACCATTTGCATAAAAAAAAAATAGAAAAGACAGACTTCGTTACTTTTAGCAAACCACATGGACATTTTTGTAATTTTGTTATTCTTTAATATGTAAGCTGTTGAGTTATGGTATTTGAATGACGTTAGGATGCAATACTTTCGATTGAATTAGACTAATTGCTAGAGTAAATTACGAACAAAGTCCCTATTGTGTAAAAATATTTACGTAGTTAGTCCTTAACTATTTTTTTAACTGATACCGTCATGTTCTGTCTTTTTAATGTGTTTGTGTTGCTTCATTGCTCCCTAGTAAATCTTGAAATTGGTTTGATGTTTGAAAAATATTTATTTGATGGAAGTAATTTTTCTTTTGAATATGCAAGAATTGTAGCATGTTTATGTACCCTCTAGTTGTGATTCATAATATAGATATTGACGAGTTATACTAAGGACGTATGATCGTCGGTGGGTAAATCGAAAGTATGTGTATTTTAGAATTGAGAAGTGTTTGGATGTTGCTTTTTTTTTTTGAGTTTAATGAATGAGAAATAGTTTATATTGTAGAAAACATATTGGTTTTAGTAATGTAAAAATCTTTATAATGTAAAAATTGATTTTTTTATGGTTAAGAACTTAACATAGTCAAAAGATTGTTGCATGGTGTCTTTTCTTCATTAAAGTTTGTAACCCACTCCATCCACACCAGGACTATAAAAAAAAAAGTTAGGACGGAGTTCATTCATAGGGTTGGATGTGACATCACCTAATGCAATGACCTAACAAACACTTATGATGGTCTAATAAGTTTAAAGTTACTATTAATTAATGGTTTAAACATTAATTCATTTTTTCTTATTAAGTAAATATTTGAAATACTTTTTTAAAGTAAAGAAAATACACATACAAATACAATTCATGGACAAAAAAATACAAGCCTAGAAGATACTAAAACTTAGAATTAAAAAAAAATGCTAAAAAACTAAAACTGCTCTTCCATAGTCTAGAAGAACCGAAGTATATTTTTTTTAAAGATTTAAATAATTAATAAACTTCTATAAAATCCTTTGTTAAAAAACTTTTGTATGCAACTTGCAAGTTGACATATGTGAACTTGTTGAATAATAATTGCTTTTTATAATAATTATTTTTGTAATAATAATATAATTGTAAGGTTTCTGATTTCTTTAATATGTGACGTGTTGAGTTATGGTATTTAATGACGTCAGGATGCAAGACGTTTGATTGAATTAGACTTATTTCTAGAGTAAAATTACACACATAGTCCCTATTGTTTAGATAAATTTATGTGTTTGGTCCTTAGTTATTTTTTTAACCCATACCGTCCTGTCGTGTCCTTATAATGTGTTTGTGTTGCTTCATTGCTCCCTACTAAATGCAAAAAGACAAATAATTTTATGTATTTTATTTTAATATTTTATTTATATAGAAATTTAGAAAAGACATATATATGACAAATAATGTGTTTGTGTTGTTTCATTGCTTCCTAGTAAATGCAAAAAAATTAAAATACTTTTATGTATTTTATTTTAATATTTTATTTATATAAAAATTTAGAAAAAACATATGACACATGCGACCAATCTTACATCAATTATCTCTATGTATACTAATGACACAACCTTACCTCTCTATTGTTTTCTGGCTTACATTAAAATGCAAAAAGGATAATCCACCATTTAAAAAAAGAGAAAAATCCAAACCATTTACACTAATTTCTTCATTGTTTATGGTTTTCTTATCTTTCAATATCGGTTAATCACGACAACTTTAGTTATCAAACAAAAGAAAATTCACAACTATTACAGTTTAGATCTAAGCATTTCTATTCAGATCATTATCAATGGCTTCCAATTCTTTCTTCTAATTCCTTCAATATGGTTATATATAATCTCTCTCTCTCTCTCTCTCTCTCTCTCTCTCTCTCTCTCTCTCAAATTTAAACCATAAATCACTACAATGTTGAAATCTTCCATCGTTAACAACCTTGTTTCAAAATTTATTCACTAATGATGCTTAACCCTCGCTATACTGAACAAGTGCAACTTGCAAAAATTCTTCTCCGATTAATGCTTCTGATTCTTCCTTCTCTTTCCTTGAAACTTGAATGTGGATTACTCCACCTCTTCCATTGTCTCCAACGGAACCCTCCCTTCGGGTGAAGGTCTGCCCCACCATCTGTCACACCCCAAAACCGAGAACGGTGGAAACGTTCTGCAATGGAGGACGTCATGTAATATATCATAACAATGTAAAGTAGTAAACATGCAACAACATCATCCATTGCATTAATAGTATAACTTCAATTACAAGTGTGTTCTTTCATAGTATAAAACAAGATAATGAATAATCAAAATAAAAGAGGAGTCTTGATTTCCCCGTCTTCACAAAACCTGGTCGTCATACCTGTCTATTTGTGACCTGAGAATACAAGTTATTTTGAAATCGAGTCTCAACAATAAAGCTGGTGAATTCATAAGTATTAATGTGTCTTTGATTAGGAAAACTAGAAAGTAAAAAACTTGTAAACATTTGGAAAAAAGTTTGTATAAGTATAAATATTTGAAGTAGTTGAAAGCGTTTAAACACCCTAGCAAATTCCTATGATTCCTATTAATATAAAAAGTAGTCTTCTATCAAGACCTAATTGTTTTGAAAGTAGCCTTCTACCAAGACTAGACTCTACGCCTATTGATATTATTTTCTACCTCATCGATTATGTGAATGTGGCACATGGTGAAGGTATTAATAATATATTACCCGGATTTTTAATCTGTTTGCAATTATCGTATGCAAAATGTAAGTACTGTAGTATTTGTAATATGTGACACCCCCGAACCAGACGGCGGAAACGTCCGAGGGCTTTCGTGACTCATTGAATACCATTACAATGCATATACATGAAACATAACATAAAACATCACCAACATTTGAAATAGTACAACCAATAGTGTTTACATTCATTACATTGTTCAAACGTTACATTCTCAAAATAACTGTTCAACATCACTTAAACCACAGCAAACATCATAGAGTATAAATCATCCGTCACCTTATCTGTTACCTGAGAATACAAGTATTTTGAAAAACGTCAACATACGAAATGTTGGTGAGTTCATAAGTAGAGTTTGGAATCCAATGTAATGTTTGAAACCCGTCAGAAAATCCGATATTTTCTAATAATAGAATAGTGTAAAAATATGTGTTGATCCATGAGTATGCATGTTTGAATTCTATAGATGTAAGCGTAAGAGTTGTGAAAAATTCGACCGGAAATTCATAAGTTGTAATTGTTGAAAACCCTAGGAAAACCCGACGTTTTCCTATCACTTTGTATTACTTAGTTTGTATACCGTTGTTTCGTTTCGTTAGGGAAATCGTTGAGTTCCGGAGGCATTGAGAATACAATGGGTGGTGAAGTGTTGTAACGTACGTTAATGAAAACGTCCAATCGACAACCTTACAAGCGATCCCCTTAGGTGCCACTCGTAATTCTTCACACAACTCAATCCTCCCGGACTTGTGTAATCCCACGACCGGAGGGAAGGAGAGAAGGTGCGAAACCCTCGGTATTTCCCTGCGTCGTTCAGGACAAATGCAATTGCGAAGGGCCCGAAGCCCAACCCGCAATCGTGAGTTACCGACTTTACTAGTAGCACTGAAGGACCCTTGGGGACCAGCAGCACGTTTGCCATTGAAAGTCCTGTTACGTTATGTCGGATCGGTAAAACCCAACACTTCGTAAGAGAGAGAGAGATCTTCGGGCCTTAAGATCAGGTCATTGGGCTAGCTAGGCTCAACGAACAAGATTTTACACTTTTGGGGCCCAAAGATGGTGCATAGACGTCTGCGCACACTCGTATGTATAGTGAATTCTCCATCGTTGTTTGTTATGAATCGAAATGTTGTAACGTCGTCGTGTTAGTGGTTTTGGATTTTTATTGGTTCGAGACCGAACCAATTCGTTTAACAACGACTTTTGGTATTGTAGTATATTGTATTTCGTCGACGAGCGTGGTACCATCAATTGGTCAAATTTCATGTATTAACTAACCTTGAAGATTTTCTGTTTTCAGCCCCTCCTTAATTGTAGAATTTACTCTTTTTACCCCTTTATTTAAAAACTTTCCGGTTTGGTCCTTAAATCAATTTTCTTGACATTTTTATACCAAAAATTATTGAAATAAGTATTTTCCAGCATATTTATCATAGAAAACAGTTTAAGCCCTTGAAACTTCAGTTTTCTCGGTTATAGCCCCTCTTTTTCGCAACTTTTACATTTTTGACCCAATTTGGAAAAAATTTTACAACTTTGGTCCCTTTTAAATTTGGAAAGCATTTTAAACCTTTGAAAAGCATATGGAACACTTATAGTCCACTGTTTTACAGAAAAATGCAGTTTTGGCCCTCCAATTTAGAAAATTTCGCATATTGGGCCTTATTGGGCCGAAAATGTCATATTTAGCCCAATAAGCTTGGAATTTATGTTTTTAACCCTCTAAATAGTATATTTTCAGAAAATACGTTGTGTAAACTGTTTTGACTCATCTTACCCATCAGATTTCGAAATATTTCACTTTAGGCCCTTTAACTTTGTATTTTCAACATTTTATGTCAAAAAAAATGAGTTTTTAGCCCAAGTTAAGTGTTGTCAAGCTATTTAGCCATTTTCTTAGTATACTTTGCAATGAAGTAGTATATTTTATGCCATAATAAGATATAGGTCTCGGTTTTTAGCATTTCATACTAAATCTATCATCAAAATCATACAAAACATAGACATAAGCATATAAATCAACCACAACATACACATAATGATGGATCTACACTTTTTCTTGTATCCTCCCCCACAAAAACTCATAAAAACCGAAAATAAGGGGATATGAAACTCACCTTGGGTGTTGATTCGGTTTTTGAAGAAAGAATGGAAGAAATGAAGTGATTTTTGGCCTTTGCACTCCCTGATGAAATTTTCGAGTTTATGGGATTTTCTAGAGTGCAAGATCATGATTTTTGCATGGATTAGGAAGAGATTTTTGATAAATATGGAATACAAGTCATAGATCCAAGCAAAACCTTACCTTAGATGATGATTTTGTGGAAGAACTTCCTTGAATGCTTTCTAAAATTCGAGATTTTGGATGGAGAAGAAGAAGAAGCCTTGAGTGAATTTTAGAGAGAGTTTGTGAGTGTTTTGTGTGTGTGGGGTGTTGCTCTCGGCCGAGTTCAAGAAGAGAGAGGAGTGGAGGTGATTTTGAAGTGATGTTGCATGGAAATATGGACTAACTTGCATGGATACCCAATGGATAATAATGAGGTGGCATACTAAGGTCAACTCTCTTCTCTTGGGCTTGTTTTGGGCCTTGGGCCGAGATTTTTGGAATGGAAGGAGAAAAATTGGGCTTTAATGCCCTAAACCCATGTAGATGTTAAGTTGGATGGTTTTTAGTCCCAAAAGAAATATAGTATGATTTTTACACTTTGTTGGGCTAGTTTAGGTTAATCATGGTTCAAAATTTTGTATTTATTTCATTCTAGGCCCAATGTGGCCCAAAATGTTGAAATAAATAGATGTGGGTCCAATTAGAGCCCAATTAGGGTTCTAAGCCCATGATAGTCCAATTGGAAGCTTATTGGTCCATTTGGATCCAATAAGGAAGTTCTAGTCCAAATAGACTTAACAAGAACTTCTAGGGTTTTCCAATTGTTTGATGACTACTTGTAGTACTTGTATAATGTATTTGATTGAAGTTTTTGATTCACATTAGCTTGAATGTATAGATTACATGACACAAAATTTCCAGTTGTGACATAATAAGTGACTACTTTGTAATAATTTTCCTTAATTGAGGGTTAAGGTATAATGTGATGGCTAGAACCCGTACTATACGCTATCTATCAGGAGATTCTTGGAACCAAACATGAACCTGCATTTCTACAAGCCGTGAACATCCACATTACTATGATCATGTATACCCCATATAATAATCACAATCCAGAGTGATTCATTGGTATAGTTAGATCCTGTACTTGTTCCATGCTATAACACCTTGTTATGTCTGTTCTGATATCGTGTATTGTTAGTGTAATCGTGTAAGCGTAATCATGTAAGCTTATTCATGTAAGCGTATCTATGTAAACGTATTCATGTAAGCGTATCTATGTAAACATATTCATGTAACATGTAATGTATTAGTATAGACTCATGAATGGACTAACTCTTGTGTGATTCCTTGTACTTGGAATGGTAAATAGTATCTCCTAACTACACCTATTATAGTTACTAGTGACGTACGAGTATAACCGGGAGTACACCTTTGCTACCCAAAGGTACTGAACTAACTCATGGAACCCTTATACATATATATGTATACATGATATATAATTAATATTTAGGCAACATTCGGACGAGCAACCGATGCCCTAAGGCCACATCCCAACGAGGAAAAGGAAATAAAGCGAGCTAGCCGTCCTAAGTCATTTAAACATTATTTATATAACTATACATATATAGGCATGCATTTGACAATATAAAAGCATAAAAGAAGTTTTGTAAAACCTTTGAAAAGTTTAATACTAAGAAACGATGACTTGATGTCAGTTTATAAAATGATTTGAAAGTATTTTGTTTGATAAGACAGTTTAAGTATAAAGAAAACCTTTGTTTGAAAACACATTTGTAATACAGTTTGAAAGGAAACTTACGATATGTAAGACAGTTTGATAAAGAGTTTTAAACATGTAAAAATGTTTAAGAAAGTTATTTGAAGAAATCTGTTTGGTAAAACAGTTAACGTATAGTAAATCCATTTGCATGCTAGTTATTAATTACATGTGATTGATATATTAACTAAACATGATTCAAGTTGTATTCCCCCCCTAAAGCATTTATAAACATTTAAAAACATTTAAAAGGTTAATTAAGGGGTATGAACGCCCTAGCAATGATCCTAATAACATATGAAGATATATATATATATATATATATATATATATATATATATATATATATATATATATATATATATATATATATAATTAGTGTTTATTACACTAATTAAACATGTATAAACATCCTAATGTGAGGAAACTGTTGGGCTTAGAAGATTGCGTCTTTTGGGCTTGTCTTTTTATAATGTTTTGTATTACGGTTTGGGCCTGTCCAACCGTGAGTCTTTTATGCTTTGTATATAAGCTTATGCTTGCATGCATATTAGGTTAAGGTTTTAGAGATCTGAGAATACGATAATTTCCAGACAACTAAAGGTTTCTTAGTTCATACTTGTAACCTTCCAATCCTCTACAGTTGATGTTCTTAATCGAGCTCTTCTGAGGATTTTGTTTTAATCATTCGACACGTTTGATTCATTCTTGTTCTATTATTTTATTGTGTTTATATCGTCATTGTTTTCATACTTGTTCAAGATCTAATCGATCTTCACAGATTAAAAGAAACATTAATCTCATCAATTGGTATCAGAGCAGGAGGCTGTGTAATTGATACACATCTTTTCTGTGAAAAAGATTTTCATTAGGGTTTTTCCGCAATCATTAATATTTATTGAGCCGTCATCTCTTTATTGACGTATCTTGATATTTATTATTTTGCCCTAATCTACTTTATTACAAGTCTGATCTTTGAACAGGTTTTTCGATCATAATGGACGCAACACAATCAAACGTCATTAATATTTCCAACAGCATTGGTTCGACGACAAAGATTCCGATCTTATATACCCATGACTATGAAGTATGGGCACATCATTTTGAAGACTATGTTATTGGATCGGAGGAAAATGGGTATTTGATTTGGGAAGCCATCACCAACGGACCGTTTTCTCATTCTGCAACGTCCAGAATCATTAAAACTCAAAAAGAATACAATGATCTGCTCAAGGACGTGAAAGACATTGCACAAGATGAAAAGGATAAGTTCCAATGCAATATCAAAGCACTAAGATTGATCCGGTTCGCCCTTCAGTCCGATACATTCAGATTAGTTAGCTCATGCACGACGGCGAAGGATGTGTGGGACAGACTTCGCGAACTGTACTCTACAGATGAAGATCTTGAACATTCTATTCAAACTCTGCTTCTATCTGAGTTTGGTGAATTCAAACAAGGGGCTGAAGAATCTGTGACCCAGACGTTCGATCGCTTCAATCATCTTCTAAGCAAGATGATCAAACATGATATCGAAAGGAAGCTCATTGAACAGAAGGTTACATTCCTGAATGGTCTAAGGTCTGAGTGGAGAGCAGTAGTTTCCACGGTTAAAGCCCATGAGCAATTTAAATCATACTCTTTGGCGAAACTGGTGGGAATTCTCAAGTCTCAAGAGAAAACCGTTGTGCAAGAAAAGAATGTCATTTCCGGTCTCGGTTCGTTGGCTCTCTTGTCAAAAAGTAAAGCCGTTATGGAGGATGAAGACCTCAGCCTGGAAGAATATGATCTCACATCAGAAGATTATGCCTTGATGGTATCCAATCCCAAAAGGTTCATAAAGAAGAAATTTCCCAAAAACAAAAACCGAAACTGGCAGGGAAGTTACAGCTCTGAAAAGGTGGTTAATGAACCGAAAGCTGAGGAGCACAAGAAGGAAACGAAGGTTGACGGAGACTCCGGGGTGAGCTGTTTCTACTGTGGTGGGAAAAATCATTATGCTAAGGACTGTGTCCTCAAGAAAATGGCTGAGAAAGATGATGGGAACGATGAGGAAGCTGTGTTGCAGAAAAGACTAGATGAGTTGAGAAAGAAGAAGTCTGCTGCTAACCCGCCTGGTAATGCTCTTATTGTGCAGGGTTCTGTTCCAGGTGATGAGTTCGGTAGCACGGAAGTTTGGTCTACCGACTCAGAAGACGAGGAAGTGAGGCAGCCTACTCATGGAAAGGCGTTCGTGTCTAAGAAAGAAGGCAGTGGTGGTAAATGCCTTGTGGTTTCTGACGTATCTCAATTGAGGGGATACAACACCGATGGAGGCAATGATGGACAGAATACAAAGGAGGACATGTGCTTCACAGCCAAACCACTCAGCCAGAAGTTCAATGAGCTTGATGAACTGATAAAGAAGGTACAATCTGTTTTTATTTCATGTAAAGTACCATCATCCTCTTATGAGAAAGAACTAAAAAATGTCAATACAAGAATATCTCATCTAGATAGTAGCTTAACTCAAACTCGGGTCTCAAATTCTAACCTAACTGATCAATTGAGCAGGGCAGCGTCGAAGAGTGAGGAGCGGAGAATGTGGATAGAGTTAAAGGAATCGGAATTAGTCAAAGTTAAAGATGAAAACATTTATTTGCAAAGAGACAATTTGAAGTTGTTAAAACAACGAAATGTTTTTTGTTTAATTGCTAAACGTCTGTATTCTAATATTACTCAGCTTCACTTGGATTGTGAAATACGCCAAAGAATTCACCGCATGATCTTGCCCTTCCTAGAATTTAAGGAAGATGAAATCGATGCCGAAGCCTATAATTGTGAAAGTGTGATATCATCTGATGACATAAATCCCACCTACATGTATGGACTGGACAAAATTGAGTCCTTCATTAAATCTAAAGACCACAAGCTCATGCTTAAAAATCTTTTGGATGAAAATGACAGACTTAAACTGAGGACCGAAACCATGCAAAAATTTGACTGTTTAAACGCCAAAGTAAGCTCAGAAAACAAAATTGATGTTGAAAATGCATCTGAGCTTAACGAGGACGACAATATGAGTGAAATTTCTGTAGAGGACACGGTTGACTGCTCAGAATTTATTAAAACCGAGCCAGAAAATCACAAGAATCTTATTTCTGAAAATTTAGTAGAGTTCGCTCGGTTGTCCCATCAAAAGTCCCCGAAATTAGTTGAGAAAGCTGTTGTGTATCAGAAGGTCAGGACTACTCCAAATCAAGTATACAAGGTAACAGGAGTAACTGAACATCAAACAGCTGAACTTGCAACCATTGTAAACGAAGACAATGCTGATGGCTGTGATGAATACTTCTGGGAAGCTCCTATTGATAATGCAGACGAAACCATTGGTTTATCTGAAAGAACTTCCTGGAAGAGCAAAGGAAGATACATACCCGAACCATTGAATAAGCCAAATAACTTCAATGAGCCGAGCACTAGTGGTACAAAAGATACTCCTCAGAAGAATGTTCTCTCACCAAAAGAAGACACTCCTTCGGCTCCTTCAGCTCAAAGTGATTCAACCGCAGTTCAAATGGAACCGGTCAAGGAGTCAGCAAAAACGAAAGCAAATGTTCATCATCAACCTTCTCAGATGCGGAACAGGAAGATAGAAAGGAACAATAGATACCGGAAGAACCTTTCTGAAAGGAAACAATTCTGGCGTTCCCAGAATGCATACTTCACTCATCAAGACAAGAATCTAAAGTATGAAAACATTCCTGCAGGAAAGCTTGAAAGTCACAAAAACCGAAAGCCAAGGTTCGGTTCACAAGAAGATATCAACCGAAGGCAGAAGTTCGGTTCTGAAAAGGATATCAACCAGAACCAAAGGTTCGGTTCCAAAGGTAGCTCCAACCGAACGCAAAGGTTCGGTTCTGAAGACAAAAGAGTACAAAACTCTAAGGTCGGTCCCTCCAATGATCAAAAACAAAAGGGTCACCTAGAGTCTCCTTCTAAGTCTAATTCTTCTTATTCTTCTAATTCTTCCTCTCTCTCGGTTTCATCTCGATCTCGTTCTAAATCTCATTCATCAACTGAGCAAGAGTGGAAGCAGAAGGTCAATAAATCCACACCAGAGACCGAATCTAACACTACTAATCTTAACAAAATAAAAGTGTACACCATTAAAAGGAAAGATAAAACAACTCTCGTAAAAAGAACTTATCTTGTTGATATCTCTCTCATTGCTCCTGTTTCCATGCAAAGCTCACGTGGACCCAAGAAACTTTGGGTTCCTAAATCTGTCTAAATTTTGCAGGTTATAAGTGACGAGCAGTTCGACAAAGAATGGTACATTGATAGTGGCTGCTCGCGTCACATGACAGGGAGGAAAGATGAGCTTAGGGAGTACAGATCGCTTGCAAATGGTGGCAACGTCAAGTTCGGAAACAATTCTTTCGGCACCATAAAGGGATACAGGATGATAACCAATGGGGACTTCTCTATAAGGAAGGTGGCTTATGTGGAAGGACTTCAACACAACCTCATAAGTGTATCTCAACTGCTTGGAGGTACAGGTCTCAAAGTCTCTTTCGATGATGAAGGTTCAGAAATCATAGAGAAAAAGTCAAATGAAGTAATTCTCAAGTCAGAGCGAAAGGGTGAAATGTTTCCCTTAAACATGAAACCCATCAAAGGAAACCCAACTGTATGCTTATTGTCAAAAGCGCAATCTGACGAAAGCTGGTTGTGGCACCGAAGACTATCTCATCTTAACTTCAAAGATATCAACCGTCTTGTTACAGGAGGTCATGTAAGGGGCCTTCCATTACTCAAGTTCGACAGGGATCATCTGTGTGCTGCATGCGAAATGGGAAAGCAGAGTCGTCAATGTCATCCATCTATAATCAACACAAAAGTTGTCGAACCACTCGAATTAATTCATATTGATTTGTGTGGTCCTTCATCTATTGAAAGCATCGGTGGTAGCAAGTATATTCTCGTTATCATTGATGACGTTTCACGATTTACATGGGTGTTCTTTCTAAAGCTCAAATCTGAAGCGACTCAAAAGCTGAAAGTGTTCATTAAGCAAATTGAAGTACAGCTCAAGAAGGTGGTTCGCAACATCAGAAGCGACAATGGTCTCGAATTCAAGAACAAGGAGTTTGAAGAGTTTCTTGCAGAAAAGGGAATCAGTCATAATTTCTCAGCTCCTTACACACCACAACAGAACGGTATAGTCGAAAGACGAAACCGATCCTTGTGTGAAGCTGCCCGAACTATGCTAAGTTTCGCTTCTTTACCTCTTTATTTTTGGGCTGATGCTATTTCTGCTGCTTGTTTTACACAGAACAGGTCATATCTCAACAAAAGGTTCACTCTCACCCCATATGAGATATTGAACAACAGGAAGCCAAACGTGAAATTTTTCCATGTGTTCGGCTCAAGGTGTTTCATCTTCAACTCTAAAGAACACCGCAACAAGTTTGATGTCAAAGCTGAAGAAGGAATATTCCTGGGTTACTCGCTCACATCCAAGGCATACAGGGTCCTAAACAAGCGTTCAAGAAAAATTGAAGAGATGTATTATGTGACCTTTGACGACAACTATGTCAAGAAGCTACAGACTAAAGAAAATATCACTGGGGAAATCTTTCCTCTAAATGGAAAAGTTACAGTCTCGGTTGCTAATTTATACGAGACATTTCTGGAGCTCTTTGACGAACCAGAGATTGCTTCACTTTCTGAAGCAGGTGCAGCAGATAACAAGGTTGATCACATGGAGCAGATTGTCGAAGACGCTGCAAGGAGAATGTTTGAAGAAGTATCAATTTCTAATGACTCTCCTTCCAACGACGCTCAAGTCGAGGGGGAGCCAAGTGCTCAAGTCGAGGGGGAGCCAAACGCTCAAGTCCAGGGGGAGCCAAATTCCACAACTTCAACCGAAGAGGTTTCAACACCAGGAAGTTCAGGCCCACTAGAATCTCACGAACCTCATATCCTCCAAAGTACACCAACTGAAGTGGAACATGATGATGTGACACTTGGTTATGATAGCCAATCTGAGCTAGACGAGATAATCAATGCCGAATTAGACCCAACCGTTGATCCAAATTACCCTCCTCTTATCAAATGGACCAGAGATCATCCTGTCTCTCAAGTAGTTGGGGATGTATCTGAAAAGGTTCTGACCCGATCACAACTGAAGGCAAAACAAACTTCCTTATTTTCAAAGGTAGAATTTTGCATGTTCAATTCATTCGTATCAAAAGTTGAACCAAAGACAGTTAACACTGCTCTCGATCACTCTGATTGGGTTCAAGCAATGCAAGACGAGTTGAACGAATTTGAAAGGAACAAAGTCTGGCGCCTAATTCCAACTCCTCCAGATGCTTCGGTTGTTGGTCTCAAATGGGTTTTTAGGAACAAAATGGATAAGGAAGGTAATGTTATACGGAACAAGGCTCGTCTGGTGGTAAAGGGATATTGTAAGGAGGAAGGAATCGACTATGAAGAGACTTTCGCTCCAGTAGCCCGGCTAGAATCTGTTAGAATATTTCTGGCTTTTGCTGCCCACAAGAACTTTGAAGTTTTCCAAATGGACGTCAAGTGTGCATTTCTCAATGGAGAACTTGAAGAAACGGTGTACGTGGAGCAACCTATTGGGTTCGTGAACGAAAAGCATCCAAATCATTGCTATATTCTGGATAAAGCAGTGTACGGACTTAAACAAGCTCCGAGAGCCTGGTATGAAACGCTTACAAAATTTTTGAAGATGTCTAAATTCAAACAAGGTTCGGTTGACCCAACCTTCTTTCGCAAAAAGGAAGGTAACCACCTTATGATAGTTCAAATTTATGTCGATGACATCATCTTTGGCTCCACGAATCCTAGCTTAACGGCTGAATTCAGAAAGCTGATGGAGACTAAGTTTGAAATGAGCTCAATGGGTCCAATTAACTTTTTCCTTGGTTTAAACATAAGGCAGGGACCCGAAGGCATCTTTATTAATCAGGAAGCTTACACGAAGACTCTTCTAGCAAAGTTCGGTATGATGGGAGACTCAAAAGTTAAAGTCCCTATGGCATTCGGCACTAAGCTTACCCCATCTCTAGACAAACCAGCTATTGATATCACGCTCTATCGTCAAATGATTGGATCGTTAATGTATCTAACTGCTAGCAGACCTGATATCATGTTTGCTGTGTGTTATTGTGCTAGATTTCAGGCAAACCCTCGTGAACCTCACATGCTTGCAGTGAAGAACATCCTACGATATTTCAAGCGAACCACCTCCTTAGGTCTATGGTATCCATCCAACTCAGGCTTCTTTGTTCAAGCCTATTCTGATGCTGACCTTGGAGGATGTGGACTCGATCGAAAAAGCACGACTGGTGGATGTCAATTTCTTGACGGGAAGTTAGTCAGCTGGCAATCCAAGAAACAGACATGCGTGTCACTGTCTACTGCCGAAGCGGAATATATTGCAGCTGCATCCTGCACATCACAAGTGATTTGGATCCAAAGCCAACTTCGAGACTATGGACTCAATATGAAGAAGATCCCACTATATTGTGACTCCGAAAGTGCAATTAGGATCTGTCATAACCCAGTGCAGCACTCCAAAACCAAGCACATAGCACTAAGGTATCACTTCATCAAAGATCACGTGGAAGATGGAAACGTCGAATTTCACTTCGTAAGAACCACTGATCAACTGGCTGACGTCTTTACAAAAGCTCTTCCTGAAGCATCATTCAATAAAATATTGCAAGGACTTGGTATGATGGAATCTGAATCAGTACCAAACTTAAACATAACAATCGAACGTTAGGATTCGTCTCAACTATCTAACCCACTCATTTCTTCAAAGATAGTACAATTCTGTTTTTACTAGTATATTCAAAAAAAAAAAAAAAAAAAAAAACTCTTAACTGAAACCAACCAAAGGTTCAGGTTCGGTTTTTCAAAATTTTCTAGAACCGAAACCAACCGAAGGTTCGGGTTCGGTTTTTCAAAATTTTGTACAACCGAAACCAACCAAAGGTTCAGGTTCGGTTTTTCAAAATTTTCTAGAACCGAAACCAACCGAAGGTTCGGGTTCGGTTTTTCAAAATTTTGTACAACCGAAACCAACCGAAGGTTCGGGTTCGGTTTTTCAAAATTTAGTAGAACCGAAACCAACCGAACGTTCGGGTTCGGTTTTTCAAAACTTTTCTCAACCGAAACCAACCGTAGGTTCAGGTTCGGTTTACCTCAAAAATTCCAAATTTTTTTTTTTGTTATTATTCGTTTATGTGGATACACTTTATGAACTTCCGACATGTCCCTAGAAGCATGCTGCTGTATGTGTCTCAAGCCTCATAAGATTTCGAATAAAGGTCTTCATGACCTGGTATACACAAACCTTGTCTTCCCAACAAGGCCACTTCATTTATTCTAATCGTGAGCTACCTCACTCTTTTCTCACATGAGTTAAGAACTTCCTGCTTGGTCCTTCTTCTTGCAGTAGAGGTACTTTTGTTATCTTACACCATCTCTTATTACTTCTCCACTACACTCATTCCATCATGGTAACCCTTGAGACTCTCAGCACTTACCACTGAGGTTTATGGTTGCACAACATCTGTGTTTATGATCTTAGTTTTGTGACACTACGAACTAAGTGAAACCCAAAATTCAACACCTAAGGAATTGACGGTGAACAATTATATTGTTCAAGCTTTTACTAAAGAATTGATGAAAGTACCATATTAAAATCTCCAGTTTTATGTGATTCCTATGAAAATGTTATTAACCCATAACTTTTCTTCCCCTGGGATCTTGTCCTTATCTTTCTTTCTGAGATTTCATTTTTTTTAAACAGTCATTTTTAGCCGAATTAAAAGAAGCCTTTCAACATTTCTCAATAAATGGTTGATCGTATTAATAACGGACATTCCTTTTGAAATTCTAAGTTTTTCTTTGTCCTGTGGCATTTAATGCGCGTGGTTAAACAGTAACGGCATGTCCCTATGAAACGGCGATTATTGGGCGGCGTGATCCTAGGAATCTGACACTCTCTCTCCTACGTGATCATCGTCCGTCCCAACTGTCATCCATAAGAGATTTGAAACGATCTTTCTCTCTCTTCCCTCCCACTATAAATAGCCCGTTATATCTCTTTTTACCTCTTTACCACTCTCAAATTTTCCAAACCACAAACTCTCCCATACAGTTTCCTGTTCATCATCTTCTTCACACCTGCATCCATGGCTGACTCTTCTTCAGTTCATGCTACATCCCAAATCCTTCCCATTCGCCCACAGCAATGCTTGGTAATTGATCTTAACCCAAAGGCATACGATCCTTACATGTCGCCGGTCATAGAATGCCTAAAATACTCACAACTCGAACCAGCACTATCCAGAATCGCATCGGTGCCTATGGCGGCCCTATCGCAGGTCTACGCGACTGCATATTATGACAAGGCCGTCGATCAAGTATTTTTCGAGCTTGGAGACCACAAAACCTCCGTTTCTCGTCCTCGTTTCTTCTCTCTGCTCGGATTTGCTTCTGACTCATCCAGAGTCCATCCGGAGTCCATACAAACCGGTCATATGTATAGCATGTTTTACAACATGGGATACACGGAGGTTCTTACATCCGTTGCCAGATTCAAGAAGTCTTGCTTACCGCCTCAATGGAACGGTTTATTTACAGTCCTGTTCAAGGGACTGTCGGAGAGAAGCTCAGGTTCAAACGGTGCCAGTCGTCTGTTCCTTACCATTCTGTATGGAGTTTACAATGGGATCAACCTGGATTACGGGTTTGTTCTATGGCAACAACTTCTTCAGAGCCTCTCATCTTCATCCAGACATTCTGAAGTTTCATTGGCCCGATTCTGGATTCTAATCACTAAATGGGCAATGGACAGGTTCGACGTTCCTACAGCCGAAGGTGCATCGATGACTTCAGTTGGTACTTTCCACACCAAAAAGATCATCATCTCAGATGCCTCCAAATTCTCCTTTATTGGCTCTATTCCAGAGTCCATGTATGGTAATGTACCTTCGGACAGCCGGCTGATTAGAAAGCTTAAGGAGCTAACACCTTCTGGTCCAAGGGTTCTGACCCCGGACATGCTCAGATCTATCCACGATGCAGATAAACCACTGAGCAAAGGTAAAAAGGCGGAAAAAGGAAAGAAAGCAGCAAAACCTTCAAAGGGGCCTTCTCCTAAGAAGAGGAAACAGACAAAAGCTGCACCTTCCCCCCCACCGAAGAAGAGGAAGACTCAACCAAAGCGAAAGCTTATTATACCCTCCTCTTCGAGTGCCTCTGAGGGTGAGAGTTCGGATTCTGACGACTCTCAAGGGGATGCTTCTCCTCCACGAGGCAATACACCACCTCGATCCCCTACCCCAGAGATTCAAATACCTAATTCCCCAATTCCTTCTCCTCCACAAATCTTTACCACTACCACTGAATCACCCCATGTAGCCGAACCTCCTCAACCCAAAACCCACACAACCGAAACTACCCATATACAACCACCCACCGAAACTACCCATACAGCACCACCAACCGAAACTACACCTTCACCCACTCAACCTTCTCCTAATAAACCCTCCACACCCCCAACCTCTCCACCCTCTTCATCTCATGGCAATGCCTCTGAGGGTGAAAACCCTTATCTCGGGGGAGAAGACATGATCTTTGATTCGGTCTACTATAGTCCGTTTCAAGTTCAGAGTGATGAGGAGGATGATGCACCTGTCACTAAGAAACATCTCAAACAGCTCCACGAGAAGATTGATCTCCTTCTCGCCTCCTCGTCCAACCAGCAATCAATCCTGTCTGAAGCTGCACTTCAGAAGATTGTTGATGCCTTCACCAGGGCTCAACATGATTCAGCAGCCTCAGCAACGGCTGCAATTCAGGCATCTACCCGAGCATGTGAGGTGGCGACCGAAAAAGTCGATAAACTATTCTCTGATGCCTCTGCTCTTCTGCAGTCCATACAACAAAATGCAGTTGCCACACATGCATCTTTGGAACCGATTGTCCAACAATTGGTCTCCTTTGTCACATCGGAGTTGCGATCGTTCGCCAATCTACGTAAAACCATAAGCGACGACAACTCGGCTTTTACAGCCTCCATTGAAGCTCGTCTAGTCAAGCTTCAAGAAGATCTGACATCCGAGCGTTCTTTAATGGACAATCTGGCATCAAAAACAACTGCTCTTGAGGTCAAGACCACTCAGCTCTCTCAATCTCAACAAGAGATGGAAGACCTTCGCTCTGAAAGGGAGGTGGTTAAGACGTGTGTTTCGGATGTCCACGCTGTCATCTCAAACATCCTGGAAGCACACGATCCAATTTTAAACTTTTCGGTGAGGCGATCCCTTGCTGAAAAGCTCTCTCCAGCCATCGATCTACTTAACAAAGTCGAAGGCCTCCCAAGTTTTGTGTCCATTCCGAAACAAGGGGGAGATGAGAAGACAAGTACAAAACCACCTCCTTCCTCCAAAGCTACTCATACAATTGAACCATCTTCAACTCATAAAATTTTAAGTTCAGGTATGAAGAACAAAGGCAAAAATATAGCTGAGGACGAAGATGAAGAAGGCGACAAGGAGACCATTGCCGACATTTTGAAACGAAAGAACAGTCGCAAGGTTGGTGATGATGCCAGTCGTGAGGCGCGTGAGGCTGCCGAAGCTGAACGCAAGCAAAAAGAAGCCCACGATCTCCTTGAGAGCCGAAAGACTCTCTTCCCTGCCTGGACCAGGGAACGCTTAATCAAAGAGGCCATCGAAACACCCAACATCCTATGGCTCGAGCCGGTTATATCGTTCGACTGCAGCAATACTGTCGATTCGCAGTTCGATATGCCGCTGACTCGAAAGGCGTTTATCTTTCACGTCTTCTCTAATATCTTTGAGGTCCCTCACCCGAACGCTGAGCTTGACAGGGAGCTCATTGACTTTTATCTGACGGCTGCTCGTCCTCAATTCCTTACATGGAGCGCTCAGAAGATTGTCAATGTTCGGGTGCTAAAACCCTACACTGAGGGACGTTTTATAAACGTTCGGTTCAAACTGATTCGGGGATCTGCAAAATCTGTTCATCTCATCTCTCTGGCAGATCTACCGAATCTAAATCCTCATGATTGGATTGTCCTGTATAATATCCTTTTGACCAATGAAGCTGAATATGGTCCCCTTCTAGACCATGTCAAAAGGATGTTAATCTGCTATATCATGGAGGTTGCCCTTATGGATCAGGAGGTCGCCACAGTCTTCAAGAAGAAACCCAAAATTGCTCCTGTGGGATCGGCCAGTGATCTCAATCAAATGCAGTTGGGCAAGATTGATCCGAGACGTAACACAGTCATGTTCACTAGAGCGGAAGGACAGAAATGTCTCTTCGCTTTAGCTGATAAGCATCTTTACACCACAACCTGCTTGGAGCATGTGCTATTTATTGTTAAACGGTGTAAAGAGAATTCAGCCGATGATGTTAAGTATTTTGAAGATATGATCAACTGGTACATCCGGTTTAGACAGACAATTCTTTCCATCACCATGTGTCTGTTTAGTACCGTGAAGAAGGTACCAGTTTCGGCTGCTGGCCCAAGTAATAAATAAGAATCTCGCTCCAAATTGACGCAAAGGGGGAGATTGTTGGGCTTAGAAGATTGCGTCTTTTGGGCTTGTCTTTTTATAATGTTTTGTATTACGGTTTGGGCCTGTCCAACCGTGAGTCTTTTATGCTTTGTATATAAGCTTATGCTTGCATGCATATTAGGTTAAGGTTTTAGAGATCTGAGAATACGATAATTTCCAGACGACTAAAGGTTTCTTAGTTCATACTTGTAACCTTCCAATCCTCTACAGTTGATGTTCTTAATCGAGCTCTTCTTAGGATTTTGTTTTAATCATTCGACACGTTTGATTCATTCTTGTTCTATTATTTTATTGTGTTTATATCGTCATTGTTTTCATACTTGTTCAAGATCTAATCGATCTTCACAGATTAAAAGAAACATTAATCTCATCAGAAACACTTTGGTCAAAGTGTTTGGAGGCTATCAGGTTGCAACAAAGGAGTGCAAGGCCTTATACAGGAGTTTATGGTAATTGGACCATGTCTTAAGGAGTTTGCGGCCCAGGGGAGTTTACTCCTGGCCGTAAAATCTCAATTGGGTCACCAAATGAGGCTTAAAACTATTATAACTTAACTGGCTAAGTGTTCCAAGGCTTAAACAAGAGGTTGGGTGGGTTTAAGGTCCAAGAATGGCCTTGTATGGTGTTTATGGCCCTGGGACCACTTCCCCATGAGTTTACGGCCGTAAAATCATGGTATGAAGTACCAAATCGTGTAATGAAGTCCCTAGTTCAATGGTATAAGGTTCTATGCTATGTTCCAAGGCTCACCAAGGGGTTAGAGTGTCATTTGCACCCTTAAAAGGGGTTTAAGGCCCAATAACATATCTTGGTAGTAAACTCCTTGAATCTTGTGATTCCTTGTGTTTTCTAAGCCTTAAACATGATAAAAATAGTGTACAATGAGTTAGAACAAGAGTACTTACGATCTAGGAGCTTGAATGGTCGGTTTTGGCCAAGAATACGAGTGTGTGTTCTTGGTGAAACTTTAAGATCTACAAAATGGAATGATTTCACAGATGAAATCATGTAAGATTACTAGTTTATGCAAGATAACAACTAGTTTAGACAATAAGCTTACGAGTTTTGGAGATCGGGGACGAAGATCGGGATGATACTTGAGAGGATTTGGGCCAAGAGGAGGAAAGGAATGAACAAAGTGGCCAGGACATGACCTTATAGGAGGAGTTTACGGCCCACATGGAGTTTATGGCCATAAACTACATGGTGGTGGTAGTGAACTCCTGGTTAAGATGTTCTGGACTTGTTCTTTGAGCTATAAATTCAACCGATAAACCCTGACACTTATTCCTTAAGTGCACAAGGCTCAGAATGCTCAAATAAACTCCTAATTCTGCTAAAAGATAACAACAATGAGTTTGAATTCTAATGAAGTGTTTGACTAAACTGGATGGAAAATTTTGGGTTGTCACATCATCCCCCCGTTAGATGGAAGTTCGTCCCGAAATTAGAATTTAGGTAAACGAGTAGGCATGAATAATCGAGCAAGGAGGTGGGGAAACCTCCTAATCGATTGGTTATTGTACTCCCATGTGGATTCGGGTCCTCGGTTGGTATCCCAACGAACCTTCACTGATGGGAGGTGGTGTTTCTTCGTCTGCTTGACCTCTCGGTTGATGGTTACTGATGTGCACGAAAGTACCCACTAATTATAATATTTATAACCTAACAAACTTAAACTAACTATACACTTATAGGCAGTGTACCTAGTCAGATTACTGTATAGCTTAGGTAAGTCGGGTGTCGATCACAGGGAACAGTGTTACTAATTAATATACTTGCTATCAAATTAACCTAATTATTAACAAGTTTAGAAAGGGTTTTTATCTGATTTTACAAGATCAGACGAACAAAACACAAATTCAGTCAATCAAGTAAAAACACTCTTGTCTAGTTCGAATCCACTTCGTCCTTATGGCTAGCTAATGGTTATGGATTATCAAGTTGGTTGTAATTGTATTAGTAATTTAAGTCTAACTTTACCAATAATTAATTACTTCATGTCAAATTATGTATGGTCACACACAATCAAACATAGAGCTAATTATGAACATGAATATGCTATGTAAGAATTATTATGCAAACGCAATTATAATCACAATCCACGTTCTCTCACACATCTAAGTTTATTTACTCTAATTACTAACTAAGATTGGTCAATCCTAGCTCTAATAATTTAATGTTCACTAAATCACTAGGTAAACAAATTCATGCAGTTAATGGTCACTAAGCTACACAAAACATGGAATCAAGCAACTAGAGAAACAAACACAAGCATGCCAGGTAACTATAAATCCAACACAAGCAATTCACCAACTAAATAAATCTATAAAAATTAAGCTATTCATAAGTTGGAAGCTTCATCTAGCTAAACAAGAGTAGCTAGATTTAGCTGCTCATAATAGCAACTAACACGCTAACACAAATCAAAGTATATTGAAACATGTTCCTAAGTAACAAATAAATAACCTAAATTATAGACCTTCACTCTTTTGGTGTTGAAAGCTTCTTCCCAGGACTTTTCTTCTGCTCAAAATCGCCTTCTCGAATCCCTTTCTCTGGCCAACAAAGGTCTCTATTCGTCATAACCGAGATTGCTTAAATATCCTCAAAAATACCACGCCACATCGTGGCTAGCTTGGCCACGTCGTGATCCCCAAGCAATCCATATCAGGCAAGGACTTTTTCTTTAGACGATCTTTATCTTCTAGAATACTCATGCCACATCGTGGGCATCCATGCCACGTCGTGGGTTCAGTAATTTTTGTGAATTTATTCATCTCTTGTATTCCAAGTCTCCCATGTTCTATAAATTGTCGCTTAAGGTCATAAGTATCATTATTCTAAACATATTATCAAAGTATTAATAAAAATGTACTTAGATATTGCCTAAAAATAGGTATAAATATGGCAATATCAAAATACCCCACACTTAGGCTTTGCTTGCCCTCAAGCAAATCTAAACGTAACCCTTTATTACTAACATCACATAGGACAATCTGATTCCTGCTCAGCCATTATGCCAAGACGTCAACGCATGCATTTGTGTCTAAAATTTTCCTAAAGTACCCCCATACTTTAAATACTCATAATCTTCATATACACTTGCCCACTTCTTCCGAACAATGCTCATTTTATGTATCCCTCCGAATCCATCCTCAGAAAACCTCCTAACCTCAAGGTATTTTTGGTTGTGCAACCCAAGCATACATAATCTAGAATTACAATTTATGATACCGCTATGGAGCTCTTTTGAATTCTTCACTTCCTTAATAATTTAATCTTTGATTTCTTTGAATTCACCACCTTGTTTGATTTGATTTCTGGTATCTTCAACTTTTTGAATTTCTTCCGAATTTTGATCTTTTGATCTTCACTTTAGTTGATCCAAAATTCTTCAAACTTTTCTTGCAATTCTCTCTCTTTTTTTTTTAACATGTAACTCACTTTTTTCACTCAAATCCTATATGATTAAGCAGGGGCGCTCAACTTCAACCTTTATTGGTTAAAGATAATAATTTTCCTGGATACATTTCTTGTACACGATGCTAAACATATTGCATCCCTCAAACCAAGAGGGGTTATGTTTTTGTTCCATGATTTCCCTAAAATAAGGGAGGCCACAAATGCATTATAACGTGTATTGGCTCAACTAAACATTTGAACTTTTATCGGATCATCCCATATAGCATGTGTCACACCCCAAAACCAAGAACGGCGGAAATGTTCTGGGGTGGAGGACGTCATGTAAAGTATCACAACACAGTAAAAGTAAACAAGCAAGCAACATCATCCATTGCATTAAATATATAATTTTAATACAAGTGTGTTCTTTACAGTTATAGACACCAAAAATAATGTAAATCAAAATAATAAGATGAGTCTTGTTTGCGCTCCATCTTCTCAAAAGCTGGCCTCGGTACCTGTCTACTGATGACCTGAGAATACAAGTTATTTTGAAAGAGTTTATCAGCATAACGCTGGTGAGTTCATAAGTATTTTAGTGTCGGTGTTTGTTATCAAAACGTTTGAACATGTCTCAAGTGTAAGTTTGTAAAATGTATGTAAATGTTTTTAAAGTGTATGTAAATGTTTGTAAGTATTTGTAAAAGTTTGAATCTCTCAAAAAAACCTATATTTTCTATAAAAGTAGCCTTCTAACAAGGCTTAACTGTTTTGTATGATCTTTTGTTGTAAAAGTGTGTAATTTCCACAAGTGTAACTATCATTATCAAAATATAGTTTGCACATTAATGTTTAAGTGAAATAATCATTAAGTATATGTAATGGGTAAATTATTGTAGTACTGTAGTGTTGTATTATAGGAACTACTGCTGTACTAGCTACCTTAAACCAGATTTATATTAAGGTATCATGTGATTAATTGTACCATACTATCGACTGGATAAACAACGACAAATGTAGGTCGTAAAATGACATGATGTTTGGCACCCGCAGACCTGCAGGTTCGGCTATAGCTAGCAGCAAGGTGTAGGATAGTCAATCCAGTATAGATCCATACACAAACTCATGCTCTCCCTCCAAGAGAATTCTAGGTACAACTCGGGCCATGAAAATTAAGGCATGCTCCGATACAGTGGATCACAATTTTGTAAAGGTATATATATATATATATATATATATATATATATATATATATATATATAATGTACTGTTACTTGTTCTAGTATCGTTGTATATGTTCTTCTCTAGTATAGTTGTATATGTTCTTCTCTAGTATCGTTGTATATGTTCTTCTCTAGTATAGTTGTATATGTTCTTCTCTAGTATAATTGTATATGTTCTCTTTCTAGTATAGTTGTATATGTACTCATAGTAATGTAATGTATATGTTCTCATAGTAATAAGTATTGACTCATAAATGAACTGACTCATTGATCTAGAAATTGTAGTAGTATGATCCTTTGTTACCCCGATGGTAACTTACTAATGATGTAACTAATACGCATGAATATGGAAGTACTTTTTATGTCTATATATGTACAATTGATATATAATTAATATTGAAATGACTTTCGGACGACTACCTGAAATCCCACTAGACCACATCTCAAGCGCGAAAAGGAAATAGGGTGGATGGCCTGCCTAAGCCCTTTAAACATTTCTTATATATCTATACATATATGGACATGTAGTTTTTAAGAAGTATAACAAAGTTTAAATAAAAGTATTTGGTAAGAAAAGAGTTTGTAAAACATTTTGAAGTAAAGCAGTTTGATAAACAGTTTGAACAGTGATAAAATCATTGGTTCTATAGTTATTAATCACATGTGATTGATGTAATAACTATAAGTATTTAACTTGTATCCCCCCATAAAAGTATTTAAAACATTTAAAAGTATTTCAAAGGTTAATTAACAGGGGTATGAACTCACTTGTGGTGAGTGGACTGGATTGAAGTGTCGGGTTCGGTGCTAGGTGACAATTGGAGACTTGTACCCACGCACGAGCCTAGTTATCATGTAATGAACATATGTATAACTAATTAGCCTTATTATAACTAATAATATGAGTTGCGACACTCTAGAACCTGAAAACACTTTGTTTCAAGTGTTACAGTTCACAAGGTTTGCATCCGAGTGCTAGTAGTGCATAACTAGGGTGTTTGGGGTCCAAGGGTAAACTCCTTGGGAGTTTACGGTCTAAATGACCTTTACCCTTGGAGTTTACGGAAGTAAACTCTAGGTTTTACGGTCTAAACTCCAAATATTGCAACCATGAGTCGTTTTGGAGTTTAACAAGTCCCTAGAAGCAACCTTGCTAAGCGGTTTAGCTCTTTGAATGGATTAAGGCTACAAAACACCCACCTTGAGGTGTTTACGACCTAAGGGTAATTTCCCTTGTGTTTACTACTGTAAACCCCTATGGGAAGTGGTATTTCCATTGTTTTAAGTCCTTAACACCACTAGGTAAAAGTCTAGGTTAGTTTTTAGGGCTAAGTAAGGAATATGACCCATTTAAACAACCTTTTGGGTGTTTACGGCCTTGAGATATCCTTAGGCCGTAAACACCTATATTTTGTGTTGTTTGATGTTGTAAAATGCTTAAACATATCAATGGAAGGTTTAGATATGTTAAGGTAAGTCTAGGGCTTCAAACTAGGGCTAAACATGGGACTTAAGTCCATTTTGGGGGACTTTATGGTGTTTACGGCCCAAGTATCATCTTGGACCGTGAACACCTAAAACCTGGTGTTCTTGGCTGATTTCCTTGGTGTTTGTTTGATATACTAGCTTACAAGGACTTAAGGATGAGAGTACTTACTATAATGGTGCTTGATTCGAGCTAAAAGGGCCAAGAATACTTAGGTGTACAAACACTAGATTAAGGATGAGAGTACTTACTATAATGGTGTGTGTTCTTGGTGTTTTGGAAATCTAATCAAAATACACAAATAAACAGATGAATAGGTGTACAAACACTAGATTAAGTGTTTTACTAACTTGAAATGGTTAGAACACTTACAAGATCGGAGTTTTGGAATTAAAGGTTGGATGGTAGTTGAGAGGGTTTTTGGGAGTTTACTCTTTTCACTTTTTGGGGAGTAAACACAAATGGCTAGTTCTTGGGGAGTAAACTCATACATAGACGAGTTTACGGTTTTTGTGTGATTTTCAAACCCAAAACATAAAAGTTTAGCCGGGTGATCCTAATACGGGAAGTGTTTGCGGTTTTCAAAATAAAAACCGAGACGACACTTTCTTTCACCCGTTCGTTTAAAAATAATATTAAAATAATCAAACGAACTTTATATTTCTTAAAAATAAGAAATAATGATATTAATTTATGATACGAAGTGGTTGACTTTCAGGGTTTGACCAAAAGAAATTTTCGGGTTGTCACATCATCCCCCCTGTTATGGGAATTTCGTCCCGAAATTAAAGTCTAAGCAAATAAAGTAGTTACAAATAACTAAGCAAAGAGATGAGGGTATTTTAGTTTCATCTGATCCTCGCGTTCCCACGTGAATTCCGGTCCTCGCTTGGCGTTCCAGCGAACCTTCACAATCGTGATACGGCTTTGTTTCGTCTGCTTGACCTCACGGTCCATGATCTCTACAGGTTCTTCCACGAAGTTGAGGCTCTCGTTGATCTCGATCTCGTCGAGTAGGATTACAAGAGTCTCATCGGACAGACACTTTTTCAAGTTAGATACGTGGAATGTAGAATGTACGTTACGAAGTGTGTCGGGTAGGTCGAGTTTGTAAGCTACGGGGCCGACTCTTGCGAGAATCTCGAAAGGCCCTATGTACCTCGGATTAAGCTTCCCACGCTTACCGATGCGTATCAAGCCTTTCCAGGGTGAGGCTTTGAGAAGGACTCGGTCTCCCACCTGAAATTCCAAAGGTTTTCTTCACTTATCAGCGTAGCTCTTCTTTCGGTCTCTAGAGGCTTTCAATCGTTCACGGATCTGAACAATTTTGTCTGTCGTTTCCCGAATGATCTCCGGACCGGTGAGAGTACTGTCAGAAGCCTGCCCCCTGGCTAATTGGGTATCACCCACCTCAGCCCAGCACAGAGGGGATCTGCACTTTCGGCCGTAGAGAGCTTCAAATGGAGCAGCCTTGATGCTCGTGTGATAACTGTTATTATAAGAAAACTCGACAAGTGGTAAATGAGTATCCCATGCCTTTCCAAAGTCAATCACACAGGCTCTCAACATATCTTCTAGTGTTTGGATGGTCATCTCACTTTGTCCGTCGGTCTGTGGATGGTAGGCTGTGCTCATGTCCAGCCTTGTTCCCAGGGAATATTGTAGTGATTGCCAGAATCTTGAGGTGAACCTACTATCTCTATCGGAGATCATGGATATAGGCACACCGTGTAGCCGTACGATTTCCCTAATGTATGTTCTCATATGTTTCTCCATCTTGTCGGTTTCTTTGATAGGCAGGAAGTGTGCAGACTTGGTCAATCTATCGACGATGACCCATATGGTATGAAGTCCACCCGTTGTCTTGGGAAACTTGGTTATGAAATCCATAGTGATCCGCTCCCACTTCCATTCTGGAATCTCTTGTTGTTGCAGTAAACCGGAGGGCTTCTGGTATTCGACCTTGACCTTTGCGCAAGTAAGGCATTTACTTACGAAGGTAGCAATTTCTGCTTTCATATTTGGCCACCAGTATAGCTTTTTAAGATCCAGATACATCTTATCTGAACCTGGATGGAAGGAATACCGAGTGTTGTGCGCCTCGGTCATGACCAAGTCTCGAAAACCACCGTGTTTCGGTGTCCAGATCTGGTCCATGAAATATAAGTCTCCGTCACCCTTGGCTTCTAAATTCTTGTCTATTCCTCTAAGGGATTCACTCGGCACATTTTCAGGTTTCATGGCTTCAAGTTGGGCCTCCTGAATTTGTTTAGACAAGTGTGAATGGATGGTTATTGACAATGACTTGACCCTGCGACCAGAATATTCCTTCCAACTTAGGGCGTCTGCTACTACGTTGGCTTTGCCTGGATGATAACGAATATCGTATTTGTAGTCACTGAGTATCTCGACCCACCGTCGTTGTCTCATGTTGAGCTCCTTCTGATCGAATATGTGTTGTTAACTCTTGTGGTCGGTAAAGATAGTGCTTTTCGTCCCGTACAAGTAATGTCTCTAGATCTTCAGAGCAAACACCACTATTCCTAGCTCAAGATCGTGGGTCGTGTAGTTAACTTCGTGTGTCTTCAACTGTCTGGAGGCGTAGGCGATGACCTTACCTCGTTGCATCAAAACACACCCGAGCCCTTGGTTCGATGCATCGCAATAGACTTCGAAGTCTTCTATCCCTTCGGGGAGAGATTGTATTGGTGCGGTGCACAACGCTCGCTTGAGCGTTTGGAACGCTCTTTCTTGTTTCTCTTCCCAGTCAAAGGCCACGCCTTTTCTGGGTCAGGGTTGTAAGAGGTTTCGCTATTTGGGAGAAGTTCTGTATGAATTTGCGGTAGTAGCCAGCGAGGCCTAGAAATTGATGAATTTATGTAGGCGTCTTCGGTGCTGACCAGTTCTCAATGGCTTTAATTTTGGATGTGTCAACGTGGATTCCCTCTTTGCTTACCACGTGTCCTAAGAATTCGACTCTTCGGATCCGAAATTCACATTTCGAGAACTTCGCATAGAATTTCTCCGTTCGTAAAGTTCCTAAAACTTGTCGCAGGTGATCGCCATGCTCTTCCTTACTTCGGGAGTAGATCAGGATGTCATCAATGAAAACGATGACAAAATGATCCAAGTAAGGTCGGCATACTCTGTTCATCAGGTCCCTGAAAACTGCAGGCGCATTGGTCAATCCAAATGGCATCACCACGAACTCGTAGTGTCCGTAACGAGTTCGGAAGGCTGTCTTTGGAACATCCTCCTCTAGTACTCGTAACTGGTGATATCCGGATCTCAGATCAATTTTGGAGAAGTAACTCGCTCCTTGCAGTTGGTCAAATAGATTGTCTATGCGCAGCAGAGGGTATCGATTCTTGATCGTTAGTTTGTTGAGTTCCCTGTAGTCGATACACATACGGAATGATCCGTCTTTCTTCTTAGCAAACAAGACTGGTGCTCCCCAAGGTGAGAAGCTTGGTCTTATGAAGCCCTTGCTGAGCAGTTCGTTAAGTTGACCAGATAGTTCCTGCATCTCTGCTGGTGCTAATCGGTAGGGCGACTTGGCTATTGGGACAGCTCCTAGGACTAAGTCGATTCTGAACTCGACCTATCGTTGCGGAGGTAATCCTGGTATATCTTCTGGGAAAATGTCGGGGAAGTCGCTCACTACTGGAATGTTCTTTAGTTCTTTCGTTTCGAGGTTCGTGTCAACAATGTGAGGAAGGAATGCATGGTATTCTTTACGCAAATATTTCTGTGCTTGAATACTTGATATAATACGGAGACTCGCACCGGGTTTGTCGCCGTAGACGATAAGAGTTTCGTTAGACGGGACGTTTAGACGGACTGCTTTCTCGAAGCACATGATGTCGGCGCGATGAAGGCTCAACCAATCCATGCCGATGATAACGTCGAAGCTTTTAATCGAGACCGGCATAAGGTCGATTGGGAATGAATGGTTATCTAGAGCTAGGGTACATCCTAAGTATATGCTATTGGTGTTTTCTGTTTTTCCATTAGCCATTTCTACTGTGAATTGTTCTTTAAGTGCGTGTGGTTGTTGTTTAAGCATGCGAGCAAATTTATGGTTCACGAAGCTTCGCTCCGCTGCACTATCGAACAGAATGCATGCATAGGAGTTATCGAGGAGGAACATACCAGTTACCACTATCGGGTCAACAACTGCTTCCCCATGGCCTATTGCCAGTACCCTCCCTGCTCCGCCAACATTCTTAGCTTTGGGGCAGTCCCTCTTGTAGTGGCCTGCTTCACCACATCCATAGCAGGTCGGGCTGGCGCCAGAGCCGGGGACTTGGGTGATCGGCCTTGCCGGGGATTTACAGAAACGGATGGTGTGTCCTTTCTTGTTGCAGTTAGAGCACTGCATTTCATGGCAGGGGCCATTGTGGTGGAAGTTGCATTTGTTGCACTTAGGAAAACTTCCAGCATACTGTCTCACCGGAGCAGTATCAGCAGCAGGGGTTATCGCGGCATGAACAGCCACAACTTACAGCTTTTTAGCAGCTCGCTGTTTCTTTTTGTCTTCCCAGAACTTTCGCTTAGTGTCAACGGGTTTGGAGGGTTCCGGGATGACTAGGGTTGTTGTTGTTGCTGGGGTTTTGACTCCATGGTCAATGAGTCGCTGTGCTAGTCGCTTGGCACTGTCGAAGGTACCGGGGTTTGATGATAGGACATTCCCCTGATACGGAGGCACTAGCCCCCATATGTACCTTTCGATCTTTTTCCCTTCAGTGGGAACCATATTGGGGCAGAGGGCCACCAGTTCGCTGAATCTAGCGGTATAAGCAACAATGTTGGTGCCCTTCATGGTCAGGCTCCAAAGCTCCTGTTCTAATTTCTGGATTTCTCCCCTTGGGCAGTATTCCTCAATCATGAGGTCTTTCATCGTCTCCCAGCCTATGTCGTTGGCTACGACGAGGGTTAGAGCTTTAACGTTGCCGTTCCACCACGTCAGGGCCTTTCCTTCAAAGGTGCATGCGGCATACTTGACTTTGCTCATAGCAGGGCATGAACAAATTTTGAAGATTGATTCAGTCTTCTCTAACCATTGTGAGAGGGCAATGACTCCGCCGGTCCCATGAAAGGACTTCGGCTTGCAGTTGGTGAAATCCTTGTAAGAGCACTCTCTCGAGCGCACAGGAGTTTCCACCGGAATAGAGTTAACAGGGGTTCCACCTCTGTTGGCATCAGTAGAGTGATACTGTGACATGGCAGCTGCCACTACTGCAGCTACGACAGCATTTAGCGCTGCTGTATCGATGAGCGGAGGTGGAGGAGGCGGTGGAGGTGTAGGGTTATTCCTGGGAGATTTGCGAGGAGGCATCTTTCAGCTATAAGTTTATAAAGATAAGCAAAGTGGTAAGAATCAATTCATAAGTAAGGTGAGAGTGACACATGGACTAACTAACCATAGCCCAACAGTTGAATGAGTGTTTGAGATCATAACAAGGAATATTAGTAGGAAAACACAAGTGTAAAGATTGATCATAACAAGGAATATTAGTAGGAAAACACAAGTGTAAAGATTTTTCCCACAGATTAGATAGACATCAATAGTACTGGTATTACTGATGTAATAAGTTAAGGGAAAATCGACCTAACAGTAGGTCTTACATCATACCAGACGGAAAAGTTTGACAGCCCTTAGATTCCTAATTAGAGTACTGAAAGTTAGGAATATTTTACAGACAAGTGCTACTTAGAGCACAGATGTTAAAGGCTAATCCTTAACTCAAAAGATAAAGATGTACTAGACATCTTCTAACGGCGATGAGTATTCCTCGGGAGAACCCTGAGGTCTCTCATTTGACGGATCACCTCTTGAAGGTGTCGTTCATGAGCCCTTTGACGAGCTCGAAGTTCCATGACTTCTGCTTGAGAGGCAACCAAATGTTGCTGCAGGGTGTCATTGGTTCTCCGGGTCCGTTCCATGTCTTCTTCGAGACGGCGGATGCGGACTGTGTAGACACCAGAGTTGGCATCAATCTCCATGACCCAATCGATGGCCGCTCGACCTTGTTCATCATTGCGAGCTATTCTGCGGAACATGACGGGCAGAGCGCGATCCGTAGAGCCACCATCGCTAACGTGGTAAAAGGTTCGGTCCCCAAATTAAGGTAAGGGTTGACCCTGTTCGTTACTCCAGCGATTCACGTTGTTTACCCACAAGGGAGTGGGACTTAGAAAAGGTGGTTGAGGGTTGTTGTTCAAGGCTTGTCCTACTGGAGGTAGGTTGTTGACTTCGGGCTCAGAGTCCGATCCATCCGAGAAGCCTTCAGCTTGATGATCATCCAACGGAATTTGGTGCTCATCATCAGACTCTGCTTCGAGCCATCCTGCGTTGCCTTCATTTGGAAAGTACGGGTCGCCATGATGGAATCCAACTATTTAGATCTACGCGAGAAGAGAGGTATAAGAATGTAGTATATAAGTAGGTCGTATTAGTACAAAATACTCCTATAGTATTTTAGGCTTTACTGATCTATGTGTGGTATTGTTGGTAAGTTTTTTAGACTTGTTAACATCTCACAACCATTTTAGGGCATATGCTAATCACTCCTCGGACCAACATAGTTGATCAGGCTATGCCATTCCCAGCACTGACCATACATCCCTGAGCTTACCTATGATATTTAACAATCGTAATACTCTTGTTCTTGTCGTTGTGACACTGGTTTTAGTATGAATGCAGACTAGTATACTTAATTAAATATTTTAGTATTTAATGTATAGACTCTTGGTCAGAGTGTTTTAATCCCAAATGGGTTTATAGTTAGTATATCTTTTATGGGTTGATATACTTAATTCACTATAAACAATGCTCTGATACCAATCTGTCACACCCCAAAACCAAGAACGGCGGAAACGTTCTGGGGTGGAGGACGTCATGTAAAGTATCACAACACAGTAAAAGTAAACAAGCAAACAACATCATCCATTGCATTAAATATATAATTTTAATACAAGTGTGTTCTTTACAGTTATAGACACCAAAAATAATGTAAATCAAAATAATAAGATGAGTCTTGGTACCTGTCTACTGATGACCTGAGAATACAAGTTATTTTGAAAGAGTTTATCAGCATAATGCTGGTGAGTTCATAAGTATTTTAGTGTCGGTGTTTGTTATCAAAACGTTTGAACATGTCTCAAGTGTAAGTTTGTAAAATGTATGTAAATGTTTGTAAAGTGTATGTAAATGTTTGTAAGTGTTTGTAAAAGTTTGAATCTCTCAGAAAAACCTATATTTTCTATAAAAGTAGCCTTCTACCAAGGCTTAACTGTTTTGTATGATCGTTTGTTGTAAAAGTGTGTAATTTCCACAAGTGTAACTATCATTATCAAAATATAGTTTGTACATTAATGTTTAAGTGAAATAATCACTAAGTATATGTAATGGGTAAATTATTGTAGTACTGTAGTGTTGTATTATAGGAACTACTGTTGTACTAACTACCTTAAACTGGATTTATATTAAGGCATCATGTGATTAATTGTTCCATACTATCGACAAGATAAACAACGACAAATGTAGGTCATAAAATGATATGACGTTTGGCACCCGCAGACCTGCAGGTCTAGCTGTAGCTAGCAGCAAGGTGTAGGATAGTCAATCCAGTATAGATCTATACACAAACTCACGCTCTCCCTCCAAGAGAATTCTGGCTACAACTCGGGCCATGACATTTAAGGCATGCTCCGATACAGTGGATCACAATTTGGTAAAAGTATATATATATGTAATGTACTGTTACTTGTTCTAGTATCGTTGTATATGTTCTTCTCTAGTATAGTTGTATATGTTCTTCTTTAATATCGTTGTATATGTTCTTCTCTAGTATAGTTGTATATGTTCTTCTCTAGTATAGTTGTATATGTTCTCTTTCTAGTATAGTTGTATATGTACTCATGGTAATGTAATGTATATGTTCTCATAGTAATAAGTATTGACTCATAAATGAACTGACTCATTGATCTAGAAATTGTAGTAGTATGATCCTGTGTTACCCCGATTGTAACTTACTAATGATGTAACTAATACGCATGAATATGGAAGTACTTTTTATGTCTATATATGTACAATTGATATATAATTAATATTGAAACAACTTTCGGACGACTACCCGAAATCCCACCAGACCACATCTCAAGCGCGAAAAGGAAATAGGGTGGATTGCCTTCCTAAGCCCTTTAAACATTTCTTATATATCTATACATATATGGACATGTAATTTATAAGAAGTATAACAAAGTTTAAATAAAAGTATTTGGTAAGAAAAGAGTTTGTAAAACATTTTGAAGTAAAGTAGTTTGATAAACAGTTTGAACAGTGATAAAATCATTGGTTCTATAGTTATTAATCACATATGATTGATGTTATAACTATAAGTATTTAACTTGTATCCCCCCCATAAAAGTATTTAAAACATTTAAAAGTATTTCAAAGGTTAATTAACAGGGGTATGAACTCACTTGTGGTGAGTGGATGGGATTGAAGTGTCGGGTTCGGTGCTAGGTGACAATTGGAGACTTGTACCCACGCACGAGCCTAGTTATCATGTAATGAACATATGTATAACTAATTAGCCTTATTATAACTAATAATATGAGTTGGGACACTCTAGAACCTGAAAACACTTTGTTTCAAGTGTTAAAGTTCACAAGGTTTGCATCCGAGTGCTAATAGGGCATAACTAGGGTGTTTGGGGTCCAAGGGTAAACTCCTTGGGAGTTTACGGTCTAAATGACCTTTACCCTTGGAGTTTACGGAAGTAAACTCTAGGGTTTACGGTCTAAACTCCAAATATTGGAACCATGAGTCGTTTTGGAGTTTAACAAGTCCCTAGAAGCAACCTTGCTAAGCGGTTTAGCTCTTGGAATGGATTAAGGCTACAAAACACCCACCTTGAGGTGTTTACGGCCTAAGGGTAATTTCCCTTGTGTTTACTACCGTAAACCCCTATGGGAAGTGGTATTTCCATTGTTTTAAGTCCTTAACACCACTAAGTAAAAGTCTAGGTTAGTTTTTAGGGCTAAGTAAGGAATATGACCCATTTAAACAACCTTTTGGGTGTTTACGGCCTTGAGATATCCTTAGGCTGTAAACACCTATATTTTGTGTTGTTTGATGTTGTAAAATGCTTAAACATATCAATGGAAGGTTTATATATGTTAAGGTAAATCTAGGGCTTCAAACTAGGGCTAAACATGGGACTTAAGTCCATTTTGGGGGACTTTATGGTGTTTACGGCCCAAGTATCATCTTGGACCGTAAACACCTCAAACCTGGTGTTCTTGGCTGATTTCCTTGGTGTTTGTTTGATAAACTAGCTTACAAGCACTTAAGGATGAGAGTACTTACTATAATGGTGCTTGATTCGAGCTAAAAGGGCCAAGAACACTTAGTGTGTGTTCTTGGTGTTTTGGAAATCTAATCAAAATACACAAATAAACGGATGAATAGGTGTACAAACACTAGATTAAGTGTTTTACTAACTTGAAATGGTTAGAACACTTACAAGATCGGATTTTTGGAATTAAAGGTTGGATGGTAGTTGAGAGGGTTTTTGGGAGTTTACTCTTTTCACTTTTTGGGGAGTAAACACAAATGGCTAGCTCTTGGGGAGTAAACTCATACATAGATATGAGTTTCTGGTTTTTAGGTATTTTCAAACCCAGAACATAAAAGTTTAGCCGGGTGATCCTAATACGGGATGTGTTTGCGGTTTTCAAAATAAAAACCGAGACGACACTTTCTTTCACCCGTTCATTTAAAAATAATATTAAAATAATCAAACGAGCTTTATATTTCTTAAAAATAAGAAATAATGATATTAATTTATGATACGAAGTGGTTGACTTTCAGGGTTTGACCAAAATAAATTTTCAGGTTGCCACAGCATGAGCAACTACAGTTCATATTATTATTACTAGATTTAATTAAAAGCTTCAAATTTTACCATTATCTAGCAATTTACTTTTTCTACCCCTACCCCACACTTATTTCATACAATGCCCTCATTGTATGCATAGAATAAATAAAAATTAAGAAAAACGGAGAAAAAGGAACAGACTCCCCTGGGGTAGTGGTGTGAGCATCTCCAAAAGCGTGGAAAATGTTCTTCTCGAACACAGACCTCTCGAAAATATAAAGTTGGTGTAGAACTGGATGAATATGTAGATAAACCACGAACATGACTCGAAACTTCAATTCTTCAAAGTGGGTGTAAATATGTAGAAAAATGTGGGAAAGTATGAATTGATTCACGTCGTGGCAGAGAATACCACATCGTGACCTTAGATGAAAACGCGATAAAAAGGCTCTTTCAATTCTTCAAATTGGATGAAAGCCACGACGTGGTGTAAGATGCCCACGTCGTGGAAACTGAACGTCAGAAAAAAAATATGCCTCATTGCTTTATTCATCCTAGCAGCTTGACCAGTGTCTAAATGGGTTAAGACTATTCTATGTAAATAGACTTCCCAACTGTAACCTCTCCCCCTCTAACATACCCCACACTTATCTTGAATTGTGGGTTCCGACTCATGACTTTAACCTTCCTTGACCCGACTAGACAAACACAACTCTTGACTTAGCCTTATGTGCTTCTGAAAATTCCAATGCTTATCTGAAAAGTGAAACAACCCAAAAGAAATAAAAGAGTAACATCATAGATTAACAAAGTCTTACATCACAAACCAAAGTCAAACATAAAAAAAACTACTTAAAACAAAAGAAAAGAAACTAAATAGAAAAGAAAATCAATCATCATCTCCTTGTCCCTGTGCTACACTCGGTCTTGCCCCATCATTCTGTGGATTCCAAAGCTCCTCCCATGTAGGAAAATAAGGATAATGTGGTGGCATAGAAGGTGGCCGTGTCACACCCAAATGCGAATAAATACCCTAAGTAAGCTGGGTATTATAAATAGCATGCCCCCGGAGGTTATCCAAATAAGTTCCCACCCGACTCTCAAAAGGTTCGGTGGGTACTCCTTGTAATTGTTGTGGAGCATCACACTCTCTCTCTATCTCTCCTCTAGCTCGAACATTTCTTCGCCTCGGTCTGGCCGATGGTTGCTCTAGTTGTGCCTCCTCTTGCTCGTCATCTACTGGTGGTATAACAAAACCGACCCGACATTCACCACTACCCGCATAACTCCCAAAACTTGAATGGTTAAATCAGTGTCCGGAAATCGGGTAAGATTCCTCACAAAGTTGTGAGTCAAAATATGATACGACTAAGCAATGCGAGTAACCAAATGTCCTCCCGTAATCGGACTCCCGGGCCTAGAATTGGCCACTTTCTGCCCCATGAACCTCGCCAACATATATGGCAATTCACAGCAAACCCCAGGGGTAATAAGACTCCACAGATAGAACAAATTGTGAATAGGAACTTTATCGCCATGATGCTTGTGATTTATAGAAAAAAGTGATAAGGCGATGTAGAAATCGGAAAACAGGATTCCGAATTTGTGACTCACTAGAGTCACGAGTACTATACTCATGGTTGGAAATACTCTGCCAGAACTGGACATCCATAATACCGGGATTAAAATCCCGAACACACCCATGTAGAAATGGTATGAAGAACGGAGATTGAGTCTCCACCTCCGTATAAAATCCCATTCGCCAAGCAAACTCCCGAAGACTACACTCCCTATAAACACTGCCCAACCAGAACACAAGTGCCCGGTTGTAAGTAAATTCAATGGTGCATTCCTCAAAGCATAGGGTAGAGAAAAACTCCACCGATAACTCCCGGAACACGGGTTCTCGAATCGCGAATAAATTCCTCCACCCATGACAAGTGAAAGAAAAATGATCCCCTTCGTATGTTTTTTGTCCAATATCGTTCTAGCTCAACAACCATTCCGACACCAACGAGCCATCCCCAATCAACAATCGAAGCTATCGCAAATTCTCTGTTGTACAACCATCCCAATCGATTTTCATATGTACTCAATAATGGTCGGGGAATGTTTTGTGGAAACCGATATAAGGGATGAATACTCTCCACATCAATCGGATTTTCCTCCTGTGGAATAGCCCTTCGAGGTCCCATTTTTGCAAATAAAATTAAACCAAAGCAGCAAACACCCAAAGCATTAAAAAAAATTAACTTGTTTGCCCAGGAGTCACAACGTGGCCAAGCACGCCACGTCGTGGACCGCAATCGGGACATGGGTCAGGATCGATCACTCTATTTATACGATTTTAACCAAAAACAATACTTGGGGTTTGTTCCTATTGCTATTCAAAGTACATGCAACCTAAAATCAACAACTAATTTCCACCAATTTCATGAATCTCATTATTCACATAAACCGTAACCATGAAAATGTAAAAATTGTAAGTAATAACTACAATTAATGGATAGAATGCATACCAAATGGAGTTAGAAGACAGGAAAATGCGAAGGATTTGGAAGACAAATTAAGAAATCGGCTGTGGGGATCTTGTTTTCGTTGTGAGGCAGCAAGCAAATGGGGAATGTGCGGTCAAAGGGTTTAATAAATGGTCCCCCCCGTGACTTTTTAAAGGCCATGTCGGATCTCAAAAATAATTTTTTTTTAATTAACTACCTTGTATTTTATTTATTAATTAAAGCTCCCCACAACTAATTCTTACTATGTATCAGTTATTAGACGATGAGTTGATATCTTTACTAATTAAAAGTCAAAAATTAAAAGAAAAGAAAATTAAAACCAAGCTCGGGTTGCTCCCGAGAAGCGCTTCTTTTTCTTGGAGTCTTAAGCTAGACTCCGTGCCTCCTACATTGAATCTTCTGAAGAGTCCATCCCCAGCTGGATCTTTTGATCCTTGAAACGCCTCTTGTAAGCTTGAACTCGTCTTTTGTATGCCTTTTTTGAATTCTCCTTTTTAGCTTTGACCTCTTCTTCATCAAGCTTGCGTTTGGTCCTTTTTATTTCCTCCCTGCACTCCGTAGCATCATTCTCCTCTTGCACTAATGTCTTTGTCACCCTTGAAGTAACATCCTCTTCATCACTTGTCATCTCATTTTCCTTACTTACCCAAGAAAGTGGACTCTTGTAAGCAATGACTTCAACCAAATATGGAACAAATGCTCTTGGTTTTGTTCTTTTGACTTGATGAACTACCTTGATTTCTTCTTCCATAAGTTTTTCCAGTTCTTCTAGTTCATTATCTTCATTGATTGTGAACACCTCTTCATTAACATGATTCCTTTGGAAGGAATCTTCTATCCCAAAAACTTCTTTTTCATCTTCAACCCTCAAGGTGAGTTTAGACTCTCGAATATCAACAAGAGCTCCAACAGTGTTAAGCAATGGACGACCAAGGATAATTGGAACATCAGGGTTTTCCTTTATATCCAATACTACAAAATCTATTGGAAAAATTGTTGGATTAGTGTCTAAGTCCATAACTATTTTGGTATGTACTTGAACCGATGGTGCATGGTCCTTTTGGGTTGCCTTCACCAAAGCAACTTGATAGGATGATTTATGGAGAGTAAGGATTAAATATGATTTATTAATATATTATGGGAATAATATATTAAAGGAGAAATCATATTGTTTAATTAATATTAGTCAATAATTAATTGGTAATTAGTTTTGTGACTAAAAGAGATTAATTAAACTTAAGGGACTGGAATTGTAATTATAGGATAATTGCAATTTGGGCCATGGATTGCCTTGTATTAAGGGATGGACGAATTCTAATGGGAAACCCATAAGGAAATCGTCCATGGGCTTAATTAAAGGAGTCTATGGGTTGCTTAGGGCTTAAGCATCCAAATTAGGGTTTCCTTGTTAGATAACCCTAATAGCCCAACTATATAAAGACCCCTTAAGGCTCAAAAACGTGGCTAAGCTTCTTGTAAGGGTTTCTACACGTTTTTGGCAGCCTCCATCCTCTCTCCTCTTCATCCTCTTGCTTATGGTGTTTGTGAGCCATTAGAGGAGTGACACTTGTGACTCTAAGCATTCCAAATTCAATACAAGGAGATTTGGGATTGTTATTGCTACATAACAATCAAGGTAACACTATAAACTTATTCTCATGTTAATATGATTATATGAATGCTAGAATTAAGGTTTATAGTCTTGGATTCAAAGCATGTACAATAGAGAAACCTAGATCCAAGCATTAGGGTTTGTATGAGCACATAGGATGTCTTATGCCAAAAACCCATCAAAAATAAATTTTCCAATATTTACTAAAATATCATCCACGATGCCCCGGGGTTGTGTCACTGAACGGTTCGCCATGTGAATAGTCATTCTTGTAGCCTTCATCTTCTGATATTGTAACTTCTGATAAAATGAATAAGGCATCAAATTAATGCTAGCCCCAAAATCGGCTAAAGCATTAACCTTCAGTTTATTACCAAATTCACACGGAAGAGTGAGGCGTCCAGGATCCCCATCTTCTTAGGTATGTCTCCCAACACAACTTTTGAGCTTTGCTCACTTAGAATCACCTTAGAATATTTCTTTAATTGGTTACGAGTGTCTATCAGATCTTGCAGTAATTTTTGATACTCGGGAATTTTAGATAAGGACTCGACAAAGGGAGAATTAATCGGGATACCCTTCACGTGCTTAACAATCTCCATATGCTCTCTTTCTATTGGACTAAGGTCATATCGGGAAGGAAACGGCAAGGGCGGCTGATAAACCGAAACAACTTCAAAATTTTTTTGTTCCTGACGGGCTCACGTCGTGAACTGATATGGTTCACGTCGTGAATTCTGATATTCAGAACTATCTTTATTTTTGAGCTTGGGCTTCTTCAACTTTGGATCGGGCTGCTGTTGTGCTTCTTCCAGTGCCTCTAGGAACTCAGAGATGACCTCTTCTTCAATATCTATGGCCATTACATGAGATTGGGTCTTCATTTCGGGATTTTTCGGAGACAACTTCTCATGAACCAGAGTAGCTAGTTGACCAAGTTGTACTTCAAGGTTATTGAGGGAGGCTTGCTGATTCTTTGATCATTATCTTGCAAGAATTTGAACTAGATCTAATTAGATAATTGTTACCTTATTTGATATATGTGAAGTTATGGACATTATTTGATCATTATCTTGCAAGAATTTGAACTAGATCTAATTAGATAACCACCAATTATAGTTAATTGCCTTATTTGAATTATGTGATCTAGAATATTCTTGACAAAGTTTGGAATAGTTTCAAATTAATCCCTTTAGGTCTTATAGTTTAAATTTGAACCCCAAAAGTTTTGTTGTTTTTGAAATTTAAATAGTTAAAACCCTAATGTTTTGAAATGTTTCAAAACTTGCCATCAAGTTTTGGAATTTAAAAGTTGATTAAAAGTTTAATTAAGAATGTTAAATTCTAAAACCCTAGTAATGTTTTGAAAAGTTCAAATCACACCCTTATGGTTTTATTAATTAATTAAGGAGTATGATTAAAAGAGGTTTAATAAATCCATAAAAGTTTAGGTTAACCATTTAATTGAATTAAAAGTGTAATTGTTAAAGTTAACCATATAGTCTTTTAAAAGTGTGAAATACACCCTATACTATATATATAACATTAAAGGTCTAACATTATATATATGTATGAGTAAAAGTCAGTCTTACCGTTAGTAGGCCTCATTCACGAAGCTGGTCTATAAGGGGTGTTTAAGGAAATTGCCTATAAAATGGCGATTGAATGGGTATCCACTCTTACCCACCGCACTCTTGACTAGTGGAGGGTCGTTAGCCGAACGGGTAGGATAGGACGAAACCTTCCATTATAAGTATAATGAAATACAGAGTAACTAAATGTTTCGCAAATTCCCAATCTTAGTTACTTAGGCAAAAGTGAATTGATGCAATTCCATGAAATTACACTTTGTGCCCTTGCGAAGACGTTAGTGGAGCGTGTGTGGTTTACCGGCACACTAAATGGTTCTAAGCAAAGGTAGCAAAGGGTGACTCAATGTTTCTCATAGTTCGGTGGAGCGTGTGTGGTTTACCGGCACATCGAATAGGTGATTGTAACATGTGAGGGCACCATGTAGTTTGCATGGTTGTTCACACCCGCTTTGTGATCCTCGGCATCCCAGTCACAAACTAGAGGGGCATATCGAGATTCAAACATGCCATTGAAATGTTCAATGAATCTCAAAGGATCTAGGAGTTTTCATACATTTAAAACTTAAATTAATTTTTCGTTTTTCGGTGGAAATTAGTGAATTGTCATTCACTTACCTTCAAATATTCTGCAACTAGATTACGGCATCCCTTTTCTAGGTTGTAGCGTATTGTGTTGGGTCCTAGCCTTGGAATTTCATTTGGGTGATTTACCAAGGACTCAATCAATCAACTAACTTGAATTTCGTTTTTCTCCCGTTTTGTAGATGTCAAAGTTCGACAACTATGGTCTTCTCAAATCCCGTGGAACAAGCATTCCACATGAAGATGATATTCCACGATTCGATCGAGGAACAAGAAATCATGCTTCACTTCCTACTCCTCCTCCAATTATTCTCCCTAACCCACAAGATTGTAAAATTGAAAAGTTCAATATCACTCAAGCCCTTTTGGCAAGTAAACATAAAGAAGGAAAGTCGGTGTGTGGACATGTCCTAGGGATGAAGTCGCACATTGATAGACTAAGAATGATAGGATCCATTATCGGTGAAGAGATGGCTGTTGATTGGGTTCTTCAATCACTTCCTAACTCATATAGTGAGTTCGTAAGAGAGTACTATATGATGAACCGCGACGTGACCCTTATAGATCTCACCTATATGCTTATTGCTGCTGAATCAGCAATGGTTTGGCGCAATAGAAAAGCAAAGTTGATTGGTGAATCTGCCTTCGAGACCTCTATGTATATAGACAATGGCAATGAAAGACATGCAATGATCGAAAAGGTTGATCATAAGAGAAAGGCGATGTCTGAAGTAGTTCCATGTGTTGTTCCAAAGGAGTCAATTTGCTTTTATTGCCAAGAGAAGGGGCATTGGAGACGAAGTTGCCCTATTTACCTAAGAGATCTAAGAGATGGGAGAGTCAAAAGTATGACTACGCTTTAGGTAAGAATCCACTATCTAACTCCATTAAGTTCCTATTCATTGATTCTTAATACATGATGTGATAAGATTGCATTTGAATGTTTTGAAGGATCGGTGAAAAGAAAGGAAGCTTGATAAAAAAGCAAGATGAATCTAATCACAAGAGATGGATCTCGATCTCATGGACTTGAAGATTGGATTTTGAGCTTAGATAGTTATGATAGAGTTGTTAGAAATTTTCTTTTTTACATAGTTTTCAATAGATTTTGCATTGTAAGGACAAATGTTTTTCCGCTGCTTTTATAAATAAAATAAATTTTGTTTGACTTATTTATTTGTTTACATCCTTGCAATGAAATCGTTATGAAAATTGATGTTTGCATATTTCTACAACGAATGGATATGATTCGTAGTTATGGAAAAAGTCGAGAATTTACCAAATAGGGAGAGTTTCTCATCGCCCAAGTTTCAATTGGACAGAAATTTGGAATCACGCAATTTGGTTGCATGATGAATGAGAAATTTCACATTTGGAAATTAGACTAATTCATTGACAAAGTGTCAAGTGAAGGACTAGGAGATTGAGTACACAAAGTTGTGTGTTGATCAAGTTCACCATAAGAGTAACAAAGATATTCGTCATGATTTACTAAAGGTTTAGTAAATATGATTATGCTTATAAGATTAAGTGTAATTCTGAATTGATTGAAAATGTTTGAATCAATAGCAGAACGAATAAGAAGAGTGAAGTAGGCAGAAAGATAAAAGTTTCTCCATTCTAAGAAGAAGGGAGAGTACCTTTTATGCTTTATGATAGGTCTTAATGATTAAGAACCATATCTCAATTGATCCTCTAAGTGAGTCTTGGTACAATTGTATGTCCAAGAAGAGGAATCAAAGATTGATGAAATGGTCAAATCAAGAAGACAATCATACTTTGTTCCAATAACAAGTCTTAAAGTTAAGATTGTGACAATGAGTAAAAAGTATTAAAGGTTTATAACATTCATCAAATGTGGAAAGTTGTGATGTCTTGGATAAGACAAAGACCAACTATGACCAATTTATGAAGTGTTTTGATACAAGCTACACTAACTCTTGAAAATTTGTTTGTCAAGAAATGTTTATTGACAAAAGAATCTTATATGTCAAGGAGTCAGTGGGAGTCTTAATGGTCTCGAAAAGTTTCAAGAACAAATCAAATAAACCTTATCGATCATCACTAGCACACGAGTTGAGGTTTACAACCTATCGTAAAGACATTATTTTGTTTCTGTGCCAATCTAATCGAGTTAATTATGCATGTGAGTCCTATGAGTTCTCATTTGAATGCATAAAAGGCAAGGACCTTGATCAATGAAAGGTACATTGATAGGAAAAAGGTAAGATGCTTAACTACTTGGAAGACGTGGTGGGCAGCTTTGCTACCATAAGGCAAGAAATCAAGATTAAGGAAGTTCGATCCATATGAGTTTGAATTTGTCGTAAACTTTAGTTTTAACAAATTCACATGGATAGGAACACATACACCGTTTAAATCTAAGTGTCATAAGATTTTCTCCTTCATGAAAATGATTGTGAGAAAATGCTTTCACTAAGAAAGATTTTAAAAGATAGTGATTGTAAAATTGCATTCTCGAATTCGATCATGGTTACGGCATCCCTTTCCATAATTTGAATTGTGAGGTTTGGCAATTAGTCTTAATTGTTAAGACACACATATGAACTATCTAAGGCAAAAGTGTATAAGTTCAAGAAGCCTTGATAAAAGATTATCAAAGCACTAAGTATTAGAAACATGAACTTAAGAAATTCAATAAGTATTGTTTTTCTGAAAGTTAAGATGTTTATGAATACATGTCGAAGCTAGTGGGAGCATAAGTGTTATGTTTTATAATAATCATCATGATAGTGGGAGCATAAATGTTATGATTGTATGATTATTAAGGCATGTATTGCATAGTTGGCAATATTAATTATAGAAAACAAGAGTCATACTTTGCAAGTTGTAAGAGTTGAAAGGTTGTTTTGCTATAATTAAGGGAGAGAATATTATGCTTCATTTCAAATCTAAAGGATTAGGTTGCGAAATGTTGATAAATTTAGTCAAAGGTACATAGTGTGTTCTTAAAATTTCGATTGTGATTACGGCATTCCTCTTCGCAATTCGAATTTTGAGAACATAGCAAATAAAACATTGTGCATCATGTCCCTTACGCTTCGGGTATAGGATCGATTGTAAATGCTTTAATGTTTGACCATTCTAAAATTTTCCAAATGTCTAGTGCATTTAGAGGGAAAAGGGACTAGAATTGGTTTTGACAAAAATAATTAAACAACTATCAAAGGACAATCCAAAGTTCGACGAGGATTGGTCGCTTGTGAGTAGTTGGAAGTATAGTATTGGAAATTATGGAAGTGTTTCCATATTGGATGGATGATATCGACATCATTACGAATAGATAAGATTCTATTAAGAATGAGTTGTCATATAGAAAATATGGAAGTGTGTCCATGTTGGGAAGTAAAATCTATGTCTAGATTAGAAACTTTATGCGAAAGGATGTTCAAAGGAATGTACTTTGAGTGAGAGACATCATATCTAAGGAATTGTCTTGTAACAATCTCCGATAGAGGAATTTGTAATATCATTGGCAATAGTCTTTGAGACTTTGGTGCAGTGACATTACAAAAGGATCATAGTGTTAGAATCTAGTATATTCTATAAGTAACAAGAATTTGACATTCTTACACTTAAGAAAATGGATTTAGTGTTGTAAAATGAGAATGATTGGAAATGTGTTCAATTTGTCTATTTCGCAAAAGTAAGAACCATAGGTAAACATTGTGTGCATGCTAGGAGCATGGGACAAGTGTTGGAATTCAAATGCGAAGTTGATTACCCGAAACGACAAATAATGAGTAATCGATATGGTGATAAATAAAACGTGTTTGTTTATACTCAAAGGTTTGAGGCCATATGGGATTAGTATCATTCTTGTGTTTCACCTTGCATGTTTTGACTTCCAGCATAATTGAGTTTATTAAGAATAATCGAATTATTCAAACGGGCCACAGTCGTTCATATGTTGGAAGTAGATATGAATGAAGACTGTCGTGAATTGGTGTGTGGATTGTCTAGAAGAGTATTAGACATAAGCAAATGTTTGCTGCAACGTTCATGAGTGCTTATGAATATGATTTGAGCATTGGATTAAACCTACGCTCACTTGGATCACTCCATGAATTGTATTACGAGTGATTGGTGAGACGATAACATCTTATATTCTTGAAACCGAGATGTGTGAGTTGTATCTTGCGAATCGGTTGCACATTGATAATATGTAAACGCACCAGTAACTTGGTGTTATAAAACATATTGTTGTGTGTAATTCGGTGAGTGAGTGCAAGCGAGCATTGTATCAAAGTTTATCCGTTCCTTTTATCCAAGGTAGGATAAAAGGGATATCTTTGGGCCCCTCGATGGTTTAGTGATGACATACGTAAATGCTCGGCCGGGCTAGGGCTAATTTGATTTGTTCAGTTAGTCTGTCGTCATAAATCGGAAATCGAGATATAGTACAAAGAGAATGATTAGAAATCATATCTCATACGATATCTAGAATGGAGGAATATATGATCCCTTATCTAAGGACACGCGTATCTGATATGATCAGAGTTGACAGCGGCTTTGGAAAGCTACGATTGCAGATCAGGATCTGAAGTCATACGCAGAATAGTTGTTAGACTTATCCAAGTGGGAGACTGTTGGATTAGTGTCTAAGTCCATAACTATTTTGGTATGTACTTGACCCGATGGTGCATGGTCCTTTTGGGTTGCCTTCACCAAAGCAACTTGATAGGATGATTTATGGAGAGTAAGGATTAAATATGATTTATTAATATATTATGGGAATAATATATTAAAGGAGAAATCATATTGTTTAATTAATATTAGTCAATAATTAATTGGTAATTAGTTTTGTGACTAAAAGAGATTAATTAAACTTAAGGGACTGGAATTGTAATTATAGGATAATTGCAATTTGGGCCATGGATTGCCTTGTATTAAGGGATGGACGAATTCTAATGGGAAACCCATAAGGAAATCGTCCATGGGCTTAATTAAAGGAGTCTATGGGTTGCTTAGGGCTTAAGCATCCAAATTAGGGTTTCCTTGTTAGATAACCCTAATAGCCCAACTATATAAAGACCCCTTAAGGCTCAAAAACGTGGCTAAGCTTCTTGTAAGGGTTTCTACACATTTTTGGCAGCCTCCATCCTCTCTCCTCTTCATCCTCTTGCTTATGGTGTTTGTGAGCCATTAGAGGAGTGTCACTTGTGACTGTAAGCATTCCAAAGTCAATACAAGGAGATTTAGGATTGTTATTGCTACATAACAATCAAGGTAACACTATAAACTTATTCTCATGTTAATATGATTATATGAATGCTAGAATTAAGGTTTATAGTCTTGGATTCAAAGCATGTACAATAGAGAAACCTAGATCCAAGCATTAGGGTTTGTATGAGCACATAGGATGTCTTATGACAAAAACCCATCAAAAATAAATTTTCCAATTGTTACTAAAATATCGTCCACGATGCCCCGAGGTTGTGTCACTGAACGGTTCGCAATGTGAATAGTCATTCTTGTAGCCTTCATCTTCTGATATTCTAACTTCTGATAAAATGAATAAGGCATCAAATTAATGCTAGCCCCAAAATCGGCTAAAGCATTAACCTTCATTTTATTACCAAATTCACACGGAAGAGTGAGGCGTCCAGGATCCCCATCTTCTTAGGTATGTCTCCCAACACAACTTTTGAGCTTTGCTCACTTAGAATCACCTTAGAATATTTCTTTAATTGGTTACGAGTGTCTATCAGATCTTGTAGTAATTTTTGATACTCGGGAATTTTAGATAAGGACTTGACAAAGGGAGAATTAATCGGGATACCCTTCACGTGCTTAACAATCTCCATATGCTCTCTTTCTATTGGACTAAGGTCATATCAGGAAGGAAACGGCAAGGGCGGCTGATAAACCGAAACAACTTCAAAATTTTTTTGTTCCTGACGGGCTCACGTCGTGAACTGATATGGTTCACGTCGTGAATTCTGATATTCAGAACTATCTTTATTTTTGAGCTTGGGCTTCTTCAACTTTGGATCGGGCTGCTGTTGTGCTTCTTCCAGTGCCTCTAGGAACTCAGAGATGACCTCTTCTTCAATATCTATGGCCATTACATGAGATTGGGTCTTCATTTCGGGATTTTTCGGAGACAACTTCTCATGAACCAGAGTAGCTAGTTGACCAAGTTGTACTTCAAGGTTATTGAGGGAGGCTTGCTGATTCTTTAGTAAAGGTTGCTGCTCATTAATAGAAGAATCAGTAGCATCGTGTCTCTTTTCCGAGGCTTCCATAAACTTCATCAACATGGTCTTTAGATCGGGTTTCTTCTCGGCTGGTGGCTGCTCCTTTTGATAGAAACCTCGACCTGTCTGCCTGTACTTCTCTTCTTTTTGTTTCTTATACTCTTCATATGGAAGCCACTCCTTCTTTGGTTTCCACCGGTCTTCCTCAAACTTATCCCCACTCAAGTAGCACACTTGAGCTTTTCTGTTCACAAACTCATCTAAATTGTCGTCGTTTGTCAAGTACGGACCACTACACCTCTCGCAACCCACTCTTATGGCATGAATTGAGTTATCCATTTGTGTCAACCTCCGGTCCATATTATTTAGCATAGCCATCATGGCTGCTATTTCTTCAGTTTGGGCTCCTCCTCCGCCTTTAACTCCTTCCTGCCTAGGGTTGTGGTATTCGTGAGAGTGTTTTGCGAATTCTTCAGTTAATTCCTTGACTTCGCCCGGATTTTTCCTTGTAAGTGGTCCTTGAGAATCAAGGAGTTGTCTTGTCATCACATTTACCCCATCATAAAATATTGATACCTCCTGTTGAATGTTAAGTTCATGTTGAGGACAATTCCTTAACAACCCTTTGTAACGGTCCCAAGCTTCGTAAAGTGACTCTACCGGGTTTTGCTAAAAATTGGCTATTGCCTTTTTGAGTTTAGCAATCTTGGATGGTGGACATTATTGATCTAAAAACTGCTCACGCATTTGAGCCCAAGTAGTTACGGTACCTGGTGAAAGTGCTTTTAATCAATCCTTTGCAGCTCCTTTAAAGGTAATTGGGAGCATCCTTAGCAAAATGGTGTCTCTGTTAATATTTGGGACATTAAAGTAATCGGCAATGTCATTTACTTCATCTAAGTGTTTGAATGCATCCTCGTGATCCTTTCCATAGAATGGGATATCCTTTAGTGCGGAAAGGATATGTCCCTGTAGCTCGAATGTGGAAGTGGCAGGGATTGCAGGTTGTACTAGGCCTGGACCAACATCTTCTTGAATTCTCTTTCTGTAAGCTCCCATGGACATTTCCTCAATATTTTCCATCTCATTCCTGGGCTCGTTCTCGGGTTTGCTCGTATGTTCTTCAAATTCGGGCTCGGTATCGTACTCGGATTCGGTTTGGAAGTGTATTTGATCCAAGTGTTCAAGCTTGCTTTTGCTCTTCGAGGATGAACTTGACTCCCCAGTCTTCTTCCCTGATTTCTTTGAAAACACTGATTTGAATTCTTGTAAGGGCATATTTTTCTTGTGAATTGCAGACTCGAGATCTTTAAGTGGTGGCACCAAGGGTGTGTTAGAGCCTCTGGTCATGAACTCCTGCAGATTAACTAAATAAACAAAACATAAAACAGAACTAAAATAGAAAAATTAACTAAAAACAAAAAAAAATCTAAAATTCTAGGTGTCCACGTCGTTGCACTAATCTAGCCACGTCGTTGACTCTGTGTCTAAAAAAAATTAAACTTTGCTGAAAAATTAACTTTTTGTGGGTTTTACCCCACAAGAAGGATCGATTAATTTAATGCAAATAAATAAGCTAATAAACTAAGCCATTCCCCGGCAACGGCGACAAAAAATTGATGTGCACGAAAGTACCCACTAATTATAATATTTATAACCTAACAAACTTAAACTAACTATACACTTATAGGCAGTGTACCTAGTCAAATTACTGTATAGCTTGGGTAAGTCGGGTGTCGATCACAGGGAACAATGTTACTAATTAATATACTTGCTATCAAATTAACCTAATTATTAACAAGTTTAGAAAGGGTTTTTATCTGATTTTACAAGATCAGACGAACAAAACACAAATTCAGTCAATTAAGTAAAAACACTCTTGTCTAGTTCGAATCCACTTCGTCCTTATGGCTAGCTAATGGTTATGGATTATCAAGTTGGTTGTAATTGTATTAGTAATTTAAGTCTAACTTTACCAATAATTAATTACTTCATGTCAAATTATGTATGGTCACACACAATCAAACATAGAGCTAATTATGAACATGAATATGCTATGTAAGAATTATTATGCAAACGCAATTATAATCACAATCCACGTTCTCTCACACATCTAAGTTTATTTACTCTAATTACTAACTAAGATTGGTCAATCCTAGCTCTAATAATTTAATGTTCACTAAATCACTAGGTAAACAAATTCATGCAGTTAATGGTCACTAAGCTACACAAAACATGGAATCAAGCAACTAGAGAAACAAACACAAGCATGCCAGGTAACTATAAATCCAACACAAGCAATTCACCAACTAAATAAATCCATAAAAATTAAGCTATTCATAAGTTGGAAGCTTCATCTAGCTAAACAAGAGTAGCTAGATTTAGCTGCTCATAATAGCAACTAACACGCTAACACAAATCAAAGTATATTGAGACATGTTCCTAAGTAACAAATAAATAACCTAAATTATAGACCTTCACTCTTTTGGTGTTGAAAGCTTCTTCCCAGGACTTTTCTTTTGCTCAAAATCGCCTTCTCGAATCCCTTTCTCTGGCCAACAAAAAGTCTCTATTCGTCATAACCGAGATTGCTTAAATATCCTAAAAAATATCGCGCCACGTCGTGGCTAGCTTGGCCACGTCGTGATCCCCAGGCAATCCATATCGGGCAAGGACTCTTTCTTTACACGATCTTTATCTTCTTGAATACTCATGCCACGTCGTGGGCATCCATGCCACGTCGTGGGTTCAGTAATTTTCGTGGATTTATTCATCTGTTGTATTCCAAGTCTCACCGCATTTGTGACATATCGGGTTGGTACTAGCATCGGTGGTGGAAACGAGGTGTCGAGTAAGAGTTATGGGAACATGGGTGTTTATATTGTTCATCCAATTTGAACTTTTCCTTTAATAGGGTCCAGTTTTACCACTACCATCGCAAGCCTGGTTGACTCCGATGTCAGGGGCTTGAGTGATGGGTCGTGTCGGTGCTCCATAGCTATGAGCATGGTGCCCTATTTTTAGGCAATTGCAACATTTCATTTCATGGCAAGCCCTATTATGACGATAGCTACACTTATCACACTTCGGTAGCTTTCCCTCGTATGGTCTGATCGGTACTGGGAATGCAGGGGTTGCCACTTGTTGTCGTTTCATGGCATGTCTTTGGGATCGCTTGCGTTCCTACTGGGCTCGGCGCTTTCGTTTCCTGTTCTTTGTTTTTCGGCTTAGAGATTGATACTACTATTGGGGTGGTCCAGTCCTTTGTCAGCATAGCTTGTGTTGATAGCGCTGCGGTTTGCAAGGATAGCTGCCACGACAGCCATCACAGCAATCGTAAGTGCGACTTGGAAAGTAGCGGTGTCCATAGGAAAAGCAGGGGTTTCGTCGTTCGGTGGGCCATCTCTAGGTGACGACATGATTCTATAATACGAAAGAAAAGGCGTTCGTGAGCTATTACGGTTGAGCCTTTATAGGTTTGATTCTGACAAAGAGATGAGATATTATATATGAAAAGTTAGCTTATACACATTATGATATAATCAAGATTGGGCAGATAATAAAATGTGTGATTCTACTCTAGTAACAGATCCCAACGAGGAAAAGAAACTAAATTAGAAATCTCACATTTTATTGTCTACCAGGTCTTCGTTATATATAATTAGGAAATGTATAAGCGAGGAAAGTCATAATAATAATCTTCTTACAAATACTTTTCGATGAACTAGAATTCCTAGTAAAGGCTACTATTGACCCTAGATGTGCTTCGATCGTTCCATGGAAGAGTAAGAGTATGTTCTCGAAGGTTTGGTCTACATCCCCATGATGCAGTCCTAGTATAGAGTAGAAGTAAGTTTGTAGAGTGGTCTCAAGACATTTGTCCTCCAAACTCGGGTACTATAGGTTGGTGGATAATATGATCCAACCACTAAAAGATACTTGGAAATGTCTCCAGATTTAAATTACTATAGTCCAATGACTTGGCTAAAGCATGTTTCAGATAGACTCCAATGAAGGTATGATGAGAGTATTTGAAAAAAAAGTGACACATAAGTTAGCCGAATGCCAATATCATCGATGTTTAAGATGTAATAAGTTCGTGAAAGTTGACGTTGTAGTAGGTCTTACATCACATATGGAGTAGAAAAGTCTTTGACAACATAAAGACCTAACTAAAGTACTTACATTACAAGGTAGTCACACAGAAATTGTTACTCAAAACATTGACAGGAACACGGTTCTTTAAAAGAGGAAGGAATGTAAAGCATCTCCTACTGGTGATGGTCACCTCTATGGTGAACCCTTAGTTCATCTAGTTCACATTCCATATCAAGCAGGTATCTTTCGTATACCATCTGACGTACTTGGAGCTCTATGACTTCGGCTCGGGTTTCAGCTAGTGCTTGTATAAGGGTTTCGTGGTCTCTCTCAGATCTCTCACGAGCATGCTCAAGGTGATTGGTGCGAAGGATATGCATTCCTCGATTGGTATCAACTTCTGCGATACGATGTAGAGTTGTCCTGTCCTGAATTTTATTTCGAGCAACTCTACGGATCAGGATTGGTAGAACTCTGTCTGCTGAGTTCCCTTCGTTTACGTTGTAGCAGCTTCGGTCTACATTAAACGACATAGGTTGATCTTGCTCTTCACTCCATGTTTCCAAGCATTCTACCCAAGGATGCGTCGGGCCATGAAAAGTCGGGCGAGGGTTAGGATTTGGAATGGGAACTACTGGGGGTAGGTTCTCAACCTCGGTTTCGGAGTTATCATCATCCGAAAGGTCTTCAACATGGTGATCATTCAAAGGGATTGGATGATCATTCTCGAGTTCTTCTCCAAAACATCCAGCATTGCCTTCATTCGGAAGGTACGGGTTGTCGTGGGGATGGAGTCCAGCCATGTTATCTACGCGAGAATTGGGGTAAGGAAATAATTATTAGATGATATATCTAGATAATTATTAGAAAATCTTCTTTAGTTACATCACTATTTGTATAGTGCATACCAGTCATATGTAATCAAAACAGGATAGGCCTTCGAATAAGCGACCTTAACTCCAAATTCACAAGGAACCGGGGTAAAGCAAAAATTTCACAGATTCTAAGTCTATAACATCCTAGTTACATATAAACTTAGTGTATCCACTTAGCAACTATCAACTTAGTAATGAAGATCCTTTTTAGTTCTCAAGTAAGTAATTATAGTAACACAAAACAACCCTATGGTATTTTAGACCTATGTTCTGTTATAATGTTCTCATCGTAGTAGTGTTGGTAAGTTTTTAGACTTGTTAACACATCACAACCATTCTTAGGCATGTGCTAATCACTCATCGGAACAAAATGGTTGATCACGCTATGCCACTCCCAAGATTGACCATACATTCCATAGCTTACCTGTGATATTCAACAATCATAATACTTTTGTTCTTGTCATTGTGACACGGGTTTTAGTATGAATGCAGGCACATATACTTTGTTACATATTTTATTATTTAAAAGTACAAAATCTTGGTCAGAGTATTTTTAATCCCTTTGTATTTATAGTTACTATATCTTTTATACGTTGATATACTTAATTCACTATAAACAATGCTCTGATACTAATCTGTCACACCCTGAAACCGAAAACGGCGTAAACGTTTTGGGGCAGAGGACGTCATGTAATGTATCATAACAATGTAAAGTAGTAAACTAGAAACAACATCATCCATTGCATAAATAGTATAATTTTAATTGCAAGTGTGTTCTTTCATAGTATAAGACAACATAATGAATAATCAAAATAAAAGAGGAGTCTTGATTTCTCCGTCTTCACAAAACCTGGTCGTCGTACCTGTCTATATATGACCTAAAAATACCAGTTAATTTGAAAGCGAGTATCAGTAATAAAACTGGTGAATTCATAAGTATTAATGTGTCTTTGATTTGTAAAACTGGAAAGTAAAGACTTGTAAACATTTGGAAGTAGTTGAAAGCTTTTGAATACCCTAGCAAATCCCTATGATTCATATTAGTATAAAAAGTAGTCTTCTACCAAGACCTAACTGTTTTGTAAGTAGCCTTCTACCAAGACTAGCATGTTTTGAAAGTAGCCTTCTACCAAGACTAGACTGTACGCCTATTGATATTATTTTCTACCTCATCGATTATGTGAATGTGGCACATGGTAAAGGTATTAATAATATATTACCCAGATTTTTAATCCGTTTGCAATTGTCGTATGCAAAGTGTAAGTACTGTAGTATTTGTAATAGGTGACTACTTTGAACTAATTTTCCTTTATTGATGGTTAAGGTAATATGTGATGGCTAGAACCCTTACTATACGATCTCTATTAGGAGATTCTAGAAAGCAAACACGAACCTACATTTCTACAAGCCATGAACATCCACATTACTATGATCATGTATACCCAATATAATAATAACAATGCAGAGTGATTCATTTGTATAGTTAGATCATGTACTTGTTCCATGCTATAGCATCTTGTTATGTCTGTTCTGATATCGTGTATTGTCAGTGTAATCGTGTAAGCATGTCTATGTAAGCGTATTCATGTAAGCGTATCTATGTAAACGTATACATGTAAGTGTATCTATGTGAACATATTCATGTAACATGTAATGTATTAGTATAGACTCATGAATGAACTGACTCTTGTGTGATTCCTTGTACTTGGAATGGTAAATAGTATCTCCTAACTACACCTATTATAGTTACTAGTGACGTACGAGTATAACCGGGAGTACACATTTGCTACCCAAAGGTACTGAACTAACTCAGGGAACCTTTATACCTATATATGCATAGATGATATATAATTAATATTTATACGACATTCGGACGAGCAACTGATGCCCTAAGGCCACATCGCAATGAGGAAAAGGAAATAAAGCGAGCTAGGCGTCCTAAGTCCTTTAAACATTATTTATATTAATATACATATCTAGGCATTCATTTGACAATATAAAAGCATAAAAGAAGTTTTGTAAAATCTTTGAAAAGTTTAGTACTAACAAACGATGACTTGATGTTAGTTTATAAAATGATTTGAAAGTATTTTGTTTGATAAGACAGTTTATGTATAAGGAAAACCTTTGTTTGAAAACACATTTGTAACAGAGTTTGAAAGGAAACTTACAATATGTAAGACAGTTTGATAAAGAGTTTTAGACATGTAAAAAAGTTTAAGAAAGTCATTTGAAGAAATCTGTTTGGTAAAACAGTTAACGTATAGTAAATCCATTTGCATTCTAGTTATTAATCACATGTGATTGATATATTAACTAAACATGATTCAACTTGTATTACCCCTCCCTCATAAAGCATTTATAAAATTTAAATACATTTAAAAGGTTATTTAAGGGGCATGAACTCACCTGTAGCGAGTGGATCGGATGGAAGTGTCGGACACATGTTCGGTGTCATGTGAAGACTTAAACACAGACACACACACACAGATCCTAATAACATATGAATACATATTTATATATATATAATTAGTGTTTATTACACTAATTAAACATGTATAAACATCCTAATGTGAGGAAAACACTTTGGTCAAAGTGTTTGGAGGCTATCGTGTTGCAACAAAGGAGTGCAAGGCCTTATACGAGAGTTTATGGTCATTGGACCATGTCTTAAGGAGTTTGCGGCCCATAGGAGTTTACTCAAGGCCTTAAACTCTCAATTGGGTCACCAAATGAGGCTCAAAACTATTATAACTTAAGTGGTTAAGTGTTCCAAGTCTTAAACAAGAGGTTGGGTGGGTTTAAGGTCTAAGAATGGCCTTGTATGGTGTTTACGGCCATGGGACCACTTCCCCATGAGTTTACAGCCATAAACTCATGGTATGAAGTACCAAATCGTGTAATGAAGTCCCTAGTTCAATGGTATAAGGTTCTATGGTAAGTTCCATGGCTCACTAAGGGGTTAGGGTGTCATTTGCACCCTTAAAAGGGGTGTACGACCCAATAACATGTCTTGGCCGTAAACTCCTTGAATCCTGTGATTCCTTATGTTTTCTAAGCCTTAAAAATGATAAAACTAGTTTACAATGAGTTAGAACAAGAGTACTTACAATCTAGGAGCTTGAATGGTCGGTTTTGGCCAGGAACACGAGTGTGTGTTCTTGGTGGAACTTGAAGATCTACAAAATGGAATGATTTCATGGGTGAAATCATGTAAGATTACTAGTTTATGCAAGATAACAACTAGTTTAGACAATAAGCTTACGAGTTTTGAAGATCGAAAACGTAGATCGGGATGATACTTGAAAGGATTTGGGCCAAGAGGAGGAAAAGAATGAACAAAGTGGCCACGACTTTACCTTATAGGAGGAGTTTACGGCCCACTTGGAGTTTACGACCGTAAACTCCATGGTGGTTGTCGTGAACTCCTGGTTAAGATGTTCCGGACTTGTTCTATGAGCTATAACTTCAGCCGATAAACCCCGACACTTATTTTTTAGGTGCACAAGGCTCAGAACGCTCAAATAAACTCCTAATTGTGCTAAAAGATAACAACAATGAGTTTGACTTCTAATGAAGTGTTTGACTGAACTGGATAGAAAATTTTGGGTTGTCACACCATCGACACTATAACTCCCATCATCTGAGAAATCATCAATTTCAATGGCTATTGAAGATTGTGTACATACAATGAAATCTAAACCCACCAAAAAACCTTGTAGTCTACATTGTCATCGGTGTCAAGGATTTACTACAGTCTCTAATGACCTTGACCTAAAAAACCTCTGTTACCAACATTAAAACCTTCACATTAACTCTTTATGATGTAATTGATGTGACCAAATGATGAAAAAGACGATGACGTCATGAAATTCCATAAAATCGTTGTGATGGTTCCTTGGTTACTGAGGTTCGTTGGACGTAGATGTGTTGAGGTGGTGGCCATCAGATCCGGGGCATAGGTTTCATATATGGTTTTAAAGAAAGAAGTTATGTGAAAGTGACAAACGTAGTTGATTGGTGGGACCGAATCCACATATGTTTAGTTTCTAAATTTATGTATAAATAAATTAAAATAAATTGTAACTCAATTAACAATTAAATACATAAGGGTTTTATAGGTTTTTATTTTTTTGCATCTACGAGGGACCAACAGAGCAACGCAAACACATTATAGAGATTTTTTGGTTTAAAAACATAGTAGTTAGGGACTAAACACACAAATTACTCCAAACCATAGGGACCATCCATGTAATTTACTTTTATTTCTACCTGAGGTATGTGTGGGCTGTAGCACACATTGTGTAGAAAAATGAGAAGTTTATCTAGACTGTATTTATTCTAATTTGTTATTATATCTTTTTTTTTCATAAATATTATAAGGCTATATGGTGTGGGATGTCTGGATGTCGTCGCTTTGCCAACTATAAACCTGATAGGTTTACTACACATTTATACATATAAAATAGGCAACAAAAGCAATTCAAATAATCCCTAATGTACATACACCTAAGATCTAGGTTTTACTATTCTGACAACATACTTTCAAAATAAAATTATTAAGTAAGGAAAGAGATTGGTTTGACAACCTTTTGAAAAAATTGAATTTGTCACTTGAAGACTTGATGATTTCGATCTCCTTGTTGCTTTTGGAAAGAGTAGCACCCAAAGTAGAATGTTTCTAATGTCTCACAACTAAAAGACAAAATTCTTACAACTTTTATTAGGTGTTTGGGAATGCTTTTAAAAAGGAATTATTAGCTTATTGGCTTTTGAAAATGCCAATAAGTTAAAAACGTGTTTGGCAAACACTAACTTTATAGTAAAAAAGGGGCTTTTCCAAAAAGCCATGAATTCTTGGATTTTCCAAAAAGCTAATAAGCACTTTCAGAAGAAATCCCAAACACACTCTTAGAGAAAGAGGAGAGAGGTTGGTAAATTGGTTTTCTCAATCGTATGAGAGGTATGGACAATTTCATCAAGGACTAGAGCGGACTTCTTATATTTGTGGTATTTTCCAAATAACGATGATTTGAGTCGATTAAATAATCATATTTAATCTTGATCCAAATCTTTTTCTTATTTGTTATGTACATAGCATTGAAAGGTTTTTGGAACCAACATAAAATCGTCCACCTATAGGAACATCGAGAATATTCTCGGTGCTAAACTATTGTACAATCACTATTGACCCCATGTACCTTTCGATAAAATCTGATTAATTCGAAATGAATTCAATGTTAATTCTAACTAATTTTAATTAGTTTGTAATTAATTTATTAACACGTAATAAGTTAATAAACTATTTATCTCAATCTCTCTAATTAGTTCTAGTTTTTTAGCCTCTAGGGACAACCTAAAAATGACTTTGTTATTATTCTCAAAGTTATACCAATTACTTATGACATTGGACACTTATTTCCAATAGTCTCCAACATAGATAAGTGTATGTACCATTGGTCAGATAAATTTTAAATAACCAATGAAGCGTGCTTTCCACAACAACTATTGAATTCCGATTTAAACAAAAGTCATCCCTTAGATAAGTGATCAATGATATATTTGTTCTACAAGATATCATTGTGAACTGAGTCATGGATAATGAATCAAACTACAATTATTCGTTTATTCTACAAGATACCATTGTGAACCGAGTCATTGATAATGAATCAAACTAACAATCCAACTTTTAGTTTCATGATTTCTAATGTATGATGATCAAATCAAACTACTAATTAAACACATCAATTCAGTTCGTGTTATGCCTAGCACTTAAATGTCATTGTCGAATCACCAAGGCGCCTACGGTATCACCTTTCCCACTAACAAGAAAATAAAATAATAAGCTTCGACTACACAACAATTGTATTCTCATTAAATCATGCATAGGCTTACTAATGTTGTATGGCTATCGGCCCATATAAAAAAAGCTGTCTGGAAAGACAAGCAAAAATCCTAGATATCCCCGGAAAAGCCCAAATACATAAACATGCCAACACGCAACTTAACCCGGTCTTAATCACACCAAACAACAATAAAATATAGAAAGAATATTTTGTATGTAAATATCTCGGGGAACATGGAAAAGGCAGTATTATCTTATTAAAGGGTTCTACCCTTGCGACCTTTGGGACAAAACAAGACCTCAACAGGAGAGCAATAAACTGCACCCACTCTCCTCTATAAAAGGACAAATCATTCATTGAATAGGTAGCATCATATTTTCTTTCTCAAGAAACTCAAGTAATCTTTCTTGCAATCTCGACTAATATCTAACTTAGGCATCAGAGAGAAATATCGGGGTCCAACTCTCGGTATGGCTTTCTAACCTAGATTTCGTCTACCTTGTCTAGCGTGAATTCCTAAGTATTCATTAGAAGAGGCATGTAAGGTACAACTAGACACATATCTTAGAATCCACATAAGAATATTGCTGCCATCGATCTATAAAAAATGCATGATAAATCACAAGCCACACGTCTCATGGATGGCTCAAGCTTTTGTCCCATTAACTTAATCCCAGCATTCACCCCACTTACACAAATGACGCCAAGCACAGTCGCACCAACCGTTATTTTGTCCCGGAAAATGGAACAAACGCCATTCCAACTACACATCTAAGAAGAAGGAGAGCCACAATGACAATCATCATGGAAAGGAAAGAAAACAAGGCAAGCAAGCTTGGTAACGATTGCATCGAATAGTACATCCATCACAGGCATACCAACCACACCAATGGGATAACATAAGAATACCCTAAGAAACAAAAAGTTGATGGTGCAAGTCCTACCCCTGTTATTGCAACAACATTTAAACACCATGATGGTGTTGGAACAACAAAATGCATCACCATACATTCCATTGCCACCGCCATTCCCATATACACATTATCAAGCGTATTAGCCCCCTTGGGGCCAACAAGCTTGTACAACAAAACCATCCTTGGAGATCATGCAATGCTGTAGGTCCAATGGACCAGCCAAGCAGCAAACAACAACACATCGAGAGACTCAACAAGGAACACTAATAACTATTGCCTCTTGATATCGGATAACTCACTCCTTATCTGTGGTATATGTGAGTATCAGTTACGTTTAGTAGCAAATATACCAGAACTTTCAAAATATGATGGATCAAGAGACCCATATGATCATATTGAAAACTAGAAATGGACAATGGATACTTATTACCTATACAAGAAGTACCAGTGCGTCTTTGTAACATCTAAAAAATCACAACCAATGTCAACTTTTCAAAACAACCTATTTACTAAAAGAGTGTTTCCAAAATCATTTTTTCCGAAAACATTAATCAAAATCAAAAGCTTCCAAGATCAGTGACATAAAATGTAAGGATGTGTACGGTCACGCCTTCGCCTTGCCACTGTCCTCAGAAGTAGCTGAAATAAAACTAAAACTATAAGCTAACACTTAGTGAGTTCCTCCAAGATACGACCACACAATACACATACCACATATAAACAAGCATGTTGGGTCCATTTGGTCATTGGACTGGAATACCCACGGGTCCATAACCATCGTGCATGATTACCCCTAGTGGAATCAGTAATCGGTTTTGAATGCCAATATACAACAGGGTCACTCAGTCATCAAACTAAAATACCAATATAGAATAGGTCCACTTAGTCATCAGTTTGGAATACCAATACACAATAACAATATATAGTAGGTCTACTTTGTCATTAGACTGGAATACCAATATACAACGGGCCCACTCAGTCATCGGACTGGAATACCCTCGTGTCCACTTCGTCATCAGACTGGAATACCTTTGGTCTGTTTACTCACTCACATATCAGTAAAGTCTTAACCCAACACCATATGTCTACATATAACAGATAAAAAACATATTCAACAGACAAATAATCATTCAGATAGAAATCATAGGCAGTCCTACAGATCAACCGATCTTAACATATCAGCAACTACCATATAGTCTTATAGATCTACCTAGAGGTGTTCCCTGTTTGGATAAAATGAATTGTCTGATTGGACAATTTGGTTCGGATATTCGTATTTTTGGATTGTTTTTTGTACAATACCGAATTGTTATTTTGGAGTTCGGATTTGTTTTGGTTTATAAAATAAGAACCGAATTTTCCAAAATAAAACTGAATATAAATTTATTATATACTTACTTTTTAATATATATCTATAATTATTTATTAATTTTATCAATTATTTTTTCAAATAAGTTCAAAAGGGTTCACATAATAAAAAACTTTAATATGAATTTTCTTTCAAAAGTTTTTTATCTGTTAAATCTTAAACTATAAAATACCTTCTTAGTATTTGTTTATAAATTTTAAATCGCAGCTAAATATTTTATTTTTGTCTCTTCTGTAAAAAATTGGATAATATTATAACTATATGTCGTTTTAAACTTTTTGGGTTTTTGAAAACCGAATTATAAAAACCGATCCAACCAAATTGTAATCGGATTGGATTTTCATTTAGTTTGGACTATTTAGATCCATATTTTGAAAACCAAAATCAAAGTAGATTTACTTAATTGTATTGGATCGGATTGAACTGATCCATCCAAACGAACATCCCTAGATCAACCCTATACTTAGCATATCATTAATCAAGGTATTATAGGATAACAATCCAATTAGGTCGGCCTTGGTGCCTTTGACCCACTAATGCAGTGCTCACCTCATTGGCTAACGAATAGTTGAAAAATACAAGGCTCTGAATATCGGTTCCACAAATCATCTATTCAACAGATAGGGACCAGGGCTTAACTATAGCTCAAAATACCAGAAATACCCTTAAGTCACACTTGGTCAACCATGGTCAAAGTTAAAGTCATCGGTCAAAGGTCGAAAATTCAACAAGTCATAGTGGGTTACGCCTGAAGAATTACTAGACTATGCCCACAGTACTCTGATGTTGACCAAAAAGCGGGGTGCTGACCGCGTATGTGCAACCTACCTCTAGGTATGCCTAGCGTACGGTCCCTAGTCCGAAAATTCAAATAAGAGCTTAATCTGTTAATACCTTCCGCTCAAAACTGAGATCCAAGTCTTAAGTGATGTTCTAAGTCATAAAGTTTCAACCTTTATGACTTTTCATGGCTATAAAATGCTTAATTACCACAACCCTATGTTCTTAACTCAATAAGACCCTCTAACACATGCATGGGCTAAATATCACATCCAAAATCACATTTTTATGCTTCAACACACTCCTAAATGTCTGAAAGGACAGATCATTAGGATTAGAGTACCTCATACTCATATTACCAAGCTTATAGGACCAAAATAACTACAAATATAAGGCTAACAATATCTAAATGAAATCAACATCATGTTCATAATTTTTTACCTCCAAATGATTTCTAAGGGGGCGGGGGTACTTCTAGATATAAGCTCTCTTTGAGTCCCCACTATGATTCGACCACCTTCCCCATCCCTTAAGGTCACCAAAAACACACACAAGGTTAAAATATCTACACAAGAGGTCAGGGTTTGCATAAGTCAAGATGAGTGATGGAAGTTGGTGTAAGGAAAGGTTTTGAGGATATATAGGGGATTAAATAGTGCACAAATTTAAACATTAGGGTTTTAATCTAAGCCAAATACAACCAACATAATCCAAAACGATGATGTTTTATTTTTCATGGGCCTTACGCCCACCGTACTCTCGGAGTACGCCCCGCGTACTCAAGCAAAACGCTTTTCTTCCTTAAGTGCCATATGGAACCAGTTCGCAAAAAAACTCATTCCAAGGCTCAAAATGTAAACAATTCCCATACTAAGGGGCTAAAGGTAAATACTTGAAAATTAAGGTGTTACATATCTCCCCCACTTAAATACGATTTTGTCCTCGAAATCCACAGCTGCAACTAACCCAGGGGAGAGTAACCACATCTCCACCTCGAGCCACTCAGAAGGTCCACCCTAGAACCCGATCAGACTAAAAGTCAGCTCATTCAGGAGACTGCCTTCCCATACTAATATTAACCCAATCTTAACGAAACTCACACACCCCGACCAATAACGAATCCTTGATCCAATAACTTTTACCACTAAAGAAAACCATCATAATTCTACCAGAATTTGGATAACCAATACCTCGATCAAGTCTTAAGAAAAAAAACTATCTTCGAATACAATTATTATGACTTCTCTGATATTCTGAATGATACATAACCCTTTTAAGCCTGACTTACCATGATGATACCATTGAGAATCAGGACTCCTGATAATTGACTACAGTTGATCCCTTCATCAGAAAACAACATGACTCCCTACATGAGCCTAGAGTAGATAACCACTATAGATAATTACATATAACTCCAACGTAATGCACAACTTCCTAGCAACAGGACCGAACTTCTAGTGAGAACCATAGAGTCGGGGATGCTCAAAACTGAAATCACCGAATCAACTCTATCAGATTTAGCCTTCAGAACCCATATTCCTAGACTGATATTCATCCAATCGATGAACCCACCCCTGTTCCTTGACTAAGAGCACCACCAAACACGCAGAATGAAGTACTAAAAACACATTGATCATGAATTCTAACCAATTCCAAAATTTATAAGATGTAGTACAAGCCTTAAATAAACACTTGACTCCTGGACATGCAAATCCAAGAATTATAACATTGTATCCAACCCTTATCAGCTCAGGTGTACCCCCCCCTTGCAAATCACTCGAGACATTCATAATGAAATTCATGAATCAAAACTCCATAACCGATACCTAACCTTGGTAACCAAATCCCTAATAACGACTCGCGAACAAATGATATTTTAATGCAAACACTCAGCAAGAGACTTTCTGTTGCACGACTCATACTCTAAAGAAACCTTAACTGCTTACTTTATCCAAACCAACTGGCTTGTGAGTCTCCTAACTTCCAACAATGAACGAAACTTAAAAGTACCTTAAATAAAAGAAATAAGCAACCATGAGCACTTAGCCCACAACCTATAACTGGAATACTCTTGGTATTACACCGATCTTATCGACATTCCATCATTCTCCTAGAAACTCAGCACCAACACCATGCGACCTAACGATACCCAACCTCATTCCACCACCTTACAGTAACCCAATCAATATCCTTCTCAACACTACCCAAGCGCCACAATGCCATATTCTTTTTCCATGCACAATTCCTTTCACAACACAAGCTGCTACCAACGCAAAATCCGATTAAAACATGGTCACACATGACCCAATATTGGGATAAACGGTCGTACTCTTGATCCAATTCAAAGGCTATAACCCAAATAAGAACCATGAATATGATTTGAACAAACTTCTCCATTGTTATCTAGTAAAAGTCATGTACACCCCCTCACATCAATATTTAATGAACATACCACAATACACATCCTTAGGGAACCCATAACCTTACCCAAAAAGGGCAAAGTACCAGAGCTCTAATGAAATGATGAAGCTTAATCATTAGCAAAATACATACTTATGAATGATTGAAACAAGATCCCATTAATACGTAACTATCAATACATAACCTTATCCAAAAGGGGCGAAGTACCTGAGCCAACATGACATGCCAAAATTAGATTCCACACAGATCTAATGTATCATCTAGAAAACTAAGTAACATTGTCCCCAATTCTAGATTTCCAATAACTGAGGACATCTTCCAAACTCGAGTCGAACTTGACAATAGGTTGATGAGTTCGATGAATTTCAACTGATTCAAATCAAAACTTTGTAAGAATCTCAACTTTGATGATGAAAATGAACAACGATCGAGAACACATTGACACCTACTTCAGTAAACCAAAACTCATTCGGAGCTGAATATACTTGCCTCTAAAACTGATTTACCAATCAACATCTGGCCAATATAGAGTATAAATAGCAATCCATAAAATGAGCTAATAAGTCCCTCAACAACCAATACTCAACCTGAATGATCCTAGCGGCTCCTCATAAACTCTTTGATATCTCAAAAGGAACCTAAAGCTACAAGAAGCTCCTTAACCAACTACATCATGGCACGAGAAAACTTGTGTATTTCCTGGACATAGACATCCTATAACCACTTGCTCTACATCCCCGTATTGACAAAGTCTTAGAACAAAATCCCACATACCCGCACTACAAATCCCTATGAACCACTCTTCCGACACCACAAACTCGAACATATCGATGACCCTCCAAGTAGAATACCTAGTTCTCCCCTACTTAGGGTTCGAACTACAATTACTAGTGTTGTAACCAAACCATGTCTCAAACTGGCTCAATCAGGTACAAACCATCCCTGCCTCTTGGAATGTATATTATATGCTAAATGATCTTCCAGATAAGAACAAAGCAAACCCTGAGAGATTTTGAATTTTAGATGAATACCTCAGAAAATTTTCCAATCATAACTAACTTTTAAATTAAGGGTTTTATGCAATTGCATAAGCAAACCACCGACTTGCTATCCAAAACATACATTCCTTGCCTGCAACCCAAACCATCAATTCGGTACGTAGCCTGCCTGTATCCAAATGAAACAGATCCTTGATCGCATCACTAAGTATCCATACCACATCAATCCTCAAGCAAATTACCGCACTGTCATAGTGCCACCAAACACCACAACCAACTAGCACCCATGCTGGGATTGCATCCCAACTCAGAAAGTCACAAGCCTACTCACTCCTTCTTGGAAAACTATCATGACATAATCCTCACCATATCTTGTGACATTCAAACCCATCTATCAACCACTTCGCTTCTAGCTGCACTCCTCAAGTCAATCATAACAATTGTTTCCTTTTTGAGTCCCACGACTCAAATGCACGACCTTGAGCAAGGGCCTCGAGACCTCAAACCAACAAACTCACCTAGGTCTGTGCTATGCAAACCGAAACTAACGTAGCTACTGAGGCCCAAAACAATTGCTATACCGATACTCATTCCTGAACAATCGTTACGAAAAGATCGACAAATATGGAACCATTGTCCCGAATCATGGTATCAAACCATGCTATCTTCCCCGACATGGACTTAGAATCCCTGAAAATTTCTTCGATTCGAATATGGATCTTTTGCTTCCAATAGTACGGTCCCACTAATACCTTCCACACCTATCCATACTTTCCTCAAGAATCACCCCGAGTCCTCTAACTCAGATGCTCATAATAATACTCCGAATACCTCCACAACATCGAAGTATCCATACTAAAATGCTTCCTAGGCTCTTCTAGGATCCACACCTCACCCTACCATTAATTGTCAAACGACCCTCATTGGTGCCAGTTAACTACCAAATCCTTCACTCAAAAGAGTCCTTCAACAATAAGCAAAAAAACTCTATTGGAAATTAGGCATCATGTATCAGGAAATTCTATCATCTAGCTCCTAAAGATCCTTATCCTACAACTAGCATGGTGTTCTTACAAACACATAATATCAAATAATGGTGTGGGTAACTTGGGGTATACTTTCTTTCTCTGATTGATTGTCAACATCACATCTTTCCTTGGTTGTTTTTTGAAAACAATTTTGGAAACCATTTAAAAACTTTTGCAGTTCCATAGTTTGAGTGTGGATTCAAATGGATGTTCATTTAATTCCCTCAAACCAAGGCTCTGATACCAAATCGTAACATCTCAAAATCATAAATAATTTTAACTTCTCAAAACAAACCATTTACTAAATGAGTGGCTACAAAACCATTGTTCCTATAAACATTATTCAAAATCAGAGTCTCCCAAGATTAGTGATATAAAATCCAAGGATGTGTATGATCACGCCTTCACATTTCCACAGTCCTTAGAAGTCCCTAAAAAAACTAAAATTGTAAGACAACGCTTAGTGATTTCCCCCAAGGTACCACCCCACAATACACATATGACATACAAACAAGCATGCTGGGTCCAATCAGTCATCACACTGGAAAACGCATAGGTCCACAAACATCAGGCTGGATTACCCCTGGTCCAATCTATCATCAGAATGGAATACCAATACACCATAGGTCCACTCTATCAACAAATAGGTATAACAATATACAACAGGTCTACTCAGTCATCGAAAGGGAATACCAATATACATAAGTTCCACTCAGTCATCAGACTAGAATACAAATATGTAGCAGGCCCACTCAATCAATCGACTAGAATACGCTTGGGTCCACTCAATCATCATACTGGAATACCCCTGGTCTTTTAACTCACACACATCATAGTAAAGTCTCAACCTAACACCATATGTCGACATATAAAAGAAAACAAAGATATTCAACAAAAAATTAATCATGCAGACATAAATCACATGTAGTCCTACAGATCAATTGGTTTACACATATTAGTAGCTATCATATAATCATATAGATCTACCCCATACTCAACATATAGTCAATCAATGTAGGATAGCAATCCAATTGGGTTGGCCTTGGTGCCTTGAAACCACAAGTATAACGCTCACCTCGCAGTTTGACGAATAGCTAAACAATATGCAACTCTGAATACCAGCTCCACAAATCACCTATTCAAGAGATAGGGACCAAGGCTTAACTATAGCTCAAAATACTCAAAATACCCTTAAGTCAAAATTGGTCAACCCTAGTGAAACTCAAATTCAATGTCAACAGTCATAGGTCTAAAACTCAAGAAGTCTTCACAGTAGGTTACAATCGACATAATACTAGAGTACCCCTAATGTACTTTGATGTTGACCAAAAAGCGGGGTGCTGACCACATATGCGCAACATACCTCCAGGTATATCCAACATATGCTATTGTAACAAACCAAATTTCCATACTATTAATGAAAATAGTAATCATTAAATTTTATTTATTAAATTAACCAATTCTTTTGTTTAACGTTATGTTATGGTGGTGAAAGTGTAATAAAATGATTTTTGATCATATAAATGGGTTAAGAAGCCATTTTATTATATTTAGAGGGTCATATATGAACTTTATGGACTATTTAAAGAGCGCTAACCCTAAAAAACAGGTTTACAACGCTATTTTCAACCACCGTCTCTTCTTAGAGTGTGTAGAAGTGTCACAACTTGAAATTTCTATCTTATAACAATCCCTACATTCAATCGAAGTCAAACTTTCAATTACTAAATTTTAGTAGTTTTGGTATGAGTTTAAGTGTTCTAAAGCCTAGTACTGCAACAGATAACTGGATGGATGATACTTTAGGGTAAAGTGTGCAACATTTAGGTTCCAAAACTGCAAGAAAAGAGAGTTTATAGCCCAAATGGTATTGGTGCCGTAAACCCCAAAGACTATATAAGTGGCACTTAGACATTTTTGTCATTTTCCACCATTTTTAAGCCCTTAACCTCATTCTCCCTCAAGTATCATCACTAGATCTTCAAATTTAGTAAGTATTTCTTCCTTGATTAGTTGATTAACGTCCTTATCTAGTGTTTGTTAATGATTTCATCCATGAAATCTCTTCATTTGATAGATAATCAAGCGTTCTTCAAGAACACCAAGAACACACATTAGTGTTCTTGGACCTTAAACACCCAATCAAGCTTCTATCATGTAAGTACACTTTCCCTAGCTTCTCGTTTGCTTAGAATGAACTTGTTTACACTTAGAAATCATCAAGAAACACGTGATCAAAGGTGTTTACAGCCAAGGGATGTTCTTGGGTCGTAAACCCTTATAAGTGGGTTTAAATGAACCCTAGTCCCTTCGTAAGCCTTGGATGCTAGTCTTGATCCTTCCTTGAAGTGTTTAAGACCTTAAACATCAAAGAAAACATGTCCCTATAAGAGTTTACATCCGTCAACACATAAGGAGATGGTCCATAGGCAGTAAACTCTATAAGGTGGTGATATTGTGCCCCTAATGCTTCCTAAGGCTTGGACTTGATCAATGGATGCTCAATCTTGACTTATAAGACCTCTAAACACCACATGGCACTTAGTACCATGAGTTTACGGTCATAAACTCATGGGGAAATGACCTTGGGCCGTAAACTCCGTAAGGAGTGGTCCTTGGGCCATAAAATCCAATGTCATGCCATACAACCTTTAGATGCAACCCTTTTGGTACCTGTAACACTTGAATCAAAGTGTTTCCATGTCCTAGGGTGTTTTAACTGGTTAATTAGTTGTTAAATGACTAATTAGATACATATATGTTTTATTATATGTTAAATAGGATCCGTGTGTGCTCAAGTCCTCACTTGATATTTAGCATCCTTTACCAATCTTACATTCGCATCACTCACTTTAGGTGAGTTCATACCCCTTAAACTTATCTTTTAAATGATTTTAAATGCTTTTATATAGGGGGGAATACAAGTAGAAAATATGCTAGTTATAAGATCAATCACATGTGATTTATAACTATGTTTCAATCAAGGATTTCATATACTTCAAACTATGTTTCAAATTAATCTACTTTTAAATCGTTTTATAAACTGACATCAAGTCATTAATTATTTATTGTTCATAACTCTTTAAATGTATTACAAAACCTCTTTTTACTTACACATACTGTCAAAAGCATGCCTATATATGTATATTTATATACATAATGTTTAAAGGACTGAGGACTACTAGCTCGCTTTATTTCCTTTTCCTTGTTTGGATGTGGACTTAGGGTATCGGTCAGCTGTCCGAAGGTCATCTAAATATTAGATGTATATTCTATATACATATGTAGACATAAAATTTCTATTCAATCAGTTCGGTACCTTTGGGTAGCAAGGGTATACATTCATGAATTCATATGCATAACTTACTAGTAAACTGTAATAGGTATTGTTTAGGAGGATACTATCATATACAAATACTATAACAAAGAATACTATAATAGATAATACTATAACAGAGGATACTATAACAGAGAATACTATAATAGAGAATACTATAACAAAGAATACTAGACAGAGCATACTATAACAGAGAATACTAGATAAAGAATACTATACATAGAATACTATTACTATAACAAGTATACTATAACAAGATTCAGAGATAACATAATGTGAGATACTACTTCATGACACATCGAGTATTTCGTTATGTCATGTTTTGTAACCAGAATCTCCTGGAGGGAGAGCGTGAGTTTGCGTATAGATCTATACTGGATTCACTATCCTACACCTTTGTTGTTAGGTACAGTGTGACTAGTAAGTCTACAGGTGCCAAATGTCATTTCTTCCGACGTCTTTCATCGTCGTGTTATAGTCAGATTAGTATGGTAACATTCATATCACATTTTACCTTAATTAAACCATTGGTTTTAAGGTAGTTATTACTTCAGTGATTAATACAAATAATAATGTAGTACACATGTATATTTTCCAATTATATTTAAATTGTGATCTTCTCACATAAAGGGGGATATAAAACTATATTTTGGTAAACCATAGTCATACTCGGGAGAAGCTTCCACTTTTACAAAGAGACAAACATACAAAACAGTCGGGTCTTGGTAGAAGAGTACTTTTTATACTAGTAGAAAATATAGGATTTTCTAGGAGTTTTCAAACACATACAAACATTTACATGGTTCAAATACAAACATTTACGTTGTTCAAATATAACATTTTCATCAAAATTATACAAATATTGACACTAAATACTTATGAACTCAGTAGCTTTAGTGCTGATCTATGCTTTCAAAATAACTTGTATTCTCAAGTCACTAGTAGACAGGTACTGACGACCATGTTTTGAGAAGACGGACATCTTCAAGACTCGTCTTTTATTTTGATTATTCATTTTTTGGTGTCTTATTACTATCAAAGAACACACTTGTATTAAATTATACTATTAATGCAATGGATAATGTTGTTACTTATTTACTACATTGCATTGTTATGCTATTGTACATGACGTCCTCTGCCCCCGAACGTTTCCACCGTTCTTGGTTTTGGGGTGTGACAGATTGGTATCGGAGCATTGTTTATAGTGAATCGATTATATCAACCCATAAAAGATATACTAACTATAAATACAATGAGATTAAAATATTCTGACCAAGAGTTTATACTTGTAAGTACTGAAATACCTAACAAGAAGTATACATAATTACATATCTACATACTTACTATAGATCAGTGTGATACTAGAACATAACAAAAGTATTACGATTGTTGAACATCACAAGTGAGCTCAGGGATGTATGGTCAGTTCTGAGAGTGACATAGCCAGATCAACTATGTTGGTTCGAGAAGTGATTAGCATATGTCGAGAATGGTTGTGATGTATCAACAAGTCTAAGAACTTACCAACACTACTACAATGAGAACATTAGAACATAACATAAACTTAATATACTATAGGAGTATTTTGTGTTGCTATAATTACTTATTTGAGAACTAAACAGGTCTTTATTAGTATGTCAATAGTTGTTGAGTGAATATGCTAAGGTTATATGTGACTATGATTGCATAGACTCAGAATTTGTGATCTTTGCTTTACTTCTTGTTCCTTGTTTGGTTGTGGAATTAGAGTTAGGATCACTTATTCGAATGTCTATCCTGTTTTGATTACATATGACTGGTATGCACTACGCAAATCTTGGAGTAACTAATAAAGATCAGCTTATAATTATTTTAGTTAGTACGTCAATTAATTATTTGTTATACCCTTTTTCTCGCATAGATATCATGGCTAGATTCCATATCCCTGGAGACCCTTAATTCCCAAATCAGGGTAATGCTGGATGGTTGGATGACGAACCAGAAGATGACCATCCAATCCCTTTGGATGATCACCTCGCAGAAGGCTTTTTGGATGGTTCTGACTCCGAACTAGAAGTCAACAACCTACCCCAAGAGGGTCAAGCCCCAAATCTCAACCCCCGAACTGCATTTCATGGTCCCACAACCTTGTGGGTAACAAACTTGAATCGCTGGAGTGATGAGCACGGTCAACCATTACCTTTCAATGGAGACCAAAACTTTTACAATCTCAGCGAAGGAGGCTCTACTGACTGTGTCCTGCCCATTATGGTCCGCAAGATTGCACAGAATATTAAGCAAGGTAGAGCAGCTATCAGCCAGATCGTGGAAATTAACGCTAACTCAAGCGTTAACATGGTCCAGATTGTCCATCTTGAAGAAGATATGGAAAGGACTTGGAGAGTCAATGCGACTCTGCAGCAACAACTAGCTGCATCCCGCGCTGAGGTGATAGAACTTCGAGTGCGTTAGAGAGCTCATGAGCGACATCTTTAGGACATAGTATGTCGACTGGATGATTTGGGGCTTTGCCCGAGGAATTCCCGTCGCCAGTAGAAGATGTCTGACTCATCTATTCTTTTGGTTTAAGGAATAACCTTTCGTATCAGTGCTCTAGGTAGCACTTTTCTGTAAAATATTCCTATCACTCAAGTACTTTAATTAGACTTCTAAGCTGTCAAAAGTTTTGATACTTCAGATATGATGTACGACCTACTCTTAGGTCAATTTTCCCCAAACTTATTACATCCTTACTATCAATGATATTGGCAGTTAGCTAATCTGTTGTAGAAATCTTTGGTCAAATACATTCATTCTTGTGATTCTAGAACTCTATGGAACTCATACTCTTATCTAGTTGTTAAACTATGGCAATTTAGTTCATGGGACTCATTCATTTACTTCAATATTGAATCCTTATCATTGTGCTCATCTTTTCAACTTACAGTTGAAAGATGCCTCCCCAGAGATCAACAAGGTGTAATCCTCCGATTACTCCAACTCAAACAGCACCTCCTTCACAATTTGATACGGCCACTCTTAATGTTGCGGTAGCCGTGGATGTTGGTAAATCCATGGCACAATATCACCACAACCAGGGAACTAATGGAGGTTGAACAGTCGTTCATTCGACCTAAGGTGATGTCGGCTTGCACTCGCCAGAGTGCAGTAATAAATACTTCACTAACTGTAATCCCTGAACCTTCAATGGGATCGGTGGGGTCATTGCGTTATCGCAATGGTTCGAGAAGATGGAATCGATTTTTGAGATCTATTCCTGTACTTAAGGAAGGAAAGTAACATTTTCTGCTTGCACCCTCAGTGATAGAGCCCGGACATGGTGGAATAGCCATTTCAAGTCACTAACCTTAATAGTGGCAAAATGATATGGGATGGGAAGCTTTTAAAGGGTTGATTGTGGAAGAATACTTCCCGAGGGGTGAGGTTCAGGAGATGGAACAGGAACTCTGGAGTCTGTCCATTAAAGGCTAAAACATAGTAGCTTACACTACCAGATTCAGCGACTTGGTAGTGCTATGTCCCAATATGGTTCCCACTAAGGGGAAAAAGATCAAGAGGTACATTTGGGGGCTAGTGCCTCTATTTTAGGGGAATGTATTAACTTCAAACCCCACTACTTTCGATAGTGCCAAACGATTGGCACAAAGACTCATTGATCACGGAGTCTCCACCTCAACAACAACAACAGCCCTAGCTATCCCAGAACCCTCCAAAGCCGGTGATAATAAGAGGAAGTTCTGGGATAACAAGAAAGGAAAATTGGCGCAAAACTCTTCCGAGGAGCAGCAAGTGGTGGATGTTAATGCCGCGATTGTACGTACTACTACAGCGCCAAGGAAGTCTTATACCGGCAATTTGCCCAAGTGCAAAAAATGCACTTTTAATCAAAATGGTGCCTGGCGGGAAATGCAGTGCGCTAACTACAACAGAAAAGGGCACCGTTCCCGATTCTGCAAGGCTCCGGCAAGGCCAATTAACCAATCCCCATCATAGGTGTGGGCCAGGCTTGCTACAGTTTTGGCAAGGTTGGTTATTTCAAGAGAGACTACCCGAAGGCAGGGAATACCGGCGGAGTAGGAAGGATTCTAGCGATAGGCCATGAGGAATTCATATGCCAGTATACTATTAGATAGCGGAGCAGAGAGAAGCTTCATATGCTGGAAATTTGCTCAATTACTTAAGCAAAAATCGTGAGCACTAGAGGAATCTTTCACTATAGAAATGGAAAACGGGAAAACGGAATGTACTAACTCATATACATAGGTTGTCACTAACTCTAGATGGTCATTCTTTCCAAATAGACGTCATGACGGTCTCAATTAAAAGTTTCGACATCATAATCGGCATGGATTGCTTAAGTCATCGTCGTGCCGACATCATGTTTTTTGAGAAAGTAGTTCGTCTTAACCTACCTAACAATGAAACTCTAGTTATCTACAGCGACAAATCTAGTACGAACCTTCGCATCATTTCATGTATTTAAGATCAAAAGTTCTTGCGAAAGGAATATCATGCATTCATTGCACACATCGTCGATACGAGTCAAGAAGTGAAGGACATTCAGAACATTCCAGAAGTAAGTGACTTTCCCAACATCTTTCCAAAAGAACTACTGGGATTACCACCGCAACGCCAAGTCGAGTTCAGAATCGACACGGGCTACTCCAGTAGCCAAATCTCTTTATCGTCTGGCACCGACAGAGACGCAAGAACTTCCAGTCAGCTTAACGAACTTATGAAGAAGGGATTTATTAGGCCAAGCTTCTTACCATGGGGAGCACCGGTCTTGTTCGTCAAGAAGAAAGACAGATTGTTTCGTATGTGCATCGACTATAGAGAACTCAACAAGCTTACCATTAAGAATCATTATCCTCTACCCCACATAGATGATTTATTTGGTTAACTTCAAGGAGATAACTACTTCTTGAAGATAGATCTAAGATCCGGGTATCACCAGTTACAAGTTTTAGAGGAGGATGTTCCCAAGACAGCCTTCCGAAGTCGTTATGGAGAATACGAGTTTGTACTGATGCCTATCAGATTAACCAACGCACGAGCTGAATTCATGGATTTAATGAATAGGGTGTGCCGTCCTTACTTGGATCAGTTCATCATAGTCTTCATCGATGACATACTTATCTACTCTCGAAGTAAGGAGGAGCATAGTCAACACCTATGTAGAGTCTTAGAAACATTACGAGAGGAGAAGCTTTATGCGAAGTTCTCTAAGTGCAAGTTTTGGATTCGAAGAGTCGAATTCTTGGGCCACGATATTAGTGAAGAAGGAATTCACGTGGACCCTTCAAAAATCAAGGCCATTGAGAACTGGTCAGCACCGAAGACACCTATAGGAATTCGTCAAATTCTAGGTCTCGCTGGCTACTATCGCAGGTTCATACAGAACTTCTCTAGCATCTCTAAGCCGATTACCACACTGACCCAGAAAGGCGTGGCCTTTGACTGGGAAGAGAAACAAGAGAAGGTGTTCCAAACGCTTAATCGAGCCTTATGCACCACACCAATACTATCCCTCCCAGAAGGAACAGAAGACTTCGTAGTCTATTGCGATGCATCTAACCAAGGGATCGGATGTGTTCTGATGCAATGAGGTAAGGTCATCGCCTACACCTCAAGATAGCTGATGACACACGAGGTCAACTACACCACACATGATCTTGAGTTAGGAGCATTTGTGTTTGCTCTAAAGATCTGGAGACACTATCTATACGGTACGAAAAGTACTATATTTACAGACCACAAAAGGCTTAAACACATCTTTGATTAGAAGGAGCTCAACATGAGACAACGATAGTGGGTTTGAGCAACTCAATGACTATGAATGTGAAATTCATTATCATCCCAGCAAGGCCAACGTAGTAGCTGACGCCCTAAGTCGGAAAGAATACTCTGGTCGTAGAGTAAAATCATTGACTATGACTATCTATTCACACTTGTCCACACAAATTAAGGAGGCTCAGCTCGACGCTTTGAAACCAGAAAATGTGGCAAGTGAATGCTTGAGAGGAATGGATAAAAACTTGGAAAGCAAGGGTGGCATAGTGTTATATGTCATGGACCGAATCTGGACACCGAAACATGGTGGCTTTAGAGATGTAGTCATGACCGAGGCACACAACACTCGGTATTCCGTCCACCCAGGGTCAGGTAAGATGTATTTGGATCTTAAAAAGTTATACTGGTTGCCTAACATGAAAGCAGAGATTGCTACCTTCGTGAGTAAATGCCTTACTTGCGCAAAGGTTAAGGTTGAATACCAAAAACCATCAGGTTTACTTCAGCAACCGGAGATACCAGAATGGAAATGGGAGCGGATTACTAAGGACTTCATAACCAACTTGCCCAAGACAACGGATGGACTTGATACCATTTGGGTCATCGTCTATAGATTGACCAAATCCGTGCATTTCCTACCAATCAAAGAGACTGACAAGATGGAGAAACTAACAAGAACATACATTAGGGAGATCATAAGACCGCATGGTGTTCCCATATCCATTATCACCAATAGAGATAGTAGATTCACTTCAAGGTTCTGGCAGTCGCTACAAAGTTCCCTTGGAACGAGGCTGGACGTGAGTACAACCTACCATCCACAGACCGACATACAAAGTGTTGAATCCATTTGTGTTGTGTCTTGGGCTATAAGTTTTGTACTCGGATTGGGCTTGTCCATCCGTGGTTATCTAGAATAGTTTCATAGTTATCTAGATTAGCTAATAGGGTTTTGATATAAATATGCATGCATGTATGCATAATATGAAGTGGTCATTCATTACATTTATCATTGTAACCCTAAACTCCTCTACAGTTGAAGTTCTTCGTCGAGCTTATCTGAGGTGTTGAAGTTATAATCATTTGAAATATTTGGTGCAATTCTAGTGTTCTTTATTATGTTATTATGTATTAACTTGCTTAGAATCATTCGATCATGAAAGTACTTAGTTCTAATAATTGGTATCAGAGCAGGAGATTGTGTGATCAATACACATTCCTTCTGTATTCAGATTACTTTAGGGTTTCTGCTTTTATCGTATAAATAGAAGTAGTCTTCCTCATATTGATGGTAACTTAGTTTTTGATAAAACCCTAATCTCAAGATTACATGTTTGATTCTAACAGCTCACCGTGTCTCACGATGATTAGCATACAAACTCTATCAAGATCTCAAACATCATTGGATCTACAACAAGGGTACCCATACTCTATACTCAAGATTACGAAGTATGGGCTCATCACTTTGAAGACTACGTGGTTGGATCTGAAGATAATGGCTATCTCATCTGGGAAGCTATCCCTCTTGGACCGTTTGTACATTCAGGAACGAACACGACTGTTAAGTCCAAAAGGATTACAACAAGCTGGTGACAGATGTAGAGAAGATGCCACAAGATGAGAAAGATAAGCTCTTCTGTAACGTGAAGGCCATGCGAATGATAAGATTCGCCCTGCAATCTGACACCTTTAAGTTAGTTGCTTCATGCACAACGGATAAAGAAATATGGGATTGGGTGAAAGAACTTTACTCAACTGATGAAGATGTGGAACACTCCATTCAAACCCTACTACTATCAGAATTTGGAGTCACTACTAGAAATATAGCCTTTTACGATGCGCGAACAACGACACACGTTGTTTTATGATACGCAATAGTGTGTGCCCTAAAAATTTTGTCGGATCTCCAAAAATTATAAGGATTTAGGGCATTCATTTTTGCACGCCCTAAAATAAGTGTTACATTAAAAAAAAAACGGAGGGCACATAACATAAAATGCGCGTCCACTAAGTATGTCGCTTTATATTTTTTAAATGAAACGCGGGTCACTTTTTTTTGGGGAAAATGAAATTCCAAAAAGTTTTAAAGGCCCGCCATGTTCCTACCTTCTTTCCACCGTTCTTCTCTCCCTTACTCAAAATACCCAAAAAAAACGCTAATATACTCATCGCTCCTCTTTTCTCCCACAGCAAACTTGCACCATCACCAAATCTCTGATCTCCCATCAGCAAAAGGTCTCCTATCGATGTCTCCACCTACTCTCTGCCCTCTCACTATTTCTCTCAATTAAAAACGCAAGATCCCTCAATCAGAGAACCATGGCTACTTCTCCTTTGTCCCACACTAGTTGGCAAAAAGTGAGGAGGCTCGAGCCTAGCAGTTGATATTCACACGCCCTCCTAAATTGAAGGAATCACAACATTGTTGACATCAATTTGTTAATCATCACTAGAGAAATCAGATACGCCATCTGGTTGATGAGTCAAGAGAAATCACATACGTCATCGCTTCTGCAATCATCCCTCCTTTTAACCGTAAGTTTTCAATCTTTACAACTATCACATAAACATCTCTCTCTCTCCTGCTATACCTTGATGAATTATCGCATACAGATGGAGGAACTCCTCTAAAATTCATTCCTTCCTTCTCCCTTCAATCGATCATATGTTTTCTTCCCTCTTCACACTTCAATCGACAAACCAGGCCACCAAAAATCACTGATTATCTTTTTCCTTTCTCAAAATCAATCGCACCTCCAAGAACCACAAGTATTATTTTTTTCCCTTTCTGGTTCGATTACATCCCCTTCTTCTCCCTTCTTTTTATTTTTATTTTTTTCGATTTGAATGTGAAGTTGTGAGGTGGCGCTTCAAGGTTGTAAATGGGTGTTGAGGATAAGATGTTTTGTGATTGTTTTGTGATGGGGAAATAAGGGTGTGTTTGTACGACTGTTTAACAGGTTTCAGTGGTGTTGAATGCTTTTATGTATTTATAATGCTTCATGTTTCCCAGTTCCTCCCATCGTATTCATGTTAAGTTGTGTTCATTTTTTAGCTGTTGGTTTTCAAGCCTTCAGAATGTAGAGGAATTTTACTTTTATGTGGATTTTGGTTGTGCACACCAACTGATTGTTGAAATTTCCCCAATTTTACTGTCCTTTTTTAGATATCATTTATAGACAACACTTAATGTAGGTATTTCTTTTTTACTTAATGCTGAAAGTAAAAAAGTAACGTATTACTAATTTTCTTTCATTATTTATTCCTTGTATTTATGGTAGTTTACAATGAAAAATAGGGCCTTAAATATAGAGGTGTTCCTTTCTGACTTTGTGCAGGAAGAACAAGTTAACAGAGAAAGTCGTAATCATGATTTATGTTTTCCTTCAATTCCCCAAGTTTGCTATATCATTTTTGAGATGTTTTTGAAACATGAAGGGGGAGCTGAATTTATTTCCATATCCTTGTCTGATATGATGTAAGTTTATATAATTTCTATCTCTCATATTTTAAATATTTCCTTTCAGGGGTGTGTTTGGTTAACAACCATATTACTTCACACTGATGCTCTAATAAAAGAGGTAACAACACAACACTAACCAACATCCATATGTTCCATCTGGTTAACAACCATATTATTATTATTATTATGTTCAAGTGCAGAGGGTGTTCTGTTCCGGTCATCAAGATCCTCTTGAAATGGAGAAAGCTAAGAAATTGCTCAAGGTTACTGTTAAAAAAAAAAGAAAAAAAAATAGTCATCAGTCATATTATTATTATTATATTTTTTTTATGCTCAAGTAACTCAAGAGGGATTTTTAGTCCTTTTGTGTTGTGTTGTGTTATGTAATGCAGGAACATGAACAGGCGCTTACTGATGCCATTGTCAGGCTTGTTGATATATCCGATGGTGAAACAAGTACAAACTCAAACTTTTTTTAATCATAAATCATAAAACATAATCATAAAAACTGAAAAATGTTTCAATTCTATTGCTAAAAATGGATAAAACTTAACTTTTTTATATTTTCATGTGAATTTGCTAGTTACAATCTAATCCCACACTAATTGCATTGCATTACATTACATGCTGATTGTTATGATTTTGATACACAATATTTCCATATTATAATAATCATTGAATAATGTTTCAGAGAGTAGTTGATCATTTTATAGTCAAGAAATGGCAACGTAGTTTCTTTGCTGTGTTTATTATAACATTTCTTCTTTACATCACTGTACTTTGAAACACCCGAATACAAAGCAAAGCTATTGTTGGGTGGAAATTCTAAATTATAATGTTCCAATAAGAACAAGAATACTTAAGGAACTTCTGTAAATGTATTCCTATAGATGTTGACTTACCTGGGATTTTAAACTAATCTCTAAATATAAACCTACATACATATTTTATATATATATATATATATATATATATATATATATATATATATATATATGTTTTTCATTTTTGTTAAATTTTTAAATGAAAAATGTTATTTTTCAGGTTGATTGTGACAAACTAACTGATGGCACAAAATGTTCTTTCCAGGTATATACTAATCTCCAAATATAAACCTACATACATATAGTACATCTTATTTTGCTAAAATTACTTATTTTCCCTTAGCCTTGATCTTATCTTTTTTTAATTTGTTGTTACAAGATTTGGATATTTAGAGAAGCCTTAACCCAAATATGGATATTTAGATAAGCTTGAATGTTATCTTTTTTGTTGTTACAAGCTTTGGTGCCATTATTTTTGAAAATTCTTGTGTCTGCCCCTCAAGTTATACTTGGATGCTATCTTATTTAGCATATATAGATGTAATCGTTGTCCTTTTAATGTGTTAAGAACCAAGTTATACTTGGATGCTATCTTTTTTTTTTTTTTTTTTTAATTTTTCTTGTTTCTGCTGTTCCAATTCCTCTATTCTTCTCCCTAGTTCTTCTGTTTTTCCTTGGTGAACAAGGTACAGGTACAACTGCGAATATCACTGATTACATATTCAACAAAAGTACTGCTATTACAATTGAGAAACTTTTTACAGATGCTAAAAAGAGTCATAAAATCTTGAAACTCCTTATAAACTCGTTATTGAAGAATAGTTGTTAATAATCGAGGGAAACTTCATCGCCTCTAGTACATATAGTAGAAGGTAGGTGTGGGCTTCTTTCTCTTTAATTTTGTTGGTCTTTGTCAAATACCAATTTCATTCTAGTTAAACAACATATATGTTACTTTTTCAACATGTTTGTAGTTTATATGAATCTGTTGTAGGGTTGGGAAGACGTCTCTGATGAACCAATAAGCTCTTCGCAATGCTGGTGAGATGAAGCTTCCAATACAATTCCATTTGTTATTACTGTTGGAATATAATCTACACTTAAGGGTATTTTGGTAATTATGTTAGAATTCTGGAAATTATATCACTATTTAATAAGTTAGCGATTAGATATAAGCAACTGTTATAGAAGTTAAGGTTTTAGGAAGTCAATGATTGAACTGTGGTCATTGAAGAGTTGCAATGTTAGGAATAAAAGTCACAATGGTTTGACTTGTATTTGTATGTCTTATGTAGCTTTGTAACTGATCTTCCTTGAAGTCTATAATAAAATTTTGGTTTTGTGTTTTACAATTCTTCTTCTCTCCCCTTCGTGTAATAATGTTATTTCATGCTCTTTTGTGATTATGAGACATTTAATGCAAATTTAATTTGAAAATTAGTAAATCAATAAATAATATTTTTTTTAAACATTTAAAATTATGATACGGAAAAATGTGTGTCATCTTCATTTATGACATGGCCTTTCTTGATAGGGGCTATCTTGATATCCATTGCGAGTCATTAACACGAGCATCGTAAGGTTACGACACGTGAATAAGTGCCGTCTTCCTTTATGACAGGGCCTTTCTTGATACGCATTGCATGTCGTAAACGCGCGTCGTAAATGCGCATCGTCTATAGACGACGCGCAAAAGCGCGTCGTCTCTCTTTATGACAGGGCCTTCCTTGACGCGCATTTGTGCGTCGTCTGAGACTTTTACGACGCGCAATGAGTGTCGTAAAAGGCTGTTTTTCTAGTAGTGAGTCTTCGAACAGAAACCTGAAGAGAAGCTTATACAGACTTTTGATCGGTTCAATCATCTCCTAAGTAAGATGATCAAGTATGGAATAGAGAGAAAGTTGATCGAACAGAAAGTGACATTCATGAACGGACTGAGACTGGAATGGATGGCCGTAGTTTCCACTGTGAAGGCACATGAACAGTTTAAGTCTTATTCTCTAGCTAAACTTGTAGGGATACTTAAGTCCCATGAAAGTGTAGTAACCAAGGAAGCCAAAGTGGTTTCTAGTGTGGGATCGTTGGCTCTTTTCTCTAAAGGAAGAAGTATTGCAGAAGAAGAAGAAGAGTTAGATATGTCTGAATGTGACCTTACAAGTGAGGAGTATGGAATGATGGTCATAAATCCAAAGAAATTTGCAAGGAGAAAATTTCCTGTCAGCAAGAACCGAAACTGGTAGGGAAGTTATGGCTCTGAGAATATAAAGGATGAACCGAAAGTCTCCTCTCAAAAGGATGAAGAGAAAAAGGAGAGCAAACTTGCAGGAGATTCTGGATTCGACTGTAACTATTGTCATGGAAAGAACCATTTTGCCAAAGAATACATGTTGAGAAAAGTGGCTGAGAAGAGAGAGGGTGAAGATGATGAGACATATTATATGTGCAAGTTAGAGGGATTCAAGAAGAAAATGGTGACTAACAGCTCTATGAATGCCCTGATTGTACAGGAGAATACTGGGGAAGATAAGTTCGTTGGTGTAGAAGTTTGGTCAACCGACTCTAAAGATGAAGAGGTTAGAATGCCCACTCATGGAAAGGCATTTGTGGCAAAGGAAGATGGTTCGGCTGGAAAGTGTTTTATTGTCACTACTGATCCATCAACCGAAAGTGAAGATAAGGAACCGAACCTGACCGAAAATAAGTGTTTTGCGTCCAATCCAGTGAGTGAGAAGATTAACGATTGCGATCGGCTGATCAAAAAGGTACAATCTCTTCTTGAAAATCTTAAAATTCCAAAAACAGATTATCAAGAAGAATTAAATGAATTAAAATTTAAATTTTCTAACCTAAGTAGTAGCCTCATACAAACTCGCTTAGCGAATTCTAACCTAACTGACTAACTCAGCAGGGCGTCTTCAAAAAGTGAGGAAAGAAGAATGTGGATTGAGCTGAAGGAAGCAAAGTTAGTTAGAGCTAGGGACGAAAGTATTTATTTTCAAAGAGACAATTTAAAGTTTTTAAAACAAAGAAATGTTTTATGTTTAATTGCTAGGCGTCTTTATACTAATATTGCTAAATTACATTTAAGCTGTGAAATTGGAAAGCAAATTCATAAAATGATATTGCCCTTTCTTGAATTTAAGGAAGATGAGATCATAGCAGAATGTGAATCAGTAGTGTCCTTCGAAGATACATCTATGTCTTATAGGCTAGGTCTGGAAAAGATAGAAACCTTCATCGACTCTAAGGAACACAAAAGCATGCTAAAAGATATCCTAGATGAAAATGATAGGCTTAAAATTCAATGTGAAACTATTCAATCATTCGATCTCTCAACTGCCAAACTTGACAATGAACATAAAATAAACTTAGAAAACACGTCTGAATTTGATATGGAAAGCGAGATGAGTGAAATCTCAGTAGAGGACGAAGTTGACTGCTATAAGTTTATGAAAAATGAAACTGAGAATGAAAAACCACTAATATCAGAAAACTCGATTGAATTTGCTCGTCTGTCAAATGAATAGAAACCGCAACTCAAGGAAAAGGCCATGGTCTTTCAAAAGGTTCAGACTGTGCCAAATCAGGTTTATGCTATTACTGGGGTCACTCAAAGGCAAACGAAAGAATTAAGAATCTTGGTCGACAAAGATAACGTTGAAGGATGCGATGACTACTTCTGGTCTGCTCCAATTGACAACGCAGATGAAACCGTTGGCCTATCTAAGCAGACTACATGGAGGGTTAAAGGAAGATACATTGCAGAACCCATCAACACACCCTCAGGTTTTGACAAACCAAGCACAAGTGGAACCAATGAAATTTCTGAGGAACCAATTGAAGAACTGAATGTTCTAACCAAGAATAGTGCAGAAACAAAAGTGTCCAACAAGACAAACGAAACTCAAAAGGAGAAACGAAAGGCCAAATTCAATGTCCACAAATCACAAAAGGAGCTATCCGAACAGAAACGCTTGAGAAATCAGAGACATACCAAGAATCTCAATGGATGAAAAAGGCACTGGAATTCTCAAAACTCCAACTATGAGCCTCCTAGGAAAGGATCAATGGACAATGGAAAGGAAAAAGTTGAAGGAAAATTTCAGTCCTAATTCCTACTATTCTAAGTCCCAGAACCAAAATTCGAGTTTCGGTTCCCAATTTAGTTTCGGTCCTAAATGCAGTTTCGGTCCTAAACACGGTTTCGATGCTAAACGCAGTTTCGGTCCTAATCAAGTTCCGGTCCTAAACGTAGTTTCGATCCTAAACCTAGTTTTGGTTCCTTAAAGTCCTAAGGTGAAACAAATTCTATGAAGGACATTAAAGGAAAAGGAAAGCTAATACCAGACTCTGAGATGGACAATCAAAAATCACCAGCTAACCCTAGGAATCAAAAGAAAAATCCTAAACCATCTAACACCGCACCAACAAATGCACCAAAATTTAAAGAAGATAAAACTAAAATCAAGGTGTATACCATTAAAAGAAAAGATCAGACCACTTTAGTAAAAGGAACATATTTGGTTGATATTTCTTCTGTTATTCCTTTCTCTGTGAAAAACTCACCAGGACCCAAGAAACTTTGGGTTCCCAAATCTGCTTGAATTTGCAGGTAATCAATGACGAGCAGTTTGACAACGAATGGTATATAGACAGTGGCTACTCGCGTCACATGACAGGAAGGAAGGAAGAACTAAGGGAGTTTCGGTCCTTGAAAGATGGTGGGAGTGTGAAGTATGGAAGCAATTCCTATGGAACAATCAAAGGATATGGCATGATAACTAACAGAGACTTCTCTATCAGAAAGGTGGTGTATGTAGAGGGATTGCAACACAACCTCATCAGCGTGTCCCAATTGGTTGTGGGCACAGGTTTAAAGGTATCATTTGATGATGAGGGGTTTGAAATAATTGAAAAACAATCCAAGAAGGTTCTTCTCAAATTTGCACGTAAGGGAGAGATGTACCCTCTGAATCTCAACCCAATTCGAGGGAAACCAGCGATTTGTCTGCTGTCAAAGGCAAACACTAATGAAAGCTGGTTATGGCATCAACGTCTATCGCATCTAAACTTCAAAGACATCAACAAATTGGTGCATGGTTATCACGTTCGAGGCCTTCCTCTTCTCAAGTTCGATAAAGAGCATCTATTTGTTGCATGTGAGATGGGTAAACAGAGCAGAATAAGCCACCCCACACACATAAATACGAAGATAGTTGAAGCACTTGAACTATTGCACATTGACTTGTGTGGACCTTCGTCTATAGAGAGTATCAGTGGAAGTAGGTACATACTTGTCATTGTAGATGATTTTTCACACTTCAATTGGATTTTCTTTCTTAAGCAGAAATCAGATGCAACTCCCAAGCTGAAGGTATTCATCAAGCAAGTGGAAGTACAACTAAGGAAGACGGTGAGAAACATCAGATGTGACAATGGTCTGGAATTCAAGAACAAAGTTTTTGAGGACTTTCTGGCTGATAAGGGGATAACTCAAAAATTTTCGGCCCCTTATACACCATAGCAGAATGGGATTGTTGAAAGATGAAACCATTCGTTATGCAAAGCAGCCAGAACCATGTTCAGTTTCGCTTCCCTACCATTATACTACTGGGCAGATGCAATTGCCACGGCTTGCTATACTCAAAATCGGTCCTTGCTCAATAAGAGATTCTCTATAACTGCATATCAGATCTTAAACAATAGGAAACCAAATGTCAAATTCTTCCACATCTTCAGTTCAAGGTGCTTTCTTTTCAACTTTAAAGAGAACTGAAATATGTTTGACGTCAAAGCTGATGAGGGAATATTTCTGGGTTACTCTTTGTCGTCAAAATCATACAGAGTGTTATATAAACATTCCAAAAAGATTGAAGAGACTTATTATGTCACCTTTGATGACAATTATATGAAGAAAGTTCAGAGGACCGAAGGTAACCTAGGTGACATATTCCCAGAATCTGGATAAATCTCGGTTCCAATATCCAACCTGTTCGAGGAATATATTCGTCTGTTTGATGAACCGGAAAAGGCGATTCATTTAGAAGCGAAAGCAGCAGATAATAAAATCGATAATCTCAAAAAGGTAATAGACGAAGCTGCTAAAGAAATGGAAAGTGAACCTACAGGTACTACATCATCAACTAGCTCTCCAAACAAAGATTCAACATTCAAGGGGGAGCGCTTGACAGCACCAAAGACAACTGAAGTCTCTGTCAAGGGGGAGAGTCAACTACCTCCTCAATGGAAAAAGGTCCTGATGAAAAGGAACATACGGATTCAACACCATCAGGTAGTCGTACAACCGAGGGGGAGAATCGAACTCCCATAGGGGATGCAGTCTCTGATGCGGAAATATTATTCAACCCATATTTCTGTTTTGGATCATTAGTAACATGAATCATTAAGTTTATGCACAAATATAACGATTTGATTAGTGTTGAAATTCTGCACATCAATGGTTTTCCCAACATTTAAGGGTTGTAGAGACCAAAAGGAGCAGAATTGGACTGCACATTAAATAGACAATATTGGAGGAAATCGAGCGTAGTATATAGGCATTTTGATATCAGCTTAATTTGAGTTGTACATCTATAGATATTCCCAAAATGCCGAACAGTGGTCAGGTTAGGAAATGAAGATTATATTGTACTAAAGTGGTGGTTATAGAATGTTCTCTTTTTTTCTTGGTTTTTTTTATGAACTCTAGGTGGTTAGTACTCAATCCATAACTTATGTTTATGTATTTAGAGTTGGATTTGATGTCTAAATCCATAACTATTATAAGTTCTAATTGATGGGTTTGGGTCATAAGACATCTTATGTGCTCATACAAACCCTAATGCTTGGATCTAGGTTTCTCTATTGTACATGCTTTGAATCCAAGACTATAAACCCTAATTCTAGCATACAAGTAATCATATTAATATGTAATTAGGTTTAAGATCATACCTTGATTGTTATGTAGCAATAACAATCCCAATTCCTCCTTGAATTGACTTTGGAAGGCTTAGAGTCACAAGTGTCACTCCTCTAATGGTTCACAAACACCATAAGCAAGAGGATGAAGAGGAGAGAGGTTGGAGGCTGCCAAAAACGTGTGTAAACCCTTACAAGAACATTAGCCACGTTTTTGAGCCTTAAGGGGTCTTTATATAGTTGGGCTATTAGGGTTATCTAACAAGGAAACCCTAATTTGGATGCTTAAGCCCTAAGCAACCCATAGACTCCTTTTAATCAAGCCCTTGGACGATTTCCTTATGGGCTTCCCCATAGAATTCGTCCAACCCTTGATACAAGGCAATCCATGGCCCAAATTGCAATTATCCTATAATTACAATTCTAGTCCCTTAAGTTTAATTAATCTCTTTTAGTCACAAAACTAATTACCAATTAATTATTGACTAATATTAATTAAACAATATGATTTCTCCTTTAATATATTATTCCCATAATATATTAATAAATCATATTTAATCCTTACTCTCCATAATTCATCCTATCAAGTTGCTTTGGTGAAGGCAACCCAAAAGGACCATGCACCATCGGGTCAAGTACATACCAAAATAGTTATGGACTTAGACACTTATCCAACAGTCTCCCACTTGGATAAGTCTAACAACTATTCTGCGTATGACTTCAGATCCTGATCTGCAATCGTAGCTTTCCAAAGCCGTTGTCAACTCTGATCCTATCAGATACGCGTGTCCTTAGATAAGGGATCATATATTTCTCCATTCTAGATATCGTATGAGATATGATTTCAAATCATTCTCTTTGTACTATATCTCGATTTCCGATTTATGACGACAGACTAACTGAACAAATCAAATTAGTCCTAGCCCGGCCGAGCAATTAGGTATGTCATCACTAAACCATCGAGGGGCCCAAAGATATCGCTTTTATTCTTTGAATAAAAGGAACGGATAAACTTTGATACAATGCTTTCTTGCACTCACTCACCGAATTACACACAACAATATGTTTTATGACACCAAGTTACTGGTGCGTTTACATATTATCAATGTGCAACCGATTCGCAAGATACAACTCACACATCTCGGTTTCAAGAATATAAGATGTTATCGTCTCACTAATCACTCGAGATAGTGATCCAAGTGAGCGTGGGTTTAATCCAATGCTCAAATCATATTCATAAGCACTCATGAACGTTGCAGCAAACATTTGCTTATGTCTAATACTTTTCTAGACAATCCACACACCAATTCATGACAGTCTTCATTCATATCTACTTCCAACATATGAACGACTGTGGCCCATTTGAATAATTCGATTATTCTTAATAAAATCAATTATTCTGGAAGTCAAAACATGCAAGGTGAAACACAAGAATAATACTAATCCCATATGGCCTCAAACCTTTGAGTATAAACAAAACACGTTTTATTTATCACCATATCGATTACTCATTATTTGTCGTTTCGGGTAATCAACTTCTCACTTGAATTCCAACACTTGTCCCATGCTCCTAGCATGCACACAATGTTTACCTATGGTTCTTACTTTTGTAAAATAGACAAATTGAACACGTTTCCAATCATTCTCATTTTACAACTCCAAATCCATTTTCTTAAGTGTAAGAATATCAAATTCTTGTTACTTATAGAATATACTAGATTCTAACACTTTATGCAATGATCCTTTTGTAATGTCACTGCACCAAAGTCTCAAAGACTATTGCCAATGATATTACAAAGTCCTTTATTGGAGATTGTTACAAGACAATTCCTTAGATACGATGTCTCTCACTCAAAGTACATTCCTTTGAACATCCTTTTGCATAAAGGTTTCTAATCTAGTCATAGATTTTCAATATTTACTTCCCAATATGGACGCGCTTCCATATTTTCCATATGACAACTAATTTCTTAATAGAATCTTATCTATTCGTAATGATGTCGATATTGTCCATCCAATATGGAAACATTTCCATATTTTCCAATACTATACTTCCAACTACTCACAAGCAACCAATCCTCGTCGAACTTTGGATTGTCCTTTGATAGTTGTTTAATTATTTTAGTCAAAACCAATTCTAGTCCCTTTTCCCTCTAAATGCACTAGACATTTGGAAAATCTTAGAATGGTCAAACATTAAATCATTTGCAATCGATCCTATACTCGAAGCGTATGGGACACGACGCATAATGTTTTATTTGCTATGTTCTCAAAGTTCGAATTGTGAAGAGGAATGCCGTAATCATAATCGAAACTTTAAGAACACACTATGTACCCTTGACTAAGTTTATTAACATTTCACAACCTAATCCTTTAGATTTGAAATGAAGCATAATATTCTCTCCCTTAATTATAGCAAAACAACCTTTCAACTCTTACAACTTTGCAAAGTATGACTCTTGTTTTCTATAATTAATATTGCCAACTATGCAATACTTGCCTTAATAATCATACAATCATAACATTTATGCTCCCACTATCATGATGATTATTATAAAACATAACACTTATGCTCCCAATAGCTTCGACATGTATTCATAAACATCTTAACTTTCAGAAAAAAATACTTATTGAATTTCTTAAGTTCATGTTTCTAATACTTAGTGATTTGATAATCTTTTATCAAGGCTTCTTGAACTTATACACTTTTGCCTTAGATAGTTCATATGTGTGTCTTAACAATTAAGACTAATTGCCAAACCTCACAATTCAAATTATGGAAAGGGATGCCGTAACCATGATCGAATTCGAGAATGCAATTTTACAATCACTATCTTTTAAAATCTTTCTTAGTGAAAGCATTTTCTCACAATCATTTTCATGAAGGAGGAAATCTTATGACACTTAGATTTAAACGGTGTATGTGTTCCTATCCATGTGAATTTGCTAAAAAACCAAAGTTTACGACAAATTCAAACTCATATGGATCGAACTTTCTTAATCTTGATTTCTTGCCTTATGGTAGCACAGCTGCCCACCACGTCTTCCAAGTAGTTAAGCAACTCACCTTTTCCTATCAATGTACATTCCATTGATCAAGGTCCTTGCCTTTTATGCATTCAAATGAGAACTCATAGGAATCATATGCATAATTAACTCGATTCGATTGGCACAGAAACAAAATAATGTCTTCACGATAGGTTGTAAACCTCAACTCGTGTGCTAGTGATGATCGATAAGGTTTATTTGATTTGTTCTTGAAACTTTTCAAGACTATTAAGACTCCCACTGACTCCTTGACATATACGATTCTCTTATCAAAACATTTCTTGACAAACAAATATTCAAGAGTTAGTGTAGCTTTTATCAAAACAAAACACTTCATAATTTTGGTCTTACTTGGTCTTTGTCTTATCCAAGACATCACAACTTTCCACAGTTGATGAATGTTATAAACCTTCTTAATTCTATTCACTCAATGTCACAATCTTGACTTTAAGACTTGTTTTGGAACGAAGCATGATTGACTTCTTGATTTGACCATTTCTTCAATATTTGATTCCTCTTCTTGGACATACTATTGTACCAAGACTCACTTAGAGGATCAATTGAGATATGGTTCTTAATCATTAAGATCTATCATAAAGCATAAAAGCTACTCTCCCTTCTTCTTAGAATGGAGAAACTCTTATCTTTCTGCCTGCTTGATTCTTCTTATTCGTTTTGCTATTGATCTAAACCCTTTAATCAATTCAAAATTACACTTAATCTTATAAGCATAATCATATTTACTAAACCTTTAGTAAATCATGACGAATGTCTTTGTTACTCTTATGATGGACTTTGATCAACACGCAACTTTGTGTACTCGATCTCCTAGTCCTTCACTTGACACTTTGTCAATGAATTAGTCTAATTTCCAAAATATGAAATTTCTCATTCATCGTGCAACCAAGTTGCATGATTCCAAGTTTCGGTCCAATTGAAACTTGGGCGATGAGAAACTCTCCCTATTTGGTAAATTCTTGACATTTCCATAAATAACATAACTAAGAATCATATCCATTCGTTGTAGAAATATGCAAACATCAATTTTCATAACGATTTCATTGCAAGGAAGTAAACAAATAAATAAGTCAAACCAAAATTTATTTTATTTATTAAAAGCAGCGGAAAAACATTTGTCCTTACAATGCAAAATCTATTGAAAACTATGTAAAAGAAATTTTCTAACAACTCTATCATAACTATCTAAGCTCAAAATCCAATCTTCAAGTCCATGAGATCGAGATCCATCTCTTGTGATTAGATTCATCTTGCTCTCTTATCAAGCTTCCTTTCTTTTCACCGATCCTTCAAAACATTCAAATGCAATCTTATCACATCATGTATTAAGAATCAATGAATAGGAACTTAATGGAGTTAGATAGTGGATTCTTACCTAAAGCGTAGTCATACTTTTGACTCTCCCATCTCTTAGATCTCTTAGGTAAATAGGGCAACTTCATCTCCAATGCCCCTTCTCTTGGTAATAAAAGCAAATTGACTCCTTTGGAACAGCACATGGAACTACTTCAGACATCGCCTTTCTCTTATGATCAAACTTTTCGATCATTGCATGTCTTTCATTGCCATTGTCTATATCCATAGAGGTCTTGAAGGCAGATTCACCAATCAACTTTGCTTTTTCTATTGGGCCAAATCATTGCAGATTCAACAACAATAAGCATATAGGTGAGATCTATAAGGGTCACATCGTAGTTCATCATATAGTACTCTCTTACGAACTCACTATATGAGTTAGGAAGTGACTGAAGAACCCAATCAACAGCCATCGCTTCACCGACAACGGATCCCATCATTCTTAACCTATCAATGTGTGACTTCATCCCTAAGACGTGTGCACACACCGACTTGCCCTCTTTATTTTTACTTGCCAAAAGGGCTTGAGTGATATTGAACCTTTCAATTTTACAATCTTGTAGGTTAGGGAGAATAATTGGAGGAGGAGGAGGAAGTGAAGCATGATTTCTTGTTCCACGATCGAATCGTGGAATATCATCTTCATGTGGAATGCTTGTTCCACGGGATTTGAGAAGACCATAGTTGTCGAACTTTGACATCAGGAGAAAAACGAATTCAAGTTAGTTCATTAATTGAGTCCTTGGTAAATCACCCAAATGAAATTCCAAGGCTAGGACCCAACACAATATCCTACAACTCGGGAGAGGGATGCCGTAACCCAAATTACAGAACATTTGAAGGTAAGTGAATGACGATTCACTAATTTCCACCATGAAAAATGAAAAATTAATTTAAGTTTTAAATGTATGAAAACTCCTAGATCCTTTGAGATTCATTGAACATTTCAATGGCATGTTTGAATCTCGATATGCCCCTCTAGTTTGTGACTGGGATGCCGAGGATCACAAAGCGGGTGTGAACAACCATGCAAACTACATGGTGCCCTCACATGTTACAATCACCTATTCGATGTGCCGGTAAACCACACACGCTCCATCGAACTATGACAAACATTGAGTCACCCTTTGCTACCTTTGCTTAGAACCATTTAGTGTGCCGGTAAACCACACACGCTCCACTAACGTCTTCGCAAGGGCACAAAGTGTAATTTCATGGAATTGCATCAATTCACTTTAGCGTAAGTAACTAATATTGGGAATTTGAAAAACATTTAGTTACTTTGTATTTCATTATACTTATAATGGAAGGTTTCGTCCTATTCTACCCGTTCGGCTAACGACCCTCCACTAGTCGAGAGTGCAGTGGGTAAGAGTGGATACCCATTCAATCGCCATTTTATAGGCAATTTCCTTAAACACCCCTTAAAGACCAGCTTCGTGAATGAGGCCTACTAACGGTAAGACTGACTTTTACTCATACATATATATAGTGTTATACTTTTAATGTTATATATAGTATATGGTGTATTTTATACTTTTAAAATACTGTATGGTTAACTTTAAGAATTATACTTTTAATTCAATTAAATGGTTAACCTAAACCTTTATGGATTTATTAAATCTCCTTTAATTATACTCCTTAATTAATTAATAAAACCATAAGGGTGTGATTTGAACTTTTCAAAACATTACTAGGGTTTTAGAATTTAACATTTCTAATTAAACTTTTAATCAACTTTTAAATTCCAAAACTTGAGGGCAAATTTTGAAACCTTTTTCAAAACATTAGGGTTTTAACTATTTAAATTTCAAAACTCCAAAACTTTTGGGTTCAAATTTAAACTATAAAACCTAAAGGGGAAAATATGAAACCTTTCATAACAACAAGGATCAAATAACAAATAATTTTAAATTAACATTTAATCACATAATTATCCATATTTGATTTATTTAATGATTTCTTGCAAAACAATTTATCAATTTACTCAAAATAATTAATCACTTATCTTATAAGGAAACAATTATCTTGTTAATTGATAATTATCTTTAGTTAGATCAAGAATATAGTCATATATATCATAAAATCGGATTTATATTGATCTAACATGATAAGGTAACTATCCATATGCAAAAACAACAAGAAATCCCGAGATAAGCATTATCTGACGAGTTGACTCGTCGAGTCAGGCATGGACTCGTCGAGTCTGCATGGACTCGGCGAGTTCAGCCATGGACTCGGCGAGTCCAGCCTCCACAATCCAAAAAATCGAATTTTTCAGTTATACAGTGCATCAGTACAATTGAAACCAAGCTAGGCTCTGATACCACTGATGGGTTTTGGTCATAAGACATCCTATATGCTCATACAAACCCTAATGCTTGGATCTAGGTTTCTCTATTGTACATGCTTTGAATCCAAGACTATAAACCCTAATTCTAGTATACAAGTAATCATATTAATATGTAATTAGGTTTAAGATCATACCTTGATTGTTATGTAGCAATAACAATCCCAATTCCTCCTTGAAAGTACTTTGGAAGGCTTAGAGTCACAAGTGTCACTCCTCTAATGGTTCACAAACACCATAAGCATGAGGATGAAGAGGAGAGAGGTTGGAGGCTGCCAAAAACGTGTGTAAACCTTTACAAGAACATTAGCCACGTTTTTGAGCCTTAAGGGGTCTTTATATAGTTGGGCTATTAGGGTTATCTAACAAGGAAACCCTAATTTGGATGCTTAAGCCCTAAGCAACCCATAGACTCCTTTTAATCAAGCCCTTGGACGATTTCCTTATGGGCTTCCCCATAGAATTCGTCCAACCCTTGATACAAGGCAATCCATGGCCCAAATCGCAATTATCCTATAATTACAATTCCAGTCCCTTAAGTTTAATTAATCTCTTTTAGTCACAAAACTAATTACCAATTAATTATTGACTAATATTAATTAAACAATATGATTTCTCCTTTAATATATTATTCCGATAATATATTAATAAATCATATTTAATCCTTACTCTCCATAATTCATCCTATCAAGTTGCTTTGGTGAAGGCAACCCAAAAGGACCATGCACCATCGGGTCAAGTACATACCAAAATAGTTATGGACTTAGACACTAATCCAACACTAATATATTAATAAGAAATCATATTCCTTAATTGTACTCATAAAAAAATAGTTTAGAATTAATTTAGTGACCAGAAGATACTAATTAATATGGACTCTTATATATATATATATATATATATATATATATATATATATATATATATATATATATATATGTATGTATAGTATGGGCCAAGTTCATTTAGGTTAGGCTAAGCTTTCATGGATAGTCCATTGAGTTTTAACCCATGGATCCTATGTAAATGAAAGGTTATGGGTATTAGGGCTTACATGAATGTAACCCTAATTCTGCACACTATATAAAGAGGTCTCTAGCTCATGAAATTGGGACTAGTGGATACATAATGAGGGCAAGGCCGATTTTCATATAGTGAACCTAAGTAACTGTTGGATATAGTGTCTAAGTCCATAACTTATTTGGTATGAACTTGACCCGACCCGGCAAGGTCCATTTGGGTTGCATTGCATTGCAATACTTGAATAAACTAAATGAGAGAATAAGGCACTTATGATTATTAATATATTATAAGTTCTAATATATTAATAATAATATTATTTAATTAGTATTGATCAAGTATTAATCTAGTATTAATTTTGTGATCAAAGTGAGACTAATTAAATATATAGGGTTGATTATGACAATCATCAATTCTTTTATGGTGGATTAATGATCCATGGTTTATGGGTTATGGATATAACCATATGGAGCTGCATGGATAGTCCATGGGAGTTACAAACCCATGGGTCATGAGAAATGAAGAGTCATGACAATTAGGGTTTACATTTGTAACTCCTAATTATGACACACTATAAAAGAAACCGTATCATGCAAAATTGGCACTAGTGTTACTAGAGAGGGAATAACCGATTTTTGAGTGTAAGAAATATTCTCTCAAGTTATTCCAAGTTTTGTGGTGTTGTGTGAAGCATTTGAGGCACAACATTTGGGGTGCTAGGCTCACAAAGTCTTGAATGAATCCAAGCAACAAGAAGGTATGTATTTCTACTAGTTCTTTATGCCTTATGTAATCCCCATGCCATGTTAGTTAGGAAATAACCTTGAAAAAGAAATTTGCATGTATATAGAGAAAACATAGATTCAAGGTTATTAGGGTTGCATGTATACTTAGGAAGTGTTAGAATGCTCAAAACCCAACAGTGGTATCAGAGCCTAGGGTTGTTTTCTGTATACTTGATGCAAAATTGCTTAAAAAATGAAAAATCTGCTCACTGACGACTGGACTCGCCGAGTTCATGGGGAGGACTCGCCGAGTCCATGAACAAATTCATCCTACTCGTCGAGTAGGATAATCCACTCGACGAGTAAGTGCGTGCTGGGAAGTCTTTTCGTGTTTTGTTGCTGGAAATGGATTAAAATCATTATCCTAATTTGTTTTGGACTTGTAAAATCTGTTTTTCAAAATGATAATTATTATGTTAACCCATTTTACATGACTTTTATTAATTTTCAAGTATTGTATATGTTTATATGATTTCTTGAAAATTGTTTGGCATGAATTTGTGCTCTTATGAGTTTTTAGAAGATCATAGGAATTATGTGTAACCTCCATGTGTGTTTAATTCATGATCTTAATGGCAATAATGGTGTCCATAAGTTGTCCTCAAGTTATGGATAACCAAAAGTCACTTCTTTAAATTGTGATTAAAGAACTAAAGAGGTTTCATAAAATGAAGAGTCTTCATTTTTATGAACCATTAAAACTCATAAGTTACAAATTGAAGAGACTTGGAATAGTTTCAATTCTTGCCCTCAAGTTTTGGAATTTGTAAAGTCTTACACTTTAATTCCAAATTAATGTTTTTTAAAAGTTAAAAAAAATTCAAACTTTATGGACTTCATTAAATTAATTAAATTGTTTAATTAAAAGAGTTAATAATTCCATAAAGACATGGTTTAAGTTTAATTAAATTAAGAGTATAATTTAATTAATAGATTAAACCACCAAGTATTTTAAATGTTTAAAATACACCCTTATACTATTATTATAATTTTATTATATAGATATGTATAAGAATATGTCGTTCTTACTGTTAGTAGGCCTCATTCACGAAGCCGGTCTATAAGGGGGTATAAGGTTGCTGCCTATAAAATGGTGACTTAATGGGTGTCCACTCTCACCTACCGCTTCCTTGATTAGTGGAGGGTCGTTAGCCGAACGGGTAGGATACGAATTTAAATACACATTAAAAGTATAATGAATTATAAAGTAACTATACATTATAAATTCCCAATCTTAGTTACTTTAGGAAAATGTGAAATTAGTGCTAGCCCATAAAATTACACTTTGTACCTTACCAAGTCGTTAGTGGAGCGTGTGTGGTTAACCGACACACTAACATGGACTAGTAAGAGTGGCAAAGGGTAACTTGACTTTATTATAGATTGGTGGAGCGTGTGTGGTTAACCGACACATCTATTAGGTAATATTGTTGAGGGTACCAAGTCAGTTTGTATGGTTATTCACACCTTGTTTGTGATCCTCGGCATCCCAGTCACAAACTTGAGAGGGCACAATCGAGATTCAAACATGCCATTGGAAGTTTAATGTATCTCAAAAGATCTAGGAGTTTCAAATCCAATTAAAACTTAATTATATTTCGTTTTTCATGGTGGAAATTGGTAAATAGTCATTTACCTACCTTTAACTATTTTATAATTTGGATTACGGCATGCCTCTTCCAGTTATAAATAGGTTATGGGTCCTAGCCTTAATATTTCATAGTGGGTGTTATATTAAGGACTTTAAATCAACTAACTTGAATTTCTCCCATTATAGATGTCTAGTTTAGACAACTATGGTCTTCCCAAATCTTAGGAAGAAGCTTCCTAATGAAGATGATATCCCGAATGGCAATCAAGCTGAAAGATCAATCCCTTTGTTGTGCATTAGTTGGACTAAAAATCATACTTCACTTCCTTCACCTACTCCAATAAATCTCCCTATCCCACAAGTTTCAAGACATGATAAGTTCTAAGTCACCCAATCCATATTGGAAAACAAAGTCTATATGTGCTTAGGTCTTGGAGATTAAGTCACATATTGACAAGTCGGGATAGTCGGGTGTCGAAGTCTCAAGGTAGCTGGCTGTTGACTTGGTCACTCCCTGATGAAAGATCACGACATGACCACTAATGATCTTACCTAT